>NC_081295.1:20007500-21346071 GCF_030435805.1 Mustela lutreola | reverse complement strand
AGTGCTCACCTGGCTTTTCCTTCATGTCTGTGTGTGGGAGGAAGGGAAGAATGGAGGGTGTCCGCTTTGTACAGTTTCTTAAGGACACTATCCTGTGGGACCAGAACCTCAACCTTATGACCTGCCTCATTGAACCTTAATTTCTTCCTTAGAGGCCCAAATACAGCTTCATTAGGGGTTAGGACTTTAACATCTGAATTTGGCAGGAATTGGGGGATAGAAGGGGAAAACATTCAGTTTATTATGGTAATAGTATGAGATCATTTCTTTGTTTTGTTTTGTTTTTATAAGAATTGTATTTATTAGTATGAGATCATTTAATTCATTTTCCAGAGTAAAGAGCTAGTAAGTGGTAGAATCAGGATTGGATCTGTTCTCTTAACTCCAGGTCCCCTGATCTTTCCCATCAACACCCTGGTCAGCCTTCTGTGCCCTTTCTCAGTATATTTATTCATGGACATAGCCATGTTTGAGGCCTTATTTTTACTTGGAATTGATCCATTGAATAAAGGTCCAAGCTGAGGCTTTCCTTCTGACCATAACCAACTTAACTTCTACCCATATGCCCCCTTATTTTTTTTTTTTTAAAGATTTTATTTATTTATTTGAGAGAGAGACAGTGAGAGAGAACATGAGTGAGGAGAAGGTCAGAGAGAGAAGCAGACTCCCCGCAGAACTGGGAGCCCTATGCGGGACTTGATCCCGGGACTCCAGGATCATGACCCGAGCCGAAGGCAGTCGTCCAACCAACTGAGCCACCCAGGCGTCCCCCCCCCCTTATATTTAACCAGGCTTTTCATCTATATCCTTACTCCTTAATGTCTCTCTTTATCTCAGCCATCATTCTTGCCCATTTTACGGTCAGTCTTTTTGGTAGTGTGAGTTTCAACACATTTTAATTCATTGCCCCTTTGATGTTGCAGACTCCTCTTATACCTTCATTGCTCCATTCCTGGTATCAGTTGTTTCTCTAAGGAGTCCTGAACTTTTTTTTTTTTTTAAGATTTTACCTATTTATTTGACAGACAGAGATCACAAGCAGGCAGAGAGGCAGGCAGAGAGAGAGAGGAGGAAGCAGGCTTGATCCCAGGACCCTGGATCATGACCCGAGCCGGAGGCAGAGGCTTTAACCCACTGAGCCACCCAGGCGCCCCAGCCCTGAACTTTTTTAAATTGAGAAATTATTTTAGAAATCATAGTCTGAGTGCTAGGAACTGTTTCATGGTTGGCCATTGTTTGTAGGCTTTTTTAGTGAACAAAACTTTGAAATTTGTTTGTTCAGATAAAATGTATCCTGAGTTCATACTGAAACTTCTAATTCAAATTTAAGGACATTAGGATCTTAACTTCATTGACTTCACATATGATTCTTCTTTCATCCATGACAAAAATAAGGGTTTTCCATAATCCAAACAAGTATGTGTTTATTTTATACTGTACTAACCATACAGTAGTCTCAGAATAAAATACCAGTGTTACTACTGATAATATGAATATTGAGTGCATTGAAAGTTTTGTGGTTTTGTCTATAAAATATACCCTGTTGAGAATATGGTCAGGGGCACCTGGGTGGCTCAGTAGGTTAAACATTTGACTGTTGATTTTGATTTTGACTTGGGTCATGGTCTTGGGGTCATGAACTCGAGTTCTATGTTGAGTATGGAGCCTGCTTTGGATTCTCTCTCTGCCTCCCCTCCCTGCCCCCACTCTCACTCTTGCTCTTTATCCCTTAAAAAAAGAAAAGAAAAAGAATATGTGGTCAACTCACTCTGTGTGTGTGTGTGTGTTTTATGATAGATTTGTTTGTTTGTTTATAGACTGCAAGCATGGGGCGGGGGAGAGGGAGAGAGGATCTCAAGCAGACTTCACTAGTGTGGAGTCCAGCTTGGGGCTCCCAGGACCCTGAGATATGACCTGAACAGAAATTAAGAGTCAAATGCTAAACTGACTGAGCCACCTAGGTGCCCCCAAATCACTGTGTTTTGAAGTCACTTAAAATAGTTCTTTTCTGTATGATAATGCTCAGTACACAGGTTCATTTGATTTTTATTTTTAGGGATTACTTTAAATTTTTTTCATTTTAAATTATATTTTAAACAACTTTTGAGATAATTTTACATGTAAGCAAGTCTCCATTTTTTTTTCAGGGATTTAAAAAATTTCTTAAATTTTTAAAAATTAACATATTATGTACTGTTTGTTTCCGGAGTACAGGTCTGTGGCAAGTCTACCTACTTAAAGTTTTTAAAATTTGATGGATTTTGACATATAGATACACCTGTGAAAACACCACTGCAGTCAAGTTATAGAACCTATTACACCCCAAAATTAGCCTGTGTCCCTTTGCAGTCTATCCTATTTCTGTATTTTAAAAGTTTGCTTTCTGTCATTATGGATTATTTGCATTTTGTAGAACTTTAGATAAATCAAGCAGTAATGCTTTTGGTTTTGTTAAGATCATCTCATGTGCCACCAGTGGTATGACTACCACACTATGGGGAAAATAGCCTACTCGTGGATCTCAGTGGTTCTTTTCTGGTGTTAACAATTTATTATCTTTGCTCATATAATTGAGATTTCCATTAGAATTTCTTTCGTGTTGGCCTCTACATAAAACAAAGCTAATTTGATTTAATATTCAAAGTTTGAACAGCTATTTGGGCTGTGTGTGTGTGTGTGTGTTTAAGATTTTATTTATCTGAGAGAGTTCAGGGGGAGTAGTAGAGAGAGAAGGACAAACAGACTCCATGTTAGAGTGCGGAGCCCTATGCAGGACTTGATCCCACAACCCTAGGATTATGACCCAAGCTGAAACCAAGGGTCAGACACTTAACCAGCTAAGCCACCCAGGCACTCCTAAACAGCTGTTTTTATAGAAATTTGCCATCCTAAAAAAAAAAAAAAAAAAAAAAAAAAAACAATTTATGAGAGAGAGAAAAAGTATGTGGGGGCAGGGGCAGAGGGAAAGTGAGAGAGAAAATTTTTTTTAAGGTTTTATTTATTCATTTGACAGAGAGCACAAGCAGGGGGGAGCGGCAGGGAGAGGGAGAAGCAGACTCCTCACTGAGCAAGGAGCCTGATGTGGGACTCCATCCCAGGACCTTAGGATCATGATCTGAGCCGAAGGCAAACACTCAACGAACTGAGCCTCCCAGGTGTCCCTAGAGTGAGAATTTCAAAACTGAAAAACTACATGGGTCAGTGAACTAAATACAGAAATAAAGTCATGAGCTTACATGGTAGAGGGGTGGTGGGTCTTTCAGACATTCTCAGGGATTGGTTTTTGTGCCACCTGTTTATCTTTTTAGGTATGTATTGATTCAATATAGAGCATTTTACAGTCTGGCTTTCTGTAACTGAATTTAAAAGGATGTTAGTTTTTTGTTTTTTGTTTTTTTTAAACAACCTTGAATTTGTTTTCAGATTTCTTCAGAGGCCCCACAGTAGCAAATATCCGCCTGGCTGGTTTAGAGTATGTTCTGCACTTCACTGCACTGAATGGGAAGATTTATTTTCGGAGCTATAAGTAAGTACATTTTGTAGGATATTTTTTAATCCAGGGTTAGCATTTTAGTGTGACCTTTGTAGAGCTCAAACTTAGAATTGGTGTTTGGTCAAAAGTTTGTTTAGAGAGTTTGCAAACTCGTAGTGGCACAGCAGGTCTGTGCTGTTCCTCACATCTGTCATTCCCCTGCTCTCTTCTGCCTCTGAAACCCTGCTTTTCCAGGGCCCCAGAGCATCTGATGCGACACTCCTCTGAGCTTAGAACACTAATTCAGTCTTGACCCTACTTTATGCGGTATCTTTTTTTTTTTTTTTTTTTTAAAGATCTTTTATTTATTTGAGAGAGAGAGAGAGTGGGCGTAAGGGCAGAGGAAGGAGAGAAAGTTCCAAGCAGATGCCTCACGGAGCCTGACTCAGGACTTGATCCCATGAGCCATGAGATCACGACCTGAGCCAAAACCAGGAATTGGACATTTAACTAACTGAGCCATCCAGTTGCTCCCCCCGCCCCCCGCTTTTTAAAAAAAGATTTTATTTAGAGGGAGAGAACAAGCAGAGGAAGTGGCATGCAGGTGGGAAGGGAGAAGCAGGCTGCTGCCGAACAAGGAGCCCCATGCGGGGCTCCATCCCAGGACCCTGGCATCATGACCTGGGCTGAAGGCAGCTGCTTAAACCATGGGCCACCCAGGCATCCCCCCCGGCTCCTCCTTTTTCATGACTGGGTTTAGAGCGCGAAGACACAAGTCTTAGGCCAGCCAAAGCAAATCTCAAAACTCTGAATCTAAAAACTGGAGTCTGAAAGGAATGAGAAGATTCAGTGGCTAGATTCATTTTACTCTTTCTCCAGCTTAGACCTTCCAGCTCTTTTCTTACCACAGTATAAATGTAAATCCTAACACTGATTTTGTTTTCATTAAAAAGCTTAATGATAGGGCGCCTGGGTGGCTCAGTGGGTTAAGCCTCTGCCTTCAGCTCAGGTCATGATCTCAGGGTCCTGGGATCAAGTCCCACATTGGGCTCTCTGCCTGCTCAGCGGAGAGCCTGCTTCCTCTCTCTCTCTGCCTGCCTCTCTGCCTACTTGTGATCTCTTGTCTGTCAAATAAATAAATAAGATCTTTAAAAAAAAAAAAAAAAGCTTAATGATATGCTGCAATTGTCAAGCCTTTTGCAGTAATCATGAGATATATATATATCCGTGTGTGTGTGTATACATACATGTATATATATTTTTTTAAGTTTTTTTTGTTTTTTTTTAAATTTATTTGACAGAGAGATCACAAGTAGGCAGAGAGGCAAGCAGAGAGAGACGGGAGGAGGAGGCAGGCTCCCTGCTGAGCAGAGAGCCCGATGCTGGACTTGATCCCAGGACCCTGAGATCATGACCCGAGCCAAAGGCAGAGGCTTTAACCACTGAGCCACCCAGGCCTCCCCACATGTATATATTTTATTACATACATTCTTTTTTTTCTTTTTTTAAAAAGATTTTATTTATTTATTTGACAGACAGAAATCACAGGTAGGCAGAGAGGTAGGCGGGGGGTGGGGGGAAGCAGGTTCCCTGCTGAGCAGAGAGCCCGATGCGGGGCTCGATCCCAGGACCCTGGGATCATGACCTGAGCTGAAGGCAGAGGCTTTAACCCACTGAGCCACCCAGGCGCCCCCATACATTCTTTTTTAAAATAAAGCATTGGCACTGGCTGATCAAAGCCCACACTCACCTGGAGAATATATTAGTTCCCACAAAGTGCCTGCCTTTGTACATAGGTTGAGACTAACGTCTGTTTTTGAGTTACGGCATGGCAGTGCAGCCTGGAGCCACTGACTCTTCAGTGTTGACAGGGACTTCTTTGTGTTAGCTGTATGTGCAACCATTTGTGGTCTTCAGCATTTCTGAAGTTTTACATTTTTTTAATTAATTCTTTTTTTAAGGGGAGAGAGAGAGAGAGAGAGAGTATGTGCCCAGGTGCAGAGTTGGGGAGAGGCAGAGGGAGAGGGAGAGACAGAAAATTTCAAGTAGGCTCCCTGGTTAGCGCAGAGCCCCACATTAGCCAAATCTCACAATTCTGAGATCGTGATCCATGTTGAAATCAAGAGTCAGAGGCTTAACCAAGTTACCCAGGTGCCCTTACATTTTTTTTTCAGTGAACTCTACCAACAATGTCTGGCTCGAACCTATGACCCCGAAATCAAGAGTCTTGTGCTCTAAGCCAGCCAGGCCCCTAATTTTGTTCTTTTCTTCACAATGGAATACCTGGTTGACCAGCTTATGTTAATGACTGTCCAAATGAATTTAAATACTCACCTCTTCTCAATAATTCCCATCTTTGCCTCAACTGTATTGAATCAGAGATATTTCGTTCTTTTCACCATGATTGGTACCATCACTTCTCTTTGTTTATTTTCCTTTTGTTTAAATAATAATAATAATAATGGGCAAAATGCAGTAAAATAACCACATGATCGATACTCATTTTTATTTTTATTTATTTTTATTTTATATTTTTAAAGCAAGAGGGATTTTATAATCATTTCGAACTTGCTGAGATTGAAAGCCTTACGTCTGTTGTGAGTTTCTAAACTTAACTTTGGTGCCATGAAGAATATATAAAGTAGATGACTCCAATTTATAGAATTAGAAAGACAAATAATCAGTAACGTAAGAAAAATATATATTTTTTAACTTTTAATTTTTTATTTTTTATAAACATACAATACATTTTTATCCCCTGGGGTACAGGTCTGTGAATCGCCAGGTTTACACACTTCACAGCACTCACCACAGCACATACCCTCCCCAATGTCCATAATCCCACCCCCTTCTCCCAACCCCCCTTCCCCCAGCAACCCTCAGTTTGTTTTGTGAGATTAAGAGTCACTTATGGTTTGTCTCCCTCCCAATCCCATCTTGTTTCATCTATTCTTCTCCTACCACCTTAACCCTCCATGTTGCATCACCGCTTCCTCATATCAGGAAGAAAAATATTTTTGAAAACTTACTGTGATCAGCCCACCTGGAGATATAAAGGAGCTAAAAATATAAAGAGCAACATCTTTGAGAATGAGAAATGAATGACAGTAATCTAAACTCTTTCATTGTAAACAGTGTCAAAGAAAGTATTCACTTGTATCAAAACTTGTATTTAGTGAAAAGAAAGATTAATTTCTAAAGAAAGAAATGCAGAGAAAATAAAATGGACAGAAAATTAGCAAATCAGACTTCAGAACATGGATAAATTAAGCAGTGTAATTACACATATCTACCCGTCTACTTACTTTAAGAAGAATTGCAGGAATCATATTAGGTAAGCATGGCATGTCCCACAATGAAAAAAAAAGTGTGAGCTTTTGAGAGCAGAGACCCTAGTGTAAATTTAATCCCAGTTGTTTTATACAGGCCTAGTAATGCATGCTAGCTATTGATTTATAATAGAAAATGGACTGTGTGATTGAGAGCAAGCTGCTAGTGGGAAAAAACAAATCATCAAATGTAGATTAGCTTAGTCTGCAGAGGCTGTGCTGCCCTTGGGAGAGGAAGGAAGAATTGGTCCGAGGGTTGAGCGTTACCTCTAAGCCCATTAAGCTGGCTCTGGCTGCATGACCTAGGCAGGTCACTTCTTAGGGCCTCCGGTTTTCCTCTGCAAAAGGTAGTGAGTGATACCATTCATGTGATTCTGCGGTCCCTGAAAGATCAATATAAAGTAATATAAAGTAATTCCTTTATATAGGGGACAGGGGTTGTGGATAAAGGTGGGAAGATGCTGGAGAAGTGTGTCCCACTTAGTGTGGTTCCTTAGGCACTCTTGCAAGCTACACTTAGGTGTCCTGCCCTCTTCTTTTACTTGGAACCAGCCCTTAAGCGTTGGTAAAAGGTAATAGTTACCATTGGTGCACATTTGTGAAGTTAATAAGGTTAATCTTAGAAAATGGCTTTGAATTTTTTGGATGAAAGAAAGTGTAAACATGAAATTATATTAATATAACCTTTGATTTGACCTTTTGGGGGCAATAAATCATTGTTAATGACCTCTTCCCATGTATTGTATAATAATTCCTCATATGTGAGTGACCATTTATATTCCCTGGAGAATTTTATTCACTATAAAGCCAAAGCCATGCATATAAAACAGGAAATTTTTAGTAACTGCCACATTTGCCTTTGCCATGACATTGGTTAGGTTCTATGGGGAGAAATATGCAAAACAAGGAAGTATTAGCATACCTTAAAAAGCAAACAGCATTGTAAGCCAGGAGATTAAGTAATGAAAAATAGAACATCAGCAGAAGAGAGGGATATGGAAGGGATAAAAATAGGGAAATTACAACTTGAACAAGAGTGGTAATGGCAGTCTTCCTCCAGGAATAGGCAAATAATGTTTTATTTTTATTGATTAATTGACTGATTTTATTTATTAGAGTGTGCACAAGCAGGAGGAGAGAGAGGGAGAGGCAGGCTCCCCAGCGAGCAGAGAACCCAATGTGGGGCTCGATCCCGGGACCACAGGACCACGATCTGAGCTGAAGGCAGAAGCTTAACGGACTGAGCCACCCAGGCACCCTGCAAATATTGTAAAATGTATGGGAATTACCCATCGACATAGCTAATAGCCTGAGCCCATTTGAGAAGGAAAGAGTTGGGGTGTCTTTCATCCCTGTACCATAGAGCCTTGCAGAATTGAATGTCTCTTTTGATTTAGAGCTTACAGGGAGACAAAACAAAACAAAGCTTGAGGTTAGGATCCGAGATGGAGATTGATAGGCATGTGATGTAACAGTTCTGGGTGTAGGCTGGAGACATGATGGCCTAGAAATGAAATGTCTATTTAAAAAAAAAAATAGCAGTGTATATGGTGGGATGGGGGTGAAGGAAAGGGTTTTTTTTTTTTTTTTTTTTTTTTTAAGATTTTATTTATTTATTTGACAGACAGAGATCACAAGTAGGCAGAGGCAGGCAGAGAGAAAGAAGGGAAGCAGGCTCCCCGCTGAGCAGAGAGCCCGATGCGGGGCTCGATCCCAGGACACCAGGATCATGACCTGAGCTGAAGGCAGAGGATTTAACCCACTGAGCCACTCAGGTGCCCAAGGAAAGGGTTTTAATCTTCTTATTTATTTATTTATTTATTTTTAAAGATTCTACTTATTTATTTGACAGAGATCACAATTAGGCAGAGAAGCAGGCAGGGGACAGGGCAGGGGAAGCAGCAGGGGAAGCAGGCTCTTTGTTGAGCAGAGAGCCTGGTGTGGTGCTGGATTCCAGAACCCTGAGATCATGACCTGAGCTGAAGGAAGAGTCTTAGCCAACTGAGCCACCCAGGTGCCCCTTAATTTTGTTTTTAATGAGTCAGTGTCAATCTCTTCTTTTTGCTTAGTGTGATCACAAAAATCATTTGTAAGTTCTTTTTTTTTTTTTTTTTTTTTTTTTAAAGATTTTATTTATTCATTTTACAGAGAGAGATCACAAGTAGACTGAGAGGTAGGCAGAGAGAGAGAGAGAGAGAAGCAGGCTCCCTGCTGAGCAGAGAGCCCGATGCGGGACTCGATCCCAGGACCCTGGGATCATGACCTGAGCCGAAGGCAGCGGCTTAACCCACTGAGCCACCCAGGCGCCCCATTTGTAAGTTCTTTATTAATACATTCCCTCTGAGGAAAAGTAAACAGATGGTTTTTTAAAAAAGATTAATAATAATTTTAGATTCTAAATTAGGAAATCAAAGAAAAACTTAAACAATTCATGGAAACCAATGAGAATGAAGACACATTGGTCCCAAAACCTAAGGGATACAGCAAATGTGGTCCTCAGGGGAAATACGCCTCACTCAGAAAAATTTTAAAATCCAGAATACACCATATCTCTTTATACCTCAAAGAACTGGAAAGTCAACAACAAATTAAGCCAACCTCACACACAAGAAGGGAAATAATCAAAATTGGAAGAGATCAATGAGATAGAAATTAGAAATACAGTAGGACACATCAATGAAATTAGAAGCTGGTTTTTTGAAAGAATCAATAAGATCAATAAACCACTGACCAAACTAATCCAAAAGAAATGGGAGAGGGCCCAAATTAATCAAATTATGAATGAAAGGGGAGAGATCATGACTAATACCTAGGAAATGGAAACAATCATCAGAAATTATTATCAACAGTTATATGCCAATAGGTTAAGCAACCTAGAAGAAATGGATGCATTCCTAGAAACCTCTAAACTTCCAAAACTGAATCAGGAAGAAATTGACAACCCGAATAGACAATATCTAGTATCGAGATTGAAGCAGTGATCAAAAACTTCCAAAAAACAGGAGCCCAGATCTGACGAATTCCCTGGAGAATTCTTCCAACATTCAGAGAAGAAATAATACCTATTCTTCTGAAGCTGTTTCCAAAAATAGAAACAGAAGGGAAACTTCCAGACCCTTTCTGTAAAGCCTGCATTACCCTGATCCCCAGACCAGGCAAAGACCCCATCAAAAAGGAAGAATTTCAGACCAATATCCTGATGAATATGGATGCCAGGATTCTCAACAAGATCCTAGCTAATAGGATCCAACAGTACATTAAAAAGATTATCCACCATGACCAGGTGGGATTTGTCCCTGGGATGCAAAGGTGGTTCAACATTTGCAAATCAATCGATGTGATAGAACAAGTCAATAAGAGAAGAGAGAAAAACTATCTGGTCTTCTCAATTGATGCAGAAAAACCACTGGACAAGTTACAGCATCTGTTCCTGATTAAAACACTTCAAAGTACAGGGATAGAGGGAACATTCCTCAACTTCATAAAGTCTATGAAAAACCCACAGTGAGTATCATCCTCAATGGGGAAAAGCTGACAGTCTTCCCTTTGAGATCAGGAACACGACAAGGATGTCCACTTTCGCCACTGTTGATCAACATAGTACTGGAAGTCCTAACAACAGCAGACAACAAAAAGAAATAAGAGGTACTCAGGTTGGCAAAGAAGTCAAATTCTCTCTCTTCGAAGATGACATGATACTTTATATGGAAAACCCAAAAGACTCAACCCCCAAACTACTAGAACTCATACTATAATTCAGTAATGTGGCAGGATACAAAATAAATGTACAGAAATCCCTTGCTTTCTTATATACTAACAACGAAAATATACGAAAGGAAATCAGAGAATCGATTCTATCTACTGTAGCACCAAGAACCATAAGATATGTGGGAATAAATCTAACCAAAGAGGTAAAGGATCTGTACCTGAGGAACTACAGAACACTCATGAAAGAAATTGAAGAAGACGCAAAAACATGGAAGAGCATTCCATGCTTGTGGATTGGAAGAATAAACATTGTTAAAATGTCTATACTGCCTAGAGCCATCTATACTTTCAATGCCATCCCGATAAAAATTCCACAGGCATTTTTCAAAGAGCTGGAACAAACAGTCCAAAAATTTGTATGGAACCAGAAGAGACCCCGAATTGCTAAGGAAATGTTGAAAAAGAAAAACAAAGCTGGGGGCATCATGTTGCCTGATTTCAAACTTTACCACAAAGCTGTGATCACTAAGCATGGTACTGGCACAAAAATAGACAGATATGGACCCTCAACTCTATGGTCAAATAATGTTCGACTAAGTGGGAAAAATAACCAGTGGAAAAAAGACAGTCTTTTCAGTAAATGGTGCTGGGAAAATTGGGCAGCTATGTATAGAAGAATGAAACTTGACTATTCTCTTACACCATAGCTTACAAAGATAAACTCGAAATGGATAATAGACCTCAACATGAGGCAGGAATCTATCAAACTTCTAGAGGAGAACATAGGCAGTAACCTCTTCAACATCAGCCACAGTAACTTCTTTTAAGATGTGACCCCAAAGGCAAAGGAAACAAAAGCGACAACTTTTGGGACTTGACCAAGATCAGGGTTGCCTGGGTGGCTCTTTGGGTTGGGCCTCTGCCTTTTGCTCAGGTCATGATCTCCGAGTCCTGGGATCAAGCCCCGCACCGGGCTCTCTGCTCAGCATGGAGCCTGCTTCCCCATCTCTTTCTGCCTGCCTCTCTGCCTATTTGTGATCTCTCTCTGTGTGTCAAATAAATAAAATCTTTAAAAAAAAAAAAAAAAAGATTAGAACCTTCTTCACAGCAAAGGAAACAGTCAGCAAAACAAAGAGGCAACCTACAGAATAGAAGATACTCGCAAGTGACACTACAAAGAGCTGATATCCAAGATCTATAAGAAACTCCTCAGACTCAATACACACAAGACAGATAATCATGTCAAAAAATGGGCAGAAGACATGAACATGTATGTCTCCAAAGAAGACATACAAATGGCTAACAGACACATGAAAAATAGCCATCAGGAAGATTCCAATCAAAACCACATTGAGGGGGTGCCTGGGTGGTTCAGAGGGCTGAGCCTCTGCCTTCAGCTCAGGTCATTGTCTTGGTGCCCTGGGATTAAGCCCCGCATGGGGCTCTCTGCTTAGTGGGGAGCCTGCTTCCCTCTCTCTGCCTGCTTGTGATCTCTCTCTGTGTCAAATAAATAAATAAAATCTTTAAAAAAACACACACATTGAGATACCACCTTACACCAGTTAGAATTAACAAAATTAACAAGGCAGTAAACAACAAGTGTTGGAGAGGATGTGGAGAAAGGGGAACCTTCTTACACTGTTAGTGGAAGTGCAAGTTGGTGCAGCCACTTCGGAAAACAGTATGGAGATTCCTTAAATTCAAAATAGAGTTACTCTGTGACCCTGCAATTGCAGTACTATTTACCCCAAAGATACAGATGTAGTGAAAAGAAGGGCCATCTGTGTCCACATAGCATCAATGGCCACAGTTGCCAAACTGGAGAGAGCCAAGATGCCCTTCAAGAGGTGAATGGATAAAGATGAGGTCCATATATACAATGGAATATTACACCTCCACCAGAATGGATGAATACCCAACTTTTTTATCAACATGGATGGGACCAGAGATTAGGCTGAGTAAAATAAGCAGAGAAAGTCAATTACCATTTGGTTTCACTTATTTGTGTTGCATAAGCAATAACACAGAGGACATTGGGGGTTAGAGAGGAGAAGTGAGTTGGGGGAAATCGGGGAGATGAAGCATGAGAAACTGTGGACGCTGAGAAACAAACTGAGGGGAGGGGGAGTGGTGGGATAGGTGAGCCTAGTGGTGGGTATTAAGGAGGGCACGTATTGCATGGGACACTGGGTGTGGTACATAAACAATGAATCTTGGAACACTGAAAAAAATTACAAAGAAATTCAAGGAAGTTTGGCAAAATTGTAAAAAAAAAAAATAAACTAAGAATGCTCAAAATGATAATACTTTTAGATTTTAAATTTCACTGTTAAAAGTTTAATAAAGAAAATGAATTATAGGTCTGTCACCAGAAACCATACATAGAAAACTGAAAATTGGAGAAAATTTTCTTATGTTTCTGTCAATTTGATCTGCCAGTGAAGTAATTCAGGCAAGATCATTTACACAGGGGCACCTGGGTGGCTCATTCAGTTAAGCGTCTGGCCTTCAGTTCAGGTCATGATCTCTGAGTCTTGGGACTGAGTCCCATGTTGGGCTACCTGCTCAGTGGGGAGTCTGCTTCTCCCTCTCCCTCCATCCTGCACCCCCACCCCCCACCCCAGCTTATGCTCTCTCGCTCGCTGTCAAATAAATAAAATCTTTTAAAAAGATCATCTACACAGACAGTATGGCATTGTAACTTAATTCTTTGGTAAATAACAGCATATGTAGATATATGTACCATAGATACACACACATACACGATATATATATGCAGTTATTTGGAAATAATCTTAATTATATACTCAAAAAATTACTTTGGTAGGAGGATACTTGCATAGATTAAAAGGTACTTGGGTAATCCTAATCCATTAGGCATGCCATGAGCTGTCTAGATCTACAACTTTTCCATTTAGCTTAACATAAGCATTTTAAGTGGTAGAAACACTTTTAGTCGGCTATTTTTATATGTAGAGTTTCCCTGATTTCTTTAGTAGTCTATTGGACACAAGATGTTAATCAAGATACTAATCTTGTTATGAGTTCAGCTTTATAAATGTCATTTATTTGGAGGTATTGAATATGTGGATGCAAAAGAAATAAGCAGCAGAGTCAAATGATCACTGCTGCCATATGCCTTCAGTCAGCTTTTAGGGAAGAAACCCTGATATTACCAACTTCATCTTCTTTTCCCCCCTGTGGGCCTGAGACTGGTATACTCTCAACGCTCTTCTCCTGGAACCACTGTGAAGAGAGTGGGCTCAGCACCCTTGTTTTGGCTTATTTCTCCTCTGCTTGCTCTCTTCAAGTCCCATACTAATACTCATGTGATCTTTTATTGTTAGTAGATCTTTTTTATTGTTCAACATGTCTGCTTTTTATATATCCTAGGTTGGTGTTTGTTTTGTTTTGTTTTTGCCTTGTTCAGTTTGGTGTAAATAAATGTGTCTGGTACAGCGTATCTATCATTAAGACTCTCCTTAGAGCCACTAGATGCACCTCCCACGGGGAGACCGTCTGCATGTGATGCCCAAAAGGCTGTTAATGAGCTTTTGCACACTCACTTCTGCTTTCTGGAGTTGGTTGTTCTTAGGTATTCCTTATTGTGCTTGTACTCTTACGTTCTGTCTCTTCTCATGTCATTTGTTGCCTCTCTCATATACTACCTTTGGTGTGAAAAGTTTGATCTTACTTTTTTTTTTTTTTTGAAAAGTTTGATCTTTTATAAACATTGTTATTTATTTAATTCTTTTATTCTATGTAGAGATCTGCCCACTATAACAAATTTGAGTTAGCACAAGTAATCTTCAGGTCTTTGAGCTGTTCTTGTGGTATCATCCACAAAAAGAATTTGTTAGTCTCCTCTCTGTCTTTGTTGCTCATCTGTTTCCAGATCCAGAACTATTTTGATATTTGGAATCTAGAAGGTTGTGGTTTTGTTATATTAGGGTTTTAAAGTTTATTCCAATCTATATAGATCAGTATGTGTCTATACTATACTCAGAAGTGGATTCTTAATGGGTCTTAGAGAAATAAGAATTTGTTAATCATGTAAATGTAATGCTTCAAAGGCCCAATTGAAATTGTTTTTATAATTCTATAAATTTATAAATAAGATGAAGAAGTCAAATCAAAGGATTCCATTTCTGGGGCACCTGGATGGCTCAGCTAAGCATCTGCCTTCAGCTCAGGTCATGATCCCAGGGTCCTGGGATCAAGCCCTGCATTGTCAGGCTCCCTGCTCAGGAGGGACCCTCCTTGCCTGTGCCCCAGCTTGTACTCTTCTCTCTCAAAGCCTCCCCCCTTTTTTTGAAATTTTATTTATTTATTTATTTGTTTGTTTATTTATTTGATAGAGATCACCAGTAGGCAGAGAGAGAGGGAAGCAGACTCCCTGCTGAGCAGAGAGAATGATGTGGGGCTCAATCCCAGGACCCTGAGATCATGACCTGAGCTGAAGGCAGAGGCTTAACCCACTGAGCCACCCAGGCGCCCCTTTTCTTCTCTCTCAAATAAATAAAATCTTTTAAAAGGGGGGGGGGGTTAATTTCTAGAAGAATTGCCTCTCTCACTTCCTGTTTCTCAATAATATTATGTTTTTTTTTTTTTTAAAGATTTTATTTATTTATTTGACAGAGAGAAATTACAAGTACACTGAGAGGCAGGCAGAGAGAGAGAAGGAAGCAGGCTCCCTGCTGAGCAGAGAGCCCGATGTGGGACTCGATCCCAGGACCCTGAGATCATGACCTGAGCCGAAGGCAGCAGCTTAACCCACTGAGCCACCCAGGCGCCCTTATGTTTTGTTTTGTTTTAAGATTTTATTTAGGTGAAAGAGAGAGAGCATGAGTAGGGGGTGGGTTAGAAGGGAAGGGAGAAGCAGACTCCTCACTGAGCAGAGAGCCAGATGAAGGGCTTCATCCCAGGATCCTGAGATCATGACCTGAGCTGAAGGCAGACACTTAACTGACGGAGCTACCCAGGTGCCCAACCATGTAGTATTCTTTTGTTTTCGATTTTTAAAAACCAGCAAACCAAAGAATATACTTGGCCTAAATGCAGAAAGTATTTAAGAAGCTTAACCACCTAAAGGCTGTCATTTTATGAACTGTAATTCTCTTGAACAAAAATATTTGAGGGGATAGGATTTCCATCAAAGTCAAAGCAACATTTCTTTTTTTCCTGCTTCATAAAGGTTGCTGTTGAAGAAATCTGGTTGCAGAACACCAAGGATTGAGTTGGAAGAGATGGGACCCTCATTGGATCTGGTTCTGAGGAGGACACATCTGGCATCAGATGATCTTTATAAATTATCTATGAAAATGCCAAAAGCCCTCAAGGTTTGTAACTTGCAGATTGGTGCCATATTTATTTGTATATTCCACTCTTCTTTCCAGAAGGGTTTGCAACATAGGACACTAAAGAACATATGGAAAGAGATCAATAATATAGATAAAATTAGACTCTAAGAAAAAAGAAAAGGAGGAAGAAGGAAATAAGGCAACCATAAAGGGTAATAAAAGATTGTAGAAATCACACATCAACTATGGCTAAGAGCTTTTTTGGTAGCCAAGACTGCTGGTTTTCAGTGAGAAAGAAAATTGGGGTATTGTAGAGATTGGGGATTTAGAGTACAGGATGTGTATGTAACCCATACTTGCATAAAACCTATTTTGATTTTTGAATGGTTTTAAAAAACAAGTAGAAGTGGCATCTCTGGAATGCTAGTAAAAATTAAATGATAGTCACAATTCCTCAAGCTAAACACAAGAAATTATCTCAGTGCATGATAATGGTTAGCATAGTCTATAGTGTTGCTTTTTGAAGTGTGATCTGACAGTTTACCTGGGAATTGTTAGAAATGCTAAATCTCAGGTCTCACTCAGATGTGTTGAATTATAATATGCATTTTCACAAGATTCCCAAGTGATTTGAATGTACTTAAGTTTGAGAAGAAAAGTCTATAGGGTTATAGATTATATCAAATAGGTGATCACTAATGGGAATTGTTAGTGAAATAGTGTACACTACATTATTACCAGTTTATACACTAGATAGCATTATGTATATAATGAACATATATAATTATGTGTTTATATATATATATATATTCTTGTTTCATAGCCAAAGAAAAAGAAAAATGTCTCCCAGGATACTTTTGGTACAACTTATGGAAGGATTCATATGCAGAAGCAAGACCTAAGCAAACTACAAACCAGGAAGATGAAAGGGTTGAAGAAGCGACCTGCAGAAAGGATAACAGAGGACCAGGAGAAAAAATCAAAGAGAATTAAAAAAAACTGATGGAATTTAGCCAGTGACTATAATGTTATTGTAGTCTGTTTACTTAAGAGAATTATCAATCATCAGTCATTTGTAAGTTTCTTAAAAGATTTTATTAAATGTTTTTATAGTATGATAATTTACCTAAACTATATATTATATACATTATGAACACTAATCTACTGGTATTACGTTGAATTAAGCCTCTTTGTTTCTTCATTTTGTTTTGTTTTTTAAAGATTTATTTATTTGACAGAGAGAGACAGCCAGAGAGGGAACACAAGCAGGGGGAGTGGAAGAGGGAGAAGCAGGCTCACTGAGCAGAGAGGCCAATGCAGGGCTCAATCCCAGGATTCTGGGATCATGACCTGAGCCGAAGGCAGACACTTAACAACTGAGCCCCCCAGCTGCCCCGAAATTAAGTCTCTTTGAGATATATCCTGGTGGGTCATTTTCTCTCTATGTTACGGTATTCCCTCTGCCACAACCTCCACCCCCCAACAAGTCTCATTGAGTTGGTAGGTGAGGAGGGATCTCCAGAACAACCAGACTTCTGGGTTAAGCTTTCAATAAAGGAAGAAAGCCATGGAAAGTAGAAATGGTCCAAAGGAACTATATAAACACTTACTATGAGTTAGCTGGAAAGTTAACCCCATCTCCCAAAACATACCTACAACCTGACTTTTGTTTTTCACTCTCCTGTTATGCTGCCTGAAATTCTTCCAGTTAGAGATTTATTTGAGATTTTTAACTTTGTGTCTTAAAACATTTCTCTTGGGGCGCCTGGGTGGCTCAGTGGGTTAGGCCGCTGCCTTCGGCTCGGGTCATGATCTCAGGGTCCTGGGATCGAGCCCCGCATCGGGCTCTCTGCTCGGCGGGGAGCCTGCTTCCTCCTCTCTGCCTGCTTGTGATCTCTCTCTGTCAAATAAACAAATAAAATCTTTAAAAACAAAAACAAAAAAAACAATTTCTCTTAAGAGCATGTCCACTAATTTTCTCCCACCTCCACCTCCCCCAAAACCCACTGATATTCATGGTCATACACTGAAGAATGTGCCTCTGAAGAAGTCCAGCAGAGAAGATACAGCACACTGTGGAGCAAAACAAATTGGTTACTAGCAGACTGAGGAGGGCACGAAGAACAGTTTTCACTTCAACCTCATCAGCCCTGGCCCTGTGACACAGCTCTCCGCCAAGAGAAACTTACAGCCTGCAGTTTCCCCAGGGAGGGCAGGGAGAAGGTGTGAGGGAACGCATGGCTCCCCTAGCCCTGCAGGATGCTGTCGGAGAGAGCCTTTTCTAGTCCCACCCAGAATACTGAGATGTACTGCGCAGCCGAGGAGTGGGCTGCACCTGCCCTGACAGCACCCAGGGCTCTCAGGGCAGTAAAACCAACGTGGACCGTGGAAACCACAGCATAGCCTCCATTAGGAATCTGCCCATGAGCCACTAGAAGTGGCTTGCCTACAGACCCCCACAGATGGTCCATGGCGCATACCACTCTCAGTGCCTCACCCATACGTCACCCCACCCCGTAGCCTGCCACCAGCGCATGAGGAGGGCAATATGAGTGAGCTTCTGGAATTGGCTAGTGGACATGTACAGAAAGCAGTCCCCTTCTCCCCGACTGGGAGAGATCAGTCCGCGCTGATTCAGTCAGCATTGCCCTAGAGAGAGCAAACAAAAGGGAGATTCAGCACCCAGTGTGGCTTCACAGGATCAAGAGAAGACCTTAAAGTTTGTATGACACTGTCTCAGGGAGTAGGAAACAAATGGGCCAACCATGGAGACCATTTAAAGCCTGAACGTGTCTGGATCTGAGCTATGTATTCACTGCAGACTCTGGCTAAAGCACTTTTTTTCTTTCACTACCTCAATTCTCACCTAAGTATGATAAAGTGTTCAAACCTGCAGGAACTGCATCCTCTCCCTGGCTTCCAGCTTGACTTAAGAAGAAATAAACTAATAATTTAGAAGCATGCTTCTTTCTGACTCCACGATCAGGCATGGAGGAAACGGACCAATCAAGAGTTGCCTTCTGCACAGGAGCTGGCAATATTATGAGGGAGAGAGAATCAAGGCCATTGATGCTGTGGGCTACAATACTAACCTCCTTTGTTCAGATGGCGCTTTTTTTTTTTTTTAAAGATTTTATTTATTTATTTGACAGAGAGAGATCACAAGTAGGCAGAGCAGCAGGCAGAGAGAGGGGAAGGGAAGCAGGCTCCCCGATGAGCAGAGAGCCCGATGTGGGGCTCGATCCCAGGACCCCGGGATCATGACCCGAGCCAAAGGCAGAGGCTTTAACCACTGAGCCACCCAGGTGTCCCTGTTCAGATGTTTTTAAACTGAATTTAATCCAAGGACTTTCCCAGTAAGAAGAAGCCAGTTAGGGACAGTTGGGTGGCTCAGTCGGTTAAGTGGCTGCCTTCGGCTCAGGTCATGATCCCAGGGTCCTGGGATTGAGCCCCACATCAGTCTTCCTGCTCAGCGGAGAGCCTGCTTTTCCCTCTGCCTCTGCTTGCTGCTCTGCTTGCTTGTGCTATCTCTCTGTCAAATAAATAAAATCTTGAAAAAGACAGTTAGCAAATAACTAACAACCATTAACTCCACTAAAAGTAACTACTCTCACCGTACCAATTGCTGATTCTGTCCCTTGTTAGGAAGACTTCAGGAGGCCTTGAAAGGAGCCTACCATTGAGCAGGGGTGGGGGAATGAGGGAATTAAATATTGACTCAATTTGTTTCCATTAATTCTTCTACAACACTAGAGAACTTTTTTTTTTTTTTGCTTTCATTCATTTATTCATAAACATTTAATAAGTTTCTTCACACTCAGTTATATTTTCTTTCCTTTTAAAAAAAAATTTATTTATTTATTAGAGAGAGAGAGCAAGGGCACAACAGGGATGAGTGGGAGAAGCAGACTCCCTGCTGAGCAGGTAGCCCATGCGGGGCTCAGTCCCAGGACCCTGAGATCATGACCTGAGCCAAAGGTAGATACTTAATGACTGAGCCACTCAGGCACCCCTAAGTTAGATTTTTCAATAGTGAAATATTGTAGTACCTGTCATTATAGAGGTCACAGTCCAGTGGGACAGACACATGTAGACCAGCGCATGGTGTGAAAATTATTTTTACTGTTAATTAATTTGTTTGTTTGTTTATTTATTTATTTTAACGGATTTTTAACAAGGTCCATGTAATCTTTTGCTCTGGAGAACTAGAGAACTTTTTTAAAAAGAAAGTTGTTGTTAGTAATGTTTAATTCAGTCACACATGAACAAGGGACAAGGATGTTGGTAGCACATCATCTCTTCATTAGCCATTAGTCCAAATGTCTTTGTGCAATCTACTAATAATAGTAAAGTGGCTGATACATGCATATAAAAACTTTAACTTATATCTCAAAAAGAAAGATTTTCATTATAATAACAAAAGATCACAAGTCCAAGAATATATTGAATTATCTTTGAACAGAGTCTTATTGAGAGAGACATATAAGCAGAAGGAAGCAGTATGTTCTAAAATAATCAGATATACACTTTGTGGGTTTTTATTTTTCATAAATCAATTTATAAATTTAATTTATAAATCATAAAGCTTAAATGAATATGAGTAAGTAGCAGTAGCAAGAAAGAAAAGGCTACTACTTGATCATTGACATATTACCTACCATATTATTATCTTTTTTTTCTTTAAGATTTTATTTATTTATTTGTCAGAGAGAGAGAGGGAGAGCACAAGCAGCAGGAGTGGCAGGCAGAAGGAGAAGCAGACTCCCCGCTTAGCAAGGATCCCAGAGCTTGGGATCATGACCTGAGCCGAAGGCAGACACTTAACCAACTGAGCCACCCAGGTGTTATTTTAAGAGATGCTGCCACTAAGCTCTATTGCCTCTTCTGTGAGAGAAAAGCAGTTTTGGTAGGGCTAGAAGGGGGAGAATGGGTAAGGTTTAGGACAAAATGCACTTAAGGTACTGAGGAGCTCTATGTAACTAAAAGTCCCATGAGGGTCGTGGGTAGTGTTTTTTTTTAAAGATTTTATTTATTTATTTGTCAGAGACAGAGGGAGAGAGAGTGAGCAAGCACAGGCAGACAAAGAGGCAGGCAGAGGCAGAGGGAGAAGCAGGCTCCCTGCCGAGCAAGGAGCCCGATGTGGGACTCGATCCCAGGACCTTGGGATCATGACCTGAGCTGAAGGCAGCTGCTTAACCAACTGAGCCACCCAGGCGTCCCGAAATTTTCTTAAAAATGCCTAGGAAAGGGACACTTGAATTAGAGGGTGAAGCAGGCTCAGTGGGTAAAAGCCTCTGCCTTCAGCTCAGGTCATGATCTCAGGGTCCTGGGATCGAGCCCCACATTGGGCTCTCTGCTCAGTGGGGAGCCTGCTTCCTCCTCTCTCTCTGCCTGCCTCTCTGCCTACTTGTGATCTCTGTCTGTCAAATAAATAAATAAAATCTTTTAAAAAAAAAATGCCTAGGAAAACTAGAAGAAGCTTTCTACTTCTTCCTAGTGCTGCATACTTGTTTTCCTTAAATGTCCAAATTTAGGTTCCTGGTAAAGAAGCTCCTTTGTACAAGTGCAAACCAACCATGTCACAAAAACACAAATATACATAATGTGTTGTATGAGGTGGGAATGCTTTTGTTTTTAATTCCATGTCAAGGAGCTCCATTATGCCTGTGTGTGCATACATTTATGTGAGTTCATGGACACTAAGCAAAAGCTAGAGCCTCAATTTATCTTCCATATCTTGTCCTTTCTCTGATAAACCCATTCCTTAGCGTTCCCTCTCCACATCCCTCTCCAGATGGTTAATACCTCTCATAGAAAGGGAGCTGGTATTATTATTTGGATTTGTTGCTTGATTGTACATTTACCCAAAGACGATAGAGTTTTAGATCTGAAGCAGGCATTTTATGTCTAGATGCAAAGAAAAGGCTAAAATAATTCATATCCAGCCATCTACAAGTAAATGGACAATAGTTGGGGCGAAGAGGAGCCATGAAAGGTACATCAGAAACAATGAATGCAGAGTTCTTACCCAGGGCTTGATCTTCTACTTTCAGCTAACACTTATGGAAATAGTGATTCAGCAATGCAATGGGTCTTACTAGCCACTTACAGAAAGGACCCTGCCAAACCTTGACCTCTATTAGGAAGACCTCTCCCAGCGATTCAACCGACAGAGATGACCACATTTTTGGTATGCGGGACATTGGGTTAGGGTGTTTGTTTAAAAATTTATTTTTAGGTAATTGCTACACCTAGTGTGGGGCTCAAACTTAATAGCTCCGGGGGGTCAAGAGTCACATGCTCTGCCGACTAAGCCAGCCAGGTGCCCCTTGGAGTGTTTCTTTAATCTATCTGTCTATGTATCTATCTATCTATGATTTTATTTATTTGAGAGAAAACAAGCAGGGAGAGAATTAGAGGGAGAAGCAGGCTCCCCACTGAGCAGGGACTCTGATGTGGGCTCCATCACAGGATCATAACCTGAGCCAAAGGCAGATGCTTAACTGAACCAACCAGGTGCCCCAGGGTGTTTGTTTTAATCAATCGTCTTTGAGATTTGGTAATGCATTCTTTTGTTTCCTCTGTTAATTTTTATATCAAGGTTATGGGTTGTCTAATAGGTATTTGAATGCATCCTCTTCAGTAAGAGAAGTATTATAAAGTATTAGATCTAGTTGAAATTATTTATTTATTTATTTAAAAGATTTTATTTATTTATTTGACAGAGAGAAATCACAAGTAGATGGAGAGGCAGGCAGAGAGAGAGAGAGAGAGAGAGGGAAGCAGGCTCCCTGCCAAGCAGAGAGCCCGATGCGGGACTCGATCCCAGGATCCTGAGACCATGACCCGAGCCGAAGGCAGCGGCTTAACCCACTGAGCCACCCGGGCGCCCCATTATTTATTTTTTTTTAAGAAAACTTCACTGGAGTTGTTGAGCTATCTGGAACTTTTGATCCACCATTTATATCACCAATTTTGTGGGAAGGACATTTTAATTTCCACTTGCCCTTGAACTTTAGGAGACAACATACATAATTTGGAGAATGTATATTCATTTCATGGTAAACTACCTTAATTTTTACTTAAGGAAGTTTTATTAACTCTGGATTTTGATAGAGGAAGAAAACAGGTTTTTTGGTTTTTTTGGTTTTAAATACCAAATTGCTTTTTTTTCCTCCTAGGATGTTAATACTGATACCAAGCTATGTATAATTTAATGAAATTTAGTTCCCTTTTATAATCTAAATGTTGCTATTAGTTTTCTTGGTATTGAACATACTCCAAAGTAGAGTTGTCATTGCTTAAGAGAAGAAGAGGAAAAAAAAAAAACTTACCCCAAGTCAGTTTTCAGTTATCTGATCATCTAGCTTGTGACCTTTCCTTCCTTTTCTTTATATTTTTAGCCATTTTATATTCCCTCCTTCCCTCAGGTGGGGCCAGGAAAGGAACCGTGCAAAGTGAGTTCAAACCACTGCTAACATTTGACCAACAAGGGAAGACTTGTTTTTTTAAAGATTTTTATTCATTTATTTGAGAGAGAGAGAGTATGAGCAGATGGGAGCGGGAGAGGGAGAAGCAGGCTCCTCACTGAGCAAGGAGCCCTATGTGGGACCTAACTCCAGGACCCTGGGATTATAACCTGAGGTGACCCACTGAGCCACCCAGGCACTCAGGAAAGCTTGTTTTTTTAATTGAATTTCAGTTGTTGGTTGCGTTGTCTATCATAAAATTAAGAGCCTGCAAGTATACAGGGTCTTCATTATGTCCTTAGAGCACTTTTAACAGATCATCAACATGGTCACAATCTCTCAGAACTGCATTAAAGGTGGGTATATACTAGCATATATGAAACTGAGTAGAATATTCTTCACATCCCTTGAAATAAACTACTATGAACAAGAAGGTAAAATGAGCTAGCTGGCTTGAGGTTTACGTTAGCTGTGACAAGAAAGTCAACTTACTTTTATTTATTTTTAAAGGTTTTATTTACGTATTGGAGGGAGGGAGAGAAGTAAAGTCCCTGCCAAGCAGAGAGCCCATCACCCCGACCCTGGGATCATGACCTGAGCCAAAAGCTGACCGAGTGGCTTGATGGACAGAGCCCCCCAGGGATCCCAGTCAACTTGCTTTTTAATGTATATTGTTTTTCTCTCAAACTGACAACTTGAGTTATTCAAGTTTAAAACAGCGAAGCTATCACTGTGTGTTTCCTGTGTCCCCCAGAGTGGCCCATGTTAGGAATTTTAACTGCCTTCGTTAGAATGCAACCATTTGCACTTTTCCATTTCAGAGTCCTTTGGGGAAAAGTTGTAAAGTAAGGGATAAAAAAGGTAGGCTTTTTTTTTTTTCCTTTTAAAGATAACTAACATGCATTTTAGATCTGTTCTTGTTCTGCTTCTTCCTTTAAACAACTTTCTGTCCTCCCTCCCCCAACCCAGTTCACCCCCACCTGCGCCCTTCACACAAAATCTGGGCATCAGAAAATAGGTTCCAAACACAGGGAGAAAGGTCCAACTGCATCTTCCTGCTGAGCAGGGCTGGGGCCAGTATGAAAGAAGGCAGATAATGGGAAAATAGCAAAACTTCTAGAACTTAGCAGTCAGGGCTTTTGCCATGCAAAGATCAGAGCCCCCTAACTTTACTTTCCTGGATTTGGTTTGATTCTTCAAATTCAAAACTGGGTTTTTTGAGGGCTTAGCAAGAAGCAGAGTGGCAGAAGTTGGCACTGTGAGGCAAGCCCTTCCACTCAGCCGGAGCCCAGGGCTTCAGAGGACCGCCTCTGGATGCTGGAGCAGGGAAAGGGACTTGGAACAGGAGTTAGGTTAGGACTGAGAAAAAGTTGCGGCTGTATTCAGGTCTTTCCCTCTCGAAGCACTGCAAGTGAGTTCAGTGGTTCCTGGAAGTAAAGTACAAGGTATTTCATTAGTGTGTTTGATAGAGACTTGGAAGACTCACATTTGCCAATGTGAGAAGCTTATTACCTCAAGCCCTTAGCTAGTTCCCCAGAGTCACCTGACAAAGCAAATGGCAAGGTGACCCAACAGATTAGAGACATCACTTTAGATGACAACCTGTGACAGCACCTGTGGTTCAGCCTCTCACAGGCAGCTCTGGGGTTTGGGGCACTTGAGGAGAAGAACATGAGAATTCATTGCTGTCCCCACTAGGCTGCATTTCTTTTCATTTGACTTGTCACTTAAATCTAGTCCAGGTCACAAATGGTTTGAGGTTTACTCCCAGCACATTCCTCCGTATAGGGAGACCTTGGGGAAGGATTAGATGAAATCTTGAAAAATCAGAAAACAAAGCCAAAAGGCATGGTTGCTCAGCAAACGCCGAATTGTGACTGTGGAAAACAAGGGAGGGCAGGACAGCTGGCATTGTGCTGGGGGGGCAGGGGGAGTGGTGGCGGTAAAAGAAGCTGACATCCTCTGCGGCTGCTGTCTCAGAGCTCAGCTGAGATTTAAAAGGACAAGGATCTTGGGGCGCCTGGGTGGCTCAGTGGGTTAAGCCGCTGCCTTCGGCTCAGGTCATGATCTCAGGGTCCTGGGATCGAGCCTCGCATCGGGCTCTCTGCTCAGCGGGGAGCCTGCTTCCTCCTCTCTCTCTCTGCCTGCCTCTATGCCTACTTGTGATCTCTCTCTGTCAAATAAATAAATAAAATCTTTAAAAAAAAATAAAAAAAAAATAAAAGGACAAGGATCCAATTAAGGACATCAAAAACCCATGGTCATCACCAATTA
The DNA here is from genome assembly GCF_030435805.1 of Mustela lutreola. Lineage (NCBI taxonomy): Eukaryota > Metazoa > Chordata > Mammalia > Carnivora > Mustelidae > Mustela > Mustela lutreola. Next base: position 21,320,519 of record NC_081295.1, on the reverse strand, counting down.
GTGGTCTGGTTCTCTAAGAGTAGTGTTAGAGTTGTTAGTTCCCAGCATTTTTCCGGAAATACAAAGGAAACAAATGAGGTTTTGTTTCGTGGTGATCGTAGAATGACAGAGTATGACTTTTTAAAGTGCCCAATAAGGCAAGCTGGTATGATAGTAGCTGACAGAATTATTCGGTTATTTCCATGCTTAGAATATAAGAGAAGTAGAGCCATCATGGTTGAGAAGCAGGGTTCCAGAGAATAATCCTCCTACCGTCAAGGTGGGTGAGATGTGGTACGGGAAGTACATGGCCAATTGAAATGACCCGGAGACTCAATCCCAGGCAAGGGCAAATAGTTTTAGAAAACATTTTCATATGTTCATTTTATTTGTTATTGAAAATACCCTGTAAAGATGTATAGTGCAGTTGGTATTACATATAATTTCCAGTTGAGTAAACTGGCCCAGAGAGATTGAGTTCCAGGTTTGAAGTTACACAGCTGAAAGAAGTAAATCTGTCCTAGATGCCCTGTCTTCTCATCTTTAGTCTAGTGGATTCTCAACAAGACATCTAAGACTCTCAAAGTATTCTTGTGAATCAAATGGAGAAATGTGATGTAACTAGAATGCTTAGGCTGCTTCCTAGCAATTTGAAGAACGTTGATGAATGATAAATAAATCTGTGGCATCTGCAAAGAAAATCTTTATTGGCAAGCCACAGGGCTCTGTCCTTGGCCTTTGTCTCCTAAGCAATTTTATCTTCCACTTGAGTGAAGACAAAGATGATACACTTATTAAATCTGTGGATGCCATAAAGCAATGAGAATATTAGATGACATAAAAGTAAAGTATCTTGGGATATAAAATATCTTGGCAGAATGAGGGTGGGGAAGGTGGACTGGAGCCAAAAGGAGAGATTTAGTTAGATAAATGAGAAATTCGGTATTTAGAGGGGGAAATATAAACATAGTTGGGGTAGGGGCTCCTGGCTGGTTCAGTAGTAAAGCATGTGACTCTTGGTCTTGGGGTTGTGAGCTCAAGCCCCATGCTGGGGGGTAGAGATTACTTAAACTAACAAACATAGGATAAGGAAGACATGGTTCCACAGTTGGGAAATGATCCGGGGGACAAACCTATTATTGGTCATCAATGTGAGCAGACTTCCAGAAAGGTCCACAGACATAGAAGTGGCACTGACAGAACATTCACATTGATTGAAATAGTATACATGAGATAGACAAGGAAGTCTGAAAATGGCACTGCCTGATAGGAAAATTAGCAACAATGTAGAGGTAGCAGAGACTCAGTGTCTCAAATTTGCCCAAACCACAACTACAGTATTGCTTCCAGTTCTGGGCACCACCCTTGGAGGAACCACCCTTGGAGGAACCTGAGCTACCTGGAAAGTGTTTAGAAGATGACAATGAGCGTGATGACAATCTCCAAACCTCACCAGTGGTGGAAATAGTTTCCCAGGGGAAGAAAAGCATTCACTGAACAGAACTCATATTTTATCAGCTTAATTGAAACATAATTTATGTATAATAAAGTACATCCATTTAGGGGTACCGTGTGGTGCAGGGGAGTGAGTGTCTGACTTGGTTTTGGCTCAGGTCATAATCTCAGGGTCTTGAGATTGAGCCCCGTGTTGGGCTCCATACTTGCTGCAGAGTCTGCTTGAGATTCTCTCTCACCTTCTCCCTCTGTTCCTCCCTACTCCCTCTACTCCCATTCCCTCTCTCTCTTTAAAATAAACTAATTAATCTTTTTTCTTTTTCTTAAAGTACCTCTATTTAAAATATGTGGTTTGGTGAGTTTTGACATTTGTATATACCCATGAAAGCACTAGCACATTAAAGATGGGAACATTTTCATTACTCCCCAAAGGTTCTTCATACTTCTTTGTAGTTCATTATCTCTTTACCCCAAGTCCGGGCAACCACTGATCTCCTTTCTGTCACTACAGGTTAATGAAGATTTTCTGGAATTTTATATAGTAAATAGAATAGAAAAGGACATCTCTTGTGACTGGCTTCTCTAACTCAGTATGAAGATTTTGAGGTTCATACATCTTGCTTATCTATCAAGAGTTCATTGTTGAGTAGTATTCCCTTGTATGGATGTACCACATGTTTTGCTTCTGTTTGTGGACATGTGGGTTGTTTCCAGTTTTTGGCTATTATGAACATTCCAAGTTATAAGTTTCTGTGGACAAATGTTTTCATCGCTTTTGGGTAGCTGCCAGGAGTGGAATGGCTGGTTATATTGAACATACAGTTCCATTAGGAACCGAATGAACAAGAGAGAGGTTCCCAGATGCCATGGAGCTCATATTCTAGTTAAGGGAAGGAGCCAGTAGAACATGTAAACAGATAGGATAAGTTTAGAAAGTGATTAATAATAAAAGGACAATAAAACAGAGTAGGTGAAGAGTGACCCAGAAGGATCTCTCTTAACTAGAATGACAAGAAAAGATCTCTCTGTAAAGGTGACACAGGAGTTGAACTGAGTCCTGAATGTTGGGGAGAAAGCAATGTGTGAAGATTTGGGGGAGTGCATTTCAGGAACTGGGACCTGCCAGCCCAAAGTCTTTGGGAAATGTAAGATGGATGAATTAAGGGTATAATAGTTGTCTCCAGATACCTGGCAAATAATCAGGAAGAAAAGAGATTACATTTATTCTCTGAAATGTCAGTCATAAATATAACCAATGAGTGAACGTTAGATGGAAAAAAGTTTTGGTTTTGTCTAACCTTTTAATAGCGGGACATTGAGGGATTGGAAAATGATCAACTTCTAAGTTCTTTTTGGTTGTTGTTGAGGTTTTTTTTTTTTTCTTTTAACTTTCTTTATAAACACATTTCCTACGAATGTGAATAACAACTACAACAAGATGGAACTGAAACCGAACTTGTGACTTTGGTCTCTCAAAGCAAATTATTGAGGAAATACAAATCCAGATTATAAACAAACTGTAGTAATTTGCACTAATTTGTAAGGCAATTGATTTCTTTTTCTATTAAGTCTGGGTTTAACAACAGGCACTCAGAAAACATTCAAATATTCCTCGAAAGATGTGTTCTTTTCCTTCAGTGAAATGACATCTTCTATAATGAGTGTATACAAAGCGTGAGCACATGTTAAAAATAAACAAGAGGGGGATTCTTCAGCACTTACCTGCTTCTGTCCATTTAAAAGTAGTATCTGTCCATTTAAAAGTAATAAGAGTGATTTCAAATGATACCCACCAGGGTTTTAACCCAGATAAAACATGCAATTGTACAACTGGAAAATGTGTTAAAGGACTAAGTTATATCATTAATTATAATTATTGTGCAATCTTAAGGACAATAAAGCAACAGAAAGAGGAGGAGGAGGAAAAGGAGGAAGAAGGAGAGAGAGAAGGAGAAGGAATAAACGTCCCACCGTCAAGAAACTGCTGCTTTCATTCTTCCATGATCTCCTTCAGCCCTTGCCTATAAGCTTCTGGAATTGCCAGGTCAGGCATAATTTTCATACTATAAAACTTGTGGCATTTTAATTCAATTAAGCATATCATTAATTAACAGTTTCTTATGTAAAAGAGTAGTATATGTAGGGTCATTAGCAGAGGAACTTTTGGCAGTTTTTATGCCATGGGAGGGGCACAAAATGGATACGAGTGACACACAACTCCCCAAGAAGGGGTCCTCAAGCTGTTGTCTGTGGTTCCCTGTCACCTCCATGGAATGTGGTGTGGGCTACTTTCTAGCCCTTGTCATCCTCAAGGTCCTCAATTTGTGCCAGAAGACGGGTCATTTACTAGGAGCAGAGCATGGCTGTTCTTCATGAAGTTGTCGGGGAATATAATCTTTATTGAGATATTATTCATATTTCATCACATTCACCCTTTCAAAGTATGCCTCTCAGTGGTTTTAGTGCATTCACAGAGTTGTGCAACCACCACAGCTATCTAATTCCAGAATGTTTTATAACATTTATCCATTAATAAGGGATTTAATAAGGGATTAATATCCATTAATAAGGGATTTAATAATCCCTCATTAATCGATGAATTAATATTTAATCCATTTAATAGTTTTATAATTTAATAATATTTATTCATTAAATTTATAATATTTATCCATTAATAAGGGATTTCTTCTTGGGGTAATTAGCAGTCCATTAGCCGTCACTTCTCATTCTTTCCATCTCTGACTATTTCTACTCTCTGTTTCTATGGATCTGCCTATTCTGGAAATCTCACGTAAGTGGAATGATATAGTATGTGTCTTTTATGGTTGGCCTTTCACTTTGCATAAGGTTCATTCGTGTTATAACATGTGTCTGTACTTTCCTCCTTGTTATGGCTGAATACTATTCCATTGTATGGATATACTAGTGAGGGTGATCTTGAACTCACTGTCATTCTGCATTTAGCAACAATAAGCTAGGCCCTTGGAAAATGGGTGAAATACCCAAATATATTTGTGAGGACAACACTGGAATTGTGCTGTAAGGGCAAGCAATGAAATGAATGCTATCTACTCAGGCTATCAAATAGAGTCATAAAACCACACATCTCTAAAAGTGTGATTCACTCAAACTTGCAAAAACAATAGAAATTATATATATAAAATGTATTATTGTTAGTTTTATTTTCCCAGACAGAATTCAAATCAAACCTTTTCCTCCCCACCCCAAACACTATTTATTACAAAATATTTGTTCTTGTTTTTTTTTTTTTTAAAGATTTTATTTATTTATTTGACAGAGAGAAATCACAAGTAGTCGGAGAGGCAGGCAGAGAGAGAGAGAGGGAAGCAGGCTCCCTGCTGAGCAGAGAGCCAGATGCGGGACTCGATCCCAGGACCCTGAGATCATGACCTGAGCCGAAGGCAGCGGCTTAACCCACTGAGCCACCCAGGCGCCCCTATTTGTTCTTGTTTTAAGTGGATTTCGTTTCATAAAACTTTTTTCCTCCAGTTCTAGTTCTCTCCAATTTCAAGGACCCAAATGCTAACTAACAGTGATGTTTCTAGGTGGTGAGCTTATGAATGATTTTAATTTCCTCTTTTCATTTGTCTCTGTTTCCCTCAATAGACATGCTTTGTATTTTGTAAATAAGGGGGGGAAGGAAGAAAAAAAAATAGGCTGAGAGAAACGATTATGGAAGTTCTTCTGCAAGATGTGCAGTCTGTTTTCCCAGAGTGCATTCTTTGATTAAGCCAGAGGGTGGGTTGCATTTATTTTGGTGTCCCAACCTGTGTTAAAGTGTATTCTAAGAATATCCTCATTTAAGTTGTTGCTGCATTTATTGAAGGATGTCATTGGGACTGTCATTTACTACATTTTACAGGATCCTCTTTATAAACATCTGTAGGAAAAACATCTCTCTCTCTCTCTCTCTTTTTAAAGATTTTATTTATTTATTTGAGAGAAAGTGATTGAGAGAGAGAGAGAAAGAGAGAGAACATGAGTGAGGGGAGAAGAAGAGGGAGAAGACTCTCCCTCCCTCAGACTTCCTGCTGAGCAGGGAGCCCGACATGGGTGGGACTCAATCCCGGGACCCAGGGCTCATGACCTGAGCCGAAGGCAGACAGTTAACTGACTGAGCCACCCAGGTATGCCTGTCATTAAGCGTCTTATGGGGGCACCTGTGTGGCTCAGTTGGTTAAGTCTCCAACTCTTGATTTCAGCTCAGGTCATGATCTCAGGCTTGTGAGATTGAGGCTGGCGTCCAGCTCCGCGCTCAGTGCAGAGTCTGCTTGTCTCTCTCACTCTGCTTCTCCTTGCTCTCTCTCTCTCTCTCTCAAAGAAATAAATCTTTTTTAAAAAGTGTCTCTTGGGGCGCCTGGGTGGCTCAGTGGGTTAAAGCGTCTGCCTTCGGCTCAGGTCATGATCCAAGGGTCCTGGGATCGAGCCCTGCTTTGGGCTCTCTGCTTGGCAGGGAGTCTGCTTCCTCCTCTCTCTCTGCCTGCCTCTCCGCCTACTTGTGATCTCTGTCTGTCAAATAAATAAATAAAATCTTTAAAAAAAAAAGTGTCTCTTATGATTTGCTTCCTCCTCTCTCTTTCTCTCCTTTTTCCCCCTTCCCACATGTCATCTGTTTTGTTCCCTAAACTCCACATATGAGTGAAATTATATGGTATTTTTCTTTCTCTTACTGGCTTATTTCGCTTAGAATAATACTCTCTAACTCCATCCATATTGTTGCAAATGGTAAGATCTCATTTTTTTTGATGGCTGAATAATCTCTCAATGCATATATATGCAGTGGAATATTACATATAGATAATATATATACATATACATGTGTGTATAAATATGTATATATATACTACATCTTTATCCATTCGTTAGCTGATGGACACTTGGGCTCTTTCCATAGTTTGGTTATTGTTGATAATGCTGCTACAAACATCGGGGTGCATGTACCCCCACAAATCTGTATATTTGTCTCCTTTCCATAAATACCTAGTAGTGCAATTGCTGGATCACAAGACAATTCCGTTTTTAACTTTTTGAGGCACCTACATACTGTTTTCCAGAGTGGCTACACCAGGTTGGATTCCTACCAACAGTGTAAGAGTGTTTCCCTTTCTCTGCATCTTTGCCAACCTCTCCTGTTTCCTGTGTTGTTAATTTTAGCCCTTCTGACAGGTGTGAGGTGGTGTCTCATCACGGTTTTGATTGGTATTTCCCTGGTGATGAGTGATGTTGAACACGTTTTCATGTGTTAGCCATCTGGATGTCTTTTGAAAAATGTCTCTTCATGTCTTCTGTCCATTTCTTAACTGGATTCTTTTTGTGTGTGTGTTGATTTTGGTTAAGTTCTTTATAGATTTTGGATACTAATACTTTATCAGATATGTAGTTTGCAAATATCTTCTCCCATTCCATAGGCTGCTTTTTAGTTTTGTTGACAGTTTCCTTCGCTGTGCAGAACCTTTTTATCTTGATGAAGACCCAGTAGTTCATTTTTGCTTTTGTTTCCCTGCCTCTGGCGGTATGTCTGGTAAGAAGTTTCTATAGTCGTGATCAAAGAGGTTGCTGCCTATGTTTTCCTCTAGCATTCTGATGGTTTCTTACCTCAGATTAAGGTCTTTTTAACCATTTTGAATTTATTTTTGTGTCTGGTGTAAGAAAGTGGTCCACTTTCATTCTTCTGCATGTTGCTGTCCAGTTTTTCCAACATCATTTGTTGAAAAGACTGTCTTTGGGCACTTGGGTGGCTCAGTGGGTTAAGCCTCTGCCTTCGTCTCAGGTCATGATCTCAGGGTCCCGGGATGGAGTCCCGCATCGGGCTCTCTGCTCAGCAGAGAGCCTGCCTCCCCCTCTCTCAATGCCTGCCTCTCTGCCTTCTTGTGATTTCTCTCTCTGTGTGTCAAATAAATAAATAAAATCTTTAAAAAAGAAAGAAAGAAAGAAAAGGCTGTCTTTTTTCCAGTGGATTTTTTTTTTTAAAGATTTTATTTATTTATTTGACACACAGAGAGAGAAATCACAAGAAGGCAGAGAGGCAGGCATTGAGAGAGGGGGAGGCAGGCTCTCTGCTGAGCAGAGAGCCCGATGCGGGACTCCATCCCGGGACCCTGAGATCATGACCTGAGACGAAGGCAGAGGCTTAACCCACTGAGCCACCCAGGCGCCCAAGTGGATATTTTTTCTTGTTTTGTTGAAGATTAGTTGACCATATAATTGTGGGTTCATTTCTGGGTTTTCTATTCTGTTCCGTTGATCTATGTATGTTTTTGTGCTAATATCATACTGTCTTGATGACTACAGCTTTGTAATATAACTTGAATCCAGAATTTTGATATCTCCAGTTTTGCTTTCCTTTTTCAAGATTTCTTTGGCTATTCTATTTGGGGTCAGTTCACACATTTAAAGTGTATGGCCTTTATAATATTCACAGAGTTGTACAACAGTGACTACAATCAATTTTATAAAATTTTCATTGTCCCCAAAGAAACCACCTCCCAAGAGCCATCGACATCCAACTTCTCTCTCCTTTGCCAGTTCTAGACAACTACTAATCACTTTGCTTTCTATCGATTTTCCTAATCTGGATGTTCCATATAAACAGCGATACAACGTGTGATGTTTGTGACTGCCTCTTTCACTTCGCATAATGTTTCTGAGGTTCATCCACTCTGTACAATGTATCTGTCCTTCATTAGTTTTTTTGTCAAATAACATTCCATTGTATGGATTTACCCCATTTTACTTATCTATTCATTTGTTGATGATTTGGATTGTTTTCACCATTCAGCTATTGTGAACAATGTGGCTTTGAACATTCATGCACTTGTATTTGTTTGAATACCTGTTTTTAATTCTTTAGAGTCTATACCTAGGAGTTGGACAAATGAATGCTGATCATATGGTTATTTCTGTGTTTAACTTTTTGAGACATCTCCAAACTATTTCCATAGCAGCTGTACTATTTTATATTCCCACCAGCAACGTACAAGTGTTTCAATTTCCTACATTCCCACCAACATATGTTATCATCTGTTTTCTAAAAAGACTTGTTTATTTATTTGAGGGGGGACGGGCTGAGGGAAAAGGAGAAAAGCTCAAGTAGACTCCCCGCTGAGCACAGAGCCTGCCATAGGGATTGATCCCACAACCCCAAGATCATGACCTGAGCTGAAACCAAGAGCCAGACGCTGAATGGACTGAGCTACCCATGTGCCCTCCATTTTTATTATAGCCGTTCTAACAGATATGAAATGCTTCTTCTTTGTGTATTTTTGGGATGCTTTTTATTTCATCTGCCAACAAAAAAGGGATACTTCTTTGTCAGTAAATAAGAGGTTGTCATAATGCTGTTTTCAGGCGGATTAGCTTTTCATTGTAATGTTGATTGATGACCAGTAACGTTAAGCATCATTTCATACACTTACTGGTATTTGTCTATCTTCCTTGGAGAAATATCTATTCAGATCCTTTCCTCATTTTTAAATTGGGTCATTTGTCTTTTTTACTTAGCTATAAAGGCTTTTTAAAATACAGTCTAGATACACAAGTCCCTTATTAGTTACATGACTTGCAGATATTTTCTTGTATTCTGTGAGTTGTCTTTTAGTTTCTTTTTTTTTTTTTTAAAGATTTTATTTATTTGTTTGTCAGAGAGAGAGCGAGAGCAAGCACAAGCAGACAGAGTGGAAGGCAGAGTCAGAGGGAGAAGCAGGCTCCCCGCAGAGCAAGGAGCCTGATGCGGGACTTGATCCGAGGACGCTGGGATCATAACCTGAGCCGAAGGCAGCTGCTTAACCAACTGAGCCACCCAGGCGTCCCTGTCTTTTAGTTTCTTAATGATGTCCTTTGAAGTACTAAAATTTTAAATTTTGATGAAGTCAACTTTAAATTTTGATGAAGTCCAATTTATCAATTTTTTTCTTTTGTTATGTTTGGTGTCGTATCTAAGAAACCGTCGCCTATTCCAATATCACAAAGACCTACTCCTGTGTTTTCCTTTGAAAACTTTCAGAGTTTTAGCTCTTATTTTCAGGTCTTTGATCCAGTTGAATTAATTTTGTATGGTGTGAGGTAGGGGGGTCCAAATTCATTCTTTTGCATATGTATATCCAGTGTCCCAGCACCATTTGTTGAAAAGACTATTGTTTTCCAATTGAATGGTCTTTCACCCTAGTAAAAACATCAATTAGCAGTAAAAATGAGGTTTATTTCTAGATTCTTGATTCTACTCCATTGACTATATGTCTTTCCTTATTCCAGTACCACAATGTCATGATTACTATAGCTCTGTAATAAATTTTGAAATGGAGAAATGTGAGTCTTCCAACTTTATTCCTTTTCAGGTTTATTTTGGCCATTCTGGGTCTTTTGAATTTCCATATGAATTTTTAGGAAGAGCTTGCCAATTTCTGCAAAGACGTCAGCTGTGATTTTGACAAGATTGTGTCGAATCTGCAGATCAATTTGAAAATTATTTCCATCTTAATAGTTTTAAGAGTTTTTTGTTTCTCCAAGGTTTTATTTAAATTCCAGGTAGTTAACATACAGTGTAATATTAGTTATTAGTTTTGGGTGTAGAGTTTAATGATTCAACATTTCCATATAGTACTCAGTGCTCATCACAAGTGCCCTCCTTAATCCCCATCACCCATTTAACACATCACATCCCCACCCCAATCCCCTATAACTATCAATTTTTTTCTCTGTAGTAGAGTCTGTTTCTTGGTTTTCTTCTCTTCCCCCCATATTCATTTGTCTTGTTTCTTAAATTCTGATACGAGTGGGGTCATATGGTATTTGCCTTTCTCTGACTTATTTCATTTAGTGTAATACTCTCTACCTCCACCCATGTCCTTGCAAATGGCAAGAGTTCAACAATTTCAAGTTTTTAAATCCATGAACGTATGATGTCTTTCCATTTACATAGGTCTTCTTTTTTATTTGATTGATTGATTTTTTAAAAAATATTTTATTTATTTATTTGACAGAGAGAGAGAGATCACAAGTAGAGAGCCAGGCAGAGAGAGAGGGGGGAAGCAGGCAGGCTCCCTGCTGAGCAGAGAGCCCCATGCGGGGCTCGATCCCAGGACCCTGAGATCATGACCCGAGCCGAAGGCAGAGGCTTAACCCACTGAGCCACCCAGGCGCCCCTTGATTGATTGATTTTTAAAGATTTTATTTATTTATTTGACAGACAGAGATCACAAGTAGGCAGAGAGGCAGGCAGAGAGAGAGGGGGAAGCAGGCTCCCTGCCAAGCAGAGAGCCTGATGCAGGGCTCGATCTTAGGACCCTGAGATCATGCCCGGAGCCAAAGGCAGAGGCTTAGCCCACTGAACCACCCAGATACCCCTGATTGATTGATTTTTAAAGATTTTATTTATTTGAGAGAAATTGAGAGAGAGAGAGAGAGTGCACATATAAGCAGGGGGAGGGACAGAGGGACAGAGGGAAGGAGTCCTGTATTAGTAGGGAGCCTGATACAGGACTCAGTCCTGGGACTCTGGGATCATGACCTGACCCAAAGGCAGATGGTTAACTCACTGATCCATCCAGGTGCCCCTGGTCTTCTTTTTTAAAAAAGATTTTTAATTAATTAATTAATTTAAGAGAGAGAGAGCATGAGCATGAGCAGGGGAGGGGCAGAAGGAGAGGAGAGAGAGACTCTGAAACAGACTCTGAACTGAGCATGGAGCTCAACACGGGGTTCAGTCCCATGACCCTGAGATCATGACCTGAGCCAAAAAAAAAAAAAAAGAGAGACACTCAACCCACTAAGCTACCAGGTACCCCTATGTAGGTTGTTAATTTCTTTCAAAGATGCTTGTAGTTTTTAATGTACAGTCTTGTACTTCTTTTGTTAAGTTTAGTCCTAATTATTTTATTCTTTTGGTGTTATTGTAAGTAGAATTCTTTTTATTTCATTTTTGGTTGCTCATTGTAACTATTATGTAGAAATACAATTTTATATATATATATATATATGTATATATATATATATGTTTAAAGGTTTACTTATTTGAGAGAGACAGCATGTGTGCAGTTGTAGAGGGAGGGCAAAAGAAGCAGACTCCCTGCTGAGTGTGGAGCCCAAGGCAGAGCTCGATCTCATGACCCCAAGATCATGCCCTGAACCAAAATCAAGAGTGACTTAACTAACTGAGCTACCTGGTGCCCCACAATTTATATTTATACATTGATCCTGTGTTCTGCAAACTAGCAGAACCTGTTTATTTGTTCTAATAATTTTTTTAGTGGTTTCCTTAGGATTTCTACATGCAAGATCACATCATCAGTTAATAGGACAGTTTTACTTCTTCTTTTCTAATCTGGATGGATGCCTTCTATTTCTTATTCTTGCCTAATTGCCTTGGTTATAATGCCCTGCACTATGCTGAATAGAAGTGGGGTCTTGTTCCTCATGTTAGGGGAAAAGCACCTAGTCTTTTACCTTAAGTATGATGTTAGGTGTGGGTTTTTTGTAGATGCACTCTATCTGGTTGAGTAAATTCCCTTCTGTTCCTAGTTTGGTGAGTGTTTTTATCATGAATTTTGTCAAATGTTTTTCTGCATCTATTAAGAGGATCCAATGGGGTCTGACCTTTATTCTGTCAGCGGGATGTATTTTGGATGTTTTGTATGTTAAGCCAATCTTGCATTCATGGGATAAATCCTACTTGGTCATTTTGTATAATCCTGCAAGACCAATCTAAGCCTCTAAATTTTTCTTTTCAAAGATGGAATAATTAAAAAGTAAATATTTTCATTATAAACATAGTTATTAATATTACAAGTAAAATTCAGGGGTGCCTGGGTGGCTCAGTCATTAAGCATCTGCCTTTTGCTCAGGCCATGATCCCTGAATTCTGGGACCAGGCCCCACACTAGACTCCCTGCTTAGAGGGAAGCCTGCTTCTCCCTCTCCCGCTCCCCCTGCCTGTGTTCCCTCTCTCACTGTGTCTCTCTCTGTCATATAAATAAATAAAATCTTTAAAAAACATATTACAAGCAAAATTCAGCATAAGGATCCCTAAAATAGTTGGCATCTTTAGATATTAGATCATTCCATTTCCAAAAATATTATTTGTATATAACCTTCCAAGAACACAATGATCCTTTCAGATAGGGCTCACCTATGGTTATAAAATGAGAAAAGTGGGAAAGCTAATATTTGGATTTCTTTTAGAGGTAAAATCTGATCTAATTATTGACAATTAGCCAACTCTGTCCATAATTTATTCATTTAGCAGAAATATGCAAATGTAGTATTTTTGCTTCCCTCAAGCCTGTTCAGAGGAACAGAAACCTTTGGGTTAGAAACTACAAACATCTTTCTTTTTTTTTTTTTTTTTTAAGATTTTTTTATTTATTTATTTGACAGAGAAATCACAAGTAGATGGAGAGGCAGGCAGAGAGAGAGAGGGAAGCAGGCTCTCCGCTGAGCAGAGAGCCCGATGCGGGACTCGATCCCAGGACTCTGAGATCATGACCTGAGCCGAAGGCAGCGGCTTAACCCACTGAGCCACCCAGGCGCCCTACAAACATCTTTCTAAATAAATTTTATTAATGGAATTCCAGTGACTTTTATTATATCCTTATTTTGGTTAGTTAGTCCCTCTGCTTTTGCACAAACTTAGATGTTTGGAAATAATCTCGCATTCTTCCAACAATCTGGTGGGCATGGAGTTTTCAGACAAGGAGACATTTATGGCCAGCTAAGGCAGGACAATCACTGTTTTGAATCTTGAGGTTTCAAGTTAGATATAGAGACTATAACAGATTCTTTTTACTCCTGGCTCCGTGTTAAAGACTTGGAGCAGATTCCAATTTGCACTGGTAGTCTTTTGTTGAACAGTTCAACATTTACGATATGTGAAAGTTGGAATAATCCACTGGCTTCTACAAAACTTTTTTTTTTTTTTAAGATTTTATATATTTATTTGACAGACAGAGATCACAAGTAGGCAGAGAGGCAGGCAGAGAGAGAAAGAGAGAGAGAGAGAGAGGGAAGCAGGCTTCCCGCGGAGCAGAGAGCCTGATGTGGGGCTTGATCCCAGGACCCTGAGATCATGACCCGAGCCGAAGGCAGCAGCCCAAACCACTGAGCCACCCAGGTGCCCCTACAAAACTTTTTAAATAGCTTGGGTTTTGCTTTTTTTTGTTGTTAGATTGTTGCAAAGGAAACACATAAGGGTTTGAATGTATTTGGATGTCTTCATTTAATGAATTAGGGAGAGTTTAGAGCAGAGTTAGAGGAGGATTTGCTATGGTTCACAAAATTCTGACCAATTTTAAGTAACACAATTACTTCCAAACTTTCACCAAACTGTTACTAGAATCACTAACAAGCAAACTGGAAGATCAGCCTCACTCTGTGCCAGTGAGGTCAGTAAAAGGCATTAAATGGCTCAAAGGAAGCAGGAGAGTGGGGCCCCTGGGTGGCTCAGTCGGTTAAGCATCTGTCTTTGGTTTAGGTCATGAACCCAGGATCCTGGAATCCAGTCCTGCATTGGAGCTCCTTGCTTGGTGGGGAGTCAGCTTCTGCCTCTGCCTCTCCCGCTTGCTCACGATCTCAATCTCTCTCTCTTTCTCAAATAAATAAATAAAAATCTTAGAAGAAGAAGAAGAAGAAAAGGCAGCAGGAGAGTGTTATCCCCCAAGCCCCAAGGGCATATTTGTGGGTATTGACTGTATCTAACTGCTACCCGTCTTCGTCTTCCGTTCAGAAAGGCCAGCCTTGCCCTTCCTCTTCTTATTCACACCTAGTTAAAAATAAATGTAACCAACAGGAAATACCAGATAGCATACATTTTGTTCACTCTTTCAGAAATTATTCACTGAAGGCATAGGGTGTGCCAGACCATAGGACACATCTACGAACCAGATGTGTGCCTGTCCTGATAGAGTTTGAGGTATTTTACTGGAAAAGATAAACGAAAACATGATGACAAATATGCCTATATAAATATTTAATATCAAATAAAATTATTACAAATCATAGTACTCTTTTGTAAGTTGCATGAAAGAAATATACCACCACCTAGGATAGAGAATATCAAGGAACCACCTTCATTGTATGAGGTGGTCAAGGAGGCATCTCTGAGGAAGTGGTATGTTAGCTGAGATCTATGGGACAAAGAGTTAGTCATTTAAATGAGTTAGTCATTTAAAAAGCAGGATGTATGAGGCACAAGGGTGACTCAGTTGGTTAAGCCTCTGCCTTTGGCTCAGGTCATGATCTCAGGGTCCTGGGATCAAGACCTGCATCGGGCTCTCTGCTTAGGGGGGAGCCTGCTTCCACCTTTCTCTCTGCCTGCTTCTCTGCCGGCTTGTGATCTCTCTCTCTCTCTGTCAAATAAATAAATAAATAATCTTTAAAAAATTATAAATAAACATCGCTTTCTCAAAAAGGTTTAAAAAAAACAGTGTGCAGAGCTCTAGAGAGAAGGAACAGTGCATGCAAAGGCCCAGAGCCTGGAGCAAGGCTGACTTGTTACAGGAACTAGAGAAGGCCAGCCTGGCTGGAGGGCAGTGAGCAAGAGAGAAGGGCATCTAAGATTAGTGGGAAGCCAGATTATGTTCATCTCTTTTAAGCAACACTACTGGTTTGCTAGGGCTTGTAGGATATGTGTTTTGTTCCCTAAACCACTAAGCAATTAACTCAATTCTAAACTGTTTACCTGGAGGAAACACCTCCAGATCCTACAGGTTCAGGGCTCAGTCCTATAAGACAGCCCAATCCCTTCATCCTCTAGATGCCAACTGCCAAAGTCCAGGAGGTCACCTGTGCTTCTGACCAACGTGACTATAGATCGGAGGTTTGAATGACCCCCTCCTTTGGTTTGATTAATTTAGAGTGGCTAGAGTGGCTCACAGAATTCAGAGAAACATTTTACTGACTAGAACACTGGTTGACCAGGAAAGCATATCACTCAGGAACAGTCAGATGGAAGAGATGTGTAGGGCAAGGTATGGGGCCAGGGCACGGAGAGTGCCTGCGGTCTGGGTGTTCCACTCTTCCCAAATCGCCACAGGTTCATCAAACCGGAAGCTCTCTGAACGTGGTCCTTTTGAGGTTTTATGTAGACTTCATTACTTAGGCACGATTGATTGAACCATTGGCTGTTGGCATCATTTTAACTTAATTACTTCTCTAAAGGCCTATCTTTAAATACATTTACATTTTGAAATACTGGGGTATTAAAACACAAGAAAACAGGCTCCAAATGGAATTGCTTGTGCTAAGCCTCACATCACCAAACCAAGACTTAATTACAATTTCATCCTCCCAGAAATGGAAATTTAGACCAATCAGGAATTGCCTGATCAGCACTAGCTAGGTGATTTGCCTGATAGGCACCGCCTTCCCTATTGCCATCCTCTAAAGGAAAGTAGCCTTGTAGCCACCAACTGCCTTAATGCCTACTATAACTTCCTTGTTCCTGCTCCCTTATAGCTATGAAAGTCATTTTGTGCAGCAATTCGGGGTTCTTTTCTATCTTCTAGATTGGATGCTACCCAATTTGAGTTGACTTTTGCTTATAAAAACTCAAATTTTTTAATATGCCTCAGCTTATCTCTTAGCAGGGGATTAGGGTTTCAACATATGAATTTTGGGGAGCACGATTCAGTCCATGACAGCATAGCTGTAAGGATTACAGGTTTGCACTTAAGAGCAGTGGAAAACCATTAAAGAGTTTGAGGCAGGGGCTATGCTGAAGGGGTGTAACAGATGGTTCTAGATAATAATTTTTTGCCAACAAAAGTGTATTTGGGGGGCATCTGGGTGGCTCAGTGGGTTAAAGCCTCTGCCTTCGGCTCAGGTCATGATCCCAGGGTCCTGGGATGGAGCCTCGCATCGGGCTCTCTGCTCAGCGGGGAGCCTGCTTCTCCCTCTCTTTCTGCCTGCCTCTCTGCCTACTTGTGATCTGTGTCTGTCAAATAAATAAATAAAATCTTTTTTTTTTTTAAGTGTTTTTTGCTCAAGGGACCGATGTGTTCAGTCAAAAATGCAAACTGACTGGTTCTCCTGCACAAGGGGTGAATATGCGACAATGTTACAAGTGGCTAATGGGTATAATTTGGAGGTCTGCTGAGTGGAATTTAATAGTCTCAGGAAAGGCTATCATTTTACTGATGAAAAGGCATGTTCCTTTGCCCTATACTCTTTCTTCTTTTTCCTATCTTGGAAAAGGATACAATACCTGGAGATGCAGCAGCCATCTTGGAACCATGAGGATGAAGGTTTATGCCAAGGATATAGAGCAGGCACATAGAGGGAGCTTGGTTTTCAGATGACACTTTTGAGCAGCTTTGTAAGGTCTAGTTAGACTCCCCCCTACACTTTTTGCTATTGTGAGAACAATCCCCTGTTTGTTTAAACCACCGTGGTAGGGATTCCTGTTACAGCTGAATGCACTCCTGATACAGAGAGCTGGACCAGAAGAAGGAATGCCAGTGAGGAGGCCTGGACCAGAGTCCAGACCAGAGATAGCAAGGACTTGGATTCGAATGGCAGACTGAGAGCAAAGTGGACAAATTCCAGATACAAGGTGCACTGCCTGAGCAGCCCCCATGGGGACACCAAGGGTTTTCCTTCACTTATTCAGGGCCATGAGCCCAAACGGGCTTTATTTGGTCTTCTCTTCAAGTCTCATAGCATGTGCAACCTCCGTAAACATTTTTGGTGCACCTACTTTGTGCTGCTCTTGTAGTTTTGAGGCATTTTTTCCCTGGCTACTCAAACGTACATTGACCAATTCTTCCTGGGAAGTCGGTGGTTTTCAAACTTTATTCCATAATCCACAGTAGTAAATATATTTTCTATCATGGCCAGAACACACGTAACTAGAAAAAAAGAGATATATATAACTTTCTATCACACATACATACATATATGTGTATCATACATACATACATACAGATAGATAGCTGAAAAAAGAAACTTTACAAAGCAATAATAAAAATACGTGCCACACACTTTATTCTATTAAATTAAAAAAAAAAGATTCTGGTCATATACACCACCTACTAAATTTGCTTTCATGATCCAAAGAAGAGTCAAGAATCATAGTTTGAGAACTTGGTCTAAATTATTGGTTTTTTTTTTTTTAAGATTTTATTTATTTATCAGATAGAGAGATGGGGAGAGAGCAAGCACAGGCAGACAGAATGGCAGGCAGAGGCAGAGGGAGAAGCACGCTCCCTGCTGAGCAAGGAGCCCGATGTGGGACTCGATCCCAGGACGCTGGGATCATGACCTGAGCCGAAGGCAGCTGCTTAACCAACTGAGCCACCCAGGTGTCCCTAAATTATTGTTTTGACATTCATTCTTTACCACCTAGTGACATCTCTTGCATTGGTATCTGACTTTTCATGCCACTGTCTTGTCTTACCATCTGAACCAAAGCCTTGTTTTTGTCTCTGTCTGTCAAGAGTCATGCAATCTGGAATTTGGGATCTCCTTGATGCTGTAAACATGATAAGCCATTCTTTCCATATGTCAGGGGTTGGGTAGGGTGTAGAATTTAAGGAAAATAGTAAAGTCTCGTTCCCAACAAATGCTTCGGGCTGCTGTCCACATTTCTCTTCATTAATCTCCCTCCTTTTAGGGCTCAATATTGTGATTATATCGAACTTTGAATTTTTGGTGACTTTCAGAGTATTGAATGCATGGATTAGTTGGTTTGGTAAGGTGACGCACCCTAAATGGCTAGCAGGATAAAGCTGGGGCAGAAGGATATTCCTCTAACTGGGAGACTTCAAGAAAACTAAGAGAAAAAGGCTGTGGCAAGGAGACAGGGGTGGGGACGTTTGTGGGCAAGTTTGTCACACTATCCTCGGAGTGGCCCATCTGTGTTTGAAGCAGTGGAGCCGCCAAAGGCTTGGGAGGTCTGGGGAGGTTTCCTGGAACACGTGTCCTTGCACAAGCTAGTGACCGCGAGACAGAAAACAACCCTATTTCTTGAGCAAAGTTCATTCTTCCTGTCTCATTTTCTCTGTATTTACTGTCTTCATTTATTAACAGGAGACCTGCCTGTCTCCTTGGCTTCTGAGTACCCCCACTCTGTGGGTGGGGAATGGAAATCTCAGACTTGGCATTCCTGGCTCACAGGAGCAAGACCTGGCAGGCAGGCTGTTGCTTCCTGTCCCTTTGGCTCAAGGGAGGGTCCAGCTGCTCTTGGGAGAGCCATCATTTGTTGCCTGCTAAGAAATTGCTTTTCTAATAAAAAAGAACAAGGCAGCTTTAATTTGGCAATCTGGAAGAGGCTCCAAGATACACTGATGAGTGAAAAAAGTCAAGTGTAGACAGTGCGTATAATATGCTAGCTAACCTCAGGGGGAGAAGATGGGAGGAAATTTATTAGTAAATGCATATTTGCATTTTTGGAGAATATCTCCGGAAGAACACACAGTGGATTAGAGCTGGTATGTTTGAGGAGAACTGGGTGACTGGGACATAGGCATGGGAGAGACTAATTTTTCATGTATAGCCTTTCTGCATTTTGAATCTTTTACCACGTACATGTTTTAACCTATTCAAATAAATTATTTCCAATCAAAGCAATCTATGCAGCCTGAAAGTGATAGTTATGAAACATGTATGATAACACATTTAAAGTATCACTTTAAATTAACCTTTATGGGTATGTATAAAACAAACAAAAGTAACAATAAGCAGAATTCCTGTGTATTTAGAAAAAGACTGGAAGGAGATACACCATAAGTTTAATGGGGGTTTCTGAAACTATAGGCATTGGCTCTTTTTTTTCATTATTTCCAAATTTTCTTGTATCTTTTATTTTATAATGGCAAAAAAATATTATTATATATAAAATATATATAATATATATTATATTATTTATGTATTATTGGTAGGTCTATACTTATTGACATTTTGTTACTTGTTTTATGGTTATAACTGAGAAAATAAGTTGTTTTTCCTCGCAAGGTTGCAGCAACTGAGCTGTCCGAGGGCTGACCTGTCCCCATGGTCTTGACTTCCCTCATGGCGTGAAGGGTTCCACATGGACTAGGAGGAGGCCGAGGTGAGAGTCAGAGGGCAGGGTCAAACAAAGAAAAAGACAGCAAGATTTCAGCTGCCTTCCACCTGAGGAACTTCACCCTCATCACCTTGACCCAGTGTGGGAGAGTCAGGGGCTCCTGGCTCTCTGCACACATACTCCTTAAAGCGCTCTCTGTCAACAGTGCTCTCACTCCTAGGATCACTGACTTCTCTAAGTTCTTTGTAGTTCCTAGCTCATACTTTCATATATAACTCCTATACGGCCTAGCAGTGTCTGCTTTGATTTTCCACCTCTGGGTGGGTCTCCACCTGTAGGTCTGTCCCTGCCTGTGCTAAAAGTCCTTGCCTCGATAGTCTCCCGTTATCACCTGCCTCCTAGGGCACCTAGTGCATTCAGTGGGGTTGACTTGTTCATGCAGCTCCCCCTCCCCCAACAGCCCTACTGCCTGCCATATATTCTTCTGTTAACAGCGCTCCCACCCACGCAGGGGTCTCAAGGCCCACCAGCCTTAAAGTCTCCCAGCCTTTTGTCCAAGCCATCATTTTATTTATTTATTTATTTTAAAAGAGTTTATTTCTTTATTTGACACATGCACACAGATCACAAGTAGGCAGAGAGGCAAGCAGAGAGAAAGGGGGAAGCAGGCTCCTCGCTGAGCAGAGCCCGATGCAGACCTCGATCCCAGGACCCTGGGATCATGATGTGAGCTGAAGGCAGAGGCTTTATCCCACTGAGCCACCCAGGCGCCCCATCATTTTATTTTTTTATTCATTTTTAATTTTTCAGTAGGCTCTATGCCCAACGTGGGGCTTGAACTCATGAGATAAAGAGTCGTATGTTCTACCAACTGAGCCTGCCCCATCCTATCCATCATTTCAAAATGAAAGTCTCACCAAGCAGCTCTCCAACTTAAATACTTGCAGCAGAGCTCCATTCACATAAAATCCAAATTTCTGGTGTGGTTGAACAGGTTCTTCAGAGTACGTTCCCAGCTTGCCTCTCTGGCCACGTCCCCTACCACTGCCTAAGTTGTCCCAGCCTTCAGCTTCTTAATGCTCCTTAAACAAAATACACTCTCTCCAGCTCTGTACATGCTGTTTCTAATATTTAGTGATCTCCTACACAACCTCATAGAATTACCTGAATTATCACCTCCTCGATGAAGCCTTCCCAGCTTCCCCAGGAGGTCTCTGCCATTCCCTTCTCCCTGTGCTTTGTCTAGGCCTTAATCCTTAATTCTTGCCACTACACAAGAAAAAACATGGTGTAGTATTATTTTCCATGTCCCCCGAGCCTTCCCTGCACAATACCCAGCACACAGTAGGGGCTCAAAACTTTGAAAGGATTAATAAGAGGTTTGCATTTTTTCCGTATTGCTGGTATGTTATTCTGGTCCTCACATGTTGTCTAATCACTGCGTGAGACAGAGCTGTGGCCAAGAGAAGCCATTAGGAAAGAAAAGTTTCCCTCACCAGTTTCTCTGGCTTTTGCCCTCAAGCACTTCCCCCTTATCTCTTCATCTGCAGACTGGTCAGTGTGGGTGGTGGTATGCATAATGAAACACCTATGCCTTTGATTTGATTCTGTTCTTAATTTTCATCCTAGTCAACGCTGTTCTTTGTCAAGTTTTAATAAATAAGTGTGAATCCCCCTTGGCATCAGACAGCAAGTGGAGCAGGAGAACAGTGTTATAGAGGAAAGGGTAGTGTGAAAATTGTGCTGTAAGGGAGATGCCTATCAGGCTCTTGGAAGAGAGCTGCCCACCCCCATCCTCTGGCTTTGATCTCCAGGGCTCCATTAGAACAAGGTATTAGCTTTAACCAGCTCTTTGTTTCTCTGCCAGGAATGTATGCCAAGGGGTCCTACTTAGAAGTAATAAAAAATAACAACAACAAATTGCTGTCAGAGTCAGACATATCACAACCTTATGAGATGGGCCCTTATCTAGCAGAGATAAGAGGCAGGAGCAACTTTGGCTGTGATCTAGAAAGGGGGAGGAGGTAATCCCGGAGCTCCCCCTGGAGCCGCAGCCCCTACGGACCAGAGAAGACCCAGACCCAGGGCTTCTCCATGGCGGCTGCTATCACCATTCCTCCTCAGTGGGAGACCATGGTGTAGGCAGGGTGGGGTCAGTGGGGTGGGAGCCACCATCGCAGAAGTGAACAATGCCAGTATACCAAAGGGCACCCATCCCTGGGTCCTCACCAACCCCGTCCCCACGCCCCCAGCACACACACTCATGGTCAGAGGCATGTGCTCTTTGAGTCACCTTCTAATTCTGCTTCACTGTCTCTGGCAGGCTCAAGTACCAGGTTGCTATAGCCAGGACTGTGGTCCAATCCAACATACATATCTCTACGCACATACATGGAGTGGGAGAGAGAAAATGAGAGAAATATTAATTTTTCTTAACCCAAGATAACCCTTCAGCAAACAAACCACACCGATGTCCAAAGAACATGTCTTTTCTAGCCCAGCAAAGACCAGCGCTGCTTGAGCTTCCTCTTTCATTCCTAAACATCTGATGATTCCTCCCTTCTAACCACCTCCATTTCCTCATTACAAATCCTACTCATCTCTTTGTAGTGTGGCCCCTCCCTGACGTCTTTCCTGAGAAGACACCAAGACTCCTCAGTCTTCTCAGACCCTATCCTGTTTTCCTCTGGGAGAACAATAGTGCCAGTCACAGAGCAAGGAGATCAGGAAAGATTGCCTCTCATTTATTGACTGTGAAACCTTGGTCACCTTTGCGCCTTTTGGGCACATCTTCTCCCCCTCCCCTGCCTATCATCTAAGGAGTTGCCAAGGTCCCACTGAGTCCAGCTCCTCGGGATCTCTTGAGCCTCCACCAGCCATCTTCATCCTCACTGCCCCAACAGAGCACAAAAGTGGGAGGGTGCAGTTATCTGTCAATCCCAGCTTTAAAACCAAGACCTTCTTCCTGTCTGTATTAACATAGCATCGAGCTGCTATGACAATTACCACAAGCTGAGCGCCTCGAAACTACAGAAGTGTATTGTCTCATAGTTCTGGAGGCTAGAAGTCCAAAATCAAGGTGTTGGCTGAATAGTTTCCTTTTAGAGCCTCTTAAGGAGGATCCGTTCCATGCCATTCTCCCAGCTTCTGATCGTTGCCAGCCTTCTTGGGCATTCCTTGGTCTGTAGACACAGCCCTCCAGTGTCCGCTGTTGTCCTCACAGGGCGTTCTCCTCCGTGTGTGCGGAGAGCTCTGTGACTGTTTTCTCATAAAGACAACTTGCATTGGATTTAGGGCCTACTCTCCTGCAGTATGACTTCATCTTAACCAATTACATCTGCAAAGAGCCTATTTCCAAATATGGTCATGTTCTGAGGTTCCTGCGGACATGGACTGTTACAGGACACTGTTCATCCCAGTGCACACTTTTTCGAGCTGTTTCATCTCACTCCACCCACACTTTCTCTTTGTCCCCCAAGGGACCTCCAGTTTCACTGTCTCCCCACTTCTGTGTCAGTCTTCTGTGGACCTCCAACTTTTCTATCCAGATTTGACCGCACTGTTGACGACCTGAACCTTACCGCCCCTTCTTGCAACTTTCTGTCGCAAGAGTACTCTGTACTCTGCCTCCACGGGGAGGACGCACAGGCTTCTCTCATTTGTTGAAGAAAATGGCACCCCATGAGGACTCTGGGGGCAGCCAGGTCTTCCACACCAATCAGCAGTCTTCAGTGATTCTTGCAAAATCTCTCCTCTCTCCCCAAACCCCACCTGACTGACACTTCTTTGGTCTCAGAAATGGACTCCCTACTTCATTGAGAAAATTGAAACGCAGAGCTTCAAGGCCCTGTACAGCCTGCTCCCTCTCTGTTTTACCTACATTGGCAGCTTATGTCACTTCCTCTCTCCATGTCACGTGATGATCTGGCCCTTCTGCTCAGGCCAGTCCAGGCCCCTCACAGCCCCTCTGGGAGCTTGGGCCTTCAGCCATCCCGGCTCTCTCCCTCAGCCTACACCCCTGCTCAAGCCATGTGGGTCTGAGAACATGCACCCTCCTCTCTCCGATCCTCTTTCTCTCTAGTTCATGTCTTCTCTCTCTCTCTCTCTCTTCTCCGTATACCTCCCCCGATTCCCAGAGTCTCTCTCTCATTAGCTAAGCTGCTTGAATCACAGTGTCTGTGGTCTACACTAGGCCTCCCTTCCCATGCCCTCAGATGCCATTTGTTTCATGGAGTAGCCCCAGGCCCCTCCGCAGGATGTGGTCACTCCCTCCCTCCCTCCTCTAAAACCCAAAGCTCTGTTTGTCCCTGTCCTGTTTGGTGTCCTCCTGTTTCCCAGATTCAGAGCAGGGTGAGTGTTCCAGGCGCTGGATCACTCTTTGTGGCACATGTAAAGGCTATGAAGGCAGTTGGTTCTGGGCCACACTGTGTTCCTCTAGGCCCAGTTAAAATGTTCCTTTTCCTCTGTGTGGCTGGAGGAATGGAGTGGGCCTTATGGGCTGAGGGAGACAGAAACGAAACAGAACAAGTAAACACACCCCGTTTCCCAGGATGTCCTCCCTGGGACTGCGGCTCCTGCTGCCTTCCCAGTGGTTACTTGGGCAGGGGAAGGGGCTGAGAAGGCTGCACTCCCGTTGGTGCCAATAAATACTCTGCTTACCTCCCTTCTGACCTGAGGTACATCTGTGCAAGCTGGTACAGGAAGCGTGCATTTCCCTTCACGCGCGGCTTTGTGGGCCCAGTCTTTGCCAGACCACCTGCAGAGCACAGCAGTGGGACAACCTCTTCTCTCCACATCCAGGTCTCTGCCGTGTTCTCTGGGGCCATAGTCCCCAGCAATCATTAAACACCTACCACGTGAGGCTCGGAGGTCCATGTCTCATATACCACTTCCTCTAGTCCTGACAGCGACCCAGTGAGGTAGGTACTGTTCCCATTTTACAGATGAGACATTAAGACATAAAGAGGTTGAGAAACTTGCCTAGAGTCCTGCCGTGGTTCGTGGCAGAACACTCCCCAAGCCCCTGCCTGGATGAGGCCAGAGCCCACGCTAGTATCGACTACTCCAGCCGGCCTTCTGTTCTCCAGAGGTCAGCCTTGTTCTCAGTTTTCACCTGATCTCACACCTAATGTTCCTGGGGTGCCCTTACAAAGGTGTGAGCTGCCTGAAGGACACAATTCTGCCTCTTCCCCCGTGGCTCGAGGTTGAGCTCTCTTCCATTAACCACCACAGAAACACATGAGAGGTGGAGGTGGAGGGGAGAGTGATTAAAAGGAGGGCGACAGATCTGAGCTCTTACGAGATTCTGTCTTACTTAACTAAGGACAGGATTGGGGCTCTGTTCTTCCCATTTTCCTATCTCCAGAGCCCATGACTACATGCTGAGTGAAGAAAGAAACTTTTACTCTTGATCAAGATCTACAAGCAGATGCATTTGCCTGGTGGTGAAAGGCATGGCGGCCGCCGATCCCCATCTTGACGCTCTCCCGTGGCATTATTGGAATACCCCGCAACAAGGCACAGCCCACTAGGGCTCTGGACTGGCGAAGTCTTTGAAGTCCCTTGTCAGAGACCAGCAGATGGTTTTGACAGAGCAAGTTTTCATGAAGATTTAATGTGATAATTTGGATAAAACCTGGCATGATCTACATTAAAAAGGAAGTGTTTAGTAAAGTAACAAAACGTATGGGCACCTGGGTGGCTCAGTTGGTTAAGCAACTGCCTTTGGGTCAGGTCATGATCCCGGAGTCCCAGGACTGAGTCCCTCATCGGACTCCCAGCTCCATGGGGAGTCTGCTTCTCCCTCCAACCTTCTCGCCTCTCAAATAAATAAGTAAAAGTCTTTAAAAAAAAAAAAAAAAAGAAGGTAATGAAACATAGTGACTTGGCTAATCTTCCAAAATGGTATCCAAATAAATGACGCAAGGAGATAATGAGTATGTGTGCCACTTGGGCTGGCCATTTTACCTTCAGGTTCCTGCCACCTTACAGCTCTCCACTGTACTCAGAATAAAACTCAGCTGCCTCATCTGACCTGAGGCCCTTCTCTGTCTGCCTCCATGGTAGAGCTCATCTCCTACCCTTTCCCTCTCCAGTCGCTGGACGGGGGAGCAGGCCAGAACCTTTTGTCCAAGGAGCTCTGTGCATGCTTTAGGACTGATCTGAAGTGTCATCTCCTTCCCTGGCACCGAGCAGGGTCCTTGTTTGTCTTTCCTTTTTTTTTTTTTTTTTTTTTTTTAACACTAAGACTGCTTGACAAATAGAAGCACAATAAATAGTTGTTGAACATATGTACAAGGGAATTGGACCATTGCCACTTTTCTTGGCTATTTTTAATTTTTGTTTTTATTTATTTTTAAAGTTTCCAGTATAATTAACATACAGTATTATATTAGTTTCAGATGTACAATAGAGTGGTTCAACAATTCTGTGTGTTACTCAGTACTTATAATGTTAAGTGTGTGCTCGTGATCTCCTTCATCTATTTTACCTGCTCCCCCCACCCACTCCCCCTCTGGTAACATCAGTTCTCTATGGTTAAGAATCTTTTTTTTTTGTCTCTTTTTTTCTTTGTTCATTTGCTTTGTTTCTTAAATTCCACATATGAGTGAAATCAGGTATTTGTCTTTGTCTGATTGCTTTATTTCACTTAGCATTATACCCTTTAGATCCATCTATGTTGTTGCAAATCACAAGATTTCATTCTTTTTTATGACTGAGTAATATGGCTGTACACACACACACCACATTTTCTATACCCATTCATCTATCCATGGACATTTGGGTTGTTTCCATAATTTGCCTATTGTAAATATATAAAGATACAATAAACATAGGGGTGCATATATCTTTTCAAATTAATGTTTTTGTATTCTTTGGGTGATCCAACCATCCAAACGGTAATAGAGGGGAAGGGTCATGCAAAGCAGAGAGGATGAAGTAAACTAGGGAAGGACCAGGTTCATGAGGCAGTGCAAGGTCCTTCTCTTCTGTCCAGGGAAGGGTGTGGAGGTGGGGCCGACCGCACGTCCTGCTGCGCTCAGGTGGAGGCCAAGCTCCTGGTTTCATCAATCTGTTCTATTGTTTTTTATTTTTATTTTTTTTTTTAGTTTCTATTTATTTCTGCTCTAATCTTTATTATTTTCTTCTTTCTGCTGGTTTGGGGTTTTGTTTGTTCTTTTTCTAACTCCTTTAGGCATGAGGTTAGGTTGTTTATTTGAGATTTTTCTTCTTTCTTTTTTTTTTTTTTTTTAAGATTTTATTTATTTATTTGACAGACAGAGATCACAAGTAGGCAGAGAGGCAGGCAGAGAGAGAGGAAGGCAGAGAGAGAGGAGGAAGCAGGCTTCCCGAGAAGCGGAGAGCCTGATGCGGGGCTCGATCCCAGGACTCTGGGATCATGACCTGAGCTGAAGGCAGAGGCTTTAACCCACTGAGCCATCCAGTCACCCCAATATTTTTCTTGTTTCTTGAAGTAGACATGCACTGTTGTAAGCTTCCCCCTTAGAACTGTGTTTGCTGCATCCCAAAGATTTTAGACCATTGTGTTTTCATTTTCATTTTTCTCTACATAGTTTTTGATTTGCACTTTGATTTCCTGGTTGACCCATCCATTGTTTAGTAGCACATTATTTAACCTCCATGTATTTGTGTTCTTTCCAGATTTTTCCTTGTGGTTGATTTCTAGTTTCATAGTGTTGTGGTTGGACAAGAAGGATGCTATGACTTCCATCCTTTTGAATATGTTGAGACTTGTTTTGTGGCCTAACGTGTGATCTATTCTGGAGAATGTTCCATGTGCACTTGAAGAAAATGTGTTTTCTCCTGTTTGAGGATGGAATGTTCTGAATCGATCCGTCAGATCCATCTGGTCCAATGCATCATTGACAGTCACTGGTTCCTTGTTGATTTTCTGTTTGGATGATCTGTCCATTGATTTAAGTGGGGTGTTATTGTATTACTATCAGTGACTTCCTTTATGTTTGTTATTAGCTGCTTTATGTGATTAGGTGCTCCCGTGTTGGTTGCATAAATATTTTTAATTGTTATATCTTCTTGTTAGGTTGTTCTCTTTATGGCAATAATGAAGTCCTTCTTTTTCTCTTTTTACAGTGTTTGTTTTAGTCTATTTTGTCTGATATAAGTATTGTTACCCTGGCTCTCTTTTCACTGCCATTTGCATGATAAATGCTTTTCCATTCCTTCACCTTCAATCTGCATGTTGTCTTTAGGTCTGAACTGAGTATCTCATAGGCAGCATATAGGTGGGTTTTGCTTTTTATCCATTCTATCACCCTATGTCTTTTGATTGGAGTGCTTAGTCCATTTACATTCAAAGCAGTTATTGGTAGGTCTGTACTTATTGCCATTTTGTTGTTTTATGGTTATTTTTTATAGTTCTCTGTTACTTTCTTGTTCTTTTTCTCTTGCAGTTTGCTGACTTTCTTTAGTGATAACTTGGATTCTTTTCTCTTTATTTTTTGCATGTCTATTACTTATTTTTTATTATTATTGGATTTTTTTGGTTACCATTAGGTTTGAGTATATCATCTAATGAATATAACAGTGTATATTAAATTGATGGTCACTTAAGTTTGAACCCATTCTAAAAGCACTTAATTTTTACTCCTTTCCACAACATTTTAGGTATATGGTATTGTTCATCTTGTTAATTTGTGAATCTCTTGACTGATTTTTATAGATACACTTAATTTTACTGCTTTTATAGAGACACTTTAACTGTATAGATACACTTAATTCTACTGCTTTTGTGCTTTCTACTTTTCTTACTCCTGTGTATAGTCTTGCACTCAAAAAAACCCCTTAACATTTCTTGCAGAGCTTATTTAGTGGTGATGAATTCCTTTAACTTTTGTTTGTTTGGGAAATTCTTTATCTCTCTTCTATTCTCAGTGATAGCCTTGCTGGATAGAGTATTCTTGGTTGCAAGTTTTTTCTTTTAGCACTTTGAATATCCCATTTCATGCCCTTCTGGCCTGCAAAGTTTCCACTGAAAAATCAGTTGATTTTCAGTTGAGTTTTCCTTGTATGTAACTATTTTTTTTTCTCTTGGTGTTTTAAAAATTCTCTCTTTAACACTCTTTTCTTTTTTCTCCTGCCATTTCAATTACTATGTGTCTTGGTGTAGACCGCCTTGGGTTGATTTTATTGAGGGATCTCTGTGCATCCTGGATCTGGATATTTGTTTTCTTCCCCAGATTCAGGAAGTTTTCAGCTATTATTTCTGCAAATACATTTTTTGCCTCCTTTCCTTCCTTTTCTCTTTCTGGGATCTCTAAAATGTGAATTTTATTACTCTTGATGGTGGTATTGGCTTTTCTTAATCTATTTTCTATTTTTATTTTTTATTATTCCTTTTCCTCTCTCCTGTTCTTGATTGCTTTCCATTGCTATATCTTCCAGGTTACTGATCCTTTCTTCTGCTTCCTCTAATCTACTCTTTATTCATGGTAGTGTACTTTAAATTTTAGTTATTAAGTTCTTTATTTCTGATCAGTTCTTTTTTATGGTTTTCTATCTCTTTGTTTGGGATCTCGCTGAGGTCCTCCATTCTTTTCTGAAGTCCTTTGAGTACTTTTATGATCATTACTTTAAATTCTCTATCAGGCATATTACTTATCTTCTTTTCATTTAGCTCTCTTTCTGTGATTTTGTTCTGTTCTTTCATTTGGACATATTCTTATGTCGCCTCATTTTGTCTAACTCTGTGTCTGTTTTTCTGTGTTAGGAAAGTCAGCTATGGGGGCGCCTGGGTGGCTCAGTGGGTTAAGCCGCTGCGTTTGGCTCAGGTCATGATCTTAGGGTCCTGGGATCGAGCCCCGCATCGGGTTCTCTGCTCTGCAGGGAGCCTGCTTCCCTCTCTCTCTCTCTGCCTGCCTCTCTGCCTACTTGTGATCTCTGTCTGTCAAATAAATAAATAAAATCTTAAAAAAAAAAAAAAAAAGGAAAGTCAGCTATGTCTCCTGCTCTCAAAAGTAGTGGCTTTATGAAGAAGAGGTCCTATAGCGTCCTGCAGTGCAATGTCCCCTGTTCAGCAGAATCTGGTGCTTTAGAGAGGTCTCCTATGTGTGCTGTATGCATCCTACTGTTGTGGCTGAGCTGCATTTGCCTTTAGTACAGTCATCTGCAATGGCTCTCTTTGCCTTGTGGGCAGGGTTTATTCCCTGTGTTGTTTGTGTGTGTTATCTTCCTCTCTCCCTGGGGCAGGAGTCAATTTGGGATGATGTCAACCTTTGTTGGTTGGGGCATTTGCACACTTCCATGTTTGTGGGGCAGCTTTGGATAGACTCCTACCAAGAGTGTGGTGGAAGGGGAAGTCTACAGAGAATGCAGGGGCAGGATGTGCAATATTAGCAACGTTTGCACTGGTCAGCTATGAGAGGAGGCTGGTGTGAACAGGGCTGGTACTGGGAGAGTGTGGGGGTGGGACACTCTGTTTGCAGAGAGTGTTGGTATTTGTGCTGTGCTGATATACACAGGTGTCCTTGTATCTGAGCTGGGTGTGAGGAGGGAAATGATGTTTGCCAACTCCTTTGTTCTTGGAGAAATCTCCCAAAGATCCCTGCTCCTCTAACACAGGCCCCCAGATTAGTAAACAAATCTCCCTCCCATACACCCCAGGCATCTCTCAAACCGCTGCTTCTGTGCTATATCTCAGAAGAGCTGTTTGTTGTGCGATCTCTTTAAGGGTGGGGATTCAGTTTCCTATTGCCCTCTGATTGTCCCAGAGCCAAGCCTGCTGATTTTTAAATTTCCAAGTGTTAAACCTCACTGATTGTAAGAACTCACAAACTTAGGTCCCTCCGGCTTTCAGAGCCAAATGTTACAGCAGTTTGCCTTCCCAGTGTGGATCCCCCATGCTGGGGTAGGACCCTCTCCTCTCCCCTCTCTGTGGCCAGTAGGTTCTTCCCTCCTGTGACAGTCCCATAGGTCCATTTGGCTCCTGACTGTATCTCCACCCTTCTTACCCTTTTCAGTACGGCCTTCTCTCTCCATTTAGCTGTGGAGAGTGTATTCTACCAGTCTTTGATACATATTATGGGTTATTTACACTGATGTGGATGTTATCCAGGTGTATCCATGGGATGAGGTGAGACTAGGATCCTCCTATTGTGCCATCTTCCCCAGAAGTTGACCATTGCCATGTTAGATGGGAAAGGTGCACCTTGTTTTCTTGGGGTCTTATCTGTCTTCAGGGTTGTTTTCAAGGTGAAACCATGCAAAGTTTTAAAATCTTGGGGTGACCAGGAAGTATGTAAAAAAAAAATAGAAAAAAGACTTTGTTTGTGAGAGTAATAGATAATTTCTTGAACTCTTTTAGCAATCCTTAGACAAAATCCACTTCCTGATTCTGTGTGTTGATCTTATCTTGAGCACTAATTGCACATCAGCTTAGCTTACGGTTTCCACCATTGTTTTCTAGGTTTCTTGACTTGTTGCTTTCTGGGTTTCTAAATTTAACAAGGAATACCTAGTTTCACAACTTTTTACTCCAATTAAAATTATTCTTCAATAGTAGTAAGATAAGAGACAAGAATTTGTATTATAATCCAGTTGCCAAACTTTTTTTTTTCAAACTCTTTATAAGAGTTGGTCAGTTTTAAAAACAGGTAGGCTGACCCATAGTGTCCCCTCACTCAGAGGTTGAAAGCTAATGGCAAGGGTCCTGGCCAAAGAACAAAGGTAGGAGTTTTAGGGACTTCTGGGGAACTGAGGTTTGCCCCTGAGCATAATTAGGAAGAGTTGTTCCACAGGAGGGGAAAAAAAATGAGTAGGAACCAGAAAGCTTTTCTAAGGGAAAAAAGAGTTTAAGGAGAAAAGTGAATGTTTGCCAATCCTATGAAAACCAAAAATGGCATAGAACAGAGATATGAGGTCTTCTCTATTCATTTACCCCTTCATTTTCTCCTGCATTTACTCATCCATTCAATGAATGTTTGGTGCATTGTGCAGACACTAAACTAAGTCCCAGGAGATGAAAGGATGAATGAGTCCCAGTGCTTGACTTCGAATAGGTCACACCATTCACACTACATGACCAAATGATATGGTGTTTGTGACAGTGGCTTGTATATGACACAAGACTAAAATGTGTTGGTTATCCTATCAATGCTTTAAACAGTGACTGGCAAAGAGCAGATGCTCAAAAATGGCTGTTGAGTGAATGAAGAAAGCAAGGGATTGAAACAATAGCTGTGAGATGTGAGAACTGGAGATTGTCATGGCTGGAAACTAAAAAGGGGATTGCGTGATTCAGAAAAACACCAAAGAGGACTCCTTGATTATTCCAGAGACAGGGAACTCTGTGTTCTGATCCCTCCTCTTCTTATAAGTATGTGACCTTGGGTGACTTAATCTTTCTGGGGTTGAGTCAGGGAGTGCAATCAAATACTAGACTACCACTTTTGATGTGCTTTATATGTGAACTGGGCTCCATCCTAAAGTTTGTTAAAGAAAGTAGTTAGAGTTAGAATAATACATTACTGATTCTCAGCTGTAAATCCCTTCAGAACTCATGGAAGAAAACAGATAAAACTGTTGAGCAAACATTTCGTTTTCTGTGTAGGAATGTGGTCATCTCAAATGGGAACCACTGGTTAAATTATAACCTTACGCTGGTGCTTACGTTAGCTTCTGTCTTTCACCCGTTGACCTTCAGGAAGCTGCAATGAGGATTTAGTATGTAATTTGGACATTAATTAGCTAGTCAAGTTTTGAGACTTACTAGTTTTGAGAGATTTATAATTGTCCCAAATTAACTCCCTCAATTTTTTATATCATTAAGTGACCATTAGCAGATATAAATATAATAAATAGAAAGTTTTCAAAGGCTGTTTGACCATCAAAGCCCACATCATTCTTAATTTGTGCCAGATTAGGGAAGAACTCTCAGCATGAAATGTGGCCAGAAACCACAGTGCAGAGAAGTTTAACAGTTCTTCAGTTCCAGAATGAGTCAGAGAGGAGCCAAAATTTCATCTTACAATCTCATAAATGCTTTATGACTACAATTATTACTGGCAGCTATCGGGTGAAATAGGCATGCACTAACTACAATTGTGGAAATTGAGTAGTACTTCTAAGTTTTTCAACAGAGAGATCATTCAGGCAGTAGATTTATCATAAGTGGTAAGGATCTATTTCCCATGAAAACATTTTGATATATTTCATTATATGATAAATAAGTGTTCACTACTGAAAACTGAGAAAATGTGGATAAACAAAACCCTCAAAATCCTATCCTGAAGGGAAAAACACACATATATTTTAAAAATAAAAGAAAGGAATTATGCTATTTGTAACTGCAAAGATATTCACAACCTAAGATCAGAAGTCTAATTCATATTTCTGTGCCAGAAGAACCAGCACCTGGAAAGGATTGGAAGTGGAGGTTGACTTTTTTTTTTAATTATTTTTTTTTTAGATTTTATTTATTTATTTGACAGAGAGAGATTACAAGTAGACAGAGAGGCAGGCAGAGAGAGAGGGAGACAGAGAGGGAAGCAGGCTCCCTGCTGAGCAGAGAGCCCGATACGGGACTCGATCCCAGGACCCTGAGATCATGACCTGAGCTGAAGGCAGAAGCTTAACCCACTGAGCTACCCAGGTACCCCAACTTTTTTTTTTTTTTAAATATAAATTATAACTACATGGGGGTGCCTGGGTGGCTCAGCTGGTTGGGTATATGACTCTTGATTTTGGCTCAGGTCATGATCTCCGGGTCATGAGATTGAGCCCTATGTTGGCCATGGAGCTTGCTTAAGATTCTCTCCCTCTGCCCCTCTCCACCTCTTTAAAAAAATTATAAATACAAAGGAAAATGAAAACTTTGGAAAAAAAATACTGATCTTAAGGCACATTTTTAGTATGTTACTTCATATTATATTTGTATGGTGTTATTTGAGGCCAGAGAACTCGAGTTCCTATTTCTTGTGCTTACTCCTCAAAATGTTTTTTGAATTGCTTGCTCAGTGGTAATGTTCAGTGACCCGCTAAATCTATTGAGTATAGTGGTCTTTATTATAATCAAGAACCTAGCATGGAAACCCTCCTACCTTCTTGGTGGGAATGCAAGTTGGTGCAGCCATTCTGGAAAACAGTACGGAGGTTCCTCAAAAAGTTGAAAATAGAGCTACCCTATGACCCAGAAATTGCACTACTGGGTATTTACCCTAAAGATATAAATATAGTGATCTGAAGGGGCATGTGTACTCCAATATTTATAGCAGCAATGTCCACAATAGCTAAACTATGGAAAGAGCCTAGATGTCCATCAACAGATGAATGGCTTAAAAAGATTATATATATATATATCTCACCAAGAAGGTTCTTTCCATTGCATGCATATATATATAATATATATATATATAATATTCCATTGCACGCACGCAATGGAATATTATGCAGCCATCAAAAAACCCCCCAAATCTTGCCATTTGCAATCATGTGGATGAAACATACTAGGTGGAGTAACTCAACCAGAGAAAGACAATTATCATATGATCTCACTGATGTGAGGAATTGGAGAAATAAGATGGAGGATCAGAGGGGAAGGGAGGGGAAAAATGAAATAAGACTAAACCAGAGAGGGAGACAAACCATAAGAGACTCTTAATCTCATGAAACAAACTGAGAGTTGCTGGAGTGGAAGGAGGTGGGAGGGATGGAGTGACTGGGTGATGGACATTGGGGAGGGTATATGTTATGGTGAGTGCTGTGAGTTGTATAAAACTGATGAATCACAGACTTGTACCCCTGAAACAAATAATACATTATATGTTAATTAAAAAATAAAAATTAAATTAAAAAAAAAAGAACCAAGCTTGTGAGGAATCAGCCTGGCACAGTGCTTTGTGGTCCTTGGTATACTAATGAATGTTTGTTGAATAAAAGAATATTTGTGTGTAAATAATGGTTTCGGTCATTTGAGAGGACAAGCCTAGGATGCTGAACTCATATAAAATTCATAGGTCTTATCTTAACAAACTTCAAAGCATTGTTTTCTTAAGAGACTTGATTGACTGATTTTAAGCTTTTCCTCAAAGCTGTGATCTCCATGACAGCATAGTACTGGCACAAAAACAGACACATAGACCAATGGAACAGAGTAGAGAGCCCAGATATAGACTTGAAACTCTATGTTCAAATAATATTTGGCAAAGCAAGAAAAAATATACAGTGGAAAAAAGACAGTCTCTTCAATAAATGGTGCTGGAAAGATTGGATAGCTGTGTATAAAAGAATGAAACTTGACCATTCTCTTACACCATACACAAAGATAAACTCGAAATGAATAAAAGGCCTCAAAGTGAGGCAGAAATCTATCAAAATCATAGAGGAGAACGTAGGCAGTAACCTCTTTGACATTGGCCACAGTAACTTCTTTCAAGACATGTCTCCAAAGGCAAAGGAAACAAAAGCGACAATGAACTTTTGGGACTTCATCAAGATCAAAATCTTCTGCACAGCAAAGGAAATAGTCAACAAAACAAAGAGACAATCCACGGAATGGGAGAAGATATTTGCAAATGAAACTACAGACAAAGGGCTGATATCCGAGGTCTAAAAAGAAGAACTCAAACTCAACACAAAACAGATAACCATGCCAAAAAATGGGCAGAAGACGTGAACAGACACTTCCTCAAAGAAGACATACAGATGGCTAACAGACACATGAAAAAGAATATTCATCATCATTAGCCATCAGGGAGATTCCAATCAAAACCACATTGAGATACCACCTTACATGAGTTAGAATGGCCAAAATTAACAAGACAGTAAACAAGTGTTGGAAAGGTTGTGGAGAAAGGGGAACCCTCTTCCACTGTTGGTGAAAATACAAGTTGGTGCAGCCACTTTGGAAAACAGTGTGGAGATTTCTTAAGAAATTCAAAATAGAGCTACCCTATGACCCTGCAATTGGACTACTGGGTACCCCAAGGATACAGATGTAGTGAAAAGAAGGGCCGTCTGTACCCCAATGAGCAGCAATGTCCACAATAGCCAAACTATGGAAAGAGCCAAGATGCCCTTCAACAGATGAATGGATAAAGAAGATGTGGTCCATATATACAAGGGAGTATTATACCTCCATCAGAAAGGATGAATACCCAATTTTTGTATCAACCTGGACGGGACTGGAGGAGATTATGCTGAACGAAATAAGTCAAGCAGAGAGAAAGTCAAGTATCATATGGTTTCACTTACTCTTGGAGCGTAAGGAATAACATGGAGGGCATTAGGAGAAGGAAAGGAAAAGTGAATTGGGGGGAATCTGAGGGGGAGACGAAGCATGAGAGACTGTGGACTTTGAGAAACAAACTGAGGGTTTTAGAAGGGAGGGGGGTGGGAGGATGGCTAAGCCTGGTGGTATTAAGGAGGGCACATATTGCATGGAGCACTGGGTATGGTGTATAAACAATAAATCTTGGAACACCGAAAAAAAAATGAAATAGAATTAAGATGTTAAAAAAAAAAGACTTTAGTTTTAAGTAATCTCTACACCCAATGTAGAGCTTGAGCTCACAACACTGAGATTAAGCGTCTCATGCACCATCAACTAGCCTGCCACTACCCCTATAGCATTGGTGGGAGTATAAATTGGTAAAGTTGCTTTAGAAATTTAGCAGTGTCACAGACCTGTACCCCTGGGGCAGAAAATACATTATATGTTAATAAAAATGATTAATTAAAAAAATCACCTTACTTAGATTTCTGACCCTGTAGATATGTGCCTGTGGGTGATGTGTATCGTGTCTTGGCATAGGATTTAATGATCATTACGATGACTCACGTTACTGAGCATTTATTTTGTGTCATTTACTCTGCTGAGACATTTATGTTCATTTCCCCCATTTAATCCTATTTAAAAATAAACTGAGATGTATTTTTTAAAAATTTAGCAATGTATTAAGAGTCTTAAAGTATTCATATGCTTTTGCCAGTAACCCCACATCTAGAACTTTATCCTAAAAAATTATCAGAGATGCAGACAAAAATTTGTGTGTAAGGATGTTTACTGGAGTATTATTTATAATAGTGAAAACCTGAAATAACTAAAATGTGCAGTAATAGGATATGATTAAATATAGTTCATCTCTATAGAACACTTTATAGCCACCAAACATCATATTTTTGAAGAATATTTTTTAAAGTTTTATTTACTTACTTTAGAGAGAGTTTGAGTGAACACGAGCAAGAGAGGGAGAGAGAATCTCAAGTAGAGTCCATGCTAAGCGTGGAGCCCAGTGTGGGGCTTGATCCCAC
The DNA here is from genome assembly GCF_030435805.1 of Mustela lutreola. Lineage (NCBI taxonomy): Eukaryota > Metazoa > Chordata > Mammalia > Carnivora > Mustelidae > Mustela > Mustela lutreola. The sequence goes on along the minus strand of NC_081295.1, from coordinate 21,283,786 downwards.
AACCCTGAGATCACATCCTGAGCTGAAGCTAAGAGTCAGTCACTCAACTAACTGGGCCACCAAGGTGACCCAAAGAATATTTTGGAAAATATATGGGAAATTATTTGTGATATGAGGGTTAAGTGAAGAAAATTCAGGATATAAAATTGTGCTTTATGATGTATATTAGTTTACTAGGATTTCCATAACAATATATCACAATCTGGGGTGGCCAAAAACCACAAAATTTTCTTACAAGTCTGCAAGCTAGGTCAAGATCAAGGTGTAAGCAGGATTGGTTTCTTTTGAGGCCATTCTCTTTGGCTGTCAAATGATTCCCTTCTCTTCTCTCTTCACATTGACCTTTTGCTGAGGCCTCTCATTGTATGTCCTAATCTCTTCTTAGAAAAAAACACCAGTTAGAGATGCCTGGGTATCCCAGTTGGTTAAGCCTCTCTGACTCTTGGTTTCTGTTCAGGTCAAGATCTCAGGGTAGTGAGAATGAGCCCCACATTGGGCTCTACACTCTGTTTGTAGTCTGCTTGGGCTTGTCTCTCTTCCTCTTCCCCTGCCCCTCCCACTCATATTCTCTTCTCTTTCTCTCTCAAATAAACAAATAAATCTTAAAAAAAAAAAAAAAAAAAAGAGGGGGACCTGGGTGGTTTAGTTGGTTAAGTGTCTGCCTTTGGCTCAGGTCATGGTCTCCATGTTCTGGAATCAAGTTCTGTGTTGGACTCCCTCCCTGCTCAGGGGGAAGTCTTTCTCTCTCTCTCTCTCTCTCTCTCTCTGTGCCTCCTGTCTTTACCCCCACTCATGCTTTCTCTCTCTCTCTCAAATAAATAAATAAATAAAATCTTTTGAAAAAAAGCTTACCTATTAAAAAAAGAAAGAAAGAAAAATGCCAGTTAGGTTGTATTAGGGTCTGCTCTAATGACCTCATTCTAACTTAATTTTCTTTTTATAGATCCTATCTCCAAATATTCATGTTTGAAGGTATTGGGGATTAGAGCTCCAACATATGAATTTTGAGGGGCACAATTTAGTCCACAATGCTATAATTCTGATTTATTTTAAAAATGCGGAGGAAAAAAAAAGACTAGAAGGACATAGAGTGGACCTCTGGCTTTGTGAGCAATGCTGAAAATTTTTAATATATGGTTATTAGTAAATAGCTTTGCTGACACACAAATCTGAGTCACATATAGTAAGAGCCCCTGTTTAGTTAGTGACTCTAGCTCCCCGCTGGGCATCATCAACTCATCAGGCTTCTTTATGTTTCACTCATCATCTTGGATGTAGCAATTTTCATTAAGGGTCAAAAGAGTCACTTAAACATTTTTGGTTATGCTAAACCTATATTTTATAGAGGAAATATTCTAAAAGGAATTTACAGAACTGACTATCTCCTATAAGTACATAAATTATAAAAAAATTAAAGGTTAAGAGAGGTTATTTGAGTGGTACAATAATACACTTGATCTTAGCCAAAAGGCCGAGAAGCGATGAGTGGTACAATAATAGATTGTCTTGATTTCATTGTTTTTTTTTTTTTTAATGGTGTTTGCTATAATGATCAAGTATTACTTTTATAATTAGGAAACAAACTCATGTTGTTAAAAAAAATGTTGAAAAATTTCTACCCCAAAACGTGGGATGAGACTTGATATCCTCAATTTCATGCTTTGTGATTATTTAAAGGAAATTAAAAAAAAAAATCTCTTCAATTTGGTTCAACAAATATTTGTTATGTACCTATGTTGTGTTTGGTGCTGTGGGTGAAAGCTTCAGAGCTGATTTGACCTGTCTGAAAATTCTTACTCTAGTGAAGGAGATGGGAAATCACTGAATCGATAAAGGCTTCCCAGAGGTGACTTCCATTTTAGAGTTGAGCCTTGAATGTTGAGTAAAATCTCACCATTCAGAAACGGGGAAAGGAAATAATTTCAAAAGCAGGGTCTGCAGGATGTCAGGCATAGAGGGGTTTATACCCGATTTTAAAACAAGGAGCTGGTTTTAAACCTGGAGAATAGAGTTGGGGCAGAGATAATCTAGAGGAAGAATTGGTAGAGGCAGAGATTTTGGCAGCAAGACATTTTGATGGTCCATGTGAAATGATAAGAAATCATTAGGGAGCAGAGGGGGCCAGTCAGAAGACCTTCTGGAGTTGGAATTGGCAGGATTGTATTTGGGGGAACTAGGTGTAGGGGAGGGAGATTTCTTCTTCTACCCTTCAAGTCCCTCCAGCTGGAGTAAGAATTCAATTTTAATGAAAGAGATTAACAGGAGAAAGAAAGCTGTTTTATAATGTGTACATGGAGGCCGAATAATGAAATTGAAACCCAAAGAAATGACCAAGCCAGGCAGTTTTTATACATTTTAGACAAAGAGACAATACATTTGTGAGGAATTTATAGGCTAAGGAAAACACATGTTTGGGATTTTTAATTAGAAAGGAATTCTAAGTGGAATTTGGGCTAAGGTAGTGGATTAGTAAAAAGTAACAAGGTTTTCTTTTATGGCTTCTCAACTTTAATATCCCTATCTCTGGTAATAAGGCTTTTAAAAAATATTTATTTATTTATTTTACTTCTTAGTATAGGGAGGATATTTTTCATATGGGAGATTTATTTCCTACTTTCAGGAAGACAGAGGGGGGTCTGAGTGTGCTTGTACCACTGTTTCCTAAGTAGCCTCAATTCAAAATAATCAATATGCCTGGGAGGTACATGTGGGAGCAACTTGCCCTAGACCCCTATCTAGGGTAGAGGTATATAAAGGAGAAGCCCTAGTTTGTTAGTCTAGATTTGGGAGGATTAGGGGCATTCGAGGAGAGGAGGAGATAGAGGAGATTTTTTAAAGAGGTGAGGAAGTGGAGGTCAGAGAGTCAATTCAGTGTCATTTATAAAGTGCAGTTTTAAGCATGAAAACCCTCATTTATCATTTGTTTAAGTCAATGTTGAAGAATCTCTGTGTATGCATTTTTAATCAAAGCATTCACAAAAAGATTTCTAGATCACATATCTGTGTATATATAATTAGATTTGATTTTATTGTAGCATTTCCCAGCTTCCTACCAAAGATTCCCAACATCTACCAAATAATCACCATAATAGTACTATTCCTATCTTATGATTTGAACAATAGAGACACAGGATTATGTGTTAGAATTTGTCCATAGTTACTAAGGCAGTCCAAAGCTACTGTTGGCCACTAGATTTAGAACAGTAATTAAAAAAAAAAAGAACAGTAATTAAAATAGTAATTAAAATGGCATCAAAGCAGGTATTATGTGCCGGATTATATAGAACATAACTGGAAATCCATGACCACATAATTTAGTACTTTCATATTTAGTTTATTCAGTTCTACTAGATGTTTCAGGAGCATTTATGTTGCATCATACTAGATAGAGAATATTTCTTGGAGAGTGGAAAGTGTTAATTAACATTTAGCTAAAGAATGAGACCTTCCTAAATAGGAAAGAATGACATTTCTGGTTAGAGTGAGGAGTCAAGTAAGGATATTTTACTTAAAAAAATTTTTTTTAATTTTTAATTAGTATATAATGTATTATTAGCCCCAGGGGTACAGGTCTGTGAATCGTCAGGCTTACGCACTTCTCACCATAGCACGTACCTTCCCCAATGTCCATAACCCAACCACCCTCTCCCTTCCCCCATCCCCCCAGCAACCCTTTGTGAGATTAAGAGTCTCTTATGGCTTGTCTCCCTCCTATCCCGTCTTGTTTCATTTATTCCTTGAAGTAAGGATATTTTAATAAATAGTTTATAAATAATAAGCTTAATATAAACTACAGATGAAAAGACCTAACCGTGAAGTTACTGCTGCCATTTAGAGGTAAAGAACCATTATATTGTTTTGTATTTTATAAATTCTTTTATCTCATGATCACAAAATGCTTAATAAATAGGAACTCATTAAGGCATACCATTATTAGGAGGCAGTTATACATAAACAGGTCCATATTTTCAGATGGAGAAGGTGACGCAAGAGGTCAATCCAATAATACGATGTGAGTTGGTGGCAGGTGTAGACACAGAAATAGAATGTAGTTTCTCTTCACTGGCAAGTCTTTCCTTCACTGGCTTGGCTCCCTGTTCATCAGGGAGTCTGCTTCTCTCTCTGTGCCCCCTCACCCCCTGCCCTCGCTCTCTTTCTCAAATAAATAAATAAAATCTTTTAAAAAATTAGAAGTAAAAACTTTCTTGTAAAAAACATTCAGACAAGAAAATCTGGTTCAAGTTTCCACCTTTGATTTAGTAAAAGAAAATGCCAAACACAAACGTGCCAGATTTAATAATAAGATTTTAACCCAGAATCCAATTGGGGGCCCACAATATCTTTTTAAAGAGCATAGAAACTTAAAATAACTTTTGATTTTTAATGCTTAAGGCACCTTACTATTATTATTATTTTTAATTATTTAATTATTTTTATTTAAAAATTTTTAAAAAGATTTTTATTTATTTATTTGACAGAGATCACAAGTAGGCAGAGAGGCAGGCAGAGAAGGAAGAAGGGAGGCAGGCTCCCCGCTGAGCAGGGAGCCCGATGCAGGGCTCGATCCCAGAATCCTGGGATCATGACCTGAGCCGAAGGCAGAGGCTTTAACACACTGACTTACCCAGGCACCCCGGCACTTTATTATTTTTAAAATGTTTTGTTTGATTATTTCATTTCACATCGTGAGATTTTCTTTTCTTTCACCAACTTAGAAATTTGAGAAAGGCAAAACAGTGGAGATGAAGGCAAAGCCGATCTGTGGCTTAACTATACTGGAGATTCTGTTTTTATTGGTAATCTTCAGTATATGCCCTTCACTCAGACCATAGTCTAGAAGAATAATTTGTCTTTGTGTAAATGAGCTAATAGTTCCAAGCAGATCAAGTTACTAATGGGAGAGAGATTTTGTATTAATTTTTAAAATTCAAGTGTAATTGATATATAATATCCTACTGGTTTCAGGTGTGCATCATAATGATTGAATATTACTGTGCATTATGAATGACCTCTACCATATGTCTTGTTACCATCTGTCTCCGTACAGTTATAACATTATTCCCTATATTCCCTACGCTGTACATTACATCCCCATGGTTATATTATAACTGGAAGTTTGCACCTCTTAATGCCTCCTTTACCTATTTCACCCATTCTCCAACTCCTAACCTGTGCCCCACTCTGTAATTAATCGTATGTTTCTCCTATCTATGAGTCTGTTTCTGTTTTATTTGTTATTTTTTATTTAGGTTCCACATAAATTAAAATAATAGAGTAATATTCTTTGTCTGTGTGACTTCTTTCACTTAGCATAATACCCTTTAGGTCCATCTATGATATTGCAAATGGCAAGATTTCATTCTTTTTCATGGCTGAGTAATATTCTATGACATGTATGTATCCATTCATCTACTGATGGACACTTAGGTTGCTTCCATATCGTTCTTTTTTTTTTTTTTTTAAAGATTTTATTTATTTATTTGACACAGAGAGATCACAAGTAGGCAGAAAGGCAGGCAGAGAGAGAGGAGGAAGCAGGCTCCCTGCTGAGCAGAGAGCCCGATGCGGGACTCAATCCCAGAACCCTGAGATCATGACCTGAGCCGAAGGCAGCAGCTTAACCCACTGAGCCACCCAGGCGCCCCTTCCATATCGTTCTTAAAATTTATTTTTTTATATATATTTTTAAAAGATTTTATTTATTTGTCATAGAGAGAGAGAGTTAGAGAGAGAGAGAGAGATCACAAGCAGGGGGAGCAGCAGGTAGAGGAAGAAGCAGGGAGCCCAATGTGGGACTTGATCCCAGGACTCTGGGATCATGACCTGAGCCACCCACGCATACCTAGGTTGCTTCCATATCTTAACTATTGTAAATAATGTGGCATTACATAGGGATGCATATATATCTCTTTGAATGTTTTTGTTTTCTTTGGATAAATACTTAGAAATGAATTGCTAGATTGCGTGATAGTTCTATTAAAAAAAAAATTTTTTTTTGAGAAGCTTCCATATTGTTTTCCAGAGTGGCTGCACCAATTTATGTTCCCACCAATAGTGCACAGGGGTTCCCTTTTCTCCACATCCTTGCCAACATCTGTTATTTCTTATATTGTTGATTTTAGCAATTTTGACAGGTGTGAGATGGTAGCTCATTGTGGTTTTGATTTGCATTTCCTTGATTAGTGATGTTGACCATGTTTTCATTGTCTGTCGACCATCTGTATATCTTCATTGGAAAATGTATATTCAAGTCCTTTGCCCACTTTTATTTTTATTTTTTTAAAGATTTTACTCATTTATTTGACAGAGAGAGATCACAAGCAGGCAGAGGCAGACAAAGAGAGAGGAGGAAGCAGGCTTCCTGCTGAGCAGAGAGCCTGAAGTGGGGCTCGATCCTAGGACCCTGGGATCATGACCTGAGCCGAAGGCAGAGGCTTAACCCACTGAGCCACCCAGGTGCCCCCCTTTACCCATTTTTAATATTTTTAAAAAAAAATTTTAAAAGATTTTATTTATTTACTTGACAGAGACACAGAGAGAGAAGGAACATAAGCAGGGAGAGTGGGAGAGGGAGAAGCAGGCCTCCCTCTCTGGGAGCCCAATGTGGGGCTCGATCCCAGGACCTTGGGATCATGACCTGAGCCAAAGGCAGACACTTAACAACTGAGCCTTTTAAAAAAATTTTAATGTATGAATTCTTTATATATTTTGGATATTAACCCCTTAGTGGATGTATGATTTGCAAATATCTTGTTCCACTCAGCAGGGTGCCTTTCATTTTGTTGATGGTTTATTTTGGTGTGCAAAGGTTTTTAGTTCAATGTGATTTTATTTGTTTATTTTAGACTTTGTTGCCTTGCCTGAGGAGACTGGTAAAAAAAAATATATTGTTAAAACTAATGTCAAAGAGCTTACTTCCTATGTTTTCTTCTAGGAGTTTTATGATTTCAGTGTTGTATTTGAATCTTAAATCTATTTGAACTTATTTTTGTTTGTGGTATAAGATAGTGGTCCAGTTTTATTCTTTCGTATGTAGCTGTTCGGTTTTCCCAACACCATTTATTGAAAAGATTGTCTTTCCCCTCTTGTATATTCTTACCTCCTTTGTCATAGATTAGTTGACCCTATGTGCATGAGTTTATTTCTGGGATTTCTATTCTATTCTATTGATCTATGTGCTTGTTTTTGTGCCAGTATCCCACTATTTTGATTACTATAGCTTTATAGTATTGTTTTAAATTAGGGAAATTTTGTGCTGCTTTTTTCAAGATTGCTTGGTCTATTCAGGATCTTTTGTGGCACCATACAAATCTTAGGATTATTTGTTCTAGTTCTATGAAAAATGTCATTGGTATTTTGATGGAGATTGCATTGAATCTGCAGTTTGCTTTGGTTAGAATTGTCATGTTAACAATATTACTTCTTCCCTTCCATGAACATGGAATATCTTTCCATTTATTTGTGTTGTAGAACTTATATCAGATTTTGTAAATGATGCCTTTTGTGAGTTGGGGAAAGTGTAACTGGCGGGAAATAAATCTCTCTTTTAAGGAATAAGTAACATAATAGTTGAGGACAAGGATGTCTAAGCTCTCTATATGTTTTCATATTTTAATTTCCTGACCTGATATATTTGTGACAAAATAAGTTATATTTATAAATATGTAAACATCCATTTAAATCGATTCCAATAAAGTGTTGGTATTGAGAAGTCACTAGAAGGAGTCATTGATGTCATCAATAGTAATAATAATGGTAGTAACTGCTAACATTTCATAAGAGCTTGCTGTGTGCCAGGCACTGTCTAAGTGGCTTGTCGGCATTAACTTTTAATCCTTTAAGTCTTAGTTATTCTTAAATCAATCCCTGTGAAAAATGTCAAACTTTAATCCGAAAATAAAGCATACTCTATAAGGCTTAGAAATAATGTTATATAGACTATATACATATAACAATCATATATAAAGTGAAACTTAAAAATAAACTGTATTGGGATGCCTAAGTGGCTCAGTTGGTTAAGGGTCTACCTTGGGCTCAGGTTGTCATCCCAGGGTCCTGGGATCGAGTCTGGCCTCAGGCCCCTTGCTCAGCGGGGAGTTTGCTTTTCCCTCTGCCTCTCTCTCTCTCTCTCTCTATTTTCCTCCCCTTCTCTCTAACAAATAAATAAAATATTAAAAAAATAAACTGTATCATATTTAAAAATTGTTGTGTACATGTATACATATTTTTACAAGAATGGGATCATGATACATAAACTTAAAAAATAAACTATAGGGGCTCCTGGCTGATTCAGTTGGTAGAGGATGTGACTCTTGATCTCAGGGTTGTAAATTCAAGCCCCATGTTGAGCCTAGAGCTTACTTAAAAAATAATTAAAAAGCAAATTTCATTTTTAGAACAGTTAGATTTTTAGAAAAATTGCAAAGATAATAGAGTTCCCTTACCTCTTTACCCAATTTCTCCTATTATTAACATCTTAATTTGTATTCCACATTCGTTACAGTTAATGAGCCAATATTAATGATTTATTTTATTTTATTCAGATTTCCATATTTTTTACCTAATGTCCTTTTTCTGTTCCAGGATCATGTCTAGGATGCCACATTTCATTTAGTCCTTATGCTGTCTTTAGCTCCTCTTGGATCTGACAATTTTTCAGACTTCCCTTATTTTTGATGACCTTAACAGTGTTAAGAAGTATTGGTCTGGTATTTTGTAGAATGTTCCTCAATTGGGACTTGTCTCATTTTTAAAAAAGGATTTTATTTATTTATTTGAGAGAGAGAGTGAGTGTGAGCATGAGCAGGAATAGGGGTGGAAGAAGAGGGAGAAGCAGACTCCTCGCTGAGAAGGGAGCCTGACATGGGGCTCCATCCCAGGACTCTGGGATGAGCTGAAATCAGACTCTTAACCAACTGGGCCACCCAGGTCCCCCTAATTTTTTTTAAGAGAGGGAGCAGGGGAAGGGGCAGAGAGAGAATCTTAAGCAGGTTCCAAGCCCAGCACAGAGCCTGATCAGGCACTCAATCTCACAATCCTGAGATCACGATCTGAGCTGACATCAAGAGTTTGAGGCTTAACCAGCTGAGCCACCCAAGCACCCTTGTCTAATTTTTTTTTAATGATTAGACTGGGATTAGGGGTTTTGAGAGGGAAGGCTTAATATACTTAATCATTTATTTTTAACAGTATTGACTCATGGATATTTATTTTATATTATGTATTACAATCCATACCCTTTTTTATGAGGTGCTTTCTTTGCTAAATTAAAAAGTGGATAACTTTCAAAGTCAACAGAGGTAAACACCACAACTTCTAGAGATCGTGTAGTATGCATTTAATCAACCAGCCACTGATGCATATCTTCGCTTCCACTTTTTCCTTATTTTTAACAATGTTGGTTTAACATCCTTGTGCATTCATTTTTGTGCACTTGTATGACTCATCTTATCCTAACTCCATCCCCAAGACACATTGTATTTGAGCTATGCCCCTGTTCTTCAAGCACACCCTGCTTTCCACAGCTTAGGCAATTTTCTCTACCTAGAATGCTCTTCCCCTATCTTTGCCCACTCAAGTTTCCTGTTTGATTCTGGGCTCAGTTCCATGGTGACTTGCTGTAGAACCTCTTCTGCTGTATTTTGAAGAGAATTTTATGGTTTCATTTCACTTTTCTTTGTTGTATATGTATTATAATACCATCCAAGCCTCCTATTCTATCTCAGGATTTCTTCCTATTAGTTTATTAACAGGTAGAGGAAGAAATACCATCAATCACACTTATACTCCACCATAGTACAAAATAACTAGTCTATTTTGACTTCGAAGTGGAGAATCTGAGTAGCTGAGAAATTTAGAAGTGTGTTCAATATTGCACGGCTATTTTTCCTTTCTTTTACATACATTGCTGCTGCATGCTTCAGGGAGACAGAAGAGTTGAATATATGTGCTCATTTTTGTTTAAAGTGAAAACAACTGTGCTGCAGTTTACAAGTAATGTTTTCCAGCTCTCTGTCAAAAATGTTATCTGCATCTAACAAAATGGGCATCTTTAATGTGCCGGTATTTATAGGAAATTGTGTATGAAAGCAGGAGAAATGAAATAATTCAGTAAGCCCTCTTCTGACTGGTGGCATTACGTAGCTTATGTATTATAATTCGTAAGAAGAGGTGCATGCCAAAAAGCAAAACAAAAACAAAACAAAGACGCAGTGTTAGTTTGGTTGTGAAGCTGTCAGTGAGCTAAGGCTAAAGAAGCTCCCGTGCTGCTGTGTGATGACACACCCAGTCTGTACCTAGGAGGATTCGGGCCCCTTCCGTTAATACTTTGCGGCGAGGTAACCTACACATCGGTGACCCCCCACCCCACTGGGTCGGAGGAGGCCTTGCCCCAGGCGCGCGCGCAGAGACGGCCACCCGCGGGCACCTGGGTCTTGGCTCCTCCGCCGGGTGGGCCCCGCCTCCGCTCTCCTGATGCCCAATCATCTGGAGACTCCGGGGCACGTCCCGCTGCGGCCACGCCCCCAGCCGGCGGGGCGGGGGGCGTCTTTAAGAGCCCGCTGGCGGGCCGCGGTCGCAGTGGGGGGTGCGGGGCTGTGGACAAGAGGCCCGAGTCCCGAGGCTGTGAAGTGTTCGCTCTCCTCCGCCTTCCTCCTCGCGGCAGCCTCCGCGCCCTGCGCCGCCGGCCCACCGGGGGGGGGGGGGGTTCCACCGCCCTCGGCTCGGCCTCAGCAGCCCGCCGGCTCGGCGCGCGGCAGCTCCTCCGCGAGCCCGCCGGCAACTCGCACCCCTCTCGCGCTCCCCTGGCGCCCGAGGGGGCCGCCTCGGGCCATGGTGCCCTTCCCCGAGGAGCCCGCCGCCGCGCGGGGGACGAGCGAGGCGCAGCCGCCGGGCCCCGCGCCCACCGCGGGGGTCGCTCCGCTGCCCGGCCCGGGACCCTCGGACGGCCCCGAGGCGTCCGTGGAGAAGGTGGAGGTAGAGCTGAGCGGGCCCGCGGGCGCTGAGCCCCCGCAGCCTCCCGAGGGCGGCTGGGGCTGGCTGGTGATGCTTGCCGCCATGTGGTGCAATGGGTCGGTGTTCGGCATCCAGAACGCCTGCGGGGTGCTCTTCGTGGCCATGCTGAAGACCTTCGGGTCCAAGGACGATGACAAGATGGTCTTCAAGACAGGTGAGGCGCGGACCCCGCCGCGCCAGCCGGGAGTGGGGGGGAGAGCGGGCACGGGGCCCCAGAGCGCACCCCGCGAGTGGAGTGTGTGTCGGCGCCCGCGTGTGCGCCTGGGTGGGCGCGTGTGTGCGCGAGGCTGTGAGAGGTGGGTCTGTCCCGCTGCGGACGCAGCCTGCCGCTCCGGGGGCCCCAGTGTGCCTGGCTTTGTACTGAATCCAGATGTGGGCACGGTGTGTTTGGAAACAAGTCGCAGAACTTACTTGCCCAGATCTAAGAGTATGGTTTAAGCGTCTTCGGTATACTTCCCTCTTAATTTTTGAAAACAAACAGAGCCTTTCAAACCCAGCAACATCGCACTGGGATTTTTACGGTCTCTTATGTGGCCAAGAACGTTGGGTTTTCGTTCATCTGCCTCCAGGGCTGTCAAGAGGGGTGTGTGTGTGTGTGTGTGTGTGTGTGTGTGTGTGTGTGTTAAGGGAGGCAGGGTTGGCAGGATTAAAGAGATTTATTCCAAGGTCACGGTGAGTTCCTAAGGGAGTCCTGGAAGAGTCACGGTTTCATGTTGTTTTTTTGGGGGGTGGTGGTGGTGGTGGTGCACTGTGTGCTAAATATAGAAAGCATAGGGGGCAGCCAGATCAGGGACTGGGAGGAGGAAGGTGAGGGGTTGCCCTTTCCTGTTATGTTCTTTGTCGTATTTAACCATATATGAGGCTGGATGAAAAAGCGCACTCAACATCTTTTCCCCTCTAGAGCGTTATTATGTGATCTCTTGACTGATAGGCAAAAAACAAGTCCAAGTGCTTTTGTATGAACTCTTCTACATACATTATTTTATAGTAGCTTGCGATGCAGGTGTTATCAACCCTATTTAGGTGAGCAAACTGAAGGTAGGTAAAAATAGTGTCTTGGTGAATAGCAGAATGGAGATAGAACACATCTTATGACTTAAAGGGCTAAGTGATTTCCATTACTATATAAGGCTCCTCTCTGCCATTGGGGAAACTTTATATGACTGATAGTCTTTTTTTTTTTTTTTAACCTTAATCTTCTGTTTTTACAGTGAATATTCCTTAGGTCTTTAGTGTACATGCAGGGAACATGCAAGACTGTTATAACAAATTCTAAGGCAGAGGTAATGTTGGGAGTTTTAAAACCTTATATAAATAGTATTACATGTATCATTCTGCAGCTTGCTTTTCTTCTACTCTGCATTGTTTGCAGTTTATCCACAGAACACCTCAGTTGGGCTGATAGCTTAAATTCTTACGTTTTATTACGTTTTAACTCAAGGTTTTCCATTGTATGAATGTATATTATACTTTACTAATGCATTCTCCCTTTAATAACCATTTAGATTACTTCCAGACTTAATAGCTGCAATAAATATTCTTGAACATTGTCTCTTTGCACATGTGATAATATACCATATTTAACCTGGAATTTCTGTTCCTTAAATAGCTCTTAAACTACTGTGTTACACAGGTCACAGTGATAGAAATGTAATGTCCTGTATTTATTTATTTATTTATTTATTTTTTTTTTTTTTAAGATTTTATTTATTTATTTGACAGAGAGAGATCACAAGTAGGCAGAGAGGCAGGCAGAGAGAGAGAGGAGGAAGCAGGCTCCCTGGTGAGCAGAGAGCCCGATGCGGGACTCGATCCCAGGACCCTGAGATCATGACCTGAGCCGAAGGCAGTGGCTTAACCCACTGAGCCACCCAGGCACCCTCCTGTATTTATTTTTAATGGAAGGCAGGTGTTATAAAGTTTAATAGAATTGATATGCATATGCAGCATTGAACAAAAATAATTTTTTTATATGAGCATTGGGCATCTGATAAGGAAAAGCTCAAGGAGGCAGAATTGACACTCAACATTTTAAAACTGGTTTCTTCAGCATTTAGCATATTCTTGCCTGGGGTTTGCAGATTTTTAATGCAGTTGAAACAACAAGACAACAGTCTTTTGTTTACCAGTGTTCTTGCAAACTCAGGTGAGTAGTTCATTTGCTATCTGTGGGTTTTTTCTCATATTTAATGAGAGTGACTGTGTGAGTGAGTGAGCAACTGCTGGGGAAAGGCGGTAGTTTTGCCGGGGATCTGAGTTTTAACAGTGTTGAAGCCTCTACCTACTTTTCATATCCCCAGAGTTCCTGCTGGCGACAGTATCCCAGTACTGGCCAGTTGAGGGTGAGGGAGGGGACAGGAACCTGTTCTCTTGAATTTTTGGAATTCCACTGTCATGTTTGTGTATGTGTGGGTGTATATTGTATAGTTACACAGGTAAGCCAGTTAAATACTGAAGATCTTTGTGTTTATCTGCATGACTGTGGTGTATGGCTGTGCCCTTGCACAAAGGTGCCCACCCAGAACACAGTCCCGTGGTGACTGGGAACCAGCCTGTGCTCTGGGTGCCTGTGTACTTGTAATGGTTCTGTGTAACACAGCAGCTAGATTGAACAGTGACTTTTACTTGGATGCTATGCTATACGGAGCTGACAATGAAGCTTTTAAGGTCTAAGGAAGAAAAAGATTTAACCTCATCTGTGGGGGAAAAAATGGTAACATGATTTTCTTTAAGCCAGTTAATACTGAGACCTGTCCGCCCCCAACCCCAACACACACACGTGTTTCATAAAGTCCATCCTTCACAACAGACACTGAAGTGTTTGAGAAAACCTGAGGTCTGCCTGTTCAGGCTTTTTCATTTTGATACTCTGATGCTGAGTCATCTGTGATTAAATATATGCAAGCTTCAAGTACAGTGCCCAAAATATCTGAATTGTTTGAGGCTTTTATTTTTCAAAAAGTTTTGGTCCATTCTCTGCTACCTTATTCGTGATTGGTAATCCCAGCATTAGCAACCACTTAATTTTGTTTTTCTGTTTTCATCGCCTTCTTCCTGGTGATGAGCCCAAGGATGCATAGTGGTGGAAAGTGAATCTAGGTTTCTAAATGATGGCTCACTTTTCTTGAGAACTAACTATGTGCCAGGCCCAGTGCAAAGCACCTCCATGCATTCCTATTTAAACTTTACTGCAACTCCATGATACAGGGTTATTTAATATCCTTGCATATGTGGAAACTCAGGCTTACAGAGTAAGCAGTGGAGCCAGGATTCAACCTCGGGTTTATCTGACTCCAGAAACTGGGTTTTTAATGTTTGATCCTTTGCACTGGCATGCTAACGTTCTGTTAATCCAGCTTTGTTTATTTTGTTGATTTAATTCAAGCATTAGGAATTGAGTACCATACTAGGAATTCTAGGGTTAGAAAAGAAGCCTGAAAGACAAGGGTCCCTGTTTCTTGGTCTTCCCTTGCTGTCAATAAAGTATTGCCAATTGTTAATGTCTCATTGAAATAGGTTTTTGTAGAGGGAGTTCCAGTGAGAAACAAGAGCAGAAGTATGGGGTTTCTTTTGAAGAACCAAATTCCTTTAGACTGATCCATGGTCGGATGTTTTCAGACAGAACTGGAAAGGAGACTTTCTCAGGCTTACTTCTTTCAGGGCTTGCTTTTTTAGTTTGAGAGAGCACGCAAGAGAGAGCTCACAGAGGGAGATGGAGAAGCGGACTCACCACTGAGTGGAGAACCCGATGCAGGGCTCCATCCATCCCAGCAGGCCGGTATGGTGACCTCTGTGAAGGCAGATGCTTAACTGACTGAGCCACCCAGGCGGCCCTCTTCAGGGCTATCTTAACTCTTCCAAAGCAACTGATGATCTACCCAAAACTTCTCAGGAAAGTCCCTGAAGAAATTCATTCACATTAAGATATAGGTTAATTTAGACACCTTCATGTTACTCCTTATTCATTCTACAAAAGTTTACCAAGTTTCTGACACTCTCTGTGGTGGGCACTGGAGATGGTAACTGAGAAAAACAAAGTCAGCAGTTCCCCAGGATTTTTTGATCTGCTGTGGGATACAAATGAGTAAACAGAATATTTCCCTGAGGCCTTTGCAATTTAGCAGGACTGAATCTTATGTTAAAAAGCTGAAATTCTAAGGCAATTCCTGTGAACGGTGGGGGCTGGGAAGGCATTTGATGTTTGATAGCCTCTTTCTCTACGGTAATAAATCTTACTTCGTGAATTTAGGACTCTGGAAAAGGGAAGCAAGCTGAGCTACAAGTTAGGCAGGAGAATGAGTGAAAAATGTTGAGTGCCTTACAGCCCCACTATGTTATCCTCGCTGCCAGAGACGGGATGCTCGAATTGCGCCTCACACATACCCCTGCATCAGACGGAGCAGACAGAACTTTTTTAACCGGAGTGTTATTTTCCCTTAGAAATCACAAGTGTGCTGGATATTGGAAAAAGCACATATTTAGTTCCTTCGTGGAACTGATAAAGAATTAAGAGTTCTTTTATCTTCAGATACAGCACTGAGGACACTCTGGGATCTTATTAGGGTATTAATCTAGTTTACTTATCTGCTTTCTTCCTGGAGAAAGAAATAGTTTAATGGTATATTCAGTTTTAAAATATGTTTATTTAAAACAACTATGTTTTCAGAATCAGTGTTTAGGGTAGTTAATGATATCCTTTTGAAGATACTGTGTCTTTGTGGTCCAGGGGCTTGGTCAAGTAGACTCTTGCTTCTTTCAGCAATTTCCAAATTGTGTTCTTTAATACCTTTTCTTTAAAGTGGAGGTCTGTGGTTAAAGATGTTTGGGAAATACTGCATGTTATCCTCCCTTCTTGGGTATTTAAAGTACAAATCAAGGTATTAAAAACTCGGTAGTTTTAAAGAAAAGCAGATTACCAAAACAGTCCCCAAAGGGAGGCCCTCTGGCTACGATCTTTAATGCTACTCTGCCCTCCCCATATGGCAGTGGATTGCTCTTCAGAGTTACAATCACGATGTAAGATTTTCAGTAACATTTAGGGAGCAGTGCATCTTGTCACATCTCTCAATATAGTCCTACTGGCACCTTTGAAACTTCAAGTCAGTTCATGCTCTTGAAGGTTTTTTTTAAAAAAATGTTTTCACATTTATAGTTATGCTGATATCTACACGCTGTAGTTTTTGCTACACCTAAACTTATAGGAGGTTGATTATATAGTTCAGAACTGAACTGCTCTGTCTGGCCTTTGTGCTAAGGGCTCTTTGTGTGTGGGGCTGGGGGGGGGGGGTGGAGGGAGAGCTGCCTGGATAACTAATTATTTCTATTTCCTAGGATGGTTTTTAGTCATGGTGTTTTGTTGAGCTGGTTATGGTGAATGAATGATCTGGTTCATGGTCTAATACATCTTTGACTCTAAGAAAATGTCTGTTATTTGCACTGGAAGAGGCTGAAAAACTAGGATAACTCATTTATGGCTGTTGTGCTTGAATCTCCTCCGTTCTCCTCCATCTTAAAACATCCAGTCTTATATTCCACGTAAATTCCCCTAGACTGCCTGTTACAGTAGGGTCATTAGATCACAAAAGTGGTTTCAGGATTTTGGAATAAAGAAAGAAATGAGTATGGTGTGAGCATTTTGTACTCCATTTCCAGAATGTTTCTGAGTTCAGAGCAAGATGGAACAGTGTGAATAGTATATAATGAATTTTGATCAAATACAATAATGAATATTCCTATGGTTTATCATGGAACTTTTATCAATAAAATTAGTTGCTCAAAGAACAAAATCAGTCAAAAATAAAAACGTACCAGAACTACTTCAGGAGGGGTTTTGAGGTATCTTTTAGGATAAATTGTACTCTGAACTCCTGTTGTGATTTGTTGTATCTTTTTGTACAGGTTCTTATTGAAGCCATATTGCAGTTCCTTGAGGCTTCATCCTAGGCCGAGTACTTGGCTTCACTTTTCTTACCTTTCTTGGGTGTCCCACACACCCCATTTCTCCAGCTACTCTGCTGGGGTTGTTATTTCCAGATTTCTTCTGTGTTCATGACCCATGTTTATTGGATCTGGACAGTTCCATATGGATACACAGGTATCTCATAATCAAAATGAATAAAAATAAAAATAAAAAGCACTTTTTAGCCAGCCCACACAATCTTCTGCCACCAAAAACAGTAGCCACTTGTAAATAAACCTGTCCTTTCTTATGAATTCTCTCGGTGTGTGACACCTCTGGTTGAATTCATCTGAATTTCTTATTTCTCCCTTTTCCTAATTTTATTAAATTAGACAAAGTCCTTTTTACATTTATCTCCTTAATGCCTCATAAATCAATCCCCTTTCTTTCCTTTGTGCTGTCTTAATTCATGCCTTCATTAATGCCTCAATTATTGTCATAATGCTTTAACTGATCTCCCTGTTCTCAGTTATACACTTGAGTGATTTCTCTAAAACATAGGATTATATCCTGTTTAGAGGGAGCAGTGATACTCATTACTCTGTACACCAGAGGCCTTCAAGTTCTGGTCCTTTCCTGACCCGTTAGCATTGCCTCTCACCTCTCTATCTTGTTCTTTGTGCTCTGGCCAAGCCGAAAGCCTTGCACTTTTCAGAACTTAGCCCGCTGTCTCTTGCCTCTCACCTTTAGTGTGCCACTCCTCTCTTCGATGTGGTGGTTATTCCTTGTTAAGAGTCTGATGAAATTGTTGGCCATTTTAGTCTTTTTCTCACAGCCATGGGACAAAACAGTGATTTTATACAAGTATTGTTACATTTTTGATGCACTTGGAACATTTGTGGGGGGTGGCACGAATTCAAATGAGTTACGAGTTATGATTAAAGTGGAAGACAGAGGGGTGCCTGGCTGGCTCATCAAGCATGTGACTCTTGATCTCTGGTGGTGAGGTTGATCCCCATGCTGGAGTTAGAGATTACTTTAAAAAAAAAAAAAAAAAAAGGCAAAAATACCCCCCCCCCCCCAAACAAGAAACAAAAACAAACTTGAAAGTGGAAGACAGAGAACCTAATTGCAACCTATTCTAATCTACCATTCTGTGAATGGCACTTAAAAAAAAAAAAAAAAAAAAAGAAAAAAAGATTTATTTATTTATTTATTTATTTGACAGAGAGAGAGAGAGAGACAGAGAGAGAGGGAACACAGCAGGGGGACTGGGAGAGGGAGAGGCAGGCTTCCTGCAAATCAGGGAGCCGGATGAAGGTCTGGATCCTAGGACTCTGGGATCATGACCTGAGCCTAAGGCAGACAGTTAACGACTGAGCCACCCAGGTGCCCCTGTGAATGGCATTTTAAAGGTAATTCATATTTAAGTGATAATTTGCATAGTCCTTTATCATAAATAGCTTTCATATGCATTCATACATATTCATACATTGTTTTTTAGAGTAGTCTTGTAGTGTGCTGTTACCTCCATTTATAGATAACAGAGTTAGAACTTGTACAGGTTAGGGTTGTGGCACATAATATCACTATATATATCTATTATGTTGAATTTAAGAGCATCTTTTCAGCTGGGTAAACATTTGTACTTGAGTTAAAATTGTCCTGAACTGTAGAACCCTGCCTTTTTTTCCTTCTCCCTTGAAAATATTTTCTGCATATTAACCTATATATTCTCTAGAACCTTAATAATATCTTTTACCCAAGTTACCAGAAATCCTGGGAAGTTGCTTTTGGAATACAATTCTGTTTAGAGTTTTTACAGTCCAATTAGTGATCTGATCTTCTATTCACATTAAACAAACAAACCTTAACAAAAACAAACTCCCAAACACTCCTTGAACAGTCGGCTCACCACAGCTCTGAGCACCAGCCTAGCCTGGTGCCACTCACAGACCGTGGTGTTTTTCTTGGCAGTGATTCCGAGTGAGCAATTCCAGCACTCCTGAGGAGCTGTGCAAACCCACCACAAAAGAGGTCTCCCCTCTGAGCCTGGAGTGATGGAGGGAAGCAGAGCTTTCACATGTACATGTACATGTACCAAATGTGTGTGAGCACACTTTTCTTTGCTAAGGTATCTTCAGTAACAGCAGAAATAACTCCCCATCTTGCCTATAGGAACTCATACTAAAGGAGTGGAGGAAATGACATGCCTTATTTCCAAGTTGAAGTCTTTTTTTCATTTTTCCTTTTAGTTATGGGGATACATGTGAACTAATGCACATGAACCAAAGCTGGGTTTCTGCTTAAATTAAGTCTGGAGAGGTGTGTGGGTCTGAGAAGGCAGCATAGTTCCCTCCACTGGGAGGAGCATCCCAGAAGTTCCAGAGAGGTCATTTTTTTTTTTTTTTAAGATTTTATTTATTTATTTATTTGACAGACAGAGATCACAAATAGGCAGAGAGACAGGCAGAGAGAGGAGGGGCGCATGCTCCCTGCTGAACAGAGAGCCTGACCAAGGGCTTGATCCCAGGACCCTGGGATCATGACCTGAGCTGAAGGCAGATGCCCAACTGACTGAGCCACCCAGGTGCTCCAAGGCACATTTAGTTTAAAAAAGCATAATCAAGATTCTAATTTTGTATTTAAAAAACAAACAAAAATAAACCTGATTATTTTCATTATGCAACTAAAAGGAAAGTGGCAAAATCTTGGCTGGTGGATAAATATAGAAACATACCTTTATCTTCTGAATATGGTTCTCACTTGCAGGGTTAGGTACCCTTGGAGATGTGCATTAAAGTTTTCAAGGATTATGAGACCTCTGTGTTTATCAAGAGGGAACAAAGTTGATCAGAAATGCTGCTCTCCCATAGGAAGGAGAATCACTTACTAGAGCTTATGCATTGGTCTGTTGTTCAGTTATTACTTTTTTTTTTTTTTTTGCTAAAGAGTAAATTGCATCAACAGTGTTCTGTTCTGTATGCATTCAGAGAATCAAAATTTATTCTTGTGACGGACTTAGACTAAATCCAAAACCAATTCTGAGCTATGCTTTATAAAATCAGAAAACCACTACTCATTTAAATGGAGATATTTCTGAGTAGATTTTTTTTTTAAGATTTTATTTATTTATTTGACACAGAGAGATCACAAGAAGGCAGAGAGGCAGGCAGAGAGAGAGGAGGAAGCAGGCTCCCTGCGGAGCAGAGAGCCCGATGTGGGGCTTGATTCCAGAACCCTGGGATCATGACTTGAGCCGAAGGCAGAGGCTTAACCCACTGAGCCAGGTGCCCCAGTAGATTGGTTTTAATGCTGAAGTCTGGTGACTTTTTAATAGTAAAAATCTTTTCATCTTGGTTAATTACCCTTTTTATTAGTTTTGACTTCATGTTCCAGTTTTCAAATGGCAGCATCTTAAAGGATACACATTTGTCAATAGTTGTCTAAACAATGACATTCCACAAAGTTAATTGATGCTTTAGTGCACATGGGGCCAGAACGTTGCCATTGTTCTATACTAATGTGACACTCAAATTCTGGCAGCAATACCCCCAACACCATAGTTCCCCTGAATGCCATGTTTTTAGATTGCTTACTTTCTGTTGGTTTATCTGTGGCTTCTAAGTTTTCCATGTTGAACAGGTGTTACTTTTATAATTAAAAAATCAATTTTAAAAATAATTCATGGTTAGCTCTAGAAATATTAACTTTCATCACTATAATAGTAAACTTGCCCTAAGAATAAGTTGTTTTAGAGGAATAAATGATAGATGTATGGAGTTTTAGCTGTGCATGTTAGATTTTGTCTCTTTCTACTCAGAGAAAAATGTTAATTATGGAATAGGTTGCAAATGGAAAGCCAAGGAATACCAAACTAACTCTTTACTTTAAATTTATAACAGATACTTACACACAAATGTTCTTGTATATGTATAGATGTCATTAGTACAGAGCCACAGTCTCTTGTGTGACGCTCTTGGGGCCATATATCTTTGGGGCTCAGATTTTTTTGGACTTTAAAAAAGTAAACTGTTACATACATCTCAATTTTTAAACACCGTACAGGGGAATCTGAGGCAGCACCCTGTAATCAAGTACATTGATATTTCTGCAGCAAAATCTATGGGTATTCAGAGCAAGTGGACAAATAAAGACCATAAATAGTCTCATGTCAGTTCAGATTATATTTACTTCCAAGTGAGTGTTGATACCATCTTACAAAAAACTTTTGTTTTCCATTTCTCAGTGAACATTAAGGTATATTTTTCTACAGCACATAGTATACCTACTGCAGGTTTTCAGTACGTGTGGCCTTCTGCCATACTGCTCTATCCTAGATTACTAACCAGGCCTCCTTTACTGGATGTTTGAATTGCAGGCAGTGTTACGCAATGTAAGTATCCTATCTGTATACATCTTTGAACAAAGAAATTGTTTTTTTCTTCCTTGGATTGCTTCCTTGGGGTACATGTCCAAAAGTGAGATTACTGGTTCAAAGGGTATGAACAATTTTATAACACTTGTTACACATTGCCAGATTGTTCTTTAGAAAACTTAAAGCAGTTTACTGTGTGCCAGCAATATGTTGACTTCCTGAACACCCTAACAATGTTAAGTTTTATTTTTGTTAATATTTGCTAATTTGATAAGTGTCAATGCTATTTTTAAAAATTAACTTTAAATTATATTTTGTTGCTTTTAGGGCTGTGTGTTTTCCCAGGTTTTGAGCCCTTTAAAAGCTGCAAAATGTCCTGAATGGCCTGACAATTGTATATTAAATCTGGAAATAACAAGGGGACATATACCAGTGAATATGTTAGAGTAAATTTGTTACCACAAGTGGGAATACCAGGAAGGCATGAGAGTATATTTGTTTTTAGATTCTCACCTACCACACCTAGCAGGTGGGGCACACCCTGTTCCCATTCCTCTGCTCTTAGCACAGGTGTTGATCAAGGCCTTCTTTTGGGGTTAAAAGTGGGAACAGAAATGAACCATCTGGAGACTCAGCTAGAAGGACTTCCTGACTCTTCAGGGTGATTCCTCATTCTTCAGAGGATCAAGTCTGCAGGAGCAGCCCTGACTTACTCTGTGTGCTGTATTGTTCTCCTTTTATTTATTTTTTAAAAATTTCATTTACTAAATTTTCATTTATTGAGCACAAACTATGTAGTAGGGTCTTACAGGAAATGAATAAATTTGATGTATTCCATACACATGAGAGATTATGAGAGGAGGCAAAAATGTAAATAATTCTAAAGCAATATGCTATACATGTTAAATGCAGTATGAATAAAATAGAGGATTTTAGAGGAAGGCAAAATGACTCCTGAGCTGATCAGGCAAGGTTGCATGGAGATAGAGCTTTTGAGTTTGGCTTTAAAGTATCCGTAGACTCGATTTCAGATTTCTCAGGAAGAGGTATTTCGGGTAGAATATGAGGCCCAGGCAAGGGCTAGGAAGGCATCCTCCTGATGTTTTACTGTGCTTTACTCTATATTGTAACTTGTTTTATCTACCCAATAATTATGTGATAAAACTGCTAGAATGATTGTCATGTTTTAGATAGGCAGCTAAGGCTAGTGAGCAGTTTGATACTGATACAAAACCAGCTCTTTTGGGTTTGTATCAGGATCCACTGGACTCTTTATGCCTGATTACACACTGGACTTATTAAGTGAATGTGAGGGGTTTGGTTTGCCTAGAGCCAGGATGTGTGTGTAAGGAAAGTCACAGAAGGGAAGGCTGGAAAGCAGTGGTCGAGCTAGGGAATGGAAGGTTTGAATGGTGAGTTAAGAAGTTTGGATGTGATTTAATAGAGAGGCAAGGGGGAGATATTGAAGGGGTCTGAAGTAGTGCCTTAAAAAGATGTGACTGGGTTGCAGAGGGAAAGAAAGGGTGGGCTCTAATTATAAAGTTGTTGGGTGAGATTTGAGGCACAGTAGTTGAAATGGGAAAGAAGGGACAGATGTGAAACACTTTAAAGGGCTGCCTGAGGAAATTTTAGTAAATGTAGGGTGTGGACAGTGACGTGGAAGCAGAGATGATGCCTGCATTTAAGACTTTTTGGACTGGGAGCCCCACATTTTCATTCTGTACCGGCGCTACAGATTACATAGACAGCTGTGGAGGGTGCCGTTGTCAAGACCAGGGGCACGAGGAGGAGGAACTGGTAGGAAAAGACCGACTCAGACCTTTGCCTGTTAAATGCCAGCAGGACAGCATGGGATGATGTCAAGCAGGTAATTTGGAAGCACAAACCCGGAGCCTCAGAGTGAAGTGAAGCTGGAGATAGAGCTTTGGATAGAGCACGTGTCTCCAAGGGGAACATGACGTAGTAAGAAAAACCCAGAAATTCTGTCTCAGGCAGACCTGGGGGTTGCTCCTAAGGAGTTTAGTTAGTGTCCACTGAAATCATCATATTTAAAAGTAACAAAACTTTGGGATGCTCGGGTGGCTTAGTTCGTTAAAGGGTCTGTCTTCAATTCAGGCCATGATCCCAGGGTCCTGGATTCGAGTCCTGTATCAGGCTCCCCGCTGGGCAGGGAGCCTGCTTCTCCCTCGACCTTCTGCTCCCATTGCCTGTTCTCTCCTCTCTCTCTCTCTGACAAATAAATAAATTCTTTTTAAAAAAATTAAAAAAAAAGACAAAACTTTATTGCTTTGAAAATTCTAGCATTTAGAGTTCTCTTATTCAGATCTGCAACTTCCCAAAGGTCAGAATTGTATTATTATCATTGTCTTCAGTTTTCCAGCGTGTAGTCCTAAGACTTACTTTTTTTCCCTGTTGTCTCTAAAGCTATTGGCATTTACTTTCTTTCATCTGTGATGTAATTAAAACATCTGTTTTCAAGATGTTCAAGACCAAGACACTATGAGAATAGCTTAGAATAGTTTTAATCAATTTATATATTTCTAATTTAAGTATAAAGTATTGACAGTGGTGGAAAACCTGTTCAACAGGCAGATGTTATCTTGTAGATCTGTCTTCATAGCTACTGAGTCAGCTACTTCATTTACAATTCATGATGAAAACAGCTCGGCTCACTTTTTAAAAAATTGTCTAGGGAAACTAGGAAACTAGTATAAATGAATTTAAGTTCTCTGACTAGGAGTAGGGTGGAATGTTGCACAGTTTGTTAAGAAACAGGACTGACTCTTGCAATTCTGTCACACTAGACATCTGAGGGTTGGCCCGAGGAGGAGGAGGTGTCCTCCTGTGCTCGCTGGCCAGGAATGGAGTCGGGCCTTGTACGGGTAGTAACTGGCCGTCCGGCTACACCCAGGTGTATTTTGCCTTCACCTTGTGTCACATAGCATAGCAGCAAGACTCCAGCAAGATAATAGAAGGTCAGCGTACTTTCGGATGCATCCAGTGCGCAGATACGTCAAACAGTATTGTCACTGAGCAGCTGGCCCAGAGCCCACACGTGGGCGTGTGTGTTGACTCACGTGCTCTGCTGTAATCTCTCGGAACTCGGGTCCTGAATTGCTCTCTTGTGATTCAAGCCCAGCCGAAGGTGTTGGAAGTGCAGTGACCCTGGTGGAAGAACCTGTAAGCACAGGGGGCGGATGAAAGGGAAGGGATAGTTGTGTAAGAAGAGGCTATCTGCCTTTTTGGGTAAGACACTCTTACCTTTCCAGTAACTGTTCTGTTTTTAATGTCATTTGGCTTCATTTACAAGGTCTGTATTAAAGCGCATGTCTGCTTGGAAGCAGTCTTGTGACCGTGCTTGTCTCTTGTTGTGCTCCCGGGGATGAACTGAAATGCGGCTTTGCTGACAAGTATATTTGGTATCTGGTGGTTATGGAGAGGGGAGGAAAAGGGAAGCCGGACGGAAGCACTTTTCCCCCACAGTCGGATAAACAGAAGCCATGTAGTCTTGTAAATCCCATGGCAACACACCAGGCAGAAAAAAGACTTGCTAATAGCAAAGGTCAGGATTCACAAAAGAGCAATGTAGGTTTTTGGTATTGACTTCAAAACACAGTTTTCTGTAACTTCGCGTTCATTTGTTATATGTATGTGGTTATACTTTTGTATATATGGTAGTTGCTTTTTGTAACTTTGATGAGGAAAGAGATGAGTCACTTAAAAGGCAGACTATTACTCTTTTTGGGAAAAAAGATGTAGTAAAAGTAATGCTTGAGCCAATTAATCTGTCTTCTTCCTCTAATTCATCATGATAACTTCAGGTGTCTGGTGGCAACTGAGAATGGGTTATGGAAAAATGTCAAGCCATTGTAATCCCCATTAGTTATGGTCACTTAAGAGGATAAATTAATCATTGGTCACTAATCTTTGGATAATTACTCTATTTAGTTGGAAATATCCTTAATTTTTTGGAAAGCAAGTCAGTGAGTTAATAGAACTGTCAAAATTGATCAGCTTTTCTAAGCCTAATAATAAGTGAATGGAAACTAATTGCCTGCAACCCTTTCTCTCCTGCATTGTAGAATGATCATTCTAAAACTCTGGACAGTGAAAATGGAACAACAGGAAAATATATTAATATACTACCTTGTGGTTTGTGGGTGGGCATTCAGAGCCTGTTAGTTGAGGATTAACATAGTTGCCATAACAGGTAAAGTCTTGTGACCTGTGTATGTGGTTTTTGTTATTAGAATTATGTAAGTTAATTACATTATAACATTGGCTCGGATATAGGTTGTTAGGAAGTGAGTCTTTTACGGACAGGGACAGCAATTCTGTTTACTTGTGCATTGAATAAATATCTTGAAGGAGGCAGCTTGTTTAAGTATTGTATTAGATGCTAGGGATGTGGACGGGAATAAAGAAAGCTATACATTTCAGTCCCAAAGGAGTAAAGAAAAGGGAGGAGGAAGTCTGAGCCTTCTGTTTTTAGCATGGGTACAGTGCCTCAAATGCAGACTAGTATATACTTTTCGGAGTTTGAGGTCCTCATTCATGAGGTTCCCAGAGAATCTTTAAGAGTAAGTGAGGTTGTGATGCAGATGGAATCAGAGCCATATTACTTATTTATCACAATCAAAATAATGCCATTTGATGATAAAATTCACCTGCGTTTGTTACAAATCGTTGTTTTTATAAGGTTTCCGGAAACAGAACAGAATTTTGCTAAGTGTTGTTTCCAGTCACTAGAGAAGGATTTGTGTCATTATGAGAAACCTAAGACTATATGTGGGACTGACTGACTAGAACCAAAATATAAGTTAGGACTTTAGAAAACAATTGTAGGTTTAGAAATCTTAACTAAGACACATTTTAGAAGGCTCCTTTAAAAAAAAAAAAAGATTTATTTATTTTAGAGAGTGAGAGCATGGGAAAGGGGCGAAGGGAGAGAGAGAATCTCAAGCAGACTCTTTGGTGAGCACAGAACCCAAAGTGGGGCTCAGTCTCACGACCCTGAGCCCATTACCTGAACCAAAATCAAGAGTCAGATGCTTAACCTACTGAGCCACACAGGTGCCCTGGCTCAGTTAATTTTTAAAATCCAACTTTATTGGGGGATAATTTAATATAAAATTTAGCAATCTTTAAGAAAGATTTTATTTATTTGACAGAGAGAGGCACAGGGAGAGAGGGAACACAAGCAGGGGGAGGGACAAAGGGAGAAGCAGACTCCCCGCTGAGCAGGGAGCCCGATGTGGGGCTGAATTCCAGGACTGGGATCATGACCTGAGCTGAAGGCAGACTGTTAGCGACTGAGCCCTAAATTCAGCAATTTTAAGGCTAGAATTTGATGAATTCTGACAATTGCATACAGTCGTGAACCGCCATCACAATCACGATAGAGCCTTTCCCTCACCCCCAAGATGTTCTCTTGTGTCTCTTTCCAGTCAGTCTTCCCTTTTACCCTGGCCACTGGCCACTGCTGATGTGCTTTCTGTCACTATGGTGTTGCCTGCCCCAAAACTGTGTATAAACAGACTCAGACAGAATTGTTTCTTTGTCTCTAGTGCTCACTCAGCATTATGGTTTTGAAGATACACCCATATTGTTGCATATATTAGTAGTTCATTTCTTTTTATTGCTGTGTAGTATTCCTTTGTATGCCTATACTACAATTTTTTATCCATTCATATCTTTTTAATTTAATTTTAATTTTTATTTAATTTAATTATTTTAAAGATTTTATTTATTTATTTGACCTGTGTATGTGGTTTTTGTTATTAGAATTATGTAAGTTAATTACATTATAAGCCATTATAATGGCTTATCTCTGACAGGCAGAGATCACAAGTAGGCAGAGAGGCAGGCAGAGAGAGGAGGAAGCAGGTTTCCCTCGGAGCAGAGAGCCCGATGTGAGGCTTGATCCCAGGACCCTGGGATCATGACCTGAGCCAAAGGCAGAGGCTTTAACCCACTGAGCCACCCAGGCGCCCCCATTCATATATTTTTAAAAAATATTTTATTTATTTATTTGGGTGGGAAGGAGAGAGAGAGCGAGAGAGCAAGCAAGCACAAGCAGGGGGAGCAGCAGGCAGAGGGAGAAGCAGGCTCTCTGCTGAGCAGGGAATGGGATGCAGACTCAATCTCAGGACCCTGAGCTTATGACCCAAGTGTAAGGCAAATACTTAAATGACCGAGCCACGCAGGTGTACCCCCATTCATATCTCCATGGGCATTTTGGTTGTTTCTAGTTTTTGCCTGTTATGAATAATGCTGTTTTGAACATTTATGTGTAGTTACCTATGTTTTCATGTCTCCTGTGCACCTTATTTTAATTTAAATTTTATTCTGTATACTTATCTGTACTTTTAAATTTCACAAGAGGATGATATTTATTATTTTTAATGAAAAGAAATTGTGACTGAAGGAGAAAGTGAAACAGTGAGTGGAGGACTCTGGAAAGACTAATTTTTCATTTGGGTAATTGGGGGAATGGTGGTATTCCCAATCAAGAGAGTCAAATATGGCTGAAATTTACTTTCTTTCTTTTTTTTTTTTTTTTAAAGATTTATTTATTTTTTCGAGAGCGAGTAAGTGATCGTGAGTGGGTGTGCCAGAGCAGGGGAAGAGCAGAGGGAGAGAGAGAAGCAGACTCCCTGCTGAGCATGGAGCCCAACCAGGACTCCATCCCAGACCCTGAGATCATAACCTGAGCCAAAATCAAGAGTTGGACGCTTAACTGACTGAGCCACCAAAGTGCCCCTGAAATTTCCTATTTTTGAAAAAGACTGAAGAGGGCCTATTGAAATGAGACTTGGGAAATCACTGATGACTTGGCGTGGGTGGAGGTGAGTGGGGCTTGAGTAGTTTGTGGAGCAGTGAATGGGGAGTGGAGAAAGGGGCGCAGGGTGAGAAGTGGTACGAGGAGAACTAGGGTGGCAGCTAGAGGACGATGAGCATCAGGGGAGGTTAATAATTAACTTTACAAGGGGGGGGGAGTAGCTTGAGGAGAGGGATCCTGAAGTTCCCAAGGACTAAGGAGTAGAAGAAGGGTCCTGAGCAAGTCAGTTAAGGAATCCAGGCACTGGTGGTGGTGGTGTTTGGGGGTTTGGCAGGGTGCCACTGATTCAGGGCCTAGAGAGAAGACAGTACAACAGGAGCAGATGGAGGTAGGATTGTTGGGAATCAGGAAGCTGAGGGGCTTTTTGTTTTCTCTGGGAAGTTATTTGTTAAGTGTCACCTGTTGCGGTTAGAGGAGCACATCTGAAGAGTGTGGCAGAGGTTTGGGAGCTGAGTAGTGAGAAGAAGAAGGAATGATAACAGCTCTGAGAACTCAGCCAAGATTGGAAAATGTGAATTTGTGGTGAAGCTGGTTTCTGAGATTGTGGCTTTTTCTCCACCCTGCCCCACCCCCAACCCCAACTGGCTCTGCAGCCTGATAAGTGCCCAGGGAAGGTGAACTGAACAATGGATACAAAGCCAGAGAAGAATCAAAGCAAAGTAATTTTACATCTTTTGTCTGTTTTCAGCTCTATGATGTGTGGCTCCCTCTTCTCTTTACCTTTTATACGCCTCATGTTTTTGGTGAAGCTGACTAAACATTTAACAACCAAATATAGTTTTAAAAATTGTGATAAAATTTATGTAACATAAAATTTGTCATTTTATCCACTATTAAGTGTACAGTTGAGTTGCAGTAAGTATATTCACTATGTTGTGTACCCATCAGTGTCCTACACTTTTAATTTGAGGCATGGCTTTGTAATTTCTTTTCCTCCCTTTCTATTACTCCTGATCTGTAAATTCAACATAGTCCTTTACTGGAGACAGCATTTGTATTTTTGAGATTGAGATATTCATAATAATAGATACTGAGGTTAACTTTGGCAGGTGCCGTGCAAGGCCCAAATTGTGGCATTAGCTTTCTCGATATTTCGTTGTAATTACTTGTTAATGTCCATCTTCCTTACTAGGCTTGTGAGGTCCGTGAGTGCAGAGGCTGTGTCTGTGTCTTATTTACAGTTATATCTGTACTGCTGGCTTAGTGCCTGGCACATAGTAGGCATTCAGTGGAGTTTTTGAGCACATTAAAGTCCTTCACCGAAAGAATTTATTTCAGTTTAGTAAATTCTTTCTGAATGCTTCCTGTGAAGTAGGCAAAACTTGTATTCATACTTTAATACAGATTAAAGGGCATGCCACATTCCAATGTCTAGTTAATTAGTAGAAATCAAAAAGGGTTTATATTTGCAATTTCACCTTGGAGGGTATTAGAGAAGCTTGTGCATTAAACAAATGGTTGTACAGAATTGGCAGCAATAATCCCAAAGCTTGAAGGCTGTAGGTTAATTAGGATAACTTGACAGAAAGTGAGTTAATTAAATTTGAGAGTTGAAAGAATGTTCCAGTAGTTTATGTTCACACACACTTCAGATATATCAGCAGGTAACAGGAACTTTAGTTGCAGAATAGTCCAAAACAGTGGAATGCCGGTGGATTTTATGGCTTGTGGTAATCTTTTGGAGAAAGGAAACCTATAACATTGTTTGGGACTATTTGGTACTATTACCCTGTATGAAATAAAAAACACTAGAGTTTAAAATATTGTCTCATTAAAGATAATATATAGCTAATGTATTAAGAAACTAAGAATTATATTTTTATAGTTTCATTTATTAATGGATTTTCAGTAATACTTTTTATTTAAGAAATATGCACAAATATATGGGAATTTCTCTGTTAACTGGTATTAGATAAAAATCATTATTTCCACCAACTGGCTTATGTTTAAATGGATGGAAAGGGGCAAAATACACATATAAGAATTAATTAGCAATATGATAACATATTTATAAGAATAGTCACAATATGTCCTCTGATTCTGAAAGGTAAGGACTCTGTTTGTGTGTAGAAAACCCCACTGAGGTACTTTAAAAAAAAAAAAAAATCTGCCTCCAGTAAGGTATTCTGGATCCTATGGAAGGAATAAAGAAAAGCTAGTGGAGCTCTAGTTCTATTATTTTCTTACCCTTTTTTCACTCTCAATAAGTTGAAACTGGAGTTTGGTTTTAGGAACAGTAATGGAAATTTTCTTATGTACACAGCAAAATCTAATCCTGAGTGATTACTAAGGCTTTTCAGTGTGTGCATCCGTATGTAGGAAGCAGACAGACTGACAAAAGACACGGGTCTTTGGAGTGGGACTTCTCCACTTGAGAAATAGAGCAGGCAGTGGGGGGAGAGGCGGCTTGGGGGGGGGAGGGGAGGGGCAGGAAGGAGCAGAATCCGAGGAAAGGAAGCCTCAGGCTCCTGACTTGGTTGTGTAAGTGCTGCTCTGTTTCTTCCTCACTGAGGCCAGCTTGGTCCCCATACTGGTGTTCTGCCCGCTTTGTGTGGGGGAGAGAGGAGCCGGCTGTGTGAAGGGGATCTGGGGGTCTTAGTGCCTGCAAGGCTGACAGGAGCGGGTTGCATCTCCAGCTGGGCTCTGGGGCAACAGTAGCACAAACATCTAGGGAAGACATTCTCCTGTCATCATTTTTATTCCTGAGTCATCATGTTTACTTACTCAGATGTCTGGTGTTGCCAGTTACTCAGAAATCCAGCAAGCAACTTCTTCTGTTGGTCATCTTTCCTTCCTTCTTACTTCTGTCTTGTCTGTTACTCCTTTCCTTTCTGTTACTCAAGCAGGCGCGTTTAAACACAGAGGTTACCATTTCCACCAGCAAGCATTTCCTCCTTACCTCCTTGACTTCTAATCCTGCGGTGTGTGATGGTGAATTAAGACATTTAAAGGGGCGCCTGGGTGGCTCAGTGGGTTAAGCTGCTGCCTTCAGCTCAGGTCATGATCTCAGGGTCCTGGGATCGAGTCCCGCATCAGGCTCTCTGCGCTCAGCAGGGAGCCTGCTTCCTCTCCTCTTTCTCTCTCTCTGTCTCTCTGCCTACTTGTGATCTCTCTCTGTCAAATAAATAATAAAATCTTTAAAAAAAAAAGACATTTAAAGATATTGCATTCATGTAATAACATTGGTAAATCTCGAGAATATAGTACTGAGTGAAAATATGAAGTTGTAGAATGGTTAATATGATACCATCTACATTTCATTTAAAAACATGTACAACTACTACATTTCATAGAATCTAAAACACTATTGATGCTAGGATGCACCACTATTTTAATACACTGAATTTATTGATTGTAAGATACATCCTAATTTTATAGATATTTTATTATGAAAAAATGCATCTTAGAATTGAAGAAATAAGGTAGGTAGATTCATTTTATTTTATTTTTTCAAGATTTTATTTATTTGACAGAGATCAGGAAAGAGCACAAGCAGGAAGAGTGGAGCTGGAGAGGGAGAGGCAGGAAGCCTGATGCGGGGCTCGATCCCAGGACCCTGGGATCATGATCTGAGGCGAAGGCAGAGGCTTTAACCCACTGAGCCACCCAGGCGCCCCCCTATTTTATCTTCTAGCAGTATGTGATTTTGTGTTCTTTCAGGCTTTTTCCTGTGTCTGTCATACCATCGCAGGTTTTGTTGTTGCTGCTGTTTTGGGAAGGCTGGGGCATATTACATTTCCATTTTTCTGTATGAATTAAGAGACCTACTATGTGTTGTTTTAGTAATGATAAAAAGGGTAAAGTTTTTAATGCTAAAGATGTCACAGAATGAATAGGATTGGCTGGCATTATTTCTTGGTGTTAAGAACATATTTCCATTTTTTGTTTCTTTGAAGCCGTTTTTCAGGTTGCTCCCTTACTCTTTCTTTCTTAGTCATAAGATGTCTAGAGAGGTCAAGTCTTGAGAATATGAATTGTACAAGTTGAACAAAAGTAAGTATGTCAAGACGCCTGGCTGGCTCAGCTGGTGGAGCATAAGCACTTGGTCTGGAAGTTGTGAGTCCAGCCCCATGTTGGGTATAGACCTTACTTTAAATATATATATATATATATTATCATGCCTAGAAATCTGATAGACTTTTAAAATAGGGTCATGAAGCTCATGAACTCTTTTTATCCTTTTACTGAAACCTAAAAAGTGTTTCAGTTTTGCCCTGCTACTACCAGATGAAAGGACTGCAGTAGGATGTTTGCTTGTCCTGTCCCACGCAGTGAGGAATCTAGGGGGTGAAAGGGATGTTGTTTGATCACATTACCTTTAAGGGTCCTTAACCTTCTGCATCCATTAAAAAGGAATATTTTTCATATCCTGTAATATTGGTATCACACTTAGGTATTTAATAGTCTTTATTGTTTGATTAAAATAAAATTTGGCAAGATCTGTTAAAAAAAACAAAAAAAAAGGTGCCAAATATAGCTATACCATTTGACCTGAAATCTCATTCCCTAGGGTCTTGTCTAATGACTCATGAGAAAGAAAAAGCTCTATGCATAAAGAGCTCCATTATACTATTACTATAAAAAAGTAAAGCTTCAGAGTCCTTTTGAATGTTCCTAAATCCAGAAATGGCTTGATAAATGATGACAGTCTGTTTTATGGATTATATTACAACTATAAATGATAATGATTGCTATGTAGCAACATAGGAAATGTTTGGTGAAACAAGCAGATACACCCTGCTATGACTCTAGAAATGTACAAGAACATGAACAAAGATGAAGAGAATATGGAAAGTCAAAAACAAAAAAAGTTGTATTAAAATGGCAGAATTTTGAGTGGATTTTGCCCCTCACCATTTGTTTAAAAAAAAAAAGTACTTATTTTGAGAAGGAGCAAAATTTGAATTTCTCTTTAAGAAAATGGCAGATGGTAGGTTGGAGGATACTAGAAAACTGAAAGTCGTGGCCCTTTTGAAGATAAAACTAAAACATTTTAAACCGAGTTTGCGTTTGCACTGCACATATTGATTATTTAATTTTGTCTTTTCAAAATAAGTTGGCGTAGTGCAATTGTGTGGAAATCAGAATAATGAAGAGGATTGGTAAAAAGAAGTGGGAGGATCAAAGCCAATGTGACTAGCTTATTCTTTTGGACTACCAAATAAACCAAATTTTTGGACTGTCTGCTTTAGTCAATATTTGGTTGTTTGCTTTGAAACTATTTGTTTGCCATAATGCCATTAACATCCTCATGAGAGCTGCAGTCTGACGCTGAGAAGGTAGAATCTTAACTAATTTTATCATTTATATAGAAACTGAACCTTTTGAATGACAACCATTTCTTTTCTCTGTACGTCTTGTTTTTGATTTTTACATAACCATGGGCAATGACAAAAAAAGTCCCATAATTAACTCACAGTTAAATTATCTTGCCATCATAGGTAGACTGGGGCTGGGGATGACTGAAGAGAGGACAGAAAAGACTAATAGACTAAAAATGTTTTAGACCTTCAGGGCCTTGATAACCAGTTAATCCAGCTTCTTTGTTTTATAGGTAAATAAATAAGTACCAGGGAGGCAGCAATGAACCTGTGTCTTAGGATTTCAAATCTAATGCGCTTTCTGTTGTACTGCAAGGAGAAGAGAAGGGAAAGGGAGAGCAGAGCCAAATTATTGACATTTTAGAGGCTACTTTTTCTGAAAGGACAGAACATTGGACTTGATGTTGTTACTGTCTTAAGTTACAGTTTTTACAAAAACTAGCACCCCAAGACAAAAATAGGTAAAACACATGGATAGTTCACCAAAGAAATAAACAAACAACAAACAAACAAACACAAAGAAATATAATAAACAAAAAATACATAATGTCATTGGATATAAGTAACAAATGTACATTGCTACCTCAAGGTAAAAAATTTACTTACAAACTTTATTAAGACTATTGGCAATCTAATTTTAGGAAATGTAATTATAATGGAAAAAACTGCAGTGCAAATGGTGAAAGATGAAGACAACCTGGTCAATAAATTTCATGAAAGCTATGGTAGCTTTAAACCTGTTTTTACTCATTCATTTGATCCTATCTGGCATCCATAGATGAATTATTGCAGGTGGTGTTTCCAGACAGTGCACCACTGGGAAGGAAGCTGTGAAAGGCTCAAAGCATTTGAGACTAAGTATTGGCACCTGATTTTCTTTTCCTTCTGTGCCCTGTGCAAAAAGAGAAGCTGGTTCAGATCTGACTAAAGGAACGCCCTCACTGCCATTCAGAATATTACTGCAGGGTCCCAGGATGAGAAAGCCAGGCAAAGAGAATCATCAAAATAGGAAAGGGGCCAAAGAAGTATAGTCATTGGAGAGTCCCCTGCTGAAGACAGGGTTTGCACTGTGCTGTAACTCTGTAACAGGTATGGTTCTGTGGAGCCAGGTAAGGGGACTGAGTGGCTTATCTGTCCTTGGTAAGCATGTGCCACATCTCTGAACAGACCTTATCATCTGGCCTAAACCAGTCCAGGAGTTCTGATAATAGCTCCCCTTAAATCCCATTTGGAAGTGCTCGCTTCGGCAGCACATATACTAAATCCCATTTGGAAGTAAGCAGGGTAAAAGTAATAAATGTTCAGTGTTGGTTTTTAGCTAAATTATATATTTTAGAGGTGGGCCCAATCAGACCATACAGAAATGCCTCATTCTTTTTCATCTTCTGTAGCAACAGTGGGCAAATGGTCTTTGTAAAGGGCCACAGGGTAAATATTTTAGTGTAGGCCAAACAGTCTCTTTCACAACTCCTCAACTGTGCTGTTGTAGCAGAACAGTAGCCATATACAACGTGTAAATAAATACATGAGACTGTGTTTCAATAAAACTTTATTGGACACTGACATTGAATTTTACGTAATAATTTGTTGCATGTTCTTCTTTTGATTTGTTTTTCCCTCCTGCCCTTTGACTATGTAAAAACCATTTTTAGCTTTAGGGCTGTGTAAAAACACACAGCAGGACAGATTTGGTCTGTAGGCAATGGTTTTATTGCTGCTCTATAGCAGCACTGCTAATAGAAATCTAATTTGAGTGGAAATAAAACAAGCCATTTATGTAAATCAAGATCTTCTAGTAGCCATATTTTAAAGAGTAGACACACAGGTAAAATTAATACTATATTTTAATATATCTCAATGCTATTTCAATAGGTAATCAATGTAAAAAATTACTAGTGAGATATAATACATTCATTTTTTTCATATGAAATCTTTGAAGTTCTTTGTGTTTTACTCTATGTGCTGCCGAAGCAGGCACTCTTTGTGTTTTACATTTATAGCACATTCCAATTTGAATGCTTGATAATGATCTTGTATTTAGATTCCTTAAAATGTTCAGTTGGGAAAAATGGATTCACATACATAATTTGTTCCAAGCGGCTGAAAAAAATTCTGGGAACTGAATTGAGTATTAGGTTTAAGTGCTCAGTATCTACTTCTATAGTGCAGCTCTGCAATGTTCCACTGTATGGATGTCCCATAATTAACTGGTTCCCATTGATGGACCATAAATGGTTTCCAGTCTTTTGCTTTTACAAACAGTGCTATAATGAATATTTTTTTGTACACACAAATTATTATTATTTTTAAGATTTTATTTATCTGTTTGACAGAGACTACAAGTAGGCAGAGAGGCAGGCAGAGAGAGAGAGAGAGGGGAAAGCAGGCTCCCTGCTGAGCAGACAGCCTGATGCGGGGCTGAAGGCAGAGGCTTTAACCCACTGAGCCACCCAGGCACCCTGTAAATACATTCTCAAAGTGAAAGTTCTGTGTCAAAGTATATATACATTTTTTGCACTTTTTTTTTTTTAAAGATTTTATTCATTTATTTGTCAGAGAGAGAGAGAGCAAGAGAGCGAGCGCACAGAGGGAGCAGCAGGCAGAAGGAGAAGCAGGCTCCCTGCTGAGCGGGGAGCCCCATGTGGGACTCCATCCCCTGGGATCATGATCTGAGCCAAAGGCAGACACTTAGCCGCCTGAGCCACCCAGGCATCCCTACATTTTTTCACTTTTAAAAACTTAAAAAAAAAAGATTTTAGTTTTATATTTGACAGAGAGACAGCGAGAGAGGGAACACAGTGTGGGAGTGGGAGAGGGAGAAGCAGGCTTCCTGCTGAGCAGGGAGCCTGATGTGGGGCTTGATCCCAGGACCCTGGGATCATGACCTGAGCTGAAGGCAGCCACTTAATGACTAAGCCACCCAGGTGCCCCTCAAAGCTTTTTATTTGGCAATAAGATTGTGAGAATAAGGATAGTATAAAAATACCTGTAAACCCTTTATCACTTCCTAACACTTTTATTTCATTTGCATTATCATTTGTGCATACTTGTACACTCTCTCTGATGTGTGTGTACATATATATACATGACATGTGAGAAAAAAAAATTTTCCCAAACCATTTAAGTTGGAAAAAAAAAAAAGTCACCTATATTATGGCCTTTTCCTTCTAAATGCTTAAGTATATATTTCCTCAAAATATTCTCTTATATAACTAAGTTATCAACTTTGGTAGATTGAGCATGGCTACAGTACGCTTTTTTAATATATATAATTCATATTCCAGTTTTGTTGTTTGACCCAATAATACTGTTTGGTCTATACATTTTTTTTTTCTTCCTTTCTTTCTTTTTTTTTTTTTTTTTTTTTAAGATTTTTATTTACTTATTTGAGAGAGACAAAGAGAGAATGACCGGTGGGGAGGGGCAGAGGTTGTGGGGAGAGAGAGAGAAAGGCAGGCTGTTCGCTGAGCAGGACGCCCAATGCAGGTTTTCGATCCCAGGACCTGGAGATCATGACCTAAGCTGAAGGCAGATGCTTAACAGGCTGAGCCACTCAGGTGCCCTGCTCTACACTTCTGATTTTAATAAGGATTACGATATTATCTCTATATTACCACTTTACGTTCCCGAAAGTAGTACTTGAGAATGCAGTGTGCCCTCGACTTCAACACAATTATGTTAACAATTTTTGGCACTCTGTTAGGGAAAGAATGGTATTTCATTATACCTTGCATTTCTCTTATTATGGTTGAGGATTTTCCCTTGTTTGTAAAGTTTCACTTATTTGATTTTCCTTTTAGTGAACTGTTATATTCTTTATTTTTCTACTGGGATGTTAGTTTTCTTCTATAGATTAGCAGGAATTCCTAATTTATTGAGCATCTCAGCTATTTGTCAGCGGTATGAGTTGCAAATACTTTTGCCAGTTTGTCGTTTGTTTTTGTTTATGGCATTTGTTGTTGCTGTTTGTTTCTATTTGGGGCATTTTTAAAGCATGCTGCGCTGGGGGGATGAACTGTGAGTGTTTTGTATTTAGAGTTCAAAATCAAATCCACAAGTGTGCTTAGGATATCAGTAGAGCAATAAGAAGGGAAGAGGCAGGCTTTCACCTCTCAGTATAAAGGGTGAGCAAACCAAATAAATTGGGACATATTGATTTTGGACTTAAGTAACTATTACTACCTCATGGTTCCATGGCCGTTCACTCTGGCTCTCAGAAAACCACAAGAAACAAACAAACAAACCCCCCCACAAAAACCAGTTATGAATGTATTTAATGTTGTTTGGAACTTGATCATATCCAGGCCTTACCTAGGACTTGGGATTTTGGAAACTAAATAACATTGCAGAGGAGCCCTATAACCTTGCTGGTTTGGAGACTATGTTACTGGCAGGATTTCTGGTCTTTACTTTTATCATTTTGGATGTTTCCTTCAAATATTTTATGTATCCAAACACATAATTTTTATGATAAAGGAATTTTTAAAAGCCAGTTAGGGACAGTTTTTATTTATTTACTTTTTTTTCAGGACTTGTTTTTATTTATTGAAGAGAGAGAGCATAAGCATGAGTGGGGGACAGGGAGGGGCAGAAGGAGAAGAAGACTCTCCACTGAGCAGGGAGCCCAATGTGGGCTTGACCCCAGGACCCTGGGATCATGACCTGAGTAGAAGGCAAATGTTTAACTGACTGAGCCACCTAGGTGCCCCAGGTGCAGTTTTTAAATATGAAGTTGGTTTAAACCATTAAGTAATATTAATGGGGACAGCCATCATAGATACTAACTTAAAATATTTAGAAATATGAAAAACTTGCTCATAACTGTATTGCCTGCATCTATTTCTACAAAATCTAATTTGCACATGTCTTCCTGTTAAAGAATTACATCGGTATTCAGGCAAACATGCTGACATTGTTCTTCCAACATCCCTAGTTTGGGTCATGAAGAATTTTTTCCATTTCTTCTTTCTCTGTGTGTAATACTTTTTCAAATTCTTAGATAAATAATCAAGACATTTCCTTCCCTCTGGGTCTACTTATAAGTCATAGGTATATGTCCTGTGTGAAAAGGGCTCATCAGTAGTGTTTAAAAATAAACATAAGCACCCAAAAATGTGGTGGAAGAGAGGTGGAAGTTGACTAATGTCAGTTTTCCTATACGTCACTGTTTTAGAGATTCCACTTGGTTTATGGACTAGTATAGAACCTGATAACTCTGGCAGCCTTTGCCTTCAAAATGTTCTTGTATAGTTTCTACACAATATAAATGTCACACCTTAAATGGAAGTAAAGTAAAATGTCATTTGGAATCTGTTATTGTGTGCCTATCTCCAGTCTAGAATTATTAAGAAAAAACAGACATGATGATTTTGGATTTGTATCTTATATTAGATTTATCAGACATAAAAATAACCTTTCAAATTGCTATAAACCTTTCTTTCTTTTTTTCTTTTGCTTTTATTTATTTGTCAGAGAGAGAGAGAGGCAGAGGCAGACAGAGGGAGATACAGGCTCCCTGCTCAGCAGGGAGCCTGATGCGGGACTTGATCCCAGAACTCGGGGATCATGACCTGAGCTGAAGGCAGCTGCTTAACCGACTAAGTCACCTAGGCATCCCGCTATAAACCTTTATTTTTTTTAAGAAAGGTTAACTGTTTCTTTAGTTATCTTGTTGTGAACTGGTAATTAGTTTCCAGACTGGCATCTACCCATGGACCACTCACTTTAAGCATGGTTTCAGTGATTTTTAACTTAATGCTGGGCACCAACAGGTAATAGAGATTATTTGACAGCCTTGTGACAAAGAAGATGAATATCATGTTATAGTGTTGATTTTTTAGTACTTGAACAAGAGATTAGGTTTGTCTCAGAGTAGTTAATATGTGTTTTTTTTTTTTTTTTAAGAATTGGCAGTATCTTACGGTGTCAGGGTTATTTTTACTCTCTAGAACTTTGGTGTAAACTGAGGTACTCTGAAATAAAGCTTATTTTATGGGAAATACTTTTTAAAATGTGTGTGGATATGAGGCAAGTAGGAATTTTATTTCCCTAATGAAAAAATATAAAGTGTTTTGTCAGATATTTCTGTTCATCTGTCTCTTTATTCATATATTCAAATGTATTTGTAATGTTTATTACCAAGTGATTTTGGAATATACAATATAACCTTAAGTTTAAAAATTTTTAAACACTTTAAAATTGTAATATATTTTATATAATCCAATGTATCTAAAATATTTCAACCTTAATTTAAAAAATTGAGATTTTTTTTTTTGTATTAAGTCTTTTAAATACAGTGCATATTTTACACTTAGACTCATTTCTGACTAGCCACTTTTCAAGTGCTCAATTACCACACATGGCTAGTAGCTACTATACTGGACCATGTAACTCTAAAAGTCCACTCCCATGAGTGTACCTGGCAATTCTCCATTAAACGGGTAAGGCCCATCAGACAGAGGCGTTACTATATATTTATTTCAAGCCTCTGTATTCCCAATCAAGGTCCTGAGAACAATTTTGAAGAAGAAAAGGCTTAGGAGGTTTTAGCCAGAGTGAGCACTCCCTTTAAATGTCAGACCTAGACAATTAACCCTAAGTTGATTTTAGCAATCACAGACCCACAGTGCCTCACAGTCAGACACATACAATACAACTGGCTTCTTAAAACTCCAGGTTAAATGAGCCAAGATTCAAAATGACATGTAAAATATAGCACACATGCTCCCCGCTCAGTATTGGAGGATTGGAGGTAGCATGGCTACCCCATTGGCCTAGATTAGCTCAGTTCTTTGGCCACCAGCATTAGCAGGATTTTGTTGTGTTTGAAAGAACATGGTTTTTAGAAAAATTCTGTGTTACTCTTATAGTTCCATTTAAAGCATAATTTCAAGAAGCTTCATTGAAAGCTACAGATTAACCTCCTTTACCTTTGATTTTCATGTTACAGTAGAGAACAGGGCAAGCCCAGTGTCCTGGGCATACAGCCCATGTAGTCATGTAGGACTCGGAAGATCCTGTGATTGGTTTAATGCTTTGCAGTCAGCATCTTGAAGTTCTTCATTTTATGTTTGATCTTGTTTTGTAAATGAAGTATGATGGGACAGTGGAGCCTGTGCTGGAGGGCTTGGCTCATGTACAGTTCTGCCTTTCTACCTCCCTTGGCCCTGTTCTGCTTCTCCTTCCCAGCCACTGCCCCCATCTGCTGCCACCCTTCACATGGAGCAGTAACCGGTCATATTAGGGAGGAGGAGGCCCATGTTCTGTTACTCTCTAGCTTCTGCTGGGGCCTGGGCCCAGGCTTAGGAGGGCTGGAGTCAGGGGTCCACATCTTGTATTTGTGGGGAGTGGGGAGTGCCAACCCCGCTCCAGGCTAGCAGCACAGTGGCACATTTGGTGGGCTGGTCCCTAGCTTACCCCCAGTCTAGGTATCTGTGTCCAGGTGTGGAGGTTTAAAAACCTGTGGACAACCCTTGCCATGGATTCTGGTGTCTGGTCCATGGGCAGGGGAAATACCTGCTTTATTTGCCCTCAGTCTGGTAGGCAGTCTGAAGGGAAAACCCAGCAGCCATTAGGCCTGAGCATATACCTCAGCCCCTCTTAAAGGTCTGAACTTTTCCCTTGAGTATTTTTGTGTCCAAAGGAGTGCTCCGTTGGCTTGGCTAAATGCCTAGGCACCCTCTCCTATTCCTTCTAACCTTCTTTTTTTTTTTTTTTTTAAAGATTTTATTTATTATTTATTTGACAGAGATAGCAAGTAGGCAGAGAGGCAGGCACAGAGAGGCGAAGGGAAGCAGGCTCGCTGCCTAGCAGAGAGCCTGGGGTGAGGCTTGATCCCAGGAACCTGGGGTCATGACCCGAACTGAAGGGAGAGGCTTTAATCCACTGAGCCACCCAGGTGCCCCCCTTCCAATCTTCTTCTTTTTTTTTTTTTTAAAACAGTTGCCAAACTGTCTTTCTTTCTTTCTTCTTCTTCTTCTTTTTTTTTTTTTTTTTGATTATTTTATTTATTTATTTGAGAGACAGAGATCACAAGTAGGCAGAGAAGCAGGCAGAGAGAGAGGAGGAAGCAGGCTCCCCGCTGAGCAGAGAGCCTGATGTGGGGCTTGATCCCAGGAGCCCAGGATCATGACCTGAGCCGAAAGCAGAGGCTTTAACCCACTGAGCCACCCAGGCGCCCTCCCTTCCAACCTTCTTGAGTCTAGCTTCAATTTGTCTCTTCTGGCTGGCTTGAGGTACCCTCTGGGAGCAAGCTATGAAATGTAAATTGTGTAATTTCAGTGATTCTGTATGAGTTTAATGCTCTTATATTTGCATTTAAGAAGAGCATTGCATAGCATAATGATAATGGTAAAATCCATGCTAATAATTACACATTTAAATTTTTCTTTTCTGTGATCGTACGGTGTCAGTGCCCTCTCTTAATATGTTTCAAATAGAAAGATAAGCTCTCTTCAAGTTGGGTCATACAAACATACATGAAATCTGATGTGTGATAAACTGGACCTGTGAGCTTTTTGATCAGAAGAGTAATCTCACTCAGCTTATTATGTTTTTACTATATACAGAATATTCTGACAGAACACATCTTTATTAAGCATGTGGTTTTTATGTGAGCATGCAATGCCAGGAATGATCTCTGCTCCGAACTGAGTTTCTTTCCTGTCCCTATGCTTGTCCGCTTCCTAGTCTCTGACTTCAGGAGCCCGTGGGTTTTTTGACTATGGCTTGCCCTTTATTTTTGCCTGTCAGTCCCTGGGCCTTGAAGACATGGCCCTTCATTCATTCATTCCTCTTACCGACAGCATCCTGTGAATTGCTGTTGTATGTCCTGAACTTGGACCTGACTCTGTCCTTGGGCTTTAGTCTAGTCTGCTTCTCATCATTCCCTAGAAACTCAGCTTGGCTCCATAGACAAGGAGATGCTTTGGGATTTTAAAGATGAAACCCAATAGGCTGTCAGAAAGGTGTTCAGTTCTGGCAGGACTGGGTCACTGAGTTTCTAGGCAAGAGAAACTTTAATGCTTGGACCGTGCACCAGCGAGAACTCCTTAATCCACAGTAGGCTGGCTGGGGCAGAACTCTGGCCTTTTATCTCACTGTGCTCTTTGAAGTGTCCAGGGCATGACTGAGATCCTTTAAGTGCAGGTTTTCCATGCAGACCTAGCACCTGGTTTAGGTAAGGACTCTCGTTACCCAGTTTTTATCAAGTTCTTATCACACTCTGCACAACTCCTGCTTCCTGCTTCCCCAGAGAAAACTGGTGGGTTCTCTTTCAGGCTGTTGTACATGGCTGGAGGCCACCCTCAGTTGCCGGCTGTCACCCATCTCCTGGGAGAAGGGTGGTGAGTGTAATCACTAGATATTGCTGCTGGTATTTTATTTACCCCCAGCTCGTCATTACTGATTTGGAAAGTAAACATTGCCTCACCTGTTCATGGCATAATATTTTTATACTTGCTTTTCACTCACATATTGCTATTAACTTTCCTTCTGAGAAGATCAACATGGTCTTGGAGCCTGCTGTGATCAGGATCTTATTACTTCCCATATATGTTTTTGTCATCAGGTGCCTCTTTGGACTCTAGCCCATGCCTTCCACTGGTCACCATCCTGTCAGTCCGCTCTCTGCCTGGTTCCTAGTAACTTTGCGTTTGGAGTTTTATTTCTTCATCCTACCTACTTTTACCTTCCCTGTCAAATATAATTCTATCCCGAGCAAGTGGGCCTGACGAGCCTGGTGTAAGGGCCACAGCCCACCATGTTTTGGTGCTTGCAAGGAAGTCTCTTCAGATTACTACAGCGTAAAAGAATCCTTTCCGGGCGCCTGGGTGGCTCAATGGGTTAAGCCACTGCCTTCGGCTCAGGTCATGATCTCAAGGTCCTGGGATCAAGCCCAGCGTCAGGCTCTCTGCTCAGCAGGGAGCCTGCTTCCTCCTCTCTCTCTGCCTGCCTCTCTGCCTGCTTGTGATCTTTCTCTGTCAGATAAATAAATAAAATCTTTAAAAAAAAAAGAAAAGAAAACTATTAAAAATTAAAAAAGAAAAGAATCCTTTCCCTTTGCTTACTGGATCAATTATTTATTTACTTGTGTAATTCATGTGCATGCTCAGGGATGTGTTAGTATAGCTCTAAGACTGCGGCTCCCTCTGGAGAAGGATCTGTGTCTGATACTAGCCTCCTTCCTCAGGGTCTAATGTAGTGACTGAAATCAGGGAGCCCTGCTGGCTGAGGTGAGCTGCTCCTTCAGTTATTTAATTCACACTTTGAGCCCTGGATCCAGGAGGTAATCTTTGTCTGATTCTGCTGTTTTCCAATAGACTAATAGCCAGTAAAAGTTCCTGAATATTCTAGTGTAGGTCTAAGGGGCAAATAGTAGTCTGAATTGGAGCCCCTCATCAGAGAGAGTTTTCTAAGGGTGCTGGATTTGAGTCTTTGTCCTCGTTCTGTGGAGGAGTCACTGCTGTTACTCTCAGCTTGGGGAGTGTTTTCTCACCTAAAAACCTTCCTGAAGGAGGCACTGGTAGTTGTCAGTACAAGAGCGGTAGAGTTAGCATTATGTTACCATTAGGGAGACACTGGCTGAAATCCCACCCTCTTCTCCTTTCCCCCCTTTCAGCCTCCAAGAAGTCCCAGAGTTGGGGTCAGGACTGGATCAGAAGAAGCAGGAAAGTAGGACAGTCAGAGGTGGGCAAGGGCCGTGGGCTCCAGTCCTCTACTCCAGGGCATGTTGAGACACTGCATGAAGAGCAAACCAAGCCCTC
Organism: Mustela lutreola; assembly: GCF_030435805.1. Classification (NCBI taxonomy): domain Eukaryota; kingdom Metazoa; phylum Chordata; class Mammalia; order Carnivora; family Mustelidae; genus Mustela; species Mustela lutreola. Next base: position 21,239,571 of record NC_081295.1, on the reverse strand, counting down.
TGAGATCTGAAGAGAAAATTGCCCTAAATAAAAGATAATTTCATTCTAAGACCTAAGATGGAGGAGTTCTTGATTTTAAGTGGGCTTTTTAGTTTTTAATGGTAAGTAAACCTTGAGCGATGGGATTGACCATAGAAATACAAAGGACCCTATGCTTTCAGCTCTTCTTCAGTTAGGGCCTTGTATCTGTTTGTTCTGAACCTAATTACTTGGGTTGGTTGATGGCTGAGAAATGGACTTGTGTACTTCTAGTTCGAAAAAAATTAATTTTTAATTTTCCCCAACAGAGTGCTTTTCTTTCACTGAATTCCTAAAATTTTATTCTGGCTTAGGTTATTTAGTAGGAATGAGAGAGTGTAACAGTTTTTAGTGTTATCTTTAGTATGATGTAAAAATCTCTGAAAACTTGAAGTAGAAAATGTCCTTTATAGACTTTCTATAGGAAAAATAAATGTTTAGAAACTCTGCTTATCAAGAGTTTGTTTTTCCTACCTCTGCAATTTTATCCATTAATGACTGTCAGAGTTCAAGTTCAGTTCATTGCACAGCATTTGGAAGTTTTCCTCACTGTTAATTAAGAAGACTTTGAATCATAAGTACTGATGGCTAAGTGGCACATTCATTAAATATAGTCATACTGGGGCGCCTGGGTGGCTCGGTGGGTTAAAGCCTCTGCCTTCGGCTCGGGTCACGATCCCAGGGTCCTGGGATCGAGCCCCACATCGGGCTCTCTGCTCCGAAGGGAGACTGCTTCCTCCTCTCTCTCTGCTTGCCTCTCTGCCTACCTGTGATCTCTGTCTGTCAGATAAATAAATAAAATCTTTTTTTTTTTTTTAAAAAAGATAGTCATACTTTAGCCTTAGTACTATTATACTGGGAAGAGGAAATGGAGTTAGAAAAATATTTTATTAAAGTACCTTAAATTTTATTACTAAAACCAGTTTTAACCCTGAGTTTCATTTTTGTTTCTAAATTCCTCAACTAGACCTAAATGGGTCATGAAATCTGCAGACTTATTTTAGTTCAAAGATCTTTTGGCTTCTATAACCACACTAAAAATCACATCAGCATTAAAAGCAGTTTTATTAAATTATAGATAAATTTTAGATAATCTCCAGGGCTAACAGGAGTAGTTTGGCGTGAATCTTTGTAGAAATGGTGGTATGCTTTGATAAATATGTATGGGTAAGGAGTGGTTATCACTTACCTCCCATGAAATTTCTGGAAAAAGGGGGCACATTTACAGTAAGATATTATGATTAAGACTTATTGAAAACCCTGGGGCGCCTGGGTGGCTCAGTTGTTAAGTGTCTGCCTTTGGCTCAGGTCATGATCCCGGGGTCCTGAGATCTAGTCCTGCATTGGGCTCCTCGCTCAGCAGAAAGCCTGATTCTCCCTCTCCCACTTCCCCTACTTGTGTTCCCTCTCTTTCTATTTCTCTGTCAAATAAATAAAAATAAAATCTTTAAAAATATATATATTGACTTATTGAAAAAGCTATCTGACTTGATAAGTTCTCCAAAAACTTCTCTCTCCATGTCTCATCAAACTGTTGTTGAAATCTCTTTGCTTCTGTTAAGTTTTTCCAGGCAGTCTGAATAATGGAGTGTAATGTCTTGGGTATTTCTGTGGTTAAATAACTATTTCCTACAACTCTCTCTATTCTGAATATCAGTAAAACATTACATGTATACTGTATATTTGCTGTTAGAATTGCAGTCAGTTGCTCTATAACAAATGTAAAATCTGTTTACACTTTCTGATGTGTTTTTCCAAAATAACACCCCTAATCCTAACTTTACCAACATGTAGGATGGTGGTATTATTATTCTCCTCACTGTATAGATGAGGAAACTGAGGCTCAGATTGACTAGATAAAACAGGAGTTACCTGCAAACTAGATCTTTGGACTCCAAACACATGTTCCTTCTGCTACTCTTTGCTGAATATTGTTGTATACTGATTTACATCATAAATTCTTAGTGAAGACAGTCACGGCAATTAGTAACTTGAATCAGTAGCGGCTTTGTTTCAGACACAGGCATGTGTATATTTTATGGTAGCTGTTTATATGGATGTAGTATTTGTCATAAATGTCAGAATTAGAATCAATAGTGACTTATTTATTTTAAAATTTTATTTATTTTTAGAGACTGTGCATGGGGGGTGGGGAGAGGCAGAGGAAGAGGGAAAGAGAGAATCTCAAGCAGACTCTCCATTGAGCGCAGAGCCCCTTGTAGGGCTTGACCTCACAACTCTTAAGATCGTGACCTGAGCCGAAATAAAGAGTTGGACGCTCAACTGACTGAGCCACCCAGGCACCCCAGTGGTGCCTTATTTTTGGGTTTATAGTTGAGAATACTTACTGTTTTAGTGGGAATTATGTTGAAGTCCTAGAGTAAGAGATGTTAAGATTTTGAAGACCATTCAAATCCGTGTTCCAAATTGGGGTGTTATCTCACTTTTGTTTTATTTTTTTCATGTGATGCGTGAGGAACCTAAGTGCTGGTGTTTGCTTATAAAGATAAGGCTGACTTCAGCAAGAGTATTTTCTTAGTGTTTATATGTCTTCTTTTTGGTGCGAATATTTTGGTTAGCTTCTTCCCATGCTTCTCATATTTGTGTAGTTGCAGCTGAAGGATCGGTGGATATAGCATGCATTGACTTACACTGAAATGTATCTAGAGTGTCAGATTTACGCTAGTACTACCAGCTGTGCCAGAGATGAAGTGTAAGATTAAAGAATTTTATTGCTTATTATTATTATTTTTTTACCTAGGTAGATTCATGTTAGGCTGTCTGTGACTATTTTAGGATACTGTACTACATTGCATAGCTCTTCATACTTTTTAATCTGTTTTTTATTTTTATTTTTATGTATTTATTTTTTTAAAAAGATTTTATTTATTTATTTATTCAAGAGAGATCACAAGCAGGCAGAGAGGCAGGCAGAGAGAGGGGGAGAAGCAGGCTCCCTGTCGAGCAGAGAGCCGAGTGCAGGGCTCGATCTGAGGACCCTGGGATCATGACCCGAGCCAAAGGCAGAGGCCCCAACCCACTGACCACCCAGGCACCCCTAATCTGTTTTTTAATGTTTACTCCTCAAAATAAACCTGTTAAGCCAAGTGAGATGACATGGTTATTATCACATTACAAATGAAGAAATATGACTTAAAGTATAGCACCATAGTTAAGAATATAAGCTTTTGTATTTTTATTCTTTTATGAATGAGACTGGAACTGTGGCTTTGCCAATACTACCGGAGTGACTTCATAACAAGTTACTCTTTCTAAGCCTTGGTATTCCAATCTGTAAAATGGAGTATCTTGTAAGCTTGCTGGAGAGCTTAAATGAGAATAATGGGTAGACACTGTTCAGAATCAATAAATATGAGGCAGCATTATCATCTTCAGAGGTTATTATTCATTTATTTAACTCAGCAAAAGTTGAGGGCCCCTTTTCTGTGTCAGTCACTGGGCTAGGCATCAGGTACTTAGATGGTGAACTAGACACATATGGTCCTTACTCTAATAGAATTTACATTTTAGTGGTAGAAATGGCAAATGAGTCAATAAGAATTTCATGGAGTGACAAGAACTTTGAGGAGGGTAAAATGGGACAATGCTTAAAAGGGGCATTCTTTGTTGGGAAGTCCTGTTGGAGAAAGTAGCATTTGGTGTGAGACCCAAGTGGCCATAGCCACGTGTTGATCCGGGAAAACCGCTTTCCAGGAAGAGGAAGACAAATGCAAAGGCTGCGGGGCAGGCTGAGGGTGGCACAGGACAGAAAGACGCCGTCCGGCGTGGAGAGGTGGAGGGCTGGGTTGTGTAGGGTTTGTGAGCCAGGGGCAAGAGCTTGGGTTTCTTGTAAGTGTTGAGTTTTTGAGGGATATGTTCAGTTTTGGGCAAGCATTAGGGAGGTGTTATGAAAGAAAGGAATAGATGAAACCTTTCTGTCTCCCTGTAGTTTAGAGTCTTCTGTGTCTGAAAACTAGCACATAGCACATCACAGAGAGCACGGCACTGTGTTCCTGCTGGCGTACTCCTCATCTGGTGATGGATGTTATTTATTGTGTATTCTCACAGCAGGCATCTCTCAAGTGACATCATGGTTTTTATCAACGAAGCTGCTTCTCTACTAGTCTGAAGGGCATTGAGGGTGGAGACAGTTTGTGGGGAGGTGGTAGAAAGGCTGTTTCTGAACACTGGCTCTGAAACCCAGATTCGGAGGCAGGGGAGTGAAACATAAAGCAAGGCCCTGTTGTGCGTGGAGAAGAGGGATGCTGTGTCAACTGTGGCCCGTAGAGGGGGCATGGATGAGTCTGCACTGGCGGGGCTATGTGTCTCCCAGCTCCGTGAGAAGCCAGGCAGTGCAGCCCAGATGCTGGCGCCTTGGTTCTGTAGCCTGAGACTGTTGGCAGTTTTCCCATCTCCTTTGAGGCCAAAAGGGGCAGCGATGATACTCTTGTGTTTTCTTCTCAGGACAAGGTTCTCGTCCCTTGGGAGTTTATTTCTTTGAATCATTCCATCAGCTTAGCCACGATAATTGATCAGTTAACATAATCATATGTAATTATTATGGTAGCTAACATTTATTGAGTACTTACTAAGAGTTAGTTACAATCTCTTTTACCTATGTTATTCTATTATTCCTTAAACCCTCTGAGGTAGGTGCTGCTAAACTTGCATTTTTACTGATGAGTAAAGCGAGGCACAGAGAGGTTAAGTAATCTATGTGTGGTCCCAGAGCAGGTCACAGAACCTCAGGGCTCAAAGCTGTGCTTAATTTTTAGAGTAGACATGATATTCTCAATTTCTTCGTCACTCTTTTACATATTTAAGCTATTTACTGATTATTTAGCGGTCTGATAAGAGAGGGTGACCCTCTTCTACTGGAGAATGTAGCCTACTTGATGAAAATGATACCAGTTGGTTTTAAGAAATATGGAAGTTAATTTCATAGCACTATACTGTAAACCTTTCTATTTTGAAGCATTTCACCTGCATACCATATGAAGTGACATGCATTTAGGAAAGCTATCTTTTTTTTTTTAAAAAGCTTTTATTTTTTAATTTGACAGAGAGAGAGATCACAAGTAGGCAGAGGCAGGCAGAGATAGTGAGAGGGAAGCAGGCTCCCCGCTGAGCAGGGAGTCTGATGCAGGACTTGATCCCAGGACCCTGAGAGCATGACCCAGCCCGAAGGCAGACACTTAACCATCTGAGCCACCCAGGTGCCCCTAGAAAGGCTATTTATTAAGAAATTAATACCTCTTTTGCTTCAGAAGAGGATGTGTTGTCCCTTATAAAATGGGGCTTGCCAGTGACAGAGTGTGATTATTATCTCTTTAGTAGTTTTTTTTTGAAAGAGAGAGAGCGCAAGAGTGCATGCTTGAGCGGGCAGGGAGTGGTATCGAAGGGGCAGAGGGAGAGAATCTCCGTGCTGGACGTGGAGCCTGCTGTGGGCTTGATCTCACAACCCTGAGATTATGACCTGAACCGAAATCAAGAGTTGGATGCTGAGCTGACTGAGCCACCATGTGCCCCATCTTTAGTGGTTTTTAATTGCACCGACAATATAATAAAAAAATTTTTTTATAAATCAAGAAAAATCTTTACCTCAACAAATTAACTGTTTTTAACTTTTCATGTGTCCTCCCAGTTCTTGTTTATATGTAATTTGTACATAGTTGTACAGTATTAGTTTTTCACTTAATGTTATTTTATAATGGGTTTTTAAGTTCAGCAGTCTCTCTAGTCAAGATGAGAAGACTGGTATAAGGTAGAAGACTGGTGTAAGGCGTTCATAATCAATTGGGGACAATGCCTACCAAGCAGCCACGTCAGGTTTGGAGCTGGCCTTGTAAGGAGCAGCTGTGTGTTTGGACCTTGGAAAGTCTTCATCTTTCCATCCAGTCTGTCAGCCTTCCAAGAAAGCCAGGGGAGAAATGGAAAAATACAGTGATTTGGAGCCCATGTGAAACTAACAAGCTGTTTGAGTTCAGTGTTGAGAAAGAGGAAAAACAGTCCCTACCTGATACGCACGTACTTTAGATGACGGCAAAACTTTAGTGGATAGGGACTGCATTATAGTTTGTCGAAACCACCAGTATTTTGCTCTTTTCAGTGGCTTTAATAGTTACTTATAAGTTACAAATCTAAGTTTTATCAGAGTGGAACCACAGAGTACTTAACAACTATTATTGTAGTGATAAAGCTGGCATTTGTACTTAAGTTCAGTTTAATTCACAGTGGTTTTTAACTTGCAAATCTGCGTAACTGTAGACCAGCCACATGCCACATGCATTCAGAGGCCCCCATGGTCCAAGGGTGGAATCCCGTTTTCACGATCTTTACTGATAGCGCCGCTATCCGAACTGGCCTTTTTCTCTTTGCTCCTGGATGTGACAAGAGGTAACTTGAGTGAAAGGCAATGGGACAAAGTAGAAATCCTGTTAAACCTGTTCGGAGAAGCCTGAGACAGTTGGTAGAGATACTTGTTTACTCTTTTCTCCTTTATGAAATAAGGAAAAGCCATTATTACTCATTATTATAATTGATAATATTATCAAATTCATTATTATTACGATTATTTGGCTCTTGCACATTTGATTTGACCGGATTGAAGTCCTCTTACATAGCATATCGCTGGGAGATTTCCAAAATGAGAATTCCAAAGTCGGGTTTTAAAGATTTTTTTTTTTAAAAGATTGTTTATTTATTTATTTGACAGAGAGAGAGCGCAAGAGATCACAAGTAGGGAGAGAGGCAGGCAGAGAGGGGGAAGCAGGCTCCCTGCTCAACAGAGATCTCGCCCAATGTGGGGCTCGATCCTAGCACCCTGAGATCATGACCTGAGCTGAAGGCAGAGGCTTCACCCACTGAGCCAACCAGGCACCCCCCATAGTCGGGTTTTATTGTTAAGTTCAGGCCATTACAATTTATTTTATTATCCGCCACATCATTTTATCCCAATGTACAGTTTACTTTGAAACATTTCTTTGTGTATTCTCTAAGATGTCCCCCCCGCCCCGCCACTTTTGTCATAACACAAATTTGAGGCCAGTGTCGGCCCTGAGCGTGTATATAGGTCAGGCAGAATGCGTTCTAGATGAAATGCCACCGCAGTGGAGTTTGCACAGTTTGATTTCCGGGGCAGCAAGTCTTTCCGTTATATTCACATCAAGTGTTTCTTCTCTACTATGGAAACTTACTCATGTGACAGCCTTCAGTGAACCTGTTCACTGCCATATGGCCGTTTCCTTTGTGTTTACTTTTAAACAGTGACTAGAAAAAAACCATCTTTTCACGAGCTGTTCTTTCTTTGGAGGCTGTTTTTGGAGGCTCTAGTTGAATGACTGCTGCTGTACTGTCTGCACCAGACATCCTGCTGTGTGCGGTAGAGAGGGGCCGTGTGGCTTGGTAGGCTGCAGCCCCACCGGGCACGAGGGCCGCTCACGCTTTGCTGCCGCTGTTTGTCTGGTAGTTCTGCTTCCGCACACACTCCCCGCTCTCCTCCCTGGGCCCCGGACTTGGGTTCCACGTAGCCATCGTCTGTCCTCGCACCTGCCCACCTCGGCTCGGACGGGATCCGTGATGATAGTAAAGGACATTTTCCCTGCAAGAGTCACCTGTTTTTTAATAGGAAGTGACGTATAGCAGTTAAGAGCACGATCCAAACGGTCTGTGTCTGAATCCTGGCTGGGTTCCTTACCAGCTGTGCGATCTCAAGTAACTTACTCGACCTCCGTGCGTGCGCCTTGGCTTCCTTAGGTGGAAAGGGTATGCTTATGATGCCCTCCTCACAGGACTGTAAAGAGTTAATATTTATGAAACATTTAGGACTGTGTCTAGCATACGGTGAACATTATATAAACATAAAGCAAAATACTTTCTCCTTATTTATAAAAGAAATACGCTAACAGAAAACTTGGAGAATTTTATACTCCTTAGTAAGACTTAGAATGGATAAATAACTGGGGTGGTCAGGATGGCAGAAGTGTACTGCAAGCAGGGAGGTATGGGGTGACAAGGAGCTGAGACAGAATCTGGTCTTTGAACTCCTAGACTGGTTGTCTTATTCTTCACGACGATTTGCTTATTTCTCCAATTTCTAGATGTTTCTTCCACGTTTGATAAATTAATAAATTTGATATATTTGACAAATATATCTTAAGCGAGCTGGCTTTGAGCTAGTGCCTTACTAACTAGCTCTGTGGCCTTTTGGAGAGTTACTTAATCTTTGCAAGCCTCAGTTTTCCTGCCAGTGAAATGGAGTCAGTAGTCCCTGTCTGGCAAAGTTGCTGCGAGGATTAAATAACGTATGTATGGACAGCCCTTGGCCCTACCCCTGGCCTACTGGAGTGTCATTTGGATGTTCCTTCCTCTTGATTCTTTCCCAGTTCTTTTAACCATATTGGAAGTAATGTATCTAGGAGAATGTCCTTAGTTGGCCTGAGGGAGCGAGGATCCTGGAGAGTCATATGGCTTGACTCAAATCCTCCAAAAGCTGAATTCACACAGGAACAAAATGAGCAAAATGACTCCACTTCACCCATACATTATACCAAGTTAGTCAGATTTACACTGACCACCAGGGTCACACATATTGTGACCTTCTGCGATGTTGTTTCCTTTTCCTTTTCTTCTTTCTTTCACTGTGAATTATAACCTATATGTAGAATGGTATAAACATCTATATAAAAGATAATTATGAGTACCTCATGAAGAAACAGAACATTGCAGCCCAGAAGTACAAATGGAGTCCTACAAACTTCATGTCTAAAAACTTAAAATATTCTCTGTGCCTTGAAAAATAAAGCTTCCTAGTAACAAAATTAGGGAATATGTAAACTTATAGTTTTAACTGAATGTTAACAAAATATCAATGATGACTGAATTCAGTTATTATTTTATCTATCATTGTATTCTTTTGATTGACTTGTGATGTTTGGTTGAGTAATAAAATTTACTAAGTAGAATATATTCACAAAGTAATTCTATAAAATTATTTGCTTTGGGGCACCTGAGTGGCTCAGTCATTAAGCGTCTGCCTGCAGCTCAGGTCATGATCCAAAGGGTCCTGGGATCAAGCCCCACATCAGGCTCCCTGCTCAGTGGGAAGCCTGCTTCTCCCTCTCCCACTCCCCCTGCTTGTGTTCCCTCTCTTGCTATCCCTATCTCTGTCAAATAAATAAGTAAAATCTTGAAAAAAAATTATTTGCCTTTATTTTAACAAAAAAGAACGCTATTATAATCAAGACATTTTGGTATATTAATAATATATAGTCACAGTAATAATTTAAGGATTAAAAAATAAGGTAATTGTATTTAAACCATGATATTTGATACTTTGCAACAAAGATGCAAATTAAAGTAAATACAAAAGTAAGAAACAAAATACATTTTGTGTGATTCCATTTATGGAAAAATCTAGAAAATGCAAACTAATCTATAGTGACAGAAAATGAATCAGCAGTTGCTTGGGAAGGGGCAGGAGTGAGGAACTGTAATTGGGTATGAGGAAATTTTTAGAGAAATAGAAATATTCATGATCTTGATTCTAACAATGGTGTTTACACCTGTCAAAGCTTCTCATTGAGGCCTTTATATGCAGTTTATTGTATAACAAGTGGTCAATGAAACTATAAAAAATTGTTTTTTCCTAAATATGAAAAATTAAGATTAAAAAAGCAAGCAAAAAAAAAAAAAAAAAAGGCAAGCCAAGATAGAATAAAACTAAACTAAACTTTAGTTTCTCTCAAGAATAAATCAATAAGATCTATAAAAAATGGATCAAAGTCCTAAATATAAGAGCTGGTCAAATATAAGAGTGGTCAATGAAACTATAAAAAATTATTTTTTCCTAAATATGAAAAATTAAGATTAAAAAAGCAAGCAAAAAAAAAAAAAAAAGAAAGGCAAGCCAAGATAGAATAAAACTAAACTAAACTTTAGTTTCTTTCAAGAATAAATCAATAAGATCTATAAAAAATGGATCAAAGTCCTAAATATAAGAGCTAAAGTTGGAACAACTGGATAGCCAAATGAGGAAGAATGAAGTTGGATCCTTATGTCACATTATATACAAAACTTAATACAAATGGATCAAAGGGGCAGTTGGGTGGTTCAATCGGTTGAGCATCTGCCTTCAGCTCAGATCATGATCCCCTGGACGTGGGATCAAGTCGTGCATCGGGCTGCCTACTAAGTGGGGCATCTGCTTCTCCCTCTGCCCCTCCCACTTGTTCTGTTTCTCTCAAGAATAAATCAATAAGATCTATAAAAAATGGATCAAAGTCCTAAATATAAGAGCTAAAGTTGTAAAACTCTGGGAAAAGCTTAGGCATCTATCTTCATGACATCAAATTAGGCAGTGATTTCTTAGATATGACACCTGAAGCACAAGCAACAGGAGAAAAAATGGAATTTTTTAATCAAAATTTAAAAACTTCTTTTTCAAAGGACACTATCAAGAGGGTGAAAAGAAAACCCACAGAATGGGAGGAAATGTTTTGTCATTCATATATCTTAAAGGACTAGTGTCCAGAATATATAAAGAACTCTTACACCTCAACAATAAAAAGACAAGGAATTAATTTAAAAATGGGTAGTGGGGGCACCTGGGTGGCTCAGTGGGTTAAAGCCTCTACCTTCGGCTCAGGTCATGATTCCAGGGTTGTGGGATCGAGTCCTGCATCAGGCTCTCTGCTCAGCAGGGAGCCTACTTCCTCCTCTTTCTCTCTCTCAGCCTGCCTCTCTGCCTACTTGTGATCTCTGTCAAATAAATACATAAAATCTTTATAAAAATGGGCAATGGATTTGAATGGGGATTTCTCCAAAAAGATCTAAAGATGGCCAATGATACGAAAAGATGCTCAACATCACCAGTCATTAGGGACATACAAATAGAAATCACAATGAAGTTTTATTCCATTCTTACTAGGCTAACTATAATAAAAAACGAATACTAACAAATGTTGGAAAAGTTGTAGAAAAATTAGAGCCTTCATACATCACTGGTGAGAATTTAAAATGAGGTAGCCACTTTGGAAAACAGTCTGCCACTTCTTCTGTAAGTTCCTATATGACACAGCAGTTTCTACCCAGGAGAGTTGAAAAGCTATATGAATGGAGAACCTTGTGTACAAACATTCAGCATAGCTTTTATTCATAATAATAAAAAAACAGAACCCAAATGTCCATCAACAAATGAATGGATGAACCAAATATGGTATATCCATAAATAGAATATTACTTAGCCACAAAAAGGAACAAAGTACTTATACCTGTTATAAGGCTGAACTTTGACACCCTACTAAATTAAAGAAGCTGGACACAAAATGGAAACACATTTTGTACTTCCATTTATATAAAATGTCCAGAATAAGTAGTTTAAGTAGACAGGAGCTGGGTGGAGGGGGGAGTAGGAGTAACTACTAATGGGTAGAGAGTTCCTCTTTAGGGTGAAGAAAATGTTCTGTAATTAGATGATGATGATTGCACAACTTTGTGAATTTACTAAACACCACTGACTTGTATATTTTAAAATGTCAAATTGTATGATATGTGAATTAGATCTCATTAAAATAGCTACATGAGAAAAATCAAAGGGCAAAATACAGAAAATATTTGAATTTCAATTTTAAATACAAAATATTTATAGCTGAATTTGATTTTTTAAAAAAGATTTTATGTGACAAGTGAGAGAGGCACAGGGAGAGGCAGAGGATCAAGCAGACTCCCTGTTGAGTTGGGAGCTCAATATGGGGCCCAATTCCAGGACCCTGTGATCATGACCTGAGCCAAAGTCAGATGCTTTACTGACTGAGCTACCCAGGTGCCCTTGAATTTGATGTATTTTTGAAATTTAATAAGTCTTATTAAATAGTTTTGTAAAATCAAAATTGTTCTAAACATTTAGAGTCTATTAATTCCCAATATAAACAATCCGTGTCATGTTTCACTTGTTTTAGGTCCAATAACATATGTATGTATTTAAGAGTAATATGAAGTGTTTAATGCTGCAAAATGTTTTTTTCCATGTGTAATGGCTTTGAATTTCATGCTAATTAGTGAGTACCACCAGAACCATGAATTGGAATAGGAAGAAAAGCAAGAAAATGAATTCCTAGCTCTAGTTGGAACTGAAACTTCATTGTGCAAGAATTCATTGCAATCATGTTCTCTTAGAAGAAGGATTTTATAAGTAATTTTTTTTTTCTTACCTAAGTGCTGTGCAGTGGCACAGCAAAAATTCATGGTATTTAGATGAGAGCTTCTTTTGTTTTGTGGACATAGGAAATAAATATGGAGATGTGCTTCTCCGAGGCCTGAACAAGAGCACATGTTCAGAGTTAGAAGTCTCACTGTGTCAGTACTGAGTGTCCATGTGTTCTTTAATGAGATGTGTATGAGCATGTGCATCTGTGATCTGCAGAGGTCTAGGCAGGGTTCCCTTTTGTGGGAATCTTATGGACTGCTTCTGATCATAACCTACCCTTCTTTAGGCCTTACTTGATCATTAGTCTACCTTTTCACTCTTTTACTTTCAGTAGATGTTTATTATTTAAATTTGATTTTAAGATTAAGCAGAATGGCAGAGATAGTTTGACTTGGCTAAGGCCATTCTTTCCTCTTACGCTATGGAAAGATCAGAACTTCTAAACACAGTAGAACAGAGCAAAGGATGAGTAGTCTTGGTATCCTTTTAAGTATTTTTTTTCTCATCACCGATTCTGTTTGTCTTTATAAATTCTTCATATAAAAGATGATCTGGGTACGTCTAGGACAAACAGAAACTAAAAGAATTTGCCATTACCAAAGGAGCCCTACAAGAGATATCGAAAGGGGTCCTCTAAGCAAAGAGAGAGCCCAAAAGTAACATAGACCAGAGAGGAACAGAGACAATATACAGTAACAGTCACTTTACAGGCAATACAATGTCACTAAATTCATATCTTTCAGTAGTTACCCTGAACGGAAATGGGCTAAATGCCCCAATCAAAATACACAAGGTATCAGATTGGTTAAAAAAAAAAAAAAAGACCCATTGATATGCTGTCTACAATAAACTCATTTTAGACCCAAAGACACCTCCAGATTTAAAGTGAGAGGGTGGAAACCCATTTACCATACTAATGGACATCAAAAGAAAGCTGGAGTGGCTATCCTTATATCATATAAATTATATATATAAATCCTTATATAAACTCTATAATAAGAGATGAGGAAGGACACTATATCATACTCAAATAGTCTGTACAAAAAGAAGATCTAACAATTTTAAGTACCTATGCCCTTAACATGGGAGAAGCCAATTATATAAACTAGTTAATAAGAAAATCAAAGAAACACATCAACAATAATAAAATAAGAGGAGGTGACTTTAACACCCCTCTCACTGAAATGGACAGATCATCTAAGCAAAAGACCAACAAGGAAATAAGGGCTTTAAATGACACACTGGACCAGCTGGATATCACAGATATATTCAGAGCATTCCATCCCAAAGCAACAGAAAACACATTCTTCTCTAGTGCACATGGAACATTCTCCAGAACAGTGATCATGTCCTGGGTCACAAATCAGGTCTCAACCAGTCCCAAAAGACTGGGATCATTCTGTGCATGTTTTTGGACCACAGTGTTGTGAAACTTGAACTTAATCACAAAAGAAAAGTTGGAAAGAACTCAAATACATGGAGGCTAAGGAACATCCTACTAAAGAATAAATGGGTCAACCAGGAAATTAAAGGAGAAATAAAAGGTCTCAAGGATACAACCTAACCTTACATCTAAAGGAGCTAGAGAAAGAACAGCAGATAAAACATGAACCCAGCAGGAGAAGAGAAAGAATAAAGATCAGAGCAGAAATCAATGAAATAGAAATCAAAAGAACAGTTGAACAGATCAATGAAACGAGGAGCTGGTTCTTTGAAAGAATTAATAAGATTGATAAACCCCTGGCTAGACTTATCAAGAAGAAAAGAGAAAGGACCCAAATAAATAAAATCATGAATGAAAGAGGAGAGATCACAGCCAACATCAAAGAAATAAAGACAATTAAAGTAACATATTATGAACAACTATATGCCAACAAATTAGGCAATCTGGAAGAAACAGATGCATTCCTAGTTACATATAAACTAACAAAACTGAACCAGGAAGAAATAGAAAACCTGAACAGACCCATAACCAGCAAGGAAATTGAAGCAGTAATCAAAAATCTGCCAGGGCCAACTAGGGGGAATTCTACCAAACACTTAAGGAAGAATTAATACCTATTCTGAAACTGTTCCAAAAAATAGAAATAGAAGGAAAACTTTTAAACTCATTTTATGAGGCTAGCAGTACCTTGATCCCAAAACCAAAGACCCCATCAAAAAGAAGTAGTACAGACCAGTATCCCTGATGAGCATGGATGCAAAAATTCTCACCAAAATACTAGTGAATAGGATTTGACAGTACATTAAAAGGATCATTCACCATGACCAAGTGGGATTTATTCCTGGACTGTAAGGTTGGTTCAACATCCGCAAATCAATTAATGTGATATCCTACATTAATAAAAGAAAGAGCAGCTTCTGGGTGGCTCAGTGGGTTAAGCCTCTGCCTTCAGCTCAGGTCATGATCTCAGGGTCCTGGGATTGAGCGTTGGGCTCTGCTCAGCAGGGAGCCTGATTTCCCCTCCCCCTCTCTCTGCCTCACTTCCTACTTGTAACTTCTCTCTCTCTGTCAAATTAATAAATAAATCTTTAAAAGAAATAAAGAACAAGAACCATTTGATACTCTCAATAGATGCAGAAAAAGCATTTGACAAAATACAACATCCTTTCTTGATCAAAACTCTTCACAGTGTAGGGATAGAAGGTGCATACCTCAATATCATCAAAACCATCTATGAAAACCCCACAGTGAATATCATTTTCAATGGGGGAAAACTGAGAGCTTTCCCGCTAAGGTCAGGAGCATGGCAGGGATGGCCACTATCACCACTGCTGTTCAACATAGTACTAGAAATCCTAGCCTCAGCAATCAGTCAACAAAAAGAAAAGGCATCTGAATCGGCAGAGAAGTTGTCAAATTCTCACTCTTTGCAGATGATATGATACTTTCTGTGGATAACCCAAAAGACTTCACCCCAAAACTTCTAGAACTCATATAGGAATTCAGTAAAGTGGCAGGATGTAAAATCCATGCACAGAAATCAGTTGCATTTCTGTATAGCAACAAAAAGACAGAAGAAAGCGCATTTACAATTGCACCCAAAACCATATGATACCTAGGAATAAATCTAACCAAAGAGGTAAAGAATCTGTACTCAGAAAACTATAGAATACTCATGAAATAAATTGAGGAAAACACAAAGAAATGGAAAATGTTCCATGCTCATGGATTGGAAGAACAAATATTATGAAATTGTCTATGCTACATAGAGCAATCTACATATTTACTGCAATCCCTATGAAAGTGCCATCATTTTTCACAGAATGGAACAAATAATCCTATAATTTGTGTGTAACCAGAAAAAGACCCCAAATAGCCAGAAGAATGTTGAAAAAGAAAAGCAAAGCTGGTGGTGTCACAATTCTGGACTTCAATCTCTATTACAAAGCTGTAATCATCAAGACAGTATGGTACTGGCACAAAAACAGATACATAGATCAATGGAACAGAATAGAGAGCCCAGAAATGGACCTTCAACTCTGTGGTCAGCTAATCTTCGACAAAGCAGGAGAGAATGCACAATGGAATTTAGACAGTCTCTTCAAAATACGATGTTGGGAAAATTAGACAGCCATGTGCAGAAGAATGAAACTGGACCATTTCCTTACACCACACAGAAAAATAGACTCAAAATGGATGAAAGACCTCAGTGTGAGACAGGAATCCTTCAGAATCCCTGAGGAGAACACAGGCAGCAACCTTTTTGACCTCAGCTGCAGCAAGTTCTTCCTAGACACATTGCCAAAGGCAAGGGAAGCAAAGGCAAAAATGAACTATTGGGACTTTATCAAGGTAAAATCTTTGCACAGCAAAGGAAACAGTCAACAAAACCAAAAGACAACTGAAGAATAGGAGAAGATCTTTTGCAAATGACTTCTCAGATAAAGGACTAGTATTGAAAATCTATAAAGAACTTATCAAACTCAATACCCAATGAACAAATAATTCAGTCAAGAAATGGACAGAAGAGGGGCCCCTGGGTGGCTCAGTGGGTTAAAGCCTCTGCCTTTGGCTCAAGTCACAATCCCAGGGTCCTGCGATCCAGCCCTGCATTGGGCTCTCTGCTCAGCGGGACGCCTGCTTCTCTTCCTCTCTCTCTCTGCCTGCCTGTCTGCCTACTTGTGATCTCTGTCTGTCAAATAAATAAATAAACATCTTTCAAAAAAAAAAAAATGAACAGAAGACTGAACAGACATTTCTGCAAAGAAGACATCAAATGGACAACAGACACATGGAATAACTCAGCATCAGGGAAGTACAAACCAAAACCACAGTGAGATACCACCTCATACCAGTCAGAATGGCTAAAATTAACAAGTCAGGGAATGACAGGTGTTGGTGAGGATGCGGAGAAAGGGGAACCATCCTACACTGTTGGTGGGAATGCAAGCTGGTGCGGCCACTCTGGAAAACAGTATGGAGGTTCCTCAAAAAGTTGAAAATAGAGCTACCTTATGACCCAGCAATTGCACTACTGGGTATTTACCCTGAAGATACAAATGTAGTGTGATCTGAAGGGGCATGTGCACCCCAATATTTATAGCATCAATGTCCACAGTAGCCAAAGTGTGGAAAGAGCCTAGATGTCCAATGTCAGATGAATGGATAAAGAAGGCACGCATGCGCGCGTGCGCGCACGCACACACACACATACACACACACACACAGGAATATTATGCAGCCATCAAAAAAGGAAATCTTGCCATTTGCAACGACAGACATTGATGGAACTAGAGGGCATTATGCTAAACGAAATAATTCAATCAGAGAAAGATAATTATCATATGATCTCACTGATATATGGAATTTACGAAACAAGGCAGAGGATCATAGAGGAAGAGAGGAAAAAAAGAAACAAGATGAAACCAGAGAAGGAGACAAACCTAAGAGACTCTTAATCTCAGGAAACAAACTGGAGGGAGGGGGTGGGAGGGAGGGGGTGGCTGGGTGATGGCCACTGGGGAGGGTATGTGCCATGGTGAGTGCTGTGAATTGTGTAAGACTGATGAATCACAGACGTGTACCCCTGAAACAAATAATACATTATATGTTAATTAAAAAATAAAAAATGATCTAGGTCCTAACTCCAGTGAGGGAGGAATATGGGGCAGAGCCCTGGCTTGCAACCCAGCCATGTATGCAGTTTGTGGTTTATCTTGGCAGTTTAACTTCTCTCATAATTTCCTGCCATTCAGTAGTAAATAACACCCTGGCAGGATTACCTATGGCTAGGAATGTTCTTATCAGAGCATCTTTGTTTGGTTGGTACTTAGGGCAGGGCAAGGAAGCATTTGATTCATCAAGACCGAAATCCATCTGTTAGGTACAAACTTGTGTAGGATGATGCTTTCTTAGAATATCAAGACCTATTTGTACCTGACAGTTTTAGGAGGAGGGTCCTTTGTGTTTCTCCAAAAGATTGGCTGTAGCCCTTTACAAAAACTGGATTCTTGTTGGATAGTGTGTAGTGGCTAAGAACATGGCCTCCAGACTGTCTGGGTTTTCGTCCTCCACTCTGTATCTTGCCTTGGGTAAGTTGTTTAACCATTCTTTGCCTCAGTTTCCCCCTTTATACAAGGATAGTTCAGTCAGGGTTGTTTTAAGGATTAAATGAGTTATGCATATAAGGCAGGTTCCTGGCACATAGTAAGCATTAATAAATGTTATTTTAGCGCAAAACTCTATAGGAAATGTATACAAAGCTCTGGGCTACCAAAGAGGTGATGGTTTGAGATTAACTGGAAATTTTACCTTAGAGTTTATCCTAGACCTATCTAAATTACTTGTACTCATGTAAACCCCTTTGAAAGGAGTAAACAAGTCGGTCTTCCCATTTGAAGGGAATGGGGATATTGTAGCTGTCTAGAATAACCTTTGTTACCCAGTTCTGTGAGGTCTAATATTCCTTTTCACCTTTTAAAACAACACATGTTGCTTAATACTATTAAGTATTAAATAGCAAGATAAAGCTTTATAATTTCAAATTCTCCCAGTTCTCACAAGGGACTTTTTTGAAATAATTGTCTTCCTCTACCTATGCTGGCCTGATATTTATCTTCCTTTGCAGAACTGACACTATTCCTAGTCAGGACTGTTCTCTGGTTTGCTTTATGGCAATGACTTTAACCTTCCATTTCCCCTTCACATTGCATATATTCTTCTTGTTAAAGGAAGGATAGTTGTCTTTATGTTTTCCAGGGTTAGATGTTCTGGCAAGTTAGTAACTGAAATAGATTTTTAGCTCCACTGAAACCAGTTTCCAAACATAAGGCTAGTTCTTTTTAGTTTGATGTAATTTATTTATTTCAGAGAGAGAGAACACGAGCAGGGGAGCAGAGGGAGAAGCAGAGGGAGAAGTAGGCTCCCCACTGAGCTCCCCACTGAGCCCAACTCGGGTGTGGGCTGAACAAGGGAGTCATGATATGAGCCAAAGGCAGACCCTTAACTGACTGAGCCACCCAGGCACCCGCTAGCACAAGACTGTTTCTTGTTACCCCTTCAACCGCCCCATCAGGACAGCTGTGTTTTGACGGGGCTTAGGGAATCTACCCTTTTCTTTGATATCCGACCCACAGATTTCATCTCTTCCTAGGAATTTGGATCAGAGTTGTCAGATCTCGGGCCAGGCTCTATCACCGTTGTGACCCTCCTATTCCCAGTGGTATCTTCTTAGTTTAGGATGTCTGCTGGGTAGTTTAACTAAGTTATTCCATCATAATGGGGTCATACGATTTTTAAAAGCAGACTTGATAGGTACTCTGATTAATTTTAACAGACTTTGGTATCAATTTTCTTAAATATAGTTATGGTTATTAGTTACATATGTGGAGAGTGTGAGACTTCTATAAGTCCTAATAAAAAGTAGCATTGCCTTAACCCACTCCCCCTCACCCTGGTTACTGTTTTCCAAAGGAACTGCTTTCAACTTGCTTAACAGTTTCTTGAGGTTAAAAAAAAATTTCTCTAGAATATGGCTGTATTTTGACTTTTCAAACTTATCTGCAGACTACCTTCTATGGAGGATGAAGATACGATTTAAACTGCTGTTTTTCTCATCCTCTTAATATTACAATTTGTGGTTAGATTATTTCAAAGTTAATATAGCCTAGTGGTTAAGAGTGAGGGCTTTCGGCTCAAGTTCCAGCCTGACCTCCCACTAGATTTGTGTGGTTTTTAGCAGGTTTTTAAATCTCCATATCTCCCGAGTTCTCAGGAGTAATGTACCTCATGGGATTGCTGTGGCTATTAAATGACTGACTATATGTGAAACATGTAGAGTGTCTGGCACATGGTGAGTTTTAAGTAAATTCCAGCTGTCATCGTCATCAATATCATTATGATTTCTGGCCGCCTGATACCTCCCTCTGCATTTAAAGGACAGGGCTGGTGTGGCAGTTTCAGGTGGGCTGTAAATCTCTCCTGCAGGCTTTGCTTTGCAAGCTTATATCATGGATGATCAGAAAATTTGGACCTCTTGATGACAGGCCACTACTAAGCATTGAGGCTCAGAAGGGGCTGACTGGGCATCTTCAGTTCCTCCCACCAAAGACATCTTCCCCAAGAGTAGTTGCTGAGGGGGTGGAGACAGGCCTGGTTTCTGCTGGGAAGTCCCGGAACGGAAACCAAAGGCTAGGGAACCGGGAAAGTTCCTTGTGGCAAGTCTCTACTGGTGCATTATTAGGACAGACGTTTTGTCCTGTGGGTGCATATTTGTGATCTCCGCAACAGAAGTGCTTACTCACTGTGTTGCTTTTTGAAACTGGTAACATGGAGGTATGCTCCCAGGAAAATACATAAATATGTTAAATTTTTTTGTTTTGTTTTACCAGTCCCATCCATCAGGTGATCTCTAGTATTATCCAAAACCAACAACAGTAGGTAGTGGTTGAGGTAGTCTGAGGCTTATTTGTACCTTCCCTAACAATAATTTGTTTAAAATACAGAGATTAACAGGGTGCCTGGGTAGCTCAGTGGTTTAAAGCCTCTGCCTTTGGCTCAGGTCATGGTCTCAGGGTCCTGGGATCAAGCCCTGCATCAGGCTCTCTGCTCAGCGGGGATCCTGCTTCCTCCTCTCTCTCTGCCTGCCTCTCTGCCTACTTGTGATCTCTGTCTGACAATTAAATAAATAAAATCTTTAAAAAAAAACAAAAATAAAAACAAAATACAGAGATTGAGAAAGTGCCCCAGGTATGGAAACTTTTGAAAGAGAATTTAGTATAAAGCAACTATTACTTTAATATTAAGCAATGATTTCACTTATTCCTGAGGAACAGTTTTGGAAGAAGAAACGTGCCTTATATTCAGGCATATTGAGAAGTTGCTGGCATTTTCAAATAAACTCATCTTTCTTTTTCCCTACACTCTCCAAAACCATTCATTTTTCCTATTCTTAGACTCTGCCTCTGCCTCCCCTTCACTTTGTCGCGGAGCCAGATCTCTTAAGAGTCAACCTTATTGCTATTTCCTTTTATTTATTTATTTATTTTATAACCAATCAAGCTAAGTTCTGTTGATGCTACCACCCACATCCAATCTGTCCCTTTGGATTTCCTGCTGCTTCTGAGTTCAGACCACTGTCGTTGGCCACTTGTAGCAGCCTGCAGCTCCCTCCCTCCCACTCTCTGAGAAGAGTCCGCTCTCTGAACTGTTCGCAGAGTGGAGTTTCTAGAATACCATTTGGTCTTATAATTCCCCGGTTAACACTTGTTAATGATGACTCCTTAACATGTAATTATGAACTCTGTATTTCTTAGAACAACAGACACACCTGTACTATGATTCTGGCTGTACCTTTTGACAACCGCAATATCATATCTATTAATATAGATATTAATTTTGTACATGCTGTTCCCACCACATGGAGTGTTTCTGCCTCTTTTCCCCAGTCCTTGCCTGATGAAGGTCTGTTTGTTCATCCTTTAAGATGGTTTGGGTGTTACCCTGAAGAAAGAGTATCTGACAGCTCTTTCCCACCTGGGGTGGGTGCCCCTTCTAAGTAGTGCCAATATATGGTTCATACCTTGGTCAGTTACCACGCTGTAAACTGCTCTGTCCTTGTCTGTCTGTTTCTCTTGATTATGAGCTTCTTTCTCTTGATTATGAGCTTCTGGAGATTAGGGACTTGAGATCCCCAGTGCCCAGAAGAGTCTGTGACTCAATACGTTTTTTTTTTTTTTTTTTTTTTTTTAGATTTTATTTATTTATCAGAGAGAGAGAGGGGAGAGAGCGAGCACAGGCAGACAGAATGGCAGGCAGAGGCAGAGGGAGAAGCAGGCTCCCCGCCGAGCAAGGAGCCCGATGTGGGACTCGATCCCAGGACGCTGGGATCACGACCTGAGCCGAAGGCAGCTGCCCAACCAACTGAGCCACCCAGGCATCCCTCAATACGTATTTATTGCACGAATAAAGCTGTATAACCCCTTCTCATTCATATTTGTCCATTTAATTTCCTGTACTCCATATGTAAAACACTATATATATTTTTCTCCATTAAATTTGATTTTGTTGCTTTCAGTCCTCTCTCTCTCTTTTTTCTCCCCAAAGATTTATTTATTTATTTGACAGAGAAAGAGATCACAAGCAGGCTGAGAGGCAGGTAGAGAGAGAGAGGAGGAAGCAGGCTCCCTGCCAAGCAGAGAGCCTGATGCAAGACTCTATCCCAGGACCCTGAGATCATGACCTGAGCTGAAGGCAGAGGCCCAACCCACTGAGCTACCTGGGCGCCCACTTTCAGTCTTCTCTTGATACTGATTTCAAGTCTTGATTTTGCCAGCCAAATACCAGCCATTCTCCCTAGCTTTTTGTCCCCCAGTGGAAGGGCAGCTTTTTGAGGGCAGGCATTTGTATCTGTTTCATTCACTGCTCCATCTGCTTAGCACCTAAAACAGCAACAGTATATGCTCTACAGGCCTTTGATAAATATTGAATGAATGAATGTGTCACATACAAATATGATTGATGGAACTTAGGTTTCCTTTCATCTCTTACCTTAATTATGCTCTTTTCAACATTTTATTAGAGATAACTTAAAAAAATTTAAGTTACATAGGACTTAGTTCTATAAATCTTACAGGAGAATAGGTTATACTGAGAAATTCGACGTCTTAATGAATCAGGACTGTTTCATTGTGGGAGAAGCAAGGAAATATAGAAATTGTTGATGCTATGCTGTAAGTGGTTTTAGCTGTACATGAAGGAACTGTCTTCTGGCTTTCAATGCTGCCGCAGTAAGGGAAGTACATCTTACTATGGACAAAGGAGGTAGATGCAGCCTTCTTTGAGAAAGGCAAAGTGATCTAACGTTATATACCCAGCAGTAACTTCCTTCTCAAGGATTGAACATTTCTATTCATTCATTTGATACCCTTTTGATTACCTACTATAATAATATGGAGAATGGAAGGGGAAAACATATGTAATGTATGGTGGTGGCATTTAAAAAATTGAAACTTGGAGGGGTGCCTGGGTGCCTCAGTGGGTTAAGCCTCTGCCTTTGGCTTGGGTCATGATCTCAGGGTCCTGGGATTGAGCTCCGCATCAGGTTCTCTGCTCAATGGGGAGCCTGCTTCCCCACCTCTCTCTGCCTGCTTCTCTGCCTACTTGTGTTTTCTCTCTCTGTCAAATAGATAAACAAAAAAATCTTAAAAATAAAAAAAAGAAATTGAGACTTGGTGAGACAAAATTGTATGTGTGTGTGTAAAGTCAATGTACAGGATAAAGAACCCTGGGTCGGAGGCAGTGAGTGGCCCTAACTGTAAGTGCTGCAGAAGCAGAGGAAAGAGAGAACACTGAAGGCCAGTTGGATAAGATTGGTTCTAACCTGTTCTTCCACATAAGCATTTTTATGGATCCTTATTATCCTGTTAGAGGGTTACTAACTTGTTCTCTTGCTTTAAAATGTTCCCTAGCTTAGGTGCACAGATGAGAGCTTATAAAGGCAGTATGGTCATTTACAAGAGGTGAAGGAATGGATAGAGCAGAGCTTTAGACCGGTCAGTTTGGGTATAAATCTAGAGGCTTCCACTTAAATAGCTGAGTACCCTTAGCCAGATCACTTAATCCCTGAACTTTGACCATTTCAGACATGGTAATACAGGGATATTGTCTATATTCTGGGGTTGCTTCAAAGATCGAATCAAGTCATGTATATAAAGTGCCCCACATTTTGTCTGCCACGTGGTAGGTGCTCACTAAATGTTAGTTTTCCTTACTCCCTACGAAGACAAGAAGCTTGTCCTGAATATATTTTGTGTTCCTACTGATGGTTACTAGGTATGATTTTAATTCTTAGTGTCACCACTACCTATATAGTTCTTCTTCTTCTTCTTTTTTTTTTTTTTTTTTTTTTGACGATTTAATTTATTTATTTGGCAGATAGAGATCACAATTAGGCAGAGAGGCAGGCAGAGAGAGAGGAAAGGAAGCAGGCTTCCTGCTGAGCAGAGAGCCCAATGCGGGGCTCGACCCAGGACCCCGGGATCATGACCTGAGCTGAAGGCAGAGGCTTTAACCCACTGAGCCACCCAGGCTCCCCTACCTGTATAGTTGTTGTGGAAAAAAAAAGAGATAAAAGTTCACCATGGTGGTGAAGTGATACACAGAAATGGGTGTAGAGAAAACGGATGTTTGATGGGGATCTAACTAGGAAAGTATTTTTCTTGATGGCCTAGAATTTAAAATTATGCCATTAGTAGCCTATAAGAAAATGATGTTCGGGGAAAGAATGGTTGTTTATTTTTATCTTTATTTTTATTTTTTTTTTTGTATTTTGGAGAATATTTTTCAATATCTTCTATAAGAATGTAGTAAAAAAAAAATTTCTTCTTAACCAAGTTGCTCACCATAGGCCATTAATCCTGTCATTATGGCCAGGTTTAAACAACTATAGTAATAATAGGATTATGTGTGTATTAAAATGTGCTACCTCATTCCATGAAAGATTTGAGGTGGTTTTCAGAAGGATGGAACACTACACAAATAAAATGGTAAGATAGGAATAGAAAATAAGAAATCAGGAACAGGGCGCCTGGGTGGCTCAGTGGGTTAAGCCGCTGCCTTCAGCTCAGGTCATGATCTCAGAGTCCTGGGATCGAGTCCCGCATCGGGCTCTCTGCTCAGCGGAGAGCCTGCTTCCCTCTCTCTCTCTGCCTGCCTCTCCATCTACTTGTGATTTCTCTCTGTCAAATAAATAAATAAAATCTTTAAAAAAAAAAAAAAAAAGAAATCAGGAACATTGAAAATACATGGTGGGTGGTTAAGACCCGGGGAAACAATAGTACCCAATTAATACGTAAACCATTAAGGGCCTGTATTGTTATAAGGCAATAACAAAAACGACTCTAGGCTTCCTGGCAACCAGAATGAAAGGGAGGCATGATGGAGGTGGTTAAAGAGGAGAAAATTTACTATTACTCAAGCACATGTTAAAACTATACTTTCTTGTAGGAAGCACTGAGGACTGAAGGAATGCTGGCATTACCTTTATGGTGGATGTAATATAGGATTTCATCGGGCAGTTTCTCTAAGTGTCTCTCAATGACAGCAGAGGCTGTGACATCAAGAGACAACTCTGAAAGCAGTGCTGCCAGGGGCCAGTGTGGTCTGACCGAGTTCACAGGTTCCAGGTCTGGCCTCATCTAAGGATAATGTGGAGATACGCTGCACAATTTCGCCATCTTCAAATGCCATAGCTTCCAACAGGGCTTTTGACAAGAGCTATCTGGGAGTTTAGGACTTGTACTGTGGGTGTTTTATTTTGAATTACACTGGATTCATCTCCTCAAGATCAGACTAGCAGACGGTCAGATCAGCATCCTCTCATGGAGATTGAGAAGCCTAAGCAGACTCACAGTTAATTGTGTGACTAGCCTTATGGATGTGGGCTGCGGGGTTTTATCTTCTACTTTGAACGATGGCAAGGTTAGAAAATGATCATTTTTTTTTCTTTTTAAAGGTTTTATTTAAGAGAGAGAGAGCAAGAGAACACACGCAGGGAGGAGACAGAGAAGCATGGGGCTCAGCAGGGAGCTTGATCCCAGGAGCCTAAGGTCGTGACCTGAGCCAAAGTCAGATGCTTAACTGACAGATCCACCCAGGCGCCTCAAATGTTCGTTACACTTAGTGTGAGTTTCAGTAAGTGGGAGGGAGGACTTTGCATTAGAGGCTAGAATTGTCAACCTAAGTTAAGAGTAGAAAGAAAAAAACCCCACAAACTCAACTATCTATATACTACACTTTGAATTTCTGAGAGCTGTAAATTACAGATGAACCCTGGGGACCCAGCAGCTGATCTGAGTATGATGTACTGCAAATTATTTAACCCTGAAACTCATGACTTTTCTTTCTTTCTTTCTTTCTTTCTTTCTTTCTTTCTTTCTTTTTTTGGAGAAGTACATGATACACGATTCCAGAAATCTCGAGTTGTTAGAGCCATGTTACGTCAGTTCACTGCTTCCCAAGTGAAGTGAATGGCTACAGGGGAGTGTCAGTGTTGAGCCCCCTCAGCACTCCCGAGTCCCAGGTTTTTGAGCCATTGTCTGCAGCCATGAGCAACTTTGTCCATTTTACCTCAGTGGTCTGTACAAGTGTTACTAGTTTTTATGTATGCTTTGACCTGGAAATTTTGGGACGTGAACATTTGGATGTTCATCCAAAGTGAAATGTCGCTTTAAAGTTCTTCATTTACTGAATCTTGATGTTACCAAATAGAAAAATATAGTTATTTGGAGAATTCATATCCTCTTAAAGCATAAGTTCATTTCTCCTTTTACTTGTGTAGCTTTCTGAGGTGAAATACAGGAAATTCTGAGATTTTTTCACTGTGGGAGTGGAAGGTTACAGACAAGCAAAGGAGAAGGCTGGGATGATTTATGTGATAATGGATTAGGGTTGTAGGAATTGATAGGAATTTGTTTAGTTCAATATAGATCTGGATGGTTATGTACAGGAAGTACTTTTAGAAATGTGTATACACAGGGGTTGATGTACATACATGCATTACTTAGCTCTGTGACCTGAGAGGGCCTAGAAGCCTAGAAACAAGCGCACTAAGCTCCCAAGTCTTGATTTTGAATACCATGCTCTAAAAGGAACCAGGGCTCCTTACAGAAGTGGCTGCTTCTAGAATATATAAGATGAGCCTGCAGCATCTTACAGTACCAGAAAGCCAGGAAGTGCTCAAAAAACAAAGCAAAATCCACCAAAAAACCCTCCTCCACAATATTTGGGGTATATCAAAGGGTTACAGGAGCCATCTGAAAGAGTTCCTCATGGCCAACGAAATCAGTAAGTTGTATCGGATTATAAATCAAAGTATAAAATAAATACCCACTGGCCCATGCTGATATAAATGATTGAGTAAATAAGTAAATGTGAGAGAATAGACAAATCTCCTGTGCAGGAGAATTCTAAATACGCTATGGAGATAGATACTTTGTCCTCAAGGAAGTAAGCGTGGGTTGTGCTTGGTGACTTCCAAGAATGCAGTATGAGAAAAGGGGAAAGAAGGTAAACTTTATAGAGGAAAGAGCTGACAAATACTACCTCGTCCAGGTGACCAAGATTGATATCAAAAGTGATAAATCATACTGTGATACTGTGTATTCTTTTTTAAAAGATTTTATTTATTTATTTATTTGTTTATTTTTTAAAGATTTTATGTATTTATTTGACAGAGAGAAATCACAAGTAGACAGAGAGGCAGGCAGAGAGAGAGAGGGAAGCAGGCTCCCTGCTGAGCAGAGAGCCTGATGCGGGACTCGATTCCAGGACCCCGAGATCATGACCTGAGCCGAAGGCAGCGGCTTAACCCACTGAGCCACCCAGGCGCCCCAAGATTTTATTTATTTGACAGACAGAGATCACAAGTAGGCAGAGAGCAGGCAAAGAGAAAGCAAGGGAAGCAGGTGCCCCGCTGAGCAGAGCCTGATGTGGGGCTTGATCCGAGGGCCCTAGGATCATGACCTGAGCCGAAGGCAGAGGCTTTAACCCACTGAGCCACCCAGGTGCTCCATATGTATTCTCTTTTTAAAGATTTTATTTATTTGAGAGAGAGAGAGAGAGCGCGCGCGCGCGTATCCACGCAAGCATGAGGGGGTGTGGTCAGAGGGAGACGAAGACTCCCTGCTGAGTTGGGAGCCTGATGCAGGACTCCATCCTGGGACTCGATGGTGACCTGAGGCGAAGGCAGTTGCTTAACCGGCTGAGCCGCCCAGCTGCCCAAAACTATGTATTATTGATACGATGTGATGAACTGGGACTTTACTTCTGTGCTCCTCCTTCCAAAAAAACTCATAAGTGTAGTCTAATTGTGAGAAAAATATCAGACAAATCCCAGTTGAGGGACAGTCTACAAAATACCTGACCAGTACTCCCTGATACTGTCAGGGTCTTCAAAAACAAAAGTGAGACAAGCTGTCAGTCAGGAGTAGCCTAAGGAGACAGGATGCCTAAGTATAATGTGGTATCCTGGAACAGAAAAATGGCATTAGGTAAAAAGTAATGAAATAGGAATAAAGTATGGATTTTGTATAGACTGAATAATGTATCAATGCATTAATTGTGACAAGTGTACCATACTAATGTAAGATATTAATAATAGATGAAACTGGATGTGGAGTATATGGGCACTCTGTATTGTTTTCACAATTTTTCTACAAATCTAACACTATTCTAAAAAGCTTACTTTTAAAAAATTAGAGGAGACAAGGGTGAGTGGGTGACTCATTCAGTTGAGCATCTGACTCTTGGTTTTGGCCCAGGTCATGATCTCAGAGCCATGGGATCAAGCCCTGTGTGGGGCTCACTGCTGATTGGGGAGTCTGCTTCTTCTCCGTCTTTTCCCTCTCCCCCTCCCCCACTCATGCTCCCTTATTCACTCCCTCTATAAATCTTTAAAAAATAAATGAGAAAGTAGAGAAGTCTCAAGTTTTTAATCTTACTGTTGAGATAAGACATGGGTATTTTTATTTGAGAATATGGTTTCCAAGGCTTGTAAATACTGGTTAGCTCCACAGTATCAACAAAAGCATAAAATACAACCTCAAACTGTCTATAGTTTTAAGGCAGATCTATGCTACAGCACATGTTAAAACTATACTCCTAACTGCCAGCACCTGTGAACTTAAAATGCTCCCCCCTCCCAAAGTCTTTCTCATCTGTGAGCACCATGAAATGGCTATACAGAAGTGATGCCTCCATCATTTCCGGATAATAGCTCTTCTAATGTTATTTGATATATTTTTAATTCAATGTTTTAAATATTTATCTAAATATATATTTGATGTTTTAAAAGAACTACTAATGATATAATGTGAAGAGAAGCTTTAATTCCAGAGCAGTGGAATATATGGGATTTTGAAGATTTCAATTTTGCCAGAATAGTCTGCCAATTTACTGTAAGCTTTACAAATAAAAGGAGTTTGAAATTGTTTTCCTTGTTAGTCCTTTTTAAAAAAAATTTTTTTAAAAATTTATTTTAGTGAGAGAGATGGGAGGGACAGATGGAGAGGGCGAGAGAATCTCAAGCAGACTCCACACTGAGCCCGGAGACCTACATGGGCCAAGATCATGACCTGAGCTGAAACCCAAGAGTTGACTGCTCAACCCACTGTGCCAACCAGGTGCCCCGTGTGTTAGCTCTTTTTAATAAAGTTATTCTATCTCCTCTGGTATTCTAGAGGAATACTTGTGAGGAACATTTTGAGGATCTGAAAACTAATTTTATCTTTCTTTCTTTTTTTTTTTTAAAGATTTTATTTATTTATTTGACAGACAGAGATCACAAGTAGGCAGAGAGGCTGGCAGAGAGAGAGGAAGGGAAGCAGGCTCCCTGCTGAGCAGAGAGCCCGATGCGGGGCTGGATCCCAGGACCCTGAGACCATGACCTAAGCCAAAGGCAGAGGCTTTAACCCACTGAGCCACCCAGGCACCCCTAACTTTATCTTTATTTATTCAATATTTCAAACAAACAAAAAAATGTAGAGAATAATACAACAAATGCATATTCTATATAACTACTACTCAGCACTCAGATTCTAATATTTTCTCCTTTTTAAAACGTAAAGTATTAGACTCAATTTTAGTTACCTGTGTACCTGTTCTTCATTTTAATCTTCATCTATGCCTTCCCAGAGGTAATCACTTTGCTGAACTTGCTTTTATTATTCCTGTCATGTTTTATACTATTACTACATGTGTGAATCTATATGCCCTTGGGTATAAACACCAACATTTCTTTATTCTAATGCTGATGGGCATTTAGGTTGTTACCTTTTTTTTTTTTTAAACTATTACAAGCAACGCTTCAGTGAACATTTTTATTCATGTCTTCTTATGCACATGTATAAAATTTCTCTGGAGTACATAACTGGGAGTGGAATTGCTAGAATGTGGAGTATGCATGTCCTTGGCTTTCCTAGATGTTGCCAAATTGCTATTCACAATGGTTATTAGTATGCATAGGAGTTCCCATTTTCCGATAGCCTCACTAAAACTTGGTATGGTCAGACTTCTTATTTGCTGCCAAATTATGGTCTGTTATTATTCTTTTAATTCGCATTTTTCTGATTACTAATCTTTGTAAAAGTCAATTGTCTATTGGGTTTTCTTTTTTTTTTTTTTAAAGATTTTATTTATTTATTTGAGAGAGAGAGCATGAGCGAGGAGAAGGTCAGAGGGAGAAGCAGACTCCCCGTGGAGCTGGGAGCCCGATGCGGGACTCGATCCCGGGACTCCGCGATCATGACCTGAGCCGAAAGCAGTTGTCCAACCAACTGAGCCACCCAGGCGTCCCTATTGGGTTTTCTTTTCTGTATATTTCCTCTGAACTCTTTTGCCCATTTTCCTATTGGATTGTCTTTTTTTCTATTGATTTATAATCTATCTTTATAAATGTAAGATGATAATAATTTACTACTTACGTGCCCTGTGGTGATCTCCCATCCTGTGGCTCATCTCTTTTGGTTTGGTTTTAGTGTCTTTTTTTGCATAGGAATTGTAATTTTTATCCGTATTTTTCTTCATGGTTTGTGCCTGTGTCTGGAAATACTTTTCTCTCATGAGTTCAAGATATTTTTGGGGCAGTGAGGGGTGGCGGGGTGCCAAGGTAGTTCAGTTGGTTAAATGTCTGCCTTAGGCTCAGTCATGATCCTGGAGCCCCAGGGTTGAGCCCCATGTCTGGCTCCCTGCTCAGCAGGGAGTCTGTTTCTCCCTCTTCCTTTGTCCCTCCTCCTGCTCCTTCTCTCTTTCTCTCACTCACTTTCAAATAAATAAATAAAATCTTAAAAAAACAATTTTCATATTGAGGTTGTAATTTGAAATAAAAAGTTTCCTCAGTGTATTGAATTTTTGTATTTCTGTGGCTATTTTTTCATATGCAGAATTTCTAATCAATACTCTTTTTTTAATGCACTTTCCTGTGTTTTATTTTTGCGTGTTTCATAGTTTTTGTTTTTTAAATGAAAATAATGTTTTATTTTTTGTAAGTTCTAAACATATCCATTTTGGAGTGGGGTCACTCCAAATTAGTTTCATCTGGAGTGACTGTATTTGCTAATTGGTGATTTGTTGGTATTTTTTGTTAGCATGGGACTGGCTTCAGTTTTTTGGAATTTAAGTTTACAGAATCATTCTGGCTGGGAGGTATATTGTTTTGTTTGATTACCCTCTCTACCTATGGGTCTTCTACCAGGCTCCCTAAATTCCCAGTTTACAACAAGATCTTTTAAGCTTCTTGTTCCATAGTAACACTAAAAAACCTCGCAGACCAGCCAGAGAGCCAATTTTATCAGGCCTACTCAGGAGTCTAAGGCTGTAGCCTCCCTTCCCCTAGAGGCTTGTAGGATTCTAAATCTTTAATCTGGATAGAAATCACTTAATTCCTTTAATTCCCATTCAGCTTACTCGTGCCTGCCTCCCGTGCCTCCTGTCTCCTTAATGCAAGGTGTGGAGGCATTCCAGCTCGGCCTTTGTCAGTGAGCTTGGCTTTCTTCTGTCTCACAGGGAGTGCTTTCAGTCCTCTTAACAATGGTCAATGCCTGCTTCCAGACCTGGACTCCAGAAAGCAGGCCCAACTTAGCCCATCCCTTTTTGCAGGTAGTCTGTAGCCCATGCCTAGGTCTTTTTTGTATCATATATATATATATATATATATATATATATATATATATATATATATATGATCTATTATTATATATATTATGTATTATATATACTATTTATATCATTACTTTGTGTTTGGAACAGAGGGTGATGTCTGGAACTGTGAATTCACTGTGCCATCTTGATTAAGGTCTGGATTTTGTCTTAATTTAGCTAGATGGTGAGCTTCTCCAGGAAGGGTTAACTTTTTAGCAACTTCAAACATGATGCCTGGCTGTGGGTGCATGGTGGGTGTTTTTTAATGAAGGACTCTTGGGCATGTCTTCCTTATTTAAAATTTTTTTTAAAAAAGATTTTATTTATTTGAGAGAGAGCAAGAGAACATACAGCAGGAGGAACGGCAGAGGGAGAGGAAGAGCAGGGAGCCTGACAAGGGGCTCAGTCCCAGGACCCTGGGATCATGACCTGAGCCAAAGGCAGACGCTTAATCAACTGAGCCACCCAGGCACCATGAGTGTGTAGTATTAGTGTTTTTAACCTGGATCCCACCGTAGTTATATAACCTTGGCAAGTTGCCTAGGACCCCTAATCTCACATCCCGCTTCCCCCCCATTTTAAAATGAAAGTAATACCTCACAGGATTGCCTGAGGAGTGAATGACAATTCTGTGCATGTACTTTCTGTGGATTAGGAGACATTTCAGGAATGTTCTCTTTTCCATCTTTCTCAACCCCACCCTCACTGGCGATTAACACTTTTCTTGGCATTTGTTGTTGGATATAGTGTTCTGTAAGTGTCAGGTTAAAATGGTTTATAGTGTCCTCAGACTTTTATATTTTAGTGATTTTTTAGGTCTTCTTATTTCTGCTACTGAGATAGATGTGCTAAATACACAGGCTGTGATTGTGAATTTGTCTAATTCTTTTGGTTTTATGTGTTTGTTTTTTATGACATCTGTTTTTTGCTATTGTTGAAATCTTCCATGTAGGTTCACTTCTTAATCAGCATTATGGAGGTATAATGGATATGTAATAAACTGCATATTTAAAGTATGTAATTGGATGAGTTTTGTCATATGTATATACCAGTGAAACCATTACTACAGTCAAGCTAATGAACATAACCATCACCCTCAAAGGTTTTCTGTGCCCCTTGGTAATCCCTCTTCTAGCTCTTCCATCCTCCAGGTAAACACTGATGTGCTTCCTGTCACTAGACAGTGATTCGTATTTTTTAGAATTCTGTATAAATGGAATCATACTTTATGTCCTTTTTCAATCTTTTTTCATTGAATGTGATTATTTTGGTATTTGTCATGTATTTATCAGGAATTCACTCCTTTTTATGTTGCTGCATTGTATTCCATTATATGAATGTACATTATATTCTTTCTAGTTTTTGACTATTAGAAATAAGCTATAAATGTCTGTATGCAAGTTTTTGTATACTTGTTTTTCTTAGGTAAATACCTAGGAGTGGAATGGCTGGGTCATATGGTAGGGATAGTTTAACTTAAAAAAAATATTCCTAAACTGATTTCCAAAGTGATTGAACAATTTTATATTCCTAGTAGGAGTGTGTGATGGTTTCAGTTGCTCTATGTCCTCCCCAGCACTTGTATGATTAGTTCTTTTCATTTTTGTCATTCTGCTCTCCTTGATTATAGCCAAAAGGCCGAGAAGTGATCATTTTAGCCATTCTAATAGATGTGTGTGGTTTTTTTCATTGTTTTTTAAATTTACATTTCCCTTATGGCTAATGATGTTGAATGTCTTTTCATATACATATTTTCCATTTACATATTTTTTTGTCAAGTGATTTTTCAGATCTTTTACCAATTTTTTAGTTGGGTTGCATGCTTTTTATTGAGTTTTAAGAATTCTTTATATAATCTAGGTATTAAGTTCTTTATTAGATATATAATTTGCAGATCTTTTTGCCCAGTTTGTGAGTTGTCTTTTCATCCTCTTAACAATGTCTTTCCGTATCAGATAAAGGGCTTGTATCCAAAAATCTACAAAGAACTTATCAAACTCAACACCCAAAGAACAAATAATCCAATCAAGAAATGGGCAGAAGATATGAACAAACACGTGAAAAAATGTTCAACATCACCCAGCATCAGGGAAACACAAATCAAAAGAATGAGATACCACCTCACACCAGTCAGAATGGCTAAAACTGACAAGTCAGGAAATGACAGATGTAAAGATGCAGAGAAAGGGGAACCCTCTTACACTGTTGGTGGGAATGCAAGTTGGTGCAGCCACTCTGGAAAACAGTATAGAGGTTTCTCAAAAGTTTGAAGATAGAGCTACCCCATAACCCAGAAATTGCACTACAAGGTATTTATCCCAAAGATACAAATGTATTGATCTGAGGGGATGTGCACCCCATGTTTATAGCAGCAATGTCCACAATAGCCAAACTATGGAAAGAGTCCAGAAGTCCATTGACAAATATGACAGTTCCAATTTGTATATGTATATGTTTACATGTATGTATGTGTATGTATGTATATGCAATTCAGTCATCAAATGCTACTCAGTCATCAAAAAAAAAAAGATAAAAAAAGAAATTTTGCCATTTGCAATGATGTGGATAGAACTAGAGGGTGTTATGCTAAGTAAAATAAGTCCATTAAAGAAAGACAACTATTATATGATCTCATATGTGGAATTTAAGAAGCAAGGCAGAGGATCATAGGGGAAGAGAGGAAAAAATAAAACAAGATGAAATCAAAGAGGGAGACAAACCATAAGAGACTCTTGAGCATAGGAAACAGAGGGTTGATGGAGGGGAGAGGGGTTGGGGAAGACAGGTAACTGGGTGATGAACATTAAGGAGGGAATGTGATGTAACGAGCACTGAATATTATATAAGACTGATGAACCACTGACCTCTGCGTCTGAAACCAATAATACATGGTAATTGAATTCAAATAAATAAACAACTAAATTTTTTAAAAAGTATCTTTTGGGGCACCTGGGCAGCTCAGTGGGTTAAGCCTCAGGGGGTTAAGCCTCTGCCTTCAGCTCAGGTCATGATCTCAGCTCAAGTCATGATCAAGCTCCACATCGGGCTCTCTGCTTGGCAGGGAGCCTGCTTCTCCCTCCCCCTCTGCCTGCCTTTCTGCCTACTTGTGATCTTTCTCTCTCGTTGTCAAATAAATAAATAAAATCTTTTTTTTAAAAAGTGTCTTTCAAAGAGAAGTTCTTAGTTTTGATGACATTTACTTTATGGATTGTTTTTAATATTGTATTTAGGATATTATTGCCTAACCCAAGGCCACAAATATTTCCTCCAGTGTTTTCTTCTAGAAGTTTCATAGTTTTCAGCTTCACATTTAAGTTTTATCTATTTTGAGATAATTTTTAAATATGGTGTAAAGGAGGGATCAAATTTTACTGCTTTCTGTATTACTGAAGCTCTGTTATTGAATGTATAGAAGTTTATCATTGTTATATCTTCCTGATGCATTGACAGTTTTATCATTATAAAATATCCTTCTTTGTTTCTAGTAATACTTCTTTTCTTAGTCTGTTTTGTCTAAAATGAGTAGAGCCATTCCAGCCTTTTTAGGGTTATTTACATGAGGTAATTTCCCCCCATCTTTTTATTTTCAATTGATTTGTGTATTTGTATTTAAAAGCATCTCTTTATTTTATTTTATTTTATTTTAGATTTTTATTTATTTATTTGACAGAGCGCAAGCAGAGGGAGCAGCAGGCAGAGGGAAAGGGAGAAGCAGGCTCCCCACTGAGCAGAGAGCCTGATGTGGGTCTTCCCAGGACTCTGGGATCATGACCTGAGATGAATGCAGCTGCTTTAACTGATTGAGCCACTCAGGCGTCTCTAAAAGTATCTCTTTAAACAGGATATAATTGGTTCTTGTTTTTTAAAATCTAGTCAGAACATCTTTGCCATTTGTTTAGTCTTTTGTCTACTTCTGTTTAATGTAATTACTGATATGGCAGTATACAGGTCTGGCATTTTGCTATTTGTTTTCTATTTGTCTCATTGTTTTTTGTTCTTCTGTTCCTTCTCTTCTGCCTTCCTTTGTATTAATCAAACAATTTTAGTAATCTATTTTAATTTTTCTCTTGGCTGTTTAGCAATATATCTTTGTATTATTTTTTTAATGCTTTCTCTGGGGATTATGATATACATCTTTAAGCTACCTAGATGCATCTTAAGTTAATACAAAATTGCTTCAGATAGAATATGGGAAACTTGGAATAGTATATAATATTTATTTCCATTTTTAGTGCTGTTGTTATCGTAAGTATATGATATTATACGTATATAAGTATATGATGTTATAACTTGCTTTAAATAGTCCCATAAGTTTTTATAAAGAAATTATGCAGAAAAAGCATGTGTATGTGTATTTCAGTCCTTCCTTTGTACGTGGTTGCCAGCTGGTATCATTTCCCTTCATCCTGAAACACTTCCTTTAATATTTCTTGTAGGGGAAATCTCCTAGTGACAAATTCTTTGTTTTTATTACCTAAAAAGTTCTTATTTTGTTTTCTTTTTTTGTTTGTTTGTTTGTTTTCAATTTTTGAAGGATAGTTTAGCTGGATATAGAATCCATGGTTGATAGTTTTTTGTCTTTCAGCACATTGAATATGACAGTTCCAATGCCTTTTGTCCTCCGTTGTTTCTCATGAGTCACCAACTGATAATGGTATTATTGTTTTCCTTGGATATAATAGGTCATTTTTTTCTTTTGTTGCTTTCAAAATTTTGTCTTTATCTTTGGCATTGTGAAGTTTCTGATGTGCCTAGGAGTGGTTTGCTTAAGGAGGTTCTTTGAGTGTCTTAGATCTGTAAGTTAATGTTTTTCACAAAATCTGTGATTTTTGTGGGTTCATTATTTCTTCATATATCTTTTTGAGCAGAGTCCTCCCTGAGCGCAGAATACAACACAGGGCTCAGTCTTACAACCCTGAGATCATGACCCGAGCCAAAATCAAGAGTTGGAAGCTTAACTGATTGAGCTACCTAAGTGTCCCAAAAGCAAAAAACTTAAAAACCACTCCTCATTGGAAATATAACTACCAAATAAATTTAGGGTGGCAATGAAATTGTCAAGTCAAATACAGTCTACTCATTCTTGAATTTTTATGTGGCTGCCAGACAGCTCTATGCCTCAAGAGTCATTGGGACTTTGTTAAATAATATTTTATATATTAATCTCAGTTTTGTATAGTATTATTGCATTTTATTTAAAGCTATTAGACCAGTATTGAATTGTTACAGAACAAAGATATCTTTTTTATTTTTTTAAAAGATTTTATTTATTTATTTGACAGAGAGAGATCACAAGTAGGCAGAGAGGGAAGCAGGCTCCCCGCTGAGCAGAGAGCCCGATGCGGGGCTGATCCCAGAACCCTGGGATCACAACCCACTGAGCCACCGAGGCACCCCCAGAACAAAGATATCTTGAAAGAGGCCAAGATCAAGTGGAAATGTGGGTTGGGGCTACCGAAAAAGGGCAAAAGAGTATCAACCTTAAACTAGCCATAGTAGTTCTTCCCTTTGAGTATTTTTGATTGTAAACACTTTGCCCTTGCAGTCATTTATACCTGCATAATTATAACACCTTTATTTTACTTAATATGCAGGAAGGCCTTCTTTTTTATTTATTTTATTTTAAAAATATTATTTGTTTATTTATTTGACAGACAGAGACCCCAAGTAGGCAGAGACGCAGAGAGAGAGGGGCAAGCAGGCTCCCTGCCGAGCAGAGAGCCCCATCCAGGGCTAGATCCCAGGACCCTGAGTCCATTACCCGAGCTGAAGGCAGAGGCTTAACCCACTGAGCCACCCAGGCGCCCCTTTTTTTTTTATTTTTTAAAGATTTTATTTATTTACTTGAGAGAGTGAGAGCATGGGGGGAGGGGCGGAGGGAGAGGACACAGAGCTCAGTCTCAGGACCCTGAGATCATAACTGAGCTGAAGACAGACGCTTAACTGACTGAGCCACCCAGGTGCCTGTACAGGAAAAGCTTCTTATATATTAAACCTAACACTTCCTTTGAGTGATGTGCATTCTCCTTTGTCCATATACCGAGAGCTGAGGATTGATTCTCGGTATGGAGTAGGAAATAAAGGATCTGAATGGGAAAATTGGAAAGCTTCCTGGTATTTTTTTTTTTAAGATTTTTTTATTTATTTGTCAGAGAGAAAGAGAGCACGTGAACACAGGCAGACAGAATGGCAGGCAGAGGCAGAGGGAGAAGCAGACTCCCTGCCGAGCAAGGAGCCCGATGTGGGACTCGATCCCAGGACGCTGGGATCATGACCTGAGCCGAAGGCAGCTGCTTAACCAACTGAGCCACCCAGGCGTCCTGCTTCCTGGTATTTTTGAAAAGATTTCTCATCATGGCCTTTCTTGGATATCTCTCTCTATAATATCACACACACATATATATACAAACACATTCTAAAGACTTTATTATACATTTTTTGACATCTGTATCTCTTAAGGCATTTACCACATTCTATGGGGTGTTCTTTTTTTTTTTTAATGGTTTTTCTTTTTAAGATTTTATTTGTTTATTTGACAGAGAGATCACAAGTAGGCAGAGAGGCAGGCAGAGAGAGGAAGGAAAGCAGGCTCCCTGCTGAGCAGAGAGCCCAATATGGGGTTTGATCCCAAAAAATAAATAATATTTTTAAAAATATTTTTAAAATATTTTAAATATATTTTAAAAATATATTTTTTAAATGTTCAAAAAATATTATTTATTTATTTATTTATTTATTTGACAGACAGAGACCCCAAGTAGGCAGAGACACAGAGAGAGAGGGGGAAGCAGGCTCCCTGCCAAGCAGAGAGCCCCATCCAGGGCTAGATCCCAGGACCCTGAGATCATGACCTGAGCTGAAGGCAGAGGCTTTCTTTAACCCACTGAGCCACCCAGGCGCCCCTCTGTGTGGTGTTCTCGACTTCTGTTTGCATATATGTTACTAGACTGAAAATTATTGGAAGGTAGAGAAATCTCTTAGTTTATTTTGTATTCTCAACAGCCTAGGATAGTGCCTTGAAGGTAATAGGCACTTTTAATAGGAAGGGAGAGAATGTTGTATTCTATAATTTAAATAGCACCTCTTCCATTGAAAAAGATTTGTTTTCTCAACAATAATAGGAAACCTTGTGCAGGTATTTGGTTGAATTCCATCGAGGGACTGGGCTAGTTTGCTTTATTTATTTATTTATTTTTATGTTACGTTATGTTATGTTATGTATTGTTCCGTGATTCATTGTTTGCACATTAAAAAAGAAAAAGGTTTTATTTATTTATTTGACAGAGAGGGAGAGATCACAAGTAGGCAGAGAGGCAGGCAGAGAGAAAGGGGGAAGCAGGCTCCCTGCTGTGCAGAGACCCCCCCCCATCCCCACCCCATCCCCCCATACAGGGCTCAATCCCAGGACCCTGAGATCATGACCGGAACTGAAAGCAGAGGCTTAACTCACTGAGCCACCCAGGTGCCCCTGCACATTTTTTAAATAAAAGTTTTACCATGCTTGGTACAGTGACTATGTACTTCAGTTTCTCAGTTGTTAAATGAACTTAATAAGAGGATCTACTTACAATGTTTTGGGGATTAAATGAGATCATCTCTGAGTATGCAAATATATTACCTCAAAATTTTATTGAGTTTTTATTAATAATAATCACAGACTTATAATGTGTATCATAACATAAGACCTTGCATTCTCTGGGTTGTCATGTTAAAATGTTATAAAAGCTAGAAGTTTTAGGAGTTAACAATGGCAAGTCATTATTCATTCAGGAATTAGTTTCTTCTTGAATTTGATCAGAAGATGGACCTACCCTAATCTGCTGATTATTATCATAACAGAATGTGCTGTTGGAATTTTAGCCAAGGCACTAAAGTACAATAGAGTGAAATTCAAAAGTGACCTATTTCAAGAACAAGTTAGAGGCTCTAAAAGCTCTTAGGTCAAGGAAGAACATTTTCAGAAAATTATGCTGTGGCTTCTTTTTAGCATATGGGAGAAGTAGGGGTGCATGCTTTCTCACTTGGTATCAAGTGTGGGGAACTTGAAAGGGACCATTTAGAGATTTGAAGAGTTCTCTTCAGTGAGGGGATACAGAGGACTGGGGTCTGAGTCCCCTGAGAAATCCAAGGAGAAAACTAAAACTGGGTAACTGCTCCCGTAGGCAAAGCTGTCCAAGACGTGTCTGTGTTGGAGTTTGTCTACACTCCCACATTTGTCAGGGCAAAGCAACATGAATGTTTCCTGTACATCAGAGGCAGGCCTCATGGAAGAGAGGGGCAGTCTGGAGCTGTTTTGATTCCTGCCCAGATAGACTGCCTAGAAGGACCATGAAGCTCTGATAGTTGGTCTTTTAAGTGACAGCAAGAAAGCCAGGAGGAAAATGAATTATCCTTGTCAGTGGAGCTACAGCCAGAAGGTCTCTGAGGTGAGACTCTGGAGAACCCACAAAAGTACATCTGAGAAAAAAGAGTCAGCTTCAAACATGATCAGACAGGTGTTTGGGCAGGACCACGGACAATGGAATCTGCCTTCCTTGTCCCGGCTTCTCTCTTTCCCGTACCCACTTCAGAGGGTATGGCCGCTAGAGAAGGGGAGAAGCGGTCAGGAACAGAGACAAAGCTGGGGTTGGGATAAAAATAGGTGTTAGATCCTCTTTCAAGATCATTAAACAGACTCAGGGGTAGTGAATTGCCTAAGAATATATAGTAGTCAAGGGATTTGGACCTAAATCTGTTTGTTGTTTAGCCACATTTACTTAGGTTCCATTCATTTTTTTAATACTTTTTAAGAAGAATTTATAAACTTAGTATCTTCTGAGATCACTCATTTCTTTGGCAGAAAGTTGCCCTAATTTGTATTCAGTATTAGTTTCTCTCTCTCTCTTTTTTTTTGGGGGGGGGTTCCCTTTTGTTTTAGTTTTTACAGAGTGAGGAGAGGAAATTATGACTTCTGATTCTTAAGTTTGTGTGTGTGTGTGTGTGATTATAACATACTTTCAGAAAAAAAGGAAAAAAGAATGTATGTGTGGTTTCACAAATAAAGTGACACCCAGAAACTATTATCCAGGTCAACAAATAGACTACCTATGTATGTCTTGATGCTCTTAGCACAAGAACTAAGCCCAGACTCTAGTAGGCAGATGTTCAGTTCTTAACTACTTGGTCCCAATGATTATAATTCTGTTTCTTCCCCCTAAGCGTTAGCCACTATCCTGACCTCCAGTGGTCACCATTTCTTCAGTTTGACCACAGAGGCATGCATTCCTACATATATCTCATTTAAAAAAAAAAAGTAGAAGTTGCTTAAAACTGTAGATAACAGGTTAGATATTAATAGTGCTTGCGTCCTAGAAGAATGATTTGATTAAGAAAACAAACTTTTCAAGAATTCAATTAAACACAAATAATGGCTGTGCTAGTTATAATTAGTACTGGCAAGTCCTTTGAGCTGTGATTCAGATTTGCTTCTGATTTATTCCAACTCCCTCCCATTCCAAAATGTAATACCTTTTTTGTACTAACATTGTTCTAAATATGTATTATATCCTTTGGGATAAGTACAAATGCTATTTGCTGTATCATAATGTCCCTTTTGTCCCTCTTTTACAGCATGGGTAAGTTCTCTGTCCATGGGGATGATTTTCTTTTGCTGCCCAATAGCCAGTGTCTTCACAGACATGTTTGGTTGTCGGAAGACAGCTGTCGTGGGTGCCGCTGTTGGATTCATTGGACTCATGTCCAGTTCTTTTGTAAGGTAAGGACTTGGTTCTTCATGATGCTTTTCAAGAGCTGTTAGTTACCACAGAGTTGTTCCTTCAGAAACTTTGCTGTTTACGAGGAAAAAATCCTCCTTTTCATTGCATAAGCTTTAAGCAGTATGACTTAAACAGTGTTATCCGGAGTAGCAAGTCAGAGCTTCATAATTAGAAACTTTTTGCTTGCAGCGCTCTCATATTTTTCGTTCAATTGTGTTTTTAATCCACTGATCAGAAGCTACAGAGCTTTCAGAGGAGCAAGGGGAGATGTGATATAAATTCCAGGGGTCGAACGCACTTTCCCGTAGTTCAAGTTCTGCCTTCTTAGGAAAGCCTTCTAGCAGCTCTAGGTCACATCTGTTTCCTGCTCGGAATCCTTTTTACACACACAATTGTTACTTACTGACTTAGACTGCACTTCAGTTGTCAGACTTCAGCAGTTGGAACGAGCTGTTACTGAGGTGAAAATTTAGAAGTGAGAGAGACTCAGGAGCAGTGAAAATGCCATCATTTATGCTGATGTGCTGTACTCTGTGGGGGAGATACGAAGCTAGTATCACCCAGCATTTAGTATTTAAAATAGAGTGCAAGAAAGTGTTTCCGATTTATATCCATGGCTCTCTAGGTTTCTACCTGGCAGCTTTACAGTATTGTGGAATAATTGTTCGGATATAGATGTTCGTGATGATACTGTTGTCAGTACTATTTTTTTAAAAAAGATTTTATTTATTTATTTGAGGGAGAATGAGTGAGAGAGAGCATGAGAGAGGAGAAGGTCAGAGGGAGAAGCAGACTCCCCAAGGAGCTGGGAGCCCGATGTGGGACTGGGATCATGACCTGAGACAAAGGCAGTTGTTCAACCAACTGAGCCACCCAGGCGCCCCATGAAATAAGTAGCAGTTATCGGGAAAACTGCTGCTATGTGGAAAAACTGAGGAAGAATGAATGAAGTATTATTTTTATTTTGTTCTATGTTATTATTTGTTTCACTAAGCAGATTATAAGCAGGGCATTTGCACATTTTTAGTTTTTTTTTTTTTTTTTTACCAAGTACCTGGAACATATGGTTGTTAAATATATGTTATGGAATAGAGTGGAGATTCAGGAAAGGGTGATCAGAGCGAGGTAAAATTAATTTGGGAAAGCTCAGGGGTGACTCTTAGCCCTCTTCTGGAGATTATGCTAGCTGTGGGTGACTAGAGGGGGAAGGGCATCTTAGAGAGAGGATTGCCAACATGCCTTGATTTTATCAGATTCTAGAGTTCCTTATGATTACCTTAGCATATTGCTAGACTAGTATTATTGTTCAAAATTTAATTATTAACCAACTTTATCTGTGTTGGTTTCTAATAAATAATTTGCCTTTACTACTGATATATAGCCTTTTGAATAGACTTTTCAAAAGAAAAAACTTACAGTTTTCTTTTACTCCTTACCTTAATTGTTTCAAAGTATGTAATAATACAATCCTTTACATTCATAAGAGATGTGTAATTAAGTTATTTTTGGTTAAACTATAAAATTCATAATCCTTTATTATTTTTTTGAAGTCTATATGGCCTTAAAACTTACAAGGTGGGATCACTAATAACACACTTCACTTAGTCTTTCTGCAATCAGAATATAATTTTTTGTTATCTTGCACAACACTGAGAACAGTGCAGTACAGGGCGAAGGTTGGTCTGCAGCCCTTAGGCCAACAAAAATGAGGTACAACTGCTTCTCTGTGCAAATGTTTCTGACATAACTTTGGGGAGAAAATGTCAAATGCAGCTTTTCCTTTGAATAGATTGCTTAGTAAGTGCCTGGGAAATCTCAATAAAATAATGAATTGCTATTGTAAAATGATAATTGTTCAAAACTTTTTTTGAGATGAGATTTTTTGCTAGTTAGGTTAATCACTGTGTCAGTGTTACTGAAGCCCTTCCTGGCCCTGTCCTTCCTGAGTGGTGGAGAGCACAGCAGTTCTTACCGAGTGCTGCTTGGGTCACCTGAAATCCATGGAAAGAGGAAGAGGAACAAAATCACAGATGGCCTTCCGGTCATTTTTTCATATACTTGAGGCATTTT
Organism: Mustela lutreola; assembly: GCF_030435805.1. NCBI lineage: Eukaryota > Metazoa > Chordata > Mammalia > Carnivora > Mustelidae > Mustela > Mustela lutreola. The sequence goes on along the minus strand of NC_081295.1, from coordinate 21,196,385 downwards.
ATTATCCATTCAGGGTGAATTAAAGTATTTTCAGTGGCATATTCTTGATATATTAAGTTTTTCACCTCTTTTTTGGTAAGCCTTTATTTGTATAAAATATTTTGATGAACTAAAACCCCCTTTCCTATGAGGTTTTGTTCTGCCAAGCCCTCAATACGAATAATGAAAGCACTCTTCATCTTTTTCATCTTTACACAGCTCCATCGAGCCTCTGTACCTTACCTATGGAGTCATATTTGCCTGTGGCTGCTCCTTTGCCTACCAGCCCTCCTTGGTCATTTTGGGACACTATTTCAAGAAGCGCCTCGGACTGGTGAACGGCATTGTCACCGCCGGCAGCAGCATCTTCACAATTTTGCTGCCTTTCCTCTTAAGGCTTCTGACTGACAGCGTGGGCCTCTTCTATACACTGAGGGTCCTCTGCATCTTCATGTTTGTCCTCTTTCTGGCTAGCTTTACTTACCGACCTCTTGTTCCAAATGCCAAAGATAAAGAGAGTGGAACCAAAGGAGGCAACAGATTCTCCCTCTTTTCCAGGCGGAAGTTTAGTCCTCCAAAAAAAATTTTCAATTTTGCCATCTTCAAGGTGACAGCTTATGCGGTTTGGGCAGCTGGAATACCACTTGCACTTTTTGGATACTTTGTGCCTTATGTTCACTTGGTGAGTATGCCTCTTTGGCTTTGCTGGTAATGGATGTCGTGATTTCATACTGGAAAAGTTCTTAGAAGAGCAAGAGAGATCACATTGAACTTGGCCTTAAACATTATCCTGGCTGTAATTCAGCGACTCTTGAAATTCAGGGTCTCTTAAGACAAGGTCAGCACACCCGTCAGATCATTAGATAGAAGGTACGCTTCGTGGTGTGCGTTGGTGTTTTAAAAATTGCCAAACCTAAATAAACAGAAACAACTTTAAAAAATTTAAAAAAAAAAAAAAAAGAGGAAGGCTTAAATACTAGAACAAATGTCAAAACAGAAACTTAATAGGTCACATTTTCTTTAAGTAGCTTATAAATCATAATCAGGGACAAAGATGGTGCAATGATTTTGCCAACATCAGTAAATTATTTTTTGATGAAAAGGTACAGAAATTAGCTAAACTGTAAAAGCCAATGGGCTTGACACAAAGAAGCATTACCTCTACTTGTAGGATACTTCTGGGAAAATGTGAGTTCTTTTCAGAGGATTATTGAAGTGAGAGAATTGTTAGCAAATTCCAAATGTGGGGAGAACAAGATTTCACAGGAAATTAAGAATTCCAGGGCTCAAACAATTTATATTGTTTACGTCTATCTCAGAGGCAAATTTAAGCCTCTTTATACTGATACAAGAATTAGCAGTATCTGAAGTACTTGCCCCTGGCAAAATTTGCTCAAAGTGCTTATTATGTTTCTTCCTTTTTTTCTTACTGTTGTGTCTAAAAAATGTATTTACAGTCCAACTTTCGGACATTCATGCAATTTTTCTTTAAAGTTTTGGTGGAAGTTGGTAACAGCTCAGGGAATTCTGGGCTCAGGGAGTCTGCTAGTAAACTATGTCATCAACTCTTGGTGGGTTCCTATGCAGAATTCAGAAAGGAATTAAGTCAAGGAAACAGGAGGAGAAATGGTAAACAGTCCTGGATCTAAGAATAATTTTGATTTTTCAATTCCTCTTATTCTTATTTTGCCACAAGTGCTGAAGAAGTCACTGGGATGACCGATGGGAGGCAGGGAGAGGGACTGATTTTTAGTACTCTGAGTCACTTGGCATTTTGCAGAGACTGAGGTACTAGGTAAAATGACCTAGTATGCAACCCCTGTCACATATGTAGAATGTGACTGCATCTTGACCTAATAGTCCATTTTCGCACTTTTAGGAAGGCATATCTAAACCATCTGAAGCTATTTTTTGTTAGAATGTAGATCCATTGTGGAAGAGTCTCCTTTATCAACTATCTTTTCTGTAGCTTCTGTGGTTAAAACATTTGTGGTGTCCTCAAAATGAGAAGATTTTTTAAAAAATTCTTCTTTGGTACTACAAAGTGAGCATATGCAGAGAACTCAATATCTCAGTTTTGTTGCTACCAGACACTTACCTAAGGACAAGTGGTAGGTGACAGTGTAGTCATTTCTGGTAACATATTTATAATCTGTAAAATAATTTCACATATATTATTTTATCTGACCTTCACAAAAAACCCGTGAAGTGGGCAAACTAAACAGTATTAGCTCACCTTGTGCAGGCTGGAAAACAGATGAATCATTAGCAAAGACGTTAAGTGACTTCCCGTTCCCATTCAGAGATGTTAAATGAAATGAGTATGCCTAAGGAAATTTAATAAAAATGTTCTTGGCTGTTGACTTCTTAAAGTAAATCAGATTTCGTAATGAGGGATGATTAGTTTGTCATCAGGAGGCTGTAAATCAGAACAATAAGGTCTCTGTTAACTCTGATAAAGCCGGGACTTTTTTCTGCTTTCCCTCCTTCCAGGCGTGTTTTCTTACAGACCTGTTGCTCTTTTTCATTTGTGATTGTCTCTTTGTCAAACTGGTATAGCACCAAAAGCCATGCTGGAGAGGAAACACCAGCCAGTTAAATGCCACGTGGGCTGTTTTAATCTTGTGTTTGATGGGTGCACGGTGTTTGTCACTGTGCTGTAAATGAAGGTTTGGACTGCGGGTACCTGTGTAACCCAGGGTTCATGGATCCAGGCTTCCCTTAGAGGAGGAAAAGGAGTCTCCCGTCATCTTTCCAAACACAAGTAGATGATGTTCAATTCGTATTAAACCCTTTATTGGGTGTTGAAGGGAATACACATGGGAGGTATAAGAAACTGTCAAAGGAGCATAGAATCTAGTAAATGTTATAATAAAAGCTATTATAGCTGGTAATTTTTACATATATTATCTTATTTAATCTTCACAACATTGAAGTACTTATAACATCTTCATTTCACGATGAAAAGACTGAGGAACTAAAAGATTTAAAAACTTGCTCTGGGTCACAGAAATAGTGATTGGTAATTATTGATGTGGCACATTTATTCCAGAAGCAGTGTTGTATCTTGGGTAAAGGTAAGGGCTCTGCGGTAAGACAGATCTGGGTTTTGTTCCTGACTAGTTGCGTGATCTTGAATAACATCTGTGAGAATCAGTTTCTTCATATATAAAATAGGGATAAACCCAATTTTGTAGCATTGGTGTAAGGATTAGAGAAAATGCATGTAAAGCACTATCCAGTTCTGGTATAAAAATGAGCGTTAAAGACCATGTGATTGCCAATTGAGTGGTTTTTAAGTGAGGGCTATAAAAGATTCAAAGGAAAAAGATGATATCCATTTGGAAAAATGGTTAGTAAAAGCTTCACAGGATTGGAGTTGAGCCTTGAGCACGAGATTTGGTGTTAAATTCAGATTCTTACTTAATCAACTAGGGAACTAGTTTATCTAGGTCTTCTTTGAAGATTCAAAAGTACAGTGAAATGATTAAGTAAAAAATTCTAAGATTTTGACCTGTTAGACTATACATGATGATTTGAGAGAGAATATGTACGCTTTGTGTCAGTCTTGCTCTTAAAGCCTGGTTGGAGGTCTTATATTTTCCAAGTTGACTTTTTAAAGATGAAGTATCATGTTGCTTCCTGAAAGCTGTCAAATGATCTCTCTTTTAGGCCCGCCCATTTCTTAATCTCCATTGTGAGAGTACAAATCTTATAGATGAGTTTAGGTGAGGCCTAACTTTCTAAATAAACATCGTTAGTGGCAACTGCTTCAGTTTTTATTATTTGCCCCTTTTGGCTGAGAGTTGTTTTGCTTTGTTTCTGGGCTACATATTTATGGCTTCTCCTTATCCCATTTTTCTTCATTCATTCTTAGAAGCGTAACGCTCTTTGGTTTTTCCTCCTCCCTCTCCATCACCCCCTCGTGTCTTCGCTGGTTCCTTTTTCACCCTGGCCCTTAGTATCAGTGTGTCCTAGGGCTTCTCCCTAATCTTTGTATCTACTCATCCCGCCCAGTGGTTTCATCCAGTCTCTGGAGTTCAGACATTGTATATATGCCAGTAACTCTGAATTTGTACTTCTCACCCAGACCTCTTTCCTAAATTCTCTACCAGACTTTCAGAACCACCTACCTACTTAGTATCTCTACTTGCATGACTGCTAGGTGTTTCAGATTTAACATGTCCAACCCTGAAGTCTTACCCCTTCCCAAACCTGCTCTGCCCTCAGCCATGTCTGTCTCAGGAGATGGCAATGTCATCCTTCTTAGTGATCAGGCCCCAAACCTGGCTTCACCTTAGCTCTTCTTTTTTCATGCCACACTCCTGATTCAGTCTGGAAATTTGGGTGGTTCTCCTTTCAAAATATATTCAGGATCCGCCCTCCTTTCATCGTTCTCACTCCTGCCCCATAGACCAGGCCACCATCATCCCTTGCCCAGATCCCTGAATTTACACACGTAGCTGGCCTTCCTGCTAACGTCCCTGCGCGTGCAGTTCTCTACACAGAGGCCACCAGTGTTCTTTCAACACATAAGTCACTCCGCTCAAAATCCTTCGTTGGCTTTCCATTTCTCTGAGAGTAAAAACTCCGGTCTGTAAGGTACTCCATCCTTTGGCCCCTCTTCCCTGTCTGATCTCATCTTCTGTCTTTGCCTCCCTTGCTCACTCTGCTCCTGCCATACTGCCCTGTTTGCTAGTCATCTTTTTTTTTTTAAAGATTTTACTTTTAAGTAGTCTCTACACTCAGTGTGGGCCTTGAACCCCAAGATCAAGAGTTGCGTGCTCCTTTGACTAAGCCAGCCGGGCACCCTGTTACTCACCTTTTAATGAGGCATACCTTGACCATTTGGTTAAAACTCCCTTCTTTCTTCTCCCTTCCACAGCATTCCCAAACCCCCACACTGCTTTTTCTTTTCTTTTTCCATAGCACCTAATACCTTATAACATTGTACATAATTTATTTTTTATGATTATTATTTGCTATCTCTATGTATATCTCTGCTAGGATATAAGCCTTGTTGGCTAAGGATCTTTTTGTTTCGTTCAGTGAGAGATCCCAAACACCTAGCACAATGCCTAGTGCACAGCGCGCCCTCAAGTTCAATGTTGTTCAATGACTGTATGTATGGGTAAGTCTAAAACAACACCACTAAGCAATTTCATTTTCTCACCATTTCAGTATTTAAAATTCTCTCTTTGATGCCATAATGATTTTTACATTTTATATGTCTCTCACATAGGACCTGATGGTTTTCGTAGTCATTAAACAGTGAATAACTTAAACTCGGCAAACCTCAGAATAATTAACACTAATGCCATCGGTTAATGGAGTAAAGAACTGATGTGCTTTGCTTTGACCCACACTTTTATATGCATATGCTGAAATTGTCACTTGATAGAAGTAGAAGAAATTTCTCTGTCTCTGTCACTATTTTAAGTATATGAAAGGAGGAAATAGGAACGCTTGGTGGCCGTCCCCATTAATTAGGAGAGCTATATAGTAGGTGTCTGCCCGACTGTGTAGCAACTGAACATCTCAAAGAGCCTTGGGTGGAGTGTGTCAGAGCAGGGTGGGATTCAGGAACCACATCCAGAACAGAAGTCTGGTTTGGTAGGCATAGGGACACCTCAGATGACAATGATAATGTAGCTTTTATCAGTGACACGCAGTGCTCCATCCTCAATACGAGAGTGGGTATACCGCTTTAATTACTTTCCCATTTCTCCATCACTACTCACTTTGAAAAGCAGCTATTGAGTACCTTTGTTCTTTGACTCTAGAACATATGGTAGTTGGGTTGAATTTTAGTTTTTAAGCTTTAGACCCATGTAGTTCTTTAGCAAAGAGAAGATAACTGACTTGTGTTGTAATCTGCAATGTATGTTTATTAGCCTGTTTTCAGAAACTCCACGATAAGACAGGAAATGTGTCATTTTTGTGTCAGGAAGTGACTGTTCTTAAAAGAAACTTTGATCTGGTAGAAAGACCCATTTATCTGATGCTGTGATTAAAGACCCAGATATTTGCCCGCTGACATGGCAAGTAAGTGGACACTGAGTCCAGTTGTAACTGGGAATGAACAAGTTATATTTAAAAACTAGAAATGAAGTTTTGAGACAAACATGCCAATAAATGAGGCATGTGGTACCTCACGAGACCTTTTATGGCTTTGATTAATGCCACATGCTCTCATGGGTCAGTACAGGGATGTCCCTGTTTGACCTCACTGGTCAGGGCCGCCTTGTTCATATTGTGAAACTAGGAATCTACTCCGAGCCAGAGTTCAGGGCGTTGGGCTGTGCAAATGGGAAAAGTGTACATGTTTTCATCAATCTGTGGCTTCCTCAGAGGGAGAGTCCGGTAACATTTGTCAAAAATCTATAATATGTCAAAAAATGTATAATATGTCAAGCATTTTCACAAAGTCTCATGTAACCATCACAAGAATGAGTGTATCAAGTATAATAAGTAACTAAAAACGTAAGGCTGAGGAAATGACTCTGCTAAGTTATGCCTGTTCAAGGTCACTCACTGAGTTATACTCAAGAGCTGGGATTTGAGCACAGGTGTTGGACTCCGAGTCTCATGTTCTTTTTATGAAAGAGTCTGCTGTGCCTTCATCAGGTAACCTCACAGATGGAGTGCTGCCTGTTTCCCTTCCATTCTCAGAACTAAGGAAAGAGACAGTGCTGGACCCTTCCAGCCCTCAGAGCCTGCTGCACAGCCATGGGCGGGGAGGCGGAGGGGGGTGCTGTGGAAGAGATGGGCTTCTGTTCTAATGTAATGCAAGTGAGAAGATGTCATGTAACCATATTTCCAGCCTCTTCATCTCCTCTTCTGATTTCTAGCACATTGTGAATGTGAGAAAACTGAATCACTTTTCACAATCTGTGACAAGCAGAACATGGAATATACATAGTCTTAGGTTAGGTTTTGATTTCTGTACTAAACATAAAGCATGGCAGAAGAAAAAAATGGACAAATGTAAAAACTTATAGCAAGGTCTGTCATATATTTGGTTAACATAAGAAATTATAGGGAAAACGGGAAAAAATTGCTTATATTTTAGAGTTACATATAAACTGAGGCCACTGATAGGTCCTTAGTGTCCTGAGAAGGCCCTAAAGAGTCCTTGTGTTGGAAAGCTGTTCTTCTTTCTTGTCAGTGCATAAATTTCACCAGGTTTCTGTTTTGTTTTGTTTTTGTTTGTTAAAATATACTTTTGAATAACTTCAAAATTTAACTGTTATATGGATATTTGCTTATCCCTCAACTGCTTGGCTTAGTATCAAATTAAAGTTTGTTGAGGTTTGAGGAACCTAAATCAGCTGGTAAGTGTCCCATTGTGATTTTTATATCATTAAAAAGTAAGTTACTATGATAGAAGACAAAAGGAATAGAAATCTGAATTTGAAGAATCTTCCCTTAGGCTATACTTGGACATTGGCCTTCCGCCATATTTATCAGGTGGTTGTGACAGCTGGAGAGTGTCGTCTGACCCACTGAGAGTACTTGTCTGCTAGTTTAACCGTACCTCCATGTTCTGGAGCGTCTTTTTGGAGAAGGCTTTGCAGATACTAGCTCCACGGATTACAGAGCATAAGAGGAAACAGGCCTGAGTTACATAATTGTACTGCAGGGCAGAGTCTCTAGCACTCAAAGATCATTTGAGGGCTGCACATCTCTTACGTATTAGCGCCCGGACTGCCCGTGCCACTGTCTGTTTTTCCTTGTGCTTTTCCTGCTTTCTGTTCCCATTACTTGTATCTAGCTTTCTACCTTCCTCTACCCATTGGCAGCTCACCTGTAATCAGGACGCTTATATTTCCTTGTAACAAATTGGAGAAAAGCTCATTTAATGGTAGGTGATGCCTACCATTTGGAGGCAGAATTGCAAACATGGACAGCTGCTGTGAGGTTATGCCATCTGGCTGTGACTGTGTCAAATGGAATGGATTCATTCCTGGAATAGCAGGGCGAGAGCAAGTGCAGCCTCCCGAGCTCCGAGCAGAGTTTTGAGCAGAGTTTCTGATTCTGCTCGGACGGTCCTCATTCCCACACAAGGGTTTGTTTTAAACTACCAATTGCTTTTAAACAGATGTAACGTTTATTGACTTCTCCTATTTTTATTAGTGCTCAGTTTACAAGAAGCTCCCACAAACATTATCCTTCACTGGCATCTCAGGGCCATGCTGCGAGATCCGTGTGATGCGAGGCTCCTACCTGGGGTAGTCGGGGCTTGAGCCTGGCTCCTCTTAAAAGTGTGGCTTTTAAATAAAATATTTACATACCTGCAAAGATATAGCAGTAATTAAGGAGTCGAAAGGGATTATACAGGTGATTTAACTGCACTTCTTAAAATTAGACTAGTAAAGGAACCAAGGCACGGAAAGGGTAAGTTGCTTGCTAGACATCACATAGTTAAAAAAGCAACAGAAGGAGCATAACATCTGCGAAGATCCATGGAAAATAAATAGAAGCTTATCATAGCCTAAAATGTCAACATGTACATAGTAGAAACAGAATTTGTAGAGGAACGAAATAGTTTCTTCAGGTAATGTAACCCTAGTCAACTCCTAGGACTCCTTTCCCAGTCAGGGGCTGTGCCATTCTCACACATTCCAGTTCTTCAGAGATGCCAATAGCAGTTATACTGGCTTTGTCCTCTTTCTGTTGTGAACCTGTTTAGAGCTCAGGGTCAAGGTTGTTGTGTCCCTGAGAATGCAGGCCTCCTAGTAGGATCCTTGTAAACCAAAGGTGGTTGTGTGGTGGGCCAGAACTGGGCTGCTGGGCTGATCTCTCCTGTTGCATTTATCATGGATCACGGTAAGGTTCTGACAGGGGAAAAGGGTTGAGGTCCATTAAATATCCCCAGCCTTGGGCAGAATGGTTGCCATGCTTTGGAAATATTTTACAATTGACTTATGATAGAATTGTATAGCCTGAAGAGTTTCCCTGTCAGTCTTACTTGCTCTATAATCAGATTAAACCCAAGATGGAGTTAACATTAAAATTTTGTTTTTAGTCTAGAGGCTAAACACTGGAGACTAAATACTAGGGGCTAACGGTTTCATTTTCTCCCTTCTTTTTCTTCTTGGTTTTGGTTTATTATCCTAGTTATGTTGATTGTTACTTTGACATTTATTAGCTAATGCAGAATGTTATGGTACTTTGCAGAATAAAGCATAATCACATTGTTTTTTCACCAGATTTTCTAATTTAAGTATAGTTGACCCTTGAAAATGCGGGGTTTGGGGCACTGGACCCCCATGCATTCAGAAGTCTGCTGATAACTTTTGACTTCTTCAAACTTAAATACTAATAGCCTACTGTTGACAGGAAGCCTTGCTAATAATAAATAGTTGGTTAAGACATATTTTGCATATTATATATATATATATATACATTCACATATATCATATACTGTATTCTTACAGTAAAGTAAGCTAGAGAAAATAAAATATTAAGTTTAAAAGAGAGGGGCACCTGGCTGGCTTAGTTGGTAGAGCATGTGACTTTTGATCTTGGGATTCTGAGTTCAAGCTGGGTACAGAGATTGTTGGGTATAGAGATTGCTTAATAAATGGCAGTTTAAAAAACAGTATAAGAAAACACATTTACAGTACTCTACTGTATTCATTAAAAAAAAAAATCTGCTTATAAGTAGACCCACACAGTTCAAACCCATGTTGTTCAAGGGTCAAGTGTAATTTTTATTTTATTTTTTCTATTTTTCATATAAAAATAGGCTTATAAATTCCTTTGACATGAGGATATTTCTTTGTATAGTGGATTAATTTAAATATCAGGATTCATCCATTGAGATTCACTGTGTTGCTTATATACACATATATAACACCTACATACATGGCTTGCAGGGTTTTTTTGTTGTTATGTGGTCTGGAATTGTTTCATCCATTTATTTGTTCATTTCATTTCATTCATTTTCTTTTCCCAGCGAACTTCCAAAAAGGATATGAAAGTATTTATTTCACACAGACCTATCTTTTTAAATCTCTATACCCAATGTGGGGCTTGAACTCACAACCACAAGATCAAGAGTCATATATTTTACCAACTGAGCCAGTCCAGGCACCCCCCCACACACAAACATTTATTATTATTATTATTAATTTCGTGTCAAGGTTAGCATTTAGTGATTCATCAGTTCATATAGCACCTAGTACTCGATATATCTCCTTAATGCCCATCCCCCCACCCAAATCCCCTCCAGCAACCCTTAGTTTGTTTCATACATTTTTTTAAAGATTTTATTTATTTATTTGAGAGAACGAGTGAGCATACAGAGCATGAGTGGGGGTGGAGGGGCAGAGGGAGAAGGAGAAGCCGGCTGATATGAGGCTTGATGTGGGGACCCTGGGATCATGACCAGCTGAAGGCAGATGCTTAACCAACTGAGCCAGCCGGGAGCCCCTGTTTCATACATTTTTGATTCAATTCTCCCAGCAACCTTCTATGAGGAAAGCAACACTAATACTGAATAGATGAAGAACGTTGAGGATTGGAGAGGTTTTATTTTGCTTGAGTGGTAGGGCTGTCACTAGAATTAGAATGGGTTATGCCCATTATTCTGATGTTTTTTTTTTTTTTTAAGATTTTTTCTTTATTTATCTGACAGAGATCACAAGTAGGCAGAGAGGCAGGCAGAGAGAGAGGAGGAAGCAGGCTCCCTGCAGCGCAGAGAGCCCGATGTGGGGCTCGATCCCAGGACCCTGCGATCATGACCTGAGCTGAAGGCAGCGGCTTAACCCACTGAGCCACCCAGGTGCCCTGATGGTTTTTTTTGTTGCATGGGTGTGTCTTCCTCTAATGATAACTCACTGGAACAGATTGGAGCATTCTTTCATTTGACAAATATTCACTGAGCACCTGCTGGGTGCCGTTAGCGTTGTAGGTGTAGGGATGCAGTGGTGAGAACAGATAAAATCTCTGCGCTCATAGAGCCTGATAAACAAGTAAACCAGGTAGTTTTCAAACAGTGATATTTTCTTTGAAGAAAATAAAATGCAGTGGAAGGTGATGGTGGGAGGTCACTTCAGTTTGGGAAGTCAGGGACAACCTCTTTGAGGAGGTGACAGTAAGTGTGTGGCCATATTGGTGGAGGGCAGAATTAGAAATGTGGAAAATACTAAAAATAAGACTGCTTCCTATTGCTCTTGAGAGGCCTATGACAGAGAGTCTCTCTCGTTTCTATCTATAAGGCCAGCCAACAGTTGATGAATTTTTTTATCCAACTTATTTTTATCTGGTGAATTGGAACCTGCATGTTGAAAATTTAAAAATTCTTGGATCGAACCCAAACATTGCCTTTTTTTTTTTCCAGATACTTTACTTACTAGTTACAGTTTCTAAAAATACACTGCTCTTCCTCTGTTCTCGTGGTTATTACGTTAATGGTTAGACCTCTCCTCTCCTTGACCTTACCCGACTTTTTTCAGATTTTTTTCCAGTAGTGCTTTTCTTGCTTTTCTAACCTTGCATTTATTTTCCTGCAGATCTCAACATCTGCTGCAATTTGACTACTCAGGTTAGTGAAAATTTGCCCATTTATGAGTTTTGTGCCGGAGGCAGTAGTCACCAGTATTCTCCTACTTCAGATGAATAAGGATCCTTACTTCTGGCCACTTACGATTCAAAATGGTGGACGTTAAATAGCTACAGAACACTCATCAGAACAAGCTAGTTGGGGTTCTTTTGTCTTGTGAGGGTTTTTTTCCCCTCTTTCAAAGTGTAATATACTAACATAGGAACTTGATAGGATAGGACAGAATACATAAGAAGCCTAGAAAACTGATCATTTGCAGATAAGTAAGCTAAAACAGAGCTGCTGCTTTTAGTAAGGCAGTAAGTTGTCATGCGTTCCAAATTGTATTTAGTTAGGCAAAAAATAAGTATTTGTAGAATTCAGCAGTAGCTTTCAGAAGTGATACATGGTTTATGCAGTCATGAAAATTATCCTCAGAATACAGACTCCAAACTCCTAAGAGATTTTGAATTTATGGGAGAGAGAGAAATCGACAGACATCTTTTTAACTTCAATTGAAACCAGCAATAACATCTTTTTGTCAGGCTTTTATACTCTATAATGAATTCAATGTAAGTATGGGAAAGGCTGGTGAAAACTGTGGCTTTTTCTACAAAATATATTGGGGGGTTTTGTGTGGGAATTGTCTTTACACCTCAGGAAATGGTAAAGAATAAAGGGGTAAAGTAGACTGGACGCATCAGAGGCAGGGCAGAGCCCCCTTTCCTTTGCTCCGTCTCTAGTGCCTGACCTGTGTGTGGCGCTCAAAATATTTTGGGGCCAGTTTCATCCTGGGTTTGTGGATTGGCTGAATTGCTGAACTGTGTGTTCTACTAATTTCTCTACTTGTGACTACTTCTTATTCTACTAGCACTTTATGTTCTTAAATTCTTTTTTCTTTTGATCTTCAGTGTAATAGACCTTGAAGGTGTAACAGTTTTCTCTCACTCGTACAGGGAAAGACATTAGTTGGTTTGGAGACTTTCTCTGGTCACACACACACACACACACACACACACAGTATAAGGGTATGGTTAAATAATAGAAATAAAATACCTTGTCTAGTTTCAGTGTGGAGCAATTTAAAGATAGGGAAATCCAGTGGTAAGAGGTACATAGTGTTGAGATGAGATGGTATCTCCTACGCCTTGTCCCTTCTCCTGGCTGCTTCCAGAAGATTCAGATGACTGAGGATGACCACAGCCCAGCAACAGCTTGCCATGCCTCTCTTGATCTTTGCACCCTTGTGTGGAGTTTAAAATATCACCATATATTGATGATTGAATTTATGAAACATTTTAATAGCCTCAACGTCAGTCAAGTGTGCCTGTGCTTACTTAATTATGTCTCTATTTACATGAACACATGGTTTTCTTTTCTATGTTTCTTACTCTTCAGGAGCCGCCTCAGGGACTTCCCACAGTTCGTTGCCAAGTGTTGCTTTGTTCCTGCACTTCAGCTTGCAGGATACTGAATCCTGGGGTCAGGATAATTGATCCTAGTGTCCCTGTCCCCCCTCTTCCTTGTGAGGGGCTTTCTGAGCTTTGCAGCACATTTACCTTCACAGCAACCCTGTCACATATCTAGAGCAGTGTGTCAGGCCCAGGACCTCCTTTTTCCTTTTCTCTCCTGAAATAAAATACCTGGGTCATAAACGCTAACTGTATACATAATTTAATGAAAATAATTGCCTTTATAGAAGGAGAAGAAATAAAATAAGTAATTTTTCATTAAATAACATGTATTTTAAAAGTTGATGTGGAGTGTTCCAGTCAGATGGGGGGCCACCAAATGTGGGGCATCCCAATTGGGTGGGGGCTGGTGGCACAGGTGTGAAAGAATTCACCCAAAGCAGAACAAAGGAGATAGAAGATTCCTGAATACACTGCAAGGGAGCAGCGGGCAGGACAGCAAAGGAGGGACTGTCTGTGATGAGGCAGTGGTGAGGAGCCAGAGTTATAAGGCAGAGTGAGGGAATATGGGAACATATAGAATTTTCCCTTTTTTGGTAATCTTAAGATTACCAACTTAGGGCTTAGGACTCTTATAATGGTCAGTGAGGGCCTACGGCTAGTTGAAAGTGGGTCATTTAATGAGCCTGTTTGAGTCAGCTCAGTGTTTGGTGGTCACTGTGGGCCCTTTCGCTTTGCTCACGTTTCTATTGCTCAAGCCTGTTGCCTAAAAGTGGCCTCTTGTATCCCCCTGCTGACAGAGCGACGATGACAGATCTTTGGCTTTTTGACCTCTTCAGGAGCTTCTCAGGAGCTGAATGAGGGGCATAGAGATGTCCTTAGCTATAGGTCAGTATTGGTCAGTTGGGAATTTATATGTAGGAATTATAAAAGACAGAGGTAGCCAAATCCAAGCTAAACAGCGTGTATGAATCTCCCTGAGCAGAAAAGGTCATCTGTCAGCTCAAAGTTATGACAGTAAAGGAATCTTAACACCGGGTGGAGAGACATCAGAAAAGACATCAAAGTAATAGTAATAGTAATAGTAGTAGTAGTAGTAGTAGTAGTAGTAGTGATATTGCTATTATGGGAAAGAGAAGCTCAAATAAAAGACCTTTGATAGTTGATTAAATCTTGATAGTTGATTAAATCTTCCTCTAGTCCAGGAGTTTAACCTATTAAAGGAGAGAGGATCGTTTAAAGCACCAATCTGAATATTCATGCCTTCTGGTAACCCTGTAGCATTTTCATGGTAATCTGGAGAATATACATAACATTTTGTTTTAATAGAGCATACGTTTCTCCTTGAGCTGCAGCAGGATATCAAGGGCCATTTGGTTTCAGAGGGCCACGTTTTGAATTTCTGAGTAACTGCATGTTGGGCATAGTTAAAGGTGGCCGTTCTATCTATGCTTGACCAAAGCCTCTACTTGGAATTTTACATCAATGGAGGTGGCTCCTAGGACAAATACGGCTAGGGGATAAAACCATCAAGAAGCTCTCTTTGAGGTCTAGGCTTAGCAAATAGCCTAATATGAAGAATCACTGGCAAGTGGGAGCAGACTTGTCTGGGGATGTGGGCATCCCCAAGGATCTCATCCAGTATAAGTGGACAGATAAGGAAAGTGGGCCATTCATTATCTCCACAAGTCCATAGTTAACTGCGAGGAGTAGGATAGACTTCAGCTTTTAAGGAGTGATTTTGTCCTGCCAGCCCCACAGGATTGGTCAGAGTGATAGTTGAGTTATACAGGTGTTGGGGAGTCCATCCCATTTTCCAGCTGTTCAAATAATCATATGCCCACTGGGTCCTGTTATTATCCCCACCCACAGAATAACAAGCATGAAGATTGTCTGTACATAAGCTATTGTGGCAATTTCTCTGAAGTTTACCTCAGGTTGTCTAGATTAGGCAAACAACAAACATTTAAAGACAGTTAATTGGAAGTGGCTGGGTGGCTCAGTTGGTTAGGCGTCTGATACTTGATTTCAGCTCAAGTCATGATCTCAGGGTTGTGAGACCAGGGCCCACATCGGACTCCATGTTGGGCATGGAACCTGCTTTAGATTCTCTTTCTCCTTCTCTCTGCTCCCCCAATAAAAAATAAAGACAGTTAACCAAAGCTAGAATCTAATCCATAAGGATGTGTTACTGAAACATAATTTTTCTCTCTGAATTCACCCTTATTTCCAAATAGCTAAATCAAGACTAATTCATTTATTTGTTTGAAGTTTTATTTAAGTAATCTCTACACCCAGCATGGGGCTTGAACTCGTGACCACAAGATCACATGCTCCAATAACTGAGCCAGCCAGACACCCTAAGACTAATTTGTTTGTAAAACAAGTCCAGTTTTAACTCACTTGGCCTAACTGGAAATATAAATCAAAACCACAGTGAAATGCCACCTCACACCAGGCAGAATGGCTAAAACTAAGTCAGGAAGTAATAAATGTTGGCAAGGATGTGGAGAAAAGGGAACCCTCTTACACTGCTGGTGGGAATGCAAACTGGTGCAGCCGCTCTGGAAGACAGTATGGAGGTTCCTCAAAAGTTGTAAGTAGAGCTGTCCTATGGGTATTTACCTACTGGGTATTTACCCTAAAGATACAAATGTCGTGATCCAAAGGGGCACCTGCACCCCAATGTTTATAGCAGCAGTGTCCACAATAGCCAAACTATGGAAAGAGTCCAAAAGTCCATCAGCAGTTGAATGGATAAAGAAGATGTGGTGTATATATATTGGAATATTAGCCATGAAAAAATGAAGTCTTGACATTTGCAACAACATGGATAGAACGGGAAGGTATTATGCTAAGCGAAATAATTCCATCAGAGAAGGACAATTATATAATCTCACTGATATGTGGAACTTAAGAAACAATACAGGATCATAAGGGAAGAGAGGAGAAAAATAAGATGAAATCAGAAAGGGAGACAAACCATAAGAGATTCTTTTTTTTTTTTTTTTTAAAGATTTTATTTATTTATTTATTTGACAGAGAGAGATCACAAGTAGGTAGAGAGGCAGGCAGAGAGAGAGAGAGGAGGAAGCAGGCTCCCTGCTGAGCAGAGAGCCCGATGTGGGACTTGATCCCAGGACCCTGAGATCATGACCTGAGCCGAAGGCAGCGGCTTAACCCACTGAGCCACCCAGGCACCCGAGATTCTTAATCATAGGAAGCAAACTGAGGGTTGCTGGAGAGGAGGTGGGGGGGTAACTGGGTGCTGGGCATAAGGAGGGCAGTGATATAATGAGCACTGGGTGTTATATAAGACTGATGAATCACTGACCTCTACCTCTGAAACTATTAATATATTATATGTTAATTCAATTTATTTATTTTTTAAGATTTTATTTATTTATTTGACAGAGAGAGAGAGATCACAAGTAGGCAGAGAGGCAGGCAGAGAGAGAGAGGAGGAAGCAGGCTCCCCACTGAGCAGAGAGCCCAATGCAGGGCTCGATCCCAGGACCCCAGGATCATGACCCGAGCCGAAGGCAGAGGCTTAACCCACTGAGCCACCCAGGTGCCCCGTTAGTTCAATTTAAATTTAAAAATTTAGGTACATACATACAAAAAAAATCCCAAACAAACTTGGCCTAATTATTTACATAAACTCAGTTAAAATAGTAATTGATCAAATAGATCCTTTAAATCCAGTTTTGTTGGAACTTTTTATAAGGAATCTGTAGATTGAACTTATAATAGAATTTCTAGGCCAGAAACCAAGCCAAATACGTGCTATTAGACATATGTGCCTGCAGTACCTGTAGATTTGGGCAAATTCCTCTTCTTGAGGTTCCCAAAATACCCTGAGGTTCCTGCATCTGCCAGGAAGTGACATTCTTAACTCCCTGGTAAAGCTGCCGGGAACTCTGTAAGCAAGCTCTCCAGCCAACATTTCCAATGGGCTTTATGGCTCCGTGGTGTCAGCCTTATTCCTTAAAACTGTTTGGTCATATTGGAGGCTGTGCATGTCTCTCTCAAATGTGACATTCTAATCAAAGCCTTGGTAAAATAACCAATGTTTCCAGTGGTGTCCTGTTACAAGGAGAACAGATTCTTACCGATCTTATGCAAATAACTATAATTGCCATGGGAGGAAGAATACTGAGTGAGAATTTTGGAATTTCAGAAAGTTCAGGTGGGGAGAAAAAAGGTTTCCATTTGTTCACAAGGGAATGCTTTATCAAACCTCTGTAAGTCATATATATTTTAAGAGAAAATCTCCTTAATCTGGAAGAGCAAACATTAGAGAATCAGCAATGTTTTAAACAAGACTCACTAAAACTATAGTCATCTTCCTGAATTCACTTAGTCTCATGTGACTAATTCTTCAGTTGGAATGCAGCTTTTTTTGGCTGGTTCTGGAAATTCTTACCCATTTTAATTTTATGATTTTAAAGACCTCAAAAACCTCTATTTGTCAAAAGTCTTTTTTACGAATCCCCTTGAAGACAAAACTCATTTTGCAAGAGCAACAGAGCAACTATAAATGACAAAAAAACAAAAAAAAAAACACCCCACAAAACCCTTAGAAGTGGACATGGTTGAAGATCTGATCTGAGAATACATTATAATGCAGCAGACCAGGAAATCCGGTTATTTCTGTGACACCTAGCATTTTAATAATTAGAATGTCAAGTGATGACCCTATACTAAAACATTTTGAAACTTCAGGGATTTCATATAATTTCTAAATTCTGGATTAAGTTAGCATACTGAATAAACAAGCTCAGTCAAATAAATTTCATTTAGAATTTGAATCTTGGGAATTTTGCCTAAAAAAACCCTCAAAGTTATAAAGTACCTGCCCAAATAGGATTACAGATCATTACAACACTTAAAATTTATTTACCCAAAGTGGCAATGAGAGATTCCAAAGGCAAAAAGAGGGTTACACAGTTGTTAGCCAAACTTAGCTCCTTTAATAAGGAGAAGTTTTAGTTCTCTTAAGTAACCAAAGACCCAACAAAGACAAAACAGAAACTTTGGTTTTCTGGGCAGATACAGAGAAAACAAAAACAACCTCTTCCATTTTCTTATTAAGAGCAGACTTAATCCAAGAAAACTGTCTTTTTTATTTTTTTTAAAGATATTATTTATTTGACAGCACAAGCAGGGGGAGTGGGAGCAGAGAAGGAGAAGCAGACTCCCCACTGAGCAGGGATCCCGATGTGGGACTCGATGCCAGGAGCCTGGGATCACGACCTGAGCTGAAGGCAAATGCTTAACTGACTGAACCACCCAGGCGGCCCCAAAATTCCTTTAAAAAGTTGTTTTAGAGTTTGCACATGCATGTGGGCGCAGAGGTAGAGTGGAAGGGGGTAGAGGGAGAGAGAGAGAGAGAAAAGCAGACTCCCCACGGAGTGAGGAGCATGAAGTGGGGCTCCATCTCACGACCCTGAGACCATGACCTAGTCAAAATCAAGAGTTGGATGCTTAACCGACTCAGCCTCCCAGGCGTCCCAAAATTCTTTACTAAAGCTTTCCCTTCATAGGACAGTCTTCCAATAAGGCACAAAGCATGTTTTCCTACAGACCCAGGTATCTTTAGTTTCTCTGCAGTGGGAAGCCAAAAGCATAAACCTATATTTAGTAATCAATACTTTAATATTTTATCTTATTTGGAAATGACGTCACTGTCCAATGATTTCATTTTATCATTGAAGCAAAACTTGAAAGTTTCAGGTTACCACAGACTATGCAAGCTATACACAGGGTCAGATGGGCCATGAAACTGAGCAAGATAAATTCTACAGTTTTTGTGGAGGTCAGGATTTGGGGGACAGTGCTGTGAAGCCTTGTGCCTACGAGACCTCCGACTGTTTGGAAGTGTTCCAGCAAAAGAGGCCAAGTTAGAAAATAGTATTATAAGAAAGGGTTCTGTGGAGGAGCCATACCTCTTGATCTGTACTGAGGCCAGGAAATGTTACATAAAAAGAAGAAATGTTTTTCCTCAGGCTTTGGGGGTCAAATTTGTAACTTGTTCCAGTATTTTTTTTTCTCCCAGAAGTATACTTTCTTTTTCTTTAAGTTTAATTTTTGATTTTTTAATTTAATGTAAAATGTATTATTTGTTCCAGGGTTATAGGTCTGTAGATTTGTTCCAGTTTTAAAGAATACAGCCCAAGAGTGAGTCCAAAGGAATAGAGGAGGCTTGTCCCAGAGTGGAATGAAACTGACTTCTATCGTCTTTCTTTCTATATTTCTTTCTTTTTTAAGATTGTATTTATTTATTTGACATAAAGAGAAAGATCACAAGTAGGTGGAGAGAGAGGGAAGCAGGCTCCCTCCTGGGGCTCGATCCCAGGACCCTGACCATGAGCTGAGCTGAAGGCAGAGGCTTAACCCTCTGAGCCACTCGGGTGCCCCAAGACTCTGACTTCTGGTCGCACTTTCAGTCAGGGCTTCCCACTGACCTGAAAAATATGGGACCTTATGCAGGGCAACTGACCCTTCTGGGGCAACCCACCAAGGAGAGGGTCACGGGCGAATGGCAGTTGCAATCCTTGCCGGGGTGTCTCCTGCAACAGGGAAAGCCGGACACATGGTTGGCAGGGTTGGAAAAAGAAGGGAGAGAACTCACCCCTCAGATGTGTGGAAATGTGTTTTGCCTATAGGTCAAGACAGCAGCTGGATCTGCCAGAACAAAGGCAAGAAGGGAAGCAAGGAAGCTGAGAGTCAGCCAGTCTCAAGAGAGGATCCCAACTGAGTCTCTAAGGGGTGCCCGTTCACCCTAGATGAGCTGTAGATGGAGTGGGAGGAGAGCGAAAGGGGTCCTTCACCCTCACAGGCACGGGCAGTCCAACCTGTTTGCCCTCAGACCTTCAGACCGCAACAGGGAGCCGTTTTGGTCAGAGACATCCAGTTGTCTGGGGAGTACTGGGGTTGGTTGCCAAAGGGCTGAAAAGAAAAAGGAGAGGGAGGGGGGATCCCTCACCCTTTCAGGCAAGGGTGGTCTGGCGTGTTCCCCGTGGGGCTTCAGATCCTCACCAAAGAGCAAGTTTGCTCAGAGGTTACGAGAGTCAGTTCCCGTTGAGGGAAAGTTCCGAGAAGTTCCTGGAGAATCTGGAGAGAGTCCAGAGCTGACAGAGGGTCTCCAAACTGGCCACCAAATGTGGGGCATTCCAGCTGGGTGGGGGCTGGTGGCACAGGTGTGAGAGAATTCACCCAAGACAGAACAAAGGAGATAGAAGTTTGTTGAATACGGTGCAAGGGAGGAGTGGGTAGGACAGCAAAGGAGGGACTGTCTTCTGACAAGGTGGTGGTGGTGCACCAGTTATAGGGCAGAGGGAAGGATTGTGGGAACTTACCGTCCTTTCTTAGTAATCTTGCTTGTGCTTGGTTGTAATGGTCAGTTAGGGCCTAATGGCTGCTTCAAGGTGGGTCACTTAATGAGCTTGTTTGGGTCAGCTCGGTGGTCAGTGGTCACTGTGAACCCTTTTGCCTTGCTCGGGTTTCCATTGCTCAAGCCTGTTGCCTAAAAGCAGCCTCTAGCGTTAATGCTTGGGCTACACGCTTACAGCATGGAAGAAACCTGAAGACATTACGCTGAGTGAAATAAGCTATAGAAGGTCAAATACCGAGGTACCCAGAGTAGTCACAGTCATAGAAACAAAGTAGAATGGTGGTGGTTTCCAGGGGTTTGGGGAAATTTCATGGCAACAGTGTTTCAGTCTGGGAAAACGAGAATGTTCTGGGGATAGAAGGTGGTGGTGGCAGCGGAGGCTAAGTGTATTTAATGCCCAGCAACTGTACACTTAAAAAAATGGTTAAAATGGTAAATACTAGGTCATATAAGTTTTATTTAAAAATTTTTAAAAAGTTAATACTTGGGCACAACCTTATTAGAAAGATTAAAAAGCCCTCCACAAATTTCCAAAACACCCCTGAGGGGATGTTACTGGCCAAATTGTGAACAAACGTGCAGTATTGGTTTCAGATCAGGAAACTGATGTCCAAGATCTGAAAATCAGTAAGGGGTAGAGCTCATAATTCAGCTCCAAAGATTTTTTTCCCCCTGCTATGCCTGGACCTTCCAACTCTCAATCACAAAAGTTTTCTCTCTGCTGTGCCGGCATCCTTAATCTAGACCACTCAGGCTTTCCATTTTCTTATCTTATCTGTCCCTCTCTAGCAGTGTGGTCTTTTTCTTCCTGAAACTTTAAAACCACAAAACAGAACTGCACATACATATTTAAAATAATTTCTTAGGAAAGGGTAATAAAGAACAGAAAAGAAAAAGCTGGGGGTAGACAATCTCAGAAATATATGGAAATGACATTAGTGGTAGGAAAACTGATCTAGGCCCAATTCTAACTATTTTTCATCATCATTCAGATAAAAAAAATTTTTTTAACTTGATGTGATACTAGGGAGTTGGTTAGCAATTAGATAATTCTTAGAATTATAGAGAAGACTCATCCCTGTATGCCTTTACAAAGCCAGGAGGAGTGGGACACCTCCCCTTTTCTAAACACACGCAAACATGGAAACCCATGATAGCTCAGAAGAGCTTTCATCACAAACAGGAATCCACGCCTGCAGGGCTGCTGTGGCCGGGGTGTATTTTCAGAGTGCTCTTTGAAGTATTAGTCACGCAGGCGGGTTTTGGACTGGGGCTGAGCCCTCTGCAGCCATGTTACCAGAGGGCAGATGCTCTAACTCCTTCACAGGCAGACACTCTTGCTTTTGTTTTTGTTTTTAACAAGAAGGATGGGCAGAGGCAGAGGGAGAGAATCCCAAGTAGGCTCCACACCTAGAGATCCACAACCCCCGAGATCATGACCTGAACTGAAATCAAGAATCAGGCCTGACCCCCAGACAGACACTGTCTTAATTGTCAGTGCACTGTGTTCATCCAAATTAGCTGGGAACCAAGGGTCTAAGAGAGCACCGAGTCTGTGCCAGGAATGAGACACCAAGAAGGAGACTGTTTTGAATCAAATTTAGGTTTAGGTGGAATTAATAAATGTAAATAAACTCAACAGATTAAATATCTTTCATTGCTCAGGAAGGACTAGCACAGTTTTTGATAATTCGTGAGATATCTGGCATAGAAATTGTCAGGGTCACTAAACTTCAAGTTACTCCCAAACCCTAGCGATTTATTTTCTCTTTGAAGTTGAAGTCCATCTCCTAAAATTCAGGATTATTTGAACTGGCATCAAAATCCAAAACTGGATTTGACTGATCATTCCTTAGAACACTTTGCCAAATCTAGAGCCAATCTAGTGACTGCTATGTCAAGGATGGACTATTTATGTTTTTTGTTTTGCCTTTTTTTTTTTTTTTTAATCTCCGGGAAATTATTGTTTAAAAAAAAAAAAAAAAAAGGCAGGGCACCTGGGTGGCTCAGTGGGTTAAGCCGCTGCCTTCAGCTCAGGTCATGATCTCCGGGTCCTGGGATCCAGTCCCGCCCGCATTGGGCTCTCTGCTTGGCAGGGGGCCTGTTTCCCTTCCTCTCTGCCTGCCTCTCTGCCTACTTGTGATCTCTCTTTTTCAAGTAAATAAATAAAATCTTTAAAAAAAAAAAAAAGGCAAAATAAGTGCTTTAAAGAAATTTTAGAATGAGAAGATGTTTTTAAAATCAGATCAGGGTTTTTTGAGCCATCAGCCATTTTTCTTCCTTCTGAACTCTTCTGTGTCTTGGTTTTTCTTTTGCTCCTTGGTGGCTGTTAAGTAACCGTCATTCAGAAACTCTTCCTCTATTTTCTTAGTCCTGACCTTAACGTATCTTAGCAGCGCCAACTGTGATTACTGACACCACAGAAGCCCATTGTGATGAAATGGAAAGACTGGCTGTTTCAGAAAACCAACGGAGCCCACTCCCTGTGCCTCGGGAAATCCTGTCAGGCCAAAGGTCTGCTCTTGACCTAGTCAGCTGCTGAGGAGGCGGTTGGTACCTGCTCCACAGGTGTGGTGCTGACAGAAACATCTTGTTAGTAAGAGGCACTGGGATGCCTGAAGATGGCAATTCGTAAAAATGTTGGTAGGCAAAGAATTGTATGTTTGTGTGAATCGTACTTCAAGCAGATCTTAGCACTGTTTTATTCTCAAAGCACAGTTGATCAAATTTAACAAGCTAAAACATTGGAGGCTGATCAAGGAATATCTTTTAATAGCCATCAGTTGTATTTCAATATTATTTTGAGATAAAGGGCTTAATTTTGTGTTTCCAAGTCTGTGAGTTTAGTTTTTTTCCACCTTTGATCACCTCAGTGGGCTTGCTGGTGCACAGTCCACATGTAAAAAAAAAAAAAAAAAAAACTTTCTAAGTGAATGCCCTTCTTGTTTTAATTTACTTCCTTTTCTTAGCAGAAACTGAGATAGAGAAAACACAGTTGCTTAAAAAAGACAGAGGAAGAAAAAAACCAGACCAAACCCTATTTCCTATTCAGATTTCTACTCATCTTACTGTGAAGTCAAAGGGTAGTGTAAAGTTTTGATTTGCAACAAATTCTAAGATTATCCATTAACTACTCTAGCAGGCTTTCTGCTCCCTTTCTAATTTTTAAAGGGGCCAGGCTCTTCTCTTTGAGTTTGTCTTTAAAGAAGTATATTTTCAGCAGACCGGTCTCTTAGAGGGATGGAATAGCTTTTCAAATGTTGGATGGAGGTTGCATGCAAGTGACAGGCACCAGGCAGAAGCCGCTCGTCTCTGGGGCGAAGAGAAAGTGGCTAGAAGCGCTTTGAACTCCGAATCCTTGTTGGAAAGTAGGGAGCTGCAAAAATCTTTGTTACAAAACCCCTGAAAATATTGTGCAGCGTTAATGCCGCATTTTTGGCCGTAGCACGTACCATAAGAGAGGCAGGTTTTTTCTAGGGACAGAATGAGTGCCTGTTGTCCAGTTTGCTGTCGTGGACATGAAGAAGAAGGGCAGAAGGTCAGGGAGTCAGAATCCTCCCAGGCAAGGACAGATAAGGCTGCGTTACCAGAATCTGCTTGTCTCTCAAAGGCCACAGTAACTGCAACAACCTCGGGTGACAAATACTGTTGCTTTTTCTGGGGCGAGTTCTGCAGAGGCAGCCGAAGCTCTGGTAGCACCCTCACCAGCCATGCTCTGTTGGGGCGGTTTCTGTCTTGCTTTCCCAGCCTCCTGACATTACTGCCTTTTGGGTTTTTGTTTTTTTTGTTTTTTTTTTTTTTTTAGCACTCTGAACTTGACCCAGCAGCTGTTACCGCACGCCCAGCATCAGAAATAGTCATCTTGAAGCGTCCCCTAGTTCCTCTTCTTTAACTGTTCCCCAAAGATACACAGTCCAACAAAAGTTGTTTGATCATCTTCTTTATGTAATAAGTTACATAATGTTAAATAGAAGACATTAAGCAAAGGTCACCCATCCCCGTAAAAAGTTGGAGACAAGGACAGTTGAAGCTAAAGATCATTATGGCATTGGCCAAGTCACATACTTCCAGAAAACAGCAGTAGGTAATTATCAGACCTTTTTTTTTTTTTTTTTTTTAGATTTTATTTATTTACTTGACAGACAGAGATCATAAGTAGGCAGAGAGAGGAGGAAGCAGGCTCGCCACTGAGCAGAGAGACCAATGCGGGACTCGATCCCAGGACCCTGGGATCCTGACCTGAGTTGAAGGCAGAGGCTTAACCCACTAAGCCACCCAGGTGCCCCTAATTATTAGACCTTTTTGACCAATGAATTCCTTGCTTTGCTGGTATGTACCACCACTGGGTTTCGAGGGTTTCTGCAAATAAGGTGCTGTAGGTTTCCCTCCTATTGGGTATTCTTCTGTTGTGCAGCTATTTGTCAAGGAGACGCTTGAGTTTCTACCGCATTTATCAGCTTTATTGGAGCTGGTTTTATACTATGGCCACTCATTTAGTTTCCTTCATGGTGGACTAAAAACCAGAGGACTCCGCCTGGATTCTTCCTGAAAGAACACTAGGTCTGATGTCTCCCTGTGTCTGGCGCCTTGGCTCCTCCGCAGGGGAGACGTGGAGAGGGGAGAGAAGCCAACCCAGCAAGATGACTTTCTTGGGCTCCTTCCCCAGCCTCTCAAAAGGAATCTGCCTCTGGGCTCCAGTAAGGGAAAAGGGACCTGTCCCTTCAGCTGGCTGGTCAGAAACATGTCATCTGCAGATACAGGTTGAATCACCATTTACTTGAAGTGGGAATGGTTGGGAGGAAAGGAAAAGTGTGAACTGCTTTGTTTTTTTTTTTTTCTTTCTTTCACCCATAGTGTAGAATGAGCAGATATTTAGGGATATGAGTTCTTGGTTACTTCGGGTAACAAAACAGTAAATAGGGTTTCACACAGTCCAAAAATAGCTTTTATGGTTAACAAAAGTTCTTGCTTAAATGATGAAAAATGTTTCAGGAGCAGGGGGCATTCAAAGTGTCAGCGAGGTTTTAGTCATCTGTGAGAGAAGTAAACACATGTTTGGGGGAAGAAATAAAAGACTGACTCCTGCGTGGAAGGCACACACAAGTTCAGATAAAGTCTGCTTGAAACAGCTGCTCTACAGAATGGTGTTCTTCCTTTTGCACTAGTGGCCTCCGTTTTAAACCCTGTAATTAGATTAGGGGTGTGTGGTGGCTCAGTCAGTGGAGTGGTCCTGTTCATGATCTCATGGTCCCGCGATCAAGCCCTGCCTTGGGCTCTGCACTCAGCAGGGAGTCTGCTTGAGTGTGTCTCTCTCTCCCTCTCTTTCTCTCTCTCTAAAATAAATCTTTAAGAAAATGCTCATTTAAAAAAAGTGAGATTTAAGGCACGCCTGGTGGCTCAGTCAGTTGAGTCTCTGACTCTTGATTTGGGCTTAGGTCAAGATCTCAGAATCGTGGGATCAAATTCCATGCTGTGCTCTACATGGAACCTGCTTAGGATTCTCTCTCTCTCTCTCTCGCTCTCTTGCTCTCTACCTCTTCCCCTCGCCTGCTTGCCCCCTCCCTCAACAAAAAAAAAGGTTAAAATAAGTTAGATCAAGTATGGAAACATCTGTCCAATATTTTCATGTTCTTATCCATGTACTCGTTAGTAGACATAGCAATTTTGCCCAGTATTCATGCTTTCTGCTACAGTGCATGCCAGTCTCCAGAGGATGAGACATAGGTAGAAACTCATAAAATAGTCTGCGGCAATCATGGGAGGCCCAGGCTGTAAGGAGAAAACATCAGATCTTCTGGGTACTGGTACCTCACTGAGGAAGGATCTCTCGGACCCAGAGATCCAGCATCCCTAGATTCCGTTCTCCGGGCCCTCAAATTCCCTCACTTACTGACCAGAGAAACTTTTTTAGCTTGCAGATTTTGGCTGCTGGTGGGGAGGAGGTATTAGAAGCTGAAGTACTTGTTTTATTTTAACAGCAACAACAGCAATACATCTCAATGAAATAACACCCCTTATAGTTGAGGAAGTAAGTTTCCACTTAAGCGTAGTTTGAATTTACCAAACTTACCGACTTTCAAAAGGCTCCAAATATTTCACCGTAGTATTTCATATAGGATTATAAAGTAGGACAAGGGGAGAAATAAAGCACTAATAAAAGATGATAGCACTTTGGCAGTCAGGTGTTCTTAGTTTTATCAAAAGAATGGCTAGTGAATTTAGTTTTCTTGAATACTGAAGAATGTCTTTTAAAAAGTTATAATAGATCCTGTGGGTACTTACTGAAGTAGAATAATACATTAAGTTTGGATTCAAATTCCAAAATAAAGCTGGTGAATACACATAATTATATCCCACCTGCCGTAAGTCAGGGTATTTATTTTCTTCAGAATGAGCTGGAATCCATCTTTCCACTTTGTCTAATTTCACTTCATGAGGGGTGATAAGGACCCAGAGAAATAAGCCAGTTAGAGATTACCTTTATCAACAGCTCTCTCCTCTGTGCAGCCACAAGTGGATTTCTTAGATCAGCACCATTCCATAGAAATGCAATGCAAGCTGCGTATGTAATTTATAATTTTCTAGTTTCCAAATCTTAAACAATTATATGAAGGTAGTAACTAATACAGGCAAAATATTTCAGCTTGGAGTCAGTTTTTAAATTATTGAGGTATTTTACGTGCTTTGTTTTCAGTAAGTCTTCCAAATTGGTCGTGTGGTTTTGTACTTACTAGCTCCATTTTCGGGGCTCAGTAGTCCCCACATGGCTAGTAGCTACCAAATCGGGCAGCACAGTGTTAGCGTGCCAGGAGCTGGAGGTGAGGCTGTGGCAGCAAAGCAGGAAGGCTTTCATCTGTCCAACCAGGAGTCGGAGCTTTACCCTGAAGACTGTGGGAGCCAGCAAAGGATCTTAGGCTGAGAAGTATTTTAATTTTGAACTTCATCTGGTGGTCTTAGAGAAGAGACTGCGATTCAGGAGTGGGTCCGCAAGCCAGAAGCATGCTCGAAGGCTGTTGTCTAAGTGAGGAGTGATAGGAACCTAAACTGTGGCACCCCTCTCTCGTGTCCCCTCCTTCTCAGGAGCTTTGTACTATCACTTTACCATTCTTCAATTAAAAACAAACAAACAAACAAAAAGGAACCTAAACTAAAGTGTGTCTGAGAAGGGTAGGAGGTAAAATCATCAGAGTTTAGGGGTGACTCCTGGATCTTAGGGGATGGAGAGGGAGTAATCTAGGATGGTTACTCAGTTTCTCCCTGTGGTTATGGGGACAACAGTAGTAGTGTTGCCAGAAACGGAGGGAGGCCAGGTTGAGAAGGGGAAAGGCGTTCAGAATGGGGCTTGCTGACTTTGTGGTGTCTTTGGAACAGGCAGGTGGATAGGTCTAGTTTGACATATAAGAGTTTACACAAGAGAATATGTAGCTTTAGAAGCTAGAAAGGCTGGGTAGGAACTTTCAGTACTTAAGGTGCCAATGAAAACATTAGGCAGTAACAAGAAGTGGATGTAAGACAGGTGATCAAGGACAGCTTTATAGAAAAGGTGGGGTTTGAGCAGAGTCTTAAAGAATGGGTGGGATTCAGAAAGGCAAAGATGACACAAGAGGTAGCAGAAATATAGAGAGGTAAGAAAAAATATGAGACGCATTTAAGCGACGCTGAATAAACCTATCTGCTGGGCACATGGGTTTCGGGCTAAGATCAAAGCCAGCCTAACAGCCTAATGCAGTTTGCAGACATGTTCTGTTTGGCTTGCATGGGGTTGGAGCTTGCTGGATTCCAAATTTAAGGTAGGTGCCAACATTTCAACAAAAAATTTCTGGCTTTCTTTTAAAATAAAAGGGGGCTGGGAGATAGACTTGGCAACGTGGTGGTCCTGTATAGAAATAATGAACTCCCTCTCTCCGACAAGCGTGTTTTACTCCTTAATGCTACTTGCCCGAGACCTGTCGACATCTGCATTTTCTGCTTTTCAGTAGAGGGTCAGTAGATAATAAGGGCACAAAGATCGACTGCTGAGAGGTTATGAGGGGCCTTTAATCCCGAAGTAAAGAATACAAATGTGGACAGTGGGCAAGTGATGCGTGAGGGATTGATGAGGTGAAAGGGTTGTTCTGGACCAATGTGAAAATGCAGAAGTTGGGGATGGGAGTTGCCCGTTTTGAAAAGGAACAGGCAGATGCACTGGTGTTGGTCTATCCAAGTAGGCATAAAAATACAAAATGGAAGTCTCTTAAGGGGATGGCATTCATTCATCCCTGAAGGCATCTGGGACCACCTGGAAACACTGGGCCGTTGAACTTGCTGGGGTAATTTGCTTTGCAGGCTTCTGGAATTCAGGCCAAAGTTTGGTGTAGGGAACAGTAAGTCTGATTGTTTCAAACAATTGTTTGGATTTGTGAAAACATCTCTGTGGTTTCAGAGAAAGCAGTAGGAGGACAGACATGCTTTTTCTCCTGTGAGCACAGATGCTCATTGAGAGAATGGATGTGCTAAGAGAGGGTGACACTTTGGGGCTGTGGAGCAGAGCTTATGCTGGTGGGTGCTGAGTTGCGTGTTTTGTCACCCAAGATAGCACCTGCCTGGTCACACTGCCTTTTAAAACATTGTCAGGGCATCTGGGTGGCTCGGGCTTCCTCTTCACTCCCTCTGCTTTGCTCTCTCTCTGTCAAACAAATAAATACATCTTAAAAAAAAAAAAAAAAACCAACACATTGTCAGGTGGCCATTTCATAGTCACTGTTCTAGGCACACTGTCAATTAAGGGAAAGGGTCCTTTTTAAAAAAAACCCTAAAATTAATATATTTTTAAAAAGATTTTATTTATTTGAGAGAGAGAGACAGAGACAGGGAGCCCGCTGTGGGGCTCGATCCCAGGACCTTGGGATCATGACTTGAGCCAAAGGCAGACGCTTGACCCACTGAGCCACCCAGGAGCCCCTAAAATTAATATTTTATCATTATTAAATGTGTCAGGCACTATTCTAAGTTCTTTACACAGATACTTTATTTTAATCCTCAAAACCACCCTCCTGAGGTTTGTTGCTATCTCCATATTATAGACAAGGTAATTGAGAATCTGGAGGTTAAAAACTTATTCAGGGTCACTAGGCTGATAAGGCATGGACCCTAGACTTGAACCCAAGCAGTCTTTCTAAGAGGGTTTTCTCCTAACCGCTGTGTTCAACTGCTTCTGTGTCTCTGTCTGTCCTGATGCTACACAGCCGGGCAGATTCATAGCCAGGGACCCTTACACTTTTATCCTGGAAGCTCCAGGACAGCTTATTTCAGGGGTGGCCGTTTAGTTCAGGTTCTCCAAGAAGATGTGAAACTGCCTTAAACTGCCTTTAAGGAGAGCAGATGATGGCGTTCTTAGGTGACCCTGACAGAGCAAGGTTGTCCGACATGTTCAAAGTGCTAACTTGGAAAATGCGTATTGGGGAGCGCCCGGGTGGCTCAGTGGGTTAAGGTCTCTGCCTTCGGCTCAGGTCATCATCCCAGGGTCCTGGGATCCAGCCCCGCATTGGGCTGTCTGCTCGGCAGGGCGCCTGCTTCCTTCTCTCTCTCTCTGCCTGCTCTGCCTACTTGTGATCTCCGTCTGTCAAATAAATAAATAAAATCTTTAAAAAAAAAAAAAGGAATGCATGTTGGAACCCATTTTTGAATGGGTTCTGATGAATGGGTTCTTCATATGTTCTGATGAAAAACTAGCACAGAAGAAATTTTATGAATATTTGGATTTGGAAGGGGGTGAGAGTCTATAACATTGTGGAGACACAAAGGCATTTTGTGTCAAAACTTGCCAATTTTTCCTACCATATTTAGTGTCGCTTTTTTCTCTTTGGCCCACAGATGAAATATGTGAACGAGAGATTTCAAGATGGAAAAAACAAAGAGGTGGTTCTTATGTGCATTGGCATCACTTCAGGAGTTGGACGGCTGCTCTTTGGCCGGATTGCAGATTATGTGCCCGGTGTGAAGAAGGTGTATCTTCAGGTACTTTTTTAAGCTGCTTTGCCCCCGGCAAAATTATCTTTTATCTCTTCATGTCTTGTTATACGTATTTATTTACTTAAATTCTTCTGTAAAAATGACAACTATTTTCTGGAACCTAACTTCCTTTTTTTTTTAAGATTTTATTTATTTATTTGACAGAGATCACAAGTAGGCAAGAGAGGTAGGCAGAGGGGTGGGGGAGGCAGGCTCCCTGCTGAGCAAAGAGCCCGATGTGGGGCTCCATCCCAGGACCCTGAGATCATGACCTGAGGTGAAGTCAGAGGCTTTAACCCACTGAGCCACTGAGGCGCCATCTGGAACCTAACTTCTACCAGCAGTTTTTCAGAGGGCAAAATCGCTAATGAGTTTCGGGTTTTCAACATGGGACACTGAAGATCAAACAACAATCTTATTTGTTTTGTCACGGAACTCTACCAAATCCAAATGGTTTTTGCCCATTACTTTTTCTAAGAAGAATGTTTTATTTTTGGCACTGTTCTCATAGTCATGTGCCTTTTGCAATATCTTGTGAAATTCGGGGGTGTGTGTTTCTTTTGAACTTCTTTATTGCACATTGCCTCCTGGGCGTCGAGGGGTGTGCACGAAACTAATGCTAATTCCAAGACCATACTGACACTCATTTGACAAGTGCTTAAATGACTCCTCCATGCTGGACACTGTGCTAAATGCTGCAGGGGAAGCATGAAACAGGACCTGGGCCCTCAGTTAGTAGCTGATGGTCTCATGGGGAGACAGATAAAACAGTGTTACGGTGCAGTAGAATAATGACTGTTCTAGAAGGTGCCGTAGAAACATGGGCACCAGACATCTGAGTTGCTAGCGAGGGTTCCTGGCTGGTGGGGTGTTCCGACGTGAGTGGCAGTCAGATGGATAAAGCAGAGAAGTGTGTTCCAAGCAGACAAAACCCCGTGGGCAGACAGGTGGAGGTGTGACATGGTCTATTATGTCTGGGAAGCTGAGTGAAAGGGGATAAAGTAGACGGGCTGGAGGGAGACGCAGGAGGCAGGTGCGGAGGAGCATGACCACTGTCCTGACGTCTACCAGGAGCCATGAGAGGGTTTTTTTGTTTTTTTTTGTTTTTTTTAAGATTTTATTTATTTGACAGGCAGAGATCACAAGTATGCAGAGAGAGAGGAGGAAGCAGGCTCCCTGCCGAGCAGAGAGCCCGATGCGGGGCTCTGGGATCATGACCTGAGCCAAAGGCAGAGGCTTTAACCCACTGAGCCACCCTGGTGCCCCCAATGAGAGGGTTTTAACCAAGGAAGCGACATGGCACGAGTCGTATTTTATTAAGCTTAATTCAGCGAAGAGTGGAATTAGTGGAGGCGGGGCAGGGGTTCTGACCGCCCCGGAAGGCTGCGGGTCGTATAGCTGCCTTTCTGTGACGTGGCCCGAATAGGCAGGCCACAGAGACAGAAAGCAGATTCGTGGTTGCTGGGGCAGGAGGAGGAGGCACTGGGGAGTAACTGCTACAGGGTATGGGGACTCTTCCTGGGGTGATAGAAGTACTCTAAAATTAGGCAGTAGTGATGGTGGTACAACTTTGTTAACTAAAACCCACACAGTATTGACTTTAAAGGGGTGAATTTTATGGTATGTGAATTTATTATCTCAATAAGGCTGTTTAAAAAACAGAGGGACTGGCTGGAGACTATTGAAGTCGTCGAGGCAGGAGGAGCCAAGGCAGAAGCATTGCAATGAAGCGGTTTGAAGCCAGGACCCTGGGGGGTGATGGGGCCCCCTCCGCAGGGTGTGAGGTTTGTGGTTCTAGTCACAGACTGGATGCTTGTGCTGCTTCATTAAGGTCAATGATTCAGTAATAGAGTAAGATGCTGAGTTCATTTTTGCCATTTTAAATTTGTGCTGCTGATGGGAAGGTTGGGTTTGGAGCTCCTGAGAGAGTCAAGAGACCTGTGGGACTTCGGCATTCGCGGGCTGTATGCGGGGGTGGAGGTCCCAGTGTGCAGCGGGGAATGAAAGGAGTGGCCAGTGGTGGGAAGGAAGCAGGGCGCAGAGTGTTTTCAGAGGCAGGAGTGCTCGGCAGTGTCAGCAGCTAGTGAGACGGCAAGCACGTCAGAGACTGAAAGGGTTTTGGCACCTGCGTGGCTCACGTGGTTAGGCAACGGCCTTCGGCTCGGGTCATGATCCCAGAGTCCCGGAATCGAGTCCCGCATGGGACTCCCAGCCCCATGGGGAGTCGGCTTCTCCCTCTGACTTCCCCTCTCTCATGCTCTCTCAAATAAATAAATAAAATTTAAAAAAAAAAAGACTAAAAGGTTTTCATTGGATTTAGCAACAGAGTTTCAGCCTAGTGGCAGGTGCTAACGAATGATCATAGTCACTGAATGAATGGCCACATAGACTACTGTGCTCAGAAGCTTGGCTGTGAAGGGAAGGTGAAGGGGAGTCTGGGGTGGGGGCGGTTTGGGAGTAGGGAACCCAGCGTGTCTCCTCACCGTATAGATGGGCGGCAGTATTTGAACCGGGCCTTAAGTAGGATTTGGATGCAGGAAAATGATTGGAGAAAGCATTTATTACAGATAAAATAACTTTCATTAAGTGATTTGAAATAACAGCAGCTGCCATTTATTATTTCCATGTGGCAGACATGAGCTCAGGGCCCCACGTGCAGTCTCTGGTACTCCTAACCCCAGCCCTTTGAGGACGGTATTGGAGGTGTGAACCCTGAGGAGCAGGGAGGCGGCCTCGCTGTGGGTGGCTGTGTGTGGATCCCCTCTGCTGTCTGCAGAAAGGAGTCTGGTCATGTGGTGGAAGGAAGCGTCCATAGCTGGTAGAGTGCTCCTTTTGAAAGCGTTTACTGTGTTATGATCAGTCTACTTTCATTAGGACCTTTTCTGCGGACCTGCTTGTAGAACAGTTGGTCTTGTTCTCAATGGTTAAGGGAACCCTCTAATGGACACTTGCTGCATTACGGACTCTCCGCTTCTTTCATTCTTTCCAACGATTGTGTCTACTGTGCTCCATCCAGCCTAGACCCGGGCAGGCTAATACACACAAGACACGCATGGCCCCTGAGTTCCTCGAGCAATACTGGGGGCAGGAAAAAGGAAGAGCTCAAGAAGATAGGGAGTGACATGGCAAGAGTTTGGGAAACTAGGAAGGGCCACATTGTATAGGACCTTAAAAGCCAAATGAAGAGATTTTACTTTAAGTGTAGTGAGTCTTTACTGGAGAATGACGTGGTTTGATTTCACATTTTTTAAAAAGATGTATTTATTTGAGTGAGGGAGAAGGAGAGGGGAAGAATCTCAAGCAGACACCCCACTGAGCATGGAGCCCGACACAGGGCTCGATTTCACGACCCTGAGATCATGACCTGAGCTGAAATCAAGAGTCAGGTGCCCCTGATTTCACACTTTATTTTTTATTTTTTAAGGATTTTCTTTTTGTATTTGAGAGAGAGAGAGCATGAGCCAGGAGAGGGACAGAGGGAGAAGCAGGCTCCCGGCTAAGCAGGGAGCCCGACATAGGACTCGATCCCAGGACCCTGGGATCATGATCTGAGGGGAAGGCAGACGCTCAACTGACTGAGCCACCCAGGCACCCCCTGATTTTACATTTTAAAGTCACTGCGGTTGTATGTGGAGGAGAGATTCCTGAGATGGAAGCAGTAATCCATTCTCCACAGTAGTGTCTGCTGAGTCACAGGTGAGCGGACTGCATTTCCGAGAGGCCTGTGAAGGAGAAGGAGGGCCTTCAGTGTGTGCTGTGGCTCCTGGCCTCGCTCCTTTACATCACTCCCCTCCTCTGTCTCTCCTTTTCCTCCGCTTCCCTGCCCAACTCCCAACCATTCAGTTTGGTTTTTGATTCTTGGCTGTTCTTTGCCGCAACCGACTCCAGCTCTGCCTGTTTGCTTTTCGCCCTTTCTTTCCCTCGCTGGCTGGCGGCCTCTTGGCCTGGCCCGTGAGATCTGGAAGGCTCCCACTGCTCACCTTCCTTACCTTCTCGTCATGGGTGGGGCAGACATACCCGCTCCCGGCTTCTGTCCGTTACGGCCCAGCCGCACCAGCTGTGACACTTCTCTCCCCTCCCCGTCTCCTAGCAGCTGGGCACGGAACACACTTCACAACCTCCCACGTGGTCGGATTTCTGGTCACAATCATCTTGGGTCTGGGAGGCTGCAGAGCAGAAAAGCACAGACTCTGGAGTGAGACATGAGTTTACCCCAGTTCTTGTCACCAGCTGTCTCCAGAAGCGGCCGAGGGCTGCGGTAAGGAGTCACGGTGACAACCATGTAAAGTATCTCCCCAGAGCGGGTGATTAATAAACCCTTCCTTTGATTACGTTTTAATATTCTATCAAATACTGAAGCAGATCCTGATTTGGAACAGGTCTCAAGAAAGGAGACCTTGGTTATCCTGAACTAGAGATCTTTGCTTATAATTTTTTTAAAGTTATCTGTACATCCAACGTGGGGCTCGAACTCACAACCCTGGGTCGCACGCACCACCAAGTGAGCCAGGCGCCCCGGTGACCTCTGCTTATAGACAGACTCCTCACCTCCTGGTTCGGCAGTCTCACACCTCCGCTTCAGAGTTCTGAATGTAAACTCCGTCAGGGTCCTGGTTTCGTGTTTTCAGCTTAACCACTTTAAATGCCGAGCAAAGAGATGACTGAATTGCATCATATGGAATATTAACGGTTAAAGGCTTTCTGCTCAGGGCTCCTAGCTGGAAACGTCTGGAAACTTTATATTGAATAAATTCGTAGGAGCAACACTTGACTCTAACTGGGGCCAGTTGTGTGTGTCTGCCTCTGAAAATGCCTCCTGCTTATTCAGGTGCAGCTCATTTTTCTTCTGGAACTATACTTAGATTCCTGAGCAAAACTTAAAACTGACATTTCTCCAAGAATGTTCTTTTAGTGATAGAAATAGGGAAAGATAATAGGAAAAAAAAAAAAGGGAAAGAAAGACCCACCCCAATTTTTTTATTAAGTATGTAAACAAACTCAAGCAAGGTGTTCTGTAATAGAACCTATAATACTGTGACAGAAGATATTTCCTTGGGTGATTTTAAGAAAACAAAAGCAAGAAAGACATCTCAACCGTCAATGCCTTATTAAATGTCAGTGCCAGAGGCTAGCAGAGAATTAGGGGCCTCTGAATACTTCATTTAGGGGCGCTTGAGAGACTCCATTAAGCCATCTGCCTTCGGCTCAGGTCATCATCATACCAGGAGTCCTGGGATTAAGCCCCGCACCTGGCTCCCTGCTCCTCGGAAAGCCTGCTTCTCCCTCCCACTCCTCCTGCTTGTGTTCCCTCTCTCTCTGTGTCTCTCTGTCAAATAAATGAAATCTTTAAAAAAAAAAAAACTCATTTAAATCTAACCAGAGCTGCTGTGCTGGAGGAGGGGAAAGAAGTTTGTAGTAATACTAAATCTATTTATCTTTCAAACTGGAGCCCAGTATTTACAAATCAATATTTGATGTATGGATCAGTATTTATTTGGGGAAATGATAAAATACAGAAACTCCCCTTTGAACAGTTCACGAGCTATTTTCTGAGAGATGGTAAAGGATAAATGTGTAAATGCCAATGAACTCAATTCTTAACAAAAAACCAAGAAACTTTACTTTTAAATAACAATTTCTATTTATTAAAACTTAACAATTTTGAGTAACAATAGTTATTGTCAAGTAATTGAAAAAGGGAGAATAATATAGTTAATATAGTTTGAACTGAGAACTCATAGTCGGGTAAAGGATTAAGAAATTGTTAAGTTCAAATATATAGTAATATATACATAAATTTGAAACTTTTTTTTTTTTTTTAAGAGGTGGGGAGGGGCAGAGGGAGAAGGAAAAAGAGAACCTTAAGCAGACTTCAAGCCCAGTGCAGAGCCCAACACAGGGCTGGATCTCATGACCCTGAGATCATAACTTGAGCCAAAATCAAGAGTCAGATGCTTAACTGACTGAGCCGCCTAGAGACTCCTACTAAATTTGAAACTTTTTTTTTTTTTTAGTTTTATTTATTTATTTATTTGACAGAAAGATCACAAGTAGGCAGAGAGGCAGGCAGAGAGAGAGAGAGAGAAACAGGCTTCCCGCTGAGCAAAGAGCCCAATATGGGGCTTGATCCCTGGATCCTGAGATCATGACCTGAGCCGAAGGTCAGTGGCTTTAACCACTGAGCCACCCAGGCACCCCTAAACTTGAAACTCTTAAGTGAATTATTTTTTACAAAACCAACCAAAGAACAAAAATTAGAAGGGTCCAAAAATGTATAGAAAAATCAGGATAACCACCAGAAGTAAAGGGTCTTAAATTTGGGAAAAACATTCATATATTGAGCACAATTGATTTGGTGTGCTTAGACTTTCAGTAGTTCACTCTGGCTCTCTTACCTTGGGAGAGATTTTTACTGAACAAAATAGTAAAAGAACAGGAAGTATATTCAAAGAAAAAAATATTCTTGAAAGCAAACCTAGGGATGCCTGGGTGGCTCAATTGATTAAGTGCCTGCTTTTGGCTCCGGTTGTGGTCCCAGGGTCCTGGGATCCAGTCCCACATCGGGCTTATCGGGGAGTCTGCTTCTCTCTCTGCCTGCTCTGCTTGCTGCTCCCTCTGCTTGTGTTCTTTCTCTGACAAATGAATAAATAAAATCTTTATTAAAAAAAAAAAGAAGAAGAAAGCAAACCTCGTATAGTTACAGTGGCATGGTTGGGAATGTTTAGTTGGTGGCTTGACCAATTAAATTCATTGAATGCGGCCCCATAGTGTCCAGAAATTTTATTCTAGATTCTCTGGAGTTTGTGATAATGGATAAGTCATGACTTTCCATGTTTATCTCCTTTTATGTTTGTAGGCAGAATTAAAAAATAAATATATATAATTAAGACTATTAAAGTATGGTTAGGTTATCAATGATAATACTCCTGAAATCTTTATGTACATGTGAATTTCAAACTGAAAGGTCCCCCAATAATGAGTCTGTGATTAAAGGAGAGAGACTGATACAAAGTGAAGGTCAAGCAAAGCTTTATTTCATACCAAGTATCAAGAATCAAACTGAACATTCGGGGCCACGCCTCTTACAGAGAGGGCAACCTCCCCCGGCCACCCCGCCTTACCGACTAACTTTTTTAAAGGGCAAGGGCCATGTTGTTGGGCCTGGCCACACACAGGTGGCCAATGAGATTGTAACACAAAGAGAAAGCTGCACAGTCATGCTAGGTCACACACGGGTGGCCAATTGAATTACAATTCACCCTAGTAGATATTTGAACTAGCCTACCACCTTGGTCAGAATTGGTGCCCAAAAGGCGGGGCCCACACTCCTTGGTAGCTAAGGAGACAGGATGTGCCCCGACTCATTGGATGTCTCCACCTGGCCTGACCCACCCTTTTATTTGGGCTTTGTTACCTGGGACTGGTTCCCTGGGCTTGCTTTTAAGTAAGTTCCGGGGTAGGGGGGCAGGGCCAGTTTAAGTTTTACTGAATAAACAACAAAATCACTGTTTAACCCAAGATGGAATCCCTCTGGCTAAATAGGCCCCTTACAAAACTTTCTACATTTTATTTTTAGATCTTTTACTGTAGATGGGAAATATTGGGAGGCCTTTTTTTTTTTTTTACTTGTTCAGGGTCACAGAGAGCTGGAACCAGGTCTTGTTCCTCTGAACCTTAGTTCTTTCCAACCTACCAGGCTGCAAGCCCACTAATTACCCATGCAAAGAAATTATGCATGTGTTTTCATTGAATTGGGTTGGAGGAAGTGTTCAAGTAGAAAATAAAAAGGAACACCTGGGTGGCTCCTCCAGTTAAGTTTCTGCTTTCCGCTCCTGTCCTGAGCACCCGCCGGGCTCCCTGCTCAGTGAGGAGCCTGCTTCTCCCTTTTCTTCTCCTTCTGCCCCTCCCACACCCTTGCTTCCTCTCTCTCACAAATGAGTAAATAAAATCTTTTTTTTTTTTTTTTAAGATTTTATTTATTTAGTTGACAAACAGAGATCACAAGTAGGCAGAGAGGCAGGCAGAAAGAGAGGAGGAAGCAGACTCCCTGCTGAGCAGAGAGCCCGATGTGGGACTCGATTCCAGGTTATGTGGGATCATAACCTGAGCCGAAGGCAGAGGCTTTAACCCACTGAGCCACCCAGGTGCCTGAGTAAATAAAATCTTTAACAAAGAAAGAAGGGGGGGAAATACCCAGGAGAATGGGAGATGGTGTTCTTTGGAAAAAGTGAAGTGCCAGACTTAATTTTCAAATAACTAACTCAGAGTCTTAAACTATTATACCATAAAGTCCTGTTTTAATAGTGAAGAATAAAAATACACTGAGCTGTATGGTATGATGGTACCAAAAAGAGACCTAACCTGGAGTCTGCCACTTGCTTCAAGAGCATGTTTCTTACCGTGGGGTCCGCGGACCACTTGCATGAGGATCCGCTGGAGAACTCGGTACAACTGCCGCGCCTCCTCCCGCGTCCGCCGCCTCCTGCGTCCGTCCACTCGCTGGGCCCCGCAGGCAATCAGGCCGTGGAGGAGCTTGTGCGCGGCTGCCCTGAGCTGAGTGACCGAGCTTGGTGGGCCGGAGGTGGGAAAAGCAGAATAGAAGATGGTGACCCAGATGGCTGCTTTATATGGTCTCTCCCTTCCTCCCAGCCCCCTGGTCGTGGAGGTACCCCCAGGAAGAGTTCCGCCTGCTCGCTGCTCCCGCCTGCGCAGACCAGGGGTTCCCGGGTGGGCATATGTAGACACGTTACTAAAAGTCTCCCAGCATCACTCTGCATGTAAAATGGGCATCACCTTAGTACCCACTTCATGAAGTTGTTAGGAGATCACTAGCTAACATGTTTGGAACAATGCCTGACTTTTTTTTTTAGATTTTATTTATTTATTTGACAGAGGCAGGCAGAGAGAGAGGAGGAAGTAGGCTCCCCACTGAGCAGGAAGCCTGATTTGGGGCTCAGTCCCAGGACCCTGAGATTATGTCCTGATTCAAAGGCAGAGGCTTTAACCCACTGAGCCACCCAGGCACAGTGCCTGGCATTTAATAAACACTAAGTAAATGATCTCGCTATCCTATGCATATTTCTAAAAAGGCTGATGCTTTTTGAAACATTTCTTCTGCTGACTGGTGAACTGTCTAGTTTCATTTAGTTCTTTGCTTAAAAAAGTTACTGAATTGCCTGCTCCCTTTTGTGTACCCATCATACTTGGAATATGCAACTGTGGAATATCTAGAACACTCGATGTGCAGTCGTTTTCCATGTTCATCCCCCCACAACCCAAGGGTAAGGAACCAGGGTTTATTCACATGGCACCGTATACAGCACAGAGCACAGAAGTTACCCAATGGCAGGCAAAATCAAGTGTTTGGTTCTGTTAACTCCTCTACCATTAAATGAAAGTGTTCCATGGCTCAGAATATTTCTCAGCCTTAAGTCTGTGCTTAAATAGGGTATATCTGTGCTGTATCACCAGAAGACAGTGTTTGAAAATATCATTAAATAATCACATTGAGTTACATTATCAAATAAAATTGGATTACATAATTTAGCTCTTAGGATGTTCTAGTAGAATATGTTTATATTTTCATTTGCATATTATACATATTTCCTATGATAGTCAAAACTTAATGGAATTTGAATAATTGAAATTCAGTACATATTTATGTAATATATAACAAATCATAGATACTTATTTTAATCTCACTTGATCTGAATATTTGGAATATGTCTGGAATATTGGCAGGCAATGTATTCTAAATTATTCTAAATTATTTAAATATCTAAACCTTACATCATTCTAGTCCCCAAGCTAGAAGCTGTGTGATGTGAAGTACTAAAGCTTGCTGGCATATTTTCCTTTTGTAGAGGACTAATGCTAATAGGGTATATACAACTTCAAAATCAGATGTTTGATGAATGAATTTGAGCTGATTCTTAAAGAAAAGTATTTATTGAGTATCAACCAGGTATAAGATTTTTTTTTTTTAAGATTTATTTATTTATTTATTTGACAGACAGAGACCACAAGTAGGCAGAGAGGTAGGCAGAGAGGGAGGGGGAAGCAGGCTCCCTGCTGAGCAGAGGTTCCCCCCCCCCCCCCCATGCAGGGCTCGATCCCAGGACCACTGGGATCATGACTTGAGATGAAAGCAGAGACTTTAACCCACTGAGTCACCCAGGTGCCCCATCAACCAGGTGTAAGATTCTTAAACCTTAGATTATCTACTCCAAATATGACTTTTGTACAGATTCTGACTTCAAAGAACTTACAGGCTGGAGGGGAACGTAAGTAATAAAAATACTTATTTTACTCTTGTTCCTTTATGGACATTTTGAGAAAGTGCTAGGGGAACTTAGGGGAGATTATTATGGGAGTTGATTATATATATATAAGATCAAGATGAATTGAGCCAGGGAGACAA
This sequence comes from Mustela lutreola, assembly GCF_030435805.1. Classification (NCBI taxonomy): domain Eukaryota; kingdom Metazoa; phylum Chordata; class Mammalia; order Carnivora; family Mustelidae; genus Mustela; species Mustela lutreola. The sequence goes on along the minus strand of NC_081295.1, from coordinate 21,155,640 downwards.
CTAACCAATAGTTGGGCAAAAGTCCTAAGCATGTTGGTTGGTGATTGTAACATTCATTTTTCCTGAGAGCGGAGTTGACGTTGTGCTGTCTTGTCCTAGGTAATCTCCTTTCTCTTCATTGGTCTGATGTCCATGATGATTCCCCTATGTAGGGTCTTTGGGGCCCTCATTGCTGTCTGTCTCATCTTGGGTCTCTTCGATGGATGCTTCATTTCCATTATGGCCCCCATTGCCTTTGAGTTAGTTGGTGCCCAGGACGTTTCTCAAGCAATTGGATTTCTACTTGGATTCATGTCTCTACCCATGACTGTGGGCCCACCTATTGCAGGTAAATATGATGATTCTTCAGTAATTTACTATATGGAAAATACGATTTTTTGTCTGCCGGTCTTTTGCTTTTGTGTGTGCCTTACTGATAACATTTTTAATAAGACCAGCCTTGGATGACGTGTTGAAAAAGTTTGCTGAGGAGTCCCTCTTATCCTTATTGATATATAACACACTCTATAAAATGTTCAATTGTAAGCTTCTGGGCTTTAAGCTTGCACAATGCCTATATTTCATTTATATATGTTTTGGGGAAATGGAAACACAGTTGCTTTTAAAAAAGAGATGAAGAAAAAAAAAAAAGATGAAGATTCTAAAAGATTGCTAAATATGTATGCTTTGTGTAAGAGATCATATCCCCCCCAGAAATAATTAATGGAAAATAGCATTTAGTGGAAACGACTGAAGTGTCCATCAATAGATGGATAAACAGAATGTGTGCGGCTATATAATGGGATAGCATTCAGCCATAAAAAGGAAGTATTGTACCAATCAGTACATGCCACCAGGGGTCGAACCTTGTGACCATTATGTGAAGTGAAAGAAGCCAAATACAAAAGGTCACACACTGTCAGATTTTATTTACATGAAATATGCAGAAGAGGTAACTCCATAGAGGCAGAGAGCAAATTGGTGGTTTCCAGGGGCGGGAAGGAAGGGGAATTAGGGACTAACTAACTGCTTAATGGGTATGGCATTTCCTTCTGGTGTGATCAAGATATTTTGGGACTAGATAGAGATGGTGGTTTTACAACATTGTGAATGTGGTAAATGCCACAGAAATGGTTAATTTTATGTTCTATGAATTTTACCTTTAGAAATCTTCTGAATAGTATAAAGGTGCCTTGTGTTCAATATCACTTGGGTGCCCCTGTGAATTATTAGGTTAGGAATTGATAAAACTAGGATAAAGTTGAATTGTATGTATTGTAATCTGTGTCTGGCCTGTGAGGGGCTCCGCGAAAGCTCACTCTCCGATCCAGAACCACTCATATCTAGCAACTTTGCCAACTGGGAACGTAGTCATGAGTAAGCAAACAGTCACTAAAGGTCTCAGTTTCCCTGCAGGAGGACCCCTCCAGCCCTTCCCCTGTCCCCCAGGTAATACATGACTTCCACTATTTTTACACCTCACAAGCTTGGATTTTTAGGATTTCCAAGTCTACAGCAGATTATAAGCAGCACTTTGGTAGGAATGCTGTTTGCAACTAGAAATAACTGAGAACAGACCAATAACGGGAGATAACCAGAAACTTCCAAAGTAGGCCGATTAGGCGGCTGCTGGCCGCTGAAAGCTCTTGGCTCACCAGGAGGTTCTGAGGGGTCACAGTATTATAGTCAGACATGATAATTAGTGCTCAGGAGGAGGAAAGGTATAGTTATATACAGAATATTCTGATTCAGAAAATAGGAAAATTGTATCTGCATATTGTAACTGTTGTATCTGTATATTATTGTACAATAACATTTCTAATTTCTAATACAATATCTAAAGTTGTATCTGTATATTTTAGGTTTCTGTCTAGAATAAATGTACACTTTTTTAATGTGTCAGTACTTAACTGGACAAATTCTCGGCAGTTTATTTCAAAAAGTCAGATACTCAATTCATTGTGTTCCCTGGACATTTTGGAAAACTGATATTTTATTTTAAAAGCGACAAAAGTTTGGGGCGCCTGGGTGGCTCAGTGGGTTGAGCCTCTGCCTTCGGCTCGGGTCATGATCTCAGGGTCCTGGGATTGAGCCCCGCATCGGGCTCTCTGCTCAGTGGGGAGCCTGCTTCCCTTCCTCTCTCTCTGCCTGCCTCTCTGCCTACTTGTGATCTCTCTCTGTCAAATAAATAAATAGAAATCTTTAAAAAAAAAAAAGGCGACAAAAGTTTAAAAACACTAAGATAACGTTTAAAATCTGGGTTTTGTGGGGCACATGGCTGGCTCAGTTGGTAGAGCCTGTGAGTCTTGATCTCAGGGTTGGGAGTTTGAGCCCCATTTTGGGTGTAGAGATTACTTAAGAAATAAAATATTTTTTTAAAAATCTGGATTTTGTTAGAGAAATTAGAAATAAGGAGTATTCTATTGAGAGTTTTCAGAAGCAGGGCCCAAGGATCTATCAGACTGCCAAACATTTTACTTCCACGTGCTGAAATGTATTTAACAATTTAACTTTTTCATCTTAACTCTCAGATCTATAATTTTTCATGATTTTGAATTCTAATTTTATTTATCTTTTTAAAGATTTTATTTATTTATTTGAGGGAGGGAAAGAGAGAGAGAGAGAGAGAGAGCATAAGCAGGGGAGCGGGGAGGAGCAGAGGCTGAGGGAGAAGGAGATTCCTCGCTGAGCCAGGATCCCGACGTGGGGCTTGATCTTGGGACCATAGGATCATGACCTGAGCCAAAGGCAGATGCTTAACTGACAGAGCCACTGAGGCGCCCCTTGAATTTTTTTTTTTTAAGATTTTATTTATTTATTTGACAGACAGTGATCACAAGTAGGCAGAGAAGCAGGCAGAGAGAGAGGAGGTAGCAGGCTCCTCGCTGAGCAGAGAGCCTGATGTGGGGCTTGATCCCAGGACCCTGAGACCATGACCTGAGCCAAAGGCAGAGGCTTAACCCACTGAGCCACCCAGGCGCCCCACACCCCTTGGATCTTAATTTTAAATAGCTTTATGTTATTTCATAAGCAAGTAGGCCCAAGAAAGTTTGCAATACAGACATTGTGGGATATGTGTGTATGAGAGAAGTTTCAGGCTGGTGGTTTACCCACCTTCCCCTGAAATAAGGACCGTTATACCCTGGGCCACAGTACCCCAAAGGCCTCGGAACAGTTTTGAAAAAGCCAAAGCTTGGTTACAAATATTTTTTTCCATGTAATATCTTGGTACACAAACCCAAAGACCTGTAGTCTGTGGCAAGATTAAAGATCTAAGATCTTTTCCTTTCTCGTATCAGAAAAGGTTTATACTTCAGACCCATTTCCCAAGAAATGTATGACTGATCTGAGACTCCTAGGAGCCACCCTTGTTCTCTCTCAGTGACAGTTTTTTCCCTTCCCAGGGTTACTTCGTGACAAGCTGGGCTCCTATGATGTGGCATTCTACCTCTCTGGAATCCCTCCCCTTATTGGAGGTGCTGTCCTTTGTTTTATCCCCTGGATCCATAGTAAGAAGCAAAGAGAGATTGATAAAACCACTGGAGGAGAAAAGATGGAGAAAATGTTGGAGAATCAGAACTCTCTGCTGTCAAGCTCATCTGGAATCTTTAAGAAAGAATCTGACTCTGTTATTTAATGTCTTACATACCTCCACCAGACTGAACTTGCTTTCAGAAGTTTAAGCAAGTTTTCCTTTTATATAAATTGCAAATTTCTTATTTTTTTAATTACATACTAGGAATAGCACAATAATGAGGAGCTAGAACCCTTATTACTACAAGAACCATTTTCTGCCACTGAATAGCTAGCTGTCTGGTATTTCCATGAGTGTGGGGGCAGAGACTCTGGTATATGAAAACTTACTTCGGAAAGTCAAATATTGTGAGCATTGATGCTATCTCAGTAAAAAGCAACTCTGGAAACTGTGAATGCTAATAAGCTTGTACAAATACTTAAAAATACCTCAAGCTATAGTGAAAGGGTTGCAATTTGGTTAGGACTGGAAATATTGTCAATTGTCTCACGTGATGTTTTTAATTCCGGTATCTCTGTTTTAATTTCTTCTGCTACTGGGAAACTTTTTACAAGATTGAAGCCTGGATTCTAGGTAATGTCAGATTTCCCTAAACCTCAAGTCTGTGTTAAAGCTGCTTGCCTGCTGTTAAATAAGATCTGAAATTAAGTTATTCCGCCTTTTCCGGTGTCCAGGGAGCTTCCAGGAGCAGACGGTAGCACCGTGTTCAGATTCGTGCACGACACAGAAGGGATCCTGTTCATAAGGGCAGAGCAATTCGGGAGGCAGGCATTTCTTCCTCCTCCATTTGTTCCCTTTCGGTTTGCAGTGTGTTTTACTCAAGTAGCCAGAAACCCCCAAATTTCTGAACTTGTTTCAAGTGTAACAATAAAGTGAAATAGAATGAATGAAAGAGATTCTGACCATTTCACATAGAATTTTTCTGACTTCGGGATTTCTTAGCACTAGGATGTGACATTTCCACAGAGTCTTACTGAGCATGTTATCAAGTTGGCAGTTTCAGGTACAAATGGGGGAAAAAATATTTGTATTCATGCAGAAAATATTTCTGATAGAAATAGTTGCTCAAATTCATTTATAAAATTAATAGGTCTTGAAAGATTAAAAGCACTTAGAGAATTTCTGTATTTCCAAAACTTTCTGGCAAAATTTGCACTCGTTGGTATTTATCCCAGCACACTCCCCATTAACATTCCCAGATTTTTACTATTTATGCAAAGACACTTGCATAAATGTATTATTTTTAATATTTAATTTTAATTTTAAAGGTTTTTTAAAATTTTAAATTATTTAAATTTAATTTTTAATTTTAATATTTAAAAGTATTAATGTTTTAAAGACCTAAAATTAAAACCAAAGTCATGCCATGACCTATACTCATCTACAAAAATAAAACTCATTTACAAAAAATAGGAATACTTTCCTCATCCTCAGTGTTTCTTATTTATGTCTTTGAAAGTTAATATGCAAAGTATATTTAAGTCCTAAGTATAAATGTGTATTAGAGCTTCCTCAAATGTAGCTTGTTAACTTGGGAAGAATGCTGTCTTTTCTAAAGCACCTCCAGGATCCATCTGTTTTGAACTTCTCTGTAAGGACAGTAACTTAATCTCTTCTCTCTCTACTTTTTCTTCTAGCATCTAATCTTTCTTTGTCTTTAGCTGTAACCTGAAGAACATATGGATTTGTAGTTGTGGATGGGGGTGGGGGGGCAGGCCACATAAGGGGCTAGAGGGAAGTGAGGTGGTTAATAAAACAGCTAGAAAACCCAGAAGTTCAAAGTAGGAATGCTAAATGTGCAATTTATTTTTAATAGGATTTTAAATGATTGTTGATTTTTTCATATTAGGAAACTTGGTAATTTGTCTTTTGGAAGGTTATGTCGCTTAAAAAACAACTATATTTTGACCGTTCTGCCCTTTCATATTCTTATTTTAAGTTTTTAGAAAATGTCTTAGGGGGCATCTGGGTGGCTCAGTTAGTTAAGTAACAAATCTTGATTTCATCTCAGGGTCATGAATTCAAGCCCCGCATCAGGCTCCGTGCTGGGTGTGGAGTCTGCTTGAGATTTTCTCTCTCCCTCTGCCCCTTGTCACCCAAGCACCCATGCTCTTTAAAAAAAAAAAAGAAAAGAAAAGAAAAAGAAAAAAAGGCTTAGAAATGACAATATATTATTGGGTTCTTTATTTATTCATGCCTAGTTATATAAAAATGTGCTTCCTCATTATTATCAGTGCTTTTGAGATCAGAAAAACCTACGACTAAGACCAATCATCAGACCTGCCATTATAAAAAAATTTTTTTAATAGTTTTAGCATAGACTCCTAAGACTTATCCCTATCCCTGCCAATTTTACAGAAAGAATTCTAAAAGAGAAAATTAATTCGGTAGAGACCTCCAAAATTTTTCCCTTTCAAAATTTGACTGATTTTAGAAAGGAAAAAAAAAGTAATAATCTAAAACTCAAAGGTTAGGGTCCATAACAAAAGAGCAAAGTGGGGCGCCTGGATGGCTCGGTTGGTTAAGCCTCGGACTCTTGATCTCAGCTCAGGTAGTGATCTCTCAGGGTTGTGAGTAGTAATGTGGAACCTACTTTAAAAAAAAGCGAAGTAGCTCAAGTATTTATAGTAAAACTTAGATTTCAGAATATTGTGTTCATGTATAAAATTACACATATGCAGTTTTCAGTCAGATGGAATGAATTAAACAGTCCTATGACACTGAAAAATCTCTCCTATAATAGACTGTTATGGAGAGTTCTTTGCTATAATAACATAAAGTTAAGTATAAAAGATGCTAAATCCTATAAAATTATATTTCATAACATGTTTGGTACAAAAAGCTCTAGAAGTCTGAAGTTCTGGAAGTTCTGCAAACTTAGAAATGAAAAACACTAATATTCATAAGGATTTGTGTTTTAGAACAAGAAACGTTACCCTAATCTTTTCCAAGTAAATTTCTGAACAGTGTTACCTTTATTGCAATAGAGTGACCTGGTGGGCCTAAATGTTTTTGTTCAATCCATGCAATTGAGAGGAAAACAGTAGAGTCAGAACTCTGCTTTCTATCTCATCATCCTAATTCTCAGAGAGCATCAACAAATGCTCACATTCAGAAGGTTCTAGCATTTGAGGCCAACGATATAAGGGGAGCAATTATTCCTCCTTATAGAGACTCTGAATCAGATACTATTGTAACAGACAACCATGGATCTCCCAGAAACATTTCAGTTAAAGCAGTAGATATCTTGGTATCCATCCATTTCAGTAATAATAAACCCCCTAGATTGATACTTTACTCAAAATTTATAAATTTCTTTGATCACAGTTGCAATCCTTTGTCTGCAGTCCTACTAAGAGACTTGTAATGTCCACTCGAGGTTGCACAGGCTTGCATTAGGCTTCAAATTCTAGTCAGAAACAGAAGCAGGACTTCATTTGTACTTCCGGATCCACAGTACTTTTTTATATGTGTTTGCAGAAGATCCTGTGGGCTCTGCCCAAGTATGAAGCAAACCGTTACTCTGTTAGCTTCAACTTTCTACACTATTTTTTAAAAAATTATTAACATATAATGTATTGCTTGCTTCATGGGTACAGGTCTGTGAGTCATCAGCCTTACACACTTCACAGCGCTCACCATAGCCCATCCCCTCCCCGACGTCCATCACCCTTCCCTCCCCTCCAGCAACCCTAGTTTGTTTCCTGAAATTACGAGTCTCTTACGGTTTGTCTCCCCCGTCCCATCTTGTTTCATTTTTTTCCCTCCCTTCCCTCCATGACCCCCTGTCCTGCCTCTCAAATTCCTCCTATCAGAGAGATCTTATGATAATTGTCTTTCTCTGACTTATTTCACTCAGCGTAATACCTTCTAGTTCCATCCACATCATTGCAAATGGCAAGATTTTTGTGGGTTTTGACGGCTACATAGTATTCCTTAAAGTAAATGTACAATTAGTTGTAAAGTAAACACAGGCTTGTTTTGACTTCTGGTAATTCTAATCCTTTTAACTGCCCTGAAGAATATTTTAATTTTTACCTTTGTTATTTATAAACCACTTTATGTCCGGGTGACTGTTGCTGTTAAATCAAGAGAAAACTGAATAGAAAACGCAGTGAACAGGGGCAGGCCACGTCCAGCGTGGGTGGCACCGATGGGGGTTCCTGGTAGTGCACTTTCTGGTTCTTTCTTACACTCTGCTTGCTCTTCCTGTTCTTTCTCATCATTCTTTTTCTCTTTACTTCCCCCGTCCTTCAAAAACCTGCTGAGTTCATTAACCTCCTTGCTTAGTTCTACTGGCTGCTTAGCAGCCCTACTTACTGGTACCTATGGCTTCAGAGAATGGAAGCCCATGCCACATCATGTAACCTGGTGAACGGCTTGCTCTCAGCCTTGAACTTCGAGTTCTATGGGTCTACACTGAAAACATTAATTATGTGATTAAAATCTGGGAACGAAGTTCATATGATAGCATCTTTTGTGCTAATATCAAGAACTTTACTTAAATGTTTAAAGTAATGCTTTCAGAGAAAAGACTGTCAAATTCTTAACATGAGAATTTTCAGAGGACATACTTTTTTATTTTGATTTTTCATATTCTGTTAAAGTTTTGCTAGATCTTAGCCCGAGAGCATGTTGTGGAGGATGCTTTGGAACGTAGTGTGCCCCTCACATGTGATTCCTAATGAATCTGTGTTAGACTTTATGGTGAATGGTGTTAGAGTAAACTCCCAGAGTCTAGAGACACAAGTGGAAAGGAGAAGTTAATTAGCTCCAATTAAAAAATATGTTAACAATTTAAGTTTTAAACTCCTTAGGAAATTTCAAACACCAAAATCTTCATTGTTGCTGGCATAAACGTTAAGGAGCAATTCTTGTGTTAGGCTGCAAATTGTTGCTTTTGCCAATGTGTGAAAAGGAGAAGGAAGTGAAGTGTTCTTATTTTACATTTTATATTCTTTGAAGGGCAAGTAGTATCTTAGCTAAGAGAAAAGAATCGTCATAGTTTAACTCTTAAAAACAAAATTCTTACCTTGTTACTAAAACAGAACAAGTGGGCCATTTGTAACGGTGATGTGGAGTAGGGTGGAGTAAGAACACAGCAGAGAAGGCAGCCTGGCCACTCTACTTGACTGACAATCATTAATTCTGCTCGGGTTACACTCACTGATTTTTGTTGATTCTTAGGGGTAATCTGGAGCTGAGTTTGAGCATGGTTCCTGGGGCAAAGATTAACAAGGTGGAGAGCAACAACAGACAGCTCATGGGCTCACTGTACTTTTATAATCGCAGCCCTTTTTAGCAGTTTATTTATTGGCAGACACTAATGCTTTGTTTTATAAATACGCTATAGAGTGATAGGAGTGATAGGTTACAGTCTCAGAAATAAAGGGCCAAATGCCCAGAGCAAATGTGAAACCCGAAGACAACAATCACAATTCCTAACCTTACGTAAATGTGGACTTAACCAGATGACTTTAGATGACTCCTCTCGAGACAAAGATCCATGCAACAATTCATTGCCACATCTTTGAGTCACTCAAAGAAACCCTGAAACTTGGGATCTAGGTTACTTAGCTTGGCCTTTTAAAAATTACCAATTTGTCAATAATAAACACTAATCATCTTGATCTCTGTACCTTCAAGGAGCTCTCCCACGGTACTGTTGTCGTGACATACAATATAGGAGGCTACCTCATGCACAAAATAGAAGATTTCAATTTTTTGTTAGTGTGTTAGATATTGGGAATGAAATAAAACCTAAATACTTGACCATGACAGGCCACCTACCTCAGCTTTCAGAGTCCAACTAAAAGCCCAGCTTAATCGAGTCGTGCTTAATCAGAAAGGCGATAGTAGTGACTCTGAGATTAAAAGGCAAGGGAGTGCAAGGTATACAGGGGCCAAACTACCAGTAAAACTTCTTAAGTACTTTGTTCTGAGAAGTGGATATAAGAGGAACAAAAAAGGAGTCTTGACGAATGTGGCCTGTGGGTAATGGGAAACAGGAAAACTGAAGAAATTTATGACCTAGATAAAAAAATGAACACTTACTGAAATGTTTCACCAATGGCTTTTCAAACTACAGTGGCAGCTTAACAAAGTCTTATTTTCATTTGTGTTTTCTTTGGCATAGAAATGGGTAATCGCTGACAACAGATTACATGCTTGTGCCTTAACCATATAACTTACATCTTACATTCCTGCAGGAGGCACCCCTTTCCTAGCGGAACAGGGACCGTGGCAATGAACTTTTGTCTCATTGGAGTTTTTAAAAAAAAATGCTGTCGTTGAGTGTGGCAGTAGTGTAGGAGCTAACCCACAAATTCCCAGTCTAATCGAAGATGTTTCTGGCCTTTCAGTATGAGTGATGGAAGAAGAGTATTTTGGAGTTGAACGTCACTAACCATGTGTGTGGTAGGAACTATCAGTATAAAATAACTTTCAGAAATCTAATGAAATCTGTGACACAATTTTGGAGCCCCTGGTACGTGACTTTTATTCTTTACTAAATAATACTTTTTAGTATCTGTCCATTTTTAGAAGCGTGCATTTGTTAAATATGTTAAGTGTGGGTAAGCACACAAAGCCTTTTCTGTGAGGATCTTCCCTAAATGTAGTCTTCTGTAGTATACTCTAATATACTAGAAGGTTAATGGGTCACAGTATCTTTCATAATTCAGTCTATATTGGAGGAGTACTTCAGGGACTAAGGGCTTCATGAGTGCTATTTTCTGAACCCCACGCAATTAAGCAGACTATATATTTGGTGCCTTTCTTTCCTACCAAAGAAAAATTAGGTTAAAATTGGTGCTAAAGGTCATGTTCGTTTCAAAATTATTTTTTCTTAAAAAAAATATATATATATATGTATATAGATAGATAGATATATCTCACAACAGGAAATGTGTAGGTCCAGCAATATTATGCATGTTATAATCTGTATATACAGCTAAAGAAAAAAACCTCACCTAAAAAGCAATTGAATTCCGATATCTACGTAGAGGTATATAATTTTCATTAACGTGTAAGGCTTTAAAGCACAAAACTGAAAAGAAAATGATCACCAAATGAAAACTTAGTAATGAATATACCCTGAAGGTAATAACTTGGAGGAAAAAGTCCCATACAATGTTATATATCTGTTATATCTCCATTAAAACATAAAAATAAAATAGTTAAAATAACATAAAAGTTAAAAACTCCCTTGTCAATGTTTCTAGCACAAAGTTAGCTACTCAAAGTAGTCTTTAACTCTGAGGGTGTATAGAAAATAGTTTTATATATATTTTATTGTATATATATATATATATTTACATGTTACAAAATACCTTTCTAATGAGCTTGTTAAAGTGGATACTTTAAGCTATTTTTCAGGCTAAAATTAGAGTTAGGGGAGTCATCAGTCTTAAAACTTGGATAATGAGTTACATAAAACAAATTCTCACCGAAAGTGTCATTGTTCATCTTTCAGATTTAACATAAAGACTTAAATTAGGGCGCCTGGGTGGCTCAGTGGGTTAAACCGCTGCCTTCGGCTCAGGTCATGATCTCAGGGTCCTGGGATCGAGTCCCGCATCGGGCTCTCTGCTCGGCAGGGAGCCTGCTTCCTCCTCTCTCTCTGCTTGCCTCTCTACCTACTTGTGATCTCTATCTGTCAAATAAATAAATAAAATCTTTAAAAAAAAAACAAAAAAAGACTTAAATTAGGGCGCCTGGGTGGCTCAGTGGGTTAAGCCGCTGCCTTCAGCTCAGGTCATGATCTCGGGGTCCTGGGATCGAGTCCCACGTTGGGCTCTCTGCTCAGTGGGGAGCCTGCTTCCCTCTATCTCCCTCTCTGCCTGCCTCTCCGTCTGCTTTTGATCTCTGTCAAATAAATAAATAACATCTTTAAAAAAAAAAAGACTTAAATTAGTAAAGAGTACATGTGGGTCACTGTGAGCAAATCTCAGACCTATGATTTATTCCACGTTCTTAGTATCATGGTTGTAGCCGACAAGATGACACCCACCTAAAATACCCCATGGGTCTCTGAGTCCTAAGGTCTTGTGAGTGGGATTCTGATGAAGTGAGTAAAACAGGTTTTTATTTAATCCTGCTTTTATAGACAGCCTTAACTCTAGGAGGATTTTATAAATATAAATTAGAAAATGATACACTCTAGGAAATGAGGAAAATCATACATTTAGAACCTACCAGAGCATACGGGATTCTCCGTGAACTAATAATAACTCCTAACTACTGTTAGCTGGGGTTATGTGTGGAAGGGAGAATGGGAGCTTGCTCTGTACACTGTACAGTGAGATGAAATATCCCTTTACTAACATCTGGATTGACTTAATTTATGTGGTTTGAGAACTGTAAGATTCCAAAGGCACTGTGCTGTAACGCTTGATAAATTTGCGTTTTGTCAGCTTGTTCTCCTACCAGTTTCTTTCAGCCTGGAAATGGTAGCTACAACAAACAGAACCCTACAGTATTAAGAGAGAGCGTGGATATTTTAAGTATCTCTTCATATAATGTGACATTTTTCATGTCAACTTATTTGAATGTTTATCTGAAAGGCAGTTTCAAATTATGTGCATATTTTCAAAGTTAGAAAAACATGCTATATCTTAGACATCAAAATCAAATTATGCCAAGTGCACGCTGTACACCGCGGTGTGGCTCTGCTTCCCTGCCTACACAGGATGCCATTTTTGGTACAATAGTTGCTTAAATAGAGATCACGATGTGAAGTAATTATGCAGGGTTTGATCAGTATGCAGCGTTTTAGTACTTGCCTTTAAAAAATGTTTTTTTTTCTTTTCAAAGAGTGTAATTTATAATTGGTTTTTTATAATGTGCAATTTCATATAGATAACCAAAACCTTTTTAATGGAAAGAGCTTTGTAATCATTTGGAGAATAAAATCATTTTACTGTGGAACAATGTGGTATTCTCAGTAAATACAATTTAAAAATGTTAGCAAATTTCTGTAAGGCTTCGTGATTATATTTATGGGATTCCCTGGGGAGATGAGGAACGAAAAATTACTGAAGTGAAAGAAACCGACTCTGTTGAATGAAAGAAAAACCAGCTGTGTGCCTTTTAAGCTGCACACATGTATTCCAAATGTGCTCGGGTATCATTACCTCTGCTGGGCGGGTGACGGGGAGAGAAAGGATCCCAAAGCACGGGAGAGTCCAAAAACGATTTCTATCTGAAACTCTTTTTTTATAGATTGAGTTACATTACTGTTTTGCTTATACTGATTAAATTTATTGCATTCAGCTGTTACTTGGGACCTCCAACTCCCTGACAGTTTCAGGGGATGATCAAGAAGCGGGCTGGAATTTGGGTAGATACCCACTGCGAGAAAACGGACTCCGCAGTCAGAGGATGTTTATTACTGGATGTGCCCTGACCACAGAGCAAATCATCATTTTCACTGAATGTTGCTAAAGAGATCTTACACATTAAACTCAAGAATATGGAATTGTGCTATATCATTTATCCCAATAATTATTCATTTATTTTTAAAAAGATTTTATTTATTTGAAAGAGAGGATGAGTGGAGGTGGGAGGGGCAGTGCAGAGGCAGAGGGAGAAACAGGCTCCTGGCCAAACAGAGAACCCCATATGGGGTTCGATCCCAGGACTCTGGGATCATAACCCGAGCTGAAGGCAGACGCTTAGCCACCCAGGTGCCCCAACTCCAATAATTATTTACATGCCTGGGCGTAGGTGCAAAAATATAGGGGCCACTGGAGGGCTTTTATGAAAACCGGGAGAGAATGGATATGAGAAATTGTTACTGATCCTAAGTGGGATAAAATTCACTCTCCTGGGAAAATAATTTTTATAGGAACAAAAGGAATTCTAATGTATACAGGAAACCTAATTTTTCTAGAGACATCGCTCAAATAATTACAGTATCAGACCTAACATAGAAAGTTGTCAAATCTCCAACTAACAAATCTAAATGAGTTGTTTTTTTAAATCCTTGAGTCACAAAGTCGTTTTGAACTCTTTCAGGCACAGGACGCTCACGAACCGTACCCCAAATAGTGGTTTCCTCCATAGCTGGGCCCTTTGCTTCCCACAGTCACACCACTCAGCTTAACCACCCATCCTTGTCTCCGGCATCTATGAGCCTCCCTGGTCACTCCTGTACTTCTGACAGTTACTCCAGCAAACGGCTTTTGGTCCAAGGTCCAATGTTCATGGGGAGCAACTTTATTTCCACTCACACTCAACAGCAACATGTGGGACCTTGTCATCTCCGCAAATGGCCCCATCTTTGAAATCTTTAATATCATCCCTCTCTTACCGTGACTTACGATCACTTGATTCCCTCTTTTTTTCTCACTTCCACTTGGCCTGCCCTTCAACTCTGAGCTCCTCTTCCTGTTGGTTCCATCGCTCCCAATCCGCACTCCCTCTCAGCATACCAGATCTGTTCTCTCTCAACTCTGCTCCCTACCCTTACTCCTGGGATCGAAAAAAAAAAATCCAAATAGCTCTCTGAATATTTAGCTCACTAGTTGCCCCTACATCTCCCACCCTGCAAATTAAGCAATTCCAGCTTCCTCAACCAGATCATTCCCATCAGCATAAATACACGCTATTATTTCTCTTATCTTGGTGGGGAAAAGACCTCTTTTAAACCCATGTGCTCCCTGCAGCTACTGTCTCATTTCTTTCCATCCATTTAGAAAAAGCCAAAAGGAAAAAGAAGACTTTGAAAAAATTTCTACACACTCTTCAATTTTATCTCCTATTCTCTTTGAGCGTCTCTCTGAGGATTTTGCCCCTACCACTCTGCTGAAACTGCCCTTCTCAAGGTACCACTGACCACCACATCGCTAAATCAGGTCGTCATTTTTCAGTCCTCATTTTATTTGAATGATCAGGAGTGGTACAGCGGGCATCAATTTCTGATCCCTGAATCAGGCTTCCCATGCAACACACCTACCTGGTTTTCCCCCTTCCTTGCTAGCCCCTCTGTGCCAGGCTCCCAGCTCTAAACACGGAGAGTGCCTCCCAGCTTCTCTAAGCTACCTCCATGCCCCCTGACGCAGTGGCCGCCCCAGCTCCTGAACGGACTTGCTACCTACATCAGCCAAGGAGCACATGCCTCACCCTTTGATGCCAGACCCTTAGATCCAACTGCCAACCCAGCACCTCTAAACTGGATGACCGAAGAATCTCCCAATTGAACATATCCCAAACCACGTTCCCAAGATTTCCCCCCAAAATTTGCTGCTTTTGTAGCTCTCCTCGTTCCAGTGAATGGCAACTTGATTTTTCTGGTTGTGTGGAGCAAACACCTTTGCATTATCCTCACCCCCTCTCTCCTGCTCCCGCACCCGCGGCTGGCAAGCCAGCAAGTCCCACGGGCTCTACCTCCGAAATATGTCCAGAGCTGGCACGTCTCACTGCTGCCGCCTGCTACCACGCTGACCGCGCCATCAGGGTCTCTATCATCCTTTGTTCCCTTCCCTTGCTCCCCGCTCTGTCTCTTCTCTACAGAACGGCATGACCAGTCACAACGTGGCAGGCGAAGCCAGTCCTCTGCTCAGAACCTTCCCGAGGCTACCTACCTCAGAGAAAGCCGAGAAGCCAATGCTACACTAAGCATTAACTAACTCAAATTTTTAAAAAAATTTAAGTTAAAAATAAATAAAAACAGAAACAATGACTTGGAAGGAAGGAAGGACGGAACAAAGAAAAAGATAGAAAGAAGAAAAAGAAAAAGCTGAAGTCGTGCCGTGATCGGCAAAGCTCCCCGCGTTCTGGCACCTCTCCTGTCTGTGTCCTGCTCTCTCCTCCTGAGCCACCTGCCCCTCGCACCGCACCCTCGCGCTGCAGCCCCTTCCCGGCCGCTCGGCCCCAGCTCTGCACCTGGATTGCTCCGTCTTGTTATGTTTGCTGAAAAGTCGTCTCAGTGAGGCCTCCCCTGCCCTTTAAAATTGAATCTCCCCTCCCTGACCCTTCTCTATCCTGCTCCCAGGGAGCAGGATAGAGAATTTTTTTTCTCTTTAGCTGGTGGGGGGGGGGGTGGCCTGGGGGTATGTGAAGTCCAGGGGCAGGAGAGCAGCGGAAGCCACTGGAAGCCACCCTCTGCAAGTGAGCTGAGGCGGGGTGTAGATGTGCAAATCGAGTTAGGGGGCTACGGCCAGTCTGAGGCCTGGAGTCCGCTTCTGGGAGGACCAAGTGAAGGTGGTTACTGGGCCCAGGCAAGGGCTGTGACATTGCCATAGCCAAGGGATTAGGCACAGCTGTGGCAAAGACCCCGAGAGGGGACAACTCCTCTCCCCTTACCCTCATGTGCTACGAGGGCAAGAGAAAGCAAAATGCAGCCCGGGCAGCCGGGCGCCCCCTTCCTCTGCCCATGTCCCTCCTGCGCCACTTACCGAGAGGTTTAACCGTGTGCTCTTCTGAACCTCTTCACCCGCGGGGGAGTTTACTTCCTTTTATGATTAAATATTGAGAAGCTCAGATGTCCAGTACATGCCAGTATAGTACTTGATCTAACAGCCACAAATGTAATGCATTCTAAGAAAATCTGTGGACAAACTCAGAAAATCTCACCCCTAAAATGGAAGGGGGACATTCACGTTTCGAAACTGGTAAGAATGGAGCTGATACGGATAGGAGAAGCTATCTGTGCAAATCATCTGTGGAAGTAACATGCTACAGTAACGACTTATAAAGATACTGCTGATAAGACTAGGGCACAATCCAGATCTCAGACAGATCTAGGTCATCTCCCTGAAAGGAAAGATAGAAACTTTAAATCCTTACAATCAGGGCTAAACTGACAGGAAGACTTGGAATGCAGAAGTCAAGCGTATTTTTAAAAAGAGCATAAGAGGACAAGAATTTGTCACTATATTCCCAACACTTCTAGGATTCTGATTTTGCAACTACAGCCAAAAAATAAACCTGATCAGGGCGCCTGGGTGGCTCAGTGGATTAAAGCCTCTGCCTTCGGCTCAGGTCATGATCCCAGGGTCCTGGGATCGAGCCCCTCATTGGGCTCTGTGCTCAGCAGGGAGCCTGCTTCCTCCTCTCTCTCTGCCTGCCTCTCTGCCTGCTTGTGATCTCTGTCTGTCAAATAAATAAATAAAATCTTTAAAAAAAAAAATAAGCCTGATCATTGAAAATGGCAATTTATCTGCTTCTAAAGTTCTAAGGATATATATAAAGTCCTTCTCCTCAATTTTTTGCTATAAAAGATAAATTTGAAATGTAGTGGTCAAGAAACTTTTTCTGTCAAGGGCCAGATGGTAAATATTTTAGACTTTTCTGGTCATGAAGTCTCTGTCACAGCTACTCAGTTCCGTCCCTGTAGTGCAAAACCAGACCATAGATAATGTGCAAATAAATATGTGTGGCTGTATTCCAGTAAACCTTTGTTTACAAAAACAGGTTGTGGCCGGATATGGCCTGTGGGCTTTAGTTTTCTGACCTCTGACTAACCTATCATTTGATGTCTAGATTGGCCCAACTAACCAACTCCCTGGGAAGGGGTGCCCTGGTGTTCGGGTATGGAGTCGACCACCCCTCAATTAGACAGAGAACACTCTCGATAATGGAAGTCACACAGCGAGGTTTTTTTCCAGCTAGCTGGGGTCCAAGTATCCACCCAGCGCAGCAGGTTTCAACAAGGACCCCGAGCACTCAAAGCCAAGGGTTTATATAGCATTTTCAAGGTACTTCTTCATAGCTACATACATATCTTGTGCCCCACTTTGACAGTTTAACTTTGTTTAACCTTTTGCCACCCTGGCGCCATCCTGGCGGTTAAGTGAGATTTAGGTTTAGAAGAAATTTAACTTTATTTACATTTCCTTCTGCCTCAGCCTCCCTCAGTTTTAGGGTGGGGAGGGCTACCTTAGGCCCTGAGGAACTGAGCCACTTATCTCTGGGAATTGGGCCATTGAAGAGATGGCCTTTTTGTTGTAAATCACCAGGACATTTGCAAACCAGGGGAGACTCCTGTCTTGCAGGATTGTGATCTCTGCAAGTTAACTATTGGTTTTCTTTAACATCTGCTCCCTGTGGTGCTAGCGCCTAACAGCCCTGGTGGTATATGATTAAGTTGTTTCTTAGGTTTTAGCTACTTTCTCTTATCTCAAGTTATGTGCGCGTTTTGGGCTGGTTTTGGGCTGGTTAGGGACGCTCAGTAAAATGGCTTCCCCGCCTTCAGGATGGCCATTCTCATGCTAACCCACTCTTACAGTGCAAGGTGCCGGCTTTTGCTTTGCCAAGGTGGCTGTACTTATGTCAGGGCTAGACTCAAGGTGGGTACAGCCTTGTTTTTCTTGGCCTCCACACCTGGAGCTGGTTTCCAGGACTTGTTTTTAAGTCCCCTGGGGGAAGGGGAGCAGGGACAGTAAAATAGGTCCTTACACTGGACACTAGATACTCTCTCTCTGCCTGCTTCTCTGCCTACTTGTGATCTCTGTCTGTCAAACCCGCCTCAGGTTTACAGATCCACGTCTTTGGGTCTGGTCATATCAGTTGGTTTTCTGGAAGCTGATCAGCTCTGGATGAACTAACAGTTGAGCTCATAACCTTGGAAAGTTGATCTTTGAAGAGACCTGACCTTGGGGTCTAGTGTGAGTAGCTCGTCTGTCTCATTCCTTATTCTCTCTCTCTCAAACTCTCTACCTCCTTTCACCATCTCTGAATAACAGCGCCCATATACTGATTTTTATCTTTATTATTAATAGGATTTAATACATTCTGCTAACCAAATAGGGCTTTTTTTTTTTTTAGGTCTAATAATTGGTCTATATTTAAAACATTTGAGTACAAAAGAAAATATTCAGTTATAACAATCTAGGTGTTACCATGAAGAGTTGTTACCTGCACTAAAACCACAAAACATTATGAAAGATTTTATTTTTTGCCAGCTCAGGCTGCCAAAACTAAATACTACAAACTGGGTGTCTGAAACAACAGGAATTTATTTCTCACAGGTCCAAGATCAAGGTACTAATTCAGTTCCTTGGGAAGGTGTTGTTCTGGCTTTCAGAGAGTTGCCTTCTCTGTGTCCTCACAAGAGAGCTCACTGGCTCTGGTCTCTCTTCCTCTTCTTCTTCTTCTTCTTCTTTTTTTTTTTTTTAAGATTGTATTTATTCATTTGACAGACAGATCATAAGTAGGCAGAGAGGCAGGCAGAGAAAGAGGAGGAAGCAGGCTTCCTGCTGAGCAGAGAGCCCGATGCAGGGCTCAATCCTAGGACCCTGGGATCATGACCTGAGCCGAAGGCAGAGGCTTAACCCACTGAGGCACCCAGGGGCCCCTCTCTTTCTCTTCTTATAAGGACACTAATCCCTTCCATGGGGCCCTACCCTCACGACCTCATCTAAACCTAATTACCTTACAAACAGCCTCCCGCCAAACACCAGCACATGAGGGGTCCGGGCAGCAACATAACTTTGCAGGGAGGGGATAACTGTCCAGAGCTGCTGATTTGTTTCCTTCTGAAATCATCTTCAAAGAAGCCAGACAAGAGTTGAAAACCTAACCAGGGGCTCCATTAAACTGTTACTGAGTAATGCTTTCAAGTCTACAACTAATGTTCCCTAATTGTCCATGATCATAGTCGTTACGATAAGCTACTCGCGGTAACTGACATTATAGAAACCAGGCAGAGACTGGGCGTCAGGAAGATGCTATTTTGGCAGGCGAGACCCGTGGTCAGGCCTTATCTCTTCATTCTTGTGGCCTCCCAAGCCCTGTGCTTTGACTTCTTAGCTCAGTTCCTGTTCATCACTAGGCTCTTTTGCTGAATGACTCAGTTTGACTCATTCTCATGGATTTTGACTATCTCAGCTCCCTTCCCCGGGCTCTCAACAGGTCCACCCACCGAAATTATAGATACAAAGCATTTCCGTGTCAAGCTGGTGGGCAACTGAACTGACCCTGCGCCCCCCACCCCCACCCCCGCCTCAAGAGCTGGGTGAGGAGGGCATTTTCCACTGTACAGGATTTCTCTCCCTGAAGAACCCTCAAAGTTAAACTTCAGTACTTAGGGCCGTATTTTTCGCATCACTTGGGCCTTTCCTGTATCAAGATTAGAACCAATGGGTGGCGTGGGGTGAGACAGGGAGCGGTTTAGCCCACTTAAAATCTCCTTTAGTTGCTTACCCTTGGCCACTCTAAATAAAGCGACAGTTGAAGTAAAAATGGTTTATCTTGAATACAAGTCCCCTAACTCTCCCAACTTCTGACCAGATTGTCATCTTATACCTTCATCTATAGAAATTCTGAAGCTACTGTCCAGCATGCATGCACAGAGGAAAACACACTCTCTCTCTCTCACACACACACACACACACAATCATGGGCATTGTTGCCTCCATACCTACCCTTCTATTCCGACCAAGCCACTCTAGTGCAAAGGCAGTGATCACTTCACTAATCTGTGGAATAAAACCGAAGTTATTTCTGTTTCTCTAGATTCTTCTACTCCAGTTCAACCGGCCAGTTCTGTCTGCTGATGTTCTTCGTCCTCTGCTTTCATTGTGATACTCTTACTACTCACAAACCTGTCATAGCTTCTTAAAGTCAAAAGACTATGTCTTCAGTTTGGTTTTCAAAGTTCTTCACAGACGCTCCCTGGTGCTCTAGTGGTTAGGATTCAGCGCTCTCAAAGTTCTTCACAAATGCCTTTCCAGACTTTTTACCACTTAGTAAAAGTGGGCAATTCATTATTTTTAACTCCACATTGGAGTTAAAACTCCAAAGCAAATTTTCTTTCTGCCCTTCAGCTACTCCATCCACTTTAATTTCTTGGTGCAAATTCCCAAGCTTTTTCTGCCTTCATATTTCAATCTGACATATTTTGAATAATTTGTTTACCTCCGACTTTATTAAATTCCTTCTTCACTGACCTAGGGTTCGCTCTCAATTCTTCCTTGATGTCTACAATGGAACTTTCCAATGACTCTTTTAGATCCTAGCTTTGGTTACAAGAATTTTGTTAAGAATTATTAAAACACAGCTCTCTCCCTGCTCTTTCCTGCTCCTCTCTAGTGAATTCTTCCAACACAATCGGAAAATCCTTAACCTAAGGCCCACAAAACCAGAAACCCTGCTTGCTCTCTCATTTTCTACCAACCTTCCCTTCACCCATGCTGCTCCAGCCATGCCCGCCTTTTTATTTCTAGAACACACCGAGCTCACTCCGGCTACTGGATCCTTGTAGATCTGTTCTTCCTGGCATGCTCTTCCTGCCTGGCTGGTTCCCTCACTTCAGTTAGGGCTCGGTTCAAATGTCAGTCACAGATGCCTTCCCCAACACTATTTTAATTTCCCTCACTTGATGCCCCCTTTGTTCTGCTTTATTTTTCTCTACGGTACTGATCACTATTGACATATTACAAATGCATTTGTTCATTTTCTTCCTTGTCCACGAGGGCAAGAACTTTTGTCTGCTTTTTTCACTGTTAGATCTCTGCCTGGCACAGACTGGGTATTTAATAATTATTTAATGAGTAAATCGATGAACAGGTGAGCTTTCATATAGTTTGCATAGAAATTTAAAAAAAAAAAAAAACAACCAACCTGCTACTGGTGTTTGTTCCTAGTTTAGCAACATACCAGTCCCTGTCATTGTGGGGATTTCTGCAGAGGTGTTGGTCTTCTCCCAAGCAGAGGGTAGCAAGTGCAGTATTAGATGGCAGGGATTAAGCCAGAACAGCTTGGCTCCTGAGCAGAGCAGAGCCGCATCCAGCCCTGGGTCGGAGGCTGCCTCCAGCGGAGGAAGGATGTATCTCTTACAGAACACTTAAAGGCCTTAAAAGCAGTTTCCTTTTTTTTTTTTTTTTTTTAAATATGGACGACTCTAATTGCTCCCACAGCACTTACTACTTTAAGAAATGTTAGTTTATTTCTATTTGAGTCTACAGTGGCCAATCTCTCACTCTGGGTTGCTTTATTTTTATTCTCTTGATAAGTCGATTTTGGCTTCTAACAGCACAGTAAGCCAAAGATGATCTTATCAAAACAGCATAGGAAGCCTTATGATGGCAGACCAAAGGGTCCTATAGTCTTGAATGTTACCATGAATCCAGTTAAAGGAAATTCTAAGTTTCTATTTTTTTAAAAAAGGAAATTTGGGGCACCTGGATGGCTCAGTGGGTTAAGCCTCTGCCTTCAGCTCAGGTCATGATTTCAGGGTTCTGGGATCAAGCCCCGTATCGGGCTCTCTGCTTGGCGGGGAGCCTGCTTCCCCCCTCTCTCTCTGCTTGCCTGTATGCCTGCTTGTGATCTCTCTGTCAAATAAATAAATAAAATCTTAAAAAAAAAAAAAAGCATTCATTCAACCTTTAAAAACAAACAAAAAAGGAAATTTAAAAATCAGTAAGTTTTAATTTTATTTTTCAAAAAAAGATTTTATTTATTTGAGAGAGTGGGGAGTGGCAGTAGAGGGAGAAGCAGGCTCCCCACTAAGCAAGGAGCCTGATGCAGGACTCGATCCCAGGACCCCAAGATCATGACCCAAGTGAAGGCAGATACTTATCCACATGAGCCACCTAGGTGTCCCTAAGTTTTAATTTTTAATGAGATAAAAAAAATTCCATCGGACACACCTGTCAGATACTTTCAGTACTATTTTGAACTTTTCAAAGCACATAGTAAAACAAAAGTTATCTTACTGAGGGGACGCCTGGGTAGCTCAGTGGTTGAGCTGGGACTCTTGGTTTCTGCTCAGGTTGTGATGTCCGGGTTGTGGAATCGAGCCCCGGTGTCCCTGAGTCAGGCTCCAAGCTCAGCGGAGAGTCGGCTCAAGATTCTCTCCCTTTTCCTCAGTTCCTCCCTCATTCACAAACTCGCAAATAAAATCTTAAAAAAAAAAAAAAAAAAAAGCTATATTTATTTTCAACTGAAAGAAAATGGCCCCTCAATATTTTATTTCTCATGAATTGTCTCACACAAAAAATGTATCCTCACTATTAGCCTAAGGAGAAAGCTGAACAAAACAGTACCCTATTTTCATCACACCTTTTTTCTTTAAAGGTGGTGAGTGACCTCTGGAGGCAATTGGACAAAATATCCTGTTGCTTTCAGGAGCGAAGTGGGGAGAATTAGAAAGTAGATCCTTCCATGTAGAGGTTTTATTGGGGTTTTTTTTTTTTTTGCAAGTTTAATCAGGATGAATTAAAGCCTTTAACTAAAATTAGTTAACTGAATTGAACCTCAATTCAGTTTAATAATATTTATTAAGTATGTAATACAATGCTACAGGGGAGATAGAGACATAAAACTTTGGGGTTACTCCACCAGGAAACAAAAGATAAGTGCTAAAATATTTATAATACAAGCTAGAATGTGTAAGAAAATTGAGCAGTGGCACAACCACACAGGAATTCAGATTTTTGGTAAGGTGACCAGAGAAAGTCTACTACATTCAACAAACATTTCCTGAAGACCCACTTTGTGCCAGGCACTATGCTAAAGGATAAACAAGACACGGTGCCTTCCCTTCAATACTCTGAGTATGGTAGGGAAGATGACACATAAACAGGAACATTCTGTATGAAACAGTAGGTGGACTATTAGTATTATGGAGAGGAGGGTCAGGCTGGCTAGAGGAGGTAACAGCTAAGTGGATTCTTTTAGGTATGGACATTGGGGACATGAGGGTATGTACACATACCCTCATGTCCCCAATGTCCACATACCCCAATGTCCATACCTAAGCGGATTCTTAAAGGAATAGTTCAGTTATAGCTTTAGCATCATAAGGTTACTCCTGTCCATCTCTCCCGCTAATCACAACTAAAAACTCATGACAAAATACAGACAACGACTGCCCGAGGACTCTGAAAAGTACAAGATGGTGAAAGGGAGGCACAACTTGGAAAAGGAACCCGTCAGGGGATGGGTTTCCTGGCCTTTTTCCCTCTGTCATTTCCGTCCTGAGGAGAGGCCTCATGTGGGAAGTGTTTGGCTGCATGAGTAGCTAACTCTGTGACAGAAATTCTGTCTCTTCATCCAGGGATACTGAGGGCAGGTCCAGCGAACTGAGAAGAGGGGCCTCTGTGAGTTGGAAAGTGAGCAGGGAGTGAGCAGGACAGGGTCACCGAAGGAGTTTCCCAATTTTGTGTAGGAAACACTGTCAGTCTTAGGTTCACCGCTGACTTGCACTTGTCTGCAGGTGGCCCAAAGCAGCACAGCACAGCAAAGCCTTTGACAACCAGCAGTTAACCATGGGCAAACTCTCAGACCAACCCCTGAGTGGTACATGCTCAGGACAGACCCAGAGCAACAGAGCAGAGGCTTTGAAAACTGAACTGAGATTGAAACCAACAACTACAGAAGGCGATGCAGAACCTGTAATGTGAACCCCATCAGGGAGCTTGCTTGCTTAAACAAACATACATTCTCCAGAGGAGGATTTTCACAGGATCCAGGGGCAGCACCATGTTAACTGTCACTATGTTCGAGAGGCGGGAGGAAATGACCTGTGTAAAAATTAGTAGGAGGAAATTTTGCTTAAAATGACGGCAGGAGGCCAGCAGGAGGAGCTCGCTCTCGTGCCCTGCTGCTCGTGGTCACCTGCAGCTCCAACAGCAGGAGACATTTCGTTGCTCTGGAGCAAGTTGGGTACTGCTTCTAAATCCTACCTTTCTTTCCTAGCAGGAAGGAAGAGAGGTTTTCCTCCTCCTCTGGCAGCAGCCCAGTCAGTGAGGGACTGTCACAACTCAGCCATGAAAAGCTACTATACTTTGAATTCCCACTTCACTCCAATAGACTTTTGTTCGTAGCCCTTCTCCCAACTTCCCCCCTTTCTTCCATAGAAGAGGGGTCCTCTCCTTTGTTCTCTAGACTTCTGATGGTTTTGCCATAGCTGGCAATCCCAGACTGCAATTTTCTGTCTTTCCCAAATGAATCCATTTTTGCTGTTAAAATAACTGGCTGTTTTATTTTTAAGGCTAACACCTGTCAGAAAACTGTGGACAAATCCTGAGGGAAGAGACAATCACCAAAACAACTCTGAGAAAACACAGGTGTTGGAATATTCAGACGAAGACTCTAAACAGCTTCTACGTGTTGCAGGACGTAAAGATAAACACAGGTGAGATAAATGTAAAGAAAGACATTTTCAGCAGAGAAACAAAGCATGAAAGAGACCCCCAAGTAGAAATTTCAAACTGATCAGTCATCTGAAAGAAGCAAGTTCACTGGATAGGTGTAATAGCACAATAGAAATGATGAAAGAAAGCGGCCCTGAACTTGAAGATAGATAAGTTAACAGAAATTACCTAAAGAGCAGAATGGGATAAAATGCTGGAAAAAAGAACACAGGAGCATCAGGGACCTGTGCAACAGCATCAGAAGGTCTAACATACAAGTCATTAGAGTCCCAGAAAGACAGGTGAAAGAGGTTGAGAAAAATGATGTGGAAAAAGTAATGGCTAGAAACTTCCCAAATTTGGTGAAAGTTCCAGAAGACTAGAGTGGAGAAAACCAATTAGGAACTTAGAGGAATAGTTTTGGTGAGAAGTTACAAAGTTCTAAAAGTAGTCTGTGATAAGAGCATAGACCCTGGTTCCAGAAATATCTATGGAGGTAAAGTTGGCAGGACTTTGTGAGGAGAAAGAAAGAAGCATAAAGACAGGATCTCAGGTCCTTACAAAGATAGCCAGGTGGGTGGTGATATCCGCATGGAATATCACAGAAGAGGGGCAAATTTATTTAGGAAAAAAAAAAAAAGGAGCTTGGTTTTAGGCAATAAAGATGAAATACTGTGAAGTTTGACTTCCTACAGAGTATTTTTGCTTCTATTAAATCTCAGTGAGCAAGTTAGAGGTGTGTCGCTCAAGACAACTCCTCCATGGAGGACGCTACAAAATCCTTTGCAACCTGCCTCTCGCACAACCTTCTCTTCTTTCGTTTCAACCACATCAGACTTTTCTCAAAGAGGCCTTCCCTGATCCTGAAATCGAAAACAGGTTCTCTTAAATCCCAGCGCCCGTGCTTTCTGAGGTAAACTGGGAAAGGCTCCAGGACCCAATGGATGGGGCTGGAGAGATGGGCTGGAAAGGAAACGATGAAGAGCTTTAGGTTTGTAGTCAGGGTAAACGTCATCGGGCGCAACAGCCCATTTCCGAAAGACGGTAAAAAATATTCACACGTCTTGAGGCTGTGATCTGGTCAAAGAGCAAAAGGGAACAAAAAGCTGGAACTGGGTAAAGAAGTCGAGGCCTTCCTTCTCCACCGGCACACCTTCACTCGGGGGGACGCTGCTCCCGTTTCTGACCGTGGTATCACTTGCCGGGACTGGAGCCAGAGTGTGCGTGAAACCTCGGCCGTGGGTCCGGACTCTTGAGTTACTGTTACACTATGTACCGCCCGCGATTCGGGGGCTGACCCTGGGCACCTTGCTACTTATCCTCTCTGACTTAATCCTGCGGTCTGTAAAACGACGATAACCCGGACTTTGGAGTGTCGTTCGGAGGATTCATGAACACCCATGAACGCTCACATAGGAAGGTCCACAAACGCGGCCGAGTGACAGATGGACACAGCTCAAAGGAGCGAGGGCAGCAATTCTAGAAAGCTGCACAAGGGCCAGAGCACCGGGCTCCCTTTGCCCTGCGAGGAGACCCGGGAGCGGGTGCAAAGCCAGACCCTGCCAGTCTTGGCCCGCTTTTTCGCCCGCAACCGCGTGGCCTCGTCTTACCTCACGCGCCCGCGGGGCCCAGGCTGCAGCTTCGGCTCACTCCGCCACGCGGCGCCCGCTCGCTGGGCTTCTGTGGGATCAGCTGTGTGTGATGCGACGGCCCCGGCGCCACGTCCGGTCTCCCAGGCAACCACCTAAACTTCCGGTTTGCGAGCGGCCGCGGTTGGCGAGGGGCCACATTTCCGCCACGTGACCCCCTCCGGCACCCCGCGGGCTGAAGCGCTGGCGTCACCGGCCTGCAGCCCCCGGCGGGTCCCGAAGTTCGACTTCCCCGCCCCGACGAGGGGCAGGTCCTGGGGAAGTGGCTGCCGAGGGGACGGCCGGGCCTGGAGGGGCGGGGCCGGGGCTTGGCTCCCGGCTCCCGAGGCTCCGCTGAGAAGCCGGGCGGCAGCAAGACCGCTTCTCCTCAGCCGCCGAACTGGAGTTGGAGGTGGAACTCCGTGGGGCCGGGGCCCCGGCTGCCGGGCAGCGGCTCCTCGGGGCCCAGGCCGCGGCGGAGAATGAGGCGGAGGCGGTGGCGGGTTCCAGGCGGGGCCGCCAGGCTGGAAGCGTCCTGCGCTGGTTCATCACCGTGATCCTGTGTGCTGCCTTCCTGGGGCTGGTGAGAGCCGGGGCTGGAATCCTCCCAGGCCGGGGCCTGAGCAGGCGTCCTGCAGAGAACGCCGGCTTCTGAGTTCGAGTCTCACCTCGGCCACTTGCAAACTGCGTGACCTTGGGCGCGTTCGTCTGCCCCCAACCTTAGTTTCTTAATCTGAAAAATGGGCACACTGCTAATGTTCTAATGTTGGAGGGTTATTGTCAAGTGCGAAATTGATTTTCCTAGTATATTTATCAGCTCCAGCAAACCTTCCTACTTCTGCGTGGGGTGGGGAGTAGATGCAAGGGGGTATTGCCAGGTCTATAGGCCCTGCCCCCATGAGCCCACGCAGATCCCAGATTATTACACAAAGCTGCTTTTCTGGTATTTCCTCTTCCTTGCCTGACCAAGGTCAACCAACCCCTTATCTTTGCAGAAGGGGGAAATAGACCCAGAGAGGGAAAATGACTTCCGGACCACACAGCTGGTTTTTCTTTTCTTTTCTTTTTATTTTATTTTATTTATTCATTTGATAGAGATCACAAGTAGGCAGAGAGGCAGGAAGACAGAGAGGAAGGGAAGGAGGCTCCCTGCTGAGCAGAGAGCCCCGATGCAGGGCTCGGTGCTCGATCCCAGGACCCTGCGATCATGACCCCAGCCGAAGGCAGAGACTTTAACCCACTGAGCCACCCAGGTGCTCCCACACAGCAGGTTTTAAGTGGTGGAGGCAGGAATAATGTGTTTCTTATTCTGCCCACAATCCTATGTAAAACAAACTTTTACATCTTTCAGTGTTAGATTCGAGCAAACTACAAGACTAGAAGAGCCTTTTGACAAACCCCTTGGCTGCCACATGAGTCCCTAATTTCTGGAGATCCTCTCACCACTTGTAGAGACTTGCGATCCTGGGGTTTTGGTAGGGTGAGTCAGTCCCTCTGAGGAGAGTCACTTCTCAGTCCTCTGAGAAAGTCACTTAGCATCTTTCACTTGAGTGACAATGGATTCCTAGAGTATTTTGATTTGAAAAAAAGAAAAATCATTGCAGATGCTTCTTGAGCCCTCACCTGTGCTAGGTCCTGTTTTAAGTGCTTTGCAATCAGCAAGGAATTGGATTGCAGATGGAGCTCAGCCTTCGCCCCATGTACCAGTGCTCACTCTGCCCTTAGTCTGGGACAGCTCTGGCTTGGGCAGGATGCAAACCTGTATTTTGAGCTGTCCAATTAGAATGAATTATTTTTGACGCATAGACTCATTAGAAATATCCAATAAATACTATTAAGTGTCCAACAAATATTCTCTGATGGCTTGGGGTTTTCTTTGAAGAGAAATACAGATTTAGAAACCTTTGAATTGTCTATTTCCTGTGTGCTTTGGTGTATCAGAAGAAGGATACCATGTGCATCCAGAAATATTGCTGTTTTGACAGCATCAGAAAACAGAAATGCTGTTTTGATAATTTAAATTTTTATGCTGGTTTGATAATTTAAATTTTTAACATCAAATTCCTGTGTTAATATAGTATATTTCAAACTGCACAAAACTATTTCAAAAACAATTTTAATGTTACATTTCACTGTTAATACAAGAGGCTTTTGTGGTATTGTTCAAAAAGGAAACAAAATTGCAGCAGAGTGCCAACAAAAATTACTTTTTTAAACTTGAGAGTCATTAAACTAGAAAAACAGTAGGATTTGACACACCAAATACAGTGTCCTATAGTTTTAGGAGTCCTAGTACTGTCATCCTGAATTTTTCCTGACTGTGAGGTTTAAAGTGATTCCCTACATTTCACTGAAATCCCTTTCTCCCTTTTTATTTTTTAATTGAATTTAATTTTTTAGAGGTGGGGGAGGGGCAGAGAGAGAGAAAGGGATAGAAAGAATCTCAAGCAGGCTCCAAGCCCAGCTCTATCTCACATCCCTGAGGTCACGACAGAGCTGAAATCAGAAAGAGTTGGCTTCTCAGCCGACAGCCACCCAGACGCCCCTCCTCCTCCCTTTTTAGTAGTGAAAAAGGCTACCACACAGATAAACACTATCTTTTTTTTTTTTTTTAAACGATGTTTTATTTATTTGTTTGACAGAGATCACAAGTAGGCAGAGAGGCAGGCAGGCAGAGAGAGAGAAAGGGAAGCAGGCTCCCCGATGCGGAGCTCCATCCCAGGACCCTGAGATCATGACCTGAGCCGAAGGCAGAGGCTTTAACCCACTGAGCCACCCAGGCACCCCAGATAAACACTATCTTAATGATTATAAATAAAAGACTTTGTCTTTCTAAATTTCAGGGAATGAGTGTTGCAATACTGGGACCGACATTTCAAGATTTGGCAACAAACGTGAACCGCAATATAAGCAGTCTTTCTCTGATTTTCGTGGGCCGTGCCTTTGGATTTTTGAGTGGCTCAGTGATTGGTGGAGTTCTTCTTGACATTTTGAATCATTTTCTACTTTTGGGTAAGTAAAGACCAATTTTAGCTTTTTATGGCTGCTTTCAAGGAATTTACAGTTTGTTTTTAAATGTGAAACATTCTATGGTTGACAACTCACATGGGTAGTGTTCTGGTGTACTCAGTGGAAATCGGGTTTCCTTGGTGCCTGTTTTCATCTCAGCAGTTACCGGGAGTCTGTGCGGGGCTGCTCTGGAAATTTAGATTAGCCCTAGAATGTGTTACTATCTTTAGCCTTCCTGACCATCACTGTAATTTAGGCACTCCCCTCCCCGGGATCACGTACTAGTTGTCCAAAGAACTCTGCTTGTCAGGGTTTAGGGCACATCTTCTGGGGCCAAGAACGTAGGCTAGAATGAATTCCTTGAACCTGCCCATTCTAGGCCCTGAACTGAGGGGAAGTACTGGGGGCCAGATGACGCAGGCTAGAGTTTTGTAGCTGCCCCATGTTCATGATTCCTCCAGCCTTCTCTACCTCGCCCTTCAAATAGATGCCAAAGCTTTTAACTTCCTCTTTTTTGAATAGATAGACACGTTTAAAGAAAATCTGAATTAAAGTGATAAAACTGCTTTGGAAGTAAGAAGAACTAATCTACTGTTGTTGATGAATAAATGAATAATTGCTCAGATTTCCAAAGTGGGTTGAGAACATATTGCTCTCTGGTATTTCCCAAGCTAAATTACTTAATACATTTCTACTACAAAGTATCTTAGCTGCATTTTGGTTTTTTTTCTCTTTAATTTTTTACCTCATATCTTAAAGTCTCCTTTTATTTATTTATTTTCTGATGTATTTATTTTGATTAAAAGTCTTTTTTTTTTTTAAAGATTTTATTTGACAGAGATCACAAGTAAGCAGAGAGGCAGGCAGAGAGAGAGGGAGGCAGGCTCCCCGCTGAGCAGAGAGCCCTATGTGGGGCTCGATCCCAGGACCCCATGATCATGACCTGAACTGAAGGCAGAGGCTTTAACCCACTGAGCCACTAAGCCAAAGTCTCTTTTTAAAATAGGAAATATCTAAATATATTTGAGTTGTCAGTTGTCACTTTGCCCTGTAGTATATGGTTTGATTATCAGCAGTGCTAGAAATGTACTTGTGTTAGATTAGCTTATATTTTATAGTCCGTAAAGATTATGAGAGCTTGTAAAGGAAATAACCGTTTATAGACGCTGAATCTCTCATCTACTTACTATTACTCAATTGCAATTTGACCTACCTTGCATTTATGGGAGTTTTTATGATGTCGACTTGATTCATGACTCTGTGTGTGAATATTGTTTCTTATAGCTGACTTTCACCTTTCTTCTCAGGAGTGTCAATGTTGACTACCACAGTTGGTCTTTATCTTGTTCCGTTTTGTAAGACAGCAGTGTTACTGATTGTCATGATGTCCGTCTTTGGTGTCTCAGCTGGCATTCTGGATACAGGTCAGTGAGCCCTGCGGGGTCATCTCTGGGAGTAGGGACTGCCTACAAGAAAAAGTAGAGCAGATGACATCAAATTGTCATTTGCATTGTAAAATGACACCGACCTACTGCATTGCTCATGGGGTCACCGAGTCAGAACCACCCTCTGGCAACTACTCTTCCTGCCAAGTAGGGTGCCTGGTTTTGAGTAAATTTAAAGAATTCTGTTTAGTGAGGGATTATTGGTTTGCAGTATCCAAACAGGAATGGGTCCCCCAGGTGGGTAATTATGGTGCAGGTGAGTGGGTTTTCATTTTGGGATAGAACTTGATCAATGTAGTGTGGGAGGAATTGATGGCTTAATAGGTTAAACTAACTTTGGAACCATATTTGGCTGAAGAATCATGGAAGCAGCTATCCAATTTAAAAAGCACTCTGCCTTTTGAACTAAGAGAAACCTGTGCTGTGTGTTTTTTTCCTTCTCTCTCTCTCTTTTTCTCCTCCCTCGCAAAAAGGCCCTGCCTTTCTACAGGAGATCCTCTCCATGGGTCTTTTTATCTTTTAAAACCTACTAAACAGTATACTTGGTATTTGTCCACCCCTAAGACCAGCTCTCTTCTTCCCCTGCTTTATTGTCACCTGATAGAGTGGGGATATTTTATGCTTTAGGCTTGGGTTGGTTGTGAAATTATGGGATAAGTTGTATGTTTACCAGTAAATATGTTAAAGAGAAAGAAAACACACTTGATGCTTCTTGCCTTTCGCTTTTGTTTCCTGTAATGGGCCCAGCAGAATCCTACAGTGTTCAGGTTTCTGAACGTGTGTTTTGCATCTGCTATTTACATAAATAATTTTCCTCAACAGGTTATTTGGTAATTTGGCCATTATCTGATTATAACATATGTATTTAAAATGTTTATAAATAAATGAATAAATATCCATCTATCCATCTCTTTCTCACCCTCCCTACCCCCTGCCAGCCTCGTATGAGAACGGTCTTGTAAAACGCACTGGGCCAATGTGCCTGGCTCTAGGATGTAGTGGTTTACTAGCTTGTAGAATCACATTTGTATGTGATTTTTTTTTACAAAGCTCAGAGTTCTCCCGTGGTGGTAGGTTAGAGTCCTTTAATCATAAAATCGACTGAGTTGCCACATTGGATGACTGAGAATACCTTAATCCTTGTGCCATGTAAAACAGACTCCTCTTCCTTAGAGTAATGAACTATTTTTTGCTAAGTTACTATGATTAAATAATTTTCCTCATCTTTCATTGGTAGGTGGTAACGTCCTAATCTTGGCTATCTGGGGGGACAGAGGAGCCCCCCATATGCAGGCCTTACACTTCAGTTTTGCCTTGGGTGCCTTTTTGGCTCCCTTGCTGGCTAAGTTGGCACTGGGCACGACGGTGTCTGCTGAGAACCGCACAGAGGATGACTCTAACCATTCTGCCCTCAACCAGTCATCTGAAGCTGACTCAGAATCTGTCCTCGGAGTACCTGACAATATGAATCTGCTGTGGGCGTATGCTGTTATCGGTACTTACGTCTTTGTAGTTGCTGTCCTTTTTTTGGCGCTGTTTTTAAAGAAAAGCTCAAGGCAGGAAAAAGCAAAAGCCTCTGCTCAGAGGTCTCGAAGAGCTAAATACCACAATGCCCTTCTCTGTCTCCTTTTCCTGTTCTTCTTTTTTTATGTGGGGGCTGAGGTCACATACGGCTCTTACGTTTTCTCATTTGCGACCACCCATGCTGGCATGAAAGAAAGTGAAGCGGCTGGGTTGAACTCCATCTTTTGGGGGACCTTTGCAGCCTGCAGGGGCCTCGCAATCTTTTTTGCTACGTGTTTACAACCCGGAACCATGATTGTGTTAAGCAACATCGGCAGCCTGGCATCGTCCTTACTGCTGGTGCTTTTCGACAAGAGCCCCGTTTGCCTCTGGATAGCGACGTCAGTGTATGGGGCCTCGATGGCAACCACGTTTCCCAGTGGCGTTTCTTGGATTGAGCAGTACACCACCATCCACGGGAAATCTGCAGCGTTTTTTGTCGTCGGTGCCGCCCTGGGAGAAATGGCTATTCCTGCAATAATTGGAATTCTTCAAGGACAGTACCCTGATTTGCCTGTAGTTTTGTACACCTGTTTGGGGGCATCGATAGCCACCACTGTTTTATTTCCCGTGCTCTATAAATTAGCCACCTCACCTCTCCATGCACAGCGAAAAGGGCACAGGAAAAGCGAGGACCAGAAAGCTTTGCTGTCCAGTTCAGAGCTAAATGACTATGAGGAAGACAATGAAGAAGAGGAGGCAGAAAAATGGAATGAAATGGATTTTGAAGTGATTGAAATGAATGATACAATGAGGAATTCTGTAATAGAGACATCTAGAAGTATTTTGACGGAGCGCTTAGCTGAAGTCTCCGGACAGTCCCACGCCAGCGCAGTGGTGTTGCAGTCCCCTGTGAATCACCTTGCAAGAAACCAGGCAAAAAGGGACTAACACCTGGAGAAGATGGATTTTTCTGACCTCCTTGAATAATCTCCAGCTCTAAAGAAGCTAGGCAGAGCAGAGCATTAACAGATTATCAACATGCTTTGGGGAATCAAAATTTCTAGGTCAGAGTATAGCAAATGCTACAAAGTTTTGAAAGGTTCTGTAATTCCAGAATTTTCCATAAAGAACAAATGGTCTCGTATGGCAGGATCTTATTGTGAGGCTAGTGTTTGGCATGTGCCTGATTAGGTAATGTTCTACGGTCTCTACCCCTCAGAGCACACAAGGAAGGTGTTTGTAGTTGAGAAGCTGGGTGCTGTTCTCATAGAACGAAACCATCTAGTAGTTGAATCGATGAGCAGAGCAAGTGGTCAGTCATCAGTATTCTACCAGGGAAGTAGAGGATTGTCGTTTCATAAAAGAGCAACTTTGAAAACGGACAGAGATTTTTTATTAATTGCTTTGCCCTCCCTGTAGTGTTGCACGGGAGAATGGTGATGCTTCGTTTGATTTCTGATTTCTATGAGGAGAACACAGAACCTTAGAGACATGGCTTCATGACTGCTGCTTACTAGTTTTGGGGCCCTATGCTCAGTCCCTTCACTTAAGTAGGCCTGGTTTATCTGTCTCCTGATACAAAATTCTATTAGTGACAATGAGATGATTTTCAAACCAGGAATCCATCAGTTTCAAAGTTTGTACAAGAAAAAAAATGTTAAAAAAAAAAATTCGTGCAAGGTGTCTGTTAGAAATTAACGTAAGTGCCATCCACTCTTCTTTTCAAATGAGAAGTGAAACAAAGTGATAGTTTTGAGAATACTACTGATTATGAATACATGTCAATTTAAGAGACTCTGTTTAATAATTACCCGCGAAACACATTTTTCAGTACTGTGTTCCATCAGCTCTAAGATGCGTTTTTTTTTTTCACATTTGTAACAGCTCTGAAATCAGAATAGGTCTTAAAGCCCGTGGTCACTTAACAGTTTTGTGACAAAATTTAATCGACAGTTACCCACATACATATACAAAATCATGTTGCATGTTACAATCGGCATCTTACAGTAATTCATTCAATTATGGAGATTTTTACTATTTTTACAGATATTTTCAAAAAAGTTATTTTTATATGCTGATTTTCTTGATGTTCAGGTGGGATTTGGAGATGCAGTGTTCTGACTTTAAAAGCTATTTGAGAGTCGCTGTGTTAGTAGTGGGGTCTACCTTAGTAACGAAGTCTGAGTCTGGGCCTTGCTCTTACAGGATTTGCTCCTCATCGAGTCTGGCTGGTAATCACACTGTAGGCGCTGTCAACTAGGCTGCTAGTGTCATTTACAAGGACCTATATTTGGAATATTTCTGTTACCCTCCCCCCAAGCCCCGCCCTCACACAGGGTTCTTCCTTCCTGAGTTTGAAGTACCTGGGAAACGAAAATAATGATTAGAAAGGGGCTTGGTGGCGTAGGAGTCGGGGATCACAAAGGGTACTTCATATGAATGTGGCAAAGCTGGTGCGAGCTCTCCTTTGATAAATGACTAGCACTGATGACAGTTTGTGTTTACTTGTCTTTACCATGTTTTATGGTGAATAGTGTTTCATTTCTACCTGCTTGCAGTATGTTTGCTTTCTCTTGTTTATCTGATTTCTGTGAATTTGCCTTTGTTTTTTCTTGAGTGAAATACAGTATCATTTTCGACCACTGCCCATTCACCTTCAATACCTTCCACAGTGTGGGTTTGTGTATAACCTAACAATTTTGGAGAGGGCTAGTGGAGAAATGAACAGGAAAAACGTATTCTTCTTGCTCGTTTTGTATTGTACTTTTCTCTTAGCTACGGCTTGGAGACCACCTGTATTCCATTTACTGCTTTTTCTCAGGTTGTTGGAATTTAGGCAGTAGATGCTCTTTGGCAGCTGGGAAGCTTGTTAGAACAGGGATTCTGTCTGCAGCATCTGCATTTAAGGGGTAAAAGATGCAGCTCAGGGAGAGAAGGATGATAAGAAGAACATGGCAGAAAATTTGGAAATCCACACTGGAAAATCCACTAGCGTTCCACAAACAAAAATGTGAATGGCCATATGAGATTGTAGGTGTTGTTAAAGTTTGACATATTTCCATATTGGAAGGATAAGACTTTGTACAATTCCAAGAATTAGCATTCATTCTAATTAACAGTCCTTAGATAAGTGTCTGCTGATCTACAAGAACCAATACTGAAGTTTTCTATTGCTGAATAACAGATTTAGCAGTTTACAACATTATTTTTTTTATTAGGCTCCATGCCCAGTGTGGAGTCAAACATGGGGCTTAGAACCGTGAGATTGAGACCTGAGCTGAGATCAAGAGTTGGTCGCCTAACTGACCAAACAACAGAGACTTTTTTGTCTCACAGTTTCTTGAGTCAGAAATTTGGGTACGATTTCACTGGGTCCTCTGCTCAGGGTCTCGTGGGGCTGCAGTCAAGCTGTTGGATAGAGCTGTGCTTCTTTTTGGAGCTTAGGGTTCCCTTCTAGGGCCATGTATGTGGTTGACAGTATTCATGCTGTGGTAGGCTCAGGTCCCCATTTTTTCACTGGCTGTGAGCTGCCTCCAGTCCCAATTCCTAGAACCTTCCATAGTTCTTTTGCCAGGCAGCCCTCTGGTAGATCTCTCACAACATAGCGGCCAATGGGCCAGCAGGAGAATCTCTCACCTGAATCGGCAGAGCTGGAGTCTTCTTTAACACGATGTAATCACAGGAGTGGCATCCCATCACCTTTGCCATATGCTCTTGGCTAACAGTAAGTCACGGGCTCTACCCAAACTCAAGGAAAGAGACTAGTACAGAGATGTAATTCCTTTGGGGAGGGGTCACCTTAGAGTGTGTTTGCTACACTCTGATACTCACAAAACCAAGGTTCAAGAGAACTAAAAAGTTTGGGCTGGGGACAAGAAGCCCTTAGCAGTCATCGAAAGTGATTATAGGTACTAAACTGAGTGAGCTAGTGTGGGTGTGGAAGGCTCCCCAAAGGCCAGGCCAGTGGATCGGGTGGAGGAGTTTCTGTGGCGGGGCAGTTATTGGGCTAACTCGGAATTAAGCCTTTATTCCCTCTTGACATTTTATGTTCTTTCCCACTGTGCTTTTAACTTGCTTAAATGCAGCTTCCAATGAGAGGAATAAGTAAATTTCAGTTTAGTTATATTTTCATAGTAAAGTCCAAGAACACTTGGAGAGCATCTTTCATTTACTCTTATGTTTCATAGAAAAATCCTTTAAAAAAATCTGTTTTTGTCATAAAAGTAATGAAGGTATAAAAAAGTCAGCTGGAAGATTAGGGAAGTACATAAAAATATAAAGGACAAGTATAAGTAATTTATGCAAAGTTTTTATTGATCTGTTTTTTGAAGTAAGCTCTTTACCCAATGTGGGACTCGAACTCCTGACGGACCTCAAGATCAAGAACAGTATGCTCCATCAGCTGAGCCAGCCAGGCGCCCCTGGATAGGTATTTTATAATTCTAGACACCTAGAAAAATTCTTAACATTTCTCATCAACATAATTTCCTGGGTAAAGGAGTAAAAAAAAAATTCCCTCCTATCGGATAAAGTTTCAGAAACAACTTGAATTTTGTGTTCAGAGTGCACTGCCACTGCAGCTGGTGGACTGGTTATTAGTTTGAAGAACTGTAACTTATTTAAAAAAAAAAAAAAAAAAAAAAGCAGGGGGCGCCTGGGTGGCTCAGTTGTTAAGTGTCTGCCTTGGGCTCAGGTCATGATCCCAGAGTCCAGGGATCGATCCCAGCATCAGGCTCCCTGCTCAGTGGGGAGTCTGCTACCCCCTTTTCCACTCCCCCTGCTTGTGTTCTCTCTCTCTCTGTGTCAAATAAATAAAATCTTAAAAAAAAAAAAAAAAAGAAAAGAAAAGAAACCTAATTGATCAGTGGAGTAACCCTCCTGAAACTGTGAGAGCCCTGGGTTACATGTGAAATGATTTCATTTCAGGTAGAATCATTGAATAATCAGGATAGCTTTCTCATAACCAGAACTTTTGGTTTACCATAGCACTGTATCACTCCTGCCACTTTAAAGTTATTACTAAAACAGAGCTTAAAGTTTTTAATGGAAGTAGATAATTCCAGTAGTTCTTCTGGAATACCTTGTATCAGTGTCTGTGAAGTGCCACTTGTTTTCTTCATAGTGCTGTGGATGTGTTTGGATACGTGAACTCACGGATATTATGTGTATTTCATATTTTCCTATACTGTGGGGGTACAGTGGGGGTTGAGGTGGTAGAGAAGGGATACAAAAAAGCTTAAGATATTGTTCCAAGCTTGTTAGAAATGGTCCTTTTTTTAATTGAAGTTTTTATCACAACTATTAGAGATTTACATGCAGTTGTACATAGTGTTTTTGTTTTTTATAAATCTCTGAGCGAGAGCTACTTGCTCAATCTGGAGGGTAGAGAACTTGGCCAGTGCTTCTCATACATTAATGTGTTTTTGAACTCTTGTTAAAATATAGATGCTAATTCTGTAGTGCCTGGGATAGGGGCTGGGAGTCTCCATTTTGAATAAGCTCTTACCTGATGGGGAGCTATTGGCCCATGGACTAGGCACATTTTGGGTAGCAAGATTCACTTTTTTGAGAGGGCCAAATTCTTTGCTACTTTTGGGAATTCAGTTTGTTTTGTTTTAGCTCTTCTGAATCTGACCCTAAATCTGTAGGAGTCTGCGGTTCCCATGCGCCCCCTCCTCTCTCTTATACCCAAACCCTAGGACACTGTTCAGAGTTTTCTTCAGTCCTTTCCATTTACTGCATTGGCTGTTGAACATTTATTTATTATGTCTGTTGAATGTCTCCTACTTGGCAGTCTCTGTGAGAGGTTAACACTGGTGAAAAGATCAGAAGTTTCCTACCTCCATGGAACCTACCCTCTAAAGCAGGACTGTCCAGTAGAATTTCCCACAATGATGGGAACATTTTATACCTGCACTGCCCGGTAGCCACTGGTCACATGTGGTGAACTGAGCCCTTGAAATATGGCTAATACACAGAAAATGAACTTTTTTAAAAAAAAAAGATTTTATTTGGGGCACCTGGGTGGCTCAGCAGGTTGAGGCCTCTTCCTTCGGCTCGGGTCATGGTCCCAGAGTCCTGGGATTGAGCCCCAAGTCAGGCGCTCTGCTCAGCAGGGAGCCTGCTTTCCCCTCTCTCTCTGCCTGCCTCTCTGCCTACTTGTGATCTCTGTGAAATAAATAAATAAATAAATAAATCTTTAAAAAAACAAAAAAGATTTTATTTATTTATTTGACAGAGATCACAAGTAGGCAGAGAGGCAGGCAGAGAGAGTGACAGGGAAGCAGGCTCCCCGCTGAGCAGAGAGCCCGATGCGGGGTTCTCTGAGATCATGACCTGAGCCGAAGGCAGCGGCTTAATCCACTGAGCCACCCAGGTGCCCTGAAAATGAACTTTTAATTTAAATATCTACACTAGCTGGTAACTGTCATATTGGATAGCATAGGTCTACCAGAAGAAACCAGGAATCAAACAAATAATCACCCAGCATGTTTCCAGGAAGGCTCTATTTTCTGTTAGAGTAGAAATTTTCAAGTATCGGGTCAGAAAAGTTGGGCTAGATTGCTTCTCAGATGGCATGATATAAATTATCATTGCACTTAAGGAAAGGGCTGGTTTTACTTGGTCTTGATGGTAGAAAGTTGTGCTTAGTCATCTGGAAGAGAAGGTTTGTCTTTCCTAGTGTGTCAAGGAAGCAAACCAAGGCTGGTCACATTGTTTATCAGGAGGATTTAAGCTCTTTGCCTCTATGCACTTTGACCGGTTGGCATCTGAGCAAGGTTGCACATGGATTTTTATTTAGCTATAAATAGTTTCATATTTGATGAGTTAAAATCTTATAACATTACATTTTTGCAAAGAGAATTTTCCTATATTTTCCAGTATTATTTGGTGGTTGTCTTAATTATGTGTTCTCGTGGCCTGTACTTCTGCCTTGTTCATTTCTTTCAATCCTTGCAGGAAAGATCCCCTAGGTTCTTGCACTATGGCTGTTAATTCTTATTTGTTATCTACCTTTTGGCTTATATTTTTAATTGTAGAAACCTTTCGTGTCTGGTCTCTGGCTTTATGGCAACTTGCTTTTGATGTGTTTGGTTATGTCAGTTAATGGATGGCCTGGACAAGTGTTAAAGTTGTTTGATGACATGAGTGACTTAAGGCTGTGGGCTTATTTATTTATTTATTTATTTGACAGAGAGAGTGAGAGAGCACAAGCAGGGGGTACAGTGGGGAAAGAGAGGGAGAAGCAGACTCCCTGCTGGGCAGGGAGCCCAACACGGGGCTCGATCTCAGGACCCTGGGATCATGACCAGAGCCGAAGGTAGAGGCCTATCCGTCTGAGCCACCCAATTGCCCCAGGCTTTTTAGCTACTGAACAACTTGTGAGGTTACAACGTGCTTTTAAAAGTTATTTTTAGGGATTCCCCGGTTGTTCAGTCCGTTAAGCGTCTGCCTTCTGCTGAGGCCATGATCTTGGGATCCTGAGATTGAGTCCTGCATCTGGCTCCTTGCTCAGCGGGGAGCCTGCTTCTTCCTCTGCCTCTGTCCCTGCTGGTGTACTCCCGCCCGCCCTCCCTCTCTCTCTTTGACAAATAAATAAAATCTTAAAAAATAGAACAATTATTTTTAATTGTGATTAAATAGACATAACATGAAATTTACCATCTCAACCATTTTTAAGTGTATAAATTCAGCAGCATTGGACACATTCCCATTTTGTGCAACCATCACAGCATCATCCACAAAACTTGAGCCGGCACCCATTAAACTGTGACTCCCCATTCCATCATCCTCCCAGCCCTGACAACGATCAGGCTCCTTTCTGCCTCTACAAATTGCGCTGCTCTAAGTACTTCATATAAATGGTGTTACACAGTGTTTGTCCTATACCTGGCTTATTTCACTTAGCATGTTGTAGCATGTGTCACAGTTTCCTTTGTAGGGCTGAGTAATAGTCTTTGGAATGCCTGCTTTGTTATCCATTTACCTGCTATGGATACTTGGGTGGCTTCCACCTTTTGGCAATTGTGACGAATGCTGCTATGAAAATTAATGTCCACGTATCTGTTTGCATTTCGGCTTTCATTGGTTTTGGGTATCCCCCACAAGAGTGATTGTTGGATCATATGTTCTGTTTTTAAATTTGGGGGGTACTTTCATTATTGGGCTTAGATAATATTGTCTTAATCAGTTTTCCCCAAAAAAAAAAAAACAGGTATAGGAAGAGGCCAGAGGAGCCCATGCTTTTGTTAGTATTGGTTCAAACCCTAGGCAGAGTTTTAGCCCATTTTAATCAACTTAGTATCACCCATATACTGAGTAGATGAAAGGTTTATCAGACATCTACCTCAAAGTTTGCTTACAGTTTTTATTCAGTCGTTGAGCAAGTGTCGGAGAATTTACTTTGTTTGAAATCCTACTTGAGATGAAACTAAACCTGTGCCGGTTGGAGGTTGCCCTTCTAGACGGTTTTCAATCCATTTTGATCTGGGGGGGCTTAACGAGGTGGGGTTGGCCTCGGAGATTGCTTACATCTGTACTTAAGACCACTCGCACCTTACATGGCTTTGTACAATGTAAAAGCTTGTTTGAATAAAATATTGATATAAATAAATATTGATGTTGGTTTAAGATCAAATTGGTGTTTCATTTCATGGGTGCTAAAAATGGATCTGACATCTCTCCAGAAATTAGTCAAGAATATTTCTAGATTTTAGATCGTGGGTGTTCTAATATGTATGTGGTAGTTATATTGGGTTCCTAAAGTGTGAATGGTGTATTATTTTCATGGCACGTGGGTATTTTAGAAATGACATCTAACATCTTTGATGTCTAACATTTCTGCCCCTTTGGTTTCTCTTATGTTTATGATCCAATTTCTAAGTTTATGAGTCTGCTAAAGAAGCTTTTGCTAGCTGGGTATTTTAATCAGTATTTTACTTGAATAATAATTCCCTAAGTAGATGATTACAGTTATATCTTTGTTTCAGAATAGAAAAGAAGTTTTCAAAATTGCGTGTTAAGGAGAAACTGGGATGTTTCTTCTTCTTCCCTTCTATACAGAACCTGCAGCTGAAGACTTGCTGTTAGTGACCACAGCCCTTTTTGTCTTGTTTGAAACAGTTGTCGGGAGAATCTGGTTCAATGCTTCTAGCTCGGAGCTTGGCCCACGTGTGCAGCAACCTCTCCACCCTCTTCGCACTTTACTGGAGTCTCAGGGAAAGATATTTTTGAAGTGGGAGGAAACTAAATGGCACCCGATCTCCTGTCTTATCTGAGCAGTTAGTAACGACACCGTAGGTGTCCTTATTTGACTGCTGCCATCTCTGCTTGCAGTGATCTAAGTTTACAGCCGTGCACCTTGCCCTGGGCAGGGATCTTCTTGTACCCTCGCATCATGCCACGGACTCATGCTTGGCTTTTTCTGGCTCCCCCTAAACACAGAACCCTAGACGCATTGGCACTGAGCCAGATGTGATGGGATTTCAAGTGTTGCTGACTGTACTATCCAGGGGTCCCCCCAAGCTTTCCCTGAGGAAGCAGGGGCTGGGTGTCTGGTTACACTCCTGCTTCAACTTCCGTGGATTTGCCTGGGCCTGAGAGCAGGCCGAAGGACGTCTGCTCCTCGGTGTTCCCCGGGCAAGGAGGCTGAGGGGAAGGCACTCTGGTTTACAAGGACGCAGACGTGAGGATTGGCCGGGGCTCCTGCTACCAGCCACTGGAAAAGAGAATGGTTTCGGGAACGGAATTTTTCTTTTTGCTCACTCTGGCAACCATTTCATTCTCTCTCTTTTGGCAAACTTGAATGGACCCTATAGAACCCACGATAAACCTCATGTGTGGTGTGATGGGTAAGTGTGGGACCCAGAGTCTTATCAGCCCGAACTGGAGTTTTGACTCTGGCACCGACTACCTTGGTCACACTCCTTACTCTCTTGGCCTCTATTTTCTTTCATGGGGTAGGCAGTGAGACTTCGATGAAATAATGTTTGTAAAGCACCTAGCATATTTCATCGTACATCATACATACATTTTCAGGCTGAGTTGTGTTGCTCCCCCTTACCCCATCCCTATGTTGAAGTCCGAGCCTCCAGCAGCCCAGCCTGAATATTTGGAGAAAGGGTCTTTAAAGAGGCAGTTAAGCTAAAATGAGGTCCTTGAGGTGGGTCCTAATCCAACCCAACTGGTATCCTTATAAGAGGAGGAAATCTGGACACAGACCGGCACAGACGGAAGATCAAGTGAAGTCGCAGGGAGAAGACGGCCGTCTGCAAGCCAAGAGGAGAGGCCACAGAGGAAACCTGCCCTCCAATGCCTTGCTCTCAGACTTCTAGCTTCCAGAATCCTGGGGAAGATTTCTGTTGTTTAAGCCACCCAGTCTGTGGTACTTCGTTTTGGCAGCCCAGCAAAGGACAAAATAAAGTGGCCACACGTGGGAAATTTTATTCATGAAGTACTATTTACTAACTTAGTAAAAGAGGCCAATAACAAAAGGGAAATAATAAGAGCTTTTAATAACTGTGGTTAGGAAGGCCAGGAGGGACACCCTGATTAAACTAATAAGGTTATGGGTCACAAGAACAGTGAGTTGTCCCGACACATCAGTAAGAAGACCTGCCGCTGAGGGGCACCCAGCTGGCTCCATTGGTTAAGTGGCCAACTCTTTTTTTTTTTTAATTAACATAAAATATATTAATTGTTTCAGGCATACAGGTCTGTGATTCATCAGTCTTAGACAATTCACAGCACTCTCTGTAGCACATCCCTCCCCAATGTCCATCACCCCGCCACCCCACTCCCTACCCCCCTCCACTCCAGCAACCCTCAGTTTGTCCTGAGATTAAGAGTCTCTTATGGTTTGTCTCCCTCCCAGTCCCATCTTGTTTCATTTTTCCTTCCCTTTCCTCCAAGACCCCCCACCCTGCCTCTCAAATTCCTCATATCAGAGAGAGCATATAATTGTCTCTCTCAGATTGACTTATTTAAGCATCCAGTTCTTGATTT
Organism: Mustela lutreola; assembly: GCF_030435805.1. NCBI lineage: Eukaryota > Metazoa > Chordata > Mammalia > Carnivora > Mustelidae > Mustela > Mustela lutreola. The sequence continues at coordinate 21,112,454 of NC_081295.1, read as the reverse complement.
CGGCTTTGGTCTTGATCTCAGGATCCGGGGATCTCAGCCCTGCATCAGGCTTCTTGCCCTGAAGGGCTTCTCGACATCCTCTCCCTCTGCCCTTTGTTCCTTCCCCCACTTGCGCGCGTGTGCACGCGCGCGCGCACACACACACACACTCTCTCTCTCTCTCTCTCTCTCTCTCTGTCTCTCTTATAAATAAATTTTAAAACAAAAAAAAACAACCCAGGAAGAAGAAGAAAATGAGTGGCTGGGAGTTCACACAGCTCGCCTGGGGAGCTCTCTGCTTGGGTACTGTGCAGAGGACAGACTTCTTGGACCCAACCAAATAGCTAAGATAAATGGAGCGCCCTAGCAACAGAAGAGTGAGAAACAGCAAGAGCACATAATTTTTTTTAATGGATATTATATGTGTGCAGTAATACAATCAGATCATACAAAGGTAAATTAAAAAGTAGATCTTTTTCACCCTTAATTCCAACCCCCATTAAAGCAACCATTCTTATTGTCATTTCTGTGCATCTTCTAGAGATGTCTGTGGATCTACAAAGAAGGGTTTATATGTTTATTTACATATATAAAATAAATAAAAATTAATATGTTATTTATTTTTATTGAGAAATAATTGATATGTAATGTTGTATTAGTTTTAGGTGTACACCATAATGATTTGATATATGTATGCATTGCAAAATGATCACCACTATAGGTTTAGGTAACATCCATCACCACATAGTTAGAAAATTTTTTCATGTAGTGAGAACTTTAAAGATTTATGTTTTTTTTTTTTAAGATTTACTGTCTTAGCAACTTTCAAATATACAATACAGTATGGTCAACAACACTATACAACCCCATGACATTCTAACTAGACGTGTGTATGTTTTAATACCCCTTCACTCATTTTGCACACCCCCTACCCATCACCTCTGATAACCATCAATCTGTTGTCTGTATCTATGAGTTCAGGTTTGTTTCTTAAACTTTTTAAATTAAAAACATTTTTTGGATTTCACATATAAGCGATTTATTGTACAGTCTAGGCCTTTTCCTGTCTGACTTATTTCACTTACCATAATGCCCTCAAGTTCCAATGATGTATCATATGGCAGGATTTACTTATTTTTATGGCTAATATTCCTGTGTGTATGTGTGTGTGTATCACATTTTCTTTATCCATTTATTGTCAGTGAACATTTTCCATGTCTTGGCTGTTGTACATTTTCTAGTTCCTTGAGGTATAAATTGAGGTTGGTAGGGATCTTTGTTGTTTTTAATGTAGTTATTTATTGCTATGAATTTCCCCATTAAAACAACTTTGGTTCCATCATTAGTTTTGGTATATTGTATTTCCATTTTCATTTGTCTCAAGGTATTTTAAAATTTCTCTTTTGATTTCTTCTCTGACTCATTGTTTGTTCAGTAGCATGTTGTATAATCTCAACATATTTGTGAATTTTCTATTTCCTTCCTGTAATCAATTTCTAGTTTTATACCATTGTTGTCAGAATAGACACTTGACAAGAAGTCAGTCTTTTAAAATTTATGAAGACTTGTTGTGGCCTAATATCTATGCTGGGGAATGTTCCATGTACATTTAAGAAGAATGTGTATTCTGCTGATTTTGGGTGGAATATTCTATAAATGTCGTATGTTTGGTCTCATGAGTCATTAAAGGCCAGTGTTTTCTTATGGATTTTCTCTCTGCATGATATAACCATTGATGGAAGTGGGTAATGAAGTCCCCTACTATTTTTTTATTGCTCTCCATTTCTCATGTTAGGTCTTTTAATATTTGCTTTATATATTTAGGTGCGTGTATGTTGGGTACATAATATTTACAAATGTTACATCCTTTGTTTGACCCCTTTATCATTATATAGTGGTCTTTGTTTTTTATTAGAGACTTTGTTTTAAAGCCTATTTTGTCTGATGCAAGTATAGCTAACCCAGCTTTATTTTGGTTTCCATTTGCATGGAATATCTCTTTCAGCCATTTCACTTTCAGTTTGTGTGTGTCCTTAAAGTTGAGGGAGTCTCTTGTAGGCAGCAAATCATTGGGTCTTATTTTTTAATCCATTCATCCACTGTGTGTGTGTGTGTGTGTGTGTGTGTGTGTATTTAAGTATGCTCCAAGCCCAGTGTGGGGCTTAAATTCACAACTCTGAGATCAAGACTTGCATGCTGTAGTGACCAAGCCAGCCAGGTGCTGTCCCCGTGCACCGATTTTGTGTATTTTGATTGGATATTTTAGTTCATTTACATTTGAAGTAGTTATTGGGGGGCGCCTGGGTGGCTCAATGGGTTAAAGCCCTGCGTTGGGCTCTCTGCTCAGCGGGGAGCCTGCTTCCTCCTCTCTCTCTCTGCCTGCCTCTCTGCCTACTTGTGATCTCTGTCTGTCAAATAAATAAATAAAATCTTTAAAAAAAAGTAGTTATTGGTAGGTATGTACTTATTGCAGTTTTGTTAATTGTTCTCTATTTTGTAATTCCTTTGTTTCTTTCCTTGCTTTGTGATTTGATGATTTTCTGCAGTAGTAGCCTTAGATTCCTTTCTTTTTAAAATTTTTTATTTTTTAAAATTGTGTTCAATTAGCCAACATCATTAATTTTTAATGTAGTGTTCAACAATTCATCAGTTCAGTATAACATCCCTATTAAAGTGCCCATCACCACACTCCTTTCTTTTTTTAAACAATTTTATTTATTTGAGAGAGAGGAGGGGGAGGAGCAGAGGGAGAGGCAGAGAATCTCAGAGACTCTACGCTGAGTGGAGAGCCCTACATGGGGCCCAAGATCATGAGCTGAGCAGAAACCAAGAGTCACAAGCCTAAGTGATGGAACCACCAGGCACCCCAGATCCCTTTATCTTTTCATATTTAAAATATGTTTTGGCTTGTGATTACCATGAAGCTTACGTAAAACACCTTATTTTAAGGTGGGCAGCAAAGCAAAGTTTTTTAAGCAATTGTAAAGTTTATTGAGTGATGGTACAAAGCTCCCAAAGAGGGAGGGAATCTGAGATGTTTGCCCCTTATTGTCATTTTGATTTGTATTTCCCTGCTGATAAATGATGTTGAGCATCTTTTCATGTGTCTGTTGGCCATCAGGATGTCTTCCTTGGAGAAATATCTGTTCATGAGTTCTGTGCATTTCTTAATTGCTTTGTTTGGTTTTTGGTTATTGAGTTGTATAAGTTCTTTATAAACTTGGATACTAACCCTTGATGTGATGAGTCATTTACAAATATCTTCTTCCATTGTGTAGGTTGCCTCTTAGTTTTGTTGATTATTTCCTTTGCTGTGCAGAAGGTTTTTCTTTCAATGTAGTTCCAGTAATTTTTTGCTTTTGTTCCTTTTCCCTCAGAGGATCAATCTAGAATAAAATTGCTATTGCTGATGTCAGAAAAAATACTGCCTGTTCTCTCTTTTAGGAATTTTATGGTTTCAGGTTTTACAATTAGGTCTTTAATGTATATGGTGTAAAAAAGTGGTCCAGTTTCATTCTTTTGCATGTTGCTGTCCAGTTTCTCCATTGTTGAGGATACTGTCTTTTTTCCATTGGATATTCTTTCCTGCTTTGTCAAAAATTGACCATATAGTTGTGGGTTTATTTCTGAGCTTTCTATTCTTTTTCTTTTTCCTTTTCTTTTTTTAAAGATTTTATTTTATTTGAGAGACACAGACCATAAGCAGGGGGTGGAGCAGAGGGAGAAGCAGGCAGAAGCTTAACCAACTGAGCCACCCAGGCCCCCTGGGTTTTCTTTCTGTTCCATTAATCTTTGTGTCTGGTTTTGTGCCAGTACCATACTGTTTTGATTACTACAGCTTTGTAATATAACTTGAAGTCTGGGATTGTAATACCTCCAGCTTTGCTTTTTGTTATCTTTTTTTTTTTTTTTAAGGTTTCAAGTTTTTATTTAAACTCTAGTTAGTTAACATATAGTGTAATGTTCAGTTCAGGAGTAGAATTTAGTGATTCATCACTTACATATAACACCCACTGATCATTGCAATAAGTGCCCTCCTTAACACCCAGTCCCCTGAATTTTCTTTTCAAGATAGCTTTGGTTATTCAGGGTCTTTTGTGGTCCCATCGGATTATTTCTTCTAGTTCTATGAAAAGTGTTGTTGGTATTTTGATAGGGATTTTATTAATTGCATTAATCTATAGTGTAGATTGCTTTGGGTAGTATAGACCTTTTAACAGTATTCTTCCAATCCATGATCATGGACTGTATAGAAATACAGATATATATATTTCTATACTGATATAGAAATATCTTTATGTCACCTTCTGTTTCTTTCATCATTATTTTATAGTTTTCAGGGTACAGGTCTTTCATGTCTTTGGTTAGGTTTATTCCTAGGTATCTTTTAATTTTTGGTCCAATTGTACATGGGATTGTTTTCTTAATTTCTATTTTTGGTCCTTCATTTTTAGTGTATAGAAATGCAGTGGATTTCTGCATACTGATTTTGTATTCTGTGACTTTACTGAATTTATTTATCAGTTCTTGTAATTTTTTGATGGAGTCTTTTGGGTTTTCTATATAGTGTCATGTCATCTGCAAATAGTTTAAGAGTTTTACTTTTTCCTTACCAATTTGGATGCCTTTTTATTTCATTTTGTTGTCTGATTGCTGTGGCTGGAACTTCCAGTACTCTGTTGAATAAAAGTGATGAGTGTGGACATCCCTGTCTCATTCCTGACCTTAAGGAAAGGGCTTTCAGTTTCCCTATTTCAGTTTCAGTTCCCCATTATGGATTAGGTTAGCTGTGGGCTTTTCATAGATGGCCTTTATTATGTTGAAGTATGTTTCATCTAAACCTACTTTTGTTGAGGCTTTTTTTTTTTTTAAATCAAGAATTGATGTTGTCCTTTGTCAAATGCCTTTTCTGGATCTATTGAAATGATCAAATGGTTCTCATTGTGATGTATCATTGATTGATTTGCAAATATTGAACCACCCTTGCAACCCAGGAATAAATCCTACTTGATTGTGGTGAATTATTTTTTAAGCGTATTGTTGGATTTGGTTTGCTAATACTGCGTAGAGGATTTTTGAGTCTATATTCACCAGAGATATTGGCCTAGAGTTGTCTTTTTTTGTAGTGTCTTTAGCTGGTTTTGGTATCAGAGTAATGCTGGCCTTACAGAATGCTTTTGGAAGTTTTCCTTTATCTTCTTTTTTTTTAGAATAGTTTGAGAAGAGTAAGCCTTAACTCTTTAAATATTTGTTAGAATTTGCTTGTAAAGCCATCTGGTACTGGACTTTAGTTTGATGGGAGTTTTTTGATTACTGATTCAATTTCTTTGCCGGTAATTGGCCTGTTTAAATTTTCTATTTTTTCCTGTTTCAGTTTTGATAGGTTATATATTTCTAAGAATTTATCTACTTCTTCTAGGCTGTCCAATTTCGTGGCATCTAGTTCTTCCTAATACTCTTATAATTGTATTTCTGTGATGTTTGTTGTTATTTCTCCTCTCTCATTTGTGATTTTATTTATTTGGAGCCTTCCTTCTTTTCCTTGATAAGTCTGTCTAGAGGTTTATCAGTTTAATTGATTTTTTTTCCCCCAAAGAACCAGCTTCTGCTTTCATTGATCTCTTCTGTTGGTTTTTTAAAGTGCTGTATCATTTATTTCTGCTGTATTATTATCTCCCTCCCTTTGCTGGTATTAGGTTTTGCTTGTTGTTCTTTGCCTAGCTCCTTTAGATGTAAGGTTGGGTTGTTTATTGGAGATTTTTCTTGTTTCTTGAGGTAGGCCTGTATTGCTATAAATCTCCCTCTCAGAACTACTTTTGCTGCATCTTAAAGGACTTAAACTGTTATGTTTTCATTTTCATTTGTTTCCATGTACTTTTTAATTTCTTCTTTTATTTCTGTTTGGCCCAGTTATTGTTTAGTAGGATGTTATTTAACCTTCATGTATTTGCGGTCTTTCCAGATTTTTTTCTTGTGGTTGACCTCTAGTTTCATAGTGTTGTGGTCAAAAAAGGTGCATGGTCTTCTTGAATTTGCTTGTTTTATGGCCTAATATGTGATCTATTCTGGAGAATGTTCTGTGTGCACTTGAAAAGAATGTGTATTCTGCTGTTTTAAAATGGAGTGTTCTGAATATATCTGTTAAATCCATCTGGTCTAGTGTGTCATTCAAAGCCATTGTTTCCTTGTGTGGTGTGTACACATGTGGTGTGTATATATACCACACATATGTGGTATATATACACACCACATATGTGTATATATATATGTATATACATACACACACACACACACACCCCACATCATCTTTATCCATTCATCTGTTGATGGACATCTAGGTTCTTTCCATCGTTTGGCTATCGTGGACATTGCTGCTATAAACATTGAGGTGCTCATGCCCCTTCGGATCACTACATTTGTATCTTTAGGGTAGATACCCAGTAGTGCAATTGCTGGGTTGTAAGGTAGCTCTATTTTCAACTTTTTGAGGAACCTCCATACTGTTTTCCAGAGTGGCCACACCAGCTTGCATTCCCACCAACAGTGTAGGGGGATTCCCCTTTCTCCACATCCTCACCAATATCTGTTGTTTCGTGACTTGTTAATTTTAGCCATTCTGACTGGTGTGAGGTGGTATCTCACTATGGTTTTGATTTGTATTTCACTGATGCCAAGTGATGTTGAGCACTTTTGCATTTAGATATCTTCTCTGCAGAAATGTCTGTTCATATCTTCTGTCCTTTCCTTGATTGGATTATTTGGTTTTTTGGGTGTTGAGTTTGATAAGTTCTCTATAGATTTTGGATAGTAGCCCTTTATCTGATACTACATTTGCAAAGATCTTCTCCCATTCTCTCACAGTCTTTTGGTCTTGTTGACTGTTTCCTTTGCTATGCAAAAGCTTTTGATCTTGAGGAAGTCCCAATAGTTCATTTTTGCCCTTGCTTCCCTTGCCTGTGACGTAGTTTCTAGGAAGAAGTTTTTGTGGCTGAGGTCAAAGAGGTTGCTGCCTGTGTTCTCAAGGATTTTGATGGATTCCTGTCTCTCACTGAGGTCTTTCATCCATTTTGAGTCTACTTTTGTGTGTGTTGTAAGGAAATAGTCCAGTTTCATTCTTCTGCACGTGGTTGTCCAATTTTCCCAACACCATTTGTTGAAGAGATTGTCTTTTTTCCACTGGACATTCTTTTCTTCTTTGTCGAAGATTAGTTGACCAAGAGTTGAAGGTCCATTTCTGGGCTCTCTATTCTGTTCCATTGATCTATGCGTCTGTTTTTGTGCCAGTACCGTACTGTCTTGATGATGACAGCTTTGTGATAGCGCTTGATGTCTGGAATTGTGATGCTGCCATCTTTTGTTTTCTTTTTCAACATTTCTCTGGCTATTTGGGGTCTTTTCTGGTTTCATATAAATTTTAGGATTAATTGTTTCATTTGTTTGAAAAAAAATGATGGTATTTTGATAAGCATTGCATTAAATGTGTAGATTGCTTTAGGTAGCATAGACATTTTCACAATATTTGTTCTTCCAATCCATGACTATGGAATGTTTTTCCATTTCTTTTTCTTCTTCTATTTATTTCATGGGTACTTTATAGTTTTCTGAGTAAAGATTATTTGCCTCTTTGGTTAGGTTTATTCCTAGGTATCTTAAGGTTTGGGGTGCAAATGTAAAGGGGATTGATTCCTTAATATCTCTTTCTTCTGTCTTGATGTTGGTGTATAGAAATGCAACTGATTTCTGGGCATTGATTTTATATCCTGACACTTTACTGAATTCCTGTATGAATTCTAGCAGTTTTGGAGTGGAGTCTTTTGGGTTTTCCATATAAAGTATCATATCATCTGCAAAGAGTGAGAGTTTGACTTCTTCTTTGCCAATTTGATGCCTTTAATTTCTTTTTGTTGTCTGATTGCTGAGGCTAGGACTTGTAGTCCTATGTTGCATAGCAGTGGTGACAGTGGACATCCCTGCCGTGTTCCTGCCGTGTTCGGAAAAACAGAGTTTGAGAATGATATTCTCAAACATTCTCCATTGAGAATGATATTCGTTGTGGGTTTTCATAGATGGCTTTGATGGTATTGAGGTATGTACCCTCTATCCCTACACTTTGAAGAGTTTTGATCAAAAAAGGATGCTGTACTTTGTCAAATGATTTTTAACATCTATTGAGAGTATCATATGGTTCTTATTCTTTCTTTTCTTTTTTTTTTAAATTTTATTTATTTATTTGAGAGAGAGACAGTGAGAGAGAGCATGAGCGAGGAGAAGGTCAGAGGGAGAAGCAGACTCCCCATGGAGCTGGGAGCCCGATGCGGGACTCGATCCTGGGACTCTGGGATCATGACCTGAGCCAAAGGCAGTTGTCCAACCAACTGAGCCACCCAGGCGTCCCCTTATTCTTTCTTTTATTAATGTGTTTTATCACATTGGTTGATTTTTTAGTAATATATCCCACTTTGTCATGGGGATAATCCTTTTAATGTACTGTTGGATCCTATTGGCTAGTATTTTGGTGAGGATATTGTTCTGTAATTCTCCTTGTTGATGGGGTCTTTGTTCGGTTTTGGGATCAAGGTAATGCTGGCCTCATAAAATGAGTTTAGAAGGTTTTTTTTTTTTTTTTCCATTTCTATTTTTTGGAACAGTTTCAGGAGAATAGATATTACTTCTTCTCTAAGTGTTTGGTAGAATTCCCTGGGGAAGCTGTCTGGTCCTGGGCTTTTGTTTGTTGGGAGAATTTGATGATATCTCCTTACTGGTTATGGGTTTGTTCAGGTTTTCTGTTTCTTCCTGGTTCAGTTTTGGTAGTTTATATGTCTCTAGGAATGCATCCATTTCTTCTGGGTTGTCAAATTTGCTGGTGTATAGTTGTTCATAATATATATTTTTAAAGATTTTATTTTTTGACACAGAGAGAGACACAGCGAGAAAGGGAACACAAGCAGGGGGTGTGGGAGAGGAAAAGGAAGACTCCACACAGGGCAAGGAGCCTCCCATGGGGCTCGATCCCAGGACCCTGGGATCATGGCCTGAGCCAAAGGCAGATGCTCAACGACTGAGCCACCCAGACACCCCTCATAATATGTTCTTATAATTGTATTTTTGTGGTGTTGGTTGTGATCTCTCCTCTTTCATTTGTGATTTTATTAATTTGGGTCCTTTCTTTTTTTGATAAGTCTGGCCAGGGGGTTATCGATCTTCTTAATTCTTTCAAAGAACCAGCTCCTGGTTTCATTGATTTGTTCTACTGTTCTTTTGATTTCTATTTCATTGATTTCTGCTCTGAAATGTATGATTTCTCTTTTCCTGATAGGTTTAGGCTTTCTTTGCTGCTCATTCTCTAGCTCCTTTAGGTGTAAGGTTAGGTTGTGTAATTGAGACCTTTCTCGTTTCCTGAGAAAGACTTGTATTTCTATATACTTTCCTCTCAGGACCACCTTTGCTGTGTCCCAAAGATTTTGAACAGTTATGTTTTCATTTTCATTTGTTTCCATGAATTTTTAAATTTCTCCTTTAATTTCCTGGTTGACCCATTCATTCTTTAGCAGGATGCTCTTTAGCAGCCATGTATTTGAGCTCTTTCTAACTTTCCTCTTGTGGTTGAGTTCTAGTTTCAAAGCATCATGGTCTGAAAATATGCAGAGAATGATCCCAGTCTTTTCTTACTGGTTGAGACCTGATTTGTGATATAGGGTGTGATCTATTCTGGAGAATGTTCCACGTGCACTAGAGAAGAATGTGTATTCTGTTGCTTTGGGGTGGAATGTTCTGAATATATCTGTGATGTCCATCTGGTCCAGTGTGTCATTTAAAGCCTTTATTTCCTTGATCTTTTGCTTAGATGATCTGTCCATTTCAGTGAGGGGGGTGTTAAAGTCCCCTCCTATTATTGTATTGTTGTCAATGTGTTTCTTTGATTTTGTTATTAATTGGTTTATACAATTGGCTGCTCCCATGTTAGGGGCATAGATGTTTAAAATTGTTAGATCTTCTTGTTGGACAGGCTCTTTGAGTATGATATAGTGTCCTTCCTCATTTCTTATTATAGTCTTTGGCTTAAAATCTAATTTATCTGATATAAGGATTGCCACCCCAGCTTTCTTTTGATGTCCATTAGCATGGTAAACGGTTTTCCACCCCCTTACTTTAAATCTGGAGGTGTCTTTGGGTCTAAAATGAGTTTCTTGTAGACAGCATATTGATGGGTCTTTTTTTTTTTTTTTTATCCAATCTGATACCCTGTGTCTTTTAATTGGGGCATTTAGCCCATTTACATTCAGAATAACTTTTGAAAGATATGAATTTAGTGCCATTGTATTGCCTGTAAGGTGACTGTTACTGTATATTATCTCTGTTCCTTTCTGGTCTATGTTACTTTTAGGCTCTCTCTTTGCTTAGAGGACCCTTTCAGTATTCCCTGGAGGGCTGGTTTAGTGTTTGCAAATTCTTTTAAGTTTTGTTTGTCCTGAAAGCTTTTTATTTCTCTTTCTATTTTCAATGACAGCCTAGCTGGATATAGTAATCTTGGCTGCATATTTTTCTTGTTAGTGCTATGACTATATCATACCAATCTTTTCTGGCCTTCCAGGTCTCTGTGGCTAGGTGTGCCACCAGTCTAATATTTCTACTGTTGTACATCACAGACCTCTTGTCCTGAGCTGCTTTCAGGATTTTCTCTTTGTCACTGAGACTTGTAAGTTTTATTATTAGATAATGTGGTGTGGACCTATTTTTATTGATTTTGAGGGGGATTCTCTGTGCCCCCTAGATTTTGATGCTTGTTCCCTTTGCCAAATTAGGGGAATTCCCTGCTATAATTTGGTACAATATACTTTCTGCCCCCACTTCTTCTGAGATCCCAATTATTCTAATGTTGTTTCATCTTATGGTATCATTTATCTCTCGAATTCTCCCCTGTCATCCAGTAGTTGTTTCTCTCTCTTTTTCTTAGCTTGTTTATTTTCCATCATTTGGTTTTCTATATCACTAATTCTCTCTTCTGCCTCATTTATCCTAGCAGAAAGAGACTCCATTTTTTATTGCACCTTATTAATAACTTTTTTTCATTTCAACTTGGTTAGATTTTAGTTTTTTTATTTCTCCAGAAAGGGATTTAATTTCTTCAGAAAGGGATTCTTTAGTACCTTGTATGCTTTTTTCAAGCTCAGCTATCACCTTTATAATCGTCATTCTGAATTGCTGATGTTCGTATTGATTAGGTCCCTAGCCATCCGAACTGCCTCTTGCTCTTTAAAATAAATAAATAAATAAATAAAAATTATTTATTTATTTTTGAGAGAACATGAGAGGGTCAGAGGGAGAAGCAGAATCCCTACTGAGGAGGGAACCTGATGCGGGCCTCAATCTCAGGACTCCAGGATCACGACCTGAGCTGAAGGCAGTCACTTAACTGACTAAGCCACCCAGGAACCCTTGTTCTTTTGGGGTGACTTTTTCCACCTTGTCATTTTATCCAGATAAGAATAGATTCTTATATATATATATATTATCTATATCTTACCTATATATTATAGAATGTTAGATAAGATTCTTAGATAAGAAGGAGAGAACAAAATATAAAAGGGTAGAAATGACCCCAGAAAGATATACATTAACAAAATCAGAAGAGACCCAAAACCAGGTGAAGACTAAAGAAGGAAAAAAGAAAACACACACACACTAGACTGTTGAATAGATTAACAGAGCCACATACTTGATCACTTGATTTTGGGTGTATTTTGGCCTGTTAGAAGAAACTGCCTCCCAGAATTTTAAAGAAAGGAAAAAAAAAAAAAATATATATATATATATATATATATATACACAAAAATAAGGGTAACACAATGAAGGGATGGACTATGACTGTAAAGATGAAAATTAAAGATTCTAAAAAAGGAATTGATAAGAAATTGGTTGGAAAAAAAAAAAAAAGAGAAAGAATGTGATTGGGCTGGAGATCTGAACAAAGCCATGTGCTAGATTTGGGGTATATTTTGATTTTTTAGAAGAAACTGTATCCCAAAATTTTAAATTAAGAAAAACCTCTGTGTATATAAAAAATAAGATTAAATACAATGAAGGGATAGAGTATGACTATAGTACTGAAGATTTTAAAAGATTTTTTAAAAAGGTATTGATAAGATAAAATAGTTAAAAAACATTAAAATAGAAAAGAGGAAAATTTTAAAAAATAGAATAAGACGAAAATAAAATTTAAAAAAGTTAACTTTGAAAGAGTAAAGCATCGTGGGTAAAAAGCCATAAATTCTATGTATTGCTTTCCTCTAGCTCTGGAGTTCCACAGTCCTCACTGAACTTGGTCTTGGCTGGATGTTCCTGCTGATCTTCTGGGGGAGGGGCCTATTGCCATGATTCTCAAATGTCTTTGCCTGAGGCAGAATTGCACCACCCTGGCTGGGGGCCATGCTAAGTGATCTGCTTGGTTTCCCTCTCAGTAGCTTTTGTAACCTGAATGCTTTCCATACAGCTTTGGAGGACAGGAATGAGGACGTTGGCCTCCCAATCTCGGGCCCAGAGGAACGGAGAACTGGGAGCCCCACTCCTCAGTGTGCCCTTGGAGAAAAGCCGTCAATCCCTCCCCCTCCCTGGTCTCCAGCCGCACTCCGTGCTCACCCAGCCTGTGACCAATTGTTTCTATCTCTGGTACACGGCTCTGTTTGGAGTCTCCAAGCCCAGCAGATCTGAAGTGTGCTCCTGCTCTGCTCCTCCTGGAGGAGGAAGGAGGGGTCTCCCCAGATCTGACACTTGTGGGGTCCCTGCTCAGAGAGCAGTGGTCCGACTGTGACTCGGATCATGGTGTAAGGTAACCCTGAACTGAGAGCACCCTCCTTGGCTCCATCTTTGCTGCCGGCTTCCCCACTCCAATATCTGACAGCTCTGCCGCACTCAGGCACCCTAGTCTTTCTGTGACCCCGTGGGTCCTGAGACCACACTGTCCCTATGAGGGCTCCACCCCCTGTTTAGCCTCTGGAGCAATGTCCCTCAGTGGAGCAGACTTCTAAATGTTCGGATTTTGTGCTCCGCTGCTCCGCAGCTTGCCAGGAGCCAGCCCCTCCCCCCACGGTCTATCTTCCTGTCGCTTCGGATTCACTTCTCTGCCAGTCCTGCCTTCCAGAAAGTGGTCGGTTTTCTGTTCTTAGAATTGGTGCTCTTCTGCTCTTCTATCTCCTGTTGAGCTTATAAGTGTTCAGAATGGTTTGACAACTATCTAGCTGAACTCCTGGGACCCAATGATATTTAGGTCTCCTACTCCTCTGCCATTTTGCTCCTCCCCCTCCTGGATACTGAACTTTGATGGGATGTGTCATTTGCAAATATCTTCTTTCATTGTGTAGGTTGCCTCTTAGTTTTTTTGATTATTTCCTTTATTGGGTAGAAGGTTTTTATTTTGATGTAGCCCCAGTAGTTTATCTTTGCTTTTGTTTCTCTTGCCTCATAAGACCTATCTAGAAAGATTTTGCTACAACCAGTATTGGAGAAATTACTGACTGTGTTGTCTTCTAGGATTTTTATGGTTTCATGTCTCTTATTTAGTCCTTTAATCCATTTTGTGTTTATTTTTGTGTATGGTATAAGATTGCGGTCTAGTTCATTCTTTTGCATTTTGCTGTCCAGTTTTCCCGACACCATCTGTTGAAGACACTGTATTTTTCCCAATGCATATTCTTGTCTCCTTTGTAGAAGATTAATTGACCAGAAAATTGAGGATTTATTTCTGGGCTCTCTATTCTATTCTACTGAGCTATGTGCCTGTGCTGGTACCATACTGTTTTGAGTACTACAGCTTTGTAGAATGTCTTATAATCTGGGATTACAATACCTCCAGCTTTGTTCTTTTTGAAGATTGCTTTAGCTATTTGAGGTCTTTTATGGTTCCATACAAATTTTAGGATTATTCTAGTTCTGTGAAAAAATGCTATTGGTATTTTAACAGGGTTGCATTAAATTTGTAGATTGTTTTGGGTAGCATGGGCATTTTAACAGTATTTGTTCTTCAAACCCACGAGCATGGAATCTTTTGTTTGTATCATCTTCAATTTCTTCCATCAGTGTTTTATAGTATTCAGAGTACAGGTCTTTTACCTCCTTGGTTTAGTTTATTCTTAGGTATTTTATTATTTTTGCTTCATTTGTAAATGGGACTTTTTCCTAATTTCTCTTTCTGCTCCTTTATTATTAGTGTATAGAAATACAGTAGTATGTTGCTGCATATTGATTTTGTATCCTGCAACTCTTACTGAATTCATTTATCAGTTCTAGTAGTTTTTTTGGTTAAGTCTTTAGGGTTTTGTATATAGTATCATGTATCTGCAGATAGTGAAAGTTTTACTTCTTCCTTACCAATTTACATGCCTTTTATTGTCTGATTGCTAAGGCTAGGACTTCCATACTATGTTAAATAATACTGGTGAGAGGGGACATCCCTGTCTTGTTTCTGACCTTATGGGAATTGCTGTCAGCTTTTCACCAGGTGGGCATTTTATTTATTTTTATTTTATTTTATTTTTAAAGACTTTATTTATTTATTTGACAGAGAGAGAGATCACAAGTAGGCAGAGCAGCAGGCAGAGGGAAAAGGGGAAGCAGGATCCCCTCTGCGCAGAGAGCCTGATGCAGGGCTCCATCCCAGGACTCCGAGATCATGACCTGAGCCAAAGGCAGAGGCTTAACCCACTGAGCCACCCAGCCGCCACCCCCCCCCCCCCCGCCCCAGGTGGGTATTTTAAACCCTTCAATTCACTGTTATTTATCAGTAATCTGACGGTGTTATGCTGGTGGTGGATTATGTTAGGGAGCACATCAGACATGATCTCTGACTTGATATATATAGAATTTATATGATATGTAGAATTGAATGGAGATACTGATATCAAATGGCACACACAATTATCTGTAATTATTGGGATGACTGGGTGACTCTGTCAGTTAAGCATTTGCCTTCGATTTGGGTCACGATCCCAGGATACTGGGACCGAGTCCCACATCAGGCTCCTTGCTCTGCAGGGAGCCTACTTCTCCCTCTGCCTGCTCTGCCTGCCGCTCATCCTGTTTGTGCTCTCTCGCTGACAAATAAATAAATCTTAAAACAAGCCTGTATTTATTATGAGCCAAAGCTGCACACAGTGATATGGGAATGTAGACCTGGCTTTTGGGGTTTTGCACCTTGGCATGGTGTGAGGCAGAGGGTCTCACTCTATTGTTAAAGACGCAGTTAATCCCCGTTCTTCGTGGTATACCTAGTCCTGCCCCCATCAGTGCCCAGCGTTTCCATGTTCAGTGCCTCTCTGTTTCTCATTTGCTGTAGAGTAAGACTAAACTCTATTTGTGTGTGTGTGTGTGAGGGGGCAGTTACCTGAGTATGTGGAGTCAGGTTTGGTCCATGAGGTCTAACTGCTTCCTTTAAATAACTGGTTCCCACGTGGGGTCTTCTGTTCCTAAGCTTTTCTGGAGTTCGCTAATGCTGGCTTTCTCTTATTTTTGGGTTCACCCAATAGAAGAGGAAGAGGCAAAAACATCTTTATTTCATAATCTTGAAACCAATGTCATTACTTATCTGTCTCTCCTGATAGGTTGTGACATACCTGAGGACAGTGGATTACATTGGTATCTCTAGATGAGCAAAATGTGCAGCACCTCTTAGGTGCTCAGTAAATATTTATTGAATAACTACTACTTTACATTTGTGGAACTTGGAGCACCCATCCATAGTCCCATTCTTAAAACCTCTACCAAGTCATCAGGGCAGGTGCTATTATCCTGCCTTCAAAGAATGATTGGTTTTGAAACTTCTTAATCTCTGTGACCAAGGTAGTGGCTTTTCCAAAGTTTTGCATTTGCGGTAGCAATTATGAGGACCAGGGTATGGGTCTCCTTACTCCTAGCCCACTGTTGCCCTGGACTCTCCCAATCCTTCCCCCAGAAGAAAGGCACCTGCGATGGCATCAGTGGCAAGTTCAGGTAAAGACTCAGGCAGTAAGATGGTATTTTGATTTAAAAATATCTCTTCTATCTTCCTGGTGATATTCTGTCCTGCCCCAATAGACACAGAAACCTGATTCTAGAAATCTGAGAATTCGTCTACAACACATTTGCTGTGTAAGCCACTTCTGGAGATTGGCCAAGGTGACAAAACAGCTATGGGAATGGACAAGTCAACAGGACAGATGGTCAATTCAGTGCCGTCTTAGGATTTCGTCCTCAGACCTCAAATACTAGAGACAATCCCCGACTAATTTCCGTAGAAAGCTATTTATTAAGCAGAACTCTGGGGCATTAGTGGCATTAGATTTCATTCACTTCTATGAAGCCCCAAATGGCTCCCGGCCAGGTCTCATTCTATCAGGGGAAAGAGACACGGTGTCCTGGGGTGCACCAGGCAGACTATCCTCCACGTCTGGCTGAGACTGGGACATACAGAGCCCAAAATTAGCTTCTTGTGCCCTGCTGCCTTCTCTCTCCCCCTCTGGTCATGGCAGAGCCCTCATGTCATTTGTAGCCAGGTTTTTTACTTTATAAAATCAAATATGTGAGTATCTTAAGAAACATTATTCTGAAATTGAGAAATGAACTTACAAGCTTATTTGATAGACCCTAAAAGACTATCCCTGTGGTTGTTGTGACGCAAAAGAAGAGAGTAGATGGAAAGATCACGATTACATAGCTGTAAGAATGCACTGGCATAAACTCTAGCTCTGCTAGAGAATTTTAGGTCATTGGGGCAGCACGCTTGATGGCAAGGACTGGTCTTCTCCTGAGACTCCCGGCGAGGGGCGTGTGACTGTGCGCAGGGCTGGAGGGTCCACAGACTCTCTGGGCGGCCTGCTCCGGCCCTGGCAGGACTACTCCATCTAAAAATTCTGTAACTGTCCGTGTTCACATTTTATGTTTTTCCCAATGTCCTGGCCGTCTTCACAGACATAGAAAATTGAAGTTCATACAAAATTGAATATAAGCTCAGCATTTGTCTGTTTCCCACTGTTGAATGGGATTTCTCCGGTGCGGGACAGAGAGTAGCTTTTGTTCATACTTTACGTCTAGAGAAAGGCACTGGTGGGAAGTGGACAGAATGAGAGAAAATGATGTTTTTAAAAGACTTACGGGGATGTTTAATGACATTACCTCTCCAGCATTACTCAGAAATGGTTTTTCTTTTTGTGGTCTGGGTGAAAGGCAAAATTATTAATAGCTGAGGAGTAGTTTTGGAAAGGGAGGGAAAATAATTATGAAAGCATGCTGTAAGCTTCTTGCAAAATACTGTTTTGGTCAAGTCAGTCCCAGCCTCAACACGGGTGACTGAATCTCGGTAAAGGGCAGCGAGGCTGCAGGCCCGTGTTCCAAGGGACGTACTTCCTCCGGGAAAGGGAACCAGAGATATGGGAAGAGCGTAAGCCAGAGTAGTTTTGGGCACTTGTGGTTTGCTAATCATTTGCTAGTCTGTGTTCAACTGTAAAGAACTTGAGAACAGTTATTCTGCTGAGAATACTGTATCTGGTTACAAGGGGAAAGCTGATGGAAGTGGGAGTCCTGTTAGCACCGAACTTAGAAAGGACAGACCAACGACTGCCAGGCAACAGGGTAACAGAATCCCAATTTTGAGGGCCAGCCCCAGCCTCCCAAACAAAATTCCTCAAAGTGGGGCTTGTCTCTGCAGAACTTTGGGGAAATATGTGCAGAAACATGATTTGTGGTTCTGTGATTCCGTATCTATGGTCTCATTTTTAGAAATGAATCCTCCCTCCCCCTGTATTTGGAACTTCTGATTTGGCAATGGAAGACCCATTTCTGATATATACTGAGATGAGCTTCCTGTGTTAAAATAAGAATTGTTTTCTACTGAAAAAATTGGCATTTAACTTAAAAAAATAATTATTGCTTTCCCTCTGGAAAGTCTTGGCTTCATGATTAATTATAGCTAAGTGAAAGTGTACACAGGAACTCTAGTAAGTAGATTCTTCTAACTATAAAAGGATGAGAGCTGAATTTTTTCTGGGCTAACTTTTGCTGTCACATTTTTTATTTTTTATTTTTATTTTATTTATTTAAAAATTTTTATTTATTTATTTGACAGACAGAGATCACAAGTAGACAGAGAGGCAGGCAGAGAGAGAGGAAGGGAAGCAGACTCCCCGCTGAGCAGAGAGCCCGATTCGAGGCTCGATCCTAGGACCCTGGGATCATGACCTGAGCAGAAGGCAGAGGCTTAACCCACTGAGCCACCCAGGTGCCCCACATTTTTAAAAATCAGTTTTGGGTGAGGGAATTTGCAGCATCAGTTGTGATATAACAAAGAACTAAACTGACTGCATTAAAATTTAGAAAGGAGTAGGGCAGATGTAACCAACAGAGGCATATAACTGATATCAAGATAAATCACACAGCCATATTTCATATTTTATTCAACTTTAATATGGTTTCCATTATTAACTTTTAAAAACAAAATGATTTCCAGTTTAGAAAACAATGCACTGACCACATAATTCCTTTTTCATTTTATACAGTTATACAAATATTCTAAATACACATTCTGTGTTCAAGATGATGGCAAATAAGATTAACTGTACAGTATGTAAGGAAAGAAAATATTTTAAGCATATTTAGAAGCAATAGAAATGTCTATACAAAACAAGCAAAAATGGAATAAAATTTTTTATTTTTAAAGTATTGCAACAGGCCCACAGGTTTGTAACAAAAATGTCTTTGCACAGTTCCTCACAATGCCCCAGGAATAACTAAAGCAAGACAGCGGTTTTAGAAAATAACATTTCAAAATGCTACACATGGTACTATTGTTTGCACAGTTTGATCAAAATAACAACTCTACTCTGAGTCAAGCAAAACCTAGAGGAAATATACCTAACAACTTGAAAATCATTTGTATAAAATTCATTGCACATTATTTTACTCAGTTGTTTGAAAAGTAAAAAAGTGTATTTACAAAATATTTCGCAGTCAAAATTATAAAGTGAATGAGTATCTCTAAGTAACACGTCTTGATACAGATAGTTCAAGGAAAACACACAAATGGTTTTTTTTGTTTTTTGTTTTGTTTTTTTTTAAAGAGGTTTTCAGTGCTCCTTCCACAGGGAAGTAAGTATCATCTACTCAAATGGATTTACAAGATGCTACACATACTGGAGCAAATTGAACACATACGTTATAAAAGGATGAAGAAGGATTTGTACATTGTAAGAAGTGAGCTATTCAGAGATCAACAAGTACAACTGTTAATTCAGTTAGCATAAAAGCCTTCATAGTCTTCAGATAATAGACAGTGAACATACTTGACTCGATGAAAAGTTGAGAAAGCACCATGCACAACAGTTTAGTGGTAAACACCGAAAAAAAAAAAATAGCACCTGGAATTCTGTGATTTTGACAGTTTAAAACTGGTCTAGTAATTGCCGGAGATATGGTGCCTTGGATAATTCTCTATTTACTCGGGAGAGTTTGAAAAGTACTGGGCAGTTCAGAGAAACACACGGGATCTGCCGGTCAAAGCACCCTGTGCAGTTCTTGCAGATCTGAAAGCATAAGCGGGATACGTAAAACAGTAGCAAAGTCCCTGTGTGTGTGTGTGTTAACCGCAAACTCGCACAACCCCTCCTCTCTGGCCCACTGTAGGTTACTGGCAGACGGATGAGATGCAACACACTTCAGAAAGTTTCATTAATTCTCATCTCTGAAGCCCAACTACCCTGACGGATATTACAGGTTACCCTTGAACAACATGGATTTGACACGCACAGGTCCACTTGTATATGGATTTTTTTTTTCAATAAATTCACAGTACACTATTATAAATGTTACAAATTTCTTAAAGGAAGCTAGAGAAAAAATAAGTTTTTCTCTAACTTAAGGATTGTTTTCTCTAGCTTAAAGATACAGTATATAATCCATGTAACATACAAAATAAGTGTTAAGTGTTACCAGTAAGGCTTTCCATCAACAGTAGACGATTAGTAATTTAAGTTTTTGGACAGTCAAAATTCCTATGTGGATTTTTGACTGGGGGGGGGTAGTTACCCCACCCCTATGTTGTTCAAGGGTCAATGGTATATTAAGATCCACAAATAAGCTACCCAATTACCATGAAAGACTATCTTTAAAAAAAAAAAAAATTTTTTTTTTTAAGATTTTATTTGTTTATTAGAGAGAGAGAGAGAATGAGAGTGAGAGAGCATGAGAGGAGAGAGGTCAGCGGGAGAAGCAGACTCCCTGCCAAGCAGGGAGCCCAATGCGGGACTCGATCCCGGGACTCCAGGATCATGACCTGAGCCGAAGGCAGTCGCTTAACCAAATGAGCCATCCAGGCGCCCCGAAAGACTATCTTTTAAATGAGCTATAAACACTAATTTTTTTTTTCAAGTTACTCAGATTTATCTTTTTAGATGCCAATAATAAGCGATCCATTTTCTGATTCCAGAAGAGAAAAATGTCAGTATGGAAAAAAAATCAAAAGATACGAATTAGAAAGTAGTAGTCCGGATCAGTAGTTCTCATATCTCGCTATACACGAGCTTAAAAGTATACTAACACCCAAGGCCCATCCCAGACCAATGAATCACAATCCTCAGGCAAAAGAGCCTAAGGATATGTATACTTTTTAAGGCCCCCAGGTGATCTGGATGTTCAATAAGATTTGGTCTAAAGAAAAATAATTAATGCTATTTTTAGCGGTGGAGCAGCATGATAATGTCTTAATGATCAGATATTAAACAAAGTCTCAGGTCACACATAGGTTAAAAAGATTATAAAACATGAAAAACATCAAAAAATTAAAAAGGATATTAAATGTGGATCCAAGGGTCAAGCAAGTACAGGCTGGGTTTTTATTTGAATAGTGTATCCAACAGTGTGTTTACAGAACAGATGCAAACAGCTGCCTCTACTCCAGATGATCTCAGAGAGAAATCAAACTGCTTTAGTGGTTCTCTGATCTGTATCTCAAAGAGCTTCTCTTTTTGAGATGTCTCAACATTTTTGTTCTTTGCCCCAAGACCTTCCAGTCATCCGGAGGGGACATTCTTCCGAGCACAGTGCTTACTGTGTCCAGTACTCGGACACCGTCCGAGCGAACTCCTGAGAAACTGTGCACTGACCGAGTGTGCTCTCCGAGGACTAAGGATGCTCTTCTACTAGGACACCTTTCCCTAGGAGTCTCTGCCAGGAGGCTCTCATCTCTTCCCAAATATAGAGCTTCTGTGCTACAACTGAGTGTCAGCGGCTGGGCACACAGATCCATATTTATGCACCCTCTGTGCCGTATAAACAAGCCAGCATGGAATTACTTGCCACTTTAAATCTTAACTCAATTTTTAGTTTCAAGATCCATTACTGGTGATTTAAACCCTGGAATGCTACATCTTAATTCAGCTTATGTTTTAAAACTCGAAA
Source organism: Mustela lutreola (assembly GCF_030435805.1). Taxonomy (NCBI): domain Eukaryota; kingdom Metazoa; phylum Chordata; class Mammalia; order Carnivora; family Mustelidae; genus Mustela; species Mustela lutreola. The sequence continues at coordinate 21,091,058 of NC_081295.1, read as the reverse complement.
CACTACAACCTGGATACTTACTTTTTAGCTCATGAGGCAGACATTTAAAAAAAAAAGGAAAGTCTGCTGTAGTCTTTCTTTCTGCTAGCCTTTGAAAAATTCTGAAGACATAAGAAAGCCAATCAGATGCTTATTTCATTCACTTTCACTCTTTCATGTTTATTATTAAAAGTGTTTAAGGCGATGAATTTTTCTCTGAGATCTGCTATGGCTGTCTAGAATATTATGTGTGTGTTTAAGAGAGAGTTAAAGTTTCCAAGTGTAATGATCATTTTGTTTTCTGAGTTTAAAATGAATTACTAGCATTATAGCATTGCATTGATAAAATGTCTGTAGTACTTTCAACTTTTGTTAGTTTATTAAGGCTCTCTCTCTCTTTTTAAAGATTTTATTTATTTGAGAGAGAGACGGGAAGAGAGGAGCAGCAGACTCTCAGCTGAGCAGGGAACCCGCTATCAGGACCCTGGGATCATGACCTGCGCTGAAAGCAGATGCTGACTGAGCCACAAAGGTGCTCCTTATTAAAAGCTTTCTTTGCAGACTAAGATAGGGTCAATTTTTTAACATTCTGTAACACTTGAAAAAAGGTGTATCCTAGAATACTGGCTTTCAGAGTTTGATAAATAATCATAAGGTCTACCTTATGTTGTTTATATCTTCTATAACTACTTTTTTTTTTTTAAGATTTTATTTATTTATTTGACAGAGAGAAATCACAAGTAGATGGAGAAGCAGGCAGAGAGAGAGAGAGGGAAGCAGGCTCCCTGCCGAGCAGAGAGCCCGATGCGGGACCCGATCCCAGGACCCTGAGATCATGACCCGAGCGGAAGGCAGCGGCTTAACCCACTGAGCCACCCAGGCGCCCTATAACTACTTTTTGATCACTTGATTGTTCTTGGGCTGAGAAGCATGTGAAAATCTATTACTATATTTCTATTTCTTATTATATCTCCTATAATTTCTGCTTTATGAAAATTTCTACAGATTAGTTAGTATACAGTTAACACATTTTAATTCTTAAAAAAAGCTTTTGAAAGATCATGAGTCATCCTTATTTATACAACAACATCCCTTCTTTTATGTATTTCTATATGAAATAAGACCCAATCCTGACCAAGGGATCTAGTTAAATCAATGGCACCAACTAGTGTGGTGTAGGTCACTGAAGGCAGAAGCTAGGAAGGTCCAGAGAAGAGACCTACACAGCCTTCGACTTCAGTGGGACTCCGGAGGTCCTGCTCACATTTGCGCCTTGTAATAGAAGCCAACAAGACAATCTGCTATGGGGGTTGGTTGCTATCACAAGGGCAGCAACCTATAAAATAGAAGCTGGGAGCACCCAGTGACTTCAGTGGTTGCACGGACTAGAACCCTAACACTAACACGGAAGTGGTTGCAAATGGGCTGGTAATCGCCCCCGTGACATACCGCTGCTTCCCCTGTGCATCAGCAAGAAGCTGTTCTATGTTCCAATTCTTACTGCCGCCCTGGGCAGGACTCTGCTCAGGCACAGCTGACGCAGCCCGACACACACACAGGCACAGCCATGCAGAAGAGCTTATGGCGGGAGCCCACTGCAGGGAAGGCTTCACCGGGTCTAGGGGTTTAAGCGGATTCCTTGTAGAGGATGATTCATGGAGGTAGAGGAAAGCACTCCAGACAGAAGGAATAGGATTTTAAAAGGCCAGAACACGGAAGAAATTCAAGTGCGTTCATGGACCTAAAGTTCAGCATGGGATGCACGGAGGGCGGCGTAGCGGCGAGCGGGCAGAGGTGGCAGGAGGCGTCCGGACGGAGGCGGACTTACAAAGCCCACCTCGGAGTTCGAATCATCAGAGAGAAAGAGCACCAGACTGGTACTTTTAAAATACAATTCTAGCTAGTGTTAGAATGCAGACGGGCGGCTGGGTGACTCAGTCGAAGAAGCCTCCAGCTCCCGACTTAGACTCAGTCATGATCTCAGGGTCGTGAGAGGGAGCCCAGCGTCGGGCTCTGGGCCCGGCGGGCTCTGCTCCTCTCCTTCGCCCTCTGCGCTTGCCCCGCCCCCTGCTCGCACAGGCGGTCGCTCGCAAAACCGGAACGCAGGAGAGGCAGGTGGCTGTTGCCGGAGTCCAGGGGGAGAGAATGGATGGTAACAGAAGGGAAGGAGGAAAGTGAGGCTACTTAGAACTACTTAAGGGGGTGGAAGGGGAGAGGAAAAATCAACTTCTTTCGGCAGGCGAGGCTTCTGTGGCGCATCAAATAACCCTCCCTTCCGAGTCTACCATCCTTAATGAGATCTGCCTAATGGGATTCTGGAGGACTGGCTGTGCTCTCGAAAACTTAAGGATTTCCTGCCAATACTAACTGTAGTGGTTAGAATGGTGCAGAGCAAACAGTCTGCGCTTTATCAACCCTTGATTATCTTCAGAAAATATTCAAATTCTTCAAAGTGTTCTCTCCCTGGTCACCTTCGTGGCAGCTAAGTTTTACTGACTGTGGATGGATACTCTGTCTTGATTCAACACATTACCTTGGGGATAGTGTGCAGAGCCTGGCCTTCACATAGCGGTTTGGATACTTTAGGACTGTGAGGCTGATTGTAGAAGAGAATTTACAACACCAGAGCTAGATGGGGCCTACAAAACAGGCCGATAAAACAGGCCAAAGGACAAAGCCGATATTATGAAGTCCAGACTAGAATCCTGATGTCATTATTATCAGCATAATTCATTTCCCACTAACTCACACTACCTCTCAATTATTTGGCTGGTTTTCAAACATTTCAAGTACTTTATATACTGCTCTTCTAAAATGAGACAAAACAAACTCCACTCCAAAATTGTGTTCTCTAGCCTGAAAGCTACAAGTGTAACATGAAATGTGATGGGGTAAGATACAATCATTCCTTTAAAAAATATACTACTTTGTTTTTAAAAAACGTGCTAGAAAATTTTTCTTCAGATTTCAATTTCCAATTTCTTTCAAGAGATTTCTGTTGTTTATTTCTGCTAAAATTTCCATATTTGAAAAATCATCTCTGCATTTTATGCCTGTATCCCAGCCAACTGCTTATTAGCAATGTAACACAGGGCAAATTACTTAACCCCTCTGTGACAGTTGACTCATTTGTAAGAGTTCTCTTGCACAGATTAAGACCCAGTTATGTTGGGGCACCTGGGTGGCTCAGTGGGTTAAAGCCTCTGCCTTTGGCTCAGATCATGATCCCAGGGTCCTGGGATTGAGCCTCACATCGCACTCTCTGCTCACCAGGGAGCCTGCTTCCTCCTCTCTCTGCCTGCCTCTCTGGCTACTTGTGATCTCTCTGTCAAAAATCTTAAAAACAAAAAAAAAGGACCCAGTTATGTTAACTATTTTCTATCTGGACTCTTAGAACTGTGAGCCTTCCAAGTTTACTAGCAATTCTGTAGGACAACTGGATTTTTATGAGAATGGTATGTAGCTATGGTAAAGAAACTGGTACTTGCTTTAAAAAAAAATACTAATTATAAAAAAAATTGGGTGGAAGAACATTGTAGTTCTAGGTTTTAATAAACACAGTACACTATTCTATAAAAACAAAAAGTTATGAAATAATCAATAAAACTAAAAGGCAACCTATGGAATGGAAGAAGGTATCTGCAAATGACATATCTGATAAAGGGTTAATATCCAAAACAATCCATCTTTAAATAATTTAGTTCAATTATGGTATTTTTGATATTTTAAAGTTTATTAATTTAGAATCTTTAGTTTGCTTTTCAACCAGTTTCATATCTCAAACTCTATTTCAAGTATTGATGACATTTCCCTAAAGAATCTGATTGCCTGGGACTCTGGGTTTATCTAACAAGGTCATACCTTTACAAGCTGCTCCTGTTTACGTTCCAGCTCTCGAATTTCTTGGTTGAGGATGACGGCGACATGCTGAGGCTGGCTCCGACATTTAGTGCAGATGCCATGTTGAGTCAGGTCGTCACACACAGGACAATGTAAAGTAGTAAAATATTGTGAAATAGTGCCTTTTCGCCCTTCAGGTTCACTTCGAGATGAGCTGGTGGCTTTCTGGATCTATAAAAACATCAATTCAGAAATAAGTTTCAGGGAGGTGGGCTGAGAGGGGAGTGAAATGGGTGACGCGGATTACAGAGGACACTTTTGTACATCATGGTGAGCACCGAGTAGCGGACAGAACTGCTTTGTCACTACACTGTATACCTGAAACTAAAGGATCACTGTATGTTAACCATACTGGAATTAAAATAATAAAACTTTAAAAAAAAGTCTGATCAGCTTCATAGCAGAGCTGTTACTGTTATGCTAATTATAGGTTTAGGAAGGCATTGCTTCACTGACCTAACAAATAACGAATAGCTACTATACGTCAGGTACTGTCCTACATAATGGGGATACAGAAATGAACAAAATCCTTCCTTTCACAGAACTTAAATGTTAGTATCATCTGTGTATATATGTACTTATTTAGGGGAAGAAAATGGGTCTCTGTCCCTCAGTTTTTTGGCTGAGATATACAGTGTGAGATCATCCAGGACACTGGAGATTAGAGAGGACAGTGGAAGAAATCCAGGTTGAGAGTGGATACTGTTTCAGGCCGCACCAGTGGGCCAGGGAAACAAGGCAAGTTAGGAGGTTAAAAATAACTTGTTAGGCAGTAGGATACAAAATTCAAGCAAAAGTAAGCCTGGAAGATTCCAGATGAAATTAGATGTATGTCACCTAAGCATTCTTCATTGGAAGGTAATACTAGTTTCAGAGATCGGTCTTCTGGTACTATTTCTGGTACTTAAGTAACGTTTTTGTGTTGTCATTATGCCCTCGGTCTCCTCCTGGTATCTTTAAATTACTATGCATTGGAGTTATTATTAGGCCAAACTCTTACAAATGCCTGCTTTAGCGCTCTTGCTGATGAAACGGGGAGCTGCCGGAGCCTCCTGGGGCAGAGCTAGGACCCAGAAGACAGACAGCAGCCAGTCTCCCGCCTTGTTTCCAAGCTCATTCTTTCCCTGAGGCCATACATGCTTGTTGAGACATTAAAAGTAATTTGAGGCTCAACTTTCACTAGTTTGCCTAGACAGCACGAGTCTTCTGTAGTCTGAGACAACAGCAGATGACTGAGCAGATCCAATTCTGAACAGGAGATAAAAGTCCTCTCCAAGACTCGTGTTTCCCCGACGATTATCCAATCCCAGACTGCTCCTCCAGGCTGCCAGGGAGTTAACTAGGAGTTCAAGCAAAATTCCCTTGGCCAATATTCCAAGTTCCAGGTTTTACTTTAGTATAATGCTCTTTTAACGTCATTTTGTTAGTCTGATTTCCTCAAGCACTATGTCGAGATACGACATACGACACACATTTCTTAAGCACCCATTCTGAAGGGATTTTTGCTCTCCTTCATTTACTTTTTATTAGCTGGTTTATTATGAAAATTTATCCAAAATAGCTGCAGAATTTATTTTACTCTTCTATAATTTGGCCAATGTGACAGCAGCTGGGAAGGTGTTTGTAGAAAACTCAATTTCTTTTAGGAAACCAGAAGACAGTGGAGCCTTTGCCAGTTTAGGATAATAGAGCATCCATGTTGCCTCTCATAGCACTTAAATAAACTCTTTAGTTCTACTGGAAACTGCAAGTGAGTTCTCTCCACAGGCATAGTATAGGTGTACTATTTGGTAGGCTTACCCTTGGTAACTCATGATACCAGCTGAAGACATCAATACCAATGAGTGAGAAGATTCTTGCCAGGGGCGGCAGGATTTGCTTGGTGATATAGTAAGTGGCATTCAGTCTCAGAGCCGGGTCTTGCAGCACCTCCACCGGGCGCCTCACCAGCTGGATAAGTGGCACTCCGGGGGCCCCGCAGATGATCACATAGGGCACTCGCTCTCCAACTCGAGGCTCAGAGCGCCGATCGTAAGTAAGCATTTTCCTATTTAAATCCAGATAGATATTCACTCAAAAACTGTTATGGAAGGCATTTTACCGGAAAATTAAGTGATAATTAAACAATTATGAAACCATGAGAATACAAGGGGTACCTTTATGTTGGAGTTACTTTTTTTTTTTTTAAACAGATTTTAAAATTTATTCATGGTGGGGGAGAGAGAGAAAGAGAGAGAGACGAGCGCGCAAGCATGTGCCTGAGCGGGGGAGGCACAGGGAGAAGCTGACTCCCAGCTGAGCCAAGAGCCCGACATGGGGCTCAACTGCAGGACTTGGCGATCACGACCTGAGCTGAAAGCAGATACCCAGCCATCTGAGCCACCCAGGTGCCCAGAGTTATGATTCTTTTGAGAGCTATATACACTTGACTTAATGAGCACAAGCAGATATAATGTAAGTTTAAAACTTACTGTAGGGGCACTCAGGTGGGGCTCAGTCAGTTAAGCATCTGCCTTCAGATCAGGTCATGACCTCAAGTTCCTGGGATCAGGCCCCACTTTGGGCTCCCTGCTCAGTGGGAAACCTGCTTCTCCCTCTCCCTCTCCCTCTGCCCTTCCTCACCCCACCACTCGTGCTCTCCCTTCCTCAAATAAATAAATGAAATCTTTAAAAAAAAATTTTAAAAGATTTAAATAGATTCAAATCTTATTTCTTATTTAACTTTTTATTTTATTTAAATCTTTTTAATTTTAAATTTAATTTAAATAAAAGGTATTTTTGAAGGTTTTTTTTTGTGTGTGTGTGTTTTTTTTTTTTTTTTTTAAACAACAACTTACATTGTAAATCAATGCTACCTGAAAAACAACATGAGTTGCCAGATACCAACTAGCTTAAAATGTTTTCTATCTTGGGGCACCTGGGTGGCTCAGTGGGTTAAAGCCTCTGCCTTCAGGTCAGGTCATGATCCCAGGGTCCTGGGATCGAGCCCTGCATCAGGCTCTCTGCTCCGTGGAAAGCCTGCTTCCTCCTCTCTCTCTCTCTGCCTGCCTCTCTGCCTGCCTCTCCGCCTACTTGTGATCTCTCTCCAAAAAAAAAAAATGTTTTCTATCTCTGAAGAATAAGAACTATCATAAATCTAACAGTGAAAGAGAATAGGAAATTTAGCTGGTTAGATGATCAGATTTTAGAATGATACCATTTAAGTGCTCTGGTAGACTCATATTAAGGACTACCTAGTGATTCTAATGTGGAAAAACAATTCAAGCTCTGTACCAGATTATGATTTCACTGAATGTAGTTTCTTAAGGGAAGCCCAAAAAAGGACTTCCTTCTTCCTCTTCAGAGTTTACACAGTATGGGAGAGCATCTATTTACCTTTAGTGAGGCTTTGTCTGGGCAGGTGAAGAAACTGTATGCCTGTGGACTAGCTGTCTTTTCATCTATTCCAAACCATTCAGAATCCCAGGACTACACTTGCTAGGTACTGAGAGTTCTACTGTGGTGTGCATCATTACCTTGTAAGTTCAAGGGCTGGCACACAAGCTCCAGGTTTATAGGAGAAACTTCCTCTGTATTCCTTGGCAAAGATAAAATCCTGGATGCTGGCTGTTCCTTCCAGAAGCTTCATACATTGTCGCTGAACATACTGTTTAATTAAACTTATATCTCTTGTTTCAAATAGCAGCTTTAGAGAACGCTCAAGTATCTTTAAAAAAAAAAAAAGGATATGCTTATAAAAATATCCCCTAGTACATTTCATCATTGTTATATTTTCAACTATGTAACTACAGTAATCTGCTATCTACCTAAACAATCTGCTATTTACAGTAACTGCATAATAAAAATTATTAAAAATTGGAAAATATTTTGGAGATCTTATATAGCTTGCTATTTCTAAAAAGAGTATCACGTAGTTGGAGGAAAATCGTATCAAAATAACATGCAACTAAAACATTTGCTATGTAATAAGTAACATGAAATACTTAAGCACAAGAAGCCAGACATAATTTCATGTATTGTTTTTTATTTGCCTATTACAGACTCAAGTGGACCAACAGAAGTTTAAGTGTCATATCACCAAGTAGCGAAATCAGAATCAGTCTTTTGCTTTTTCAGAGTGTCAAGAAATATATATTGATTGTGAAGGAATTCTCTATGCTGGGAGTATTTCTGACATGCAGTGGATTTATGTAGCAGATTGAATTTAAATTAGTTCTAGGTTAAAGTTCTGTATCTTATTATGAATACTGGAACCAATATATATTTACTCAGTTGCTAATTTGGCTTAAGTATGATTCTACCCTTAGAGAAAGAATGCACTGGATGAGATCTCTTCAGAAACTAGTATTAAACATCTCAAATTATATAACATTATATATACAGCACAATATACTGACATTGACAATTATGTATTGTCCTTTTTATGCTCTTATAAAAATCAGTGTGTAGAGTATTGTTCCATTTATACCACTTATTTTGGTTCGTTATAGATTGAGTCTGGGTAAAGAAGTGAGTAAAGTGAGTCAGTAAAGAAAACATATAAAATACTATTGGTTACAATTACTGTGGTTGAGAAATTTAGGTAATTTGTGGTACCACTGTTCAGAAATCTAACTTGTATTTAATCATTCAAGTAAATAAAATTTCAGTTTATCTACAATGAATTACTTATAAAATTATTCTGTTGCTAGTTTCTTTATCCTGCTCCTTAGGTTTTCAGTGTTGTCTTGATAACATTATCATCTCTAGGTGATATGCAGGAAATTCTTATCAAGTTCATGTGCTGTTTTTTTAGCAGTTGTGGTAAAAGATACCTTGTGGGAAGAAGTCAGAAACTAAGGACTAAAATCAAATTAAGTTGTTTTCATTAGAAATGAAATTCTCAAAAAATCACAGTTATACACAGTCACAGAGGCTAGGAGGGCCACAGTGATGTGTGCTTAAGGATTTTCACCAGATTCTTTAGTGACTTACTTCTTAAAGATGAAAACAAGGTAGGTAAAACTTACCTTAGAAACAGCAGGGCAGGAATCTCTTCTGACCGTTTCTATTCCTTTTGCGTCAAATACCGGATCCTTTTGTTCCAGTGTTTCATACATGTAACCCACATACCTCTTTTTTGTTTGTAAGACACAGGGCAAATATACCTGTAATGGATTCACAAATGGCCTCTCAATAACAATTTTCCCCTACCACAAATATTTTATTTTTATGTCTTTTTCTAATTAACTAAATATTAAGTACACACACACAGAATCTAAATATGGTTTAGCACCAATTAAATTCATGATACAACATTCAGAGGGGAAAGCGTACAAAATGAGCTATCTTTACTTCCTTACCACTCAGCTCCTTTGTGTGCACTATCAAATTTTTGCCCCTACTGTAGCTGACACAGCTCTCTCAAAAGTCATCAATCATATCTATTTAAACAATTAAAAAATTACTTTAACACCTGCATATTTAAAAGTTATAAGTACAAAATTAGAAGTTATAAGAGAATATACAATGAAAAGCCCTGGTCCTCCTGCCTCTACTTTCCCTGCCTTAGAGGCATCCTCTGTTTGATTTCCTATGTACCTTTCCAGAGATACTTATACACATAATGGTAGCTTACCATATATATCATTCTGTACTTTGCTTATTTCATTTGATAATGTATCTTGGAGAGCATTCCATCCTAGTACAGAAAGCTCAGTTTTATTTTATAGATACATAGTAGTCCATTATGGGAAGGTATCACAATTGTCGTAACTAGTTAGTTACTACTGTGGGTCAATTTGGATGTTTCCAAACTTTTGTTATTTCAAATTGTGTTCCAGTGAACAACCTTGCATGGATTAATCTACTGGTTAAATTCCTAAGTTAACGGTCATGGGCCCTCTACCTCTTTTTAATGCTACCAAATTGGTCCTTTCCTCTGTCCCCAAGCTTTATCAATAATTGCATTAAATGTAAATGGTCTAAACAACCCAACTAAAAGGCAGAAGTAATCAGGTTGGATCTAACCAAAAAGTGAGAATACAGCAATAAACTACTAAAAGTACACTTCAAATGCTACAAATAAAAAATGGAAAAGGATACACATGCTAACACTAATCAAAACAAAGCTAGAGTAGGTATATTAATATCAGAAAAAGTAGGCTTCAAGATAAGAAATATTATCAAAGATAAAAATATCAATTTGTCAGGAAGATACATAATCCTGAATGTGTATGTACCTAATAAGAAAACTTCAAAGTGTATGAAATAAAACCTGGTAGAACAAAAAGGAATAGGCAAAACCATGATTATACTTGGAAACTTCAGCACCTCTCTCTTAGAAATTGACAGAAAATCATTAGGAATATAGAAGGCTTCAACAATACCACTATTAACTTAAGCTAAGTGACACTTATAGGACATTCCCATAAGCAGAATACAGATAGCTTTTAAGGTCACATGGGAATATTCATTAAGACCAATGATATGCTGGACCAAAGAACACATTTCAATAAACTTAAAAGCTTTAAAATCATACACAGTGCATTCTTTGACCACAATGGAATTAAACTGGAAATAACAAAAAGATTTCTGGAATATCCTTAAATATTTAGTAACATAATTCTAAATGACATAATTCTAAATGACAGTAGATATATCATTGAAACGAATAATAATGAAAATACAAGATACCAAAATTTGATGTTAAAGTAATATTTAGAGGGAAATACAGATCTTAAAATACTTACATTAAGAATATCTAATATAAATGACTCAAAACTTCTAAATTAAGAAGACAGGAAAAGAAAAGCAAACTAACCCCAAAGTAAGTATAAAGAAGGAAATAATAAAGACTGGAAATTAAGGAAATGTTCTTCAAAAAGTTCAGTAAATGGAAAAACCTCTAGCTAGATGATCAAGGCAAAATAAATAAATAAATAAGAAAAAAGGGAAAAAACCCCAAATTATCAATACCAAGGAGGTCTTGAGAAAGGTCTTACAGAAATCAAAATAATAGAAGTATAAATAATTCATGCCAATAAATATGATGACCTAGGAGAAATGGAAAAATTTCTTGACAACTGCAAGTTATCAAAACTAGCATAAGAAAACCTGAATATTTCAATATATATATATTAAAGATGTTTAATTTGTTTTTTTTTTTAAATCATTTATTTATTTATTTGACAGAGAGAGAGAGAGGGAGAGATCATAAGCAGGCAGAGAGGCAGGCAGAGAGAGGAGGAAGCAGGCTCACTGCTGAGCAGAGAGCCCGATGTGGGGCTCGATCCCAGGATCCTGAGATCATGACCTGAGCCGAAGGCAGAGGCTTAACCCACTGAGCCACCCAGGTGCCCCTAAAGATGTTTAATTTGTAATTAAAAATCTATGACTTCCCTCCCTCTCTCTCCAATAAAATATCAGGATCAGAGAGATTCACTGGTGAATTCCATCAACTATTTAAGAAAAAATAACCATACTAATCTTATATACATGGGAACATTTTTTTTTGGCCCAAATTCAATACAAGAAAAAACTACAGACCAATATTCATCATGAACATACACATCATAATCCTTAACTAGTGTTTAGTTTAAGAAGGTTTGCCTTTTTTGTTTTTATGTTAGGTCTGTGATGTATTTCAGGTCAATTTTCATGTCTGGTGTCATGCCAGATGGGCTGAGTGAGTGTCCACACCATATGTGTACTGCTGGGACAGCACTCATTCTCACTGTTTTCTAGCTGTTCTCCCTGTCTGTGTGCCAATTAGAATGCTCACTCTTCAGGGCAATACCATATCCTAATCTTTGAATCTCTTCTTGCACAATTCTTGCTGCGAACTAGGTACTTTCATCCATTTCACGCCTGTTCTCTTAAATCAACCACTTCTAACTCCTATCATTCCTTCTTTCTCAGCATCTCTTGAATTGTCTTTTCTTTATTTTCCCTAGTTCAGGCTCTGCAGGTTGCACCCTATCTTGAGATTCCGCTCTCCCAATCCACCCTGTATACCATCGTGAGGACAATCTTCCCCAAACACCTCTGATTATGTCTTACTCTTGTTTAATAAACTTTTCTGAGTCAGTTTAAACACTTTAGCTTGGCATTCAAGACACTCAGCAATCTGGTCTCAACTCTATTTTCCAGAGTTCTCTCCCTGTACTCTCTATTCCCATATTGTGTTTTTCTAACTCCATATTCTCCTACATACCATTTTTTTCTATGCAGAATGACTGCAGTCCCATAGCTGCCTATTGAAAATCTAACCATTTTTCTGAGACACAGTGCAATATTACCTCCTACACGGGGTTCTCCCCATCCAACCCAGGAGGACAGAATATCTTTTATCTGTGCTCTTACGTGTTTAAGGAGACTGCTCTCATGAGACTTCCTGTAAGTTTAAAATAAAAGATTTCTAATTTTTCCTTTTAGGTATTAGGCTCTTAGAGAGTGGGACTGTGGTCTTATGCTTCTTTGCATGCCACACCTCTCCTAGCTTAGTATCCTTTATATAGAAATAAATAAATAGATATTTGCTATCTAAAGTAAAATGAAAATAGTCTAAGGTCCTTATGGCAGACTCTACTGTCCAAAGAAATAGTATCTGCCATCCTACATGGTCTTAACAGCGTGACTCTGACATTGTTCCCATTAAGAGATAAGAGTCTATGTTCTCTCTTAAATCTAGACAAGCTATGATGCTGTGTGACTTTGAGACAAGGTCAAAAAAAGCAAAACAGCTTTTATCTGTTTTTCTTTGGAATATTCATCCTGGAGCTTAGTCTCGTCATGCCGTGAGGAAGAACACATGGTCTCAGGGAAAGACCAAGTGCAGGTGTTCCAGCTGACAGCCCCAGATGATGTTGCAAACAGCAGCCAGCATCAACCCCCAGACACTAGAGTGAGCAAGCGAATTTCAGCCATTAGCTGTTGGGCGGATTAACTTCAGCTTTTAAATTTTCCCAGCTAAGGACCTAAGCATTGTGGAGCAGAGACATGCCGTCTCTGCTGCACCCTTTCTGAATTCCTGACCCATAAAATCTGTAAGCATTATTAATAAAAAGGGTGACTGTTTTACATCATTAAGTTTGGAGGTGGTCTATTACAAAGCAAGTTAACTGGAACAATCTTTTTATTTCTTTACATAAAGACATTACTAAAAATTTTTTGAGAAAATTATACAAAAGTAAGGGAAAGTATTTTAAATTTAACACTTTGTAGACCCTATACTACTACTGATTCTGAAAATGTATTCTGCAAGTCCAAAATCTCTAGAAGGTATGTGAATTTTATATGTGATTATTAGTATTAATATATTCTCTTACCTTTTCAAACTTCAATTTCACTGGTTTAGGATTGGTAGCAGTTACAGCTTCAGCAATTTCCTGACCAATCTTAAAAGACTGCTCCTTAGTGGCTCCTTTCAGTAGCACAAACATACTAAGAGGATTAAAAAACGAGGAAGTCATTGTAATAAAAAAAGTTTCTTCAAGAGTAACTTTCCTGGCTAATACTCTAATACCAAAGAAACCCTCCCCTCACACCCTCTTCCTTATTAAGTTGCTTCCTATCTAAACTTTTGCCATACTTTCCCTGTATATCTTATTACAGATCTTTAAGACATTTAGTATTTCTAGTTTGGCTATACAGAGACCAGCTTAGCTGTCAGACTGCCAAGAAGGTCTTGGGTTATTCCTAGATAATAATGGCTTTATATGACACACAATTACATCAGTCCTAAAATAAGAGAAAATGTGATTATAAAGAAATGGAAAATTTACTTGTGATATGGGAATAAACTTCCTTATGGCAGATTCTACTGTCCAAAGAAATAATATCTGCCATCCTACATGGTCTTAACAGTGTGATTCTGACATTCTTCCCATTAAGAGATGGGAGTCTATGTTCTCTTAGAAGACAGCTTAAAAAAGACACACAAATATTTTGTAATATAAGTTCACAGAAGAAATGTTAAAAAGCATAAAGGACAAAGAAGAAAACAGCCACCTAATCATACCATTCAGAAGAAAAGGCCCTACAAACCTTTCTGGGTGTATCTGTAAATCTCTTCTCCTCTGGGATCACAGATCATTATTGCTGGATAACTTTCTCCTTTCATTTAGTTGTACATCTTAACATTTTTCCACATTGTTTAGTTCTTTTAATTATTATTTTTTAAAAAAGATTTTATTTATTGTTTATTTGACAGAGAGAGACACAGCGAGAACAAATTTCTATCAGTGAAATTTCTGGGTAAATGGTATACACTAAAAATGTTTTTTGAAAGATACTGTCAGGGTGCCTGGGTGGCTCAGTGGGTTAAGCGTCCGCCTTCGACTCAGGTCATGATCCCAGGGTCCCGAGACTGAGCCCCACATTAGGCTCCCTGCTCGGCGAGAAGCCTGCTGCTCCCTCTCCCACTCCCCCTGCTTGTGTTTCCTCACTCACTGTGTGTCTCTCTGTCAAATAAATAAATACAATCTAAAAAAAAAAAAAAAGACTGTCCAATCTGAATTTTAGAAAGATATTTCTAATGTACAATTCCAAGAGCAGTTTATGAAGGTCAAGGAGGCAGAATTTCCAATATAAATAAAAAACTGCAATACAAAAAATACCCTAAAAAATGTAACAAAACCCCCCAAAAGTATGGGTATTTTTCTCCAGCATAATGCAGAATAATAGCACAATCTGTGATCAACAAAATAGCTAATAAACATATTTAAGTAAGAGTTATAAAGTTGATCTTCATGTATAATTTTTTGGCAAATTTTATCATTTATTTACTTTGAGAGAGAGACCGAGTGAGTGAGTGCAGGGGGAGGGACAGAAGGGAGAGAGAACCTCAAGTAGACTCCGTACTGAAGCACGGAGTCCAATGCAGGGTTCAATCCTGTGACCCCCACATCATGACCTGAGCTGAAATCAGAAGTTGGACGCTTAACTGACTGAGCCACGCAGACGCCCCTTTGCTTATAATTTTAATGGAAAGATAATAAATAGCAGAAATGAACACTATCTTAAAACATGATCTTTAAGATCATGCTCCTAGTCTTGGGGCCACCTAAACCAATCTCTTATTTCTTAAAATGTTTTTTATATTAGACCTCAAATCTCATTTGGATGGTTTCTTTGGAAAAGCTTTCTGTGCCAATACTGGAGATAATACTTAGAATCTGATATGAAAAGTTTAAGAAAATGAATTTATTTATTCAGTATCACTTAAGGTCTTTAAAATAAAAATGGTCTCAATCTAAATTAATTTTAAAGGCTATACTCCAAACCACTTGAAGCTTTCTACAATATTTTTTTTTGTTAGGCCTACCTGATGCTGATTACACCAATACAACTTTATTTTTAAAACAGATTTTAAAACTTCCTCTTGAAAGACTATTTTCAAAAGCAACTTTACTGAGATATAATTTGAATATAACAAATTGAAGACATCTTTTTTATTTTTTTTATTTTTAATTTTTAAAATTTATTTGACAGACAGAGATCACAAGCAGGCAGACAGGCAGGCAGAGAGAGGGGAGGGGGAGAAGCAGACTCCCCACCGAGCATAGAGCCCGATGCAGGGCTGGATCCCAGGACCCTGGGATCATGACCTGAGCCAAAGGCAGAGGCTTTAACCCACTGAGCCACCCAGGCACCCCCAAATTGAAGACATCTTAAGTGTACAGTTCCATGAATGTTGACAAATACATAGCCTTCTTATGGGCTGAACTGTGTCCCCCTAAAATTCATATGTTGAAGCCCTAACCCCAGGACCTCAGAATGTAAGTATACTTGGGAGACAGGAACTTTAGAGAGGTGATTAAGTTAAAAAGAGGCCCTAGGTTAGGTGGTGAGATGAGCCTAATGTTACTGGTGTCCTTATAAGAAAAGAATATTTGAATATACAAAGGAACACCAGGGACACATGTGAACAAAGGAAAGGTCATGTGAGGACACAGGAAGAAGGTAACCACTTGTAAGCCAAAGAGAGAGGCTTCAAGAGAAACCATATCTGCTAACACTTGATCTTGAACTTTTGAGTTTCCAGAACTGTGAGAAAACAAATTTCTGTTGTTTAAGCCACTAAATCTATGATACTTTAGAAAAACAAAGCACATTTTCATCACCCCCCCCCAAATTCGCATGTGTTGCTTTGTAGTAATTTTTCACTCCTGGCCCTAGGCAACACAAAACCTGCTATTAATTACTGCAGATTTTTTTTTTCTTTCAAGAATTTTATATCAATGGAACTATACAGTATGTACTCTCTTATGTCTGGCTTCTTTCAGCTTGTTCTTGAGATTCAGTAGTGTTGCTGGAGTAACAGTAACTAGTTCCTTTTTATTGCTGAGTAATAGTCCATTGTATGGATATGCTACATTTGTTGATCCATTCACCCTTTGGTGGAAATTTGGATTGTTTGTGGTTTTAGACTGTTATAAATAAAGCTGCAATAAACATCGGCTTAAGGTCTTTGTGTGGACCTAAATTTAAATTTGCTTTAGGTAAATATCCAGAAGTAGAACTGTTGAGTCAAATGTAAAGGTATGTTTAACTTGAGATATAACTGCCAAACTTGTTTTTTAAAAGATCACTATGCTTAAAATGGTCAGGTGCCATCCATGATGATGAAGACGCTTTGAAATTAAAGTACATATATACACATTTCTATAAAACGCTAGGACAGGAAAAACTAAATTGTGGTAATAGAATCCTGTAAGTGGCTGCCTGGTGGTGGGGGATGAAAGCGAGGGACTGATTGTGAAGGGCTACAGAAGAATTTCCTACATTGGCAGAAATGTTCTGTACCCTAACTGAGGTGGTAATTGGTTTCACAGATCTCTACATGTATTTACTGAACTACACACTGTGCATTTTCTTTTTAAACAATTGTGCACTTAGTATACCTTGATGAATTTGTTATCTTAAAAGTACTTTATTATAGAGTATATGAGATTTTACCAAGTAGTTAGTGGGTTTGAGTCCGTCTATGTTGTTTTGGCCAGTTTTATTTGGAGCTAAGCTTCAAGACAGCTGGCCAAGATCAATGGAAGGTCACTTAACAGAATGGAAGTGAATGGCCTACATACGAAGAGACAATTTTAAGATGGATTTCTTTGTCTGTCACTTATGCTTTTAATCTAGTTAAGTAACATTTATCTTTGGGTTGAGAGATCCAAGTACACAGATAGAGCAGTGATTTTCACATGGTAGAAAGTGAGTAGGGATATTAGAATAACTTAGGAGGTCTTTCTCAACTATAATCAGATAAATTTCCCAAGAGATTCTTTTAAAAAAATTTTTATTTTTGGGCACCTGGGTGGCTCAGTTGGTTAAGCAACTGCCTTCAGCTTTGGAGTCCCAGGATCAAGTCCTGCATCAGGCTCCCAGCTCCATGGGGAGTCTGCTTCTCCCTCTGACCTCCTCCCCTCTCAAGCTCTCTCTCTCTCAAATAAAGAAAATCTTAAAAAAAAAAAAAAAAGTAAAAAAAAATTATTTTTAAAATTTGAGTATAGTTGATCCAAGAGATTCTAGACAACTCTTATTAACTGATGGGAGCAGGTCACATCCCATGAGGATGCAGTAAATATGTATGACTGAGAACCATTATTCTATAAAATAACTATTTGAACCACTAATCAATAATATTGTAAGGTGTCAGAAAGTCAATAATATTGTAACTTTGTATGGTGACAGTTGGTAGCTACACTTATCAGGGTGCACATTTTATAATGTATATAATTGCCAGATCACTGTATTGATCACCTGAAGCTAATACTGTATGTCAATTATATTTTAATAAAAAAAATCTAACTGAAAAAATGCAGTGTGTTTATTATACTTTCTAAATGGACAACAACGCATAACTGCTTTAGAAAGAGAAACACCCTTCTAACAGTACTTCTGATGCTTTGGTAACTGATCTCCCGTAGCTAGGACCCCATATAAGAACAGCAGTCTCAAAACTGGAGGGAGGCAATGGTCATTCACCACCATCTATCAGATGTCCTTCATTCTAAGACAACTGAGCTTCAGAGGGGCTAAGTGATTTGTTAATGACCACACAATCAGCTAGGAGTACAGCTAGAAAGGGAATCCAGATCTCCTCATTCTCAGTTAAGAACCTCTTCACTTCACCAAGCATGATCTATTATCCCTAAAGCAGTGTTTCTCAGTCATTTATTATTACTGTCTTCTCAAAGAAACAAGTTAAAAGTAAATATAGTAAGAAAAAATAATTAGTAAGGAATAAAATACTGTTGGGCGGGGTTGAACTTTGTGGGGCCTAAACCCATTGTACTATCTACTACTATTTAAGTTTTGCTTCCAATTTGCATTGTTAGGGTGATACTATTACCACTGAGATAGTGCATGTCCTGGAGTGACTTGCCCTCATACAGTATATTTCAATGAAATGATGAATAAATTTATTTGACTGGAATCATAAAACACCTGTGAATTCTGACTTAATGAGAAAGCACCAGCTGGGAATCCAAAAACACTGAGTACTACTTTATGTCTCCACTGCTGATGAGCTGGGGATTTTAGACATGGGGAATGTGCTTTTATTATCATTATTTATTTATTAAAAAATTAAAAAAAAATCAAGTTTCAGATGTAGTGTTCAATAATTTATCAGTTGCGGACAATGTGCTTTTAGGCAGTACCTGTGAATGTGCCTCTAATGGTTCCTCCTGACATGTGAAAACTGCTGACCTAAACAGCGCCGAAATGGTCTTCCAGCTGACATTCTGTGAATCTATGTTTTCTGGTTTGAATTCTTAAAGAACTTAAAGGCTAAGCAAAATTACGACAATCAGAATCATGCCAACTTCTGATTCTCTGTGTTGGTATCAACCATGGACATGTATGATCCTGAATTAAACTCAACAATTTAAAGGTTTAACTTTGTCCTCTTGCCTAAATATTTTGCAAGGAGCTCTGCTAACAAGGTGCGAAATGATGTTCTAGTAACTCTATTTTGCCGAACTGCTCAGCAGAGATGGTTTTACAAAGCAGTGAAATACTCAAACTTCAGAGTGGCTTTTGATGGGGAGGAGTAGAGACTATGGATAATCAGGGCATGGATAACTTGAAAGTATCCCCACCTGTGAGTAATGAACCAGCTGCTGTATGAGGTAAGGTCTCATTCAGCATTAATATGATTATGCTGACTACATGTGCATTAAAGAATAGAGAAGATTAAATGCTGTTTAAAGATTACCTAGAAGCTGTGTGTAATGATTAGAAGCGTTATCTCCTACTGCTCTGCTAGTGATCAGAGCGCCCGAGGCAAGTGCTCTTCGCATGATCCCACTGTGACACTAAGCCTTCCATATGAAAAGAGTATCAGACTCTATGAAATTTGCACAATACCTATATTCTAGAAGAATTTTAATAAGTCATACAAATAAGATGGTACATAAATACCTGGACCCTAATAAATGCCAAAGCAAGCAACTAGGCTGAAGTTATTAATTCAGGACTCAGAGGGAGTCCTGTCCTTGGTCACTCCACGGATGATGGGCTTCAGGAAGACTGTGAGCCTTCTGGAATCAAATGGAAAACTTTATGTGCCTATAGGCATTTTTTGTAGAAGATCAAAAAGATTTTGGGACCTAGTGAAAAGTTACACTCACAGCTTTGGCAGTATCTTTCAAAATTAAGACATACATTTAAATTCACAGAGCTGCACCTGTATGAGGAATCATTTACGTTTTTAAAAGTGGTTTCTTTATAGACTAGACTCCTGTGTATACAGTATTTTTACAGATCACTATCTACCTGGCTACCTGCAGGGATGCCACGGGAATCTCTACAAGTCTGGCTCAGGACACTTAAATTTTCCGTCTCTTAAGATCGTATCTGGTAAGTCAGGACTTGAGCTAATCCTAACCACAAGATCATAAAGACTGGGAACGACTTAAGTAGAACTCTGTTTTTAGCAAGGAGTACCCTTACGCTAGTTCAAACACTGAAATGAGTTTCTGAAGAGATGTAAAAGGACAACTATAAAGCAGAATTCATTACCTGTCAGTATCTCCATATACAACCCTAGCGCCCCATTTCTTGGTATCATTCACCAGTTTAATAGCTCGTTCCAAGGTCTCTCTTGCTTTGTGAACAATACTATCACCAACCTGTGGGTACAAACACACTGGAAGTTATTTCTTAACGTAGTTTAGTATAAATCAATAGACTAACAATACTTTTCATTACCAAATATTTCTAAAATTGAAATAAGGAGAAAAGAACCAAAAAGAAAACAAAAGTCTTCAGTGTCATCATTCTTTTTATAAGGACTCAAGAAGAAAATAAAGTGAAGAATTTAAAGAAAGGAACCAATCAATACACAGACTCACCTCTGAGTGTATTAGTTTTAAGTACAATGGACTGCACTTTATACAAGGTACATAGATTCATAATTCCTGGAAGAATTAGCCTTATTTAAGGAATTTTTAAAATGACTTTATAACCAATTAGCCAGGGACTTATTCTGTGTATGTGCGTGAATGTGTATATGTATATCTTCCAAAATTTTTCTGTTGTAGTGTTATGATAATTTCTTTCAGTATCATTAAAGTTAACACTGAACTTTAATCTCAGTGATTGGTTATATGTAATTTTTAGAAAATAAAGAACACAAAGAAAAATGTATAATTATATAATGGAAAATATATTACAAGTGTTCAATTTAAATTAAGTAGGCAGATATATGTCTAATAAGGGTACTTTCTTTAAAATTTTTTCAGATTTTTACTTATTTGACAGAGAGAGTATGCATGCACAAGCGCATGCATAAGCCGGGGAGCTGCAGAGGGAGAAGCAGACTCCCTGCTGAGCAAGGAGCCTAACAATGGGCTTGATCCTGGGACTCTGGGATCATGCCCTGAGCTCTGAAGGCAGACACTTAACCAACTGAGCCACCCAGGTGCTCCTTTTTTTCTGTTTTTTAAAGTAATCTCTCCATCCAACATGGTGCTTTAACTCATTACCTTGATATTAAGAGTTGTATGCTTCACCAACTAAACCAGCCTGGTGCCCCTAAAAAGGGTACCTTCATCGGTCATTAGTGAGTTTAAACAAAGATCAGGGCATAAACTATCAAAACAAAAGGATGGTAGGTCTTGACAAATAGGACTATACTTTACAGTTAAGTAAATTAAGGAGACCAGCATGGGGCTGCTTCTTCATTTATTAAACTCACAAAAACTAAGAATTGGGGAAAATTACCCTTTGGCATAAATGGAGCATTCCTTTTAAAATTTTAAAGAATCATGCACTTTTGTGTAAAGAAGCAAACAAAAGTTATAATCATCCTCCTTTTACTGTAAAATTCAAATCACCTGAACTAGGACTGGGTAAGTGTTTAAAAGGCTGTGCTCATAAAACACTGTTTATAGCTGTTTTAAAAAGGAAATATTAAATGAACAAAGGAATAAATTTAAAAAACTGGTAGCAGATACTTAATCTGGTTATAAGAATCATGAATTCTGTTGAGACCTTTAGTGCAACAGAAAACCCTGAGAATGTGAACTATTTCCTGAGACATTTAAAAAATCATGTTATCTAGTTGAAATTCAAGTTTGAATAAAATGTTCAATGTCATCTGTTGTCACTTTCAAAACAAGATACACTTTAAAATATGTGAAGGCAAATAGCCGGAAGGGTGAGCGATCTAGTGTCAGAGTCAAATATGCTTTTGAGACATACACATACTGATCCTAAATGTCTACCTCCCGCTGCCTACTCTGACCCATTTAAGCAACACACCTGCCCCCCAAGACCCTGTAGTGGGAAGGACTCAGTGGCAGGAATGAGAGGCAGGGGTGGTGGAAAGGAGGGAGTGATTATTAAATTAAAAGTGATTCTGCTGGGCATGTGCACCCGAATGTTTATAGCAGCAATGTCTACAATAGCCAAACTATGGAAAGAACCTAGATGTCCATCAACAGATGAATGGATCAAGAAGATGTGGTATATATACACAATGGGATACTATGCAGCCATCAAAAGAAATGAAATCTTGCCATTTGCGACAACATGGATGGAACTAGAGTGTATCATGCTTAGCGAAATAAGTCAAGCAGAGAAAGACAACTATCATATGATCTCCCTGATATGAGGAAGTGGTGATGCAACATTTATTCTTAAGTGGGTAGGAGAAGAATAAATGAAACAAGTTGGGATTGGGAGGGAGACAAACCATAAGTGACTCTTAATCTCACAAAACAAACTGAGGGTTGCTGGGGGAAGGGGGGTTGGGAGAAGGGGGTGGGATTATGGACATTGGGGAGGGTATGTGCTTTGGTGAGTGCTGTGAAGTGTGTAAACCTGGTGATTCACAGAACTGTACCCCTGGGGATAAAAATATATGTTTATTAAAAAAAAAAAAAAGTGATTCTGCTACTTTGTGCCATGGTTCCTAGTTTGAACATTACTCCAATACGGGGCTGAGATTAGATTTTAAAAAAGGAAAATGACTGGCTTTACAGTTTAGGCAATGGTTGGGATTATGGAAAGTCATGAGAAAAATAAAGTAAAAATTCCCTGAAAAGGAGTGCTGGCAAGGATGTGGGAAAAAGGGAATCCTTGTGCACCACAAGTGGGACTACAAATTGATGCAGCCACTATGGAGAACAATACGGAGGTTCCTCAAAAAATTAAAAACAGAAATACGTGATTCAGCAATTTCACTACTGGGTATATAGCTGAAGGAAATGAAAACACTAACTGTAAAAGACACATACACCCCTATGTTCATTACAGCATTATTTACAACAGCCAAGACATGGAAGCAACCTAAGTGTCCACGAACAGATGAATGGATAAAGAAAATGTGGTATATACACAGTTGACTCCTGAACAACACAGGCTTGAACTGTAGGGGTTCCCTTATATGTGGATTTTTTTCAATAAAAACAGTATATAGTACTATAAATGTATTTTCTCTTATGATTTTACTATTTTCCTTTCTCTAACTTAAAGAATACAGCATATAATATATATAACATACAAAACATGTATTAATTGTTTATGTTATCAGTAAGGCTACTACTGGTCAACAGTAGACTATTTGTAGTTAAGTTTGGGGGGGACAAAAGTTATTTATGGATTTTCAACTCTGGGGGAGGGGGTCAGTGCCCCCAACCCCTGCATTCTCCAAGTCTATGGTTTATCTTTACACACTTGACTGTTTTTTGCAGAGTGGAAAATTACTTTAATGAAATACAACTTATCAATTCTTTATTTCATAACTGTGCCTTTGGAATTGCATCTAAAAAGCCATTACCAAATCCAAGGTCATGTAGAATTTTTCCTATGTTTATCTTCTAGAAGTTTTTTTTTTTTTTAAAGATTTTATTTATTTATTTGCCAGACAGAGATCAGAAGTAGGCAGAGAGGCAGGCAGAGAGAGAAGGGGAAGCAGACTCCCTGCTGAGCAGAGAGCCCGATGCAGGGCTCTATCCCAGGACCCTGAGATCATGACTTGAGCTGTAGGCAGAGGCTTAAACCCACTGAGCCACCCAGACACCCCATCTTCTAAAAGTTTTATAGTTTTGTGTTTTATATTTAGTTCTGTGATCCAATTTGAGTTAATTTTGTGAAGCGTGTAAGATTTTTGTCTAGATTGACTTTCTTGATTGTGGATATACAGTCATCCCAGCACCATTTATTGAAAAGACTATCTTCTATTGTCAATACATTATATTACCTTTGCTCCTCTGTTAAAGATCAGATGTCTATATTTATGTGGGTCTATTTTTGTAATCTCTATTCTGTTCCACTACTATTCCTTGGCCAGTACAACACTACCTTCATTAATGTAGTTTAGTAAGTCTTGAAGTCAGGTACTGTCATTCCTCGGAGTTTATTATTCAAAATGGTGTAGTCTATCCTAGGTCTTCTACCTCATCATGTAAACTTTGAAATCAGTTTGTCAATACCCACAAAATAACTTGCTGGGATTTTGACCAGGACTGCATTCAATCTATACATGAACTGACATCTTGACAATACTGAGACTTCTTATCTATCAACAAGGCGTATCTTTCCTTTTTTTTAGCTCTTATATTTCTTTGACCAGTTGTGTCATTTTCCTCATAGAGATCTTATACATACTTTGTTAGATTTATACAAAGTATTTTATTTTGGGGGGGTGCTTAATATAAATGGTGTTACATTTTTAATTTCAAACTTCATTTGTTCATTGCTGGTACACAGGAAATGACTGAGTTTTGTTGTATTAACCCTATATTCGGCAACCCTGCTATAACTGCTTATTAGGCGTAGGAGGATTTTTTTGTTAATTCTTTTGGATTTTCTGCAGAGAGGATTATGCCATATGTAACAAAGACAGTTTTACTTTTATTTTTTCCTTCCCAATCTGTATACTTTTTATGTGCTTTTCTTTGTCTTACTGCATTAACTTCCAATTCTTTTATGATGTTGAAAAGTAGTGGGTTATCCTTGCCTTGTTCCTAATCTTAGTGGGAAAGATTCAAGGTTTTCATAGCTAAGTATTTAGCTGTGGGCTTTTTTGGGGTAGATATTCTTTAGAAAGCTGAGAAAGTTCCCCTCTTCCTAGTTTACTAGGATCTTTATGATGAATGGATATTGGATTTTGTCAAATGATTTCTCTACATCTATTATGATCATGCGGCTCTTATTTACCCTGTATGTGATGTGATAGATCTTATTAGATAATTTTTGAATGTTATACCAGCTTGCATACCTGGATAAATTCCACTTGGTTGTGATGTATAATCATTTTTGTAAATTGTTGGATTTGGGTTGCTAATATCTATTGAAAATTTTTGCATCTATGTTCATGAGAGATATTGGTGTGTAGTTTTCTTGTAATGTCTTTGTCTGGTTTTGGTGTTAGGATCATGCTGGCCTCACAGTATGAATGATAAAGTATTCCTTTTGCTTGTAATATCTGAAAGAGATTGTAGAGAATTGATACAATTTTTTTCCATTCTAGTTTTCTAAGGTGAAAGCTTAGATGATTAGTTTTGGATGTGTCTCTTCTTTTTAAATAATGGATTCAATACTATAAATTTTCCTCTATTTGCTGCTTTTGCAGATTCCCACAAATTGTGATAAGTTGTGTTGTCCTTTAGTTCAAAATATTTTAAAATTTCTTTCAAGGGGCGCCTGGGTGGCTCAGTGGGTTAAGCCGCTGCCTACAGCTCAAGTCATGATCTCAGGGTCCTGGGATAGAGCCCTGCATCGGGCTCTCTGCTCAGCAGGGAGTCTGCTTCCCCTTCTCTCTCTGCCTGCCTCTCTGCCTACTTCTGATCTCTGTCTGGCAAATAAATAAATAAAATCTTTAAAAAAAAAAAAAACTTCTAGAAGATAAACATAGGAAAAATTCTACATGACCTTGGATTTGGTAATGGCTTTTTAGATGCAATTCCAAAGGCACAGTTATGAAATAAAGAATTGATAAGTTGTATTTCATTAAAGTAATTTTCCACTCTGCAAAAAACAGTCAAGTGTGTAAAGATAAACCATAGACTTGGAGAATGCAGGGGTTGGGGGCACTGTCCCACATCGGGCTCTCTGCTCAGCAGGGAGCCTGCTTCCTTCTCTCTCTCTCTCTGCCTGCCTCTCTGCCTACTTGTAATCTCTCTCTGTCAAATAAATAAATAAATAAATAAATCTAAAAAAAAAAAAAAAAATTCTTTCAAGATATTTTTTTCTTTGACCCATGTGTTATTTAATCTTAAGCATGTGGGGATTTTTCCAGCTCTCTATTATCGATTTCTAGTTTAATTGCATTGTGCTTTGAAAGCAGACACTATATGATTTATATCTTTTAAAATTGTTAAGGTGTGTTTTTTGACCCACAATGTGGTGTGTCTTGGTGCATGTTCCATGCGAGCTTAAGAAGAATGCATATTTGAGTGTTGCTGGATGAAGTATTCTATAAATACCCACTATATTCAGTTGATGATGCTGCTGAGTTCAACTACATCCTTACTGATCTTATTTTTTCCTGTATGTTGCCCTTGTTTTTTGTTCCTTATTTTCGTTTTCCTCTCTTTTTCTGCCTTTTGTGATTTTGACTCTTTGAAATGATTCCCTTTTCTCTTTTTTACATACCAATTATTATCTTACTTTTTATAAAAGTGGTTGTTGCCTTGATTTTGAAATATACATTTACTTTTTTTTTTTTTTTAAAGATTCTGTTTATTTATTTGACAGAGAGATCACAAGTAGGCAGAGAAGCAGGCAGAGAGAGAGGAGGAAGCAGGCTCCCTGCTGAGCAGAGAGCCCGATATGGGGCTCCATCCCAGGCCGCTGGGATCATGACCTGAGCTGAAGGCAGAGGCCTTATCCCACTGAGCCTCCCAGACGCCCTACATTTACTTTCAATATACCACTTTCAAATACTACTATACCACATCACAGTAGTGCAGTGCTTTATAATGATGAAATAATCCAATTCCTCCAAACCCTTTTGTCATTTGTCATTCGTTTTACTTATACATAAGCATACATACAAACATACATAATCAAATACATTGTTGCTATTATTTTGAACAAATTATAATCTGTTAGATTAAGAGTAAGAAAAATAAAAGTGTTTATTTTACCTGCCTTTATTCCTTCTCTGAGGTTGTTTTGTTTTTTTATGTAGATCTGAGTTTCTGACCTCTATCATTTTTCTTCCCTCTAAAGAGTTTCTTGTAACATTTCTTACAAGGCAGGTCAATTGCCAACAAATTCCCTCAATTTTTGTTTGTCTGAGAAAGTTTTCATTTTTCCTTTGCTTTTGGACAATAATTTTTCAGGGTACAGATTTTAATGTTGGAGTATTTTTCTCTCAATATTAAGTATTTCATTCCATTTTCTTCTTGCTTACATGATTTAAGAGGAGAAGGTGGATGTAAATCTTACCTTTGCTTCCATATAGGCAAGGTATTTTTCCCCCTCTGTCTTCTTTTAGGATTTTAATTTTACTACTGATTTTTTATAGTATGAAGAGGGTATCTCTAGGTTTAGTTTTTTGAGCATTTATTCTGTTTGGTGTTCTTTGAACTTCCTGGATCTGTGGTTTGGGGTCTGACATTGGTTTTGGGAAATTTTCAGTCATTACTGTTTCAAACATTTTTTTCTGTTCCTTTCTTTCTTCTCCTTCTGGACTCCCTATTACATGAATGTTACACCTTTTGTAGTTGCTCCAGTTTTAGGATATTCTTTTTTTTTTTTCATCTTTTTTTCTCTTTACTTTTTAGTTTTGTCAGTTTTTTTTTTTTTTTTAAGATTTTATTTATTTATTTGACAGACAGAGATCACAAGTAGGCAGAGAGGCAGGCAAAGAGAGGAGGAAGCAGGCTCCCCGCCAAGCAGTGAGCCTGATGCAGGGCTTGATCCCAGGACGCTGGGATCATGACCAAACCTAAGGCAGAGGCTTTAACACACTGAGTCACCAGGAGCCCCTAGTTTTGTCAGTTTGGATGGAGATTTCTTCCAATCCAGATTCTTTCTCTCTACATCTAGTTTACTAACAAGGCATTCTTCATTTCTATTAATGTGTTTTTGATATCTAGTATTTCTTTTTGGTTCTTTCTTAGTGTCTTCATGTCTCTGCTTACATTGCTCATTTGTCCTTTCACGCGTGTACTTGATCCATTAGAGCTCTTAGCATCCTAACAGTTGTTTTAAATTTGCAGTATGATAATTCCAACACCCCTGCCACATCTAAGTTTGGTTCCGATGTTTGCTCTGTCTCTTCAAACTGTGTTTTTTGGCTTTTGGTATGTCTTTATTTATTTACTTACTTTTTTGATAGATGGATACATCAGGTAAAAAGGACTGCCATAAATAGATCGTTAATAATATGGTGGTCATCTGTGGGGGAGGAAGTATTCTATAGTTCTATGAGTAGGTCTTACTCTTTCAGTGAAACTGTTCCTCTAAACTATAGACTTCACATGTGCTTCTGTTTTTTTCCCCATCTTTGGTGGGACAGGATGGAGAGTGGGTTGGTATATTTCCTTTTCTCCACATGGAAGGCCAGTGCACTTGGAACTGGGTATTTCCCTTCTCTCAGGTCAGTTAGGCTCCAGTTAAATAGTATCCCTGAAGGTGGACCTTCTCAAGAACAGAACACTCTGATGTCTTTCAAAATGGTTTCCCCTTCCTTTGCCAGAAGCACAGGGGAATTTTTCTTCTGTGAGAGAAAACCTCTGAGAACCTGGTTGAGCTCGCAGAGGTAAAAGTCACAAAACTGTAGGGGTCCCGATGACTGGGTCCCCTGGGGTCTTAATCTGTCAGATTTACCCACTTTCCCCTCCTCAGCACTGGTTCCTGCAGAGGTGTGTGTGTCTGGGTTTCTGCTCTTGTAAGTTGTGATTCTTTGTATTTACCTACTGGACTCTTCAGTTTTGGGGGTACTGGTTTGCCTGTGACCTCACTTCTCTGACACATCTAAGAAGAGTTGATTTTTTAGTATGTTTAGCTTTTTACTTATTGTGGAGAGAAACGGATAATTTTGAGCTTCTGACACGCTGGACCTTTGTTTGGCATAAAAAGATCACCAATAAAATAAATCTACTCTGCTCTTAATCACTAGTATGTTACTGCATTACTCTTGTCACACTAGATTGTATTTATGTTAAATTAACACCTTTAGTATATAGCAAAAAATTAGTCTTATTCTGTGAAAAGTATCTTTCAATTGCAACTACCTCTGCAAAACAAAGGTTTTGCTTCATATCTACTGGTACATTAGTAAACACAGAATGTTGGTTATTCTGACATTTGGAGAGGCCAACCTAGCATCAGATCTGTCAATACATTAAAAGGACTTATTTAGTATGAAGGTTGTTGTAAATGCTGCTATAAACGTGGCACTAAATCTCATGCTAATAGTTTGCTACAGTGTGCTCATCTAGATATGGAGAAACTGTGTATGATGAAGAGTTCTCATAGAGGAAAACCCTAAAACCCATAAGATTTTGTATGTATACAAGCTCCAGTTTGAACAAAACCAATCTTAAATCACGGAAATGAAACTCTTTAGTCAAAACAAAACAAAATACTTCAATGATCAGATATTCACTTAATGCTGCTTTAGTCTCTTGAAAAAACTACAGATCTGTTATCACTTACCTCAATGCATGGCATTCTTCCAGAAAAATTTGCAGCTGTATAGCCAAATGTGACATTTGCTATAAGCTTAAGTCCTAGCTGACGTGCATCCAGCATTCGGGAAAGGGCTCTGTCCTGCTTGTAAGCCTTCATTGATTGCTTCACCATGAGTCTAGTCTTTAAAATTTCTTCGAGCATTCTTGGTAGCACACCTTTTCTTACTGAAGGCTATCATAAAGAAAAAAAGAATATTTAAAATCCCTTAAAAGTTATAGATTTAAATAATTAAGAAGGAAGCACAAAGTTTAACAATGGCTATCTGTCATGAATTGAAACATACTAACAACTGAGCAGCCACAGGGCCAGTGGCCATCAATACAAAATCATCACATTTTCTTTCTTTTGAAGAGGACTTTTCTCCTAAATGGTTCCTATAATGTTCATAAATCTAATGTAGCACTACCATGTGAGTTCAGAGACCTCCAGGAAGGAGGAGGTCAACTAGCGCATAAGAGACCATACAACAAGTTCAGAGGGAAATTTTGTTCAAAACTTTGATCCAAACCCCCACTCTTTCAGAAAGACACATGGGATTTGTATCACTCATAACAAACCTCAGTTTTTAAAGATCTCATCCTAATGACCCCACACAGTAATCTGCATGGAACTCCATTTATCTACCTTGGAAGAATGATGAGCTGGGTTGACTCTGCTGACATTCAAACCTGCAGTTCCAGGGACTCTAGGTATTTCAAATGTGATGCTTAGACCACTAAGCCATCCCCTCCGGCCTATATTTATTAGCAATCTGGAAGAGGGGATGAATAGTGAGGTGATAAAATTTGTTGATGCCAAAAAAAATAAAAAAATCATTTGTATTAATCAAGACTAGGGAGAATTTATGAGAACTCCAGTAGGAATGAAAAACCACAAAACAGTATTAACTTTGAAGATGATTCACAGACACGTGCAAGGTAATGCATGTTGGACTGAACAATTAAAATCTTAGGTATAAGGATAATCACACTTCTGAATATTAAAAAAATCTTAGTTTTATTAAGCTTTACATTTTGGGTCAAAATGTAGATGCAAATTTTAAAAATACTGTTAAAGGGAGATAATATAACAAGCCACTACATATGTGACAATGAAAACATATTCTAACCTCTAATTCATTCTGTGTACCTTATGAAGCAGTCATAATGTTTATGTTAAAATGTAATATATGTCATTATGTTAAAAGAGGTAATATTTTCCAAAAAGGAACAGGTCATGAAGTCTCTGGTGAGAATTTCCCTATCTAAATATCTAATTTTAGGGTACTCTTTGAACACAGCATCCTCTTACTGGTAGAAAATGATGCTACTTTTCTAAGTACATCAGAATGAATCTGAGGGCTTGTGGGGTCCATGCTACCATCAACTGCCCTACTGTACCACGATTACAGTCAGACTCACTGGTAAAGAAATAGGAAAAAAGGAGAAAGGAATGAAGTTGGCATAAGAGAGGCAATATAATCTTCTCCTAGATCTCTCTCCTATTTGTCTTTAATTTATTCATTTATGAGGCTCTCTTTGGTCTCTTTTAAGGGGAGAGAAGGGAGAGAAAAAAGAGACCCTATTTTTAGTTTGGATATCTTAAAAATGCAATCAATAAATACATTAGAGTATCATTTCTAAGATAGCCTTAATTTAAAATAATGTAGAAGAACAATTAGTAGAGTTTACACATTAAAGCGATCTGAATCTTTATAAGTTAACATTGTAGTGACTGTCAAACAGCTATTTAAATCTCAGATTCTAAAGAGGTCAGAAAGTATATATACACATTTATTTCTTTCAGTATTTCATTAAAAATTAAAATCTAACAGCTAAAAGACTTTAAATCTAAATTCATGCAAAACAAGGTAACTGGTTTTTAAAAAGTAATTTCTTAGCAGATTCATGTATCTTTACTTTTTAACACAATATACTCAAGCAAACTTGTTTTTTTTTTTTCTTTGTTTTACATGCCAACAGGATATAATCTAAATCATCAGCTCTCCAAATATTAAGCCACAGTCGATACCTTTCACTTACAAGAGAGTATTACCTTGACAAAAGCTATTCCATTGGGGGACACTGTGATATCATGCCTAATTTGGTAAAGTAAATCTGGAGGTACTCTTAGAGAGGTACAGCCAAATTTGAACTCATCATACCTATTAAGAAAGAAAACATTAAGCAAATACTTTCTCAAATCATAGAACAGTGATACTAGACAATTTTAGGAATCTAAGAACTCCAGTAGAAATTCATTTTCAAGTGAATTCTAAACATGAATTAATTTACTTCGTAATTGGTATATTACCAAATAGCAGTTCTTTAAATATTCACAATTTATTAAAAGAAACCTTCTTAAATGGCATTATCCTAAAACTTATGGGCAATATCTATACTGAATACCAGCTTTCAACTCAACATGTGACCGCTTTACACTAAGTTCCTTAAAGAAAAATTTAAGCCTTAAATAAAAATATTTTAAATAACTTTTCCAAATTTCTGTTCTTAATAAAAAGACAGGATTACTAATATTATTTCCATGAATATTTTCTATGAAGGAATGAGTATGCTCTAGGCTAACACTGTAACTTGGTTTTAAATACATAAAAATCATTATAAAGGAAAACTCTGTATTTCTTATGAGAATAATATATACTCGTTTGAACATTAAAAATGTTATTCTCATTTAGTTTATAAAATTTGGTTGACATGAGTAAATAAAACCCAACACTTAACAATTTAACTTAAAAATATCACTGACTATTTTTAAGAGGTTAAGAGGAGATGACAGCTGGAGATAGGAGATCATAATCCTCAAACAATTCCACTGAAATGGATGTACATGGAGAATGAAACAAATAAGTTGCAAGACTGATCTATTCACGAGTCATCCATTCATGATGCTGAATTAGTCATACAAATTATCCAGTCAATTAGTAAGGTAACTACAAAGAATGAATTAGCTGTGCTATAGCCCATTCATCTTGCTCTTGCTCAAAAGGACAGTATCAAGTACAAAGAGACACTCAAAGTCTAATTTTAGTAAGAAGTACAAAGCACAACAACATAATTACAAATATGAAAAAAAAAAAAAAAAACCAACAACAAAAAACCAAAAACCCTTACTTTCCCAAGTTCTCCACATGGCCAAGGCAGGTGGAAAAACAGTAGTTGTATGCAATCACAATCGAAGGATATAGTGACTGGAAATCCAAAACGAGAACAGAGTTGCTGTAGAAGCGAGATTCAGGCTCCATAATCAAGGGAACACACTGTGGAGCTCTCATTTGGGATCTCTGCTGTACACTAGGTGTCAGAGGAATATAGTTCATTGGTTTAGCAATACGCAACATCATTGATTCCACACGGTACTGCAGGAAAAGAGGGGAAGTAGGAAGAAAAGAAGAAACAGTTTAAATAGAAATATATTGGTCTCTGAATATATGATAATCATTTAGGGGATGTTCTCCTCTTCTGAATAAAGCTGCATTCTTATAGGTTTTTAAAGTATGCTCCATACCCAGCATGGAGCCCAACATGAGGCTTCAACTTAGGACCTGAGATCAAGACTTGAACTGAGGTCAAGAGTTGGATGCTTCATGGACTGAGCCAGCCAGGTGCACCAAGGATACGTTTTTATAATACAGTTGTAGACTATGGGTTATTTAGTCAGTTTTCAGGTGCCTATAAAAGACATTCATAAATCCTTTTCCTATATTTCTATAACTTTTATAAAAGCTGTAAAATACATCAAATAACTTATACAACAAGTCAAATTTTGGAAAGACAGGAGACAAAATTAGATTTCTTTTTATATTTAAAAACATCTATGTATAATAAACATAGTGTGGCAAAGACTGTATAGTTTAACAGTTGCATTGAAAAGTTGGCCAATGATCTCTGAGAACTTTATTTGAGAAAATTAGAGAATGAAAGTCAGGAGACTTGAGATGGATAAATGTTATTCCAATTTTCCAAGAAGGAAACACAAGGATTTCAGAATTGAAAGGTAGTAAACTTCATACCAGTCCCTAACAAAATTAAATCAAACAATTACTGATTGTTTATAATAACCACTATTAAGTAGATGGCTTGGAGTATTAGAAAAGGAAAGCACTCACAAGAGCCAGAATGGGTTCACAGAAATGTTCTCATGTTGTTTTCAAGTATCTTTGCCCCTTATTATAAAGCTAGCTCAAATCATTTAAAAAATTTGTGGAGGGTACAAATAGCTTATAAGCAATATAATTAAATAAACATACTTTGCTTTTTAATAAACATGCCAAAGTAATTAGAACTCTATTTTTGCTATATTTAGTGAATTGGTAGAATGGAGAAATGTTACAGACCTACACTAATTAAAATAATTAAAAATAAAAGACTCTATGAGGTAAGGAACCTGAGTGAATGGATGTAGTATCCCTGATGCCTAGTGTTTATTTAACACACTAAAGGTACTCAAATAAATATTTATTGAATGAATGCATGAAATCTTTTTGGGTGATGCATTTGACAAAATCTCTCATATAATTAATTAAAAACTTATGAATTAAATTACTTCTAAGATCCTATTTTTAACTTCTTAAAAAAGTGATACAGTTACTTATATTGATTCCCAAATCCTCTTCCTTTTTACATTCAACTTTTATTTGGGAATTACAACATGATGAAATTAGGAATGTAAAACAAAAGACAGGCAGACTTTCTTTGCTGCTTCTTCCCTAGTTTTAAGGGGTTTTGAAGGCTTCCCTAATCACATTGACAATACTCAGGATCAAAATATCATCCCAGGGACACAGTCATTTAGTTTTTTAACAGCATGAAAAACTTAGCAGTGGTCAGAAAGTTGACATGGAGAGAAAATAAAAAATGGAGCTGTTAAGTGAAATTAGAGCTTTTCCAGAAAATAAAATGATAAGATTTGATTAATCAGCTATATATTAGTACCACATAGAAAGTTCAAAATATCACATTACCGCAAATATCACAAAAGTATGTCACTCACATAGAACTCTCAAGTGTGTAAGAAAATTGATTCCCTACCTGTGAACCCCTTGTCAGTACATGTAAAAACTGAATGCCAAAAAGTCTAGCCATTTCACTGGTTTTCCCAATCAGGTCCAGCTGTTCTAACATCTGGAGATTTCCACGGACACGGCTAATATAGTGATCAACCATTTTCCATCTGTTAAAAAAAGAGAATCCATGCTATGAACATTAGGGAAAAATGTGGATGCTTGAAACTAGTACTTTTAATTTTGCCAAAACCTACACATTAAAAACGAGGATTTAACTAGGGAGTCATGATGTGAGCCATTAGCAAAATATGTAAAGGAGTTAAACATTAGAAAATTTCATATATTTCAAAGGCATAAAACCTAGTGAAAATACACCAACTTTAAAGTAGTACTTGTAAGGATAATTATTCTCAGTATTTTGCTTGTTGTTACTCTATTTTTATTATAAGAAATTAACACTTTCTTAGGTGCTACTGCTGTCTCTATAGGTTTTTAAATAATACAATTATAATGCACTGTCTCTATAGGTTTTTAAAGAATGTGGAGGCTTTGGGTTATCACTACCAATACCAGCCTAAAAGCATGCCTACTAACTGTTCATGGGAAGAAACACAGTAATTTATTGATGATTTAGGAAAATAATGAGATTATACCTGGGGTAAATATATGTCAAATCAGTATTTTCTGTGAACACACAAATATTCTGTTCTTTGTGATTTAAATCTTTACATAAATTGATCTCTTTACCCTGCCTTTGTTGTTAATAATCAAACAACAACAAAAAACCTTCCACCAAAGCCAGGAACAAAAGTTTTTTTTTTTTTTTTTTTAAGATTTTATTTATTTATTTGACAGATGGAGATCACAAGTAGGCAGAGAAGCAGGCAGAGAGGAGAAAGCAGGCTCCCTAGGAACAAAAGTTTTGACTGAGTATTAAAATGTAAAAATGAGGGGCGCCTGGGTGGCTCAGTGGGTTAAGCCGCTGCCTTCGGCTCAGGTCATGATCTCAGGGTCCTGGGATCGAGTCCCGCATCGGGCTCTCTGCTCAGCAGGGAGCCTGCTTCCTCCTCTCTCTCTCTGCCTGCCTTTCTGCCTACTTGTGATTTCTCTCTGTCAAATAAATAAATAAAATCTTTAAAAAAAAAAAAATAAAAAATAAAAAATAAAATGTAAAAATGATCTAAAGGTATATTAAAAAGAATAAACTTCATTCATTTAATGAAAGTAACGTTCAAATATTTTGCAACCTTTAATTACATGGCTTTTAGAACAATACAGTCATATAACTGTTCAATAAAAAAAGTCTTAAAAGTCATGATACATGACTAATACAGAAAATACTGGAAAATGAACATGAAGGAAAAAAATCACCCTATAATAAAAAAGACTGATAATAACAAGTATTAGAGAGGGTATGGAGAAACTATAACCCTTATATACTGCTGGTGGGAATGTAAAATAGTGCAGTTGCACTGGCAAACAGTTTGGCAGTTCCTCAAACTGTTAAACATAGAGTTACTATAGAATTCACTGATTCCCCTCCTCAGTATATATCCAAGAATGAAAACATACATCTACACAAAAATCCAATACAAATGTTCTTAACAGCACTACTCGAAATAGCCAGAAAGTGGAAATAACCCAAGTGTCCATCAACTGATGAATGAATAAACAAAATGTGATATATATCCATATGATGGACTATTATTTGGCAATAAAAGGAAATGAAGTACTGACACATGCTACAATATGAATTAATCTGAACAACACACTAAGTCAGCTATAAAAGGCAACATATTGCGTGAATCTTTTTATAGGAAATATCCAGAACAGGCAAATCTGCAGAGAAAGAAAGTAGATTAATAAGGATGGGGGCAGAGAAGGGAGGACAGTAGGGTGATGACTAGGAGATGCAGGGTTCCTTCTTGGGGTAATGCAAATACTAAGATTTACTGTGGTAATGGTTGCACAACTGAATACATGAAAATCACTAAACTGTACACTTTAAATGGATGACTTATACGGTATGTGAATTCTGAGTAAAACTGTTAAAAAGAATTAAACAAAAACCTGTCTTAAAAATTTTATATTCAATTTTTAAATAGACAAAAAGAAATGTTCTATAAGTTGCATTTCTAACAATATATTGTGACTATTTCTACATGCTTATATATTTTTATATCTATTGAATATACTATTACAATTATAACATAATTCAATGGCTCTGTTATTGAGTATCTTTCATTACTATAAAAAATGCTGTGATGAACATCTTCATAGCTACGTCTATGAACTGATACTGAAATATTTCCAAATAAAATATATATAAAAAAAAGATAAATTCCTAGATTTGGTCAAAAGGTCTGTTATGGTTTAGTTTTTAATATGTAGTGCATACTGCTTTCCAAAAGGCTTTAATAAATTACATTCAAGCTAATGATGATAAAGTGCTTGTTTTCTTTGCATCTTTGCCAACATTGGGGATTATAATATTTAAGTGATTACTAGTTTGACAGGTAAAAAATTCTATCACATTTTAATGTATTTTTTAGACTGTCAAGGTAATAATACTGTATAATATGTATATTTGGTACAGTATATATATTAATATGTAATAATCATGTAAGTGCTTCATTATGGTCAGTTTCTGGATATTTATTTTCCTTTGTATGGAGTATCTTTGCCTGGTTCCTCATTTTCCTCAACTTTCCATGCTGGTGTCCCACATTAGACAAAGCAGGCACTTCTCCCAGTCATGGACTAGCCTCATATAGGAGGTCTCCACCACTCATTCCAGCCAGAGATTCTGGGGGCCTCTACCAACTCATTCACTTTCCAGGTAGAAGCGGGCAGTTGTGGTTTCTGTTTACCTACTCTCTGTTGAGCAGAAGGTGGAGTTATGGTGTCTGATAGTCCAAACCACTGTCTTTTTTCTGTTGAACCTGTCAGAGCTCCAAGACTGGAAAGACAGACGGCAGTTCTCTGTATAGCTGTACAGGAGTTAGGGTACTGGATGCACGGATCTCTTTCTCTCTCCAGGGGTAAGCTGAGAGGTGGTATTTGTCATCCACTCACTTTGTGCTAAGCAGTGGAGAAGGATCTATGGCATCTATCAGCCCATACCACCATCTCCATTTGGCTCTGCAGCTAGACTGGTGAACTTGTCAGAGCCCCTTTGGAAAAGTTGGGGTGCCGATATGCGAACCAATCCTTCTTCTGTGGGAGCAGAGAGCTGGGGGCCATTTTGTGATCATATGGCTCTGAGCCAGAGGCAGGGACTCTGGTAAGAGGGTGTCTTAAATCTCCCTCCAGCTTTGGTGATTCTGGTTCAGCATTCATCCAGGGCACAGGAGTCTTTCAATTAGTTTCTGGATTTCTCACAAAGGGAGTTTGTCTGTGAATTGTTGCTGAATCAGTGTGTTTATAGGGGAAAGAGGATCTATGGCTTCCCACTCCACCATCTTGCTGACATCACTCCTTATCTTTCCTGACATTTTGAAAGTATTTAAAAAGTGGACTTTTTAAATTAAAAGAGCAATCTTTTAAAATAAGATCACCTTCACAGGGCACCTGGGTGGATCATTGGTTAAATGACCTATTCTTTGTTCCAGCTCAGGTTGCGATCTCAGGGCCATGAGATCAAGCCCTGTGTTGGGCTCCGTGCTTAGCACAGAGTCTGCTTGGAACACTCTCTCTCACTGCCCTTCTACTCCTCCTTCCTGCTTGCTCTCTCTCTAAAATAAATAAATACATCTTTAAAAAAAGAAAATAAGATCACCTTCAATCCTACTTTCTAGTCCTATTTGGGTCGCCACAATGGTATAAAAAGAGAATGGAATTACATTGTGGTCTTTATTTTTTTTTATTAACATATATAATGTATTATTTGTTTCAGGGGTACAGGTCTGTGATTCATCAGTCTTACACAATTCACAGCACTCCCCATAGTAAATACTCTCCCCAATGTTTCTCACCCTCCTCCCCTCCAGCAACCCTCAGTTTGTTTCCTGAGATTAAGAGTCTCTTTATGGTTTGTCTCCCTCTCTGGTTTCATCTTGCTTCATTTTTCCCTCCCTTCCCCTATGATCCTCTGTCTTATTTCTCCAATTCTTCACATTAGTGAGGTCATATGATAATTGTCTTTCTCTGTTTGACTTATTTCACTTAACATAGTACCCTCTAGTTCCATCCACGTCATTGCAAATGGCAAGATTTCATTTTTTTTTCAATGGCTGCATAATATTCCATTGTGTGTATATATATATATATATATATATGTGTGTGTATATATATATACTACAACTTCTTTTTTTTTTTTTAAAGATTTTATTTATTTGACAGAGAGAGATCACAAGTAGGCAGAGAGGCAGGCAGAGAGAGAGAGGAGGAAGCAGGCTCCCCGCTGAGCAGAGAGCCCGATGTGGGACTCAATCCCAGGACCCTGAGATCATGACCTGAGCCAAAGGCAGTGGCTTAACCCACCGAACCACCCAGGCGCCCTATACTACAACTTCTTTATCCATTTATCTGATGATGGATATCTAGGCTCTTTCCATAGTTTGGCTATTGTGGACATTGCTGCTATAAACATTTGGCTGCATGTGACATTGTGATCTTTAAAAAAATAATGTGACAAAGTAGAATTTTGTTAGGTAATTTTGTTGTTAAAGAATTATGCCATTCTCTTGGGGCGCTTAGGTCATGATCTCAGGGTCCTGAGATCAAGCCCCGCATCGGGCTCTATGCTCAGCGGGGAGCCTGCTTCCTCCTCTTTCTGTCTGCCTCTCTGCCTACTTGTGATCTCTGTCTGTCAAATAAATAAATAAATAATCTTAATTAAAAAAAAAAAAAAAAAAGAATTATGCCGCCATTCTCCTAATACTTTGGGAAACTCAAGTATAATAAGCAAATACAAGTTTTTATTTTTACCTATTTGTTAAATATTTTATTTATTTGAGAGCGAGAGAGTGAAAGAGGGAGCGGTCACAAGCAGCGGGGGGGTGGGGGGAGGGTAAGTTGAGGGAGAAGCGGACTCCCCTGTGAGCAGAGAGCCTGATGTGGGACTCCATCCCAGGACCCTCAGATCATGACCTAAGCCAAAGGCAGACGCTTAACTGATTGAGCCACCCAGGCACCCAAACACAAGTTTTTATTTGGGGAAGAGGGAGGGAAATATAAAGTATAAGCTACTCATGATAGGCCTGGGTAGGTGATGAATGGATGAACTTAGAGCATCTTGAGGGCACAGGGTATTTTCTGGGATAGGGCATGTAAGAAGAAAGTGACAAAAAGAATTAAGAAGTCTAAGTAAAAACTCAGTTACTCTGAACTTTTTTCTTTGGATTGGTTCTACATCCAGGAAATGAAGAAAAAAATTCTGAATATTATCTTCTTGAGCAACATAACCTTCTGTTACTGACATATAGCTCCTACCTCAGAAACTGGCATAGTATTCCAAACTATTGCTTGGAAAGCAGATAAAATAAGAATGCTACTATGAGTTCCCTAGATCATGAATATTAGAGATTAGGAAGGTTTTATAAGCTGGCTGAGGAATCTAAACATGGTATGGAAAAATACATTCTAACAACATAACTCTGAGAACTTAACTCATTTATATAAATCAAGGGCTTTCAGGAGCCCAAATGTGAATTTACAAAAACAAAATGATAATAATCAGGGCTCCCTCATACTTTACAAACAGATTTAATACAAGAAATTCTTGACTCTTGCAAATTCCTTTAATTTCCGAGGCAATTTATAAAAAATGTGCCTATTTACTTAAAACACTATAGAAAGAAAGTGCAAATTATTATTTTTTTAGCAAATGCAAATAATTCACTTAAATTTAAAAATAAAATTGTGTGATCTTCCAAAGTGTCTCCAAAGAAAAATCTCTCCACGTAAAACAAGCCATCTAACATAAATGGTCTAATAACTAGTTCAAGTCCTTTATGTAGTATGTTAGGTCCAGCTCTCTATTTCACCTCGCAAAAGCAATTACTTATCCTAGATAATGCCTAATTAGAGGTAGCAAAATATGCATTTAATGCATTTTAGGGCTCATAAATAAACCACCAAATGTAGCTTTCAATGTTAAGCTTAATACTATTATTAAAAGTTTGAGTTTGGGATGCCTGCGTGGTTCAGCGGGTTGAGCATCTGATTCTTGGTTTCGGCTCAGGTCATGATCTCCGGTCATGAGATCAAGCCTGCATCGGGCTCCACGCTCAATGGGGAGTCAGCTTGAGATTCTCTCTCACCCTCTGTTCATTACCCCGCTCGTGCACGCACACACTCTCTCTCTCTAATAAATTAATCTTTTCTTTTTTTAAAGATTTTATTTATTTTTATATTTGACAGAGAGAGAGACAGAGATCACAAGCAGGCAGAGAGGCAGTCAGAGGCAGAGAGAGAAGCAGGCTCCCCACTGAGCAAGGAGCCCGATGTGGGGCCTGATCCCAGGACCCTGAGATCACGACCTGAGCTGAAGGCAGTGGCTCAACCCACTGAGCCACCCAGGTGCCCCTCTAATAAAGAAATCTTTAAAAAATAAATAAAAGCTTCATTTTATTTATTGATAACTTCTAAACTTCTATTTCTGTAAGTCTTTGATCATAAGCTTAGTGCTTTCTGTGACTTCACACTTCACTTCCTTTAGATTCTTCAGAAGAGATCAGAGATGACATACTCAGAAAGCAGTTTGCCCAAATATTTCAAATTGTTTTTGAGGCTATATTTCCATCCTCACCATCATGTGGCCTTACAATTCAAAGAGCAGAACTTCATTCATTTCAAACTCTGGACATATTAATTTCAGGACTTTTTTTTTTATATATAGCTATTTTCTAAGCTTATTACTCCTGTTTTACCTTCAACTTAAAGAAAAGTGGGGGTGGGGATTTTCACTTCTGACAATGATGGAATAAATGGCACTGGACTAGCTTTCCTGCTTTGATAAACTGGGCAAAGAACGACAGGCAATGGAAGACTGTGCTAGAGAACCCCAGCCCATGTAGAGATAATTCTAATTATGCTAGAATTTAAGTAGTTTGTCTTGCTAAGCTGAGGAGGCAAAGATCAGAGTTCAGGCAGTTCATAGCTAGAAACTGAGGGACTGAGTGTCTGTGCAAGCAGCAAAGGTTAGCAGTCAGAAATACAGGTGGGGGTTTCCTGTGAGTAACTGGCTCAGGGCTGTGCTGAAAATGAGGAAGATGAAACCAAGTGATGCTTACTAAGGAGCAGCCACTGTGAGCTTGGGTTTGGAACAAAACTATTCAGGCAGTGCTCAGGTTGGAGGCCCAGCAACACTAGAGAGGAGGGACCTCATTATCCCTTTACTAATAAGGTGGGCATCTACCTGGGAGTCCAGAAAAACCATGCCTTAGGAGGCCTTTGCCCTAGATAAAGGCCTACTCCAGACAAACCTAAAACCAAGCACTAACAATATGCAAATGAAACGGTTTGGAGACTGAATCCTGCCAAGTTTGAGGGGCGTAGAAAACACTTGGGCTTACCAGAGAATCACCTTAACAAAGCATAAAAACCAGGTTTACGTAAGTTCAAGGTGATTGGCCAATAACTGAAT
Source organism: Mustela lutreola (assembly GCF_030435805.1). Classification (NCBI taxonomy): domain Eukaryota; kingdom Metazoa; phylum Chordata; class Mammalia; order Carnivora; family Mustelidae; genus Mustela; species Mustela lutreola. The sequence goes on along the minus strand of NC_081295.1, from coordinate 21,049,449 downwards.
TACCAACTTGAACAAAAATAAACACGCTTCACAGGAAGATAACAAAAATCCAGAATGTGTACAAGAAAATATCAACAACAGCCATTATATAATCATGCAAAGAAATAAACAAAAAATATAACCCATAAGACTGATGAACCATAGGCCTGTACCTCTGAAACCAGCAATAAATTATGTTAATTATTGAATTTAAATTTAAAAAATGTTTTAAAAAAATATGACCCAGTTAAGAAAAAAAGCAGTTAAACAGAAACTAATACCGAGATAGCCAGATGTTGAATTTAGTAACTACTATAGATATGTTCAGGAATCTAAGGAAAAAAATATTTAAAAGATTAAAAGAAATATAGTCTTAATGTGCAAATAGACAGGGCAACAAAATATGGAAACTATAAAAAGAAAGAACCAAATGAGAACCTGGGAACTAAAAATACAAAAACTGAAATATAAAATGTATTGGCTGGCCTTAACAGCAGATTGGTGATGACAGAAGGAAGTTAGTGAATCTAAAGATAGGTGGTTAGAGAAAACACTGAAGAAAAATGCACAGAGCCTCAAAGATCTGTGGGACACTGTCAAATAGTTTAATACACATGTAATTTGGAGTCTTAGAAAAAAGTAAGTGGGGGTCCGAAAAAAATATTTAAATAGCCAAAAATTTCCTAAATTTGATGAAAAACATCAATTTAAAAATCCATGAAGCACAGCAAACACCAAGAAAGTTATATAAATTCTTAAAAATCCACATTTATGAATATCATAGTGAAATTACTGAAAAGTAAAGGTAAAGAGAAAAACCTTGAAAGCAACCAGGAATAAAAAAAAAATCACAGTGGGGCGCCTGGGTGGCTCAGTGGGTTAAGCCGCTGCCTTCGGCTCAGGTCATGATCTCAGGGTCCTGGGATCGAGTCCCGCATCGGGCTCTCTGCTCAGCAGGGAGCCTGCTTCCTCCTCTCTCTCTGCCTGCCTCTCTGCCTACTTGTGATCTCTCTCTGTCAAATAAATAAATAAAATCTTTAAAAAAAAAAAAAATCACAGAATTCTGCTTCAGATAAAGAAAGCTGCAGAAGGATATCACTCCAATTATAAAGAGCTCAATAATCTACAAAACCATGTTTTCTTAAGGCCATCAGAAAGTTGAGGTTACAAGAGAACCAGGTGAATTAAAATTTACAGGGTGACAAATACATCTAAAGACAGACAGGACACGTAACTTACTTCATCTTTGGCAAAACACTGGCAGCACAGGCAGCACCATAAAAGCACTTAAGAGTGAAACCATTAATGCTAATAAATTCTTAAAGGTCAGGGATGGGCCAACATGACAGTTTATAATCGCTGGGAACCCCAGATACCAGAGGAGTATTTTTCCATGGGCCCCCCCTCCAAGCCTCGGGGCTGGGCAGGGCACAAAGGAATGAAATCCTGCATCTTTCTCTGACTTTTCTCTCCTGTGAAGCAAAGCCTTGAGCTGCTGCAGCCTGGCAGGAAACTCTAATCCTCAGGATTTAAGCAAAGATCCACTATCTCTGGGGAAAGAAAAGATGCAAAATATGTCTGCTGCTGGGAAAGGGGTAGTTGCAAAAACTGCACCTGAAGGAAGGGCAGGCAAGCTCCCCTGTTCCAACTGTGGGTCTTGTACTAAGTAACAAGCAACAGCTGTCTACCACTGGGAAAGAGGCAGGGAACTTTTCCATCATAGATTCCAAGCAAGGAAACTGCGCTGATGAGGAAGGAATTGTACAAAGCAGAGGTCCACTGCTCTGTGAGAAGTCCAGGACTGTTGAGAAAGCCTCATCCCCAAGCCCCAGGAGAATAGGAACCTCTAAAGACTGACTCCGGATCAGGAGAGCTGAGTAATGCCCCTGCCTCCACTATAAATCTTACACACAGGAACAGTAGCAGTCAGCTATTCATGAAGTCTGACTTTGAAAAAAATGTACTGCATACACTGGAAAAACGAGGAGAATGACTATTGATTTCTCATTAGAAATGGAGGCCAGAAGAAAAGGGAGTGAAATCTTTAAAATGGTGGAAGAAAAAAAAATCTCAACCCCAGAATTAGACACTGAAAATACCCTTCAAATATAAGGATGTGATAAAGACATTTTCAGATAAATAAAGGCTGAGAGAATTTATTGCCAGCCAACTAGCAGCAGAACTGCCAAAGGAAACAATTAAGCAGTTTCTTAAAATATTAAACATACTAACCATGTGACCCTGCAATTCTACTTCTAGAGAAATGAAAATGTGTATTCACATACAGGCTTGCATGCAGTTTTATTCATAACAGCCTCAAATGAGAAACAACCCAATTGTCCATCAACAGGTGATCGGATAAATATATTGTGGTATATTCATACAACTGGATATCACTTAGTAATAAAAATGAACAAGTTACTGGCTTATGCAACAACATGGCTGAATCTCAAAAATTATTATGCCTTCTTGAAGGAACCCAGAGAAAAATAGGTAGATTGTAAATAATTCTATTTATATGAAGTTCTAGAACTGGCAAAACTGATCTGTAGTAATAGAAATTCAATTAGTACTTACCTGGATGCTTCAGGGACGGTAGGTTGACTATCTATCCTGGGGTGGCGGTTACGGGGTGTATACCTTTTGTAAAGTCGTGGCATAATACAATTTAAATGTGTGCATTTTACTGTATGTTAAGTTATACTCTAATAATACTCATTTTAACAGGGATATTATCCTCTTCAGAGTTATAAAACATTACCTGTACAGATCTGTCTTGTTATCAAACCAATCGGATAACACTCGAAAGGTAAAGAGGGGAAAACGCTGATGAAGAACATGAAAGCTCACATTTTCAAAGGTATAGTTAGTTAGAGCCACCTAAAAAAAAACACAAAAAAACCCAACAAAACCAAGACTTCATTATAATAATGTTTGTAATTATGTGCAAATTTTGTTCTAAAAGATCTGTAATATTACTTCAAACTTTTCACGGTAGATATGAAAGCTACCTGTAAAAATGATTTGTTACAAGTGAATCATAAATAATTGAAAACTATGTATATATAGTCTTCTAGGTGGAAATACTCAAAGTAAGCTAATATTTAATTGGAAACAATCAGACCAGATGAGTTCAACTTGGTCATGACATACTTAGGAGATCTCAGTTTTTATCACTTTTTTAAATACTCTATGCCAATACAAATACTGACAGAAGCATTTAAAAAAAACTTTTAAAAAGTTTATTTATTTTTTTAAGTAATTTTTACATCCAGTGTGTGGGGCTTGAACTTGACCCTGGGATCAAGAGTCGCATACTCTTCTGACTAAGCCAACCAGGCACCCCTGACAGAAGCATTTTTACAATATGACAGTCTTTTCAGTATAATGTCTTGAAGACATTGCCTTTAATATCTGCAGGGAAGGAAATGTCCAGACTTTTCAAATCTTTTCTTTTTTGTTTACATAGAGAACAATGTTTATAGTTGTGTGTGCAGTGGGGGTCTACAACAAGAAGCATATATTTTCAAACATTTTAACAATTTAACAACTTTTGCAAATAATTTTCAGGCTTCTACAGCTGTATTCTCACTGTGAAAGGGACTGTGAATCCCTTGCTTGCTCACGCATAAGTGTATTAAATCCATATACAGGTTTAGTATTTTTTGCCTATTAGTGACTGTTGCACTTGTAATGTTTTGGTTGAGATGTTAAATGGTGGATGAGTACTGTGGACATTAATGTGGGAAGTAATTTTAATCATGTGTAATTGGTCACAAGGCCTAAACTGCAGTAACTACTGCTGCTTTACTTAGCAGTATCTTGTTGCTTTGTATGCATTAACTGGGTGTGAAGATTGTGGGTCTATCCAATAGGGAGCCGCAGTATTTAAATTGAGCAATCTAATGTTACAACTACTTTGATGTGGCCAAATGTAGACTAAAAGCCTTAACTAAAGTGGTGCAATTTTGTAGAGCTTAGCATTAGTAGTTCAAAAAATCTTGATTGCCATGCCAAAAACCTCCCCAAATCAAAAAACCCAAACCAAAACAAAACAAAAAAAAAAGCAAGTTAATTTTCTGTTCTTTCCATACTCACTTTTTGGTCCATGAAGACATGCTAATTAACAGAATTCCACAGATTCAAGAGTTATCTAGTTAAGGTCAGGCATTCATCCTGCTTCCAAGAATTACATTGGTGTTAAGACCCAATACGTGGACATTACAGATACTTAATTTCATTCCCAAAGCAAAAGATTAAAAGGAAATGGCAGAAATGTTTCTTCATCCTCAGAATATGTAGGAAAAAGGGGCACCTGACTGGCACAGTCTGTTAAGTGTCGGACTCTTGGTTTCAGCTCAGGTTGTGATCTCATGGGTTGTAAGCCTGAGCTCTGCCACAGGCTCCATGCTCAGCAAGGGGTCTGCTTAAAGATTCTCTCCTACTGCTCCTCCCCACCTGTACATGCTCTCCCAAATAAATAAATCTTTTAAAAAATATATAGGAAAAAGTATGTTAATGGGAAAAGAATACTAAAATGGGTCCGGGGCACCTGGGTGGTTCAGTGGGTTAAGCCTCTGCCTTTGCCTCAGGTCATGATCTCAGGGTCCTGGGATCGAGTCCCACATCGGGCTCTCTGCTCAGCGAAGAGCCTGTTTGCCCCCTCTCTCTCTGCCTGCCTCTCTGCCTACTTGTGATAGCTCTCTCTGTCAAATAAATAAAAATCTTTAAAAGAAAAAAAGGGGGTCCAAATTCATAAAACATACTTTACCTAAATACTATCTCAGAAACACCTATGGGACACAAACAATCTAGACAATGGCAGGCATTTTCAATGGAAAATGGAATGAGGAATCTGCAGTCCTCATTTGTGGGACAACTTGGGAGGAACAATTAAATAGCACTTCACATTTGTATATTATAATTTTAAAATATTTTCTTTTCCACTTCTGCAATCCAGCAGGTATAAAACAGGGACTGAATTTTAAAGACTAATCTGTGTATGATCCAAACTGGTCTTACTCTATCTACAATTTCTATCAACCTCCAGAACGACAGCACTGCAATTAGCACTTGCAAGCACACACACATGCATACACAAGAGTTTCAAACTTTGGGACAAGCCTATTCTAGAATCACCAGTACAAAGCAGGTATTAACCCATTATCTTGGAAGTAAGTCACCATTTTTTCCAATAATCATTACTGGCCTGGAGTACTTCTCTCAAAAATGACTCATTTTATTATTAAATCCCCATATTTGAGTGACTCTTCTACCTGCTAATGAATATTTTCATTTGGTTGTTATTTTTATTGTTGTTTTAATTCTCATTTAGTGTTACAGAAAATGAAGCCAAACATCTGATCTCTGGTAGTTACAAGATTACCTAACACAGAGTATATCACTTTAGACCAAATCTAAACTTTTGTTGGATATGTCTCCATTAACATAAGCAATCAAAAAAAATTGCTACAGAAAAGGTCACTTTCTTGTCCTATAGCTCTCTCATTAGGAAAAATTTTGAAGCTTGCCACGTAAGTTGACCTATAAGGATTAATTAGCAGATTTTATAACTCAAATTAAACTTAAAATCTTAAGAAATTGGTTCCCAATATCTGAGACAGATGGCATATCTATGTTCTGGGTTGATTTTATTTTAAACAGAACAATATCACAAATTGAATTAAAACTAAACAAGTATTATAATCTTACAATACCTATTTGAGTCACTCTACTCTGAGTCTTCTTGGTGTCACAGGAGCATTAATACACTTAGCTACAATCCTAGCTTTAAGTAAAACTAAAGAAGCAAAACATGAACTCTAAAATTAGGAAGATCTATCTTTAGGGCGCCTGGGTGGCTCAGTGGGTTAAGCCCCTGCCTTCCGCTCAGGTCATGATCCCAGGGTCCTGGGATCGAGTCCCGCATCAGGCTCTCTGCTCAGCAGGGAGCCTGCTTCCTCCTCTCTCTATCTGCCTGCCTCTCTGTCTACTTGTAATCTCCCTCTGTCAAATAAATAAATAAATAAAATCTTAAAAAAAAAAAAAAAAAAAAAAAAAAAAGAAGATCTATCTTGAGAATGTTCCAATCTTTAGAGAGTTATTTACTCTAGAAGTTGAAGTATGGATCCAGAAATAAGTAGTAGGAGTTACTTGTTTCCAGGGGAAATCTAAATAAGTCAAACATTATATAAATGTACTATGTAGATCAAAGTCAGAATTGATATAAAGAAAGTGTTACAATGCTTGTACATTTATTTATTGATAAAGGAATGGTCTGATAGAGGTATAGTTACACTTCCATTCACAGCTGTAGTCAATGTGCAAAACACAATAGTTAATCACTTCAGAAATAAACTTACTCAGAACTAGGAGAGGCGGTCAGAATTAGCACAGGGGAACAGAGAAAATAAAGATAAAAGAAAAATGGAAAGAGATCATAAGTACCTGTGCCCTATATCCTCTATCACCTTATTCCCTCAGTTGTTCCTCATTACCTGAGTCTTCAGTTAAAAATTTTTTTTGATTGACCCATACTTCATATAAAGAAATGGACAACAATTTTAGGTGAAGAATTCATGAATTTTTATGTATATATACAACCATGTAACCACCACCCATATGAAGATACAAAAAATTTCTAGGATACGGAGCCTGGGTGGTTCAGTTAGTTAAACAACTGCCTTCAGCTCAGGTCATGATTCCAGGGTCCTGGGATAGAGCCCCGAACTGGGGTCCCTACTCAGTGGGGACCTGCTTCTCCCTCTCCCTGCCACTCCCCCTGCTTATGCTCTCTGTCAAATAAGTAGATAAAATCTTAAAAAAAAAAAAAAAAGAAATTTCTAGGACACTGGAAGACTGTCCTCAGAGAGCTTAATATATATATTTATTTTATACATATTTATATTTAAAATGAAATATACACTAAGCTCTCTGAAGACAGACAGCATGCCTACAATGAGTCTGAGTCTTAACCCCTTACTAGCTAATGAGGCTTTCAACATGTCACTAATCTCTGTGAGCGTCAGTTTTCTTTATTTGGAATAGTACCTCACTATTTTTGTTGTCTTATTTATGTTGCAAGTTTGTATCAAAATTTAAAGGTGACCAAGTCTGTAAAAGTGCCTTATAAATGATAAACAACATACAAATGGGAGTATACAAATAATGGGTACGTTATTCTACTTCCATATAATCTTCATTGTCCATCACGTTGTCTTATTTAAAAGCATCTGACATGCTTATTGAAAAACTAAAATTGTAATAGGGAACATTAGAAACAGATTCTGATGTTGCCAGACTGAGGTAATGGGAGGCTTACATGCTTGTGTGGAAAACACCTGACTTTTCTAGTGGCTCTGCTGGGAGTGTTCTCTTCTGGTTCTTCGTTTTAGACTGCTTCTTAGGATCTGATTTTCTGTCTATACCTCAAAATGTTTTCATTCACAAAAATGTCTTTTGGCTCAATCCTGATCACTCTCTCCATTCCCTTCTTGGTCAGTTCATCAACTCTCATGTAACTTCTATCTCTAATCTACACCTTTACTTCATATTTGGGACTTTCCTTTTTACATTTTTTTTTTTTTTAAGATTTTATTTATTTGAGAGAAAGTGAGAGGAAGCACAAGCAGGGGGAGGGACAGAGGGAGAAGCCAACTTCCTGCTAAGCAGGTCGATGGACTCTGGGCTTGATCCTGCAGGACCTGAGCAGATGGCAGCAGCTTAACAACTGAGCCACCAGGCATTCCCCTGTTAACATTCCTATTTACATTTCCCATTTACATATTTGGGACTTTGCTATCTTCACCTGGTTACCTGACTGATAGCTCATGCCCTTTTTTTCCCACCTAACTGGGATCTTAAATCATTGAGGCCAGAACCCTGATAATTATTCTTGACACCTTTTCCTCTTCATCGTACTGTACATCATTTATCCTCTAAATTGTTTTTTGAATCCTTATACGACTGCCAACTTTCACTTGAGTTACCCCAATAATCTTCTCATGGGTTTCCTATCTTTAAATTTGTCCTCTTCCATGCTGCCACCAGAGCTAGGTCTAAGGCAAATTCACATGTCACTGCCTCCGTCCACCTCAGCCACCCACTCCCATGATCTTACTCCAAGTTCTACCACCACCAATAATTACCCCGTCCATAATCTCAGGCATCCTATTCTCTGACCACCATCTCCCATCTAGTACTCCAGCCTCCCTCTGCTCCTTATCTAGCTCAAATTGCACAACTGCAATCACAACCTTGCACATACCATTTCTTTCTGTGCCTCTCTCCTGCTCTGTGATTAACTAGCTAATCAATTAATTATTTTTTCACAAAGCTATAACCCTTTGCGAGTTGTAGTTGAATCTAACCATCTATAACTTACATTTGTGAATTTGAACAGAGCTGGCAGGTTATCGCTTTAATTTTCTGATGCAAATCTCAAGTGGGCCGTCCATGCTACCTAGCTTTTATACTATATTTTCTTAATTAACCACTCCTGAATTCTCCTAGATAACAAAAAGTCCCTCTACTATGCTTATTCTCAGTTGAGAACTCTGACTCCTTTTTTTACTGAGAAAACTGAAGAAGTCAGAAGAGAACTTTGACAAACTCTCATCAACATATCCACCTACCTACCAACATCTGCAACCATATAATCTGCCTCTCTACCTGTGAAAACAGAGGAACTGGCTATACTTCCCCCCCCCCCCCCCCGCCAAGATTTTTATTTATTATGAGAGAGACAGAGAGTGAGCAAGGGAGAGCACAAGCAGTGGTAAGGGCAGAGGGAGAGGGAGGAGCGGACTCCCCACTGAGCAGGGAGCCCAATGCGGGGGGGGGGGGGGGCTCAATCCCAGCATCTGGGATCATGACCTGAGCCAAAGGCAGATGCTTAACTAACTGAGTCACCCAGACTACCCCCCAGCTATACCCTTAACTGATCTAACCCCAGGCTCAAATTTGTGGAGCAGAGATAGCAATAAATAAGTATTTGGTACTTGGCAAATTCTTGAAAGGCCTGGATTAAGGTGATATCCAGACCTCTAAACACTATCTTCTGGGCAAAGGGTCATTTATTCTTTCATTTAAGCAGTCAACAAGTATGTCATGAGTACTATTTACGAGGCACTGTGTTTGTTACTGAGGATTCAAAGTCCAGAGGGAACAGCAGTAATTTTAAGTAAAGCAGGACAGTGAAGGGGTATAGAGAGGAAATAAAAATAAGTACATCTGAATTTTTTTTTTGGACAGACAGCTCACAAGTAGGCAGAGATGCAGGCAGAGAGAAAGGAGGAAACAGGCTCCCCAACGAGCAGAGAGCCAGATGCGGGGCTTGATCCCAGAACCCTGGGATCATGACCTGAGCTGAAGGCAGAGGCTTTAACCCACTGAGCCACCCAGGCGCCCCAGGACATCTGAATTTTATATAAAGAAACCCAATTCCTTATGTGAAAGAATTACTGTGTGCTGGTGTCCAAAAGAACTGCAGAGGGCATGCTTAGAAAGTCAAATGTTTTATATAAATCTATAAGAGCAAGAAAGATCATAGTGAATAATAAGTGTATAATAGAAAGTACATAGTGAGAAAGTAGTTTCAAATAGGGAAGCAACTGAAGAATACAGCTTTCTTTTAAATATAAACATCTTATCTGATATTATCCAAAGTCCAAAATCTGAGAATAAACCAATTTACAGGAGGTATCTTTTTACATTTTAATAAAAGAAATCAGGCAACATCAAGGGTGCAAATATGGTCTAAGATCTTATGATCTCACATTTTTGTTTAAATAATTATTTCTCTGAGTGATTGCAAATATGATCATTTGTTGAAATTTATAGTACCAAAGATCCTTATCTGGACCCCCAAAGCCTTGACTGGAAGCTGCTATTAACTATTTCCAAGTACTGTCTTTCCAATTTACCTTCTTAGTCTGACCCAGTTTTTAAATAACCTTAATTCCTTCCTATGTGTAGACTAAATTTTTCTTACTTAATAAATCAGAAAGACCAAGTTGAATTCATCTAGCAAAAATGAAATTATACAACATTTGACAAATATAACATAAAACTTTAAGACAGTTGTAGACTTTTCTAGCTACTGCTATCTAGACAAAAATGAAAAAATTAAAACACATCAATAACATTAAATAGTCCTGTAGCTTTGCATTTTAGAATGTAATATTTAGTTTTGTAACTCTATTTAAGTATAACAAAAATAACATATAAAGAAGCATCAAATTACATAAGTAGATTATACTAATACTCTACAATAACTAAGATAGTTATACCATCCTAATCTCTTATTTCCAATAAGATTTTAGATGAAGTACGTTACCTCATTTCTCATGATTCTCCAAAGATTTAGTGTAATTCGGCCAACAATATTTATTTCACTCATTGTATCTGATCCATAGTCATCTCTTTCAGGTGCAAATCTGTTCTCAATTTTGTCATCTACAGAAATGAATATAGATTGCATCAGGACTCACAGAAACCAAATTTCCAAGCAAATTATGCCAAATAAAATGAGAATAAAAATTAAAAAGAAAAATTAAAGATGAAATGTGATCATCTATTTTGTATTAGACTTAAGGAATAATCACTATTTTGATTAAAACAATTTTCTTTCCTCTAAGTTATGAAAGAATTTTGGAATGTCTCTGAAAATTTTATTTCTTAAATAATAAAAATGTGTATAAACACATATTTAAAAAAAATAAACACTTTCACTTTAAATTTGGGAATTTCTGGTGCTATTCTTATGACACCTAACACTACAGCATTTCTTTGGTGTTTGGATGAATATGTTTATTCTTACACTGGTCATTTCCTGGAAAACATGGTAGCATTTTTTTTTTAAGATTTCATTTATTTGACAGAAAGATCACAAGTAGGCAGAGAGAGAGAAAGGAGGAAACAGGCTCCCTGCCGAGCAGAGAGCCAGATGCGGGGCTTGATCCCAGGACCCTGAGATCATGACCTGAGCCGAAGGCAGAGGCTTTAACCCACTGAGCCCCCTAGGCACCCCAACATGGTAGCATTTTTAACCTGAACAACTCTCTGAAAATTTGACATCAATTAATGATGTTCTTATTCAGAATGAAAATTCTAACTTTGTATGGACAACTAGATGAAAAACAGAGTTTTGAGTCTAGTTTCTTGGGTGATGATTTTAACTAGAATAGAAATTAAAGTATGTTTCTTTTATATAACACTCGGTATATACAAATGTTATTAATTAGAGGATCTGGAATAATATATATATTTATCATATATGGAATGTCTATTATGTCCTAAGAACTTTCTTATTCTACTTTAACCTAGCCACTTTATAATGCTAGCATAATTTCCATTTTGCATCGTAGTAAATTCTACTCAGAAATGTTATTATCTTGGCTCAGGTCACACAGTAACAGAACCAGTACAGTAAACCAGGGTTACCTGATTCCAGAGACCATGTACATACACTCATCCCTCTTTATTTTTTTTAAAGATTTTATTTGACAGAAAGAGAGCGAGTGAGAGAGGGCACAAACACGTGGAGCAGCAGGCAGAGGGAGAAGGAGAAGCAGGCTACCCACTGAGCAGAGAGCTGGATGTGGGGTCCAGGACTCTGATCATGACCTGAGCCGAAGACAGATGCTTAACTGACTGAGCCACCCAGGTGCCCCCCCTTTTCTTTATTTCAAAAGATGATGTTTAAAAGTTTATTTCATTTAACATTTACATAATGTTTACTATGTTCTTAGGCACTGTTCTTAGCACTTCACAATTGCTATATGAGAGAAGTTTTACTGTCACCCGCATTTTGCAGATGAACAAAGTGAAGTATAAATAGGTTAAGTAACATGTTTGACATCACAAAGCTAGGAAGCAGGAGAGCCAGGATTTGAACCCTGGCTATCTTTGTGCAGACTCTATACTCTTTATACTGCCCCCTAACCATTCCCTCTCTATTGTACCATGTTGCCTCATAAAAATGGTTTTGGCAGTGTTCTAAGAAGGCCAGGGCTGGCTCAGCTGGTACAGCATGTAACTCTTGATCTCAGGGTTGTTGTGTTCAAACCCCAAGCTGCTGTGGAACCTACTTAAGGATAAATAAATAAATAAATGGTCAAGAGCTTTCATTTACTTCTCTTAAAAAACAAAACAAACAAACAAAAAAACTTATTTTAGAAGAGCACACATGAGAGTGGAGACAGAGGTAGACAGAGAGAATCCTCAAGCAGACTCCCTGTTGAGCAAGGAGCCTGACACGGGGCTTGATTTTAGGACCCCGAGTTCATAACGAGCTGAAATCAAGAGTCCACCACTCAGCCAACTGAGCCATCCAGGTGCCCCTCATTCACTTTTCTGATCTGAAGTCATATACCTTACCTATTAAAGCTAATTAAAATAACTAATGAACAGACCTGAATACTCATGTTGCTGCTCCTGAATATTCAGAAACCTATCCCAAATGAAATGTTGAAAAAATTGAATTATAGGACTCAAGGGACACAGAAGCTATGAAAAACTTGTGCAATGAAAAACTAAAATTATCTTTGCCTTTTTATTCCAAGCTTTTTGCGAGGATCAAAATATTTACTGTTCTTAAATCTTCTAGTTTCAGCCTTTCCCTTTAAAGTTACTACACTTAAGACATAGTACTGAAGTCATAACCTCTCCTAGGAGTTCTCTTGATTAGTTTTCACCAATAAACCCAAAGCATATACTCTTTTGTCCTAGTCAGACTTGTGACTTTAAAACCAAGTTATTAAAAATGTTGTAGTTACGGGGCGCCTGGGTGGCTCAGTGGGTTAAGCCGCTGCCTTCGGCTCAGGTCGTGATCCCAGGGTCCTGGGATCGAGTCCCGCATCGGGCTCTCTGCTCAGCGGGGAGCCTGCTTCCTCCTCTCTCTCTCTCTGCCTGCCTCTCTGCCTACTTGTGATCTCTGTCTGTCAAATAAATAAATAAAAATTAAAAAAAAAAAAATGTTGTAGTTACTAAGAAAAACAAAATTCTGAGAAGTGCTTTATAAAGTTGTTATTATTGCTCCCCTCCTTCAAACAGATTATGGAAAACAAGCCTTCAAAATTCATGCAAGTTTTCAGCCTGATACCTTACTAAATAAAAATCAATAGCTGGTGTCCCTATATCATCTTCTCCTTCCTTATAACCAAAAGGATAAAATTTAGAACCAGACAAAATAAAATTATGGTACATCAACCACAGAAATGTGTTTCATAATGATTATGAGGAAGACTATCTCATAATATAGAAAAATACTTATAAGATGCAAAATGAAGGAAGCATAACAAAAATGGGATATACGTATGATTAAAGTTATATAAAAAGAAACCGAGAAATATACACATGCAAAATGACTGAAGGGGGAAAAAAAACCCAAATACATTAATAGCCTATATAGCAGTGAGATGGGAGTATTTTTTCTTTTACTTTTCTTGATTTTTGGATTTATCCATAATGGAGTTATGCTATATCTAGAACTTACACAATTTAGTATTAAAAATTAGAATAGTACTGTTTAAACATCTTGTCTTTATTTACTTTGTAATTTGCTCTGTTGTTGAACCATAAAATATTCACAGTGCTTCATACCTGGCACCCGAGAGATCATCTGACATAAGTCAACACTTAAGGCAGCAGCCCTTTGTAAGAGGTAACCCCAGGAATGCATCTGAATCTCATATCCTAGCAGAATATCAGGATCGTACCTAAAAGGAATGAAAAAATTATTCAAGGACCACACATTTGAACCTTTACTCAAAAGAATGGGTTCTTCCCATTATGTCTTCTCGGATGGAGACATGGTACCTAAATAATTTCTATACAGTAAGGAACAGGGTGATTAGGGTTCCTGATTTGAAGCACTTTTGTAAAGTAATTATAGTTTTTACTACTTATTTGATATGACCTAGGAAAGAAGTGGATAGAAACTAGGGTGCAAGGAAAAAAAAAAAAACAGGCGGGAGAAAGGCATTACCACTTGAGTTTTAAGAGTGAGCATATGATTGAGACTATCATGGGGGCAGGGTGAGATACAAAGGCATGCGTGGATACCATTTTGAAAAAGATCACCCCCCAGATCATTTTATTGCCACTACTAACCTATTCTGTCTTAAAGGGTTTTAATGTTGAGAAAGAAAATGAAAATGTCTTCCTTTTCCCACTTAATTTTAGCAATGATTTGGTCCTCATGTGAAGTAAGGCCTCAGTAATGACAAGTTTGTCCTCTAAACTTAAGAGAAGGTGACTCAGTTTAATGGAACACTGAAATATTAATAGGGGTGAGATTAATGTGGGGAAGCTAAGCATTAGAAACGAGGAGAAAAACGCACTCACGACAGCCACACAGTTGCAATGGTTAAGACTGAACCAACAACGTGCCTTCAACCCAGAAACAGCCTCTTTGTGGCTCCTCTTAGTACCAGGTGACCACCATAGAAGAACATTTGGTGATAGCAGAAGGGAAAATAAACTTGAAGATTTACCTCAGTGAAAAAGTTGTGTAAGGAAGAGAGCAAATTATCATAGTCACAATTTGAGAACAAAAACTTAGAAACTACAATAATGCTCCAAATTACAAATTGGGTTGAAATTTCTGAGAAAGTCACTTAATTTAAGGACCACCTACTGATTAATTTAATAGAACAGCCAAATGGATCTTTTAAAAAACCTATAAAAAGGTGTTTTCTTGGTAGAAAGTGCCACATGGCTGGTAATTTTAGAAGAGCAGGGGTTAGGCATGAGCATGGAGAAGGAAAAGAAATCAAGGGATTATGCAACAATGAGGCAAATACTTAAGTCTCAGAGGCTAAAAGGGTAGACTAATACCTAAACAAAAAGTCCAGGAAGATCCTAGGGCACACAAGAAAAGAGAGGTCTCCCAACACTCTTCCTGCTCATTTGTCTTCTAACATAACATCTAATATGTTAACATATCTTTGTTGATAGCAATTTCATCAATTCTTTCATTCAGGTAAAACTCTTTTCAGGGCAGTTATCTAAATGACAAGTGCATCACCCCGAAAACTATGTATTGTCTAAATTTGAGAAACTGGGGTAGAAATATTACATCGAGTGGCTCTAGGGATTATCAGGGATGGGATATTCGAAGGATTCCCATGCACTTAAGAAAGAACGGATGCAGTCAACTGCTTTAGTACCAAGAATAACTCAGAATAGGAATTACAGCACACCACAGTTGATTTTCATTTCTAAGCACAGGTACGTGAAGAGGATGCCAGATGGTTATAGAGCCCTTCTTTGATAAATCCTATAAAGATAGTTCTGACTTCTTTATCTGAATTTCTCTGATTCATAAAACACCTTATCACTGCAAGAATTATTATTCCAGTAAGCTATTCTGCTGTGTTGTGGCACCTGACTAATAGAGTTGGTTAAATACACTTACTTTTTGATGTTTAAAAAAAATTTTTAAATTTATTTTTAAAAAGATTTTATTTGTCAGAGAGAGAGAGAGAGAGCACACACAAGCAGGGAAAGCGGCAGACAGAGGGAGCCTGATGCGGGACTCAACCCCAGGGCCCTGGGTCATGACCTGAGCTAAAGGCAGACACTTAATCAACTGAGCCACCCAGGCATCCTGAAAATATATTTCTTTTTAAAAAGTTGTCTTTTATTAATCGCTACTGCTCAGAGATGAAAAAAAAAAGTTATTCTGTGCTTCTTTTAATTGAGTAAATAGATTTTGTTCCCTTGGAAGAATTGGGTATTGCTTTAATATTTTTCAGATCTATTATGTATTGTTTTTTTTGACCTACAAGCCATTTTGTCTTAAGAGACTCTTAAAGTTATGAAACCATGCCTCAAGTTCAAAATCTCAAGGATTTCATTTCTTCTGTGAAAACATTTGGTCACAATAACAAAATCTTTGTAACTTGTTCTTCAATTTTGGTGAATTTTATTACTTTATTTGGTTTCTCAAAGTTATGGAAAGAACAAGGTTGGGTAGATGGGACTGGTGATGAAGGAAAAAACAACTCGAGAAAACGCAAGCAGCAGCAGAAATATGAAAACAATTTATTTGCTTAGGCAGGAAAAAAAAAGCTGCTTCTCAACTAAAACTTTAAATAACCCATTAATATCTGGACACAAAAGAGATGGGGGGTTCTAACTAGGGCAGTGGCAATCGGTGGGGATGGGGGAAAGGAATGATCTTGAAACATAATTCTGAGGTTATATGGATAAAATGTAATATATGGATGGAGGGAAGAGAAAAAGGAAGAAATCAAAGCTTATATTTAAGTTAGGGAGGCTGGGAAAAATGTAAAATTATTAATAGTTCAAGGAAATATAGAAAGAGAAATGACTAAACAATGCATTTGGTTTAACTTTTTAAATATCATTTCCTACTACTTTTTATGTTTTCCATCTGAGGATGTAAATATTAAGAATGAATAAATAAAGACAATAAAATTCTGAAAGTATGCATCTATATTTTATTCAATTTTTATTTGGAACCTAGCACTATACCTTACACTCACAGCAAACATTTATGTATTGCCCAGGCTAAAAGTTTTACGTACATTATCTCATTTAACTTTCTTCCTTTTTGTTGTGGGGGAGGGTGGTGTGGGGAGGAGACAGAGCGAGAGGGAGCTAGAGATCTTAAGCAGGCTCCAGGCCCAGTACAAAATCCAAGGCAGGGTCAGTCTCACAACCCTGAGATCATGATCTGAGCTGAAATCAAGACTTGGCTACTTAACTGAATGAGCCACCGAGGTGTCCGTCATTTAACTCATACTTATCACCTATTTTATAAATGAGGAAGTTAAAGCTTAGAGAGATAAGTACTTGCTCAAGACAAAAATACAGATGCAACATGGATGGAGCTAGGGTATAATGCTAAGTGAAATAAATCAGTCAGAGAAAGACAAATACCATATGACTTCACTCATATGTTGACTTTAAGAAACAAAACAAACAAGCAAAAGGTCAGTGGGGGGGGAGGAGAGAGAGAGACAGACAAACCACGAAACAGCCTCTTAGCTATAGAGAACAAACTGATGGTTACCAGAGAGGAGGTGGGTGAGGGGGATGGGTGAAACAGATGATGCGGATTAAGGGATGCACTTGCTCTGATGAGTACCAGGTGTTGTACTGAAGTGCAGAATCACTATATGGTACACCTGAAACTAATATAACACTGTATGTTAATTAACTGGAATAAAAATTAAAACCCGTCCTTCAAGTAACATCTTCCATTAAGATACACATGTTTAAAATATAGATGTAGAAGCATATAATAAAAGCATTTTCTTAAAAAAAAAATTACAGAGCTAGCTGATTCCAAAGTTTACCCTTTTAACAAAGCCTGTGTTGATTAGGTACTCAACAAATGGGCTGAAAGAATGAAATAATCTTTTCGGGAGTTGTTTAGAATAACATTACAGAATTGAAATATTGATATTTAAGCATTCTTCTTCTCTTTATAATAATCATATGATCTTTTAGAGTACGAACCAGAAATTGGTTTTGTTTACTGCATTCTTCCTAGTGACTAATATAATTCATGTTATGCACATGAAGTCACTACACTTGTAAATGACGGACAAAATTCTCAATGCTGGCAGATAAGCCTGCTGGGAATATACGAGGAAAACACAAGCTTACAAAGCCCAGGGATATTACTGGACATGTGCTGGCACACAAAGCAGTACTGACTGAAACTCTGCATTTACTTGTGGCTAAGTTGCTTGCAGATATAAAAATGTGAGCACTGAAGCAACTGACATTTGGATGACAACCTCTGTGAGAAGATAAAAAGTAGGCATGACAAGACTCTAATGGATGGGAATCCATCCAATCATCAGTGGTATAAATAGTAAAAATACTTACCTCTTTTTACCTCCTTAGAGTGACGGGTACCAGTATATTATTTTTGATACCCTGACATTTAACTTATTTTGCTGAAAACATTTTCTGGTCTTCTAAATTTAAAAATGGTTTATGTTAACCCATCTGGGCGGGATTCAATCAGTCATTCAGTCTGTAGAATATTATGTTTATCTTTCTTGCAAAATATTGTCTCAGTTTTAACAGAAAAAGTTCAACTATAGAAAGCAAACTACAGAAAGCAGAACAGAAAGGGTCGAGTGTAATGACATGCTCACAGACAGATTTTATCCATACGTTAAGATCCAAGGAGTATTTTCTAGCCTACTTTAGGTATTTAAAAATCTAAGCCTAGTAATGGGCAGAAGCATTAAGCTCCTAGAAAAGTGAAGCATTTAATAAGAGGGCCCACAGCTATCAAAAGTTATAGTCTTAAGAAAATGCAAAAGATTTAATTACTTTATTTTTAAATTAAAATATTTTTGTTTTAAAAAAATCCTTTTCATAAATTTTGACAAGATTTTACTATCAACCATCCAGGCCAACTACCAAATGATCAAAAGAGATTTTTAAGGAAGCATGTATTACAAATGAGTATATATCGCATAGTCCTATATTTATGAACAGATTGCATGCCAAAGCTTTTCGGAAACTTGGTTTAGAAATCAGAAAACATTTAAGGAACAAAAAAAAAAGGTGCTGAAAGGATGGCTGGCTCCCGAGGTAGAAGCTTATTTAGTGAATAATACAATTTAAATTTAGTACCCATTATTTCACCACCATAGAAAAATTATGCTAAAATCCAACTGGGAAAGCTTAGAGGCTAAGCCAGTATCTCTTTCACAGACCCTTTAATCTTGAGAACAGAATATCCTTTTTGCCATCCCTAACCTGCTGGAAATGGTGATGGTGGTGGGAGGTGAGGGCAAAATTTTTCCAAAGATAACTTTTAAGGGCCCCAGGAAGGGATTCTCTTCCTTTTTCCTATCTTCGCCCATGTTACTCAATAGCAAGAAAGGACTCTGAACAAAACCCAGAAAAATCAGAAAATACAAAACAATACCTCTTTATTATATCTGTAATTTCTTGAAAAAGTGCCTTCTCATCAGGTGCATATGTAACTTCTAGTCCTGTAATTCCAGATCTAATCAGTAATGGGGTCTGGTATCTGATATCTAAGAAACAAGCAAAATGTTGATTACATGTAACTGTGTAAGTAACATAATGTCTTATTTTTTAATGAAATTATGCTACTGAAATACTTCAAATTAAGAGTGTTCCCCAAAGTAAATACTTCATTAACTCAATTTCTTGAAAACTTTTTTTTTTTTAAAGATTTTATTTATTTATTTGACAGAGGAAGAGAGATCACAAGTAGGCAGAGAGGCAGGCAGAGAGAGAGGAGGAAGTAGGCTCCCTGCCGAGCAGAGAGCCCTAACGTGGGGCTCGATCCCAGGACCCCAGGATCATGAACCGAGCTGAAGGCAGAGGCTCAACCCACTGAGCCACCCAGGCGCCCCTCTTGAAAACTTTCTTAGAGATTTTCTAGTTTAATATGCAACTGAAAAGTCAAATTTCAGTTTTTCAGTTATTTTTTTGAAAAGTCTATATTTACCAAATGCCTCAAGTAATAACATCTCCCCCAAAAGAAATTTTATTACTTTTCTTCTGTCTTTACTCTTCCTACGGAAAGAGCTTTGCTTAGAAGAGAGTATTTTAATAAATGGTATGTTGAGTTTTAAGGAACTATGTGTTATAAAAGAGTATGTACCATATCGTCCTGTATTAATGAAGACATTGCATGCCAAAGCTTTCTGGAAACATTGGTTTAGAACTCAGAAAACATTTCATTTTTTTAAAAAGTTTATAACTACTTCTCAATGAAAAAAAAAAAAAAAGCCCTGATTTGCAGTGCTTGCCTATTTCCATAATATAAGACTCCCCACCATGGCTGATTTCAAACTACCAATATGACATCAACTAGTTCAAAAAATTCATAAAAATTTAACAACTGGCTTGTGAATTGGTAAAAGTCAGCTCAAGCACACCACTGATTAGACTGCAAATTCCTATATGGTTTTGTTCTGTGCTAAGACTTCCTCCTCAGTGGACTGAATTCACATATTACTATTCAAAACTGCAGAACACCTGATAGTGTATAAAATGCCTTTATGTGGTATACTCTATGAAGAATGTCTAAACCAAAAATATGTATATTTAGGAAGAGATATAAACAAAATTGGAATGTATCTTTAAAGTCTCTTATAATCCATTAACTTACTCTAGTAACTTCTTAAAAGAAAAAAAAACTATTAGCAGCAAAATACTAGCAACGCATAAGTAAGTTTGTCCACCCAACCTAAAGATAGTAATTTTAATTCAGTATTAGCAATTATTATTTTATAAAATAGTATTCAGAACAAATTAGATATGTTAATTGAAAATTTTATTAATAGCTTTCTATTAAGTGCTTCTGACTCTGGACAATAAATCAAGTAAGACTAATGAATCCAGGACAAAGCTATACAGAATACTTCCTACTCCTACTTTAGCACACATTTTAAAAAGGAATTCCTGATACTTGCTTTGGTTTAGATCTCTAGCACAGAAACTGTCCCATTAAAAGGTTCATCCTAGGGTGGGTAGGTATAAAATTAATAAAAATGAACAATACCTTGGCTGGAGACTGTCTTGTCTTTATCAATCACTATAACACCTGTGAGTTCTGTTTTGTCTGTATCTGGTAGTGGAGTGTCAGAGGTGATGCAGTAAAACAGAGCACAGATTGGATCAAATTCAGGATCTGGTTCTAAGTCTCGTCTAGTTCGAGCATGTAACTCCACACTGATTAGGGTAAGATTCTGTATCTACAAAAGGAAATAAAAATGATGGTTTTAGACAACTTTTTGAGACACGTTGATAGAAATGTTCACTAAGACTCAAAAGAAATATGTGTAAAATTATGGGAAAAAATGGCCATAAAGGACACAGTCACAATCTAATACTCCACAGATTAGGACTAAAGATTTTTACTTCCAAGATTAGATTGAATCTATTCATGTTTTTATTTTAGAAAAACTGGTTGTGATATAATTTCTCAGTGACAATATATACTTAAAATGATTTCTCTAAAATACATGCAGTACCTCTCAAGTTTCTCAAATATTGAGAAAGAGAATGACTAGCCCAAGTGTTTGTATTTGAGTCAAAATCTGTCACTTTGTATTTTCTACCCAGTTAACTATGGTTTTGCCTCTAGTTTAGACTAAAAAGAAAGATATATTTTGTTTTGAAATTCCTATTAATTCTCTACTACCACAATTTACTTCTGTTTGTTCTAGGTAAGTTTTTTGTTTTGTTTTTAAAGATTTTATTTATTTATTTGACAGACAGAGATCACAAGTAGGCAGAAAGGCAGTTAGAGAGAGAGTGAGAGAGAGAGGAGGAAGCTGGCTCCCTGCCGAGCAGAGCGCCCGATGCAGGGCTCCATCCCAGGACTCTGGGATCATGACCCGAGCCGAAGGCAGAGGCTTTAACCCACTGAGCCACGCAGGCACCCTGGTAAGTTTTTAATTATAGTTTTCCCTGAAAAAATATTGTAAGAATTATATGCCATCAACTACACAATAGATTTTTGCCCATGTATATTTTCTCTTTAACATATATGCAAAAAAGTAGTATTTTGTTTTTTGTACTTACATTCCTATGCTTATAAAAACTCTGAACTGTAATCTTTAGTTCTCTTCTTAAAAACCAAGACAAAATAAGTAGAAACTTTAGGTAAAAAATAAAACAGGTTGGATTCACGATTACAGCCATCACTGTACCAATAATGTACATACATGTGGCAATGGAAAAGAGGAGACTACTCTTTCAGTATTGGTAACTATTAAAATCATACAAATTTAATGAAGGACTGTGTTTGGTATTTATTTTGCATGAAGAAATGTAAATACAAGGCTCCCCCTAGTGATGGACGCAGAATTTGGTAGACCTCTTTGGAGGACAATTTAGAAATATCTATCAAAATTAAAAATGGACATCTCCTTTGATCTAGCAATTCTATTCCTGAAATATATCCTGCAGATATACTCACATGTAGCCAATATTTATGTATGAGGATGTTCATTAAAAATTATATTTCCACTCTTTTATAGTTCATAAAAGACTAAAAACATAAATGTTTATCTGTTGGCAACTGGTTACATAAATTATGTGACATCCCATAAAGACTACATATAATAAATACTCTAACTTTTACAATTTTCAAAAGAATGAACCAGATCTAAATGTTCTAATATAGAAAATACACTGAAAAGTGGAACCAGTGAGTGTAGCATGTGTTTATGTATGTAAAAACGTTAAAGCACATGCACAGAAAATTTCTGCAAAAAGACATAAAAATAAAGAACTGCTTATACTGTCTTTGGGGAAGGACACTGTTTAGAGTCTGATGTGGGAGGTAAGCTTAATTTTCACTGTAAATCTGTTTGTCTTGCATGCATTAATAAGTTTGTAATTAAATACTTTTTAAAATGTAAAGAACATTAATTATACATATATAAAGCACAAGAATAAAACAAATATCTACAAATCTACTATTTTCTTTGAATATATACTTTGTTTCTAAATATTAAAAACATCAAACTAAGTAAAATGGGGAGCAAAGAACTTCTACTTTTAAATGTATGCTCTTCAGGCTTGATTTTTTTAAAGACAATAATCACATATTAATTTTATAAGTTAAAAAATCTAAACTGGGAAACCTCTCCCTAAACTCAAACCAAACCAAACCAAATCAACAACAAAAACAGTTTATTTAGAAAGGGATGAAAAAGCAGACTATGAAGAAGACTGAAGACAATTTCACGTCAAAAGATTTGTGGAGGTTTTCTTATTTAATAGGCCAAACTGCACATTCAAATTTTGCCATTCTATTGCTTGATATACAATGCACTACTGATCTTAGGGACATTTTTTTTAAGCAAACATGAAATCAAGAGATGGAGAGATTTACTGAGTGTGACTAAGAAAGAGGTGGGTGACGAAGATGAGGATTATAACCCTTCTCTTCTGTACGGAGAATGTATATGCAGAAGAGAGGGAATGTATATGCAGAAGAGAGCATAATAGAACACAAAGGAAAAAAAGCTATGGGCACAATTCCCTAGAAAAAGGAATGGCATAGATACTGTAGATTTTTTTTCCTCATTCCCAATGTGACCACCAGGTGGCAATACATGTTGAGATGAAAGTCTGCTTAGGGAAGAAGCTGTGAGTAACCTACCATAACTTCTAAGTGATTTTAACTTCAAGAGGGTTCATGATTCTGCAGTGGCATTATGGAGAAATAATGTTAAGAGCACAAGGAGAATAATCCTTCAAATAATTAAAGGATAATCATATGTAATGAGTCTTTTCTAAGGTCTATAAAATTTGCTTTAATAAATATTTTTTATCACATAATTTTTTCCCTAATTTTGGGTCTGTACTTCATTAAGATATGTATTCCTGAGTTTATTACTTAATTTATCTAGGCTTCGAGGGATATGGTACAGGGCCAAGTAGGTATAAAGCAGGAACTAAATGCTGTTGAAAAAAGCAATGTTCAAGTAATTAGGGAATCAGACTATGTTCCAATTTCTAAAAAAGTACAAATCTTAGCTCCAATTTAGGTGAAAATGAGGACAATATTTGAATTTTTCTTAGACAATGCTCATCTATCCTTAGAACAGTTTAAGACAGAATTGACTTGAGAACAAATATACAAAAATAAAAAATCAAATTTTGTGCTCTAAGGGCAAAGACATAAAACAACTGTTCTACAGAAATATCATGAAAGTCACATGTAATTTTAAATTTTCTAGTAGTTACATTAAAAAAAGTAAAAATAGGCTAATTTAAAAATAGTTTCTTGCTCTCGCTCGCTCTCTCTCTGACAAATAAATAAATAAAATCTTTAAAAAAAAAAAAAAAAAAAAAATAGTTTCATTTAATACATCTAAAATATCACCCTTTCAACATGTAATCAACATAAAACATTACTAATGTGATATTATGTGATATTTTACATTCTTTGTTCCTATTAAGTCTTTAAAATCTGTGTGTATTTACATTTACAGCACATTTCAATGCTGATGTTAAAAATTTTTATATGGAAATAACTGGTCTGTATTATTGTAAAATTTACAACTGAAAAAGTAGTTTTAAATACCTAAGTTGTTCCAAACATATTTAACCATTTTCTAACAAAGGAGCCAATTATCAGGTTTTAAATCTAAATTATGTATAATTAAATGAAATTTAGAATTCACTTCCTAGATGGATATGGCAAATTTTAAATTCTCAATAGCCACATTGCTAGTGGTGGCCAGCACAGGTATGTAAACAATGAAAATATACTCTAATTTACACTTTAATGCCTGCCAGAGATATGCTCTGAGTTGTATTTTAATACAGATAAATTTTCTTTATTTTTTAGTATGTCCTGTGATTGATGTACATATTTATAAGATGGCTGCCTACCCTTTGGCATATGGTCTGTGCTGTGAAGGTAACAATAGAATCGTAGCAATGAATTAGCAAGCACTGATTCACTGAGCCAAACAAGTAGAAAATACAAGTAAATATCTCATTTAGGATACAACATCTTTTTTTTTTTTTAAAGATTTTATTTATTTATTTGACAGAGAGAAATCACAAGCAGATGGGGAGGCAGGAAGAGAGAGAGAGAGAGAGGGAAGCAGGCTCCCCACTGAGCAGAGAGCCCAATGCGGGACTCGATCCCAGGACCCCAAGATCATGACCTGAGCCGAAGGCAGCGGCTTAACCCACTGAGCCACCCAGGCACCCCAGGATATAACATCTTAATATAACAATCCCAGAATAACATAAAGAATAGTTATAAAGGCTTTTCTAATTTTAGCTTCTATAAACCAAATTTCAGCTATAAGATTTGTGAAAATTGTGAAATCACAAAGCAGTCTCAATAACTGATGGCTACTTCAAGTTTCTCAAAAAACAAAACCCAAAAAGGTTTCTCTATTTTATATGAATATATAAATTAATAACAAAATGAAGATTAACAGGCACAGAATTCAATGTATTCCACCCTCCGTAAGAGATGTCCATACTTGGCCATAGAATAAAACATGAGAGGTTAAATAGTGTATGTGTCACTGTTGCAATTTTACCTCATGTAAAGCTTTTGCCTCCTGTAAGTTTTGCACGCTGACTTTGAAACCGTAAGTATTGTTTAAAGATGGTCCGTCAATCTGAGAAGTTTCTTTCTTTGGGGTATTTACTGCTGCAAATTGATTCTATTAAAAAAAACAACAACAACACATAGCCAGAAAAAGATAAATAAGCAATCATTTTCTTTTTTTGGTCACTTATTCCTACTTCGATAATCTGCTTTATGTATTTAGTAATACATGATAAACTAGTACCACCTCTTCAGACCCAAGAAGAAAGTAGTTAAATATTTTATTAACATTCTTTTCATGCTAGTAATTCAAGGTATCAGAACTGGGTATACGTAGAAATATCTGATATAATCTGTAAGCAAACCAAATGTCGATCTTTAGTTTATAAACCCCAAATAATGAAAATAAGTCTTGTTGGAGAGCTGACATTTACACCACATGGACATCTATCTTGACCTTTCTTGGAAGTATAGCAAACAAGCAGGCAATGTATGTGCAACCAGGCTGACTAAAGTTTCTATAAGATTTGAAAATGTGGGTCTGTATTTTACTCTAATACAACATGTGTGTGAAAGATGAATGAAAACATAATTCATCTTGAAAGGTTTGGAAAAAATAGAATCTATTTTTTTTTAATATTTTTTTCTAATTTCCAGATTCGTTAACCATTCCCCCCAATGTTGATTTATGCTCACAACACATTTGTACTTATTCTTTAATATAAATAGCTTGTAATTCTACAATATTGATTTAAAAATGAAAGCTTTAAAAAAGTATTTAGTTCTAAAATAGAAATGCTGAAACGTATTTTATGTGGTTAATATTAATGAGATGTAACCAATACGGAAGTGATTTCTGTCATCTATATTTAAGGATACATGTCTAATGTATACCTTTTTAAACATAATCATATATTTCTAAGTATTACTATATTTTTAGTATTTGAATAAAGATATTTAAGATGTTTTAGTTTCAGGAGTAAATAATGTTGCTTTCCTTTACTACTTAGTAAAATGAACTGAAAAAAATCAATATTATAGTTGAGAAAAAAGTAATAAACCAAGAAAAAGGATATATTTTTGGTGGGATCAAAAATCACTTACTTGAGCTCTGCTGTCATTGGATTGTTCTGATTTTGCCAGTAATCAGTTAATGTATTTGTATCCTCATAATCCACATTTTGGCTATCATATTCACTTTCTCTGTAATATTTGTATTTACATATAAGAATCTTTTAGATCCCAACAACAAAAAAAAAACTAAAAAAAATTAGGCAATTTCTTGTTGTCTCAAAGATATGTAAATAAAATGATGCAAAAATATAATAAAATTTTTAAAAATTGAGATACAAAGTTATCAATTATCTAACTGAAATCTAAGAATGGATCTTCCACTGAACAATAAGTATGTTTAGCATAGTTACCTTCGCTGGTGTTAAGAGTACTCTTCCAAGAGTATCAGTATTACTTTCTTTCTTATGACTCAATTTCTGGGTTTTGGGTTCTGTAGAAAGAAATGTCATATTTAACATCAAAACTGTACGTCAAAATTACCTTTAATTTTTGTTATTCCAAACTCCTGAGGACCATTTGTATTGTTCTATTGTCCTATTAATTCCCCCCAAAGACTTCATAATTTAAAAATAAAACTAATTCAAACTTCTGATCCCCACTAAACTAACTTTAAAATTCTGTATTTTTAAATAAAAACATTTTTATCTTAATTATTGAGTTTTATATCTCAGTCATATCCTAGGCAATCATTTAATTCATTTATTTATATATTCATCAATTATTTATGATGAGGAAAAAATAGAGTCTCTTCCCTCACAGGGTCTAGAGTGAGAATGATACTCAACAAATGCATTCAGCAAAATAAAATTGTAACTGGGGTAAGTATGACAAAGGGGAATATAGCTGGGATTTTTATTAGGAAGGCTTTTTTGTGCTAAAATCAGAAGAAAGAGTAGTAATTAACTAGGAACTGAGTAAGAATTTTTCCTGATTACCAAGCTAAAGAAGTGGAAATTACTGTGGGTGGAAAGAAGGCTAGGACAGACATCCAGGTGAGATGATGACAGTTTGGCCTAAGGTTGTGGTGGTAGAGGCAGAGAAAACAATGGAAAGATTTGGGTAATTTGGGAAACAAAAAAGTGACAGGACTTGGCTGGTAACAGACTAGAGAAAATGGGGGAAAAGGGAATCAGGTGGGTGTTACAAATAAATCCCCTGTTTCTGAGTTGTGTAATTCAGTGACAGAGAGATGGCTGTACTATTCACTTAAGTAAGGGAAAACAACAACAACAAAAAAAACCCAAAAAAACCCCACAAGGGCTTTTATGTGTGGGCATGTATGTTTGTGTGTATGAGTACACTGGATGACTGGTGGCAAATGTATACTGTGAGATCATAAATTGAGTTTTATAAACATTGACATTATGGGGTGCCAGACTGGTTCAGTCAGTTGAGTGTCTGCCTTGATTTTGGCTCAGGTTTTGGTCTCAGGGTTAAGGGATCAAGCCCCGCATTGGGTTCTGTGCTGGGTGTGGAGTCTGTTTAGGATCTCTTTCCTCCTTTCCCCTCTCCCTCATCTTGAAAAGAGAAAAAGAAGAAGAATGAGAAGCAGAAGCAGAAGAAGCAGCAGAAGCAGAAGCAGCAGAAGCAGCAGCAGCAGCAGCAGGAGCAGAAGTAGAAGCAGGAGCAGCAGCAGCAGCAGCAGAAGCAGCAGCAGAAGCAACAGAAGAGCAGCAGCAGCAGCAGCAGAAGCAGCAGCAGAAGCAACAGAAGAGCAGCAGCAGCAGCAGCAGCAGAAGAAGAAAAATACTGACCTTGTGATGCTTTTGAGCATTCAAAGAGAAATGCCAAATAGACAGCTAGATTGGAGGTTAAGAGAGTTTGGAACTTGAAATTTAAATCTGTAAGTTATCTGTAGTAATCCTGTGGGTAGGAGCTCACTATTTAGGGAGAAAATACTGAGTAAAGCTTCAAAGGAAAGCAAGTAGGCAGACACATAGGAGTAGGAGAAAAGCCAAGGGGACTGAAAACTCCAAGAAGGAAGGTATGGTCGATAGAACAATGGCTGTTTAAAGAGGGCACATGACAGGAACACCAAGAAAACATATACTGGCTTTAGCTACATGAAACTTTTTGAAAATCTTTACAAGAGCCATACTAGTGGAATGATGGGGGCAGAATTGAATATTGAGTGGGCTAAGAAATGAGTAGGAGATACGGAAATGGGAGTTGTCAAATTCTAGAAATCTTTTAAGAAATCTGGCTTTGAAACAATGATAAGAACATATTATGAACATATTATGAGCAACTACATGTCAATAAATTAGGCAATCTGGAAGAAACAGATGCAGCAAAAAAAGTAGAAGCTGCAGGTATAAGGTCAAGGCAGGTTTTTGGTTTTCTTTATATCTTAAAGTGTGGGAGAGAGTTGGGTATATGTTAAAGCCAGTGGGAAAAATCAAGTTGAGAAAAAGGAAGGTTTCTAAGAGGGCTCCTGTATTTCACCCAACAAGCAAAAGAACATAGGATGGAAGCATCTATAAATAGATTTCACGGCAGAAAGATAAAGTTTCCATGTGATAACTGATGACTTTATAGGACATGATAAAATAATAATAAATAACTTCTCATTAGTGGAGTTAAAATTTCATTTAAAAAGCTCTGATTTTCAGGTCTAAACTGGTACCAAAAGATTGGGATCATTCCCTATATATTTTCAGAGTTCAGTGCTTTGAAACTTGAACCCAATCACAAGAGGAAATTTGGAAAGAACACAAATACATGGAGGTTAAAAAGCATACTACTGGGACACCTGGGTGGCTCAGTTGGTTAGGCAGCTGCCTTCGGCTCAGGTCATGATCCCAGCGTCCTGGGATCGAGTCCCACATTGGGCTCCTTGCTCCGCAGGGAGCCTGCTTCTCCCTCTGACTCTGCCTTCCACTCTGTCTGCCTGTGCTCGCTTTCGCTCGCGCGCTCTCTCTGACAAATAAATAAATAAAATCTTAAAAAAAAAAAAAAAAAAAAGCATACTACTTAAGAATGAATGGGTCAACCAGGAAATTAAATAATTTTAATTCTTTAAAGAACGGGTCAACCAGGAAATTAAAGAATTTTTAAAAATTCATGGAAACAAATAAAAATGAAAACAACTCTTCAAAACCTTTGGGATGCAGCAAAGGTCGTCCTAAGAAGAAAATATATAGCAATACAAGCCTTTCTCAAGAAACAAGAAAGGTCGCAAGTATACAACCTAACCCTACACAAAGGAGCAGGGGAAAGAACAGCAAGTAAAGCCTAAATCCAGCAGGAGAAGAGAATTTATAAAGATCAGAGCAGAAATCAATGAAATAAAAACCAAAAGACCAGTAGAACAAATCAATGAAACTAGGAGCTGGTTCTTTGAAAGAATTAGTTAAGATTGATAAATCCCTGGCCAGACTTATCAAAAAGAAGAGAAAGGATCCAAATTAATAAAATCATGAATGAAAGAAGAGAGATCACAACTAACACCAAATAAATACAAACAATGATAAGAACATATTATGAGCAACTACATGTCAATAAATTAGGCAATCTGGAAGAAATAGATGCATCCCTAGATACATATGAACTACCAAAACAGAAGTAGAAAGAAACAGAAAACCTGAACAGACCCATAACCAGCAAAGAAATTGAAGCAGTAATCAAATATCTCCCAGCAAACAAGGGTCCAGGACCAGATGGCTTCCCAGGGGAATCCTAACAAACATTTGAAGAATTCATACCTATTCTTCTGAAGCTATTTAAGAAAATAGAAATAGAAGGAAAACTTCCACACTCTTTCTATGAGGCCAGCATTACCTTGATCCCCAAACTAGACAAAGACCCCACCAAAAAGAACTACAGACCAATATTCCTGATTAACATGGATGCAAAAATTCTCACCAAGATACTAGCCAGTAGGATCCAACAGTACATTAAAAGGATTATTCACCACAACCAAGTGGGACTTACTCCTGGGCTGCAAGGATGGTTTAACATTTGTAAATCAATGTAATACATTACATTAATAAAAGAAAGAACAAGAACCATATTCAGTAGATGCAGAAAAAGCATCTTTTTCTTGATTAAAACTTTCTTGATTAAAACTTTTCACAGTGTAGGGATAAAATATCTCAATATCATAAAAGCCATATATGAAAAGTCCAGAGCAAATTATCATTCTCGATGGGGGAAAAACTGAGAGCTTCCCCCCAAGGTCAGGAACATGACAAGGATGTCCACTATCACGACTGTTCAACACAGTAGTAGAGCCCTAGCCTCAGCAATCAGCAAACAAAAAGAACTAAAGGCATCTGAATCTGTAAAGAAGAAATCAAACTCTTACTCTTTGCAGATGATATGACACTCTCTGTGTAAAACCCAAAAGACTCCACCCCAAAATTGCTAGAATTCATACAGAATTCAGCAATGCACAGAAATCAATGCACAGAAAGCAGTTGCATTTCTATACACTAACAATACAGGAGAGAGAGAAACTGAGGAGTCGATCCCATTTGCAATTGCATCCCAAACCGTAAGATATGTAGAAATAAATCGAACCAAAGAGGCAAAGGATCTGTACTCAGAAAACTACAGAAACACTCATGAAATCAGGAAATGACAGATGCTGGTGAGGATGCGGAGAAAGGGGAACCCTCCTACAATGTTGGTGGGAATGCAGGCTGGTGCAACCACTCTGGAAGTGGAGTGGAGGTTCCTCAAAATGTTGAAAATAGAACTACCTTATGACCTAGCAATTTACCCTAAAGATACAAACGTAGTGATCCGAAGAGGCATGCGCACCCGAATGTTTATAGCAGCAATGTCTACAATAGCCAAACTATGGAAAGAACCTACATGTCCATCAACAGATGAATGGATAAAGAAGACGTGGTATATATACACAATGGAATACTATGCAGCCATCAAAAGAAATGAAATCTTGCCATTTGCGATGACGTGGATGGAACTAGAGAGTATCATGCTTAGTGAAATAAGTCATCGGAGAAAGACAACTATCATATGATCTCCCTGATATGAGGAAGTGGAGATGCAACATGGGGGGGGGGTTAAGGGGGTAGGAGAAGAATAAATGAAACAAGATGGGATTGGGAGGGAGACAAACCGTAAGTGACTCTTAATCTCACAAAACAAACTGAGGGCTGCTGGGGGGAGGGGGTTGGAAGAAGGGGAGTAGGGTATAGACATTGGGGTGGGTATGTGCTATGGTGAGTGCTGTGAAGTGTGTAAACCTGGCGATTCACAGACCTGTACCACTGGGGATAAAAATATTTCTATGTTTATTTAAAAGAAAAAAACAAAAACAAAACACTCATGAAAGAAATGGAGGGATCCAAAGAAATGGAAAAATGTTCCACGCTCATGGACTGGAAAAACAAATATTGTTGAAATGTCTATGCTATCTAAAGCAATCCATACATTCAATGAAACCCCTATCAAAATACCATCAGCCCCCCCCCCGAAATGGGACAAATAATCCTAAAATTTGTATGGAACCAGAAAAGACCCCAAATACCCAGAATGATGTTGAGAAAGAAAAAAAGCTGGTAGCATCAAAATTCCTGATTTCAAGCTCTATTACAAAGCTGTAATCATCAAGACAATATGGTACTGGCATAAAAACAGACTCATGGATCAATGGAACAGAATGCAGAACCCTGAAATGGAACTTCAACTCTGTGGTCAACTAATCTTCCACAAAACAGTAAAGAGTTTTTCCAATGGAAAAAAACAGTAAGGAGTTTTTCTAATGGAAAAAAGACAATCTCTTCAACAAATGGTTTGGGAAAATTGGACAGCCACATGCAGAAGAATGAAACTGGACCATTTCCTTATACCACACACCAAAATAGATTCAAAATGGATGAAAGACCTAAATGTGAGACAAGAATCCATCAAAATCCTAGAGGACAACACAGGCAGCAACCTCTGTGACCTTGGCCACAGCAACTTTTGGCTAGACATGTCTCCAAAGGCAAGGGAAACAAAGGCAAAAATGAACTACTATGTCTTCATCAAGATAAAAAATTTTTGCACAGCAAAGGAAACAGTCAACAAAACCAAAAGATAACCAACAGAATGGAAGAAGGTATTTGCAAATGTCTTATCACATAAAGGACTAGTATCCGAAATCTATAAACAACTTACCAAACTTAATACCCAAAGAACAAATGTTCCAATCAAGGAATGGGCAGAAGATACAGACATTTCTCCAAAGACCACGTACAAATGGTCAATAGACACATAAAATAATGTTCAGTGTCACTTGGCACCAGGGAAATACAAATCAAAACCACAATGAGATCCCACCTCACACCAGTCAGAATGGCTAAAATTAACCAGTCAGGAAATGACAGATGCTGACGAGGATGCAGAGAAAGGAGAATCCTTTTACACTCTTGGTGGGAATGCAAGCTGGTGCAGCCATTCTGGAAAACAGTATGGAGGTTCCTCAAAAAACTGAACATAGAGCTACCCTATGACCCAGAAATTGCACTCCTAGGGATTCTGAAGGAGCACCTGCACCCCAATGTTTATAGCAGCCACGCCCACAATAAATGGATAAATGGATAAAGATATGATACAAGAAATCTTGCCATTTGCAATGATAAGGATGGAACTAAAGGGTATTACGCTAAGTGAAATAAGTCAATCAGAAAGACAATTACCATATGATCTCACTCATGATGCAGAATTTAAGAAGCAAAACAGAGGATCATAGGGGAAGGGAGGGAAAAATAAAACAAGATGAAATCACAGAGGGAGACAAGCCATAAGAAACTCTAATCATGGGAAAAACTGAGGATTGCTGGATGGGATGGAGTAATGGAGTGATGGACATTAAGGAGGGCACATGATATAATGAGCACTGGGTATTATGCAAGACTGATGAGTCACTGAACTCTACCTCTGAAACTAATAATATACTATATGTTAATTAAATTTAAAAAACATATTTTAAAAATCACATAAAAAATTCTGAATTTCATTACATAGTCTAATGT
This sequence comes from Mustela lutreola, assembly GCF_030435805.1. Lineage (NCBI taxonomy): Eukaryota > Metazoa > Chordata > Mammalia > Carnivora > Mustelidae > Mustela > Mustela lutreola. The sequence goes on along the minus strand of NC_081295.1, from coordinate 21,016,344 downwards.
TTTCATTTCTACATCTTTGAAAAAGAACTTTGAAGTCCTTGTTATTTGTAAACTCACCTGTTGATAAAGGGCTCAGGCTACTTGCTTCAGGAAGCCTTTCCAGAAGTTTTCTCTGTACAATTGGTGTACTGTGAAGGCAGAGTGGGTCACATATTCCAGTCCTTGCCCTAACATTAATTGGAGATATCACTAGAGGCTCCAGAGGCTCCCTGCAGGGGCTTTTCTGTATACCATCTTTTACTGGTTTTAAGATACTCTCAATATTCAGGGAATGTAGTTCCTCTACTGGTGATGTGGGTCTCTCATCTCCATTTAAAGTTTTAGAATCTGGGGATGTTGCCTGTTGCCAAGGCGGAATTACTGGAGAATCAGGGGAGCTATAACTAATATAGTAGTCATCATCATCATCATCTTCAACTTTCTCAGCATCATTTGTGGAAGCAACTGGTGGCAGTGCCTGGTTTTCACTTATAGTTCGACTACAACCCATAGTTGGTGCTTGCAAAGCAATATGGGCGTTATCAACATCTTCCTTGGTATGTGCTGTGGTGGGGAGTGTATGTGGAGCTGTACTCATTTTTGGAGGCACTACAGGTTTGTCATCTGGGTTAACTGAAGAGCTGAAGTTCTCAGCAGATTTTACAACTCCAGTTGGCTCAGTTTTAGACAGTTTCTTGGAACGTTCATATTCTTCTTTGGCGTGAAGCCATGCTTGAACCAGTTGTCGACTCGGTGCACATTTGCAAGGCATAATCACAATTTTTTTATCTTCAACCATTTTATAGCTATTACTTGACCCTTTATTGACCACTGCCTGGCCATTGCGAAGGGGTGACCCTGGTCTTGGATTCTGAGTCATTGCCGAGAAAGCCGTTTTCCACAGACGAAGTCCTTCCAAGGAAAAGTCTCCCTCAAACTCAGCCAGATCATTTGGAAGTCGAGTTTCTACCATGAGAAGCCGTCCACCGATCTCCCTATAAACAACATATTTTAGAACACCTGTTTTGTCTCAAAGAGCGATTACCAAAATATTTAGCTCCCTATCCTAAAGGTTTTTTTGAAGTTTCGTTTGAATTCTTAGAAATGCCCATTTCTTTCCTTTCTGTGTCCTCTCACTACATATTTAATGCAGGTACACTCTTTCTAGTCTTAGCATGCTTTTCTTCTCAGGTATATGCTACTAAATTAATTTCCTTTGAAAGGAATCATCAATACCAGGAAAGAAGGTATTTTTTTAAAGTACCCCTTGAAGCCTCCTTTTCTCCAAGGAGATGGCACAAACTGATCATATTCCTTTCCTCTACTCAAATAACTCTCCATCGTCACCACATATGAATAAAAAGAATGGAATAATTTTATCATTAGAGATTGTCTCCCTGGATCTTATCTACAGCCTCTCTAAACATTCTCTAGTAGCTACAGTAGTTTAGCAAAACCAGTCAGTTCAAACATATCTTTGTATTCCCCCAAGTCCTTTCAAACATTTAAAAAAATCACACACAATTGAGATAAATTACCCTATTCTTACTCCCCTTTACATGGCAAGGCTTAACACTAGGAACTTTAAGTTGGCAGAGGCCACAGAATACATAGCATAAATGCTGATAATGTATGTGTATGTGGGGAATCACTATTAAAAGGTAGCCTCATTTATTTTTCAATAGTTGGAAATATCAAGTTAAACTTCTTTCTCTAACATATATCCACTGGTACTATCTCTGTCTTTTGCAACAAGAAAATCTACTTTTTCTTCCTTATGATATCTCTTTCCTGGATATGAAGGTAAGTTCTTAGTTCTTCCAGTTACTTTTTCTAGGGCATGATTTCCCCAATATCCTGGTCATTCTCTACATAAAACTCAATGAACTGGATTCATGTTTTCTGATTTGGAGCTGAAGGATTACCACAGGTGCTTTTCCCCTTTACGTGGAAAGACTTTGGCCCTTAATAGTTAACTCTGTAACCACCTCCCTGCTATATGAAGAATCAGAAGAAAGATTATTGCTACTGAAGAAAATGAGTACATGTGTTATGTGACAGAGCCAACTCTAATATTAATGATACAGAAATCATAATGAAGTAAAAAATAACAAAAACTGGTAAGGTATGGTAAATTCAGCTCTCTTGAATATGTCAACAGTGTGGTTATTGCTGCAACTCATGTCATAATATACCTCAAGAGTCTTCCATTTTTTAGTAATCCTACTTCTAAGACTATATGGAAAAACCCCAAAATACAAGATGTGCTTCATGAGGAAAACAATAACCACATAATTATCTATAGTGGCAGAACAGGGAACAAACTTTCTGTTCAATAAAATACACATATGATAGGATTATCATGTAGTCATTAAAATGATGTTTCCAGGGCGCCTGGGTGGCTCAGTGGGTTAAGCCGCTGCCTTCGGCTCAGGTCATGATCTCAGGGTCCTGGGATCGAATCCCGCATCGGGCTCTCTGCTTAGCAGGGAGCCTGCTTCCCTTCCTCTCTCTCTGCCTGCCTCTCCGCCTACTTGTGATTTCTGTCAAATAAATAAATAAAATCTTTAAAAAATAAAATAAAATAAAATGAATTTTCCAGAAACTTATTATTTGGAAAATGTTTATAATATTAGGTGAAAAAAACCTGTATGCAATACTGTGACTATATATAGTAAGATCACATTTAATAAAACAGAACAAAATAAAAACTATACATTTAAAAAAACTAAAATAAAAAAACCACATTAGGGCGCCTGGGTGGCTCAATTGGTTAAGCAATTGCCTTCGGCTCAGGTTATGGTCCCAGAGTCCTGGGATCGAGTCCTACACATTGGGCTCCCAGCTCTATGGGGAGTCTGCTTCTCCCTCTGACCTCCCCTCTCATGCTCTCTCTCACTCTGTCTCTCTCTCTCAAAAATAAATAAAAATCTTAAAAAACAAACAATAACAACAACAAAAAACATTAAAATACTGAGTAGAGTATAGGTAGAGAAATAGGTAGAGAATACTGTGGGACTTTTATTCTTTTATACCTCCCAAATTTACTATAGTGAAGTTTTATATTAAAAATTGTTTTTCAAAAATAATGACTATCCTTTTATTTCAGCTGCATGACAAGTCTTAAAGTTGGACAACAACAAACAGCAACAGAGTTAATGACTAACACATGGTAAGGTACCTGAGAATTAAAAATTAGATATGCAAGGCTCAAGATGGAAAAAAATAGTTCAGTTAAAAACATATACCATAATCACTACTGATAAAAGCCAAAGCCCCCCAAATAATGGAAACTAATGCTTAAGGAACAGACGTTCATATATTCTGGCAGTGAAATAAAAGAGTCCCATTTGTGTTAAAAGACCACACATAGGTACTAAGCAAAACAAAACTGCAGAACTGTGTATTAGGAAGGCTGGGGAAGAAATGTCCTGTCTTCCACTTCTAATCTTTAGGGGAGGAAACTTTTAACCTGTACTTCTGATCACTTTTTCTCAAACCCTTCTTAAAAAGACTCCTGCAGGATTATTGCTGATCTGCTGGGTAAAATCCTGGTATTCACTGTGTCTTTTTTACTGGGGTAAAGAACACGGTGCTGCTGAAGGTTACTGTACACACATGGTATGGCTTCTTGCCTTAGGTGACTCTTCATCTCTCTTCTATCCTTTAGACTAAGCTAAGTCAGCTGCAAAAGTCTTAGCCAGCCTCCTCTGCTTCTGACTGATTGACTGAAATGAACTGCCTCTCCTTGCAACTGGTTAGGTAAATGGGATAAAAGACACGGGGGTCGGGGGGAGGGGGGAGGAACAAAAAAATCATCACTTAAATGGCCTGGGTTAAGTTATGTTCCCAACTTAGTTCCTATCAGTTATGCTCTACCTTGGTGATGCAAGAGGTACAGAATACCTACTTAACTACTGGCTTATAAATAAACCAATACTGATGCCTTTGTGTTCTTTGTGTTTTGCTATTGGCTGTGTATATGTGTGTGTGTGTATGCATCTGTCTACTGCCTCTCTGAAAAGATTTTTTTTTTTAATGTTACTGGGTTACATATTACTGGTGTTTTATTTTAAAATTATTCTTTATCATGGCACCATATTAATATTTTAGGGTTCATTTTGGCACAGCATCTGGCTACAATATATTTATTTTCTATGGATTTTAGTTTGGCTATTCCTATTTTGAGTACGAGCCTCTTACATGGATTCAAATTCTCTCTATTCACAAATCTTTGTACTAGTCTGACCCATATTACCAATTCCTTTGCAATGATTTTGTTTCCAACAGCCTTAAGAAATTCAAGTTCATTATTGAAGGAGAATTTTCAGAGGATTAGCTAACATTTTCTCATATACACCACAGAGAATTATGAGATTATTTCCTTTTCAAATAGTCTATTTGTATGGTTTTTAAAAAAATTATTATGTTCAATTAGCCTTCTTTTAAAAAACGAGAGATAAGGAGAAGTCATGTCCATATTGTATCCCTAATAACTGGACAAACTAATAGGAGTAACAATACGATTGAAGATGTTGGCAACATGAAAAGAAAATGATATAATATGAACAAGTTAAAATAATCTTCATTTAGAGATATAACATAAAGTACTTAAAACATGTATACTCCCTTCCAAACATGTTTAAGTTCTTTCAAAAATTGTAAAAATTTACAATTTTAGAAACAAACACCATTTTTAAAACGATAAATGTGCTTAAGTATTATCACATCCTTCTTAATCTGGCATCATGTCATGGTGAGCATCTGCATCTCTAATCCTTGATGTTGACACAGTGTTAACAGTAAGATTGAAGACCAACACTTATCAGCTTAAAGTTCTCAAGGTGCAACCATCCAGCTAGTTTGTGAATTTTCTCAGAAGTCCTAATTATGAACCACTTTTACAATGATTTACTTATAAATACAATATATTATAGCCAGAACATGAGCATTCAGGTACCAATGCTATAATCATTATAAGTACTCAGAGTGACTCAAGGAGAAAAAATAATTCTGATTACCTGGGCTTTTCTGGTACATCAGAAGGATTACTGCAAAATGGTTCCTGGTAAATAGTTTCTGAAAGGTCATGATCCAACAAAGTTGCCATAATTTCTTCCCTACTTGGTGGGGACATAAGTGGTTTCAGAATGTGAGCAGTTCGAGGGGTGAAACTGCCATTTTTAGATTGTGAGGGAGAGCTGGTAGACCTTGGTGAACTATCGGGAGTTGGTGTCAATATATCATTGTTTCTTGAAACATACAATTCTAAATCTTCAGAGGCTGCATCCAGAAGTTCACCATCAGGGGAGGATAGTATTGTAGTAAAAGAGGTATTGACTGAGTCAAGAGACTGTTGCATCTCTTTTCTGGTATGACCTTGGATCCAGTCTGAAGTGCCTGGCTGTGAGAGGCTAAGAAACACTTCTTTGCTTACTGAACTCCTATTCAATCTGGATTTTTCATTTAGACAGTCCTCTGCCGGCTGGACACAGAAAGAATCCATTATTGAATTAGAGCGAGTTGTTAGAGGATGGAAGGTACTTTTCCACTGGTTGTGGCGATGATTCTCATTGTTATCAACTGATGATTTCTCAAATAGTTCAGGACTTAGAGTGCTAGATCTAATCCACGAGGTTGAGTCTGAGGCATGATGTTTGTCTTCATCACACTTCTGATTATCATGACTTAAAAACTCATTTTTTTCTATGGTTTGTCCTGGGAAAAGATCCTGAACTGCATCACTTAAGAATTTCTGAGGCAAATTCTGATCAGCTGGGACAAACTGACTTCCAGAATAAAAGCTACAAAATCCAGTTTGACCTATTGTATTAATATCAAAATTATAATTATGTTCAGGAGACAAGCTATCTTCAAGTGAGTAACAGCTCTCAAAACCTTGATCTGAAAAAAAGATGGGACTGTCATCTGATAGAGAGTTATCCAACTGGCCAGAGTTTTGTAAATTTAGAGAGTCTACTTTAAGAAGTTTGGGAACTTTTTCTTTAGGTTTTGTAGTTCTGGGAGTTCGAGGTTTTCTTGAAGCCGTTACTGATCGTGTTCGTTTAATTGTTTTGTTTTGCTCAAGGGAACCAGAAATATTTTTGTTTGGTTGATGTTTATTAGGTAATGGGTCTTGCATAATATTTGCATTTTGTGCTTTCTGCTGTCTTTTCTGTAACAATTCTTTTAGAACTGCCAGTCCAGACTGGCCTTCACCAAATGCTGAAGGTGTTGACACATTTCGACTTTTACACTGAGGAAGTGCTTTGGTTTGTGAAATTGCTTCTGACAACGACCTCTGTTTTACCTTTTCAGGTTTAAAATTTGACATATCTAAAATAAAGCCCCTTTGTTTTTGCTCCCATGCTATTTGTTTGATTGGACTTCTCAAGGAAGTTACAAAGCAATTATTAGGCATTTGGCTTTCCTCTGAAGCTGCATTTCCTGGAGAACAAGTTTCACTGTGCTTTGACTGTTCTGCCATGCACACAATCTGCTGCTGACTGTCTTTGCAATGCAAAAAATTAGGGGCATATGCCTGGTCTGGCTTTGATTCTAAAGAATTACGATATTCATTTAACTTTCCGATAGATGACAAATAACTTTTTTGTGTATTTGCGTTCTCTTCTGTCTTTGGAGACATTATACCCGAAGATATCTGTGTATTCTGGGCTACCTGAGACAAATGGTTGGAAAGATCAAATATATTTTTTTGAATTAAGGTTGATTCTTTCAGAGTAAACATAGTATTTTGATTATGAGACCTCTGAACATTAATTTTTGAGACTCCAGGTCCCAAAGAACTACAAACAACTGATGAATGCAAATCATCTCGTGAGCTGGGAAATGTTTGCAAATCTACAGGCTTCTTGCTTTCTAAAAAAGAAGAAAAGCAGCCAGATAAATTTTGTTGTGCATGAATTCCAGTGGGCAGGGGAGCAGAAAGGGGATGATCTATAGCAGAGCCCATTAGTGACACATCTTTCTGTTTAAAAAGTAACTGAGAGCCTCCAGAAGTATTTGAGGTCTCAGACACATTCTGATGTTTCAGCACAAACTTAACTTCAGCACCAGACTGAGATTTTATTTTTTCATCTTTAATTGTTATATGTTTTCTTGGCATAGCTTTCTCATTTGTTTTTTGTTTCTGTTTTGCTCTCTGTTTCTTTTTTCCATCATCTCCTACTTTATTTGTCTGATTCCGTTTGTTCCTTTTCTTAGTAACTACAGAGGGATTAACAAGCTTAGTTTTTGATTTCTTAACCTGCGCTCTTGCTCGACTATTTTTTTCCATACGAGAATTAACAGTCTTACTATTACATGCATTAGGACCCTTAAAGAGCGTTGTTTCTTTATCTGCAGCAGCCATCATTTCTTCAGCTCTTGGATCTGTGGGAGACCAGCAGCGAGGGGGAGAAGAATTTATGGGACTTGTGCTTCTCTCAGAAAGAAAACCTAGTTTAGACATAACATCACTATAATTCAAGTCACAGTCTTCGGTTTCAGCATTGTAAGATGGCAAGGGAGGTGACAGGATGGCATGTGACCGTTTTCGCCTAAAGGACAAAGTTCTTTTAATATTTTCACTATTTGTCCTTTGTTGCTTACCAGTTTTTTTCTTAGCAGACTTATGTTTTGATTTTCTTCTGTGACTTTTCTTTGGTGTTAGTGGATAAATGGGATATTTGGTTGCAGGGGAGTCAGGAACTTTTGGCCAAAAATCCTTCAAAGGTGCAAGCTTTTTATATAGTTCCATTTTTTCCTCTGTCAATATAACTTGTTTTTCTTTAGAGTCTATTTTTCCTAGCTTCACAAGCATATTTTTTCTCCCTCTAAATCTATTAATAATAATATACTTTATGATGACAGGGGGTAGCTTTTTAGACATTTTTCTTCGTTTTCGAGCTTTGAGAGTTCCATCTAAACTTTCACCAATTTCCATGGGATGAGGTAGGCTAATTTTTGAGTTGTGTGTTACAAAACTTGATTCACTATCTTCAGTCTCATAATTCACCTTGCGTTTGGCTCTAAGTGTATATTTATTTCCATACAATCCAAAGGACTGTTCAGTTTCTAAGGTTCCATCTCCAAAGTGACAGTCTATAAAACTGTCTGCAGGTGTTTTATTTTCAAAAGCTCCACGGGTGACTTTAATTAGATCACTGGCCAATCCATTATTCTTCTCAGGATTACAAGGATTATTTTGTATACAAGTATCTTTTGGAGATACAGTCTCACTAGTTTTGGTAGAAGTCTCCTGATGACCTATAAATTTCTTTTTATTCATTTTTAACCGGGACTGTTTACTGCTGGGTTGTAGTTTGTATGTGACAGGAGAGAGTTTCTGTGGTCTACTGAGACAGTTAGAAAGAACAACACTGGGAAAAAACATATAATGTGCCGCTTGCTGGCTGAGGCTTGGCTTTTCTGTTTTATGTTCTTGAAACTCTTCATATCTAATTTTAAGTTTATTTAGCCCACTTTCATCAGCAATGCTATCAAGAGAATGTACGATAGTTCTATTCTCTCCTGAGCATGAGAGCAAGTCACAATTTTCAGTTAATGATGAAGGGAATAAATTATTCAGAGCTGTGCTGTTTCCTTTTTCATTTCCTTCAGAGGATAACTTATTTTTTGAATGACTTAGGTCAGAAAAGTTGAAAGAATTTTTGCCCAATGTACTTTCACTACTATGACGGTTCATGTGTATAAAAGGGGCATCCTTATCAATTTTTCTAATATTTGTATACTTTCTACTTGGTGCCTGTCTTGTAACAGATGGAATATCCTCTTCATAATCAAAAATACTACTTTCACAGGAAGATACTGGGAGGATATCTTTCTTACTTTCTTTATGAGAGTTTTCTGAATGGACAGAATTGCTCAAAGATCCAGGGTATTTCATGGAGTAAGTACTTTCATTTGTAAAAGAAGCAACTGAGTGATCTAGACATTTTTCTATGTTGTTTGGCTGTGGAAGTTCTTCAATTAAATCTTCCTTATTCAAAACATGGGAAGAAAGGGCACTTGTGTGTTTACACTGAAAGGTAATCTTAGCAGAAGATGGGGGTTCTAATGTAGCAGCATCTTTGTGGAAAATGGAAGGTTTTACTGATAGCTTGCTTGTTGCAATCACAGAAGAGTGGGTCCTGGAATTTTCGTTGTTCAAGGGATTGTCTGAAATTGGGGAAAAAGAATTTATTTCACCTTCATGCTTTTAATTTTTTAAAAAATATTTCTCCATACTATCATCATGAAAGAAGCTATAGAAAATTACGTTTCCATGCATAAAATGGTTATCTTAACAAAATGTCATTCCTCTCATTAAGATAATAACTCAACCTAAATAATCAACAGTCAGTTACACTTGATTATTATTCATTATTTTAAACATATTTCTTTTGGTCAGAAATAAGTTACATTAGGGGTCCCAGCTGACTCTCGATTTTGGCTCAGGTCATGAGCTAAGGGTCCTGGGATCAAGCTCTGCAAGGGCTCTACACAGAGCATGTTGTCTCTCTTTCTCTCTCAAAAAAATAAAAAATAAATTTAAAAATTACAATTTAAATTTAAAAAAGAAATTTTATATTAATATTCAGTGCCTTCATGGTGAATAGGGAAAAATACTGTCACCTTGAAAATTTTTCATAAAACAGTATGCTTCTTTGTATATCACTTCAAATAAGCTGAGAGTATTTTTTCTCTAGTTTTTATTTAAATTCCAACTAGTTAACATCTGAATATATTTCTTACAGTTTATACTACTTAAATGTTAACATGATAAACTGATTAAAGTCTATGAAGTTTTAAATCAGTGATTTACAAATATTATCCTCTTAGAAATAAGAAATAGTCATATATCCACATTCTTGCAAGAGAAAAAATCTTGGAGAAGGACAAAACATAGTAGTATTGTCAAAGCTTCACACTTAGCTGATTTTGTATGTGTGATTACAGTTTTAAAAGCAAATATATTCTCAGCTGCTAAATCATAAAATGCTCTTAGTATTAGATAACTTACCACTGTTTTCATCTGCAGTTCCATCTAACTGAGGTATAGAAAGATTGGCTAGAAGCAAACTGTTATTACTCCATTCCATTTCTTCTTCTGAAGATGAATCATCCTCTTCAGTTGAGCTTCTATGGGTATTTCTACACAGTGATCTAGAGAATATTAAGATTCATTAGGAGTATGATCATAGAAAAAGCATGTCAGATTAAAAATATTTGCTTAATCTGATGTTGTAATAGTAAAATTGAAAAGATCTGAAAATTAGAACCTCAAAAAGAAAAAGCAGATTTATCTTGCTTTGGTATTATGTTCTATAAAAAGTTACTGCAGATAAACTTAAAATTCTTTTCATGTGAGCTAGAAGACACCGTCATTCCTGTATCCAAAGTTCCACAATATCCTAGACTACCATATCTAATCATGTTCTTCCTTATATTCTCCCTCTCATCCTATTATTAGATCTGGATAACAGCTAGGCTGAGAACCCAATAACTTCTAAAAAGGTAGCATCCCGGCATATTTTAAGACGTCTCCATAAATATACAATCTCTACACTGTGAACTGGAAAAAACAAACACAAAAGTAAGCAAGGGGGTACTCCGGTCAGGCTGGAAGAGAAAACAGGGTTCAGAGGGGCTAGGAAGTAGTAGAGGTGTTGAGTCAATCTGAACAGCGGCTCTAAAGCAGGTTACTAAAGAATTCAGATGGACAGTGAATTCCAGATAGATAATCTCTTCAGGGTTCATCTCTTATCGATTTAAATTTTTTCACCAAGTCCTAGCTTGATACTTCCCTTTCTATCCATACCTAAGCTTTTCTTTCTCTGGTCTCAAAAATATGAAAGTGTCCCTTAATTATAGATATAACAGTTTCTCCATTAATCCTTTACCAAATCAAAATTCGTCCTAAAACCACTGTCTTAAGAGCTGAAAGAATTATTAGAGGTCATCTAGTCCAATTTTCTACTGAATGCAAAAACCTTATTTCAACAGATGACAAAATCTCCACTCTTACATTCTTAGTATAAGGGGCTTGCTTGCTGTCCATGAGCTAATCTTTTCCATTATTAATTGTTAGGATTTTTCCCCCTCTGTTACACAGTACTTTCCAAATTCCATTCATTATTTCTGCTTTTGTTCTGTGTTGTTATATGAAGCCTATTGTTGCTATTTTCCATATGATAACTTTAAAATATTTGAAGGCATTTATAATTTATCCTGTAATTCCTCTCTAATTAGACCAAACATTATCTATCCTTTCTACTGTTCTTTAAAAGTGACATGTTGGGAATGCAAGCTGGTGCAGCCACTCTGGAAAACAGTATGGAAACTCCTCAAAAAGTTGAACATGGTGCTACCCTATGACCCAGTAATTGCACTCCTAGGGATTTACCCCAAAGATACAAGTGTATTGATCCAAAGGGGCACATGCACCCCAATGTTTACAGCAGTCATGCCCACAAAAGCCAAACATGGGAAGAGTCCAGATGTCCACTGACAGATGAATAGATAAAAAAGAATACTACTAAGAATACTAAGAAAAAGGAATAATATTAAGCCATCAAAAAGATGAAATCTGGCCATTTGGAAGACATGGATGAAGGGTATTGTGCTAAGCGAAATAAGTCAATCAGAGAAAGACAATTACCATGTGATCTCATTCATATGTGGAAGAAGAAAACAAAATAGAGGATCATAGGGGAAGAGAGAAAAAAATAAAATGAAATCAGAGAGGGAGACAAACCATAAGAGACTCTTAATCATTGGAAACTGAGGGTTGCTGGAGGGGAGGTGGGATGGGGGGATAGGGTAATGGAGTGATGCACATTAAGGAGAGCATGTGATGTAATGAGCACTGGGTATTATATAAGACTAATGAATCACTGACCTCTACCTTGGAAACCAATAATGTATGTTTAATTAACTGAACACAAAATTAGAAAAAATAAAAATAAATAAATAAAAGTAACAGTGTTCACAGATCCTTTTCTTTCTCTCCTTTCCCAGGATTCTTAAAATATGGTACTCAGAGCAAAATATGACGTCCAAATACAATTGAAGAACTCCTTTTCTAGACACTATACTTCTATTTTTCAATCTCTTTCTAAAGTACATTAATGAAATGTTTCAATTTGTTTTCCCAAGGTTGACTTGGGCATGGTTTTCACAGGATTGGTCTAGTTAATGAACATATAGGCATCCATTAATTGTGGGACAAACCACACCTATGATTTTAAACATGCTGACACTACTGGTAACCAGTAGATAGTGACTCTAAGAATTTTATATATTTGAATGTGTATCTACTTAATATAGGCTCAAAAATATAAATAGCTAAGAAACATCTAAGAAACTAAGAAACTGTAGAAAAATGCTAATGAGACACTAAAGGTAAAATCAAAGAAATAATACCAAAATAAAACAATCAAGAAAGAGAAAAACAAATGGAAATAAGAAAAAGTGAAATGCCACAATATCAATCAGATAGTCAACACATTGCTAAAATATGAAAGAAGCAATCCAATTTATTACAGCAAGACTTAAATACATCAAGTAAATACTGCAACTATTTTATTAATAAAATCTAAAATCTGTTAGAATAATAAATGTTACCCTAGGTACAGCTAGTAGCTAATAATTAAATTCATTATTTTGGCAACCATACAACACTACACTTACTGTGCTCCTAATAAAGTAAAATCATGGCTTTCCAACAGAAATTAAACCCAGAATAGATGATTAAGCCCAGAGAGATGGTCTACCTAGTCTGTATTTATAAAGCTGACTGACTAAACCTAAACACATGACTCTATATTAGGCATCACCTATTCAGTTCTGAGATATTTCTGGACTATATTCTGTCACCCAGTGAATTACCAATCTCTAATATTTGTGACAATCTCAATCCAGTCTAGCATGATACTTGGCATTTAAGCATTTATGTTGTTTTTAAGTGCAAAGTCATGTAAGTTCTTGTGAACCCACCTAATTGGTCACTACTGCCATGTTTTATGTTTTCTCCTTATCTACAAGGATACTATGTAAGACTTACAAGACCCAATATGATTATAACATTCCCCTAAATAACCATATTTTAAAAGGATATAAAGAGAGTAGAGCATGGCGTGAACTCATGAAGATTCCTGATATTCTTTGCTTCCCTTCTTCCCTTTGAAGTTGTCCATGTTTACTTAATAATAGTAATTATTACCCCTATTATAAAGAAGGACTTAGAGGCAAGGAGGAGACCAATTAAAAAGTGAATCATAGGGGCACCTGGGTGGCTCAGTGGGTTAAGCCGCTGCCTTCGGCTCGGGTCATGATCTCAGGGCCCTGGGATCGAGTCCCATGTCGGGCTCTCCGCTCAGCAGGGAGCCTGCTTCCCTCTCTCTCTCTCTCTGCCTGCCTCTCTGCCTACTTGTGATCTCTCTCTGTCAAATAAATAAATAAAAATCTTTAAAAAATAAAAATCTTTAAAAAAAAAAAAAAGTGAATCATAGTGTTCCAGATAAATGATAATGAAGGCCCAAACTAGGACATTAACCTTGGGAGGGAGGTGAGTGGAAGGACAGAATGGCAAAAGAGGGCAAGTCAAATACAACACTGAAGCTGCAAACTTCCAGAAGTAGGGGGGAATTTATTACAGAAATCACAGAGAAACAAGAACAAAGCCATCTATAGGCTGATGTGGTTGAGGCATTTCCCAATAGGCTATTCCATGCAAAGACTGATCAAGTTTATATTAAAAAATTGAAAAAACAATTTATAGAGATCTACAAAAAATTTTATGTCTTTCACTTCACTTTATTTTTTTAATAGTTAGGAAATATTGATAAAAGACATTTTATGACATTGTTAAGGGTCAAATCTATCAGGAAATCAAATACTGGTTCTGTCTGGACCAGGTAGCATTCGTTCTTCAAAGGTCAAGCTCTGAGTCTTTGAATGACTTATCACTGTCACAGGAAAGGGAACTGAGTACATGAAGCTAGGAAAGTATGAAATAATATTTTGTAGGTTTGGATTCTCCACCCATAGAATGAAAATGGAATTCTTTGAGGAAGCATATTGCGAAAATACAGAAGGAGCTTATATACACAGATAACAAGAGAACATTTCAAACAAAGAGTTCAGAAGTTCTGGTATTATCTACCTATGTTTGGAGGAGAGGCATATTCAGTGTTTCAGGCTCAGAGGCCCAATCTTTTTCCACATACAGAACATATATAAGTCAAATCAATCAGTTTCACAAGAAACTTAATTTGGAAAACCACAGTGCCATCTTATTAATTTAATTTGAGAAATGAAGAATACCAGTGTCTGTTTCTGAGACTCTTATTTACTTATTTTTAATATTTAATTCCTTCAGTCTAATCAGACCTAAAGGCTATTTCTTGTCTTCAAGCGGACTCTGTGACTGTTGCTGTAACCCATATAACTCTCAGAGGGTGTTCTTTTTCCTCAAGTTCAGGGATAAAGAGGCACTCTACTTTGCCCCACTTACTATCAACAGATATTAATACTACATATGCAATTTCTAAAAGTTAAGTTTATGGGGGTAGAAGGAACTGGAGGAAGGTGGTCAAAAGATACAAACTTACAGTTGTAAGATAATTACTAGGGATGTAATGTACAACCTGGCAACTATAGTTACCACTCCTGTAGGATTAAAGAGGAAAGTTGTTAGAATGAATCCTGAGAGTTCTCATTACAAGGAGCAGCCTTTTTCGTCCTCATTTCTTTTTATTATATCTATATGCAATGAAAAATGTTAACTAAACTTATTTGTGGTAATCATTTCATAATATATGTTAAGTCAAACATTTATGCTGTACAACTGCAACTCATACACTGATATAGGTCAATTATATCTCAATAAAACTTGAAAAAAAAAAACCCACCTAGGTTTAATCTTTTAATAAAACTGGAAAAAAACACCTAGGTTTAATCTTTTTAAATGGAGCAAAATTTTACTTTGCTTAGAATATGAAGTTTATGCCACATGAAAAACAAAGCACTACTTTAAAGGAATTTAAAAGAAGACTAGTTTACAAAGTATTTATATTATGAACAATAGTAAAAAATAACTGAAAGAACTAAAAAGTTACCTCTTTTTGGCACAAGGTTCTTCAATATGGCTGTCCCATCTCTGAGACATCACCAAACTAAGCTCCATTTCTTCTTTTTCAATCTGTGGTTCGTTTTCTTCATCATCACTATTTTGGGGATTTTTAGTGTTTCCAAAGAAATGACATGGTGATGGTATCCTATTTCTTCCCCCCTGATATCCATCATTTTCCAAACCAGCAAGAAGATGTACCAGAGCCTCATCAGGACTACTGTCCACTATAAAACAAGTGAAGCATCACTAACAAATAACTTTTCTAAATAACTGAACTAAGGTCAATTACATTCAATAAAATCACAGATGCTGGCACATACTGAAAAAATACAGCTGATACAAAGACTTCTGTCAATGTAACTGTTTTATCAAAGTGTGATGACCTTTGGACTCTTCGCACTGGAATGATTTTGTATCCTCATTAAAAGGAAGATTCCCCAGAACCCATCTTCTATCTCTTGAATCAGAACTTCTGAGTTAGGGCCCAGGAAGATGCATTTTAACAAGCTGTCCAAGCTTACTGCACAATTAAGCTTGAAGAACACTAAACCAAATAGGGTGACCAGGGTTTAAAACAAAATCAAAATACATAATAAATATGTGAATTAATGCTAAGGAAGAGGTGCCTTAAAAACCATACATGTGAATACCTTATTCTCACTTAAATTTTATTTAGTGCACAGGATAGTTAAATGAAACATGTGGTTGAAAAACACAAGAGAGCTTTAAAGTAGTCAATAACATTACTTAAAAAACTTTCAGCGTGTTTTTTCCCTTCTTCATGACTATAACGAGATGCCACTTCATATGCACTATGCTTGCCAAATCAAGACAAGTAGTAAGTATTGGCAAGGAAGTCGAAGAAGGAAGTTCTACATTGCTGGTCAGACTGTAAAATGGTACAGCAGCTTTGGGAAAAAGTTTGATGGTTTGTTGAAATGTTAAAAATAGTTACCATATGATACAGCAACTCCACTCCTGGTATATAACCAAGATACTAAAAATATATGTCCACACAAAAACCTATACATAAATAATCACAGCAGTATCATTTGTAATTGCCAAAAAGGTGGCAACTCATGTATCCATCATGTAAAGAATGGACAAATGAACTATATGGTATATCCATATGAGGGAATATTATTCAGTAGTGAATGAAATACTGATACATGCTACAATTTGAATGAACCTTGAAAACATGCTAAGTGAAAGAAGTCACAAACAAAAGGTTATATGATTCCATTTATATGAAATGACCCAAATAGGTAAATGCAGTAAAAAAGAGAATAGATAGATTAGTGGTTGCTAAGAGCTAAGAGGAGAGAAGAATGAGGAGTGACTGCTAATGGTTATGGAGTTGCTTTTTAGGGTGATAAAATGTCCCGGAATCAGATAGTGGTAATGGTTACATAACTGTGAACATGATAAAAATCACTGAACTTGGGGCGCCTGGGTGGCTCAGTTGGTTAAGCATCTGCCTTTGGCTAAAGTCATGGTTTCAGGGTCCTAGGATCGAGCCCCATGTTAGGTTCCCTGTTCAGTGGGGAGTCTGCCCCTCATTTGTACTCACTCTCTCTCAAATAATCAAAAGTCTTTAAAAAAAAATCACTGAACCATATAAATTAGAAGGTAAATTTTCTGGTATGTGAAATACATCAATAAAACATTTTATTTTAAAAAGGGGGGGGATGCGCCTAGGTGGCTCAGTCGGTTCAACATCTGACACTTGGTTTTCACTCACCTCATGATTTCAGGGTCATGAGCCTGAGCTCCACATCAGGCTCTGTACTCAGCAGGGAATCTGCCTGAGATTCTCTCTTCCTTTCCTTCTGCCCCTTCCCTCCCAAGCATGCTCTCTCTCACAGATAATAAATCTTAATTCAATAACAAATAATAAATAAATCTTTTTTAAAAAGACCATGAAGATAGAGGTTTGTTGCCATTTTGGCAAAAATCTCTCTTTTTAAAAAGATTTTATTTATTTACTTGACAGAGTGAGTACAAGATGGAAAGTGGCAGGCAGAGGGAGAGCGAGAGGGAGAAGCAGGCTCCCTGCTCAGCAGGGATGTGGGGCTCCACTCCAGGAACTTGGGATCATGACCTGAGCTGAAGGCAGATGCTTAATGGACTGAGCCACCCAGGGGCCCCCAAAAATCTTTTCTTAAACCTAGTACTGCAGTTCATTTTTCCTGTCTCATTCTTTAAAAAAGAGCAGTATTAGCGAATGAATTACAGATATCTGACTTTCAGATCTTTGACTAGCATTAAGACTGCATTTTTGCAACCTTAGACAAGGTGGAATTTATCTACTGATGATATTCTATTTGCCTGTTTCATTCATGTCTATTTGCCTATTTCATTACATTGAAATAAGGATATGTCTCTCTCAGTATCTTCTTCAATTTCCTTCATTTTCTCTATCTTCCTCTCTTTCAGCTGCTTATTTTTTCCTCTGGGTTATTTCCTTCTGCATATACCATTCATTTATAAAGGAAAAAAGTTTTCTACTCCTGTCTCAAATGTTCTTGATATATGACTGTGTACAATAATTTTGGTATTGTTCTTAGTCAATTTGTGTTCCATTCAAGTAAAAATGAAGATAACTGACAGAGGACACTGTAGAAAGCTAGGAATACATATGAGACAGTAAGAATGAAAAAACAGAAAGCTCACAAAAAAAGAAACAAAAAATCACTAAATCAAGCAAAACAAGAAGAATGAAACTCAGTGACTTCTCACTTTTTACAATGAAATTTTAAATAAATTTCTGTAAAAGATGTCAGTAATTTAGACTATATTAAAGAAATGAAATCTGACAAATGACTTATGATGCTAATGAAAATGCATTTAGGGAGATGCAGAAATAACAGTCATATGCTACCCAAACAAAAATTAATGGCTTAATAAGAACTGTCCAGGGAAATTTCTGATACTCACCAAGAAAAGAATTATGGTATTTTAATGTATTCAAATTTGGAAAAGTCTAACTAAAAAAAAATGCATTCTTCCCCTAAAGTAATAAGATTTTCCTCTAATCAAAGTGAAGTTAAAAGAAAAAAAGGCAAAGGAATTATTTTCTTTCACAATTTTTTTTTTTTAAAGCTGTGTAGAAAACAAAAAACAAAGCTACTTCATTTAATTCACGGCTACATTTTATACTTGCAGCATTAACCTCTTCAAACCAAAGGAAAATACCCCCTCACATAACACACTTCCATTGATTAACATTCTGAAATTTATGGTAGAATTGCTACTTACAGAAAACTGGTGACTCACTCAGTCTTTGGGTCAAAGGCTGAAAAGTCTGACTATTTTCAATGAGGTTCAAAATTGCTTCTTCATTAATAAGAGCTTCCTCCACTTTGTGTGTAGTGAGACCTTAAAATGACAAAGAATACAAAAACATTAAAGCAACAGATTAAATCTTATTATTTAGAATTTATGTAAATTAGAAACCATAATGATGCAAACCTATTTATAAAATTTTGAAGTGTTACTGTGATATGTGTTAAGTAAAAACATTAAAAAACTTAGTAAGAGCCAGAGGAATATCTAACCAGTGACATGGAGTAATTATAAAGGAAAAAAATAAAACCCAAACCAGGGGTGCCTGGGTGATGCAGTTGGTTATGCCTCTGACTCTTGGTTTCTGCTCAGATTATAATCTCAGGGTGGTAAGATGGAGACCTACACTGGGCTCTGTGCTCATCAGCGAGGAGTCTGCTGAAGACTTCCTCTCCCTCAGGGCACCTGGGTGGCTCAGTTGTTAAACGGTTGCCTTCAGCTCAGGACATGATCCCAGGGTCCTGGGATGGAGCCCCACATCGGGCTCCCTGCTCAGTGGGAAGCCTGCTTCTCCCTCTCCCACATGCCCCTGCTTCTGTTCCCTCTCTCGCTGTGTCTCTCTCTGTCAAAAAAATAAAATAAAATAAAATCTTAAAAAAAGACTTTCTCTTCCTCAGATAGAGAAGAAGGGAGTTGGGTACATCGGAGGGGGAGACAAACCAAACCATGAGAGACTGTGGACTCTGAGGGGGAGACAAACCATGAGAGATTGTGGACTCTGAGAAACAAACTGAGGGCTTCGGGGGGAGGGTGAGCCTGGTGGTGGGTATTAAGGAGGGCATGTATTGCATGGAGCACTGGGTGTGGTGCATAAACAATGAATTTTGGAACACTGAAAAAAACTAAAGTAAAATTCAAAAAAAAAAAAAAAAAAAGACTTCCTCTCCCTTTGCCCCTCCTCCCATTCGTGATCATGTGTACACATACACACTCTCTCTCAAATGAATAAATCTTTTAAAAATTTTTTAAAAATTAAAAACCCTCCATCTGTGAATCACTAAATATTTACAATCTCTTTAGCTTCTTTGATCCTACCTAGTTTGTATAGTTATATTATCCTGATTAAATTAAAATATACAAAGGGAAAAGAGTAATATAATTATTCTCTATGGTTTAAAAATTACAAATTAATTTTATATTTCTCAGCTTTCAAGATCTAAAAATTTCTCCTTTAATGTATGATTTTTATAAGTCTAACTTGAACCACTGGATTAAATAATTTTAAGAATAAAGATGAGTCTCATAATCTAGTGAAAGGGAGAGAGCGAGCAAATAGCACTGGGAAAAAAGACTATAGTAAAAAATGGAAGGCAGTTAGAACTAAATGGAAAACAGTTCCGCTCTCTCCACTCATGCACTCTCTCTCTCTCAAATAAATAAAATCTTAAAAAAAAAAAACCACAAGTTTTGAGGGGAACCTGGATGGCTCAGTTGGTTGGACAACCAACTCCTGGTTTCCACTTGAGTGGTGACCTCAGGTCTGTGAGACTGGAACATGACTGAGGTGGAAGAATTCAGTGGGAAAAAAAATTTGCAATAATATGTGAGAACTAGTTATTTACCTTTAGAAAAATATGGGGTGATTGAGTGGCTCAGTTGGTTAAGTGTCTACCTATTAATTTGAGCTGGTCATGATACTGAGCCCTGATTCTCTCCCCCTCTCCCTCTGCCCCCTCTTAAAAAACATATATAATTAGATCCTTATTACACATAAACGTAAAATTTCAGATAAGTATAAAATCTAAGTGTGAAAAACCAAATTGTAAGCATGCATAAGCCATAGGGATGAAAACTTGCATTACATCACAATAGGGAAGGACCCAACAGGAAATGAACCAAGAGCATTAATAAGTAATTCTCAGATAAAGACACACAAATGCTCAAACTTATTAGTAAGTAGGAAATACAAATTAAACTAAGGAGATACCATTTCAAAGAATCAAAATGGCAAAAATTTCTTGCATCTGATACTATCAAATGCCATTGAGGATGCAGGGAAATATAAGCTCTGATACACTGTGGGATTATAAACTTAGGATCATTTTATAGTGGAATTTTATAATACAGCATTACTACTATAATGTGATATTTTTATTATTAACATACTTCAAAATATAAAAAATGTAGCTCTAAAAAAACCAGGGCTTACAGGGAAAAAAAAGGTTAAGGCAAAATTTATGCAACTTTATAACCAGAACACTAATAAAATCAATAATTGGTACCTGAGGAGATAACTCTGATCAGTCAGGCAGGCAGCCAGTGTGGCTGGAAGCTGTCAAAAGTGGATATTAAAATGCACAGGAAATAATAGTATGGAAATGCTGGATACATTTTGATTAGAATGCAGCTGGCAGACGCTAAGACAAAGCAAGTGCAAGTAGAACTCTGAGCCAATAAGATGCCAATGAGGGGAGTCGGGAGACCTCAGGTGCAATCTGCCAGGAGGCAGAGATGGCACAGTACTGGGACACCTCCTAGGGAGAGAGGAAGCCCTGGGTGTAGATACCCATTTTGAATTTTAGTTAAATATAGTCAAAAGAGCCACTGCTGCTAATGCAACAGTCTAAAGGAGGCTTTTCCAGCAGAAAGTTGTAATTCTACTGCTGCTATTCTGGCTCCCCTTCCGAGAAAAGCTGAGTATCAAACAATGTGACTTGGAGGAAAACTTTCATTATTCTTTTATTTACCAATCGTGTAAAATCTAACTACCTTACTTCTAGAAACCTGTTAGAACAGATGCTATCTAGGTGGAGTACTTGTACTCTCAGACCTGGCAAATTACATTTCTATATGTTTTCTACAAAGAAACTCTTGCCTCAAGGTGACAAAAATAACACTATTAATAACAATGCAAAAGTGAAAACCATCTAATGGTTGTAGAGAAGCAGATAAACATGTTTAGTCTTACAAAGGAACACTTCAGCAGATAAAATGAGTGAACTAGAAACATGTATGAAAAAGGAAAGATTTCAAAGTTATACTGTTGACATAAGATACTCAACATCATTAATAACAAGGGAAAAGATAATTAAAACCATAATGAGATACCATTTCACACACACTAGGATAGCTATATAAAAAAAAAATAACAAATGTTCTTGGGGATGCAGGGTCACTGCAACTTTCACATACTGTTGGTGGAAATGTAAAACAGTATAGTCACATTGGAAAAACAGTATTGTAGTTTATTAAAAAGTTAAATGTAAGTTTATCAAATGACCCAGCAATTCCATTCTTGTATCTCTAAAGAAAAATGCAAATACATGCCTACACAAAGACTTACATATAAGTGTTCATAGCAGCATTATTCTTTTTTTCAATTAACATATAATGTATTATTTGCTCCAAGGGTACACATCTGTGAATCATCAGGCTTACAAAATTCAAAGGACTGACCATCACACATAACCTTCCCAATGTTCATAACCCAATCACCCTATACCTATCTCCTGATCCCTCAGGAACCCTGTTTGTTTCAGGAGATTAAGAGTCTCTTATGGTTTGTCTCCCCTCCCGATCCCATCTTGTCTTATTTTTCCTTCCCTATTCACCCACAATCTCCCGACCTCCCTCTCAAATTCCTCATATCAGAGAGATCATATGATAATTGTCTTTCTCTGATTGACTTATTTCACTTAGCATAATACCCTCTAGTTCCATCCATGTCGTTGCAAATGGTAAGACTACATTTCTTTTGATGGCTCCATAGTATTCCATGGTATATATATACCACATCTTCTTTATCTATTCACTGTTGATAGACATCTAGGTTCTTTCCCTAGTTTGGCTATTGTGGACATTGCTGCATAAACATTCAGGTGCACGTACCCCTTCCAATCACTACATTTGTATCTTTAGGGTAAATACTTAGTAGTGCAATTGCTGACTCACATAGTCTATTTCCAACTTTTTGAGGAACTTCCATACTGTTTTCTAGAGTGGCTGCACCAGTTTGCATTCTCACCAACAGTGCAGGAGGGTTCCCCTTTCTCCACATCTTCACCAACATCTGTCATTTCCTGACTTGTTAATTTTAGCCATTCTGACTGGTGTGAGGTGGTATCTCACTGTGGTTTTGATTTGTATTTCCCTGATGCCAAGTGATGTTGAGCACTTTTTCATGTGTCTCTTGGCCATTTGGATGTCTTCTTTGCAGAAATGACTGTGTCTTCTGCCCATTTCTTGATTGGATTATTTGTTCTTTGGGTGTTGAGTTTGATAATTTCTCTATAGATTTTAGATACTAGCCCTTTATCTGATATGTCATTTGTGAATATTTTCTCCCATTCTATCAGTTGTCTTTTGGTTTTGTTGACTGTTTCCCTTGTGCAAAGGCTTTTGATCTTGAGGAAGTCCCAATAGTTCATTTTTGCCCTTGCTTCCCTTGTCTTTGGCGATGTTTCTAGGAAGAAGTTGCTGCGACTGAAATCGAAGAGGTTGCTACACAAGTTCTCCTCAAGAATTCAGATGGATTCCTATCTCACATTGAGGTCTTTCATCCATTTTGAGTCTACTTTTGTGTGTGTCGTAAGGAAATGGTCCAGTTTCATTCTTCTGCATGTGGCTGTCCAATCTTCCCAACACCATTTGTTGAAGAGATTGTCTTTTTTCCATTGGACATTCTTTTCTGCTTTGTTGAAGATTAGCTGACCATAGAGTTGAGGGTCCATTTCTGGGCTCCCTATTCTGTTCCATTGATCTATGTGTCTGTTTTTGTGCCAGTATCATACTGTCTTGATGATGACAGCTTTGTAATAGAGCCTGATGTCCGGAATTGCGATGTCATGAACTTTGGCTTTCTTTTTCAACATTCCTCTGGCTACTCAGGGTCTTTTCTGGTTCCATATAAATTTTAGGATTATTTGCTCAATTTCTTTGAAAAAAAAAATAATGGTATTTTGATAAGGATTGGACTAAATGTGTAGATTGCTTTAGGTAGCATCGACATTTTCACAATATTTGTTCTTCTGATCCATGACCATGGAACATTTTTCCATTTCTTTGTGCCTTCCTCAATTTCTTTCATGAACACTATAGTTTTCTGAGTACAGATTCTTTGCCTCTTTGGTTAGGTTTATTCCTAGGTATCTTATGGTTTGGGGTGCAATTGTAAATGGAATCAACTCCTTAATTTCTTTCTTCTGTTTGCTGTTGGTATACAGAAATGCAACTGATTTCTGGGCATTGATTTTATATTCTGACACTTTACTGAATTCCTGTATGAGTTCTAGCAGTTTTGGAGTGGAGTCTTCAGGGTTTTCCACATAAAGTATCATATCATCTGCAAAGAGTAAGAGTTTGACTTCTTCTTTGCTGATTCAGATCCTTTAGTTTCTTTTTGTTGTCTGAGTGCTGAGACTAGGACTTCTAGTACTATGTTGCACAGCAGTGGTGACAATGGACATCACAGCTGTGTTCCTGACCTTAGGGAAAAACTCTCAGTTTTTCCCCATTGAGAATGATATTCGCTGTGGGTTTTCATAGATGGCTTTGATGATACTGAGGTATGTATCCTACATCCCTACACTTTGAAGAGTTTTGATCAACAAAGGATGCTGTACTTTGTCAAATACTTTTTCTGCCTCTATTGAGAGTATCATATGGTTCTTGCTCTTTCTTTCGTTAACGTATCACATTGATTAATTTGTGGATGTTGAACAAACCTTGCAGACCAGGAATAAATCCCACTTGGTCGTGGGGAATAATCCATTTAATGTCCTATTGGCTAGTATTTTGGTGAGAATTTTTGCATCTGTGTTCATAAGGATATTGGTCTGTAGTTCTTTTTGATGGGGTCTTTGTCTGGTTTTGGCATCAAGGTAAAGCTGGCCTCATAAAATGAGTTTGGAAGTTTCCCTTCCACTGCTATTTCTTGGAAAAGTTTCAGGAGAATAGGTTATTAACTCTTCTCTAAATGTTTGGTAGAATTCCTCTGGGAAGCCGTCTGGCCCTGGGCTCCTGTTTTTTTATTATTATTTTTTAATTTTCAAAAATTTATTATTTATTTATTTGTTGGGAGATTTTTGATGACTGCTTCAATCTCCTTACTGGTTATGGGTCTGTTCAGGTTTTCTATTTCTTCCTAGTTCAGTTTTGGTATTTTATATGTCTCGAGGAATGCATCCATTTCTTCCATATTGTCAAATTATCTGGTGTACAGTTGCTCATAATATGTTCTTATGATTGTTTGTATTTCTTTGGTGTTGGTTCTGATCGCTCCTCTTTTATTCATGATTTTATTAATTTGGATCCTTTCTCTTTTCTTTTTGATAAGTCTGGCCAGGGGTTTATCAATCTTATTAATTCTTTCAAAGAACCAGCTCCTACTTTTGTTGATTTGTTCTTCTGTTCTTTTGGTTTCCATTTTATTGATTTCTGCTCTTTTATTATTTCTCTTTTGCTGGGTTTAGGCTTTCTTTGCTGCTCTTTCTCCAGTTCCTTTAGGTGTAGGGTTAGGTTGTGTACTTGAGATCTTTCTTATTTCTTGAGAAAGACTTTTATTGCTATATACTTTCCTCTCAGGACTGCCTTTGCTGTGTCCCAAAGATTTTGAACAGTTGTGTTTTCATTTTCATTTGTTTCTATGAATTTTTTAATTCTTTAATTTCCTGGTTGACCCATTCATTATTAAATAGTATACTCTTTAGCCTCCATATATTTGAGTTCTTTCCAACTTTCCTCTTATGATTGAGTTCTAGTTTCAAAGCATTGTGGTCTGAAAAATATGAAGGGAATGATCCTTTTTTTTTTTTACTAGTTCTGACTCGATTTGTGACCCAAGATGTGACCTACTCTGCAGAATGTTCCATGTACACTAGAGAAGAATGTATACTCTGTTGCTTTGGGATGGAATGTTCTGAATATATCAGTGATGTCCATCTGATCCAGGGTGTCATTTAAAGCCTTTATTTCCTTGCTGATCTTTTGCTTGAATGATCTGTCCATTTCAGTGAGAGGGGTGTTAAAATCCCCCACTATTATTGTATTATTGTTGATGTGTTTCTTTTGATTTTGTTATTAATTGGTTTATATAACTGGCTGCTCCTGTGTTAAGGGCATAGATATTTAAAACTATTAGATCTTCTTGTTAGAGCCTTTAAGTATGATATAGTGTCCTTCATCTCTTATTATAGTCTTTGGCTTGAAATCTAATTTATCTGATATAAGGATTGCCACTCCAACTTTCCTTTCATATCTATTAGCATGGTAAATGGTTTTCCACCCCCTCATTTTAAATCTGGAGGTGTCTTTGGGTCTAAAATGAGTTTCTTGTGGACAGCATATTGATGGTTCTTGTTTTTTTATCCATTCTGATACCCTGTGTCTTCTGATTGGGGCACTTAGTCCATTTACATTCAGGGTAACTATTCACAGATATGAATTTAGTGCCACTGTATTATCTGTAAGGTGACTGTTACTGTATATTGTCTCTGTTCCTTTCTGGTCTACTACTTTAAGGGTCTCTCTTTGCTTAGAGGATCTCTTTCAATATTTCCTGGAGGGCTGGTTTGGTGTTTGCAAATTCTTTTAAGTTTTGTTTGTCCTGGAAGCTTTTTATCTCTCCTTCTATTTTCAGTGACAGCCTAGCTAGATACCATATTCTTGGCCACATATTTTTCTCGTTTAGTGCTATGAGTATATCATGCCAGTCCTTTCTAGCCTGCCAGGTCTCTGTGGGTAGATCTGCTGCCAATCTAATATTTATACCATTGTAAGTTACAGATTTCTTGCCCTCAGCTGCTTTCATGATTTTCTCTTTGTCCCTAAGAGTTGTTAAGTTTTATTATGAGGGGGTGTGGACCTATTTTTATTGATTTTGAGGGGGGATTCTCTGCCTCCTGGATTTTGATGCTTGTTCCCTTTGCCAAATTGGGGGCATTCTCTGCTATAATATGGTCCAATATACCTTCTGCCGCTCGCTCTCTCTTTCTTCTTCTTCTGGGATTCCAATTATTCTAATGTCGTTTCATCTTATAATATCACCTATCTCTTGAATTCTCCCCTTGTGGTCCAGTAGTTGTTTGTCTTTTTTTGCTGGTTCTTTATTCTCCATCATTTGGTCTTCTATATCACTAATTCTCTCTTCTGCTTCATTTATCCTAGCAATGAGAGCCTCCATTTTTAAAAATTAATTAATTAATTAATTTTTATTATTATTTTTTATAAACATGTATTTTTATCCCCAGGGGTACAGGTCTGTGAATCGCCAGGTTTACACACTTCACAGCACTCACCAAGAGAGCCTCCATTTTTGACTGGACTTCATTAATAGCTTTTTAAATTTCAATATGGTTAGATTTTAGTTCTTTTATTTCTCCAGTAAGGGGTTTTATTTCTCCAGAAAGGGATTCTCTAGTATCTTCCATGCTTTTTTCAAGCCCAGCTAACAGCTTGATAATCGTCATTCTGAGCTCTAGTTCTGACATATTACTAATGTCCATATTGATTAGGTCCCTAGCCATTGGTACTGCTTTTTGGGTTTCTTTTTGTGGTGAATTTTTCCACCTTTTCATTTTGTCCAGATAAGAATAAATAAATGAGAGAACAAGAACAAAATACTAAAAGGGTGGCAAAGATCCCAGAAAAATATACACTAACCAAATCATAAGAGACCCAAAACTGGGGCGGGGGGGAGGGGGAAGGAGGCAAAGTTTAAAAAAAAATTTTTTTTAATTAAAAATAAACAATAAAAAGTTAAAAAAAATTATATGTATTATACTGGTGAACAGAACAGAGCCAGCCACTCGATTTTGAGTGTTCTGGTCTCTTAGAAGAAACTACCTCCCCAAATTTTAAAGCATGAAAAACTTACATATATATATATATGCAAAAATAAGGGTAAACACGATGAAGGGATGGAATGTTACTATAAAGATGAGAATTAAAAAGGATTCTAAAACAGGAATTGATAAGTTTAAAAAAAAAAAAAAGAAGAGCGAATGTGATCAGGCTGGAGACTGGAACAGAGCCATGTGCTAGACTTAGGGTATATTTTGATCTATTAGAAGAAATTGTATCCCAAAATTTTAAAGAAAAAAACCCTATATGTATATAAAAAATAAGGTTAAATACAATGAACAGACAGAATATGACTGTAACAATGAAAATTTAAAAAGGTTTTTTAAAAAAGGTATTGGTAAGATAAAATAGTTTTAAAAACGTTAAAATAGTTAAGAGGAAAAGTTAAAAAATAGAATAAGAAAAAAATTAAGTTTAAAAAAGTTACCTTTGAAAGACTAAAGGATCATGGGGGAAAAGCCATGAATTCTTGTGTTGCTTTCCCCTAGCTCTGGAGTTTTGCAGTTCTCATTGATTCGTGAACTTGGTCTTCACTGGATGTTCCCGCTGAACATCTGGGGGAGAGGCCTACTGTCATGATTCTCAAATGTCTTTGCCTGAGGAGGAATTGTACCGCCCTTGCTGGAGGACAGGCTAAGTAATCTGCTCGGGTTCGCTCTTGGTAGCTTTTGTTTCCTGACTGCTTTCCATACAGCTTTGGAGGTCAGGAATGAAGATAGTGCCCTCCAAATCTCCGGCCCGTAGCAGTGGAGAGCTCGTGGCCCCACTCCTTAATGCGTCCTCAGAGAAAAGCTGTCAATCCCCCCCGTCTCCCTGGTTTCTGGCTGCACTCCATGTTCACCCAAGCTGTGACCCAGCATTTCTATCTCTGGCACACAGACCCATTTGGAGTCTCCAAACGCAGCAGATTCCTGCCGTGTGCTCCCATGCTGCTCCTCCCAGAGGAGGAAGGAGGGGATCTCTCCAGATGTGCCACTTGTGCGGTCCCTGCTCAAACATCAGTAGCTAGACTGTGACTTGGATGACGGTTTAAGGTAACCCCAAGCTGAGAGCTCACTGCTCAGCTCCAGCTCTGTAGCCAGCTTCTCTGCTCCAATACCTGGGAGCTTTGCCACACTCAGTCACCCCTGGGTCTTTCTATGTCCCTGCAGGTCTTGAGATTACACTGTCCCTGCGAGGGTTCTACCCCTCACTTAGCCTCTGGAAAACATCACTCAGTGGAGCAGAATTCTAGAAGTTCCGATTCTGTGCTCTGCTGCTCCCTCACTTGCTGGGAAATAGCCCCTCCTCCCATGGTCTCTCTTCCCATCGCTTTGGATTCACTTCTCCACAGGTCCTATCTTCCAGAAAGTGGTTGATTTTCTGTTCCTAGAATTGCTGCTCTTCTTCTCTTCTATTTCCTGTTGAATTTGTAGGTGTTCAGAATGGTTTGATAACTAGCTATCTGAAATCCTGGTACCTGATGATATTTCAGTTTCCTACTCCTCTGCCATCCTGCTTCCTCTCTCTTGCAGCATTATTCTTAAGAGCCCAAAAAGTGGAAACTCAAATATCCATCAACTGATTAATGAATTAACAAAATATAGTAATAGCCGAAAAATGCAATACTATCTGGTAATAAAATTTTAAAGATTTAAATACTGATACTATAATATGGATGAACCTGAAATATGCTAAATGAAAGACACAGAAGATTATATATTGTGTAATTTCATTTATACGGTATATCTAGAAAAGACAAAATCTTGAAAGACAGAAAAGTGGATTAGTGATTACTTATGGTTGGAGGTGGGAAAAGATGTGCCTGCAAATGGACACAAGGAATCCTATGAGGTGAAGGAAATGTCCTAAAATTGAATTATGGGGATCTTTGCACAACTCTGTAAGTTTACTAAATCACTGAATTATACACTTAAAGATTGTTTATTTTTATTTGTTTGTCAGAGAGGGAGAGGGCACAAGTAGGGGGAGTGGCAGGCAGAGCAGGCAAAGGGAAAAGCAGGCTCCCCACTGAGCAAGAAGCCCAATGTGGGACTCAATCCGAGGACCCTGGAATCATGACCTGAGTGGAAGGCAGATGCTTAACCTACTGAACCCACCCAGGTGTCCCTGAATTGTACACTAAAAATAAGTGTGTTTTATGTTATACAAATCATACCTCAAATTATTAATTAATTAATTGATTAAAGGCTCCACACCCAGCATGCAGCCCAACTCAAGATCTTTGAACTCAACCCAAAGATCAAGACCTGAGCTGAGATCACAAGTCAGATGTTTAACTGATGAGCCACCCAGGTGCCTCCTCAATTAAATTATTTTTAAAGTGTTGAATGAAAAAAGCAAGTTGCTTAATTTATTTCAAGTAGAATATCACTTATGTAAAATTTAAAACCCCAAATAGCAGTATATATTATGGATATACATACATAAGAAAATATACAATCATATATGGTAACAATTTACACCAACTTTAGAACAGTGTTTACCTCTAGAAATGAAGAAAACGTAAAGGAATGGAAGAAACTTAGCTACCTCAACCAAATTCTACTGTAGTTCTATGGTAGTATTTTCTGTATACTTGCAAAACAAACCTCACCTTTGCTCAACTCTGTATCTTTGTGGACTTCTACCATATTGGCTGGTGTACACTGAAGAATATCAGGAGATAGAACTTCAGAGTGCAATGTTAACTCGGCAGAGAACTCCTGAGATCCATCGCTGTAGTCCACTGATCCTGATAATGTTCTGCTTAATTAAAACATATCCTTTATAAAACAAACTAGATAGCCAAGCAATAAAATTCGTTCTGAGATCTATAATAAATAACCACTTACACAGAGAAATCATTCTGTTTGAGAATTTCCTGAAGTCTCTTCTGAAAATTTTTTTCACTTTCTGTTGCTGGCACAAACCTGCGATCTTTGAATTTTAAAAGTGCATTAAAACATGTGGATAACAAATGAATGAAATATTTTCCTTTCTCTTAGAGTAGCTTTTAAAATAGTTACAATTTCCTATCTTTCTCTTGACACATATAATACCACCTAAAAGTAGTCCTATTATAAAGTCAAACAAAAGGGAAATGGTTGATACTGAAGTTATAAAATTAAGCACTTAAAGTCAGTTCAAGATTAAGTTCTATAATTATAACTTAAATCTAAAACAAAAACATTGCTCTCTACCTATAAATGTACCACATACTCTGAACCTAGAAATTTCCCCCTTATAAAATATTTCTATCTTAGAATGCCTTAGAAGGCATTTAAAATTTATCATAGCATTTTTAGTGTCTAAGACACAATGAAAGTTTTAATTGGACTTCAATGTATAATTATTACTGTATTTCAAATATATTTACCTCCTGAATTATGTCTTTTTATTCTTTTATATGTATCTCTAATTCTTTTATTTTTACTTAAAATTTTTATTGTATTCATGGCATTTAAGCCCTCAAATTCTTTTTTGAATGTAGAAGAATTTAGTAATACATAAAATACATTAAATGAGTATTTTTTTCTGAGCTGTACAAGATGATCATAGCAGGAATTTAAGGACATACAAAGAGAATGGTTTAAGGGCAGTATTTCAAGGATTACGTTTTCATAGCTTAATGAACAAAATGTAGTGGTTCTACGTTGGGACTCTTCTACAAAAACCCAGAACACACTAGAAAATAAAAAAGGAGCAAAGAGGTGGGACAAGAAGACAAGGTAAGGTCAAAACCGGACAATGAAGATGACAGTTTCTATGGTGGTTGGGAGTATGGGTGGAGGGAGAAAATAATGAGTGACACTTTGAAGGTAAAGAATTACAGTTCAGAGCAATGACAGAAGGCAAAAATTAGAACATTTAAAGATAACTTGAAAAGTAAAATTTAACGTCAAGGTAAAAATTCAATGGCTTAAATTTTAGAAAAAAAAAAAAATCACCAGAGTACTATTGGGTTTATACCTTGTGATTCAGGTTGGCTAATTTGAGAAGTTTCATTTCTGTTTCTTCGCCGTTGCTTTTCATCTTCCCATATGGCCTGCAGACCAGGGTTTCCACCAATTTGAGCTATAATCACAATAATACTTCAATATGACAAGGATCAAAGTGAAAAATATTTGCTCAGAAAAAGAAATCCAAAGTTTAAAAAAACAAATACTGCCTTAAAAAAAATTACCTGCTTTGTGTAATAAAATGACCAAACATTCCCAATCTACATTATTACATTATTCTTTTGTTTTACTTTTCTTCCTACTGGCTCCCCAAAACCCAGCAAATGAGTAAGATTCAAGCACTTGATGACAGTCAATACACTTAAGAGTTCCCTCCCTGGTATATAACCTGAAAATTTAAAAATTGAAAGGCAGAATATATGAAATTCTTTTATGATGGCTGATGAATTTAGTGTCTTACTTTAGGCTCATGTCTATGCAAATATACTTAACATGAATGGACGTACTAGTGAAAAAATAATGACTGTCTCATCAGAGGTACAGAAGAAATCTTCCTAACATTTTTGTATCCCCCCCCTTTTTTTTTCTTAATTTTTTATTTTTTTTATAAACATATATTTTTATCCCCAGGGGTGCATCCCCCTTTTATAATGTATTACTTCTCTACTACGGTTTTCTTACCTACTTTTTCTACTCTATTTTGGTCATTAAATTTAAAAAATAAAAACACATATTAATAATTGTGTATATACCTTCAATGTCCAGCCGATTTAAGATATCAGCAGCTACAGCATCCACTTCTAGTTCACATGTACTCTGTGGTTCAACACCTTCCAGTATTAAAGAGCTGTATTAAGAAGATACCCAAAAATATAATAAATCAGGGGTGCCTGGCTGGCTCAGTCAGTAAAGCATGCAACTCCTGATCTTGGGGCTGTGAGTTCAAGCCCCGTAGTGGGCAGGGATTACTTAAAAAATAAATAACATTTAAAAAACATGTGTCACATAACTGTAACTTTTCATGTTTAGTGATATTATAGTAAGTCACAATTATTCATGATGATACTGTGTGTATACATATAAAGAAATAAAATACAGGAAGAGAAAAATACAAAACCTGTTGTCTTGACAACTCTATTGAGATTCTTTTTCAGTATATTTCATATATTTTGGTTCATTATATTTTATATGTAAGGAATGTACAATGTTTTAGCATAAGGGTCATGGCCAGGGAGAATGGGATTAGATGACAACAGAGGGATACAGAAGCCACATACATTTGTAATCACTTGCTCAGAGGCATCTTCCTCAGCAATCATAGCTGGTTAAAAAACAATGAGGACAGAATATGCAGCAAGAGATAAGGGGAAGAGAGCCTACTGAAAAGTGGGGCAAATGATACTGTTCTCACCACTGCTGAGCTAAGGAACGTTTTAAAAGTCTCCATAACTACAGAACTGAGAAACTATATGAGTTCAACAGTGGGATCATAGCTAAGAAAAGTGCTGATACCACAAGGCTATTAATTCTTATGACGACTTCAGAGGGTTATTCCCCACTAATGTTCATTTACTCAAAAGCATTTTTTTTTTTCATCAGAGCAGGATTAGGAAGATACCATATAATTAACCCTGTTTGACAGAATGAACATACAGCATCTATTATGAATACCAGTTTACTCATTCCAAAATTTAGATGATCTACAAATACTGGCCCCAAATGAAAAGGAGAACTTTTATTAGAAAGCGGGTGATGGCAGATTTCATTAACATTTTTAGTTGAAAGATATTTTTTTTAATGTTTTAAGAGAAACATATTAGCAAAACCTAATTTTCTCTTATCTATCCTTAAGGATCCCTAAGGAAATCCCTATATGTACATATTTATATATATATGTAGATACAAAACATACCTGTATCTTTTTACCATTCTGACAGAGAAGGGACACGTTAGCTAGCCTATCACAATATATCCCTTTCACTTTCAGAAAAAAAAATTATCAATGTAGCTTTTCTTTTTTTTTTATCCACATAATTTAATAAAACCAGTTTTACCATGAATTGAAATAGTAGATAAAATAGTTTGGTCAACAGTTTTCTCCTTTTACCAAAAAGCTTCACAATTTTTGCAAGAATTATACTATAAATTTCAAGGGTGAATTTCCCAGGAGCAACATATTCATGATAAAAGATGGGAATGATAACAACAAAAAAAAGCAATCTCATAGTAAAAATTTACAACTATTTCTTGCCTTTATTACAAAAATACTTTAGACATTCAGTATAGGCGGTGTTCCTAATGAAAGGAAGTAATTTTCACACTAAAAATGTTTCCAGGGGCACCTGGATGGCTCAGTGGGTTAAGCCTCTGCCTTTGGCTCAGGTCATGATCTCAGGCTCCTGGGATGGAGCCCCACATCCGGCTCTCTGCTCAGCGGGGAGCCTACTTCTCCCTCTCTCTCTGCCTACTTGTGATCTGTCAAATAAATGAATAAAATCTTCTTAAAAAATTGTTTCCAGTAGATAGAAAAACCGTAAGTAAAAAATCTGAGTCAGCAAAACATGTAAACTATTCATTATGGTCATGAAGAGCAGATAACCAATAGGATGGTAACTAGACAATCGTGCCTCTCTGAACATTTCTGTTTCTAGCTTAACACAACAGACATACTAATTACACTGAGGGTGGAGCTCAAACATCTATCATTTTAAAAGTCTCTTCAGATCAATCGATTGGGCAGCCAAGGTTGAGATTACTGTGGTAGACTTGACTTTTGTGGATTCAACACTCTGGGGCAAAGGACCCGGAAGGTCCATGATATGTGGTAATTTACAATGAGTTAACGAGTAGGGTTAGCAGAACTGCTAACTGAACACTCTCGTCCCTTAATAGTTTGCTGCTACTTGTCATAGTCCTCATAATAAAGTTTGTGAGGGAATGTAAAATATTTCTTTGTTTAAAAAAAAAAAATACCCAGCAAGAAGGTGATAATAGCACTGAGGACAGAAATGAGACTAATAAAATTTAAGAGTACTAATCCATGGCAAAATTTGACATTATGTTATTTGTACTTGGTGAAACAATGGATTCTCATGTTTATTACAACATAAGCATCCCCAAAGGATAATCTGAGAAAAAACTACAGAGTTATCCTATATTTATTATAAATTCTAATTCTGAGTACCTCTTCTAATTTTATTAGTTTGCCTACTCATACCTTTGCTCATAATTTGTCAATTGCTAAGAATAAGATGGGCTCCCCAAAAACATTCTAAATTGCAAACTTTTTATTATATATGGTTTCCCCAAACTTACTCCTAACCAGTAAAGCTTTACTATGAGCTAACTAGAAAGATGGTTGCCTATAAATGGATTTCAAGTACTAATAAACTCTAGTGTTATTTGATCAAGCAAAACACAAGTTATTAAATATAAAATTTTCAGAACTGAAGGCTCTAGTGAATAGATAAAGTCCTTGGATCAAATTGATGTGCTCCAATTTCAGAGAGATCGAGGAACTGTATCACAAGCACAAAAAATGAAGGCAGCAAGTAGCTTCTTGGTCACATCACCCTGGACTGATTAGAATCTGATTTCATGTGGCGATTAATATTCTGTCTAAACTTAATACCATTTCAATATGATTAAACTATAATTCTGCTGTACTGAGAAGGAACCAAGAAATACATATGTATGCATATGTGAACATGTGTGTGCATATTTATCAAAAAGTCTTAATACTGGTTCAAGTCAATCAAGAGATAAGGTGAGTCACTGTGCATATCACTCTGAAGACCTCAAAGTTTCATTCTGGTACAATTACTTCTGTCATAAAATAATGTATTATTATCATTATTTAGTGAGATTCTTTCTTAAGTTTAGGTATTAAAAACCCAACTAATTCTAAAATGTAAAAATTCTGTGCGGCACATATTAGAATCTTAAATAACAAACTTTAAACAAATATTTTTATGATAATTTTTATCTTCAGTCACTTACTAAATTCATACTATCTTACTATGAAATAAAACATAAAATCATTTAAACACTTTTTCTATCTTGCACTGTTCATGAAAATTACCAACTTAAAAAAGCATCAGATGACATATGTGAAAAGAGGAAGACCACAATTATCCTGCCAATACCCAACTGATAGAAGGATCAAGAAAGCTTGGGCAAACATTGTGGTATAAGACGGATACCTTTCTGAATTCTATGTATACAGCTATTATTGATAATTTAGATAGGTACTAATTACATATCTGTAATCTAAACATTTGGGAAATGTTACCTCCCCCAGAAAGTCTAATAAATAATATACCTGGTCAAAAGAAATCACGAACTACATTATTCATACATAGTACGTCAATCTACTTTTTTCCATAAAAATATTTAGAAATTTGAGGGTTATTTTTACTAAAAGTATCTGCTATTTACATTTTTATTTGAAAAGTTATAAGGTATCAATTTACAATGCATAATGAAGATAGATGTTGGAGAAAAGTATAAAAAATTTATACCCAGATTACTTATTAATTAGGTAATAAGCAGGTCTATTTTCCTATTTCCAAGGTCTGTTTTTAAAATCTGTGATTCCATGTAACATACTAATGCTGAGAGTTGCTTCTCTGACAAACTTACTTGTTTATGTATAAAAAATATATATAACATTAAGATTAAATTATAGTAACCACTGATTTTTAAATTACAGTAGGTTATATATGAATAGGTTTTTTTTTTCCCCTTTACAACATTAACTAACCTTGGTATTTCATCTTCTTCCCACCGAAATAAAGTACCAGTTAGAGAATTTCCTGGTAGCCGATCATTGCAAGATCCAGTTGCACGCAATGGATCACCTAGAAATAGAAAGGTAAAAGGGGATAAATTCTACTTTTAATCTGCATACAATTACCCTTTAGGTAAAATAATATAAAACCTGTATGACTAGCTTCTAAAATTGCGTCCTTAAAATGCATACACACACAGGAATGCATATGTACGTCAGAGAACAATGGTTCCAAACTAAGAGGGAACAAAAGTATTTGTGATATGTATAAGAGAGAAAAATAGACACAATACCCAGATACTGGAATAAAAGTATGACACATTTAAGTGTGCTATTGTGGTAGGTATGATTAAAATCTCATTTTGAAAATAATGAAGAATTAAGAATTTTTATAGACTTTAAATTCCTAGGGTATTCTGTATGAATCGTCACTAAAATTCTAGTGGAAATCAGATTCCAGGTTAAGATTCAAAACATATTTCAACACTATGCCCCCAACAAAAAAATACGTAACACATTTCAGAAGTGATGGCAGTTAACAGCAATGAGTAGAAACCGGGGGCAAATACAAATACAATTTGACCAGTGGTGGAAGAATGGACTAAGCATGTTTGCTTAGTTGTCTAGGTTTCGGGCACTGAGTCCTGGGGTCACACTCTGAAATAGTCTCTAAATTTTAGTAACTTTTCTGTGATCTCTTACAGGAATTTAAATTCTAAGAGAAAGCTTAATTGAGTAGCATGGACAGAATTCTAACATTAAGAAAGATGCTAAATTTGTAATCTTTTCCAGCTAAATTTAATGCTTTTTGTTTGTTGTTGTTTTAAGGAGGCACCGTGTCCAGCATGGAGTCCAGTATGGGGCTTGAACTCACCACCCTGGGATCAAGACCCAAGCTCAGATTAGAGTCAGACACTCAACCATATGAACCACCAATGTACCCCAGTACTTTGATCTTATTTGGTTAGCCTGATCACAAAATAGTGCAATTAAGACTAAGACCAGGTATTATCTTTGTTATTTTAATAAAACACATGCCAAAACATGTAAGTGATTTTATATACTTTCAGATGTTTTTAAAAACTTTGCTGTTAGGTGGCTAGGGCATTAATATGAAATTACTTTGTAAGTTGTAAGTTACCATAAATATTATTTTCTAACAAATTTATATGAAAAAAGAATCTATACAAGTTTACTGATTCAAAGTTATTGATGACATTAAAAAAACCATTTTACCTACTTTTTGCACACTGTTTTAGCATATTTCCCTAAAGAACATGGAAACTCCCTAACTTAAAAAATACACACACACACACACAATTATATACATATATAGTTTTTCAATTGTGGATGATAAAAAATACAAAATACCTCTGTGGTACTCAAAATATTTACTCTGTTTATATACTTCACCTTAACAATTACAGTAATTAGCACCATTTCCATTCATCTGACACCTGATTATATAACAGAAATCCTGAGGAAAAAAACTGTATATTCCTATATACTGTTAAAATTTCTAAATCTTATCTACTTTTTAATTTACTCCATTTTCTTTCTTTTTTTTTTTTTTTAAAGATTTTATTTATTTATTGGGACGCCTGGGTGGCTCGGTTGGTTAAGCAGCTGCCTTCGGCTCAGGTCATGATCCCAGCGTCCTGGGATCGAGTCCCATATCGGGCTCCTTGCTCTGCAGGGAGCCTGCTTCTCCCTCTGACTCTGCTTTCCACTCTGTCTGCCTGTGCTCGCTCTCACTCTCTCTCTCACAAATAAATAAATAAAATCTTTAAAAAAAAAAAAAAAGATTTTATTTATTTATTTGACAGAGAGAGATTACATGTAGGCAGAGAGGCAGGCAGAGAGAAAGAGGAGGAAGCAGGCTCCCTGCTGAGCAGAGAGCCTGATGTGGGACTCGATCCCAGGACCCTGGGATCATGACCTGAGCCGAAGGCAGTGGCTTAACCCACTGAGCCACCCAGGCGCCCCTAATTTACTCCATTTTCAAAAGACTTCATTATGTACATTAACTTGTCTTCCAAAACAAAAATGTTAAGTTATGCATATATATGTAATACATATTAATTTACCATAAGTAAACTGTCAGTTTAATGTGTCTCAGAAACATGGTAAAATATAAAAAAGTGATTTGCTTCTTCTTTCCAAGATTTCACTATAACCTTTTATACAAAACAAGCAAAACAAAACAAACCAAAACCTGAGGGACATTTAGTATAAGGAATTAAGATATAAATTTTATTTCATCATATTTGCAACAATTTCCCTGCTTTTAATTTCCAACTAAATCTCATGTGTTCCTGCCTTCAAATTGTAAAAATTTTCTGTATCTTGAAAAAAAAAATCCTTCTAATTAACATTCTAATTCTCATCTAACTTCTGTAACTAAAACAAATGGCTTACATATATTTGAAAACTCAAACTTTTCTCACGTTTTCCTATTGGAAATAAACTTCTGTGAAAGTTACCTTCTTTTCCTATAAATACCTACTGTTCATAGTCTAGAATCTTTACCATTCTTCAATCCTAATTGAACTATCATCTGTATTTGATACTGATAACCAACCTGCTGTATTCTTTTATTCCCTCGATAACCTTTTTATTTTGGAATAATGTTACATTTATAGAGAAGTTGCAAGGGTAGTACAGAGTTTCTACTGTTAACATTTTACATTATGACAGTACATCTGTCAAAATAAATGGACACAGATGCATCAATATTAACTAAACTGCACACTTTATTTGAATTTCACCAGTTTTTCCACTGTTGTCCACTTTCTGTTTCAGGGTTCAATTCAGTACATCACATGGCATCTAGTTATCCCGTCTCCCTAAGTCTCATCTGGTCTATTTCTGTCTCTCTTTGTTTTTCATAGCCTTGAGAATCATGAGTACAGGCCAGGTAACCTGTAGAACATCCCCCCACATCTGGGTTTGTCTGACATTTTTCTCATCACTGGACTGTGGTAATGGGTTTTTGAAGTATCACAGAGATGAAGTGTCCTCCTCATCACCTCACATGAGGGGCTACACAGTATCACATGACACCACTGAGGATGTTAACCTTCAACATTTAGTTAACTAAGGTATAGTTCTATGGGTTTGATAAATATATAGACGCATGCAGTACCATACAGAACAATTCCTTCACCCTCAAAGTTTGCCTGTATATTTGCTTTGTAGTCAATACTCCCCTCTCCTCCAATCCCTGGCAACCACTAATATGTTTTCCATTTCTGTAGTTTTGCTTTTTCCAGAATGTTTTATGAATGAAATCATCCAATTAGGAGCCTCTGGGTCTGGCTTCTTTCACTCAGTAAAATGTGTTAAAGATTCATCAATGTATGAATTGATAGCTTGATGCTTTTTACTGATTCACAGTATTCCACTGTATGGTTAGATCACAGTTTATCCACTACCCCAATGAGTGGACATTTTGGTTACTTTAGACTTTTAGCAATTATGAAGCTGCTATAAACATTTGCATACAGGTTCTTGGGCAGACATAACTTTTAAATCACTCGGGTAAATGCAGAGGAGAGCAATCACTGGGTCATGTAAATCTACGTCTAACATTATGAGAAACTGCCAAACTGTATTCCAAAGTGGTTGCACTATTTTGCATTCCCACTCGCAATGAATGAGTTACTGTTGTTCCACATCCCTGCCAGCACGTATTGCTAGTTTTTGGATTTTAGCCATTCTAAAAGGTACGCAGTAGTAGCTCTTTGTGGTTGTAATTTGTATTTCCCTAATGATATATAATATTAACAACCATCTTTTCATGTGTTTGCCATTGTTACATCTTTTTCTTTGCTAGGATCTGTCCAGATCTTTGGACTTTATTTTTTAAATATTTATTTCAGAGAGCTTGAGCACAAATGTGCATATTAGGAGAGGGGCAGAGGGGGAGATTCAAGCAGACTCCATGCTGAGTGTGGGGGAGTGGGGCTTGGGCCCATATCCATGAATGCATGAAGTGAGCTGAAACCAAGAGTCAGATGCTCAACCGACTGAGCAACCCAGGTGCCCCTCTTTTGACCTTTTTTTTTTTTTTAAAGATTTTATTTATTTATTTGACAGAGAGAGATCACAAGTAGGCAGAGAGAGAGGAGGAAGCAGGCTCCCTGCTGAGCAGAGAGCCCGATGCAGGACTTGATCCCAGGACTCTGAGATCATGACCTGAGCCGAAGGCAGCGGCTTAACCCACTGAGCCACCCAGGCGCCCTCTTTTGACCATTTTTAAATGGATTGTTTGCTTTCTTACTGTTGAGAGTTCTTTACATATTCTAGATGCAAGTACTTTATCTGGTAGGTAATTTGAAAACGTTTTCTCCCAGTGTGTGACTTACCTTTTCATTAATAGTATTTTCCACAGAGCTAAAATTTTTAATTTTGATAAAATCAACTTAGCAGTTTTCTTTTCATGGATATTTTTTGTATTCTACCTAGAAACTCATTGCCAATCCACGGTCAGGCAGACTTTCCCTTTGTTTTCCTCTGTAAGTCTGATAGTTTTAAATTTCACATTGAAGTCTATGACCCATTTTGATTTTTACATAAGGTATAAAGTATGTGTCTGGGTTCTTTTATTTTTATTTTCTGGCATCCAATGATTGCAGCACCATTTGTTGAAAAAACTATCCTTTCTTCACTGAATTAAGACAGTACCTTTGCCAAAGATAAGTAGATGTTATTTGTGTGGGTCTGTTTCTGGGTTCTCTTTTGTTCCGTCGGTCTGTATGTCCCATCCTTTTACTAATACCATGCTATCTTGATTATTGTAGCTTTATAATAAATGTCTTGAAGTTGGGTAATGTGATTCCTTAAAGCTTTACTCTTGAAAATCTCTACATTGCCCCCCTCACCAAAAGAAGGATCTCCCAGATAAGAAATAACCAAGCCCTCACAAAAATTTAGGGAAACAATTCCTGCAGGGAAGGAAGTTAAGCAGTGAAGTTATCCTTCTCCTGCCTTTTTATATCTTTTCTCTTCCTGCCTTCACTTTCTATTCCTTTTCTCTATGGAGAAAAAGAAAGATACTGGGCAGACAGACTACTTCATCCTTTATCAGATGATTTCTATCTCGGGATCCTATGGACTATTTATACAACTTGTTTTATACAGAATTGTATAAAATTCTAAGATTTTGAGATGCCAGAAAACCTGGCATTTAGTAAACTGTAAGTTGCACCTAAAACTAAGATTACTATCTAGTAGAATTAGTTATGAACAAATGAATTATTTTGGTCTACTTAAAAAGGTGAGTCATATATTGGTCAATGCTTCAATTTTTGTGGATTTAAAATATGTAGTATTTAAGTTTTCAATATAACAAAATCTGTTTTCAGAAATAGTATTACTGCATCTAAATTCTTTCATGTAAAGGTATTATCAGCATCATGGAGAGACATGACAAACACAACTATAAGTATGTATAACATTATATAGTAAAACATTGCAAATAGTATTATATTTGATAAGGATTCTGCATTATAGTTTTCCAAACTGCATTTGTAATTCCAGTACCTGAATTCCTTGTAAGTCTTTAGAGCATGCGTATGTGCACATGTGTGCACACATCAGTGTTTGCTAGGTTTTGCTCATAGAGAATTTTCTTGTGTGTCTGGTATATTCTAAATTGTGTGAACATATTATATTTGAAATGTTATTTTTAGGAATAATTTAAGACCTGTAGTAAAATTCTACAGTAGAATTTAGAATTTGCCTCTACTGAATGGTGAGTATATGACCAGACCATCACTACCTCAGATCAAGTTCTAGATCTGGGAATCTCTTTTATTCCCAAGGAATTCAAATTCAAATTTATTCCCAAGGAAGTATCTTAAAGCTGTTCCACTTCCTAGTTTGTAAGGACATCTTACCCAATGAGACCCTGGGTTTTGTTTCTGCCTCTCTCATTTGGAAAGGCTGTCTCAATGGAGAGTCCAAATTTTCCAGGGTGAGCAAAACCCTCAGGGCAAAGGTTGATTTTCAGCAGTCTATTTCCTCTTTTGGCCAGTATTTCTTTGCTGTTTTGTATCTCTTTAATGCATTTAAGATTTTTAAAAAATCTTCTTAGCCTTTAAATTGTTTTTAATAGGAAGGTTAATTATAATCACTTAGTCTGTTATTGAGCAGGGGGAAAAAAAAATCCTCCCTGGTTACTTTTTTGAGCATAGTTTGGATACTGTAGAAGAAATGTAAGAAGTTAAACCAAAAAGAATAGACAGCAAACTATGAGATAAAAAAAGCTAGCCTTTGGTTTAATAAGTATGG
Organism: Mustela lutreola; assembly: GCF_030435805.1. Classification (NCBI taxonomy): domain Eukaryota; kingdom Metazoa; phylum Chordata; class Mammalia; order Carnivora; family Mustelidae; genus Mustela; species Mustela lutreola. Next base: position 20,974,061 of record NC_081295.1, on the reverse strand, counting down.
CAGTGAATAAAAAGAAAAAATTAAAACAGGACAATAGCATTGGCAGAAAAAGAATGTTGGGTTCATTTTGTTTCAAGCAGAAGAGAAGGAATTCGATGAGAACAAAAACAAAAGATGCTAGACCATCTGACCCGGAAATTCTATTCCTAGATATGTGCCCAAGAGAAGTGAAAATATATGGCTACACAAATATCTGTACTTATGTTCAAAGCAGCTTTGCTCATAATAGCCAAAAAGTGGAAACTCAAATTTTCCATCAGTTGATGAGCTCATGAACAAAATGTAATATGTTCATAAAATAGAGTGTTATTTGGCCATAAAAAGAATGAAACACTAATAGATGTTATAACATGGATGAACCTTGAAAACATTAGGCTAAATGAAAAAAAAATACAATTCCATTTATGGGAAATGTGCAGGCTGGCAAACATACAGAGACAGAAAACAGATTAGTGGTTGCTAAGGGGTGGGAGGCATGGAAGGGTTAAAGGTGACTGCTAAAGACTACAGATTTTCTTTTAGAAGTGCTGAAAATGTTCTGAATTTGATTGTGGTGATGGTCGTACAACTCCGTGACTATACTAAAAGCCAATGAATTGTCCATTTTATTTTATTTATTTATTTTTTTAAAGATTTTATTTATTTATTTGACAGAGAGGCAGGCAGAGAGAGGGGGGGAAGCAGGCTCCCCGCCGAGCAAAGAGCCTGATGCGGGGCTCGATCCCAGGATCCTGAGATCATGACCTGAGCTGAAGGCAGAGGCTTAACCCACTGAGCCACTCAGGTGCCCCTGAATTGTCCATTTTAAATGAGTGAGTTGTATGGTATGTGAATCATATTTCAATAAAGTTATTACAAAAAAATTCTTTTGAGATTCTTTTCCTGATGAACCCTAATACCATTTTCATATTCCTTTTTTTTTTTTTTTAAAGATTTTATTTATTTATTTGACAGAGAGAAATCACAAGTAGGCAGAGAGGCAGGCAGAGAGAGAGGAGGAAGCAGGCTCCCTGCTGAGCAGAGAGCCCAATGCGGGACTCGATCCCAGGACCCTGAGATCATGACCTGAGCTGAAGGCAGAGGCTTAACCACTGAGCCACCCAGGCGCCCTGCATATTCCTTTTTATTCTTTATCAACTCAGCAGTTATTTTCTAAATATATGTCATTTTATGAATCATCAATTACATAACATTTGTTTCAAAGCTTTAATTTGAACTTGTGGAATTAACCTTACTTTTCCTTCTTGCTTTTCGGAACTTGACAGCAGCCAGATTTATTAAATTCATTCCATAGAGATTGTAGTCAATGAACAGCTGTAGGAGGTAGGGAATATGCGCTTCATGAGGCTGGTAAAATTTATTCATTATGGCTCCACTTTGCAAAAGTTCACATATCCTAAATTAGAAAAAAAAGTTATATCATGAAATTATGGTTCCTAAAATGTCAAATGAAACATTATACTACTATAGAGAATGAAACACATTATATTAGCACACAAATTTTTTATTTTAATTTTACTGAAAATTTGTATTTTGTTAGAAATTAAAAGTTTGGTCAAGTTTTAAAGTCAGCTGCACACTCAAAGAAAATGACAAAAAACTACTTGGATGAAGAATATTTTGACCTCAAAAACCAACTTAATACTAATTATATTAAAAAAATAGGATGTGAAAAGTTTCTAAAATATGAACTTTTCCTGGGGTGTCTAGCTGTCTCAGTCAGTGGAGTATGTGACTCTTCATCTCCAGGTTCTAAGTTTGAGCCCCAAATTGGGTGTAGAGACTACTTAAAAATAAAATCTTTAAAAAAAAAAGAGTTTCTCCTTTTAAACACTGAGAGAAACATTTTACAAGATTATTACAAACATCCTGAAAAAGGATTTATGACTCAAATCCACTACTCTGAAATACTGCTATTTTAATATTTGTCTTCTCTTGAGTTATTTTTCCTTCATGATGGAGAACACAAACAATAGGTGATTATAAAAAGTGTAAGTGCTATGCAAGGGAAGTATATGAAACATCTAGAAGGGATTAATAAGATAAAGGTACAGAAGTTGTTTCTGCAAAGCCTTCTTGAAGAGAAATCTCTAAGCAGGAGACTAAATGATGAATTAAAGATATTTCTTCTCTAAAGAAAGGGAAGAGTATTTCACACAATAAAATTATACATATGAAAGGTCACAAGAAAACACGGCCTATTTGGGAACTGAAATCATTGCGTGAGGCTTAGTGACAGGCTGTGGAGAGTGTGTCTACAGGGGTGTGGGCTAGAGAGATAATGAAAAGTCAGATCATGCAGTCTATTAAAACATTCCAAGAGATAGTAGAATTTGCCTTTGAAGTAAAGAGCAGGAAAGACAAATGACCAGGGTAGCTAGACAATACACAGGACTAGAGCTAGGAAGTGAGAAAGCTATTTTGGAAAAACTAAGATGATGGTAGCGTTGACAAAGACTATGGCACTGTGTTGATTCAGGAGATATATAAGGAATAGTCAAGCCTTGGGGACTGATTAGATGCAGAGGATATGGCAGAATAAGAGTTAAGGAGGATGTCTAGATTTCTTGCTGCCATGTTACTGAAATAGAAAGGACTAGGGACACCTTGGTGGCTCAGTCGGTTAAGCCACTATCTTCGGCTCAGGTCATGATCCCAGGGTTCAGGGATCAAGTCTCACATCGGGCTCCTTGCTTGGCAGAAAGCCTGCTTCTCTCTGCCTCTGCCTGCTTGTTCCAAATAGAAAGGACTAGAAGAAAACAGGTTTCTCTGCAGAATTTCAGAGAGGGATTAAGGATAAACTCCGTTTTAGACATCTTGGGGTTTAGGTATTGTGGGGTATTCAGGTAGGTTTCCATGAAAATACTGACAATGAATGACAATGAGAATGGGGACAAGAATAACTTCATTTACACAACAGAGGCAGCTAACATATTTAAGGACTATGTATTAAACATTGTGTTAGTTGTTTCAAATGCTTAATCTCAGGTAATCCTCACTACAAACCTATGATACTATTATCCCCATTTTATAAATAGAGAAACTGAGTCTTAGATTAAAAGGTTGTCCCAAATCATACAAATTAAAAGCGGAAGAGCTAAAATAGAAGTTTTCTCTGATTTGTGAGCCCTTACTCTTAACTGCAAAGCTATTCTATTTATCCAGAAGATGGTGTGATACATTGATCCAGAGCTCTGGAGGAAAATTTAGGCTATTGATATATACCTGAAAGTCAAATGCATAAAGATTAACAAAAAGAAAAAAACTAAACCAAACCATAACAGTAGATAAGGCTGTACAGTGAGGTGAGAGTACAGAGAGAAAAGCTGAAAGCCTAAGACATAAGCCCAAGAACAGCTGCAGATGTTAAAAGAGGAACCAACAAAATGGCATAAATATGAATAATCAGACAGGTATAAGGAAAATCAGAGGAGGCTTATATCAAAGAAATAAACACCTGGGGTTATTTTAAAGCACTATAACCACAGACATAAGGTCAGAAGTTAAGGACAAAATGGTATTAACTAGATTTAGCAACATGGAGATCTGATTTTGACAACACAGATCCTCTCGAAAGGGTCTAAGGAATCCCCAGTGCACAATTTAACAACTACTTTTCTAGACTGATGAGTTCCATTTTCCCTATGAAGTAGAAGGCAAAGCCTTGGGAGGGGCTTCACACTGGAGTAAAGAGGGTGAAGAAAGGTAAGAAGAAAATTAGAGAAAAGCAGAAATAAGACAAGGCAGGGCCCAGGAGAAGTTGAAGACTATGAATTCACAGTGGCACCATTCTGTTGTGATTTTTTTGTATCCTAAAAATAATCAGAAGCCAGAGTTTATAGCAGAGAAAAAAAGGTAAATAAGCAGATTAACCCAGAACTGATGGTTAACCTGGCAGACAAAGGAGTTGAAAAGATAGAGAATAGAATCTGAGCTGGATAGGAAAGAAATTAATTGCAGGAGAAAGTTATACAGAATGGGGCAGTAGTCTTGAGTCCAGGGAGTTTAAAGCCTCAAAACAAAACAGGGATACCTAGATGGCTCAGTCATTAAGCGTGGGCCTTCAGGTCAAGTCAGGATCTCAGGGTCCTGAAATCAAGCCCTGCATTGGGCTCCCAGCTCAGTGGAAAGCCTGATTCTCCCTCTCCCACCCCTCCTGCTTGTATTCTCTCTCTGTCTCTCTCTGTGTGAAATAAAGAAAATCTTAAAAATAAATAAACAAAAAAACCCCAACAACATATAAAGGATCTTATTAGAGCCATGAAAAGGTTCTAAAACTGAATTATAGTGGTAAGTGTACAATTCAGCAAATTTACTTAAAAAAAAAAAAATCACTGAACTGCATATCCTTAAAATGTGTGAATTTTGTGGTAAATTAGATCTCAAGAATTTTTAAAAAAAGAAGACTGTAGTCAGAAATCAAGATGTCTGCATTTAAAATCTCAGAGGCAGGACAAATTTCAGGGTGTGGTAAGAGTAGGTACTAGGTATTTATCCTAAAGATGCAAACGCAGTGATCTGAAGGGGCACATGCGCCCAAACGTTTATAGCAGCAATGTCCACAACAGGCAAACTATGGAAAGAACCTAGATGTCCATCAACAGATGAATAGATAAAGAAGATGTGGTGTATATATGTATATATATAATGGAATACTATGCAGTCATCAAAAGAAATGAACTCTTGCCATTTGCAATGATGTGGATGGAACTAGAGGGTATTATGCTGAGTGAAATAAGTCAATCAGAGAAAGACAATTATCACATGATCTCCCTGAGATGAGGAACTTCAGAGGCAGAGTAGGGAGTTTGGGGAGTAGGGAAGGAAAAAAATGAAACAAGATGGGATCAGGAGGGAGACAAACCATAAGAAAATCTTAACCTCACAAAACAAACTGAGTGTTGGGGGAGGGAGGATACGGAGAGGGTGGCTGGGTTATGGACATTGCAAAGGCTATGTGCTATGGTGAGTGCTGTTAAGTATGTAAGCCTAACGATTCACAGACCTCTGGGGCAAATAATACATTATATGTTAAAAAAAAAAAAATGGCAGTAAAGTTCACAGGAGATGAGCAAGTAGAGAAAGCAAGAGACTAGTCTCCAAATGGTATATATAGGATTGATTCATTCTATAGAAAGTTATTGACTACTCAGTGCCAGACACATATATTCTGAACACTGAGGATTATACATCAAACATAGCAGAAAAAATTCTTTGCCTGTGGACTTACGTTCTAGCAGGACACCAATTGTATGTGGAAAATTTTTTTTTACGATTTTTATTTATTTATTTGAGAGAGCAAGCGAGTACATGCTGGGGGAAAGGACAGAAGAATAAACACCCCGCTGAGCAGAGAGCCTGATGCAGGGCTTGATCACAGGACCCCAGGATCGTGATCTGAGCCCAAGGCACAGATGCTTAACCCACTGAGCCACCCAGGTGCCCCGCATATGGAAATTTTAAAAAGAGGACATGTGTGTATATGTGTGTATATATATGTATGGAAAATAAAAGGATAGGGGCGCCTGGGTGGCTCAGTGGGTTAAGCCTCTGCCTTCGGCTTAGATCATGATCTCAGGGTCCTGGGATTGAGCTCCACATCAGGCTCTCTGCTCAGCAGGGAGCCTGCTTCCCCCTCTCTCTCTGCTGGCCTCTCTGCCTACTTATGATCTCGCTCTCTCTGTCAAATAAATAAAATCTTTTAAAAATAGGGAGAAAAGTTAAGAGCAAGGGTAAATAAAAAATAAATATTTTAATTTATATAAAATAAGGAATTTTATATTTCATATAAAATATGAAAATCTTTTTCATATATACTATAGCCAACACAGCACCTATAATGTGCCAGGCACTGTTTGGAGCGATTTACAGATATTAACACATTCGATTATCAGAACGAAGTGTGCTAACATCAACCCTATTTACAGATGAGGAAGATAAGTCACAGACAGAGAAAATAACTTGCCTAAATCGTCCCAGGAGATAAGAAGTAGAGCCAGATTTTGAATACAAGTAATCTCTCAATAAATCAGGGAATTTCAATAGCCACTATGATAACCTGACTATATAATTTAAAGCAAACTTACTGGAAAGAGTTTAATAAGTATTTGACTGTTATAGTCAGAAGTAAGAAAAACAGATTAGATGTATACTTCACATAGAACTAGGCTATTTTTAAAGATAATGCACATTTTATTTATGGGTCCCCCTCTAGCATACTTGAGGCTGAGAAAGGGTAAAAATGATTAAGGTTTACTCTCTCACCACTGTGTGTGCAAGACAGGGTAAGAATTCACAGTGATTGTTCTTTTGGACTCCATGGATATAAGAAAGTGTGACCAACGGAAGTGGTATAAGAAACATCATTGTCTGTAAGTGCCTGTTCTGAAAAATTGTTTTGGTGCCCTACATAACAGAAGCTGTTTGGGATAAGGGTGGGAGCAGATTATAGAGAAAACTAGTTTTCACTGGTTACCTGGAAAAGAGAATAACTAACCATTGGGATTAAGACAGTGATTCAGTGAAGCACTCAGTTGGCCTAATTCAGAATAAACCTCACATAGTTGGTAGCTGTGCCTCTCTTGGTGCCTAAATCCACTCTGGGGAAACATTCAATTTGTGTCTTACCAAAAGGTTACCTTTTGAAACCTAGTACTTACTAGCAGAGAGGTCTTCTGAAAAAACAACAGTAAGCATTTCTCTAACGACACTTTTATCCTACTCATCACCACACAGAATGAAAACCCTTGTTGTGAGCCCCAGAGGACGACTGAAATCTTTACATGTGCCCTTCCTGCCATTAATGACTTAGACTCCAGGACCACTGAAAAAATAAGATATAGACAGACTTACTGAGGGAAAGAAAAAAACAAAACAAAACAAACAAAAAACCTGGGATATAAAATTTCACTAACATTAATAAAGAGTCAAAAGGATTTTGAGTTCTTAGTTTATACTCTGGCCTCACTCTCATATATTTCTTTTTGCTTTGAAACTAAAGAGCAAATTTCTCCTGGTTTTGAACATTTGCCCCGGCTACTAAGATCCTACAAGGCAGCCATCATCGAAGCGGTAAGGGGCCATCAAACAAGGTCCTTTCACTCTTAAAATATTCTTCTTAGAGGCCAAGTTATGGGTCTCTTTTTGCACATAAATATACATATGGTCTCTTCCTTTAATAATGCTACAACCTATATAATCCTTTCTTCTAGATTTTTCTTATTATTACCAAAATACTTAAGTGATAGTTATTCATATTTTTATTTATCTTGTACCTTTTCACCATCGCAGGATTATAAAGATAGATCTTCATAAAGTGTCTTTCCTTCTCATGATAACCATAAAAAGGCCTGAAATAAAAGAAAAAGATGTTTCAAATTATTTTGTGCATTCAGAGATGAAGTAATGCAGCTTGTTTCCCAAATTAGACTCAGGTGACCTAATTCAGTCTTATTTATATTATTAACCAAAACCCTAAAAAACAAACAAAACCATTCAAAACCTTCCAATTAAATCTACAATAGGTTAATATATAAAATACTGAAATCTGGTTACTTAAGAAGTTTATACAAATAAGACTTTCAAAAACTAGGGACAAAAAGGAGTGGTAAACCATTTATACCTTAATTTCAATAATAATATCTCTATTAAAAAATGGCTCTTTTTGGGCACCTGGGTGGCTCAGTGGGTTAAAGCCTCTGACTTCGCTCAGGTCACGATCTCAGGGTCCTGGTATCAAGCCCTGCATTGGGCTCTCTGCTAGGCAGGGAGCCTGCTTCCTCCTCTCTCTCTCTCTCTGCCTGCCTCTCCGTCTACTTGTAATCTCTCTCAAATAAATAAATAAAATCTTTAAAAAAAAAAAAAAAAGGTCTTTTCTCTTTACTCTAACCATGTATAAAAAAACCAGAGACCTTTCAAGTACCTTCTTGACCTATTTCCCATTTTTTTTCTGTCAAAAGCTGTATTTCTTCACTAATAAAGTCCTTTAATTAATAGCATTCAAGTCCTTTAATTAATAGCATTCATGAGGCACCAGGGTGGTTCAGTCAGTTAAGGGTCTGTCTTCAGCTCAGGTCATGATAACAGGGTCCGGGGATCGAGCCCCACATTGGGCTTCCTGCTCAGTGGGAAGCCCGTTTCTCCCTTTCCCACTCCCCCTGTTTGTGTTCCCTCTGTTTCTGTCAAATAAACAAACAAAATCTTAAAAACAAACAAACAAAAAACAGCATTCATGTTACTTTGCTTATTTGTCTCTGTTTATTATTGATTTTGTAAGTTCACTAGCCAGGGACAATTTACCTATATTATATATGCACACATACACGTGTGTGTGCATAACACACATCCAACTCAAATGAAGCCTACGAAAACTGTGCAGACAGGAACTTAAGAGATTGAAAAGACCATGGCCTTACTTGAGGACCCTAATTATGTTAAGGCAGGATTTTTCTCAAGGGCATTAGCTAGAATGGGAAAGGAAGAAGCAAAATCCCACATGGTCAGGAGAGAAACAAGTCTTCAGTGCAAGATGAAATAAGTTGGAATATCATGTTGCATCATTTCAGAAGGATCTGAAACTACACCAGTACCTCTGATATACAGACTACCATAATCATTTTTTTTTCTTAAGTATGTTCCATGTCCAACATGGGGCTTGAACTCACAACCCTGAGATCAAGAATTACATGCTCTATAGACTGAGCCAGCCAGGTGCCCCCAGACTATCACTTTCAAAGATAATATAATTAGAAATAATATATAAACAAGTATGAATTTGCATATAAAATAAAAAGTTTCATATCTTCCTAGAGTTTATCTGTAAATAAGTGGTTGGTTAAATCTTTAGGTGGGTAAACCCATTCACTTTCATTCAAAAAATACTGTCCCTTTATAATGGGCACTAGATAGAATTTATCCTCATTAGGATACCATTTCTGTCATGACAGTGTAGTGGACATCAAATACAGGAATAATCTGGCAGCAGAGTCATTATCTAGAGTATAAACTTTTTTTTTTTTTTAAAGATTTTATTTATTTGTTTGTTTGTTTGTTTGTTTGATAGACAGAGACCACAAGTAGGCAGAGAGGTCAGCAGAGAGAGGAGGAAGCAGGCTCCCTGCTAAGCAGAGAGCCCGATGTGGGGCTCGATCCCAGGACCCTGGGACCATGACCTGAGCCAAAGGCAGAGGCTTTAACCCACTGAGCCACCCAGGTGCCCCTAGAGTATAAACTTTTATTTCCCCTAGCTAGTTTAAGCTTTTAGGTCTCAGCCATCTACATGATTGTTGTAAAGCAATTTCTATTTTAAAAAAACCAAAACCAAAAACAAAATCCAACCATTTACCAAGTCTTAAAAGGTTCTTTATCTTGTCCCTACCACTCACTCCAATCTTGTGTCCTATCACTCCTCCTTTAGCCATCCTGAACATTTCAGCCCCTCTAACTTACTCCACTCTCAAGTACTTGCCATTCTTTCTGCCTGGAAAGCTTGCTCTGAACACTGGCATGGTTTGTTTTCAGTCTTCATTCAGGTTTCTACTGAAACTTCCTCACTTCCTCGTAAAAGCCTTCTCTGACCATCACTCCTTATCCCTTACCCTTCTTCACTCTTCCCCCCCGCCCCCCCACCCTACTTTTTTTTAAAAACACCTAACCACTTCGTGTAGTTGGCCACTATTTACCCCATTTTTGTTGCCATGAAACAAAGACACATTACATGAATGATTTCATTCTCTCTCACTGGCAAAATTTCAACTGTTTATTCCTCCTGCTATGGTATTTCTCATATAGATAGAGTTCTCTACCTGGAGACATGAGTTATTTTTAGCCAGATAAATAGGGGAAAAATTTAAATGTGCAGTGTAGTACATGTTTTCTTTGCTTTGTTTTGGTTTTGTTCACGATCTTTAGGGTTTTGTAATTAAAATTTCATAAATTTCAAAAACTGAATATAAGTTAAGACTATCAAACCTCTAAAATTCTTTCTAAATCTAGGATATAGATTTGGAGTATTAGGATATATATAGATTAGGATATAGATTGGAAATTCTATAGATTCAATTTTCTGCTTCTGTAAAATCTAACTGGCAACCCTTACCTCCTGCTGTTGGCTTCAGTTGGTTTTGCTAAAAGAATTCCTCAACAGGGAGATCCTTTGGAAGGAAGAAGGCAGGATGGAACAGAGTTTGAAAAGGTATTTTATGCTTAAAAAATACCTGATAATTAAGTGTTTTTTAATAACAGTAAGAAAGAAAATGAAAATGAATAGCAAAAGATCTCAATTAACTTACATGGATTAGGAATCTCTTTTTAGGATATTTTCTAGAATCATGGCAGCTAAATAGCAAGGAATTCCAGAAATGAACCTAAAGTCCTAATCCTATCTCTTGACCTAGCCTCAGGATAATGCATTATCCAAAAAGACTGGAATTAAACCTGTACAAATTTTAATTTGGTAGTTATGCGCAACCTTGTCTAAAGAAATAGGAAAAACTGAAGGACTAAAATAATCATAGAAGCTAAAATGTATGGTAATAAAAAAGGGATCTAGGTTAGGAAAAAAGTTAGAATAAGGGGAAAAAGAGAAATGGCAGCCATAGAACGGCTCATCTTTCACTTCAGGTATTCGGATTCTTAAAAACATGACAATGCCTTTAAGAAAATACCCATTAAAAATACAGAAAGACTGGTAAGTGGGACACCCGGCTGGCTTAGTTGGTAGAGCATGTGACTCTTGATCTCAGGGTAGTGAGTTCAAGCCCTGTTGGGGAAAGAGCTTACTTTTAAAAAAAAGACTGGTAACTATTCATTTTATTAGGCCGTTTGGAAACTCAACTTTGAAATGAGAATATGTATAGGAAATTCCTTAGAAACGATTAAACATTAAAAAATTAGAATATAAAGCTGATAATTATCTTTAACCTAATTGTTACTATCATAGGATAGGTGTGAACTTGTACCTTATTCATTTATGCAACCAAATAGTTGCTGAGCCATATTTACTAAGTGTCCAACACCATACAAAGTGCTAAGGACATCACGGTGGACAAGACAAACATGGTCCTTTTTCTTGCAGAGCTTACATGCTAGTGGGAGAAATACATAAAAATTAAGTAAATGAAAATTAAAATAATTGCCAACTATATTAAGTGCTGAAGGAAACAAAGAATGGGCAGAGATACAGAATAACAATAATGACAACCTATTTTTAAGTAAGGAAATCAGAGAAAACTTCTTTGAAGAGGTAAAGGATTTAAAGGACTGGAGAAGGATAGAGCACTCAAGGAAAGCAAACTGCATGTATGAAGCTGGGAAAGAGCTCAGCACATCAGAGGAACTGAAAGAAGACCCATACAAAATTTCTAGATGGAGCATAGTAAATTTAAGTATGGAGGTAGGTAAGGGTCAGATCACATAGGCTGTGGTTAGAAGCTTAAATTCATTCCAATAACAATATGAAGCCATTCAAGGATTTTTTAAAAAATTTTATTTATTTATGGGGCACCTGGGTGGCTCAGTGGGTTAAGCCACTACCTTCGGCTCAGGTCATAATCTCAGGGTCCTGGGATCGAGTCCCGCATTGGGCTCTCTGCTCAGCGGGGAGCCTGCTTCCTCCTCTCTCTCTCTCTGCCTGCCTCTTTGCCTACTTGTGATCTCTCTGTCAAATAAATAAATAAATAATCTTTAAAAAAAATTTATTTATTTATTTGACAGAAATCACAAGCAGGCAGAGAGAGAGGAAGAAGCAGGTTCCCCGCTGAGTAGAGAGCCCGATGTGGGGCTTGATTCCAGAACCCTGGGATCCTGACCTGAGCCGAAGGCAGAGGCTTTAACCCACTGAGCCACTCAGGTGCCCCCATTCAAGGATTTTAAGTGATTTTAAGAGGATTCAGTGTATCTTAAAAGAAGAGTACTCTCGTGGCTCTGGAGCAAGACAAAAATAGAAGGAAATTCCATTAAAAAGATACTGTGATGGTCCAGAGGAAAGCCTAGATTAAGGTGGAAGTAACAGAGAGACTTTAAGATAGTTTTCATATAAACATCTCGAACTCAAAATGTTCTAACATGAGCTCCAAATCTTCCCTGTCAGCCTGTTCTGCCTGCACCTTGCATTCTTTTAGCAGTATGGACTCAAATATTTATAGTCATCTTTGACTCCTGTCACAACTTTCATCCAATCAGACAGCAAAGCTTATTGACTCAAACCTCAGAATAGATCCAGAAGCTGACCACGTCTCACTACTCCCATTACTACCTAAGTACAAGTCAGTGTGTTTTCTCATCTCACCCAGATTAATGAAACAGAACCCTAATGCCCTCCCCTGCTTCTACCCTTATCCCCGATGATCTACTTTTCACAGAACTGCTAAAGTAATCCTTTCAAGTTTAAGTTAAATTGTGGCTACTCAAATTTCTGTAAGAGCTTTAGAGTAAAAGTCATAGTCCTCAGAACAACCCACTGCAGTAGTTCACAAATTTCAGTGTGTATCAGAATCAATACAAAGGCTTATTAAAACACAAATTGCGGGGCGCCTGGGTGGCTCAGTGAGTTAAGCCGCTGCCTTCGGCTCAGGTCATGATCTCAGGGTCCTGGGATAGAGTCCCGCATCGGGCTCTCTGCTCAGCAGGGAGCCTGCTTCCCTCTCTCTCTCTCTGCCTGCCTCTCCGATTACTTGTGATTTCTCTCTGTCAAATAAATAAATAAAATCTTTAAAAAAACAAAAACAAAACAAAAAAAACACAAATTGCTGGGCCCTACCACCAGAGTTCTGATTCTTTAGGTCTAGGATGGGACCCAAGAATATATTTTAAGTAAGTTCCTAGGTATGTTAATCTGAGTCCTCTGAGAAGTAGATGCCATTATATGCAAGAAATTTATCAGGGGAAACGACTGTGAGAAAATGAGGAGGGCCCCAGGAGAGCCTTGGATAGTTACCAAACTTAAAACATGTCTGATCCCATGTGAAACAGAGAGGGACAGAAGGAAGATCAGTAGAAATGTCTTCTATTGTAATGTAATTCTAATCAAAGTACAGAATGAATTTCAGAGAGTTCTCAAGGTCTCCCAGAAACAGGCCTGCCTTCGTACCCTTACCAGGTTTAGCCACTGGTTAGGAATAGCGTACGGAAAGCAGCTTCAGTACATATGGAATGATAGATAGATTTCACCATGCTGGTGGGGCTGTTGTTCAATCTTGCTTGCTGTATTTGGAGATCTGACAGATGCATTCTCACAGCTGTCAAATCAGGTAAAGCTGATGTTGGTGATCCTGGAAACCATACTTTAAGAACCACTGGCCAACATGACATCCATCCATTCATATCTCTCTAACCTCATTTTGTCCTACTCTCTTTTTCCTCCATTCTGATCACCCCCATGTAATTCCTACTCCCTCACCTTCAAGTCTTTGCTCAAATGTCATTCACCTTGTCAATGCCACCTTCCCTGATGACCTTGTATAAAATTGCCACCAGTCCACTTTCCTACCCTATACTACTAATCCATCAGATACTACTCTTCATCTTTGTTCCATAGCACTATCATGTAATAAATATTTATTTTGTGTCATATCTTTAAGTTATGTTCTGTTTCCAAATACTAAAATATAACCTCCATGGGGGCAGGGATCTTTGTTTTGTTCACCAATATATCCCAAGCACCTAGAATAGTGCCTAGCAAATGGAAGATGCTCAATAAATATGTTAAAATAAATCACATGAAATTCTACAGTTCTAAGAAGTGGAGAAATGGAAAAGGTTAAACCATCTTTCACTGCAATAAAAATTTACTTTAAAAAATTAAAGCATAGGGATGCCTGGGTGGCTCAGCTGGTTAAGCCACTGCCTTCAGCTCAGGTCATGATCCTGGGTCCTGGGACTGAGTCCTGCATCAGGCTCCTTGTTCAGTGGGGAGCCTGCTTCTCTCTCTGCTCTGCCTGCCACTCTGCCTCCTTGTGCTTGTGTGCTCTCTCTCTGACAAACAAATAAAATCTTAAAAAAAAAAAAAAACCAGCATAAAATTTGCCTTACTTCCATTAGATTAGAAGTAAAAGAAAAATAAACAGTATCTCTGAATCAGACAGGTTTTCTTTACTTGGGATGGTACTAGAAATACAAATAAAGAAATTTAAAAAGTTAACATATACTTACATTCCTGATACTAATGACACTTTGAACACGTGCTGAGCAGTGGAAGATGGATTGCCTAAAGCCACATTAAGTGCTCTGTCGATACTGAATGCCATCTGAGAAAGATAGCTTTCTGGCTGCTGTCCATAACCATCGTATGGCACATAGAGGTAAGGAAAGATGCCATGCAGATGAAGACATGTCTTCTGACCTAAAAATGTAACACATTATAAAGTTTAGTCTTGAGATGTATTTTAAAATTTTAACATTACAAGCTCAGAATGCAAATCATTTAAATGTTCTAATGACAATACAGCTTATCTAGGATAAGAGTTGAAAAAAATTAACCCATAATTTAAAGCCACCTATATTAACTGCGTTTTACAACAGAACATTTAGAAGCATTTTATAAACATAAGCATTATAGTATGACTGAAATAGTAGTTTTGGTGAAAATATGTTTGAGTATTTTACCCGCAAAATCTCACTGGTTTTACATACTTCACTCAATCGCCCTATAATAATACCACTTAGTACAGTGTTATGAATCTTACAGAAACTCACTAAAAGTTTTTTAAATAAATCAGTGCATGCCTGTCTTGGCATAAAGGTTTTCAAACAAGAGAATTCCCTGAGACAGCGACTGCTCTGGGAGAAAAGAGAGGGTAAAAGCAGTTCCAGTATGTGGAATTTTGCTATAAGGGTGTGGAAGGGATTTTGGGGAAGAGTAATAATAAAATTTTGCTATTAGGAAAAAAACAGTAACAACAACCAAAAATGACAAAAACAAAGCAAAAGAAAACCTCTACAGATCATTTGTCCATAACGGACCTCTAGATATCTAAACTGCGCATTTGGTGGAGTGGGACGAGAGGGAAACACAATGAGAGGTGAAAAAACAAGCATGCACACTTCCCAGGAAGCCCTTCTATCGGGCAAGGTGCAAAAGGGGTAAACGGGGCTGACCTGCCAACAGACAATCAGGGTTAGCTATGAGAAAGAAAGTAGTATGAGTAAGAAGCCACAAAAGAAGTGCCACAGAAACAGTAATGTATCCATGACAAGGTTAAGTAACAACAGCAACAACAAAAAACAGATGCACCATTACTCTCATGAATCTGGCAGGGCTGTAGAGAAATGGTTCCTGTCCTCAGAGCACTGTCCCTAGGTCCCCTTGGGTACATACCATTTGTCTACTTCAAACAGGGAGAATGGCAGTGATGGCAGAACATATCCATTCTTTCATGCTGTCACTATCACTGTACTGCCCAACACGATCCTTAGGCTTCTTCCCCATCCCTATTCCACTCTGCTTCACGGGGTTTTTTCCTTTTTTGGCAGGAAGGTTAACTATTTGTTTGCTTATTTTTTTTTCTATTTATAATTTAGAATGATTTATATAAAACACACAGAAAGTAGGTCTATGTTCTGTTGATGTATTTATCTTATTTTTAAGGTACAGCTATAACAGAATTAACAAATAAATCTGGAGCAGTTATTACATACAGCAGAGCAAAATTAGAAAAACCAGTCACACAATGGAATAAAATCTATACCCTCCTCTCAAGTGTAGTATTTGGATTTCAACTACCAACTTCACACTTCTGAAGAACTATAAATTGTGCCGCTGTTAGACCAGTTTCTATTGTTAGCAGCAGTTATGTTGCTTAATTTCAAAGGAATGGGAAAAAAAAAAACACCTTTCCACTTAAAAGCAAATTCTTGATTATTTTGTTTCATTTCAAATCTGATTATATCTACTAAATACTGCAATTTCTTAATTCTCTGAAGAGAAAAAAAAAAGCTAAATTTTAACAATGCTTTTTAAATATCTCATGAAAAATGTTACATCCATTAGCATTCAGGACATAAAGCACAATTTGTTTAAGAGCATGTGGCAATGCTAAACCATGGGGGTAAGGAAGATGGGGAGACAGAAAAGTATCCTCTTTTAAGTTGACAAATAAATCTAAGACCAGTGATTACAGTGATTACAGAAGTAGTGTAATAGTGCGGTGCCTGGGTGGCACAGTCGCTTGAGTGTCTGACTCTTGCTTTCAGCTGAGGTCATGATCTCAGGATCATGAGGTCCAGCCCAGTGTCGGGCTCCATGCTCAGTGTGGAGTCCGCTTAAGACTCTCTGCCCCTGAACACTGTGCATTCTGTCTCAAATAAATAAATCTTTAAAAAAACAAAAAAAGAATTAGTGTAATAGTATATTTTATAAGTTTCTAAGTTACTAAGATACTAGTTTTACAGTGTGTATATCTCAATAATGGAAATTTGGATAAATTTTATAAGAAATAATTATAAAACCTGATTTCTACAAGTTTCTTTATAGGGAGGGTGTTCAGAGTTCACAGAATTTTTTTTTTTAAAATACCCACTTTTCATATCTCCTGTGAAGTACGGGCATAAAGACATTATCTTTCTATTTCACAGCTTTGAAGCTACAATAATTTGTGGTATATGACTTAGGAATAAAGCAGAAATAATTTATTCAGCAGGCACTGAACTAGGTACTTCACATATATTCAGTTCTAAAACATATAAAAACCTCGCAAGATCACAAAGCTTAACTTTCCCCAAATCACATACATACTAGGTAATCGAATCAAAATTTAAAAGCAGATCAATAAAATCTTAATTTAACCATGCTGTTTCTATCTAATGTTGGCTTCCTTAATCCTTAACTCTTCAGTTCTTATTTTGTAATGTAAATGCCTGTTTTCTTATCTGACTCTCCCATTTGAAAATTCTTTGCAACTGGTGCTATGTTTGAATGATCATAATATCCCCAGGACCGAACACAAAGCACATTTTATGTGCTTAATAAATACTTATTAAATGGATGAACAAACCCGCAGTAAAACAGAGTAACTGCTTAAGGAGAAAGGAATGATGTAAAAGCCTTGAGTATCTTGGGGAAAAAAAATCTATGAAAACAGAGGGACTTTGATACATCTAAGGATTACAGTTATATGGGGACATAGGTGTTGGGAAGAGTCCCCAGCTTACTGCACTTTCCTACCCTGACTAACCCAAAGTCCCATGCAAAGCTGCAGTCATTACATCAACACAGATGTACCTCCCTCTGGTTCTCCAGCAACTAGGGATGGCTCAGTGCCTTAACACCTTTCCTCAAGAACAACCTCCTGAAAACAGCACAAGAATTCTTGGCATTGCACTTAATGGTTCTAATATAGAATGAGTATCACAGAAAAGAAAATGATGAGAAACAAGATAGAATAGGAAACTCAGAAAGTTAAACTAGGAATAAGAAATGTGTAAAAATCAATATGAGATTCCATTTCTTTTTGGCAACAGGTCCTTTATTATAGTAAAATTTGCAGTTCCATAACAGCACTGCTTTACCTTGACAAGATACAGACCACTTCTATAGACTTCCGTCCATCAGCTCTACACAAGTGTGGGGCCACACATACATAAAGTACCTTAAAGATAAACTATTCTGCTCCACCTCCATCAGTCAGGATTAGATTCAGCTGTGAGAAACCTAATCAGTGACTTAAGCATTTAATTAATGGTTTCTCTCTCGTAATATAAGTCCAGAGCTAGGAAGCTTGTACTGCACATTCGGGCTTTTGCAACATCTAGTTAGTTGCGTAGTTGAACAACTCGTAACTTCAATCCAGAAGCTTTTTCACTATGCTCCAAAGAGCTCCACACACAGGATTCTTTTAAAGAACGTTTATATGAAATTAGTGAAAGCTATGCTACTTTGAAACCCTGCTAAATGATCTAGGATTCTTCGAAGGTTAAGAATAATAAGCTATGTCTAAGTACATGTGGATCCAAAGCAAGCAAGCAACTGGCATTCTTTATCTTCCTAATTTCTGAATGTCCCCTCTTATTGTCATGTCAAACTGAATTAAGGCAGCAAACTTAGGATAAAGACTGTTGTTGGGAGAATAAGTCTACACACACAGGTTTCAAAAATTTTTAGAATTTGGGTTTTCCAATTTGACTGATGTTGTCTACTTCAAAAACTGCAATAAAGTTGTTCCAGGAAAGCTCCACAGAGACCTGTCATAGCATAACTGCTGGTTTTTAAAGACACCATGGCAAAACTGTGTGAAGGTGGCTACTTTGCAATTCTGCGTAAGGAGGGCTTCTATACTCTAAAAGGTGGATGCCTCTGTAACAGCCAGTACTCGGGTACTGTGAATCTCATCTTTTAGGAATTTAGATGTACAGTACACATTAAGACCTCTGTATTCCAGCATTTCTTATGTCATTTCCCCATATTTTCTCCTCCATTTTAAGTGCCTATATTTGGTCTCTTAATTTGGTCTCTTAAATTGTGCATCTAAATTCTTATTAGTTTACCCACAGAAAAATTACCTGTACTTTTTTGTAGATACACTTTTGATAAGCAGAAAGACTAACAAATACCATTCCTCTAATTCTGAGGTCTGCAAATTTTTTTTCTGTAAAGTAGCAGATAGTAAATATTTTAGACGTTATGGGCTATACCGTGTCTGATACAACTACTTAACTCTGCTACTGTAGTCTGAAAACAGCCACAGAAATACATAAGTGAACAGGCATGGCTGTGCTATTCCAATAAGAATCCATTTATGAAAACAGGTAGTGAGAAGGATTTGGTCCACGGATAGTAGTTTGCCAATCCCCGCGCTAACTGATGAGACTTCATCACCTAGAACAGAAAAGCTTAACATCTTTTTTTTCTTTTTAAAATAAGCTGACTGGTCACCACAATCAAAACCATGCTGGCCTAAGAGGATACTAGGAGACTGAATAAGAAATGCTTATTTTGTAACTTGCAACCCATCTCCCAAATTTCAAACTCAATATACATAAGATTTTTTTTAAAACTCTACAGAGCTATTAAATAGAAAAGCTTGGTATATGAAAAGGAAAATGTGTATTTATGGAATTTTTGTTATTTTTAAAGTTTTATATCATTGTCATTACCTCAATCTGTGTCCCTCTAAGCAAAGTCTTTCTTTGCTTCTCTTTAAAGTTTTATTCTTTCTTTCCCCATTCTCACATTCCCACAAAATGAACCAAGCAACACTAAGTGTTCTATCATCTATTATCCTCTAAGAAAAAAACAAGAATGTACATGAAGATTTAGATATTAGGATGTTAAGACCGTATTACCAACAGTAAATAAAATGAAGACATTACAAATTTCCAAAAATAGGAGATAAATTAAATTATGATAAATTTGTATCATGTCTATGGCTCTCATACCAATTCCACATACTGCTTGTTTTTATAAATACAAAGTTATCATAACACACCACATCTGGAATAGTCTATTGCTGCTTTGCTACCAGCAGAGTTGAGCAGTTACAACAGAGACCTTCTAGCCCCCAGAGCCTAAAATATATACTATATGGCCCTTTATTTTTATTTTTAAAGATTTTATCTATTTGACAGACAGAGATCACAAATAGGCAGAGGCCAGCAGGGACAGAGAGAAAGAGGGAAGCAGGCTTCCCGCTGAGCAGAAACCCCCCCGACCCCCCAATTCGGGGCTTGATCCCAGGACCCTGGGATCCTGGCCTGAGCTGAAGGCAGAGGCTTTAACCCACTGAGCCACCCAGGTGCCCCCTATATGGCCCTTTATAGAAAGTTTGCCAACCTCAGCAGCAGATGGTGTTGAAGTATATTTCCTGGTGTGAAGAGATGTTTATGATATATTTATTTCAGGTGATATTCAGGTTTATTTCAATTATAAACATATCTTTACCACAGTAAACAAGATAATGATTTGATTATATTCTTTTTGCTTATATATATTTTGGAAATTTCCAATTTCCAATTTCTTTAAGAGAAAGGTAGGAAGAAGTCATCTGCTTTTAAATGACCCAGAAATTAAAACAAACAAACAAAAAACCACCACTAGGTGTCTGGGTGGCTCAGTTGGTTAAGCATCTGTCGTTGGCTCAGGTTGTGATCCCAGGGTTCTGGGACTGAGTCCAACATCAGGCTCCCTTCCCTGTGGGGAGCCTGCTTCTCCTTCTCTTTCTCATGAATAAATAAAATCTTTAAAGAAAAAAACACTACCAAGAACAACAAAAAACTAAGTATGATAATTAACTTTACAAAGGGCATATGTATATAACTTTGTTAAACAGTTTCTCTTCATATTCTCCATTGTAAATAATGCTTTGGGGCTTCACATTTATTCATGCTATTTTATTTCTTCGACTGAAGTATACATGGCTTTATTAGAATCACTGGCTTTGGGGCACTGGGGTGGCTCAGTTGGTTGAGCAGCTGGACTCTTGATATTGGCTCAGGATCATGGGACTGAGCCTTGCATTGGGCTCCTTGCTCAGCATGAAGTCTGCTTGTTCCTCTCCCTCTGCTCCTTGCCCCAAATAAATAAATAGAATCTTTAAAAAAAAAAAAAAAAATCATTGGTTTAAAGTTATAATCCCACATTACTAACAGAACTATATCCCCCAAGAACCAGATGTCTCACAGGCCTATTTATGCATTTGTCTAATTTATTTTTGTATTTCCAGTGTTAAACATTATTGGTTTTTTCATTCATAAATGTAGACATAAATTCTTTAGTCTTCAAATACTTTGTCAAAGTCCACCATTAGGTATTAGATCATAGGCTGCTCATAATCACAGTCTCCGAATTCATGAACTTTTTATGTTCTACACAGAGATAAAGATGAGTCAATAGGCAATTACAGTACAGCAATTCTATATCCAAAAGACTCAGATTTGTAAGACTACGGATAGGCTTTCCAGAGGAAGCAACGGAAGAACAAAGACAGAATGTTGTGGTATATACAAAAAATCTGAAAGCAAATGAGAATACACAAGGTCTGGGAACAGGAAAAATGTAGTTAGAAAGGAGCAAAGAGTGCAATGGAGAGAAAGGCCAAGTATGCATATGTAAGTGTGAGAGTGTGTATATATTCTGTGATCTGTGTAGATTTGCATTTTATAAAGTTCCCTTGTGGGCACATTGTGAAAGAAGCTAGGGACAGAGTTTTTTTTTGTTTGTTTTTTGTTTTTTTTTTAATTTGACAGAGATCACAAGTAGGCAGAGAGGCAGACAGAAAGAGAGAGGGGGGAAGCAGGCTCACCACTGAGCAGAGAGCCCGACGCGGGGCTCAATACCAGAACCCTGGGATCACGATCCGAGCCGAAGGCAGAGGCCTTAACCCACTGAGCCACCCAGCACCCCCCTGGGACAGAGTTTTAATAGGAAATTAAGTTTAGGGGGCTGCTAGAGTAATACAGAAGAGAGAGTCAGCAGAGATGAAGAAAGCATCAAGAAGGAATGAGGGCACAAAAAATTTAGAGGTAACTGACTAGAACTTGGGAGTAC
The DNA here is from genome assembly GCF_030435805.1 of Mustela lutreola. Classification (NCBI taxonomy): domain Eukaryota; kingdom Metazoa; phylum Chordata; class Mammalia; order Carnivora; family Mustelidae; genus Mustela; species Mustela lutreola. The sequence goes on along the minus strand of NC_081295.1, from coordinate 20,952,586 downwards.
GGTAAAAGAGAAAGAATCAAGGATGATGCAAATTTTTGGTTTAGGCAACTGGATAGATGTAAATGTCATTCAGAGAAAACTGAGAAAGAAGAATAGGCTGATTTCTATTTTGAACTTGTGGAATTTCAGATGTTTATAGAATTTCCAAATGGAGATTTATATTAAGCACAGATGTTGAGCTTAAGAGAGAGAGGTACACAGATATTGAGCTTAAGAGCAAGATCTGGGTAGAGAAGACATATTTGGGAGTCTGAATAACAGATGGGTAAAAATGCTCAAGAGAATACACAGACAAAAGAAGGGGCATAGGTCAGAAACTTGAGGAATAGTAATATTTAAGGGGGGAATAAAGGATTTTGATTTGTGTGGGATATGAAAGAATGACTCCCTGAAAGGGCTGCCAGGCAAGAAAGAGTAGTAACAGCAAATACTTGAAAATATAAGTATGTTAGCCGCGGAAACAAAGCTCCAAGGGTCCATGAGAAATGTGTAAGAGAAACACAAGCAATGAAAGGCTGGATCAGAAACTGGGAGAAGGACGTGCATAAATGTCTACAGAAATGGCAAGAAACACTTCAGAATGGCAGAGGAAGAACCTTTAAAAGCCTGCTCCTCAGTAATAACAACAAGAACACTGGGAAATTCTGTCACCTTTTTCAGCCTTTGGTAAAGAAATTAAAAGGCCTGTGACAATCCAACACATGTTTATTCAAGAAAACCAGTTGAATCTTAGCAAGAACAGCAAGCGTTGTGGTATTCTAAGTTACCCTAATCCAATCTCCTCACCCCCAGCACCCCCGGCCCTAGCTCCAAAGCAGCTGTGAAAACAGATAGCCAAGCAGGCACTGGAGGGACCAAAATAGATTTGCAGTTCCCCAAAAGCCTGATCACCAGAAAACTGTCACTATTTGACCTGCCTGGTCAAAAGTGAAAAGCTCCATTCTCAGTACTGTATTTGATCAGACTCTGAGCTCACTCTCTGTGTATAGTACTATCTGCAGCATCTTTATGGAAAACAATCAGCAGCAACTGTTTAACATCACAGTTGCTTGAGGGAGTTTTACCAGTTGTCCCTAATAAGAGGCTGAACAAAAACCTTAAAAAGGAAAAGCTCAGGACTGAAATGTCCATAAGAACTTGAAAGGCTCTGACATAGTTCTTGAAATTTAGAAGGTTATGCACATGTGTGGAGCTGCGTGCATTCTCAGGAAGGGATGAGAAGGCCCTAATCTTTCACTATGGTTGACCTTGAGGCTCTGCACCAAAACGCAAATACACAGAGGCCCTGAACAAAAGGTGGAAAGAGACCTATTAACTCAATGCATTTAAAGAAATCCCTGGTCAATCATTAAATGACCAATAATCCACACAAGTCACTAAAGAAACAAACAACATAACTAACAACAAAACAATAATAAATCTTGGGGATAGGGAAGAATAGGATTGCCTGTCAAATTATTTTAAATGTCTAGTTTTCAATAAAAAATGGTAAGATAAAGAGAAGCATGGATAAAAGGAGTCAATAAAACTGTCTCTGAAGAAGCCCAGACATTCAACCTATTAGACAAAGACTTTAAACCAGCTATTAAAAATATTTCAAAGAAGAGGGGTACCTGCTGGCTCTGTGGGTAAAACAGTTCACTCTTGGCTTCAGTTTAGGTTGTGATCTCAGGGTTGTGAGACCGAGCCCTGCACTGGGCTCTGCACTGAGGTGTCTGTTTGAGATTCTCTTTCCTTTCCTCTCCCTTTGGGTAAGGTAGGAAGGAAGAAGAAATTAAGATGCTTTCAGCTAAATGAAAATTGAGAGAATTTGTCACTAGCAGGGCTGAGCTACAAGAAATACTAATGGGACTCTCATTCCAGACTAAAATGAAAGGACAATAGAGAGTAGCTTAAATCCACACTAAGCAATAAAGAGTATCAATAAAGATAACTACATAGGTAAATACAAAAGATAATAAACATGTATTTTGTAATTCCTTCTCCTATGTCATTTCAGACAGTTGCATAAAGTAATAATTATATAATTGTGTTGATAGGCTTATAACGTGTAATGATATAATTTATATAAATAAAGTTATAATGGAGCAAAGTTTTTATGTACTACAGGCATACCGATATTGTGGGTTCAGTTCCAGACCACTGCAATAAAACAAATATTGCAATAAAGTGAGTCAAATGAACTTTTTTGGTTTCCTGGTACATATAAAAGTTATGTTCACACTATAATGTTCACACTATAATTGTCTACTAGTTGTGCAATAACATTGTTTAAAAAATGATATACACACATTAAAAAATATTTTCTTCCTAAAAAATGCTAACCATCATCTGAGCTTTCAGCAAGTCATAATCATTGATCACAGGTAACCATAGCAAATATAATAATGGAAGTACAAAACACGGCAAGTTACCAAAATGTAACACAGACACTATGTTATCAAGTGCTGTTGGAAAAATCGTGCTGACTGAATTGCCTGATGCAGGGTTGCCACACACCTTTAACTTGTAAAAAAAGAGTACCTGCAAAGCACAGCAAAGTGAAGCATAATGAAGTATGCCTGCATGAAAATTAAACTGGGATTAATCCAAACTGTCTTAAATTAACATGTTAAATGTAATACCCAAAGTAACCATGAAGAAAACTAAAAGAGAAAGAGAGAGGTAGAGAGAGAAAGGAAGGGAGAGAGAAGGAAAAATGGAATTAAAATAGTACACCAGAAAATACCTATTTAGCATAAAAGAAGACTACAGTAAAGGAATAAAACAGCAAGAGCATAAGACACAGAGAAAACAGTAACAAAATGGCAGATATAAAACTACCCAGAACTGGTAGGTAGTCGAAGACACATTATATCTTGCCCTATAGCCCTCAACTCAATGGGGAGTATCAATTTTCCCATTTCACATTTGCCAGTACAATTTGGGGTACTATGAAAATGAGAACTTACAGAAGCATCATAAACCAAAGAAAAATTAGGAGGACTAGAATCCTTTGCCTCAGTCATGTCAAACATGCTCACTTTATTTCCTTGAATTAATTAATATACTCTATTACCAGAATAATTATCACTGAAGAAATAGGAAAATGGCTGATGTGAAGAACTGTTTGAAGACAATAAAAAAATATGATTAGTATTTAGATGGAAAATACCATAACTCCTATTCTCATTCTTTAAGGACAAGCTCCCTTGTTTAGTTCAACTGTATACACCTTCCTTTACCTACAAAAGTTAAGTGCACAACTTGTTTCCTCATTTATGTCTTCAGAGCACTTATATAAATCTATTATATTTATGAATTTACACTGTTTACGTACAGTGGAATCACATCATATGTGCATTTACTGGTAGGAAGGAATCAAGGGGGATGGAAAGAGACTCAGGTAGAGAGGTAGATCAAGAGAATGACAATGAGAATGTAATTGAATCGTGTCAGTATACCCAGTCAATAAATTTATGACCTAGTATCATGAGATAGGGTATATAAATGTTATTCCTTAGTTTCAGTTCCTTTGTATTTCTAAAGTGGAAGCACCTCCTACTGAAAGTGCCAACTAAGTGTGATTCTGTTTAAACGATACAGTTCATAGATTTTCATTAAACATGGCCCTGCTTATGGGCCAACTATTTCAACTAGAGCTCAGCTGAGGGAAAGTGATTAGTGTCTGTGTCTGTAAATAAGGAAAATTAAGCTGCTGGACTTATTAAGAAAGTGTGATAGAATTCATACAGTTTAAGAGAGTGTCAAGGGAAATTCTGCCTAATTCTAAAAAAAGGTTTTAACCTCATAACTTTGCTTCAGAACCTAATTCCCACTTATGCAACCTCACTGTTTCTGTCTCCACACCTATAGTGTGAGTTCCATGAACACATGCATGTCTTCTTATTCTTCTTATCCTCAATACCTAGAATACAGGAGGTGTTTGATCCACACTGGCTAAGCATATGCAACATAATATATGTACTTGGTCTTTATGTCTCATTCCACAACCCCATTCCCTACCTGCCACCTCACCTCCAGAGAGGTGAGAAGACTTAAAAGTTTAGTTCAATCACCCATGGCCAATGATTTAATCAATCCTGACTTTGTAATGAAACTCAATAGAAACTCTGGAACAATGAGGTTTGGGAAACCTTCCTGGTTGGTGGAACATCCTGACTCCACAGAAATAGCTGAGCTTAGGACCATTCTGAACCTTGCCCTATGTATGTTTTCACCTGGCTGTTTACTTGTATTCTTTATAATAAACTATATAAATATAGCATTTTTCTGAGTTCTGTAAATTGTTCTAGCAATTTATTGAACTGAGGGTAGGGAGGATTGAGAGAATCCCTCAATTTGCAATTGGCTAGGCAGAAGTACAGGCAGCCTGGGTATCCTTTTGGGGCTGGCATCTGAAGTGGGGGTGATCTTGTGGAACTGATCAGAGATCAGACCCTGTGGGGGTCTGATTAATTTCAGGTAGTGTCATAATTGAGTTGAATTACAGAACATCTATAGCTGATGTCAGAGAACTGAGAATTTATTGTTGGAGAACCAACAGGACATCTTTTTCATATTGGTTAACTCCTTAAGAGGTCTTTGAACTGAGTCTCGTAGAAAATTTGACTGCCTTTATTTTTTCCTCCTTATAATTTCTACTCAAAAGCTAACAAAGATATTTATAATTCCCTGCTATCTTCCCTATTTGCAAGGGAACAAGAAGGGACTAAATTAAGGATCAACTTTCCAGATTAGACTAATTAACTAAACTAATAAGCAGCAAAATATAACATTAACAAATATTTTTATGATTAATATGTCAAGAATGTGATGAAATGACATGTCCAAAATTCATGTGTAATTTAGTTTGCAGTTATTACTACAGAAAGGAAAACAGTAATTACTTTGACTTTCAGAGTGACTGGGAACATCAGTTTGGGTACTATTTAAAGGCTTGCACAGTGCGGTATACCATCGCATTTTTCTAAAAAGTCTAGCCTTAAAAAATTAAACTGCTAACAGTGTTTTCAAGCCAGAATCTCCAAGAAAATGTATACCTCTCAGACTAAATGTCATAAAAATAACTAGTTATTAACCTTTGCTAAAAATAAAATTCTGGCTTATAAAACAAATACTGTTTTGGAGCACCTGACTGGCTCAGTCTCAGGTTCCTAAGTTCAAGCCCCAATACTGGGTGTGGAGCCTACTTAAAAAAACAAAACCAAACCCTAAATATTGTTTTAGTTTCAGATGCCTTACAGCCAGAATGGTCATCTTAATCTTAATCTATGTGGTATTTCAATTCAAAGGTAAGTAATCCAAGGTCTTAAAGTAAAATTAATAATCTGATTAGTATCTGAAGATTCACATCCAGTGATGTAAAACAGTATTAATAGCTAATCAAGATAAAGTTACTATTCTTTCAAAGACACAAAAATAAAATAAAATACAGGTAATTAAATTAATGCAAATCTAGTAAACCGTTCAATGCAACCGTTCTTTATGATAGTTTAAAATAAACTATCTACAAGAAAGTAAAAAGATAACAGAGAATAAGAGAAACTATTTAGAAATGTTTGATAATGGATTTGTGTCTAGAGTAACTCTTATAACTCAGTAATAAAAAGACAACCCAATTTTAAAATGGGCAAAGGATCTGAACAGACATTTGTCCAAAAAGATCTAAAAATGGCAAGTACATGTAAAAGATGCTCAACATTAGTAGACACCAATGCAAATCAAAACCACAATGAAATATACTTCACACTTACTAGACTGCTATAATGAAAAAGTGAGACCGTAACAAGTGTTGTGGATAAACTGGAAACCTTATATACTGCTGGTAAGTAAGAATGTTAAATGGTATAGCTGCTTTGGAAAATAGGTTGATAGTTCCTCAAAAGATTAAACATGGAGTTATATGATCAGCAATTCCATTCCTAGTTATATGCCCAAGATAAATGAAAATTTACACCCACATAAAAACTTGTACATGAATGCTCATAGTAGCATTTGTCATAATAGCCAAAAGGTGGTAATAAAGGTCCATCAACTGATAAATAAATATAATGTGGAATATCCATACAATGGGATATTAATTCAGCCATTAAAAGGAATGAAGTACTGATAACAACTTGGATGAATAGGCAAATTGTAAACTGTATCTGAATAAACCTCTTACATAATTTTTTAGCCCATACATACTCACTGTTTTATTTTGGAGGTCTCTAATGAGAAGACCTAATTTTGAATATACCATTAGTGTTAATGCATTCATTAAAATGAATTATTTGATTTGTATCACATAAATTCTGACTAAGTTGAGAGAAATATAACCATTAGTCCCTAAAACCACTTTATATATCTCTATTTCCACTTAATGATGCACTAAGTATATTATTTTAGACATTTAATCACATTAAGATATGTTGTCAAATTACAGAGAGATGCTCTACTTATAGTGATCATTACTAAAAACAGGTAACGATTAAGAACTGTCAATGTAAGAAAGTTTCTTCAGACAATAAAACATTAATAAACTAAAACTGACCTACCACATGCACTTAATATTTGCTCTGTCAAAAGTAGAAGTGGCATACCCTCCTCCTACCCCTTAAACCATCCCCTCCAAAAACGCTGTATAACTTTTGTATATGAATTAAATGGAAATTTTCTTATGAAAATTCTTACGTTCAGTTACTCAATAGTATCAGACTGCTATGGCCATTTAGTTCTACTAAGCATAAAGTTGGGTATATGGGGGCCTGAATAAATCATGAAAATCAGAACTCCAAAATATTTGACAAAAACATACTGCCAAACTTATCAAAAATAATGCAAACCAGAAGTCAATGGAGCACCATCTTTAAAGTATTAAAAGAGAAAACTGAATTTTTTTAGTGGTTGCTTTTGAGTTTGCTGTATACATTTAATCTATATCCACTGTCAAATAACATTATACTGCACTTCATGGGTAATACCTTAAAACAGTATTCCAAATTCCTCTCTCCTACCCCTTGTGACATGGCTATCAAATTTCACTTATCTTTAAAAAAATAAAGAAATTTCACTTATCTATAAGCTAGGATCACTCAATACATTGTTCCTATTATTTTGAAATTATCTGTTATATCCATTAAAGAAAGAAAATAAAAGGTTTTGGGGCACCTGGGAGGTGGCTCAGTAATCAGGTCATGATCCCAGGGTCCTGGGATCAAGCCCTGCATCAGACTCCCTACTCAGTGGGAGGCCTATTTCTCCCTCTTCCACTCCCCCTGCTCATATTCCCTCTCTTACTCTCTGTCAAATAAATAAAATCTTAAAAAGGGGGGGGTGGGGCACCTGGATGGTACAGATGGCAAAGTGTCTGCCGTCAGCTCAGGTCAAGATCCCAGAGTCCTGGGATCAAGCCCCGCATTGGGCTCCCTGCTCAGCGGAGAGTCTGCTTTCCCCTCTGTCTCTCTCCTCTGCTCATGTTCTCTCTCTTACTCAAATGAATATTTTTTAAAAATTTAAAAAATAAAATTTAAAAAAAGATAAAAGGTTTTATTTTACCTTCATTTATCCCTTCACTAACTTTCCTTTTTTTTCTGAAGAACTTATTTTAACATTTCTTGCAAGGCAAGTTAACAGTTCTTATACTTTTGAAAGATAAGTTCAATGTATACAGAATTCTAGGTTAGTGATTTTTTTTCTTTGAACACTAAACATTTCTTTCTACTCTCTATGCTTGTATGGTTTGTGAAGGGAAGTCCAATGTAATTCCTAGCCTTCTTTCTGTATAAGTAAGATTTTTTTTCTCCTTAGCGCCCTTCAAGATTTTCTCTTTGTTTTTGGTTTCCTGCAGTTTGGAAATGATAGGTCCAAGGTGTAGATTTGGTGTTTGTCATATTCGGTGTCCTCTGCGCTTCCTGGGTTGGTGGTCTGGAGTCTGTCATTAATTTTGGAAAATTCTTAGCCATTATTACTTCAAATATCTCTTTTGCTCCCTCCTCTCTTCCCCTGATGTGCCTATCAAAGGCATTCTATACTTGTTACAGTGTTTTTGATTTCTATTATTTTCTTTTGATTTTTAGAATTTCAATCTCTGCTTACATTACCCATCTGTTCTTACATGTTGTTCACTTTTTCCATTAGAGCCTTTAGCATACTGATTTCCCAGTCTGACAGTTCCAAAATCTCTGCCATATCTGACTAGAAGTTAGACTATCTTTACTGTAGCTTTGGATATCAAAAACTAAAATTTCCTCAAACACCCTTGTTGTCCTTGGGTCTCCCTAGAAACTCCTTTAACAAAGTGCAAACCTTGCAGTTCTTTCATCTTTAATCCTTTATTATTACACAGGAGCCCTGTTGATGTAGTGGTAAAATGTGGGAGGAGGGGAAGTACTCCATAATCCAATGATGAGGTCTGAGTCTTTGAGTGGATCTGTATCCCTGGGCTATGGCTTTTGAAAGTGCTCCTGGACTCCCCCCCGCCCCAATCCACAGATGACACAGCAAGGCTAGAGAGGAAGTTGGGTGTCCCCAAGTTGGTTAGGCTCTGGTAGCTTTTCTTTTAGGGAGGGAGAGGACAAAATGCTATGAGCTGATTTCAAAATGGTTACCATTCCCCTCTTACTAAAACATAGGAAATCCTCCTGCCTCCCAATCTTAACTGAAACCCAGTGGAGCCTGTGGAAGAAAACCTCACAAGAGCATGGGAGCCCTCCTAAAACTAGATCCACAAAAGTTTTTAACTATCAAGCTAATCCACACTCAGCTTCTGGCAGGTAATCAGTTACAGTTAAGTTTTCCTACCAGTTCTTGGCTTCATTGGTTTATGCTCCCACCAAGCTGTGATCCTTTGTATTCTTCGCCTGTCTCTCCAGTTTTGGAGGCACCAGTTTACTCTGTGATCTTAGTTCTCTGACAGATCTAAGAAGAACTGTTGCTTTTTAGTTTGTTCAACTTTGTTCCTGATATAAGGACCTCAAGAGTGGTGACTTCCAATTTCTTTCATGTCTGAGTGGAAACCAGAATTCAATGTCTTTTTTATGTATTCCCATCATTCCTTAAACACTTTTTTTTTTTTAATTTTCTGGAACAACGAGATGTTCTAGGTTCATTTTTGAGTTTTCTCAAGGGACTCTTGATTACTTTTAGTGAAGAATACTGTTTAGAAATCAAGATCTGGATGCAAAGTATGCTCATTGCTATGGAGGTATCATTACTCCTAGAGCCTCTAAGCACATACTAGGAAATTTATATATTTATAAACATATACACACACCATATATTTCTCTATCTATCCATCCCTCCTTCTCTGTATGTAATGAAAATTATTCTCAAACCCCCAATTCCAACCCAACACCCTAGAGACATTCTAACTGTCCCTATGTCCATGCTTCTTTCTCTTTGGCCAACAGTGAGAAACCTGGCTCCCATTTTCCTTAATGTATTTGTTTGCAAAATCCTAAAAAACTAAGTACTTACTTTCAGAACTCCTACCCACTACCATTGAGAAAAGCACATATACTAAAATTGGAGTGATACAAAGATCAGCATGGCCCTTGTACAAGAATGACACCCAGTATTTGTTTACTGTTCTTTTCCGGGGTGGGGGGAATAGGGTCGGCACAGAGAGGAGTGGTAAAATTTTCAGATAACAAAATGCACAAATACTAACTACACTTTATTAATTTTGACAAATATATCTTCATTGGGTTTTGGAACATTTTCCATTTTCATCACCTCCAAAATTCCCTTGTGCTGCTTTCCTGTCACTCCCCACCTCCTATAAAGCAGTCACTGTTCCGATTTTTTACAATAGTTTTGTCTAGCACTTCATAAAAATGGCATACTTTTTTGTGCCCGAATTCTTTTGCCCAGCACTGCGATTTTAATGTTCATCCAGGATGTCACATGGATCAGTAGTTCATTCCTTTTGTTGTCCCATAGTAACTCCTTGTATGGATAATCAGTTTGTTTGCCCACTTTATATATGAGCTAAGAGATTCAGAGTGCCTAAAGTCTGGATGAGAAAAATTCCAAGGGCCTCTGAGCCAGAAGTATTATAAACTCTTGATTCTTAGTTTGGTGTTCTTTTCTTTTTCTTTTACCAAAGTACCAAATTTTTAAAAAATAACAACTGGGGCACCTGGTGTTTCAGCTGGTTAAGCACCTGACCTTTGATTTCAGCTAAGTCATGGTATCAGGACTGTGAGATGGAGCCCAGGGAATCTGAGATTCTCTCCCTCACCCTTTTCCTCTCCCTTTCCACTCATTCATAAGAACTCTCTAAAATAAATCTTTAAAAATAAACAAATAAATAATAAAAATAACAAAAACTCCAAGGATATATTTTAACCATATAAAGTTAGTGATGTATAAGGAACTACCTACATATAATCACATCACAGGTATAATAATATTTTTCAAAATCACCACTGTGATACTTTCCAATGAGTTCTTAGTAGGAAATGAAAAATATCTAAAATTAAAATGTTATTAAATCAAATGAAAATATTTTTAAATCTTTAAGAATATCTATAGTTAACATTGACATTTCTTCCATAATCTGTAAATTCAAATTCCCTCCTAATCCTTACTTCTGCCAATGCTGATTTCAAATTTACCCGGCATTTCTTAAAAATCTCTTAAACATCTACATAATTAAACATTATAACCAGTCCTCAATGAAAGTAATTTATACATTATTCATTAATTTCCTCAGTTTATTAAATTTATAAACTACCAAGAAGAGTACTCTCCTTATTCTAGCCTTTCTGGGCAATTTTTACCCTTTTGAATTTCTCCTCAGGTCTGTCAAATCATCCAATTCTAATTCCCTACTTAGAAAATATACCAATCTCTCTCTCTTTAAAACATAACATAAAAGACAAGTTTTTCTTCAACCCATAATCTTTAAACTCCTCCTCAAACCACAATTTAGTAATTCTGTACTTTTCTGTAATTTTCCTGTACTATGAAATGCTACTACATTTCATTTCATGAATTTCATTTCACGATGAAAGTTTATGGTAGCACCATTCAAGGTGACGTAAAGTCATTGCCATAGACTGAAGGGCCAAAAAGTAGAACACCGAGAGTGAGACTGCCATTAGAATGGGTTGTCCCACCACCTCCCCTACTGCCCAAACACGCATACCCTGTGTCTTGGCCCAATCTAGATGAACTTCCTGAAGATGAAGTAGTGGAGGAAGTAACAGAATTTGAGTTCTCTTCCTCAAAAGTATAAACAAATCTATGGATCAGTTTTATTAAACGTAGGTCCCAATGTGAGGTTCCCCTCTAATAGGTTTCTAGAATTCTCATGTATTCTAAAACAACATCCATCTCACAAGAACATGGTGAAATATAAAGCGTACCTTGAAGTACTGAGCATCTGTAGATACTGTATTAATTTGAAATGCTCCTACAAGTTAGGGGTTATTATCCTAATTTTCCTAAGGTGAAAACAGATTAACTTCAGACTTAATCAATCTACCATACATATGATGACCTGAGAACGTAGTCTATAATAAAAATAAGGTAGATGAGACCAACTGACTTACTGTATTTCGTTTACAAGTCACAATCTTTAGCTCATAATTTATATGAATGAAGGCCCTTCATGAAATGAAATGTAAAAATGAAATGTAAATGAATGATTTCATTTATGTGAAATAAAATGCTAATTATGATTTGGAGTGAAGAAAACGAAAGGTTTAAGATGAATCAGAGCACTGAATACAATTCTATAACAAAACTTCCCAATTCCCAGTCACTACACCAAGGACAAATGATGGTTTGATTAACAGCTATGGCAAAGAAAGCTATTTAGTACCTGGTTTCACCTTTTTGGTTTCAGGTTCCAAAAATTCCTGTGAACTTCTTTTTTCATCAAAACAAAATAAAAATTTTTGATATAGCCAAGATTTCATGCCCGAAGAGCTAGACCACAAGTCTAATGAAATTCGACTTATTTGAAAGAAAAAGAAATGATAGGGATGTGATGTCACCTGCTCATTCTTCTTGTGCGCCATTAGAAAAACTGTACAAAGTAGGTTAATGTTTAAGATATACTTTCCTGAACTCCTTAATACTTTCATCCTACTTCTTCTCTAAAAATATAGTGGCCAAAATAAAGATCTATGGAAAGCAATGATTAATCCAGAGAACTAATGTAGGTAGTCAGGCAACTGATCAATTCATCATCTTCAATTATTAGCTGACTTGGGCGCCTGGGTGGCTCAGTGGGTTAAGCCGCTGCCTTCGGCTCAGGTCATGATCTCAGGGTCCTGGGATCGAGTCCCGCATCGGGCTCTCTGCTCAGCAGGGAGCCTGCTTCCTTCTCTCTCTCTCTGCCTGCCTCTCAGTGTACTTGTAATTTCTCTCTGTCAAATAAATAAATGAAATCTTTAAAAAAAAAAAAAAAAAAAAAAAGTATTAGCTGACGATAATAAGATGGCAATGGGAAAAGAACATAAGAAACTCTTGGAACATGGCAAAATGCCTTGGAAATGAAGGAAAAATAGAAACTTTTGGTTCCAGTTAAAGTGTCAATGAGAATATACTTCTATCTGAAGAAAAAAAAAAGTGTTAACAGGAATGCAGATAAAATAAAGACAATTAAAGGTAGTAAATAAATTTAGAAATTGGATTACTAAAAGTACCCTTACAAAGCTTACAGAGAAAGTATCTTTTAAAAATATTTTCTGGCCTAGTTGTTCCAAAGTAATAAAGAGAATAAGCCAACAATCAAACATACATTTTTACTGAACACCTAGTAAATAGATGGTTTTGCATAGGTAATGTGATTTTATTTATTTTTAAAAAGATTTCATTTATTTGAGAGAGAGAAAAAGAGAACATGAGTGGTGGGGAGGGACAGAAGGAGAGGGAGAAGCAGACTCCTCACTTACCAGGGAGCCCAACTCAGGGGCTAGATCCCAGGACCCCAGGATCATAACCCAAGCCTAAGGCAGAGGCTTACTCGATTAACCAACCGAGCCACCCAAGCACCCTGGTAATGTGATTTTTAAATGAATTAAATATAGTCTCTTGCCCCATCTTTAGCTGGCGATAAGGTTGGGGCACCACGTTTCATATAAGACATAATAGAAATGGAAACAAAATGCTTAGGAAGCCTGGAGAAAAGAGAATTCGAATGGAAGTGTGGCAAAAAGGTTTCACAGAAGTGATATTTCCACTGGACTTCAAAGGATGGGCAGGTATTTAATAGGCATAGATAGAAAAAAAGTTAGAGCAAGGAAAAAAAACCGGAATAACATAAGAAAGGTATGGGGGTTAGAAATAAGTGTAAGATATATTCAGGAAAATCCAAGTGTATATGAGTGGAGTGGAAAAATAGTGTTCATGGTAAAGAGAGAGAAAATGAGAAAAGAAAAGCCTAGAGAAGCAGATTGGAAAAGAAACTGAGGAATCCCTAAACACTACATAATAAGTTCATTTTTAGCAGTAGGGATTCAAATTATTTTGGGCCTTAGAGACACACATAATCTAGGTTCTTACTATCAGATAAGCCTGCAAACAAGTTAAATTTCACTTTAACAACTATGCTGTCTTGCAGTCATCAATCAGCAACTCCCATGTGAAATTTAAAATCGGAATAAATGCAGAAGCTGGTTAAATGCTAAATGTTAAAAGATATCCAGCTGCTCAATGGTCAACATGATTATAAACAGGTTGACCACTTAATTTATCATCTAAACTGGGATTTTTCAGAATAAAAGGGGGAAGACACTATTAATAATTACACTAGTATAAATTCAGAACATCCCAAGCAAACTGGGATGAGTGGTTAACCTAGTTTTAAAAACTCCCCAAATCAAAGGGACTCTTACATTCTCTTCAGTGGGAATTTCCAACTGTGGAGCAGGAGAATTCAGTATTAGATATTGAGATCAATGGCTATAGCATTTTAAAGAAGCACATACTAAAAATGAGTAACAGATCTATTTTATAGTAGCAGAGACATGAAGGGTGAATAACTTCATGCAAATCTGTATAAGACTTCTTTATCTTAACTAATGACAACCATGAACACAAAGCAACTACACATTGATTACTAACCTCACAAGCACATTTAGACTTAGATAGTATTCCCTAAGTTTCTGTTTTTCCTATTTGAAAACAAGTTAATTTTCAACTATACCAACCATCTCAAAGCATATTACTTTTTCTTTTAATACAAGAGAGAGGAAAAATATCTGTTTTTACTGCTAAAATTACAGAAAACACTATGGCTTGGCAAAAGATTGTTATGTGGATGGTTGCAACTTGGCCTTTAATCTTTTGCCAAACACCATACCACAGGTGTTCTGAATTACCAGTAAACCCAGATGTGAGATATTTCAAATCCAACCAGAAATTGAGACAAAACAATCCTATGGTCTTCATGAATGAAACCAAGAACTTCTTTTAAAAAGGGAAAGGAGGGAGCACCTGGGTGGCTCAGTGGGTTAAGCCTCTGCCTTCAGCTCAGGTCATGATCTCAGGGTTCTAAGATCGAGTCCCATATCGGGCTCTCTGCTCGGCAGGGAGCCTGCTTCCTCCTATCTCTCTCTCTGCTTGCCTCTCTGCCTACTTGTGATTTCTGTCAAATAAATAAAATTTAAAAAAAAAAAAAAAAAGGAAGGGAGGAGAAACCAAGAACTTCTAATGTGTAATGTTAGCACTTTGGGAAAATAATTTAAATTCTTTCCAAATATTCATTCTAGTTAAAGTCTAAGACCTGATAAAGAAGGTCTTGACACTGAAAAAAAAAAAAAATCAAACTTTTGTTATTAGAAAACATTTACAATCACCTAATACCACAGGTTGGCCAACATTTTCCCCTAACAGGACAAATAGCAAATTTTTAGGTTTTGTGGGCCACAGAGTCTCTTGTTGATAATACAGAAATGAATGGAGGGGGTTGTGATCCAATAAAACTTTATTTAGAAAAACAGGTGGTGGGGCTGGATTTGGTTCTCTGGGCTTTATAAAAGTATAAGCGCCTTTGTATCCCTTATCTTGGACAGTGTCTGGTACATAATATATGATCCGAAAATGTCTGTCAATGAATCCTATTATTTAATCAAAAACATAAGCAAAATGTCTGAGCTATCTTGTTACACTGTGTTTACTGAATGTTATTTGAGACTAACTTCCTAGTTAGAATTTGTAAGTTGGTATTTCTCACAAAATACTTCAAAATTTCTTTTCATTTAAAAAACTGTAATTGTAATATTAATCATGGTCATGTCACTACTGAACTCTGGTTTACCCAAGATTAATACTAATTTTCTGGCTCCTTGGCCATTTACATAAATAGATCATCTAATTACATAGTGTAAGGACCAGAGCTGAAAGGTCATGTTGAGTTAAAGCTAGAGTTAATACCATGGCAAGTGAGAGTGAAAGGCAGGTGGAAAGAAGCCTGAGGAGAAGACTGGTGTGCAGAGGAGAGAATGGAAGAGAAGACAGAACTGTCTGTACCATGCAGTGAAGATCTGAGAGATTTCTCTGTATTATAATAATAAATCTCCTTTTTATTAGAGCTTCTGTGAAAGGGCTTCTGTTCTTTGCAGTTAAATGATTCCTGCCTAGAAAATGGATTATGAGACATTTGAAGAAGAGTTAATATTTGAGCTGAATTTTTAAAAAATGAAGAGACAGGGATTCCAGTCTACATGGATTAAGAGGGAACAGATTTACCATCCTGCCTGAAACAACAACAAAAACAGAAAAAAAGAAAGAAAGAAAGAAACAGACATTAGACATTGGCTAGTATAGGAGAGTAATCCCTGACAGAAGGAAACAAAATGAGCCCTCTTCTAATAGCTCCCTGCTTAGAGAGTGCTTCCAGGGAGCAGAGAGGGGAAGAAGTCAGGTAGAGCTCAGCTATCTTCCTGAGTTGAGGAAGCAGGAGTCCAAGCTTGCTAGAATATGTCCAGTAGAGTACCACCAAGGAGACAGTTGTAGAAAGATAGTAGAGTAGATCTGCAGAGGGCCCCCTGAAGACTTTACTGAGTAACATCAGCAGAAACTTGTGAGTAATCTACCTGAAGCAGGAGAACTAAAAGGAGCAGAGGGACCAATTTCAGGGGTCAGACAGTGGCAGGAAGAATTTGTTTCATCCAGAATGGGAAAAAAAATCTCACAATTCACAGGACATCGGACAGAATAATCATAAGGTTATTGCCTCAGTAATGGAGCAAAATGCGCCCTGGATAAAGTTCATTCTGTTTCCACCTGGACAGGCATAAGAATAGCATTGAAAGTGTCAAACATTTTTCAAGTAAGTGTCAAAACAATTTCCAAGTAAGTGTCCCAGAATAAAACAGAATATTTCTAGAAATACAAAATATCCTAAACACAAGGTTAAATTCATAATGTCTGGCATCTGAAAAAAAAAATTATCAGACATGAGAAGAAATAGAAAAATACAGCCCATAATGAGAAGAAAAAGCAGCAACAGAAACAAGCCAATAACTGATAAATATTGGAGTCAGCAAAAATATCAAGATAATTCTTATAATCTGTATGTTGAAAAAAGTGGAGGAATGCTTGGACATGTTAAGCAGAGATGTGGACAATATAAAAAAAAGGTGAATAAAAATTTTCATCTTACTAGAGATGAGAAATAAATGTTTGAGATGAAAAATACAATAGATGGGATTAAAAGTACATTAGAAATGCCATGGGTGCCTGGGTGGCTTGGGGTGGCTCAGTTCCTGATTTTGGAGTCCCAGGATCAAGCCCTATATAGGGCTCCCTGCTCAGCAGGGAGTCTGCTTCCTCCTCTCTCTCTGCCTACCTCTCTGCCTACTTGTGATCTCTGTCAAATAAATAAATACAATCTTTAAAAAAAAAGAAAAAAGTCTTATAAAAAAGCCAGAATGAAGGATTAAGAATTTGAGAGCAGCAACAGAAATTACCCAAAATGAGGCACAAAATAATCCGGGGGGGTGGGGGGGGAGTCAAAACATTTAGTAACCCACGCAACAACTTTAAGCAGACTCATACATATGTAATTTGAGTCTTCAAGGTGGAGGATAAGTGCTATATAAAATTATATTTTAAAAAAAGAGGAAAGGACAGTATGGACTTCAAGTAGTGCATAAGAGCAAGCTATACAGATTATGGAGAGGGGGAAAGAAATGAGAAAAACTGTACATTTGGCTATAAATCTGACAAGGGCTGATAAATAACACAGTTAGAAGCTATTACCTCTAAGAAAGGAGGAGGACCAGGATTAGGATGTGACGGTAAGGAAAGAGAGAATTGAGAATATTTTAAAGGAAGAAATCATAGGAATTCATGAATAACTTTGTACTGAAAAGAAGAATGTTAAGAGGTTGAAATTTTGAAAAGGACCAGACTAGTTGAGTCCTAGCTTCTCTATTTACTATTTGGACTTGGAGAGGTTATTCAATATCTCTCTGGCTTACTTTCCTCATTAGTAAAGTAGAGATAATAGCAGCACCTATGTAACAGGGCTGTTTTGAGAATTAAGTTAGTTAAAACATGTGAAGTACTTTGGCCTGTAATAAGTGCTTAATAAACACCGGCTATTGCAATTCTCAAAACTTTTGGTCTCAGGACTATTTTTGCCTCTTAAAAGTTATGGAGGACCCCAAAGAATTTTGCTTACTTGTGTAATGTTGATCAATATTTACCATATTAGAAATTAAAACTGAGAAATAAAGTATTAACATTTTCATTCATTAAAAATAGTAAACCTATTACATGTTAACATGAGTAACATTTCATTTTTCCAAAGAAAAAAACTGGTACAAAGATAGAAATTGTTTTACATTTTTGTAAATCTCTCTGACGTCTGGCTTACTAAGAGAAAGCTGGGTTTTCATATCTGCCTCTGCTCAATCTGTTGCTTATGTTGTTTTGGCTGGGAAAGACAACCAACCAATCTGTGTCCTGTAGAAGCTTACACACCCAAGAAAGCTAAGATAGCATCTTCTGGGTAGAACGATGAAGTTTAAAAAGGGGGACAGCATAGTATTCGTTCTGTAAATCTTAAGAGTGCTTAAGAGGAGAATAAGGGATTAACTATAAACTACTCTAGTCAGCTCACAAGAGAGAGCCAGAGAAACTTGTATTTATCCCACATGGGATATAAGGAGAACTGTAGAAAGGATGGAACCACAAAGAATTCCCATATAAGATAATAGAGATTCATAGTTCTACATAAACAGTAAGGAAATGCCTGGGCCTGAGCTGAGAGTTTAGAAAGTTTAAGCATAAGAAGCCAGATTTCCAAAGAACACAGAGAAAAAGAGAACAGGGCCAAGGAATGGAATCTGAGGCAGGTGGGGAGGCCAGGGGGGTGCTAGACAGAAGGAAAACAACTGAAATCTTTTTTGTGTGTGTGGGCAAAAGATTATTAAATAGAAAAACTTCACTAGAGTAGATATGTGAATGGCAAATAAGCACATGAAAAGATGTCCAGTAACCGTAGTCCTTAGAAATGAAAATTAAATCAATGAGGTATCATTACATTCCCAATAGAAAGGATACAATTTAAAAAAGACTAAGCCAGAACGAAATGTTGAGAATATGGAGAAACTGGATTTCCCATACACTGCTGGAGGTAATGCAAAACGGTATAGCTCTTTTGGAAAGGAGTTTGGTAGTTTCTTATAAAGTAAACTAACTATATGACCCAGCAATCCTATCTCTAAGTATCTGTAAGAGAAATGAAAATATATATTCACATAAAGACTTGCACATGACTGCTCAGAGCAGCTTTATTCATAACAGTCCAAACTGGAAACTATCCAAATGTCCAGATCCCAGTGAACAGTATAACCATATAATGGAATATGACTTAGCAACATAAAGGAACACACTACTCATCCATGCAAGAATATGGGTGAAGGCACAAATAACTACATATTGTGTATTCCATTAACATGAAATTCTGTAAAAGGTAAAACTGTAGTAATTATATTATATATCGTAATTATATAGTAATTACAGTGACAAAACAGATCAGTAGTTGCTCGAGGTGGGGAGGAAGCTTTGATTGAAAGGGACACAAGGAAACTTTTTAGAGTAATAGAAGTGTTCTATATTATCATAATTGTGGTGATGGTGGTTACAGGATGGATACATTTGCCAAAATTCATCCATCTGTATACTTAAAACTGGTAAATTTTGTTGTATGTAAGTTATACCTCAATAAAACTGATTAAGGAAAAAGAACAACGGACATATCTTCATCTTACCTGTCACTCACCAGGATTTCTTAATGTCTGACAGAAAATGGCACTAGGTAGGAAAGTACAGATGCAGAAATCATTGATTAGAAAGAACAGGGAGTTGATAGAAATGATGCAGTCATAAGAAGAAATATGTCATTTTAATGAGATTCCAAAAATGAGAATATTTATTTTTTAAAGATCTTATTTGAGAGAGGGAGGGAGAGATCACAAGTGGGGGGGGGGGTAAGAGGGAGAAGCAGACTCCCCACTGAGGAGGAGCCCAAAACAGGGCTTGATCCCAGGACCCTGGGATCATGACCTGAGCTGAAGGCAGCCGCTTAACCAACTGAGCCACCCAGGCGCCCCAAGAAAACAATTTGCTTCTAAAAGAGACCTTGACCAGTCCAAAATAGGTTTCATTGTAATAGTATTTCTTTCGTTATGTTCTAAGAACTACCTAAACCAGAAGCATCCCAGACCATCTCTACCAAAAACTCTGTGTGCAAAGTCCCTAAATCTCCATTTAAATTTCTCCCAAAGAAATTACTTAGTGGAGTGCCTAATTGGCTCAGTTGGTTGAGTATGTGACTCTTGATCTTGGGATTGTGAGGTCAAGCCCCACAGTGGATGCAGATATTACATAAAAATAAAAATTCTTTAGGGGCACCTGGGTGGCACATTCAGTTAAGCAACTGACTCTTGGTTTCAGCTCAGGTCCTGATTTCAGGGTTATGAGATCAAACCTCACATTGGGCTCTGTGTTGGGTGTGGAGGCTGCTTAAGATTCTCTTTCTCCCTCTCCCTCTGTTCCCCCCTCTTAAAAACATTATTTTACAAACTAAATCAGAAAGAGGCACTATTCTAGAAGGAATGTATACGTGTATACACACACATATGTGAACTATGTTTGCAACAGCTCCGAGTGAATAGTATTAAATAGCATATATGATTTCTTTATAAAAACACAGAATCATCATTACTTCATGGAGATGTAAGCACCTCAAAGGAGCTCATCTACAAAACCCACTTAGGATACTGCCAAGGTACTTAATGTATTCCTTGTCAATCACCCTGGACTTAAGTAAGAAGATAATTCAAACAAAGAAAAGAAAGATCCTTTGACCATACCAAGTCTGAAGTTCCATGAAGCCATAGTGCTTCTGTTTCACCACTATCTACTGGCCCATGGTAGGTGACAACCACTTCAATTTTAATTACAATTTATAATATCATGACTTTTTAAAAAATATGTGATTTTTTAAAAAGCAATATGCTAGGTTTTCCTCTTTATAAATTTTGTTGACTTGTTACAGAACTTCCTTTGGGCTTTCTCTATACATTTGACTGATTTTCAAACATCTTTAAAATCAAAAGAAAACACAAACAATGAAACAAAACAATGTTAGGAACTGTAGAGAACAAAGCTGAATGACTATCCAGGGTCTTTACCTTCATGAGGTGGTTTGTTTATGTGTGTCACAATATACATAAAACTTACCATTTTAATTTTTTGAGTGTACAAGTCAGTGGTACTAATGAGCTCACACTATTGTGTAACCATTATCACATCCATCTTTAGAACATTTTCATCATCCCAAACTGAAACTCTGCACCCATTTAACAATAAATCCCTATTTATCCCCTCCCAAGCCCCCGGTAACCACTAATTTATTTCTGTCTCTATGAATTTGACTATACTACACATCTCATGTAAGTGGAATCATATACTATTTGTCCTTCCATCATCAGCTTTTTTTCTACCACTTTTTATTGCATATATAGGCACCACGCACTGAGGACACAAAGAATGGCAACATACAAATCTGCCCTCATGAAATTTATACTCTAGTAGGGAAGTCAGACAAGTCAATAACAACAACTTGCATGTCAGTGTGGTAACCGCTCTAACAGAGGTACAAAGTACAATGATGGCACAAAGGATTAATTAACTCTAAGGAAAGTAAAGAGCACTTCACAATGGAGGTAATGTCTCAGGACATTTTAAAACAGGAAGAATTCACTGAATGGACATGTCATTTCATCCAGAGGAATGGCATACATTCATTCATCAAACATTTAAGGAGGGGCAACACTATCCCCAGCATGCCACACCTAGGACAGTCAGAGTCCCCACTTTCCTTAAACTAAAAGTAAATGCAGAGACACAAGATATGCATCCGAGGAAGAGCAAGCAGTTCAGACTAAAAAGCAAAGTGCCTGGGGAAGAATAAGATGGGGCTGGGAAGGCATTCAGGTATCAGATCATGGAAAAGTCATCCAGAGTTTTACTCTATACTGTAGGCCAGCTTCAAAACTTTAGAGTATATAAGAATCATTGATGGCATTTGCCAGAAGTACACATTCCTAGACAACCCCAGAGGATTTAATTTCATATGTCTGGGATGGACCTCAGAATCCTTATTTTTTTTTTTTTAAAGATTTTTTAAAAAATCTTTATTTGACAGAGAGAGATCACAGTAGGAGAAAGGAAGGGAAGCAGGCCCCCTGCTGAGCAGAGAGCCCGATGCGGGACTTGATCCCAGGACCCTGAGATCATGACCTGAGCCGAAGGCAGCGGCTTAACCCACTGAGCCACCCAGGCGCCCCAAAATCCTTATTTTTAATAAGTGCCCCAGGTGATTCTAAAACAGACATATCCAAAGACTACTTTTGAAGTACATCTCTGTACTTCATGATGTGAACTACACATCATATAGTTCATGATGGCTTCAAAGAGAAGAATTATATGAAAAGATTATATGTTTTGGTTTATTAATTTTCCCCCTGGTTACAATGTAATACATGCTTTTATAAGATATAAAAAAGCACAAGAAAGAATTACTTAAATCTACCACCTTCACATTTTATTATTTCTCTAATGTTTATATTATATACACTCTTATAACTCTTATACAGAAGGATCATACGTACTATTTTGAAGCATATTTTCTTCACTTAGCCAAGCAAGTGAACACTTCCCCTTTATATTCTTTCTTAGTCAGATTTTTGATGACTATATGGCAGACTATATATATCATATTGTAAGGGCCTATTTAGCCAGAGCGATTCCATTGGGTTAAACAGTGATTTTGTTGTTTATGCAGTAAAACTTAAACTGACCCTGCACACCCCCCCCCCCCGGGGAACTTACTTAAAAGCAAGTCTGGGAAACCAGTAGAATGTGGTCAACCAGTCCCTGAAAACAGAGCCCAAATACAAGGGCGGGTCAGGTCAGATGGGAGACAACCGAGCCTGAATGCGGGGATGAGTCGGACCAGATGGAGACATCCAATTAGTGGAGAGCGCATACTGTCACCCTAGCTAGCGAGGAGTGTGGGCCCCACCTTTTGGGCGCCTTTTGGGCGCCAATTCTGACCAAGGTGATAGGCTAGTTCAAATAGCTACTATGGGGTGAACTGTAATTCAATTGGCCACCCAATTGAATGTGTGACCTAGCATGACTGTGCAGCTTTCTCTGTGTGTTACAATCTCAGTGGCCACCTGTGTGTGGCGAGGCTCAACCACATGGCCTTTGCTCTATAAAACTTAGTCTGTGAGGCTGGGGGTGGTCACCCTCTCTGTAAAAGGCGGCCCCGAACGGTCTGTTTGATTCTCGATGCTTGGCGCGAAATAAAGCTTTGCTTGACCTTCGCTTTGTATCAGTCTCATTCCTTTGACCACGGACCTAACAATATACATGTAATTATCCTTCTTTTTATTTTTTTTTTTAAAGATTTTATTTATTTGTCAGAGAGTGAGAACACAAGCAGGAGGAGAAGCAGAGAGAGGGAGAAGCAGGCTTCCCACTGAGTAAGAAGCCGGATGTGGGACTGCATCCCAGAACCCTGGGATCATGACCTGAGGTTATTAACAATTTTTCACAGTTTCTCCTGTACCACTGTCAGTATGTCATCATTTGGATAAAATCTGGGTTTTAGAAGCATCACTCTATTGACATTGTAAGGGCTGAATTTGAAAAGAGGTGAATTCAGAGACAAACTGAGAGCCTACGATGGTCCAAACAAAAATAATGAGACCTCAATTAAAGTTGTAATAATGGAAATGGACAGAGAATGGATTTGAAAGTCCACAATCTACATGTAAAGTTCTGTTATCTGTTTAAGACTATATATATAGAAATAATTCCTCTTTTTCAATAAATATTTATCAGAGCCCTACAATGTATCCAAGAATAATTAGTGAGAGAAACATACCAGGATAAAAGAACACAACACAGCTGCACTTTTATGTCTGTGTATACGTGTAGGATCAGGGTTCCAACTGCATCTAAGTAATTCAGAGTCTTCCTTCTTATCAGAGGAAAAACAATTCCCTATTCTGATTCTGTAACTGCAGAAGTAGAGCCAGAAAATGTCATAGTTGTCAACAAAAGCTTGACCTTCTGTTCTCAAGTTATATGCTGGGGCTGGGGTGGGCATTTAACGCACTAAACAAGAAACTGCCCATGATCAGGTTTACTTCAATTTTTTAAATGAATCTGCATATACCGGGGCTTTCTGCCAAAAAAGCAAATGTTTCATGCATTTGGCTCCTTGTCCTTTTATGTGGCTAGTGTCCAATATCAACTTGGAGATGTCCCCATTTCAAAATCTGCCAGCTACTGAAACATGGGTCAAACAAAAAACATTTTTCCTTTCTATGAAAAAGTATAATGTATCATGACAAGGAATCTTATTAGGTAAAGCTGAGCTCGCATAAAAAATGCTTATAGTGAACCAGTTCCCCCAACTTCTTTTTTTTATACTAATGCCCATTAAACTTCAGATTTCAAAAGTAATGATTTTTTTAATAATTAAACGTTAGATTCTTGAATCACACATATCCAAAGATTCTTTAGTAAATCTAACATACCTCAAGTGATGTAAATGAAAAAAACTAGAAGCATATCTTCCTTTTGAGATAACATTTCTTTTTATTCATCTACCACATAATTTTTTCAAAACTAGAGAGATCTCATTATCACTTTTGATAATTCAAAGTATACATACTCAAAAAACTTTCCCACACTTAGAAATTTCCAAGTTTTATTTATATTAATTGGTTTATTAACTTTTAGTGATCTTGAAGCTTCCATGCATTAAAAAAAGCTCTCCTTTAAAAGGCATCCCATTGAAATGCCTGGGTGGCTCAGTTGTTAAGTGTCTGCCTTAGGGTCAGGTCATAATCCCAGAGTCCTGGGATTGAGTCCTGCATCAGGTTCCTTGCTCTGTGGGAAACTTGCTTCTCCCTCTGCCTACCTCTCCCTCTGCTCGTGCTCTCTCCCTGACAAATAAAGAACTAAAATCTTTAAAAAACAAAACAAACAAACAAACAAAATAAATAAAAGGCATCCCATCTTCACTTCCAAAAACACTTTCTTAATTAACAGACCACAAAAAAACACAAAATACTAATATTAATTTCTTACTTGTCCTTCTCATGTCTATTTAATTCTACATAGTTCTAGGTGAGTAAAATAAGCATATCTGGGTCTAGCTACTTGGTAATTTGTAGTATTTTTTATTCCAAATTAAATATGTACTATTATAATAACTGAGGCATAATTCAGAATGAAAATCCAGTGAATTTCAAGTAATTAACATAGGTAGAAAAATAATACATATAAAACATATAAAATTAAAACGTACTTTAGGATCTAATTATTACATTAAATTCTATCTCCACAACAATAGCCATAATCCTGGGCCATATCTCATGGTCCTTAAATCTAATCAGGCTGTTCTTTAGTTGGGACACAATTCATTATTTACCTTTATTTTACTAATAATCTGAACGATCCCAGGACATGCCAAAAAAAAAAAAAAATGCCTTTATACTATAGCTTCACCTTCTGAAATATTAATACTTCAGGAACAGCAATAGCTATTATCATCAAGGTAATCTTTCTAGAAGATAAATCTCACATCAGGAAAAAAAAAAGTGTAGGTGAAAATAAGACAAAACCCATAATGAGGGGCGCCTGGGTGGCTCAGTGGGTTGGGGCCTCTGCCTTCGGCTCAGGTCGTAGTCCCAGGGTCCTGGGATGGAGACCTGCATCAGGCTCTCTGCTCAGGGGGAGCCTGCTTCCCCACCATCTCTGCCTGCCTCTGCCTACTTGTGATCTCTCTCTGTCAAATGAACAAATAAAATCCTAAAAAAAAAAAAAAAAAAAAAAACCAACCCATAATGAATCATGTTAAGAGCTATGAGACAGTATCTCATGGTCTAATATCCACTTAACTGAAATCACACAGAGAAGAGAGAACAGTTCAAAAGAAATACATGAAGAAATAAAAGCTGAAGAGATAATGCCTGAGAGTTTTCATTAAATAAAAGATACCAAACCACAGAACCAAGCAGTTTAGAGAATACCAAGCAAAAGCAAATAGACACATCGTGTTAAAAAATAAAGGCATATCGGGGCACCTAGGTGGTTCAGTCAGTTAAATGTCTGCCTTAAGCTCAGGTTATGATCCCACTGTCCTGGGGCTGAGCCCCAGGTCACGTACTCTGCTCAGCGCAGAGTCTGGGTCTCCTGCTCCCTCTACCTGCTCATTCTCTCTCTCTCTCTCTCTCGCTCTCGCTCTCAAATTAATAATCTTCAGGGGAAAAAAAGTAAAGGCAAATCATATCTAAAGACAAAGAGAAAAAAAGAATCAAAGATAAGAATTATAGCAAAACCACATGAGTGAGACAACAACAGAGTGGTAAAGTGGGGGGAAAAAAGGGCAATCCACAATCCTATACTCAGCAAAAATATTTTTTTGAAGATTTTATTTATTTATCTGTCAGAGAGAGAGAGAGAGAGAGAGAGATTGAGCACACAAGCAGGGGAGCAGCAGGAAGAGGGAGAAGCAGGCTCCCTGCAAAGCAAGGAGCCCAACATGAGACTTGATCCTACGACCCTGGGATTATGACCTGAGCTAAAGGCAGATGCTCAATTGACAGAACCACCCAGGAGACCCCTAGGCAAAAATACTTTGTAAAAATGAAAGATAAAATTTCTTTCAGAAAAACAAAAACTGAGATAATTCATTACCACCATTTTTGCCCTACAATAAAATAAATGTTAAAGAAGTTCTTCACACAGATGAATATAGCAACAGACAGAAACCTGGATCCACACGAGGAAATCAACAACACTAGAAGTGACATAAATGAAAGTAAATATAAAACTTCATTTATTTCTTATCTGTAACTGCTCTTTTTTTTTAAGAAAATATTTTATTTATTTATTTGTCAGTGAGAGAGAGAACACATAAGCAAGGGGAGCAGCAGGCAGAGGGAAAAGCAGGCTCCCTGCTTCTGGAGCCTGCTGTGGGACTCAATCCCAGGAGCCGGGATCATGACCTGGGCCAAAGGCAGATACTTAACCAACTGAGCCACCCAGGCATCCTTATTTGTAATTGCTCTTAAAAGATAAAAAGCAAAAATAATAGCAACAACTTTTATGAAAGTAAAATGTATTAATAGAAGCACAAAAGATAAGCAGGAAGAATCAGGAATCCTTATTGTACATATGAGATTATGTACTATTATATGATGGAGACTTTGGTTAGCTACAAATGTATATTTCAAACCGTAGGGCTGCCACTAAATTAATTTCAAAAGGTATAAATAAATAAGCAAACAGTGGAGAGAAAGAAAATTAAAAAATATCCAAGTAATCCAAAAGAGGAAAAACAAAGCAAAGAATGGACAATAACAGAAAACAGCTAGCACAGTGGTAGATTTTTAGTCTAACCATATTACTAATTACATTAAATATAAACAATCTTAACACACCAATGAAAAGATTATTAGACTAAATGAGTAAGTCCAACTATATGGTATATATTTTCTACAAGAAACCCATACAAAAGTATAAATATGTTGAAAGTAAAAGGATGAAAAATGATATGTTGGGAGACAACTTCCCATGGGTCTCTACTGTGGTAGCATTTTTTGAACAGACTTCTCAGTACTTTACCCACAACCATCTCCCATCTGCAGTTCTTCCTAATTAATAGTCAATAAAATGGAGATCCTAAAATGGAGATCCAGGAATCTCTTGTCTACTGCCAGTATCTATGAAATTTGTGGTAACTTAACTTGTTAGCTTTCAAAAAGGTAAAATTTCAGGCCATTCAAATTCTTGACATATCCTGTAAACACTAATAGAAAAAAGCTAGAATGGCTATATTAACAAGAGATAAGAAGATTTCATAACAAGGAATACTGCCTGGGATAAAGAGACCACCTAACCAAGAAGACATAATAATCCTAAATTTATAAGGTCCTAACAACACTTCAAAATACATGAAGCGGGCGCCTGGGTGGCTCAGTGGGTTAAGCCGCTGCCTTCGGCTCAGGTCATGATCTCAGGGTCCTGGGATCGAGTCCCGCATCGGGCTCTCTGCTCAGCAGGGAGCCTGCTTCCTCCTCTCTCTCTCTGCCTACTTGTAATCTCTCTCTCTGTCAAATAAATAAATAAAATCTTTAAAAAAAAAAAAAAAAAATACATGAAGCAACAACAGACATAACTAAAAGAGAAAAAGACAAATCCACAAGTTGGAGACTTCAACACATCTCTCTCAATATTTGCTGAAACAAGCAGATAATACGCATATGGAAAAATTCAACTTTACTAGTGAAAGAAAACATACAAAATCACAATAAGCTATCATTTATATCTATAAGAATTAATTTGGAACTTAAGTCTGACAATTCTAAATGTTGGTGATGATGCAGAATATCAGAACTCTCACACACTGCTGGTGGGAATACAGTTTGGTAGAACCACTTTAGAAAACAATTGGAATTACCTAGTAAAGGAGACATGTGCACACTCAAGCTCAGCAATTCTACTACCCTAGTATAAACACATAAATTCTTACACATATGCACGACAAGACATGCGCAACAGTTTTCTTAACAGCATTGTTTGTAATTGGGGATTAAAAAAAGGAAACAACTCAAATGTCTAAAGAAAGAAGAATGGAAAAATTAAAATTATGGTATAGTCCTATAATGCCAATATTATACAACAGTGAAAATGAATGAACTATATCTATACAATTCAACATGGATGATGTCCAAAACATGGGGGGGAGGGGGAATCACAAAAGAACAAGCACACATAAATAGCTCCAAAAAGACAAAACTACACAATCTATTGTTTAGGGATATATACATCTGAGGTGAAACTATGAAGAAAAGCAAGGAAACGATTAACCAAAATTATTAGACAGGAGAGAAGGAGGCAAATACTTCAAAGATATCTATAACATTCTATGTCTTACTGTAGATATTAAAACAGATATTTGTTATATTCTTTACATATATTAATCTATATTATAGAGAGTATCTGCATTACATATTTAAAATTTTAAATGCTTATAAAGAACAAGCAATAAATACAGATTCACTCAGCAAATATTAAAAACCAAAATAAAAAAATAATGAAATACAAATACATTAGGTCCAACTGGACATTGAGACTCACATGACTCAAAAAGATCACTTGGTTATACTTAATAAAATATAAAATATGAAACAACATTGGAGGAAGGCAATGTGAACTAGTTTCTCTTCATCAGGAGTCCTCACAGCAATTCAAGGAATATTCTTTGGTTCTCCCCATGTAGCAATAAAGCACCAGAGGATGAAATCATGGGGATTGGTGCCATAACTACCCTAACTTAGGAATACCAAATAGCAACCACTATCTCCAGTCCCATAGACTAGCTTCAAAACAGACTTGCTCAAGAATTATCATATCCAGGGAATGAATGTTTCACACCTAAAAACATTAACTGATAGAGCACACCTCTCTCCATTTCTGGATGTTACATTAGCTTCCATCCCTGCTGAAATCACCAAAAGTCCTAAGGGCCTTTATAACTTGCAGAATTTCAAGTAATTAATGCTCTGGTTAAAAAAAAAAAAGCGGGGGAGGAATATGTGGTTGGCTCAGTCAGTTAAATGTCTGACTCTTGATTTCAGCTCAGGTCACGATCTCAGGCTCATGAGATAGTCAGCCTGCTTAAGATTCTCTCTCTCCCTCTGCCCCTCCCCCTTGCCTACATGTGTACTTTCTAAAAACAAAAAACAACAAACAAAAATAAATGAAAAAAAAAAAAACCTATTTCATGTTATCTAGGAGTAAATTCTCTTCCACATAACAGAGAGGATGTGCAGTGAGATGTGCAGGGAAAAACGAAACCTCAACCCAGTAGAGGCACATGGGATGAATGCTTTAATCTCAGTGGGTTGTGCACAATTATTAATTCTATGTATCTGGAAGAGCAATTGTATCAGTTAGAAGAAAACAAAGACAACTAAGTGGACTTTCCATACTCTGCCTCCTGGCAAACACCAGGAATGGATAAATAGCCTCTTGTTCATTTGATGGATAGCATGGGACCTATACAAATATTCAGCAGCATGGATAAAACATCCTTAAATTGTCAATGAAAAGAATCTGTAATAATTTATATTAGGAAACAGAAGAAATAAAGAAAGTATCTGCTGTGTGTCTCAGTAAAAGACAAGAAAATGAAGTTCTTGTAAAACATATTTTATAAGGAAAGATGATCAATTAAAAAGACCAGGAAGGACTAAAGACACAAGAGACATATGCAGAGTAAGATATAAACCTATGGAACTCTAACCAATAAGAAAAAAGAAAAGAATAAACAACAAAATTAAATTCCACACTGGAAATGAGAAATAATCAATATTGCAAAAAAACCTATCAGTAAAGTAGATGATGAAAATAAAAATGTTCACCAAGAATGTAAAAAAAACAAAGTTAAAAATAAGGAAAAAAACCAGTATAAAAAAGAAATATGAACCAGTCCACCAATAAGTTATTTAATAAAAAAAAAACTTAACAAATGGAATGTAAGCAATATTCAAAGGTATAAAAGAAGAATTATTCCCAAAATGAAAAGCACCAGCACTTCTACATCAAAAGGTCTTTCTTGTCCCAGTCAAAAGTAAAAGAGACCAGAATAATGGCTAGAGAATTATAAAGGAAAAGTCTGGGACACATGAATACCACATTGAGTCGTGCTGTCATTAACACATGCATGCAACAAGAGCCATTTTCAGATATTCAAGGGTTCAGAAAAAGTAATCCACATGAATATCTCCTGAAAAATATTCCTAAAAACATATTTGTGGCAACCAAAAGAGGGAAATTAAAATTGGAACTCAAGCATGGGTATAAAAGGTATGGTGTAAACAGATTAGTGGTGGTACTCTATACCAAATTAGTATGTAGAGTCCAAATTATTCCGTTGAAATTTAATACAGAAGCTTAAAAGTTTTTGAAAGAGGAGATACACAGTTTATGCAACATTTATAGGTTAGTTTTAAAGATTAACTTGAGAAGCTGAGAGCGTAAAACAATAAAATAAGCTAAATTCCTTTTATTACATTAAAGAAAATATTTTTGAATTGTTCTTAAATTTTGTAATTACAACTACATTTCTATATATAAGCTTCTAAAATGATTTCTACACCTATTTTAAAAACACACAAAACAGTCTAATATTGCAAAGAGCAAAGAAAAGAACAAAATTATTAAAATATAAAATTGCAGAAGAAAAAATCAATTATAACAAATTTTTATTGTTTAGAAGCCGATCAGAAAGATCCTCAGATGGGATTGAAAAAATGAAATGACATAAAAAAGATTAAAAATAATGACAGGCAATGATAGTATCATGGAAATAGGAGTAACAATTTTGATATGGGTCAAGAAATAGGATTCAAGAAGAAAGGAATTAAAGGGTCTTTTTAAATCGAAAAAAGGATGTTTACAGAACTACTCAAACATGGTCCATTAACTAGCTGTTATAGGTCTGGAACAAGACAAGTATAAAACTTGAAAGCAAGCATTTAGAAACTGTTACAGCAATCTGACAGTGGAACTGTATACCTGTTTAATATAATAATAAAAAAAAGGAGGTGCCTGGGTGGCTCAGTGGGTTAAAGCCTCTGCCTTCGGCTCAGGTCATGATCCCAGGGTTCTGGGATCAGAGCTGGAGTTGGGTTCTCTGCTCAGCAGGGAGCCTGCTTCCCTTCCTCTCTCTCTGCCTGCTTCTCTGCCTACTTGTGATCTCTGTCTGTCAAATAAATAAATAAAATCTTTAAAAAAAAAAAAAAGGAATCTTGTTTTTGCTTCTTGGTTTTTCACTCTTTTTAATTTTTCTAACTCATTTTCAATGTATTTTAACGAAGTATCAGGAAAAAACTGCTTCTTTACTACAAGTATTCTGAAAAGCACTGCCACAAAAGATCTATTAGTTATGAAGTTTTAAGTGCCAAATAACAACATCAAAATATACAAAGTTAAAACCATTAAAGATGCAAGGCAAAAATGAAGAACAAAATGAAGTAGGAAGCAATTTCAATTCCATGACATATTACATAAAGAAATACATGTACAGAGGATGAAAACAAATTATGAAATGCTATTTTTTTTTTTAGGAACTCTTATCTTAGAAGATATCCCATCAGTTTAATATCAACTTCTCAAAAGGGAAAACTAATATATTAAATGCACATATTGTAAGATGTATTACAACCTCAGAAATGTTAACATTTCTTTCAGTCAAGGAAATAGTATGTCCACACAATTTTGTATCAAATAAATGGAAAGCATTAATTAAAGTATAGCTGACATACGGTATTATACTAGTTTCAGGTATACAACAGTGATTGGACAATTATATACATTATGAAATGCTCACTATAACTGAATTATAGTTACCACCCGGAAAACTTGTTAATTGTCAATGAAACATTTATAAAGATAACAATGATATAACAGATCCTAAGGAACATTTCAACAACTCTGAAAAATTAAAATTTAAAGCATGGCAAAAACTGGTTTTCTACCATTGCCCACCATTGTCCACTATAAATCATGAAAGGATTCTTTTTTGTTTTTGAATGCTTCTGGGTAAAATTATTTGTGAAGGGTTTGCCAACTTTAAAAACTTTTGAAAACTACCTTAAATGACTCAAAACACACTCATCTCCAAAGCCTCATGATTTTCTAATCCCCTTTAATACAGAAGTCAAGGGTGAAAACTTTTAGTATTTCACAATGTCAGATGCTACAGATGAGGTCACAAATGCCTCTGCTACCCTCTTCTAGCTCCTTACTTATTAAAATGTAGGATATTGTTTGGATTGTGGGCAGGTTTACTGTCTTCTCAAAAAAGACCGGAGTCCATTGTCTTTCCTCTATTTGGCCCACTGGGTAAAGGCTAGTCTAATCTAGCCACCCTAATACAGCTATCTGACTGATTAGGTAAAGGCTGGCTGAATAGGTTATGAGTTAGAGCCCAGCTTGAACCACTACTACTATATATGTATGTGTTGTACACATTACAAGTGCACACGCATGTACACACATGGACAAGCTGAACAAGACTCAAAGCAACATTATTAACAAGTTATTCTAAGTAACACAGAATTTTTTCCACCTATACTACACAGTCTAATCATCTAAAAATAGCCCCAAAGCGGGTGGTCTCAGGATAGAACTAAACTGAGGGGAAAAAAGTGAATAAAAAACAGGATCCTTCTGAAACTGTTCATTTTAAGTTACGGCATTTTAAAGGTAAGTTCTCTAAATAAGAAGTGATAAAGTCAGGATCTTTTTCTTCTACTCCTGTGACTAATATTTAAAGGTAACTTCAACTAAATGTGATCTAAAGCCTCATTTAAGATATAAAAGTTCTTTATAAAATGAAAAAATTAAAATGTATTTACCCATGAATAAACAAACTGGGAAAAATACTTGAAAGTCAATTCAGAGACCAATTTTCCTATTATATGAAGAGCTCTTTGGAACCAATAAACAAAAGACCAAGACCCAAAAAAGAAAAGTGGACAGAAGATAAACATGTAGTACATTGAAAAGGAAATACAAATGGCTCTCAAGCATATGGAAAGATACTCAGTCTCACTTGTAATAAAAGAACTGCAAATTAAAACCACTGAGATCCATGTTTTTATCTATTAGATTCGCAAAGATCAAAACACTTGAGAACATAAACTTGGTGAAGAGATGGAAAAAGTCTCATATTGCTGGTGGGAGTACAGATCAAAACAAAACAACCTCTGTGTTACACTTTTTCTTCTATTGAAGATATTCTTGTAAGGCATTTAAAAAATAGAGTATACAAGATATATTCTGTCTTGTGTGGGCTGTTGGTCATTTTCAGAAAACTTGAAATTGTCTGCTTTTATAGAATTCTGTTCATATAATAGAGCAGATAGGTAGGGAAGTTTAAGAAACTTGGATGATGAACACAGTGATCTTGCTCCAGTGATCTTCTGCTCACCTAATACCTTACTGTGCACTTAGTGGGGGCTCAGTAGATATTTGTTGATTAAATGGGACCAGGAATGATGCTGAGCAATGATGAGAATGAAATATAACAAGAATGAGGAATTTATCTGAATTGCTGAATACATTTTTAAACACTATACTTTTTTAAGAGTAGACCACTGACACACTGACAAATGTTTCCTGAAAAATGAGTCAGACAGCAATAGTGGTATATAGATTATTGCAATAATGGTCCCCTAATGAGTCACACATTCTTAGGAAACCCTTTTCACACTGCTCTGAGATTGACCATGTTTTGCTTTGGCCCATGGAACAAGATAAAATATATGGGGCTTGCCTTCACTTGCTGCTTCAGTAGAAGGTAGGTCTACTGGAGACCCTAGCTCCAGGAGGCTAAGACCCTAGCCAACAGTTCACACCAATATCCAGACATATGAAGGAAGCAATCCCAGACCAACCACCTTCTAGCTGACCTCTTAGCTGACTACGCCCCATAAGCAGCCCAGCCACTAGCAGGGGCAAAACTCCTTAACTGAGCCTATCCCAGAATCATGTTAACAAATAGCTTATTTTACACTACTATGTTTTGGGGAGGTTATGCAAAAACCAATACAAGTGGATAGGGAAATAGAATTGGTGGTGATTAAGGAAAATTTATGTTTCACTTGTTTGTTAAATTTCACAATGAGAATATATTCATACACTATTTGTTTAATCAAACTAAACTTATAAAGAAAGATATTTTGTATCAAACTGATATTAGAGTCAAGTCCCATTATCACCTTATAAGCACATATACATAAAACAAAACAATCTAGTCCAAATGGGAACATGAATTTGAGAGGAGACTTAATATTGCTCAGGAAAAAAAAGGCTCAGTACAGAGTAGCAGGGTATATTATCATACACACAAAAAAAGTTAATAAGAATATATTCATGGTCACAGTCACGTCCCAATAATGATTATCAAATTCCAAAATCTCAGATTTTGCTTCTCTGCTTCTTCGGTTTAGGCTAATACACATTCCCTCATTTTAATCCTCACATGCTAAGAGGTAAATATATGCCGAATAATTTTAGGCAAAAGTAAATTAACCTCTCCAAGCCTCATTTCCTCAACTGTAAAATGGGGACAATACTACCCATTTTATAGAGTTGTTATAAAGATTAAAACACTCACTCTAGAAGTGGACACATAAGTACAGGGTCAATAAATGGCCTATAATCTCTGTTAGTAAAATGACTCAAAAGTAATGTCTTGACTAACCTGGCTTCTATTTTAAAATCATTAAGCATCATCAACCAGTGATTTATCAAAATTAATTTGAAAATCTAATGACTTCATGAAAAAATTAAAAAAACAATGTTATTAAAAAAAAAAAAGACCCCAAACCAAACCTGGGAAAACACATGATAGGGAAAATATGGTGAAGAAATCAAAACTCCAGGCAATAATGAATTCACTTGGTCCACATTCCACAATCCTAAATAGGTTTAAAAACCAAAGGCTTCAGTTTTTGTGTTTTGTGAATTCACAAATGGCAAAAACAAGAGAGCAATAAATCCAATTATCGAATTTGTGATCTGTGGCACACATACTTTCAATACTTTCTACAACATCTTTAATAAAAAAGACACTACTGAAGGCTTTGGAAAATAAGGCTCTTTCAGAAGAAATAAACTTAACCTAATCTGCAGCATTGGAAAATTATAGTTACTCCTTGAATCGATGGCTTAACATTGGCCTTTTTCAAGGCAAGATCAGGCCTGGACACTTTTCTTTCTCTAAATACATCAATAGTTAAAAAAGAAAAATCAGGCCTAATGGGTATTTATTAAAAAGTCAATTCTTTAAAAAGTATTTTAAAAGGTAATTACCTAGCCTGAAGACATAAGAGGTAGTGACCAACTACAAAAAGCTTTACACCACAATGTGCAGGTAATTTTAGTTTGCCCTAAATTAATAAATGCTACAAGAATTCCATTTTTCATTTCAATTCAAGAGTGCTTAGTATACATGAAATAATGTGGCAGATTCTGGGTTAGAAGAGTAAAGAAAGTAACACTTATATTGATATCATGCCACACATTTGCTTATTACTGTTTGATCACAATAATTCAACGAGGTGAAAATTATTAGAACTCATTTTACAGAGGAGGAAATTAGCTTGACCAAGGTCCCTCAACAGAAGCAGAAGGGCTGGGGGGGGGGGGCGTGGGCAGGGAGGCACACAAGGGTGCCATGTCACTATCCCTACAAACATATATAACACTACCTGTGTTAAGTCCTTTATCAGCAATGCAAAAGGGGGCTAAGATTATGGGAATCCAAAGAGATAACCTTTTGGGAATGGGCAAAGGAGTCACAAAAGGCTTTAAAGAGGTTAATATCTGAGTTGTTACTTTAAGGATGAGTAGGATTTTTCAACTTCAATGCCAAGGCTTACCCCCAACCCCCCTCATCCCCAATATATTAACCAAAATAAATTACTTACTTGAAATTGAGAAAAACAATTTTGAGAGAAATCTTCCTCAGATATATTATTCCATAGTTTTAAAACAAATAATATGATGACAGTTTAATTTTTAGGTTGCTTTTATGTGGCTTGTCTTGGTTTTTATTCTGAAATGAAATTTAGATTAGTCATTTTCTTGTTCTGAGAAACTAGGAGTATGCCAACATGTTTTAACTTCACATTTTTTCACATATCAACATGTATTCTTACTTACAAAACCTTTCATTTCACCATCTCAAACAAAAACTAATTTAATATATAAATTACTTTGAAGTGTAAATATATACGCAAAATAAGATATTTTTTAAATTATGGTTATACTTCCTTGGTAATTGTAATAAATGGAAGAAAAATAGAAAATTCTTGTTATATTGTTATTTATTACACAAGCACTTTTGAGGTAACACGCTTTCTTGTATTATTTGAATCGTTTATATAGTAAATGCTCTCTCAGCCCAAAGAAAATTAAATAACTCTCCAAGGAAATTGGCCTCAAATTCTTAGTTTTTCCCACAACAATTGTCTAAAAAGAAAAGAGAATTGGACCAAAAAAAAAAAAAAAAAAAAAACCCTAACATTTACAATGACAATTACTACCCTTTTTTCTCAGAATTTACTTTGCTAGGCATACATTCAATTTCTGCTGCAGAAAACAGTCCAGTTTGCCAATACTAATTAAGCAACAAAATATTTTTCACTGAAAAAAAAAAAAGAAATATTTAAAAAGCTAAAGAACTGGAAGAAACACAGAAGGTCATCTGAAAAACTTAAATGACAAAAAGAACAAGAACAAAAAACAACAAAAAAACCCACCAACACACCAAAAGGTTAACTAGACCGTTATTAAGAAGATTTTATTTTTACTTATAATTTTAGTCTCAAAAATGTATATACTTTATGTTTAAACAGTGGAATTGTTTTAATTGCCTAAAACACCTACTCCTGCCCTATCTATATCTTACCTGGAAACTGTAAGTTATACACATTTTACCCAAAGTTCACTGTACCTTAACTCCCACTCCTTCCTCTCTTATTTAGTATCACTGCGGTATTAAAATGGCAGCCAGGTGCCAAAGTAACATACAACATACCATATCCCATATCTCAGTAAGTTGCTGAGTATTTCTTTGAAATGTCTAGGGCTACTGATAACATCCTTTGAAATCTGTTTAACCCCGACCTCCTTAAACCTCATCATAAAACAAATCCCACTACAACCTATTCTACAGGAAGATTCTAAGCACTATTACACACAGTAGGCCCTTAAGGATTTCTAAACTGTGTACATGCAGGTCTTCTAACAATTCTTCCAAGGGTCAGTATATTCACCTTTCTATTACCAATGCCTTCTTCTAATTTTCCCTCATGTCTGGGGGGACAGTGTGAAGTAGTGAGAGTTAAGAGTCAAGATCATTAGTTTTCACCCCTACCCCACATAGTCAACTTATAGGACAATGGACCAATCCCTGAGCTCACCTATCTAGATTTCAGTTCTCTTTATATAAAATGAAAATGATTTGACCAGAATAGTGTTTCCCAACCTTTTTCACATTGTAAATAGTATTTGTTCAGCACAAGAAGGTCATTTGGAAGCATCAACATGGTGCTTGGTGAAAAGAATTCATCATATGTTCTTTATATAATTATAGAAGAAAATTAAAATTTAAATGAGGTTTGTAATAATATGAATGGATTTCAAAATCAACCTTTTTCACATCAGGAATAATATTTTTAAATAACAGTGATGTTTATTTTTGCAGGACATACATGCACTATTAGGTAGCCACCTTGCAGGAAGCTAAATAACACATCAGATGCATGTGACTAGGAGATCCAATACAGTGAATACAGAAATTCAGGCCTAGAGCTGGGCTCCCCAGGGCAACCAACATCCCTGCTACCCTGTGCTTTCATTGTCATTGGGCTACACCTTGCGCTGTGTAACATGCTCCTCAGGCACCCAGAATATAAATTCCAACGGTAGCTCCATGATCCCTTCTCCACAAGAGGTAGCTGCATACTCTGTGGCCAGCTGAAGTAGATTCCAAGTAATAAAGCACCTCCTTTAATGCACTAAAAATATCCAAAGCAGTAACTTCAGGTTACTGCTCATGATGTTACTTGCTTAAAGGAACCCCACAGCCTTCCTTTAGACCCCACTCTGCGAGAGCCTCCCTCCAGTGAACCATGTATCACTACGAAACTCTGAATTAGAAGACCTCTAGCAAAATCTAAAATTAAACAGTATTGCAGTAATCATTTGATAACTGCTCACAACTATTACAGCCTTTGGTTTTTGCTCCTCTTTACCAATTCCTTCAAACACAACTTAAAAAACAAACACACACCACTAACTCTGAATAGGTATCACATGTACATGGTAAAAAAAAAAAAAAAATCCAAAATAACAAAACATTATACTAAAAAAAAAAAAAAAAAAATTCAGTCTCTCACCTTTGTCCTCTAGGCCACCAGTTCCCTTCAATGGAGGCAACCACTGTTACCAAACTCTCACAATCCTTTGATATTTACATACATACACACATACATGTACATATATATTTTATATATATAACTTTTTAAACCACACAAATGGCAGCATACCATACATGGAGTCTTACATGTTGCTTTTTTTTCTCTTAATATATCTTAGACAGGGCACCACTGTAGTACACATGTGTTGCTTCTTTACTTTAAGGGTTGCCTAGTATTCTATTGAATAGATATACCATTATCTACTTAACCACTTCCCTAACTGATTTATGTTTAGGTTGTTTCCAATTTTTTGCAATGACAAACAATGCTGCCACAAATATTCTTACATGTTCATTTAACACATATATAAAATATTTGAGGACAAAATCCTTGAATGAAATTGCTAGATCAAAATATATGTATATCTTTAATTTTGAAAATGATTTCCAAATTGCTTTCCATAGAAAATGGAACATTTTATATTCCCACCAGCAATATGAGAATGCCCATTTCCCCTTCCTCTCATTCTCTCCATTATACTATGTAATCAATTGTTCCTAATTTGATAGATGATAAACAGTATGTTGTAGCTTTAATTTACATGTCCTTTATAAATAAAATTACACACCTTTTCATATGAATTCTCTTCACTCATTTTGTCTACTAGATCATTTTCTAGGAGCTCTTTGTATATTAAGAGGACATTAACCTTTGTGAAGAGTGTACAAGTAAGTTTTACTAGTCTGTTTCTTTTAACTTCGATTTTTTTCTCCATACAGAATTTATTTTTTATGTTGTAAAGATAACCAACCAGGTTCCAGTTCTGTTTTATACTTTGAAAAGTCTTTGCCATTCCTAGATTATATTAAAAATAATTATCTTATGTTGTTTTGTTTATACATTTAAATCTTCTGATTCAACTGGAAGTCAACTTTTATTTTCCAGTATTAAATAATTTTTTCCATACTAATAGGTAAGGGTAGCATCCATTTTCACAAAGTAAATTTTATTTATATTTAAGTCAATTTCTGGCCTCCACTCTGTTTCATTATTGCTATATGCCAAAACGGAACTACTTTTCAAAACATTTTAAAATTAAAATCTGCTACATATGAATGGGTATAATAGTAATTTTTTAAAATGCCAGAAATTACTGGCTTGCTTTAATGTAAGAATCATTCTGCAGTTACTAAATTGAATTTACCTAATCAAGTTCAATGCTATCATCACCTAATCATGCATTTGGGCAGATACTTATTTTGGAGCCCAGTATGAACTTCAAGTCTCTTTTGTTGTATTTCTGAAATATACCTAGAAAGCCAGCTTTTCATTAATTTTGTACACAGTTTTCTCTCAAATTACCAAATCAATATATTCTCTCTGTAAGAAAATCTAAAAAATTAAAAACACACCTCTCAGAGATAACCAACCTTTACATATTTATGTACTTTTTCTGTATTTTAATAAATGACTATTGTGCAAACTCATTTTTTCACACAACATACTTAGCAGTCCTATATTATTTATTCTTCTAAAATGTTAATGACATAAATTCTACCACATGAATATGTCCAGTTTATGTAACCATTTCCCAACTGTTGAATATCTGAGGTTGTGCCCTGTTGATGACTATCATCTACTGATTAATTCTTGCAAAAATGCTTGATTTTCAAGCACTGTGGTTAAGTACTGACTGTATAATGGTGAGCAAAAATGAACACATTACCAGCATTTATGGAGGTTATTGGGAAAAACAGACATTAATCTCCAACATATATAAAATTACAATTACAGCAAGTGTTATGAAGGAGAGCTTAT
Organism: Mustela lutreola; assembly: GCF_030435805.1. NCBI lineage: Eukaryota > Metazoa > Chordata > Mammalia > Carnivora > Mustelidae > Mustela > Mustela lutreola. The sequence goes on along the minus strand of NC_081295.1, from coordinate 20,912,228 downwards.
GGAGTTTTGAGAGTCTATGATAGGGAAGGCTTCCCTGAGGAAAGATAAATCAGAGTTTAGGTGAAGGAAAAAGAAAAACATTCTAGGCAGAGGGAACAGCAGGTATAAAGGCCTTATTGTGGAAGGGAGCATGGCAAGAACAGGGACTGAAATAAGGCCAATATGGCTGGAACACAAAGAGCAAGGCAAGAAGAACATGGCTCAAGCCATGACTAGATAGAAAGGTAGGGGCCAGACTATATGAAAGACCTTGTAAGACATGTAGACGCCACCACATAAGACATGTAGCTTTGTCCTTATCTAAATGCAATGGAAAGCTACTGAAGCATATCAAGTAGTAGGGTGATATAATCAGGTTTGCGTTTTGAAAAGATCCCTCTGATTACAGTGTAGAAAACAGATTAGAAGGGAATAGAGTGGATTGGGGTAGGCCAAGATTAGGAGGCTACTGTAAATGCATCCAAAAATGCTAGTAGTTTAGACTAGGGTGGTGATGGATAATGAAAAGAAGTAGATGGATTCAAAAGATAATCAGATTTGCCAAAAGATTTACACTCATAGATTAAAATCCCTAAAACTAGAATTATTGGGTCAAAAAACATTTCAAGGATTATGATATGTATTGCCAAGCTGCCCTGCCAAGAGCAGTTTTCTCTTTGTGAATTACCTTGTATCTGTTCCTCTATCAGAATTTTCAAATTCCTTAAAAATGACTTAATCCATACTTCCTTCATGAAGCCTTCCCTGACTCCCCTTTTTGCCTGCTAGTTGGTCACTGACACGTCCTCCTTGGAGTCCTTGCTTTTCTTACACACATTTCTGTCATACTCCAACCAAACTATGACTTACATTTTAGATGTCATCTCTCCTATATTGTGAGAGTCTAGAGAGTAAAAGTTGTTCATAACGACACCAAAAATAGTTCAATATACATAGTAGGTTCTCATTAAGTGTTCACTGAATGAACCCAATCACTATTACCAGATTCTACTGCGTCTAGATTTAAGAGGGTCCTGCGCTTCATCCTCTGATCCACTAATTGTGATTTTAAATCAAATATAATACAGAAAGCTAACAAAATATGCCACTCAGGGCTACAAATGCTTACTAAAAAAGTCATTAATTTTGTTTGTAGTAAATCACTAAATCTCAGTAGTGCTCCTGAAAAACCTTTCTAGTAATTACATAAATAAATATTATGTGATCCTAAAATATTTTAAATGACTTAACAAAAAAAAGACTATGAACAAATAAGACTTTTATTAGAGAAATCAGTTGAAATTAGATATAATTTGAATTGTTCGTAAATGCTATGGTTTTCAAAACTGTATTAGTCTCAAACTTAGTTAAAAATCCAATTTACCAAAAAGGTGATGTTATTAAGCAACTACATAAATTTATATAGCATTTCAAAATGATCAATTTCTCGTGTTGAAAAACTTGATTTCATGTTTAACTGTTAGCATCTAGAACAATCTACTAAAATTTTTACTACCTGAGGGAAGACTAGAGGGGGGAGTGGCAGAGTTCCTTACAGTAATCTTAAAGACAAGCAGCTCCCTCTATAGTCTGTTTGGCCTACTTTGTTTAATTACTTGCTGTGTGAACACTCTCACTCTTCTTCTATTTACTCCTACTCTGCATCTCAGCAGGAAAGCTTTTTGAAAGAATGATTGTTTAACCCGGTGCTGAGAAAACCGAGCGCTTTCTAAACTCAACATGAAGTGAGTTACATCAAGCAACTAAGCAAAAGTTGGGATGTGGAAACCTGACAGCCTCCCAGACCCACTGGAGTCAGGTCTTCACGACGAAGCCTTAGGATTTTATTTGAAGTAAATTCCCAGAGCAGTCACACCTGTATTCAAATCTAAGTGAAAAACACGGCTTGCTTTAGTTATTTATAGCCTTGCTTCTTTCCATTAAAACAAGTTACGGAAACGTTGTTACATTGCTAATACATTGTTATATCAAAAAAATGTTCAAGACATTTTTAAATGCCTGTAGAAAAGCAGAAGAGGTTTTTCTGTTTTTTGTTTTTTTTAATAATTCCATCACTCACATGAAGAAAATTTAAGTGATTCTCTCAGGAATCAATATCCTCAGTCAACAACAGATTAAATCAGTCAGGATTTACCATTCAAATTTGAATATGTCACTTTCTTAAAACCTTTTCAAATTTCACCAACTCAAGATATAAGAGCTTTTAAACCTAAGACAATTTACTTCTTAAATTATTCAGGATATGCCCTCAAAACACAGGACAATCAGAAGTCAACCGGACTGTTTTCTAAAGCAGAAAAATACTTTTTATGAATAGAAAAACTGAACTAGTAAAAACATAAGAAACCAATCAGTTCAGAATTTATAATACAAATATGAAATGCCCTCTTTATTTGGGAGACAATTTTTTCTGCTATTTTTCAGGACTCATTTACAAAACAAACTCAGTTTAAAAACAGCTTTTCTCCAAATCAAGAATTGAGGACTTCCAAAATCAACTTATAATATGAAAGGCTTACATTTATGGTACTTTATGTAACATAGTTTTATCATGTTATTATTTTTCATTAATTTGCTTTACTAATTAGTAAATATATAAACATAGTTTGTACTTCCAAACAATAGAACTGTCTTCATTAAAAATTCTATCATTCAGATTTTTACCAAGTCAGATTGACCTTTTAATTATTTTCAAGTTTTATTTTAATGGGTGAAGTGGACTTGTCTTTGGGGAGAGAATCCAGGAGCAAATAATTGTACAGTTTTTGTTTACATTTAATTAATACTAAATTTACTGGGAGTTTCTAACACATTAAAAATGCTGGCTTGACTGCTGAAGGCTCTAAGCTCTAAATGTATGCCAGTGACTTCAAATTTTTTCACATGAAGAAACAGGAAATTTTTATGTGTGACACTGAGAACTATACTTACAGTAAACTCAATCTGATACTTAACAATCTTAAGTTTCAGTTTCTTTGTATCAAGCTTCGATCCTTCAACGTATGTACAAAAAAAGTCATCCATATTCATTTACATTCTACATTTCAAAATATACTTTTTGAAGTTTTTTTTAAAGGAGGGGGCTTGTAATCTAATGTAAGAGAAGGGAAAAAATGAATATTTATCAGAGAGTAGTCCCCGTGTCTGTTTTTTTTATATTGAAAAACACAAAAGTCCCTCATCATCTTTATCATTTAAAAAATATTTTCTCACTTTATAGAATTACTGCTAGTTCACAGTGAAATTCACCTATTCCACAAACAAAACTTTTCTATAACACAGCCTGAAAATCATCCAGGGACACAAACTCAGTGACTTGGCGGGGGAGGGGGTACTATGTGTTAGAGAAGTAATCCAAACCATGCAAACTTTAATACCTAGAAATGCCACAGAATATCCTATTAGCATGTCCCTTTAGAATTCGGAAATCTGTCTCAACAGAGCTATATCAACGTCACTCTTATTCTTCCTCTGTACTTGAAGTGAGAACAAACTGTATATTACACTGAAATTCCAATTAGAAACAAAAGACAGCACCAATATATTTAAAAGGGCAGAAAATCTATCCTTCAGAACTTTATTGCCTCTATTTTCCAGCCTCTAAAGTTTCAGGTGTTATACTTTCATAAAATTAACAGCACTCAAATTTCCCATTTCACCAGGTCCCTGCCATCAAAACCGTTCTCATTATTTTAAAAAGGAATACTGTATCAAATCTCACTAACAACACAGAAATTTTTAACAAAGGGAATTTACATTAAAAGATAACTGCCTGAAAATGAGTGCTTGTGTCTGAAAAAGGATTATCTTGGTAGTGCACAGAAACAGTAGTCCTAAGATGAATAGTGATTAGGGCAAGGAGCATCAAGTGGGAAATGGCTATCTAAAATCCCATAGGGCAACACACAACTAGAGGTAAGAGCATCCCCTTCTACGAGGCAGCTCCATAATTTCACGTAGGCAGTTCAAGACATGTAGAAAACCACAATTCAAAACCTTGTAAATTTGGCCACTGCCTATTCATATAATCACAAATCCCTAGGAACTTTTGAGAAGGTAGCTTCTGTCACTGCTGTCTCCCCACCCCACTCGTTCATCAATAACAGTTTTTATTTTAAAGATACGTGAATGTAAAATGCAGTACCACAACTCAGCATAGGGGCATTTCTAAATGTTTGCGTTGCTGAGTTTAGCCGCGCCTCTTAAGAAATTCACGCTATTGAGTGAGAGGTTTTACGTGGGCAACAAACGCACATTTCCTACTTCCATGGATCCACGTTCCCCTCACAGCCAGTGCACCGGAGGATGCTGCCCCGTGCCCCGACACTGAGGCTCAGACTCCAAGGAGTCACGACCTGCACTCACAGCGGAACCACATGGTCACTTCAATGAGAAAGCTTATTTGGCCCTAAGGCGCCACTCTTCAGCCCCGCGGCATCTCCGGAAGGGGCAGAGGAGAGCGCTGGCGCGAGGAGGAGAGACTGAACACAGAGAGCTGACACTTACTCCTTCCTCTTAAAGCCATTTCTAGAAAGGACATTTGGGAGACGCGGAGGGGGTGAGGGTAGGGGGGTGGAGAGGGGGGTGTCCGCAGTCCCACCAGCGACAGAGCTCAGAGCGGGGCTCTGTGAACCGGTTCACGGAGGACATGGCGCGCGGCCACCTGGCCCATCGTCCTGGGTCAGAGCGCGGTTCGCGGGCGCTCGCTTCCCCCCCGGCCCGAGACGGGGAGTCCCGACCCGGCTCCCGACCGCCGCACGCGCTGTAAACACTCGGCGCCCGCCGCCTCCCTGTCCGGGGAGGAGGGGGCGCAACGCTCGCGCGGACCCACATTTTTGCGCCTCTTGTCACGCACCCGGGAAAAGGCGACGAGGGCGGAGGGGAGGAAAGAGGCGGCAGCGATACACCGAAGGCCGGCGGCGTGCGCGCGTGTGCGCGGCCGGGAGGGCAGCCCGGGCGCCCCGCCGGCTCCCGCCCGCGCCCCGCGCCCGCTTACCTGCCGGGGTCGCTCCGAAGACTCGCACCACGGGCACCTTCTTGACAGGGGCCTGGGTGAGGGGGGATTGGCAGATATCCAGCCCCTGCAGCGGGCTGGCCATGTAGTAGTCGGCAGTCACTATCCTCACTGAAAACATGTTCGCCGCCGCCGCCACCGCCTCCTCTTCACGAGCGATCTGGCAGCAGCAGCAGCAGCAGCGGCGGCGGCGGCGGCTTCTTCCGCAGCGACGGCCCCACAGCAGCGGCGGCGGCGGCGGCGCCCCCTCCCTGCTTCGGCTCGGCCCCCTCCCCTCGCACACACGGAAACCGTGAGCGGCGGCGGCGGGCGGGGCGGCGTGGGCACTGCTGCCGCCGCCTCCTCAGGAGCACCCGGCGAGGGGCAACAGGAGAGAAGCCCTGGCGCTTTCGTCGGTGCTGGTGCTGCCGCCACTGCCGCCGCCGCCGGGAATCACACGGGCTCCTCCGTCCAAGGCTGCAGCTCTTGTTGCCATGATGATGATGTCACGGACGCAACCACTGGGGGAGGGGAGAAGGGGGTTGTGTGTGTGGCGGAGGCGGCGAGTAGTTGGGGGAGGGGACGCGGCGGGAAAGGGAGGGAGCGGGGCGGGCACCCGAGCGGGACACCCGGGTGGGGGCCGAGAAGGTGTTTTCTCCCCCTCCCCCAGGCTCGCAGCGAGGGAGGAGGCTGGTGGAAAGCGGGGTCCGCGCCTGGCGCGGAGAATCGATGACTCGGCCGGTGGGCACGGCCACCTGGGTGGGGGCAGTGGGGCGAGGGGGGGGCGGCGGAGCGCCGATGTCATGGATGGGCTCCCAGCGGCTTGGGGGAGTGGGGCCGCCAGTGTTCGGGGCCGTTTTGGCGGCTAGGCGGGATTGGCCGGAGCTGCGGTGCTCGCGCTCGCCTAGCCGACCGCCATTTCACATCGTGCGGAGGAGGCGGGGGCAGTCGCGGAGACGGCTTTTTACAAGGTAAGAAAACCCGCCCGCGGGGGGAGGGAGGCGAGGCGCAGATCTCGTGCCGCCGCGGCCTCGCGGGAGGGCGGGCGGGCGGCGGAACGGGCGGGGCGGGGCGCGGACGCAGCCGGCCCTTCTCAGGTATCGCCGCGGCTCCGCGCGTGGCCCGGGGGCGGTGCGAGGGGCGGGGGCGCGCGAGCGCGGGCTCCGGCCTATAAAAGGGCGGCCCGGGCGCTCCCTCCCGATCGTGAGGCTCGAGCCGCCGAGCCCCTCCCACTACGCGGTGCTGCAGTGTCTGCGCTTGGCCACCAAAAGGGATTTATTCGCGCTCGGCTCTGCTTGGCGTTGCTAGGGCTTGGCGGATCCGTGCTCAGGGATTTCCCAGCACGATGTTTTTCTCCCGCCCTAAGAGATCCTTCCTTGGTTTCCTCTTTGGCTCTGCAGGCTGCGTCCCGAGCGCGCGCGTGTACATGTTAGGACTTGTCCGCCCTGGGTGACCTCCCTCCCCTTCTCCCTCCCCCGGCAGAATCCAGGATTAAGAGCCTTTCAGAGAAATGTTCCGCCAAAAAAAAAAAAAGAGGTCCGTGAAAGTCACCGCGTTAGATGTGGATACCCAGTGTTATTCATTAACTGTTTTTTGAGGTTTAACCTAAAGGCATAAAAGCAAAAGGAGAGGGGGAAAGACTGTTAAAAAAAAACTTTATCCAAAAAGTGGGGAGGGTAGATAGGAGTGCAGTTGTGAAATGGGGAGGGGGGGGGGGACTGGTATTAACAGAGCAGCTGGCTTGGCCATCGTATTGGAACCAAGGCGGTTTTTTGTCTGACTTGGGTCACTAATATAGGGTGTGACCTTGGCCAAATAATTTGGTTTCTTCGGACCTCTGTTTCCTCCTCGTGGAACGAGAGTTTCACTTAACAAAACCAGAGAAGGGTTTCTTCCCAACAAAAAGATTTTAAGCAGTAGGAAGCAGAAACCATGGTTTCCAGTTCGAAATATGACACTGAATAAAGAACTTTTGACGGTAATTTCCAACCTACCCTAATAGAGATCATTCACACTTATTTATGATACAGGTGTATTTTAATGTTTGGTAGGTTGCCATGTATTTTAAGTGGTGTGAGAGATCGTCATTTGGAACCATTGTGGTTCTTCAAATAGGAAAATCAAAAGGCTCAAAGGGACAGATCGCTGGTAAGAAGCTGTCTATAAATTCCATAACATATAATGCTAATAAGAATTTATGCTCCAAGGGATTTGAGGCTGATTACCACAGTAAATTAGCCTGCAGTTTTCAACCTCAGACCGTGCTTCTAATAAACAGAGGTAGCGAGATTTGTAATACACAGGAAATTACATAATATTTTTAAGAGGCGAATCTCTTAAATTGATTTACGTTTTAGAGGGCTATGGAAGTGATTTTAAAATAGCATTACTGTGCTAAAGTGCATTTTCTCGTAAAATTTTTTGTACACGCTGAATATCAGATGCATGACACCAGTGATTCTTATAATATTGTATAGCACTGGAGTTTTGAATTTTAATATTTTGGCTCTTAGTCACATTTTTAGGGATGAGGCCTGGAAATCTGTATTAGCAACCTCATCCACCGTTCATGACTCTAAAGTAATATAAAATTGAGTGTCCCTGTACTATATTATAATCCAAATACATCCATAATATTTAAATTACACTATTCCTAACTAGAAAAAGATAAAACCATCAAATTTCATGGATTTGCTATTTCTAGAACAGGGTTTCCTTCCCCCTACCTCTTGAATCAACATCATTGACAAAGAAAAGACAATTGCAACCACAATTCAAATCTTTCCAAAACGCCAAGGAAAGAATGTTCACTCTTGAAGAAAAACATTTGCAGCATAAAATTAGGATATTTTGTCCACTGCATGTAATTGAGTTTAAGCTGATGCTCGATTTGGAAATCTGACAATACTTCCCTAATTAATCACTATCAAATGTATAAGTAAGAAAGAGTTCTGTAATTTTGAGTCAGGAAATGAAGATTTTAAACCGTCATTTACTAGCTAAATGAATTTGGAAAGATCACTTTACTTTTTGGAGTTTGTTTCCTCATCTATGAAATGGATAGTAATTTCTGTTTTAACTTCTCAGAATGGTACAGGATCAAATGAGATAACATATGTAAATGTATCATCATAAACTGTTGACATCCAAAGGTTTAGCCCCTCTAAAAGGAGTCAATAAAATCATTTGCGGATTTCTTATCTACACAGAATAATAGAAATGCTAAAATTGAACTCTCTATATCCTTAGGTATTTGTTGTTGTTACCATTGAATGGCTTCTTTTTCCTGGTTGATTTGAGATATAGTGAGACAAAACAGACGTGGTCCCTACTCTTACAGAGTATATAGTCTAGTATCATAAAAATGTATTTTAGTTATCTCAATTAACATTTTATCTCTTTAAGTCTAGTGACCTCTACTCATCATGTCATGCTTTTAGTAAAAACCTCTCCAAACTTCTGTACTACTGTACTACTGTTGAATGTCTATTAGTATTTGCCTATTAGCAATTTAAAAATTTATAAATGTTTATATATAAACTTATATATATAGCTATATATAAATTTTATATATATAAATTGCCTATAGCAATTTATAATCTAGAACAGAAGGCAATAGCTGCCATAATCAAGTTATAGGATGGCTTACCCAAAACTCATCCAGTCCCCTTCTAGCTTGCTTTCCTGCACTTTAGAAGCTAGAAAATTAAAACTACAATTTCTAGACTCCCTTGCAGCTGGAGTGCTGCTTGCAGCTCCATGACGGTGTGCTGGTCAATGTTTACTAATGGCTGGGGGAGGGAAAAACTGATTCATAGCATTGGCCAATCTTCATGGCACGACTACTCCCAAGCTACCAAAATGACTTCACCGAATGTGGAATTAGTTGGAAAAGATGCTAACAATCAACAGCCGGCTTCAGCATATCAGTACCTTTGACCTAATTTCCAATATCAGATGCACCCATTCAAGTCTTAGGTGAAGGTGAGCAACGTGATGCCTCAACTACACTCAGGGAGGTGGGATTTTCTGACTAACACCATGGTGGCCATATTTGGTTCTTCTGAGTAGCTGGGGGAAGAGTTCTCACATCCATTTTTAGACTGATAGGTGCTGACTGGCTGGCGGTGTTGGGATGAGTTTCCGTAGAATAACCCTGTGTTATGGGATGAGTGTTCTTCCTGGTTTGGTTTGGTTTTTCCTGGATGTTGTTTCTAGCTAAGTATTATCCAAGCCTGCTTCTGTCAAGAGAACTGTAAGCTAAACACTGTCCTTTAATCCGTTTCTGCTTAAACTAGCTCAGTCACGGCCAGGTACGTAATTTGCTCAGCCCAGAGTAAAATGAAAAATGTAGAGTCCCTTGTTCAAAAAGCAAGAAAAAAGTGCCATTATACTTACTAAGATATAAAGCTTTTTCTTTCTTCTGTCATCTCTCCCTTGACTTGTAATGATTTTTTTATTTGCTTTTTAATGTCATTCTAAGTAAAGAAAAATTAGAATTTTAAATTATTAGAATGAATTTTACCATTCATCTTTATTTTGTGTAATGCCATTTATAAATGCAAATATAAAAGCATTTAACTCATACATAGAATCACCAAAATTACACAATTCATATTTCCTAGTTTATACATGCTTATTGCATTCTGTACTTATCAGAACAGTGTAAATGCTGCACAGAACCAACTCAACTGTTTTTATTTCCCTTCTTGATATGCACACATTCTACCTACCAATTTGAGTATGGAAGGGCCAAAAGGAAAGAGGACCATGGATTACCTTACCTTCCTCCTTCCTTCTCTGTCATCATTTTCAGTATAAATGGTAATATGGGTAAGTAACACACACTAGTAAGAAAGGTATGATGGGGTTCTTCTGTCAGTTGTATTTTTTAGGATGCCATTGCCTTCTTTTCACATCTGAAGCAAGCTCTGGTTCGAATGGAGAGCCTAACATTTAGGAACTGTCCACTAATTCAGCCATAGATGTAATATCCTTGCCTTGTCATCATTGTGACTCCCTGAGTTCCTATACCTCATAGGTCCATCAAATCCTGTGTTTATGACACACCATGAAGACTATAGGCAAACAGGGGCCAAGAAAGAATGTATGATCTGCTTGAATGTGTGATCCACTGTACCCTGGACTTCATTTATAAAACAGATGTTCAGACATAAATGTATGAAGATTTTCAAAATGGTGACTGCAGAACTCTAAACCAAGCGCTGTACCCTGTAGAACTGCACAGTTTGCATGCCCCTGGTGTTGACCTTGAGCTCAGTGTTTCTCAAGGGGCTTCTCCTGATATGTTAGATGAAACAATTCTACATTGTACTGCATATTTAACATCCCTGGCCCCTGGGCACTCCATGCTAGTCTTGACAAAAATGCCCCCCAAGAGGAGTTACTACTCTCCACTGAATTCCTGGAGTGCACTCCACTGTCTGCGGCTGGGAACCATGGTCATTACAGATCCAAGAAAGGTCATGTGCAGTTTTTGCTAGTGATTCTCAAGCAGGGAAAAAATACAGAATTGAGTTTAAAAGATTTCAGAAGTCTCATACCTGAGACAACAGAATTACAGTGACCTTTTCCCCCTTGTCAGGAAAATAATACTATCTGCACTGGTGATGAAACAAATATTTGGGATGAAAGTTTAAAAGTGATCAGTGGGTTTTATGTGTCACATGGATATAAATAGCAGCTGACTCCAGATAGATGGCAATTTCTGGTAGTTAAGAGAAAGAGGAGAGAACTACAGAAAAGTAAAGAGAACTGTCCCACTGTCATTATCTTCATCAATTGGCTGAAGGGAGAAAAATTTAAAAAGCTCTCAAGAAAAATTAAGGAAGTTGCCATAAAAAGCTGTGGTACTCGAATAGATTTTGAAGACAAACCATAAGAGACTCTTAATATCACAAATAAACTGAGGATTGCCAGGGGGAGGGGAGTAAGGAGAGGGTGGTGGGGTTATGGACATTGGGGAAGGTATGTGCTATGAGGTGGTAAACCTGGCAATTCACAGACCTGTACCCCTGGGGCTAATAATTATATGTTAATAATATATGTTAATAATAGATTTTGAACTTAGTTTCATTGTGTCTCTAATTTTTTTTTTTTTAAGTTTTGGTTCTTGATTTAAGTATATTAACATCATAACAAATTAGAGCTGAAACAAGATATTCTAAATCATTTGTTTTCTTTATCCCTATACTATTATTAGCTGTGTACAGAAGAAAAGCTCTGGCTCTATAGACCTGGCCTTGCCTTTGCTAATGCTGAACCTGTTTTCTCCACAACAAAATGAGGACAGTTGTGCATTACCTTAGGCTGTAAGTCATTTTTCCAAAGCCAATTCACTAAAGAAGTAATTTTACCAAAGAATGTGTTTGTTAAATAAAATTAAAGTGGATTTTCTGTAAAACAAGTATTTGGTAAATTTAACTGCCTGATTCTTTGGCAAATTAATTTTTAGCATATTGTACTGTTTTCCGTCACTATTAGGCTTATTATAGGGATCAAATGAACTATTGCACATACAAAAAGTGCTCTGTCTTATTCTAGAATCCCTCCAACATTCTGACTTCAAGACTTGGGAAGTCTTGAATATTCAGTATTCTCTGAATATTCCCCACTCCTGCGCACATAATTGACCTTCTGTAGGCTTTCACTACCTATAGGTGGACTATAGCAGTAGTCACTTGATTGGCTCAAAAGTAGTCACTCTTGGCTCATTCCCCTCTAAACGTACTACACTAAAGCAAGGGTGGCCTATCACATATTTTAAATTTTAAATTGTCAGCTACATTATAAGAGTCATTTTACCTTTTTCGTATATCCTTTAGCACCACTGGAGTACTTATAGTTCCTTAAATATACATTTTTTAAAGCATCATATTTCTCTGCTTTTGCCTTTCTAACTGGAATATCTTCCCTCTTCTTGTCTCGTACCAAAATTTTTATTCATCTTCCAAGTTTTAGTAAGGTCTCCCTGATTTCCCCAAACAAATTTAGGTGTTCTTTCTAGGCTTCCACTTTTTTTGGTTCATGCTTCTGTTAGATTATTGTACTTGTTTATTAGTCTGCCATTATACTGGAATATAATCTCCTTGAAAGAAAGGACCCCGTCTTTCTATACTAGCCCCATGTATAGTGGCTAGACTAGATCTTTAGCATATATTGAATTTAAAAATTAGATCTATTTACAACTCTCTCTACTGCTTTCCTGCTACACTTCCATTTTATAGATCAGGAAACCGAGGCCCAAAGAAATGAAGATATTTAGCGAGAACCCAAGCCTTCTAACTCCAGATCTATTACTTTTACTCCTTTACTGTTGAGAATCTTCTGAGTAGGGTCATATGCTAGTCATTTCTGTTGTTGGAAATGGACTGTCTAGTCAGTGTCTTTCCATTCATTACTAATTTAGAGAATATCCCATGAGTCAGGAGGGCATAGTGATCTGGTATAATTTGTATTTTCTTATTCAATCATTTGTTTGTTTTTGTTTGTTTTCTATTAAGTTCAGTGAAAGTCAAGGTAAATTATTTGTTCCTTCCACCCCCCGGAGGACATTTGGTAAAATGTCTGAGACATTTTTGGTTATCACATTTGAAGGACCGCTACCTGTATCAAGTAGGTAAGAGACCAAGGATGCGGCTACATATCTTACAATGCATAGGACAGCCCCATAATGGAGAGAATTATCTGACCCAAAATGTCAATAGTGCCAAGCTGAAAAGCCCTGATCTAGTCCAAAGGAAATTTTTACTCAGCCCTTCATGTACTGCATTGCCTCTGTGAAACCATGATGGAAAAGAAACTCAACCCCCCCACCACCAACAACCACCACCCCAAGGGATTTGGAAGCCCTGAATGGCAAACTCTGGAGGCAATTGCTATCAACTACAGACTCTCCAAAGGCTTCATGCAGGTTTCCCCCAATGGATTCATAGCGCCTGCCTGGGTGTAAGATAAACACACAAATGTGTGTTGCCTAAATGGTTAATAAAGTATATTTTAACCAAAATAGTGGGGCTTTACATAACTGACTCTTAATCTCACAAAAAAAAAACCTGAGGGTTGCTGAGGGGCGGGGGGTCGAGAGAAGGGGGGTGGGGTTATGGACATTGGGGAGGGTATGTGCTTTGGTGAGTGCTGTGAAGTGTGTAAACCTGACGATTCACAGACCTGTACCCCTGGGGATAAAAATATATGTTTATAAAAAATAAAAATTAAAAAAAAATAGTGGGGTTTTATTTCTTTTTTAAAAACTAAAGGGAAGTCAAATTAATCATTGTGGGGAGAATTTCTGTTCTTATCTTCTTATTGCAGTTACAGGAAGAAGCAAAACTTTTTAAAAACAACTCTCAATTCACCCACTTCCATAAATTAGCAGTAATAGTTTTAAGAGAGAGACCAATAGACCTATAAATTAAAGATGATGTTTGAGGAACAAAAAATAAAAGCAGCTTTCAAAATAGAGAGTAATATTAGAGCTCATGCATGAGGTCTCCAAGACCCTCATTTAAATGACATTCCCAGAATTGAAACCAGAGCATTTCTGATGGATTGTGGCTAGCCAGGAAGAGACCAGATGCACGTGGAGTAAGGTTAGATTAAGTTCTCTATTTAAATAAGGTACAGAGTCCCGGAAGCAAGGTGTCTGTATAGAGCAGCTTATCAGGTAGTTTTCTGTGGCTCCAATGTCCCCACTGCCCTTTTATAACTACAGGTTAAATCACATTCTAGGAAAACTTCCACTGATAATCTTTGTTATCGAGAGTGAACTCTCCTGGGTTTTGATCCTCATTTTATATCCTCATTCCAGAGTTGAGGAAAGACTACCCTCAAAGGTTGTAGATAGAGAACTTACATTTATTTCCTCCATAAAATGTATTTTCCCAACCTTAAAGGTTTTAAATGCAAAGCATAGGAAATACAGAAAACCATAAAGAAAATATAGGATACTCAATCCCACCCAGAGGCAGTTATAATTAACATTTTAGTCCATTTTTCTTCTAGAACATTTTTCTGTGAATATATTTCTTAGTGGAAACAATGTCCCACTTTTTTTACATTATAGGGAAGCATTTTCCATACAAATTAAAATTCTTCATATCCATTACTTTAATGGATGCAGAATATACTGTGCTATGGGCATAACGACAGTTTACCACTTTCCCACAGTAGGCCAACAACAGAGTGTTTCAAATTTTACAGTATTATAAGTATCCCACTGAGCATTTGCTCCGTTTTGGATCCTACCCTTAACTTTTCAAGGAACTTACTTTATAATTTATTATTGGACAAGAACATCAATTCCTGTGACATGTCATGTTCCTTATCTCCACCTCTTTTTACCCAGTTAGTTCGCTCTAGATTTCAGGTCTAAAGTCACTTCCTCCAGGAAGTCTTCCCAAACTTTATATGTGGTTATGGTTTTCCGTTATATATTCTAATTGCACAGTGTTCCTTTTCTCCATATCACTTAACTCTGGTTGTAATAATCTATTCATTTGTTAATTATTTGGTTAATTTCTGTTTCCCCCCCTTGGACTAGAACAGTACAATCATTGTCTGGATAAGCAGTGATTATAATGTTATCAACACAGGCCAATTAATGTGATCTCTTTTGTATCCCTGACAAGATAGGTTAAAGCTCGAGACTGAAATACAGTTAGTCCAGAAATACTTATGTGTCTGGCATTACTCTAGGTGCTGGGAATATAGAAATGAGAACAACAGGCATGATTTCAGTTTTCATTGTGCTTATAGTCTAATGCAGCATTTGGCAAACTATGGGGAAGATGATAAATATTTGCGGTTTTCACACTATATGGCCTCTCACAACTACTCAACTTTGCCATTGAAATGCGAAAGCAGTCATCAATAATCATAAATAAGAGAGTGTGTTTAGATTCCGATAGGAGATGCAGCGGGGCTAGGTTTGACCCATGGGCTATTGTTTACCCCTGGTCTGTTGGACAAGACAGCTGATGAACAGATCATGAGATGATGACTACTTTTCTTTTTCAAAAGAAAGGACAGGGTGCAATGAAGTCACGTGGCAGAGCTGTCTAACCTAGTTTAGGGAAAAGAACAAAAACTTCTTAAGGAATAGAACTTTAAGGAAGAAGAGGAGTTATCTAAAGTTAGAGTGACAGACTCCATGAACACCTAAAGTATAGAAGGAGCAAGAATAGAAAGAAATTCAACTTAAGCTTGAGACTGATAGAGGGAGCTGAAATTTTAAGAATATAGAGTAAAAAGACAAATTCAGGAAAGACAAATTTTCAAAACCTAATACTCCCTAGAGGAAGAGGTGCCAGCAGGAAAGAGTGAGAAGGGATGATCAATGAGGCATAGCAGTGACAGAAGTTTAAGACCTTACAGACCCTCTAACCCCCTCTTCCATCTCTATGTGTAGGATATACTGGTTGGGAGATATTAGCCTAAAGGCTACATGAACCTCGTAAACTGATACACTTTTTTGAAGAATAAGATTATATATATATATATATATATATATCCTGTGTGTGTGTGTGTGTGTGTGTGTGTGTGTGTGTGTGTGTCTATAGAGAGAGAGAGAGAGAGAAGAGTAGTGCTGGGTCTGAGTAAGGGTGCCTGGGAGTGATAGGGCAGAGAATGAAGAGTAGTAAAGAAATAAGAAGTAAAAGAGAGAGGAACAGATTGTTGGTATCTAGTAGATGCCCAGTAATTTTTTGATAAATGAATGAAAGGATAATAATATAAGATCAAATAATCCAAGAGGGAAAGTGTTTCAATAACAGGTTAGTTGCATACTTAAAAGAACTATTGCTCAAGGCTAGTTACCTTGGCCATCTGGGAAAAGATACAGGTAAGGGGTTGGCCACTCCTGATGCCCCAGCGCAGGATAAGCCTGTCCTTCCAGTCTTTACCTGTAGGAAAGGCTGACCTGGTTTTTTTTTTTGCTTCCTAAAGATTTCAATATGTAGGAATAGGGACCTTCCTGTGTCAGTACCTGCTCAAAACAGAATAGGAACAAGATTTTTTTCATTGATAACAATGACAGTAGCTCAACTGTTATCTCTTCTCTCAGTCACCTATGTTAAATGTGTGTTTTATTACTTTAACATTTTGTATTGTTTTAATTTGTTATTAACTTCTCATTGATATCTATAAAGTCCTATGTTAGATGCTGTGAGTTATTTTTTTTAAATGTAAGACATGGCTCTGGGGTGAAGTATTATGTAATTGACCAATAAATTGTAAGCTTCTTGACATTAGGAATCAGATTTGACATTTCCTTTTCTTCCTTGCACAGTATCAGACATATGGTTGGTACTGTAGAAATAATTTTCCCTTGCCCTCTATGTTGCACCATTTGGTGACCAAATGGTGTCTATCTAGCTACTTCTGTATGACTTGGACAAAACATGCTGCTTTCCGTGGCAATGATATTCTGAAGGCATCAGTAACAGTAATTTCAGCTTGTTGAAGGTGGAGGTTCTTTGTGTAAAGGTCAGCCTGTCAGCAAATAGCATGCCACCCTGTACTTTCAAGATTATAAGAAACCTTTGTATGTGTATTTTTTTACACTTAAAAAAAAAAGTAGTGGGAAGCTGTACCCAGGGTCTCACCAGATGTTTTCAAATCAGAACTGGGGCAACTGAGTTGTAATTTATTTTTTAAACATTTATTTTTACTAACTTATGAGAGTGGGAAGCTGAGGTTTTTCTTGTCTGAATTAGCAATAATTTCATTCTCTATTCAACTTCAGGAAAATACTAACCTAGCCCTAAGTTGAAAAGGTGACACACAGATTCTTACCAAGTCAAAAAAGTGGAAAAGAAAATTAGTCGTAAGAATGAAGGGAAAAGTTACTCATTTTTCTTAAGCTGCTGCTTGCTTCTGCCTTAGTATGAACTATTTTAGACTGAAAACTCATAGATAATGGTAGGTAGCATCTTTCTAGAATACCCAGTCCCCTATACTAAGCATATCCAAAGTCTTTTAAGACTTAAATTATTAAAGACTGACATGTGGCTTACAGTCTTCCTGTTTTCCTTAACTGAGTGAATCCATCACCAAAGTAGACAGAATACCATCCTCAAAGTTCATTGACATCTCATCTCCAGTTATCTTCAGGGGATCAGTTCTGTTGCCGCACACTGGATCTTGTCATAGACCTGATCTGTTTCACCTCTAACTGCAGACTTCACAGTCTCTGGCCATGACGTGCATCACAGCTCTGTCCCTCACTTCCTCCCAGTACATCGTTCTCAGGTCCCTGATGTCTCCAGGGCTCTTCTCTCTCCATGTCAGTCTGTCGTCCTTCTCTCGTTTCTCTGACATGGGACCTCCAATCCAGACTTCTCTTTTTTCTCCCTCTCAACCTTCTTCTGCCTTCATTTCCTCTGATCTTTTGCTGCATTCTATTTTAAATTACTTTACCACTCAACTTTGCCCTGCTTGCCCTGCTGTCACTAACCTGGCAAAACACTAGCTCCAGCTGGGTGCCTGCACCCAGATTGCTGAGTGCACCCAGTTAGAAAAAAAATAGCACTCCTGTGTAGGTTGGCATTTCACATTGTACATTCAGAACCACAGAGCAGTAAGGTCACTCTGTCTGTGCTGTTGAGAAGGGAAGGTTATCCTTATAATGCACTAGACTCTACTCCATATGCCAAGGTAACTTGTTATAAATTCTCCTTTGTATATGCCAAATTAGTAATAGACTGAATTATTTCAAATGTCGTTACCCTCTCTCTGAGTCTCAAACATAGCTTTTGTGCTTATTTCCTGTTATAACTTTATAGTTTGGGGGCTAGTTCACCCAATAAGGTAAATTTCTAATTTTTAAAAAATTAATATTTGATCAGTCAAAGAAAACCTGTCTCAAACATTATGGAATGAAGTGAGAACTGAAAGCAAATCACTCATAGGGATGATTATCTTTTCAGCAAGGCTTTTGTGAGTCTAAGTAGTCTCTAGTTGTTGCAACTCAGGGTCTGGGGACTTGGGCTTAGCTCCCTTGAGTCATTTCATTCTTGCTTTTCCCAGATTCCCCCTTCCATCATTTCAGATTCCACTATTTTTTCTAAAAACAAACCCTTCTGGGGTACCTGGGTGGCTCAGTGGTTAAGCCTCTGCCTTCGGCTCAGGTCAAGATCTCAGGGTCCTGGGATGGAGTCCCGCACTGGGCTTTCTGCTCAGTGGGGAGCCTGCTTTCCCCTCTCTCTCTGTCTGCCTCTCTGCCTACTTGTGATCTCTCTCTCTCTGTCAAATAAATAAATAAAATCTTTAAAAAAATAAAAAATAAATAAAAACAGACCCTTCTTTTTTCCTAAGTAACAGAAAAAGCAGTGCTACTGGGGAGGGGAGCAGTGCGGGTGCTGTTGGTAGGTGTAGTTCCCCTATGGTGGATGGCAGTAGCATACTGGTGAAGAGTCGAGGCTCTACGCCCAGTTTCCCTACTTATCTGCTCTGTAGCTTAGGGAAAGTTACTCTCTATGCCTCTGTTTCCCCGCTCTGTGTTATATAGATGACAATATTAGTATCTACCTCACTATTGTTGTGAAGATGGAACTACATATATTAAATGAGTTAATACCTTGGAACTGGTGAGCACTCAGTAACTGTAAGCTATTATTCATAATTTAGAGGCAGCTTCCCTATTTCCTAAAACACATTTATTCATTAGAAGAGACTTTTCATCATTACAATGATGAAAGCTAGGAGCTGTTAAAATTCCATTGATTGGGTATAAAAATTAGACTTTTAGAATTGCAAAAGGCTCAAGAAATTATTTAGGCCATTGGTTTTTAACCAGAACTATGCATCAGAATCACTTACGAAGTGTTGTAAAGCTGCAGTTACCCAGGCCTCCCTTCTCACATCTACCAAGTCAAAATGAAATGTCCACAGGCAATCCTGATGCAGTCTTCCTTACAAGAACTACTGAAATAATTCAAGTCTTCATATTTGATGATAAGGATAGTAAAACTTAGAAAGAATGAATGACTTGAGTAAGACCCCATAGAATAGGTAGGATCAACGTCACCTAGCTCCTTGATAAGTGATCTTCCTATTCTCTGTTGCTGCCAAGTATATTAAGTTTCCAAGGAACTAATATGGGAATTTATCCTCCTTTCAGTAACATCAGCAAGAATAACATAGGCTTAAAAAGTGTACTTTATTCATCACATAATTCAAAATAGCAAAATTTATTGTACAATTCATGCAAAGGACTACTGCACATTTACAATAGGATTTAAAGTGAATTTTGCTGTGCTTTTCATGTGGACATTAGTCTTTGCCACAATGCTGCTAATTAATACAAGAAAACACTGTGTGTGGCAGAGAGCTGCTCAACCCAACCTCACAGACGGAAAGCAAACAAATGCTTTATAAGGAAGAGTAGCTGTAGGAATTAAGCTTTGTAGAGCTCTCAATAATAAAATATGCATTTCATATAAATAGGATTTTTTTTGTTTTACATCTTAAGTTTTTTTTTTTTTTTTTTTTTTTTAAAGATTTTATTTATTTATTCGACAGAGAGAGATCACAAGTAGGCAGAGAGGCAGGCAGAGAGAGAGAGGAGGAAGCAGGCTCCCTGCTGAGCAGAGAGCCCGATGCGGGACTCGATCCCAGGACGCTGGGATCATGACCTGAGCTGAAGGCAGCGGCTTAACCCACTGAGCCACCCAGGCGCCCCACATCTTAAGTTTTTTACTTTTTAAAAAGATTTTATTTATTCATTTGAGAAGAATGAGTGAGTGAGCATGCGTATAATGCGCACATATGCAAGCGAGGGGAGGAGCAGAGGAAGAGGTACAAGCAGACTGTGCACTCTCGAGTGGGAAGCCGATAGTGGGATCTGACATGGGTCAATCTCACGAGCCTGAGATCATGATCTGAGTTGAAATCAAGAGTTGGATGCTTAACCACCTAAGCCACCCAGGTGCCCTGTTTTAAGTTAAAAAAAAAAAAAAAAAAGCAAATAAACAAACAAAACCTTTGTAAAATATTCTTAGAATTTTCCAGTCTATAAATGGTTAATATAGAAAAAAAAAATCAGTGGTTATTAGGTACAGTTTTCTTATTGTAGCTTTGTTGATTGGTAGTTTGAAAGTCTAAAAAATAGAGAAAAATCAAATTCTGACTTTTTGTGTTTGGGGTTGAATGCTATGATATTATCTCTCTTAAAATATATTTTTCTTTATCCATAATATGGAGGAATCAAAAAAATGCATTAAAACCTGGATGTGAACTTCTGCAAACGTGTGAAACAAATTAAGATGGCAGAGCAGGGGCACCTGGGTGGCTCAGTGGGTTAAGGCCTCTGCTTTCGGCTCAGGTCATGATCTCAGGGTCCTGGGATTGAGCAGCAGGGAGCCTGCTTCCCCCTCTCTCTCTGCCTACTTGTGATCTCTCTCTGTCAAAAAAAAAGAAATAAAAATCTTAAAAAAAAGATGGCAGAGCAGAAGAAAATGGAGCTGAAATGAAATCTACCTCTCAAAGCAATCCTGTTTATATTTCACTGTATTTGCTATTATAAATTTATTTCCATCTATTTCTTTGCTAGAAATGATAAATGGCTGCCCACCAACTTCTGACTCTTAGGCAACTCTGTTTTACTAATAAACTGTTTGTTTTGATCCTGTAAATGCTATGCACAAGCCCCTAAAACAAGTGAACATTTCCAGATCCCCATCAACCTATTATTAAGCTACTGTTTCTTCTACTGTGTCTTCGCCTGATTCCAAACCCTTTCTTCTACACTTTATCTCAGGTTTGGCCTTTGGATCTTTTTATTTGATGCTTATTTTTGGCCTCCTGGCACTGGCCTCTGTGCTCAATCTGATCATCTTTGGTTTAAACTCACCTTGTACTTCCAAGCTACCAAGATTTATACCCTTTGATTCTAGCAGTTGGAATTCCTAGCACACCCACTGGCTGCTGCCTCAAGGAGACCAGTCCCAAATACTAGCCTCATATTATAAGCATCCATTTATTCATCTGTTTAACAGATTTCATTCATCAGTACCATGTGTAAGCCACTAGAGTAGTTTCTGGAGGAATACAGAAGATTACTAAGTGATAGAAAGCTCTTAAAATCTGTTAGGACAAATAAACAAGTATATAGTGATAATTTAAGATAGTATGTGTTCAACTTTTACTAAGTATTATTAAATTCAAGACATCAATTAGCAAAAACTTCAAATAGATTTCTTTTCTTCTTTCAGTAGTCTTCGTGCCCAGCATGGAACCCAATGAAGGCTTGAACTCACAACCCTGAGCTCAAGACTGAGCTGAGATCAAGAGTCAGACCCTTAACTGACTGAGCGAATCCGACACTCAAAAGCTTCAAATAGATTTCTAACCAGGGAGTTAGGGATATAGGGTTCAAGGGAACATTACAAAAAGAACTTGAGGTGGTGGGTCATGGACTTAAAAAGACTGAGAATACTGGCAGGTTAAGTTAACAGACTTGAAGGTAGAGTAGGATAAACACCATGGGAGAAAGGCATTCCAAAAAGTAGAACCAAAGCAATAGGAACAGAAAAGGTAAGTTATGTTTTAAAAAGTCTTATCTAGATTGGTTGACGGTATAAGTAGAAATGGAAGAAAGCCTAAAGAACCTGGTTGGAACTAGAGTATGGAAGGCTTTGAGTATGGAGAATTTAGAATTGGCAAACATATACTGAGGAGTCAGAAGGTTTTTAGCAGGAAATGATAACTAGCTTGATTTAACAGTGGTATGTGGGAAGTGGTTGGTAGTGAAGTTTTTTTTTTTGTTTTGCATCGAGTTTTTTTTGGTTTGTTTTGTTTTGTTTTTTAAAGGCAGGCAAAGACTGCAGACCAGGAAATCAATTAGGAGACTATAACAGTAATCTAAAGTAGGGAGGGCCTAGAGATGAAGTGTTTATTAATTTCATTAAGCTCCTTCAGCACCCGGGTGGCTCAGTGGGTTAAGCCTCCACCTTCGGCTCAGGTCAAGATCTCAGGATCCTGGGATTGAGCCCTGCATCAGGCTATCCGCTCAGCGGGGAGTCTGCTCCCCGCCCTCCCCCCACCACTGCTCTGCCTACTTGTGATCTATGTCAAATAAATAAATAAAATCTAAAAAAAAAAAAAATTCATTAAGCTCCTGCTATGACGGAGCTGCTGGTGATGCAGTGAGGGCTAGGTCCTTGTCAGGTGGGGCTTTTCAATCTAGTGAGACATTGATCTCTTAAAGGCTCCTAGAGGGGTCTCTATTTTGCAACCACTTCGGACCTTTGCCTGGTTACTAAGCAATAGGTTCTCATTTAACAATGAGATGTATTTCCTACCTTCTAAAACTACTTTACATTTTATGAGTCTGTTAAGGAAAAAGTATCCCATCCACTTGCACGTGAAGAAAAGCAATTTATTACTTAAAACAAGATAAGACAGGAACACTACCAGACAATGCAAAGAAGAAAATGACATGTGTTTTAAAGAGATAACTGAAGACGATGTGGAGAATGAATTGGAGGTTAGATTAGGGGCAAGAAAACCCAAGAGGTTGTTGTAGTAATCCACCCACTTGATTGTGAGGGCCTAAACAAAGACAGAATGAAAGAAGAGCAATTAGTGGTGGTTACTTCCACCATAATCCTTTCCATCCCTGCCCTGGTTCAACTAAAGGATGGGTAGGGGACTCTCATTTGCAATTAATTTTTTTTTTTTTTTTTTTTTTTTTGGTTGGGGAGAGAGAGGGGAGGGACAGAAGGAGAAGGCAAGAGAGTCCTCAAGCAGACTCCTTGCTGAGTGTGGAGCTAGATACCCGGCTTTATGCCAGGACCATGAAATCGTGACCCCAGCCAAAATCAAGAGTGGGACGTTCAACCGACAGAGCCACCCAGATGTCCTTGGAATTGAATCTTGAACAGAGGGACTCAAGAACACAAGAAACACTGTTTACTTTTTCAGATATAGAGGTAATGCTCCTATTGTCAAGTAGTCTGTTTTCTGGTTTCCTTATTTGGAGCATGGATCACACCAGTCTTCACACTGAATCTGTGAGCCCCCTAATAAATTCTTTATTTTGCTTTAGCTAGCCCAAATTGGTTCCTAAGGGCTTACAGTTAAAAACAAAATAAACAAACAAACAAACAACAACAACAAAACCCACCCTAACTGATACTATGCAATGTTTGAATCACATGTACAATGTTTGATAACCAGTGGAGACCATTAGGTAGTAGGAAATATGAAACTACAATAGTGGTTCTCAAAGTTACACATCAGCATCACCTGAGAACTTGTTAATAATGTAAATTCTCTGGCTTCACTCCAGACTTACTGAATCTGAAACTCAAACAGTGGGACCCTAACAATCTGAACATTCGTATGCCCTCTGGGTGATTCTAATGCACAGGGTAGTTTGAGAACCAACTCAACTAGAGCTCAGAAGGGAGATTTGGGGTGGAGATAAAGATGTGTGAATCAGTGCTCGCTTTGGCAGCACATATACTAAAAAAGATGTGTGAATCAAATATATGATAATTGCTATTGGGGGAATGAATAAACTCCCAAGAGTGGAAGAGAGAAGATGAGCGCCTGAAATAGATGAAACAATCAAATAAATTGGGACCAGTGCAGTACAATTGGGGAGGGGGAAATTTAACAGCTATTAGGTGATCTATAGAATCAAGTGCTATGCAGAGGCCAGGGTTGGTAAGGACAGAGTTACAGCTGTAGGAGTGCCCATTAGGGCCCATTTTTGGCATCAGTTAAGAGAAGTGATACAGATAACAAGAACAAGTAAGAGGACACAGGCAAAAAATAAAGGATATTTTTCACAGCAGTTCGGGGGTACAAGAAAGTAAGGATAATAAAGTCGAGAGTTTTTTCAAGGTAGGTATTTCAGTTAGCTGTTGCTGCATAACAAACATTTGAAAACTCAGTGGCTCAAGACTGCAGTAATTGTCGAGGCACCTGGGTGGCTCAGTTGGTTAAACATCTGCCTGGGGCTCAGGTCACTATCCTGGGCTCCTGAGATCAAGCCCCACATCGGGCTCCCTGCTCAGCTGGGAGTCTGCTTCTCCCTCTCCCTCTGCTGCTCCCCCCGCTTGTGCTCTCTCTCTTTCTCTCAAATAAAATGTCTAAAAAAAAAAAAAAAAAGACTGCACTTATTATTCCAGTTCATGCCTGAGGGTTGGCTGATGTCAGTGGAGACTGCTTGTGCATCTACAAGCCTACCTGGGAGCTTCGCTCCATGCTGGACTCTACTCCACATGTCATCTTCCTCCTGTCTGGCTTACCTCGGCACACCCTTCTCATGGAGATGGGAGAATTTTAAGAGAACAGGCAGAAACATACAAGGCCCCATGCATCCTTGACTCCAAACTGACACACTGACATTCTGCTTCATTGGGGTGACCAGATCAAGTTATGTGGCTAAGTTCAGAAACAAGGGGTGGGGAAATAGAATTTACCTTTGTAGAGAAATCACACAGTGACATGGCAAAGGGCATGGGTGGGCTCATGGAGGGGTATAGAACTGGGATCATTCATACTGTAGGAGGGATAACCTGAGCATGCTTAAAAGTAGAGAGGAAGGAATATATAGAATGAAGAAGAAAGTGAACCAAGGAGAAAGGCCAGTACCATAGCTCAGAGAGTTAACCTTTGAAAAAAGGAAGGATGCTTCTGGCAATGGAAAGTAAGGGAATTTGATTGGATTAGATTTAGCAAATTCAAATGCAAGATGCCCAGTAAAATTTGAACTTCAGGTAAACAATGAATACATTTTTAGTATTAAGTATGGTCTAAACAATATTTGTTAGGATCTCAGTGCATAGTTTGCTGGGGTTTTTTATTATTTTAAATGGCATTTAGATATTTCTTTAATGCAGTATTTGGGACATACTTTTTTGGGAGGGACGTACTTATACTAAAATATGATCCTTTGTTTATTTGAAATTCAAATTTAACCAGGTACCCTGTATTTTGTCTGGCAGCCCTACTTTGGATGAATTTCAAGTAAATCCATAATAAAATAATCTACAGAGGGATACGTGGGTGAGCTTGGGGATTTAATCCTGGAAGAAGTTGGAAACAGCTGCTATGGATGCTTCGAAGTGTCAAAGAAAGGATTACTGTGCAGCAGTGAAGGCCACTTAGCAACAGGAAACTTGACTTTTTCTTGGATTAAATCAGCTGTGAGTTTCCCTGCCCGGAAGCAATAACAGAGATTGCTGGTGCAGGGGACCACCTCTTCAAGAGGAGAGGTCAGGGCAGGAGTCTGGGGTCTAATTGAAATCCCTGGGGGTCCAAGTTGTATAGGGAGGCAGGTGAATCCAGAAGGTGAATTGGGAGGCAGAAGGTAAACAGTGCGTCAGAGTGCTGTGAAGAGGTAGAAGTTCACAACGAAATGGAATCTGCAATCTCAGAAGAGTTCTGTGTGACGATGGGGTTTACAATCCAATTTCACATTACAACTCTGGAGCTAAATTAAAAGCAAGAGCTCTGCACACTAGGTGCCTGGTTCTGTGTGCTATTTGTGTGACCTTTAACCTCCCTATGCCTCAGCTCTTTGTTAAGTAGGAATAATAATAGTTCTTACCTGATAGGACTATTGGCGGGATTAGGTGAAAGAAACAACATGAAGTACTTAGAACAGTATGTCTGATACACAGTAAACCCTCAAATTTTAGCTCTGTTTTATTATTTTAAATGCCACTTACATGCATCTCTAATCAATAAATGGGATTGCTCTGGAGAGCACTATCTTAAAGACAAATGACAAGCACACATACGTGTTTTCCATTGCAGCCAACAAATGCTATGTTTGGTAAATACATGTACGATCAGCTACCTGTTGAAGTTCAAGCCCACAAAACCTTTACCATGTGAGGTTGTTTTCTTTATTATTACTACCAGAAAATAATTACCATGCTCAAGTCGTATCTGTCTCCTCATTTCCCCATAGGTGACCATGCTTTGGGATTTTCATAGTTTGAGTTAATTCCTCTGGGCTCCGCCACCCAACGAGTTAAACAGGACAAGATTCCTCCCAGAGGATTGTGGTTCTGGGAATGTGAGCAGCTTGTTTTCAGGAGATCTGCACCCTGACCTGGCCTACTGTTAGGAGCTGTCGTGTTGTTCTTAGTTGTTTTTTTTTTTTTTTTTTGCCTTACATAGTTATTTGTATATAAACATTTTTGCAAAGTAAATGTTTTACGGGGATGTTTTGCTTATACAAAGAAAAATTAAAACTATCTTGAAGCAATTACATGTGTCCTATTTTTCTCTTTGAAAATAAATGAAAGTATTAATTCATAGTTTCTGGAAAGAAAACAAAAGCCCAGGAAATGGCCATGCTCTTAATGTTTGAAAATAAGGTAATATTATTCTGTGTTCAAATGGAGCCTTCTAAGGAATTACTAGAGTCTCATACACAATCGACTTAAATGCATTCTTTATCTTTAAAAGGAAGCAGAATAGAATCATTGAGTAAGTCACATGTGTTCACAGCCTTGTCTGGTGTAATCATATCCTACACAAACACATTATTCTCTAGTCAGAAGGGTAAGGGGACATTTGAAACACGACCTGCCCTTGCAGAGACCTTTTTTTGTTTAAAGAATAGTGCAGTGAGAGACCACACAGTAGAAGATAACAGAAAATATCTTCCGTGCCTTCCTCAACCTGTCTCCTCTCTCATTCTCTTTTGTTCTCTAAGGACATCTGTTGTAATGATTATTCTGTAAAACTCACAGGTATATAGCAGAAGGCATATCATATTTCATTTATTATTTTGTCTACTATAATTATTGTTCTTTTATACCACACCATTGTAGGTCTTTAAAATATTTTGTTTATAAAAGATATGTAAGGATATTAACAGAAAATTTATTAGTTGACTATGGATATCTAAAGAGTGAATGTTTTAACTCTGAATTTAATACAATTATATCTTAGGAAGTCTAATAGATTTGTATTAAGCTACATTTTCAAGAGAAGTGTGGTTTTAAAAGATGCTGAAGATCTTTTTTATATTAATCTCAATGGATTTTTAAAAATATCCTATGTAAGCATTTAAAAGATATTCCTAATTTTTAAACAACAGTGATGTGAAAATTTGGAGGCTATAAAATAGGTCCATTATTTGAAATGTTTCCAACATTTTGATAGCTGGTTTGCTGTCTATATAATGGTTGCAATTATAAATTGAACTCTTTTAAAAAAATAAAAAAATTTTTTTAAATTCAAGTTTTCACTTCTTATTAGAAGTGAAATTGCTTCCCAGTTTTATATTGCTTCCCAGTTTTCCCCTAGGTTAATCCTTTGGGAATTTTGGAAATTTACATCTGAAGGGGTTTTTTAAAAAATATTTCTTATTATAAAAAATTTTGAACATATGCAAAAATAGAACAAATAGTATGATGAGCCCCTAAGTTATGTTTGAGCTTTAAGTGATATATTAGTATAGGTGCTGCACTTATTAATACAACAGATGTTCAGGAACTCTGGGCATGGTTGTGGCTTAATGCACACTTGTAAGAATTTGTATAAATCAAATTTTTTAAAATATCCAACCATTTCCCAACCTATGACAGATTGTATTTCAAATGTTTGTTGATGGTTAGCCAATTTGTGGACCTACAAATATGATTCTCATAGAAATAATCTTAAAATGGCTATTTGCTTTTTAGGCCAAATCTCAGAAATTTATCTAATTCACATTAAGGGAAACCCGTGCATCTCTTTTAACATCATTTCAATGAGGAAATGCTTCCTTTGCAATTGGAATACTCTGGAACTGCCACCCATCTTGCCTTCCACTAAGTATGGAGGGTAGGAAAATGGGGAGTCAAGCTCCTGTGATCAAGATTTATTTCCATGATGGGTTTTTGATTGTCTCAACAAAACCAGTGGGAACTCTGAGAAGAGAGTAGGAGGGTGTGGGGAGGGGCGTGCACACTGTACACACCATTCTGAAACTATTTACCTTTTCTTTGGCTAGTGGAGTTTGTTTTTGTAGGTTTTTTTTTTTAAGGCCTATTTAAAAAAAGAAAAAAGAAAAAAGAGGTGTGCCTGGGTGGGTGGCTGAGTTGGTTAATGTCCAACTCTTGATTTTAGCTTGGGTCATGATCTCAGGGTTGTGAAGACCAAGCCCCGTATTGGGCTCTGCCCTCAGTGGGGAGTTTGCCTGGGATTCTCTCTCTCCCTCTGCCTTTCCCCCACCACCCCAGCATATATGCTCTAAAAAATACATAAATAAATAATCTTGCTTAAAAAAAAATGAAAAAGAAACTTCCTTTATAACAAATACTCTGTGTCATGTCTAACGCTTACATTTTACAGACTTTTAAAAGTAGGCTTCTGCCTCTGCCTTCGGCTCAGGTCATGACCCCAGGGTCCTCAGATCGAGCCCCGCATAGGGCTCTCTGCTTAGCGGGGAGCCTGCTTCCTCCCCACCCCCCTCTGCTCTGCCTACTTGTGATCTGTCTGTCAAATAAATAAATAAATAAATAAAGTAGGCTTCTGGCTTGCTTCTTTAAGTTTCTGACATAGGGGGAAATGATTTTCACTGCTGAGATATGCCTGAGACAACAAGAAAACATTCCTGACTACTAAAACAGAAAATTAGAATATAAACATAAGTATTAAGTGGCCAATAAGCTAAAATTAGACATTGCAGTAATGTTTATAGTGAGCCTATAAGTAGTATTAAGCTCTAAGAGTATCTGGGAATGTCAAAGCAGAAAGATGGGTTCTGATAACCTATACTCACACTGTTCCAAATTGACCTTAAATTCTTATTCTCCTAAAACCCTTCTCTAACGAAGAATTAGAGCCACAGAACTGTGCTCATCAACTTCTCCTTTTCATCTTGTATGCAATCTGAAATAAAAAGGAAACTAGGGCAAGTGCTTTATGGGTAGAGCAACAGGGTCAAGGTCCAGAAAGCATGAAATAGCTGATAACAAGGCCAGCTCAGACTTAGGAACTCCAAACAATTATAATGCTCTTTGAGCCTGAGGTAGTCACTTAACCTCCCAAGGTAGTAAAATGAATGATTGAAATGAATCAGTCCTATTTCTTCTAGGTCTAAAAGTCCCATCTGTTAATAGTCACCCTAGATCCTAGGAAGTCTTTCAATGCTAGTGCGGCATGATGGTTACCCTGTCAGCTAAGTTAGTTCCGTGGGTATGCTCGCGAATGCTTAACGGCAGGTCCCCAAAGCGAGCTAACCTCATTTTCCAGAGGGAGTCATGCCAAGACTCCAAAGTACAAAAAGAACTGGGCATGCTTTGTGATGAGTCCACCAAAGGTCCCCCGGTGGCATATACCATAGTTTCACTCCTGACCCCTGCTCCCGTCAGGTAAAGAGGGGCCGCCCGTGTGTTAAGTACTGTAGTAATGAGGTGCTTTACATGTTACTGTATTAATCCCCACAGTAACCCCAAGAATGGGGTTATTGTCCTCATTTTACAGATGAGGAAATTTCCTAAGAACCTTACTGATGGAGCTAGTGAACGGTGAAACCACCTTCAACCCTGCTAGGAGGAGAATGAACTGCAGATTCCTTATTTAAACCTGCCCACTAAACTAGCTAAGGAGAGAAAACCAAGAAGACTTCTCTGCACTTAGCCTTACACTCACCAGGACCTCTAAGAACTCTGGCTCCTCTGCCTATGGGACCTGGACCCTTGCAACTCTCAGAGTTAGAGTTAGTGCATTTTCCCTAGATCCACTACCTGTGCCCCCCCACCCCCATATACACATACAAGTCCAGGGTAAGCCTGTCCCCTCCCCGCCCTTCAGAAGTCTCAGGAGAAAGGCCTGCAGCTTTCCCAAGGCTCCTGCAGTTAGAAACTCAGTCCTCTCTAACACAGATGAGGAAATTCTGGACTTGATATTAAGACACTGTTCCAGAAGAACTCTTCAAGTGTGAAGCCCCTCCCTGTCTACCGGTGGTGCAGGGTGCCAGAGGCCAAATTCCCATGTACACAAGTGCAACTCAGGGAAGAGCCTGCATGAAGGTAGTAGCTCAAGAGGACTGGAAATAAACCGCAAGGAACAGGAGTTGTCTGGCGATCCCACCATGCAGCCTCGAGGCGCAAGGAAGTTTCTTCAGCTTCAATAACTTCTCCAGTAACTTCGAGGATGGCTACTTCTAGAGCCCTGAGTTCCTAACTGCTGACGAAGGAAAGTCCAAATTTAAGATATCAGAGTCAGAAACTCCCCAAAAATAACAGACGGCTGTTCTCAAGGTATGTTCTGCTGGCCAGCAGGGTTAGCCTCACCTGGGAACTTGTTAAAGATGCAAATCGTTGAGCCGCATCCCAGACTTACTGAATCAGAAGTGGGATCCAGGACTCTGTTTTCACAAACTGTCTATGTGATCCTGATATACACCAGAGTTTGAAAACCACTGGCCTAGGAAAATGAAGGGTAACCCCAGGTGCTCTACATTAACCTAGAATTAACCTGCAACACCTGCCTGGGGCTAGAGGCTCCCCTCCCCTCCCCCACGCCCACTTTAACCAGTGCTAGAGTTAGGTGACTCTCCTGACCAAGACTACTGCCTAGTTGCTCATTATTTTCCTTGAAAGCGCCTAGGAAAATTTTGGGCAAATAGCAGATGATCTATAATGACTGAACTGAAATTTTAAAACATATTGTTTATGATAGGAAGGTCGGAAATAACTTCAATGTCTATTAGTAGGGATTAGAATAAAAAAAAGTCTATGAAGATTGGGTCCAACTACTACCTTCACTGATTCTTATTGCCTAATACAATATAAATATTTAATATTTGTCAATTGAGTGAATACATACCTCTTCATATATATTCAAGTCCTGAATACAAGGCAGCATTTAAAAAAAAAAAAGATGTTTTCTAATAGCATTCCCACTCCTGTGTGCTTACCCAAAAACCTGGAAGTCAATGTTTAGAGCAACTCTATTCATAATTGCCTAAAGTTGGAAATAACCCAAATGTTCTTCACCTGATGAGTGGATCAGGCAGGAACTGCATTTCCATTATTTTATATGTTACTGTATGATTTTTTAAAAGAATTTATTTATGTATTATGTTTATGTTATTAAGAAATAGGCAACATTTTAGATGCTGGAAAGCTGAACACCCAAAAGTTAATAGTAGTTATCTCCAATTGATGGGATGATGAGTATTTTCTGTTTTCTTTGTTCTTATTTCTAGCTTCTAATTTTTCAGTATAAACAAGTTGTGCTTTTACACCTAGAAAAAAATAAGTAACTTTTTTAAAATGGGGAGACCTGAAAGCATATAGACATTTAGACTTATAAAAAAAAATGTACACAAAGTAGAAATGTGTTAAGCTGTAAGAATATTCAAAACTAGGTTTCACTGAAGAGAAGAATTTGGATACACCCTCCAGAATAGTCCTTCTTAAAGTCCATACAAATCCTCTGCCGTGCTCGTTGAGATGCAGATTCTCATTCCAAGAATCTGTATTTCTAACAGGCTCCCACATGATCCCAGAGCTCCTGGTCCACAGAGGACTTTGAGTATCAGGGCTCTAAAACTACTCGATGTCAAGAAAGCATCCACTAATTAGCCACATGCAGCCCTTAAGTATTTGAAATGTGGCCAGTCAGAATTGAGATGTACCAATGTAAAGTACCCACTGGTTTTGAAGACTTAACACCCACACACACGAAGAATGTAAAACATCTTAACAATTATTTTGTATTCAGTATATGTTGAAATTATTTTTTGGGCATATGGTGTTAAATAAACTATATCATTAAAATCAATTTCATGTGTTTCTTTTTACCATCTTAATGTGGCTACTAGAATATTTTAAATCACATTTATGGTTTGCATTTTTGGCTTGTATTATATTTTTATTGGATAGCACTGATCTAGAAAAATCTATTAATAGGATTTTTCTTCACACTAGGTCTTAAATCACCAACATAATGCAGGGAAAGGATTAACACCCCATTAATGACCAAACTGGCAACTTTTGTATATTCACATAAACTTTCATAGGAGTTCCGAAAATCTATAGGTAAAGGTTGAGACAAATAAAAATCACAAAATTTTAGACCAGGTAGGAAACTTTGAGGCCATCAAGTGGAAACCCCTTGTCTTACGGAATTATTTATCAATCTGACAAAGATGGATTCGATACTTCATATTTATAAATGCTGAATAGGTACTTACACGATAGGTTAGTAACTGCCATGGAGAGCATCCCCTGAAGAAGCTAAGAATGATAGCCATGGTCTCTCAGGGGACCCCAGGAGAAGTTGGCAGAGGCCAACACAGACTTCCTGAGAAAGAATCAGATGAGCTCCACACTTGAGGGCTTATTAGGCCGGCTTTCTGTTTCCCCAGGTTTTATAGCTTGCATTTGGTATTAATGGCGCACATAAGGCTTTAGGGTTAGCTGTCACTTAAATAATCAATGCAAGGCATGCTGTCCCTTCTCCTCTTTCACACAAAGACACTATTATCAGAAACCCAAGATGTTCAGTGCTCGCTTCGGCAACGCACGTACTAAAATTGGACAGAAAGCCAAGACGTTTGGGCCTGAGAAACTCTTGAAACTTAGAACATGGTAGGTAGCAGCAGAATGAAATTTGGAGTGTGGCAGCACCACCATCAATTACGTGTGCAAATGAGGGGCAAGAAGTGCTGAGGCGATTCAAAGCGATGAATAAAACAAAAAGCTCATGTTAGTGGTTATTTTTTAAACTTATTTATCAATCATATCTTACACCAGAGACATTGTGACTGGAATTTGTTCTTATTGGAGTTACATTTCCTTTCTGTGAGGGAATGAAAAGACAAATTTAGGATAAATAATATAGTTTTGCAGTGAATTGTGAAAATTCTTGTTACTTCCAGAGGAAGTAATGGCTGAAAATATAAATAACCCTTTACAGTTTTTTTTCTTAGTTAAAATCTGGGCCTCCCTCCTGCCCTCCTGCCATAATGTTTCAACCATGTATAATATAGTATTAAAAGAATCCAGGTTGCTTTGGTATGCATTCTTAACCTGTGCCTCGTTACATGCAGAGGCCAGTGGCCCATGTGATCACCTGTTGGATCTAATCTGAACATTTGTATTATTCATTTTCAACCAGTATTTTTTAAATTGCCCATCTGGAAAAAGTCAAACCTACCTGAGAATGGCCGGACGGGCCTTGCCCAAGAGTGAAAAACTGCCTAAAGCCATTCAAAACTAAAACTTGAGCTAAGCAGAATAAATAGTCTGCGTAAGAATTATAACTGCTTTCCTCTGTCTTTAAGAGTAATTGGAGCAGCAGTTCTAGGACCTTAAGTGTTTGCTAGCAAGCAGTGAGTTTGTTTCATTGATTTTGCTTCATCCATACCAAAAAGTAAAGTATATTGACTCTTCAGTTGGCTTTGAATATTCTTAATGATTTTTCTAAAAGATTTATTTATTTACTTAAGGGGGGTGTGTGGGGAGGGGCGGAGAGAGAGCAACTCAAACAGACTCCCTGCTGAGCATGGGGCTCATTGTGGGCCCCACACAGACTCACCATGGGGCAGAACTGGGGACTCAGTCTTATGATCCTGAGATCCTGACCTGCGCTGAAACCAGGAGTCAGGGACTTAACTGACTGAGCCACCCAGGTGCCCCTATTCCCAGTGATTATTTAAACATTTCATTCCCCAACATGAGCAGTACTTATTTATAGGAAGTGGCCTAATTTTTTAAAATAATAACCTGCCATCCCGTCCACACACAAAAGGAAAACTCATTATTTCCCTGTTAAAAATATGTCTGTTATAAAGATACGTGTCCTTTGGGTCCCCATGTTGTGGTAAACTTCCAAGATCTGTCTTGGAAGATCCCCTAATGGAGGGATTGGGGTGAGGAGACAGTTACAAAAGGTTTAGATTCTGGAAAAATATGTGCATGTTAGTGTCATCCAATAATGTAATTTAAGTAGGATTTTCCCCCCTTCAAATGCAGAGTTTTAGGAAAATAAGATGTTTTAGGAGAATCAACACACTGCTCATGTCTCATAAAACACCAAGATTGCTTTTCTCTTTCCCTGAGTTGCATCGATAGAAAAAATGCAAAATGATAATTAGTCTTCTTGTCACCTCATCCTAGGTTTTCTAGATTTATAATTTTGATGTTTAGCATATTTATGACACAACTTACACCCTTATTTATTTGAGATGAATTATTAGATGCTATTTGCAGGCTGTGAAAAAATGGCCACTCATTTCTTTCTAAGCTTTCGACATCCAAGCCCAATATCGTCATTAGAGAGTTTCATGGCCTTTTCATGAAAAAATTTCTAATCATCCAACCCTTTAAACAAGCATTTCCCCCTCTATGACATTAATTTCTCCTTAAAGGGTTTACTTCAGTTGCAATTTTAGGGGAAATGGGAAAGATAATGATCAGTGCATTTACGTTCATAATGTGCTGATTCTTTTTTGAAAGGAGTCTTGTAATAAGGAATTCAAACAAACACAATCTAGTTTCTGCAGAAGTACAAGAAGGCTACAAATCAGCCAGCATTCCGATCACACTGAGCTCTGCATTTCTGCGGCACATCCCCTCTGACTAGAGGGCAGAACTTTCCCTCTCTCTCCAGAGAGCAGGCATAATAAAGATGGATAGCCATTGATAATTACTTGGCTTCAAAATGATGCTTTCTTCATGTCCATAGAGTTAGGAGCAAGATGTTTAGAGAACTGTTTCAAATGTCTGTTGGGTTGAAAAGAGCAACAACGGCAAGTCTTAAACTTCATGTTCTTTCCTCTCCTAATCCACTGTTTTATACCTTTTCCTTATCAAGCCACCGATACCTCCTGCCCCACCATCCTGATCAGCCCTTGCTTCCTCCTTCCCTGCGAAATAGGAGTAACCGGAAAAGAACTTCCATGGACCCCACAGTCGCCTCCCGGCATCCGAGGCCATATTACCACCTGCCTTCCATCCTCCCCACTCCCCACCCCCAATGCCCGCCAGTGACAGTGAATCAACCACTGTCTCCTCTCCCCCTTGTCATCATTCCCACCCTCTCTACTAGATCATTCCCTTTTGTCTAAACCACTACCACCTTGGCGGAAACAGTCATCCGCTCTCCTGGATTCCTGTCGGAGCCTCCTAACTGGCCACCTTCTTTCAGCCTCTGCTCCGGTTCCGACTGTACTCATTTCAACAGCCAGCATGCTTCTGCGGAAATCCAAGGAGATCGTGTCACTCCCTTGCTCCAAACCCTCCCTCCGGAGGCATCACATCTCATTGAGTATAAAAGCTGGAGTCCCTGCAAAGGTGTGTAAGGCCCATTTTGGTCCTCCCCGCCCTCCTCCTCCCTTTGTCAGTTGCACTCCCCCTGCTCCTTCCCTTGGGCTCTTCCTGCTCCAGCCACACTGATGCTACCACCTGCACCAGATGCTCACATAGATTGTTCTCTTCCTTTCTTTTGATCTTTCCTCCAACATCACCTTCTTAATAAGGTCTTTCCTGCCCACTCTTGAAAGTGGTAACTCCCCTGCCTCCCCTGCTCTCTTCTTCGCTTCTCTTCATGTGGTGAGATACTATGTTTTCATTTAATTGTTGTGTATAGTCTGTTTGCTCCTAATTCCCTAGCTAAGGAAGATCCCCGAGTGGATCCACGAGTGTTGGGATTTTCTCCCCCTTTTTCCCTCCTTCCCGTGTTACGGGTATATTCCCTGCACATAGTAAATGCTCAATAAATATCTGTCAGAAGAATCAATCTGGCTATATGAAAGTATAACTGGAAAATAATGTGGGTGTAATGTAAGCCCTGACCATTGTTTTTGGGGGGTTTTTTGGTTGTTGTTTTTTATCATGCAAATGCCTGATTTAAAATTTGATGGCATCCACTTCAAAGAGGCAACCACTTCAAAGATGGCTATTCCAACACACATTGCCAGCCACTAGCTACAGAGCCAGGCCAACTCCCCCCATTGAGCTTCCCTTGCTTTAGAGATCTTGATTGGATCTTGATAACTGATCATTTGGGCCACTTGTTGGTTGTTGTTGTTGTTTTCCCTCTTCCCAGGCTTTAAATTCCATCTCTTACATCTTAAACTCACCAATAAAGCATGAGTTGAAATCTTAGACTCCCACCTTCACTCCCAATAAAAGCAGAACCCCAGGTCCTCTCATGCACTGTGCTCGCTTTCTCTTTCTACCCATGACCTTGCTGTGTGGCTCCCAGGCTGCTGTGTAGTTTATCCTCTAAGTAATAAACCATTATTTATTTATTTTCCAAGTTTCCTGATAATTACTGCTGAAGGGCATCTTGTGATGATCGGAACCACAGGTACCACTCCAGCCACAACACTAGTTGTTGATGGGCTAAGACCGACACACTGGCGTGGTTGGTAAGATTGCATGATTGCCCTCGCAATCAACCCAGGGAAACGCCTTTACCTTGCTTACCAACCGCCACACTCACGGGGGTAACACCATCTGAGAAAGAAGCACGCTAACCCGGGGGTCTGTTGTGCTGCTTGATGCTTTCAACATCAACCACAGTATCCAATGCAAAAGGTCAGGCCTGCTGCAATCATCTCACCCTCTCCCCAGAGCGGTGCGATGAAGGCCGTATGGTCTAACAAGATGACAAGACCACTAGTTACAAAGACTTTAATTGACTATTAACATGCAAAAGGGTCCTCCATGCTAAGGAGAGTTGAGGAGGTTGGATGAGATCGCAAGGCTATTGTCACCGCCCAAGGAGGGCTCTAGGCTAAAGGCACAGGAAAAGATTCCCATAAGTGAGCATGGGAGACATCTGCCTGTCACCACTGAGTTGGTGGCTTGTGCCCAGACTACATGTCCTAACCCAGAAAAGTGAAATAGCCTTGCAACTGGAAGCCAGCGTCAAAGCAAGAGGGAAAATACAACAGGGGCCTACAATCTCTGTGTCACCACTTCATTCATACTGCTGCTCTTTGTCCCCTGACCCAATGAGATATTGTGGGTTCAACTGCTTGGTGTGGTGTTGTTAAAAAATTAATGAACAAATATAAATGTCCTAAACATCTGGGGCCAGCACCTCCAAAGAACCTTGAGGAGGCACACCAGCTCCTTGATAAATGCATGGCCTCATGGGTGCTTCCTGGCTATTATTCAATGTCAGGCACCAACGTGCCAAGACTCTGGTTCATGCTCCAGAGGCCTACAGGCTTGTCCTGACCACCCTGCGCATATCACACTCTTAAAGGCAGACTCCAATCCTGGAGAGGTCTCTTGGGATACCCTGGAAAAGAAAGCAGCCACCTATAAAGAGGGCTGACAGTAACGTCATCCCAAATTTTCTGGCAACAGCCCATAAGATTAAGGTAACAGGAGAAAAACAAGTAGAAACTGAGACTTAAAAAAAAAAACAACCAACAACAAAACTTAATGAGATTCAAATCTTTCTTAAAGATTTTATACAGTAGGAAGGAGAGAAAAGAGCTAATTGGCTATTTTGGGTTTTCTTGTTTTTTTTTTGGAACGGGCTCTAAATTCCTCACAGTGGCCAAAATTCATTAACTGGGGTCAGTATCGAAAGACCCTAAAATCCATAGCTTTCTCAGAGATCCATCTGGGCTGCATGCTCTTTCCTTCTGAGATACCACAGATTCTGAGCCCCTTTGGCTTTCTGCCAAATGGCTTTCCAATACCAACATGCCTCTCAAGGTGTCCCTGCCACCATGTGATGAACTGATGGGGTTATCGAGGCCTCTCCTGAGGAGGAAGAGGGAAGTGGGAAGACAAAGGCCCCTACGGCCACTGATACTCCTACCCGAGCCCTCCCTCTCCTCACCTAGATATATGCTGCCTGGCGCTGTACCCATCTTTCCATCAGTGATCACTAAGGCTCCTGGAGGAAGCTGATCTCCTGCTTCACAAAATTATCATGGTCCAGTGGGTTCATCATTTCCATGACCCTAGTGACCCAAATGACCCCTTCTTCATTTCTAACCTGAAGAGGCTCCACTTGACCCTGAGAATTGTTTTTACAAGGCACCCCCATAATTACAGGGTGGTGCTATTACATTTAGTGGGGAGGGCTGAAGCCATCCAAAAGGCACTGGAACTCCTAGGAGAAAACTTACATTCTTTCTCTGTTCATTGAAGATGTAAATCTTATCAAGTCTTTGTAATGTCAGCACCCCTGGAGGTAACTAAAACTGTGCCTGAGACCAAAGGAAAAAAGGGGGACAGATGTAAGAGGCTTTTTTTTTTTTTTTTTTTAATTTACTTGACAGACAGAGATCACAGGTAGGCAGAGAGGCAGAGAGAGGAGGAAGCAGGCTCCTTGCCGAGCAGAGAGCCAGGATTCGGGGCTCGATCCCAGGACCCTGAGATCAGGACCTGAGCTGAAGGCAGAGGCTTTAACCCACTGAGCCACCCAGGTGCCCCTGTAAGAGGCCTTTTAAAACAGAAATTACAATCCAAACTCTAGTTCACAGCCTCCCGAAGACTGTCAAGGATAAAATACAAATCTTAAAGGTCTTCTCCACAAATAGTAAAAAACTTTAGCCATGGAGCAGGTAACCTTAACTTGTTCCTCTGTTAGAAGCAGTTTGGATTCAACTGTTATTTGTAAACTAGTGAATTTTTTATTGTACTTGACCCATTGCTAAACTTTTGAAATGGAAACTGACAGGTCTCTGTCTGTATCAGCATGTTTACAAATGTCTGCGGATATAAGTTATGCATGTGATATTCTTTTGCCTTCTAACTCTGGATGGAATTGCCAAAATTAGTAGAAGAACCCTATTGAATTGGCTTAAAAATAAGCACTTGCGAATTACTTCTAAAGCTCAGAAATATGGAAACTAACCCAAATATTTTTCAAATTCATGCTATCTAGCATAATCTTGGGTAAATAAAAACTGCTTTCAGTTTGCTTTAATTGAAGTAGGTATATCTTCAGGGTTGTCAGCATTAAATGTGCAGATAACAGCTTTTATCCTACCTGGGTTTACTAGTCAAATAACTTCATGTTATCTCTATTACAACATTTGTCAGCAAGAAAAGTAGCTTGGTGTGATGACTGACTTTGTCTAGAGTCTAATGAAGTTTTCAGGGGCAGTCTAAACCTAATTATTGGGAGCAAATAACTTCGATAGATATAAGTAGGATAAGTGAGCTTTGCAGCAATCATTATGTTACGTCTCCTTAAAAATTGTCTGTCCCTCCCAACCCCCCACCAAAAATAGTTTCCCAGACCTTTGGTCACTTCCATCCTTAGAATTTTGCTAAGTTAAATTAAATGATGGGAATTCATTGAATGTCTTCATCATTTCCAAATAAAATAAAAATACTGAAACATTAATTGCTAAACAAATCTAAGTTTACCTACGTTTGACCTCTTATTGCAGAGGAAATATAGATATTTGGGCCTCTTACTAAACATGTGTTGTGCCATATTAAAAAAAATACTATGAGGAAATGTAGATTTCTACAAATTAGGAAATGTATTCATAAAATTGCCAATCTAAACAATGATGGTGTAACAGTTCACAATTTCTACCTCTTAGCTTTCACTAGAAATTAAGTTTCCTAAAGGTTAAGAATTCTAATATATGGGGTGCCTGGGTGACTCAGGAGCCTACTTCCCCCTCTCTCTGCCTGCTTCTCTGCCTGTTTGTGATCTCTGTCTGTCAAATATATAAATAAAATCTTTAAAATAAAATAAAGCTGGTTATTTCAGATTGGGAAAGAAGAAAATGAAAGACAAACTATAGACCTAGAAGGTTAGAGGGAGGTGTTGGGGAAGGAGAGAGAGAGAGAAGGAGTCTAGTGTAGTCAAGCTGGCTAAAAATTGAATTCCTATTATGAGGATTTTTAAAATTAAGCTTTAATACCAATAATGTTCTCATGTAAACCTAATTTTTATTTCATCTGCCAAAAAGACAGATTTCTTAGGTTATTAGTCTGCTCTTAACAAAAAATCTGAACAAAGGCTTTTCTTTACCTTTTAAGTCATCAGCTTGGAAAGCAAAGATTTTGTGTCCTACCCACTGTGCTTCAGTCTGTCTTCCTCAGGTCTGATGATGCAAACGAAATCTTCTCTGTTAAAAGAGCTAAGTTTTGCCCAGTCCGATGTAACCTTCTATATTTGTTTTTGAAATCTTTTTGTCTCTTGAAATGGATAATAAGTATTGTATCCAAGCTTTTTTGATATTTTGACAAACCTTATAAAATTCAAATTCTAAATGAAATAATTTTTTTAAATTGCTTTAAAAAAGATTTTATTTATTTGACAGAGAGAGATCACAAGTAAACAGAGAGGCAGGCAGGGAGAGAGAGAGGGAAGCAGGCTCCCTGCTGAGCAGAGAGCCCGATGTGGGACTTGATCCCAGGATCCTGAGATCATGACCTGAGCTGAAGGCAGCTGCTTAACCCACTGAGCCACCCAGGTGCCCTAGAAGGGTTACTTCCTAGTAGGTGCAGGAACCTCAAGATACTTGGGGGGGGGGCATCAAAAAGAGAGGAATTCACCCAAATCAATAGGCATTGTAGCAAAAATGTGATAATGAATCTTTGGTTTGGCTTCCTACCCTTGAGAGACTTTTGAAAGTTCAATTTGAGATTCCTTATAAAAAGTTCCAGCAAAGCAGACTTAGGACCTGATTGGTCAATCACTGTTTTTGTCGCATTTATGTAAATAATCAGGCCAAGTTTGTTGAAACCAGACTTAATTTGCAAACAAATTGGCCTTACTATGATTTTCTTTGATAGAAATGAAGGTGGTTATAGAGAGAAAAATCATGTTTCAGTGGAAAAATACATATTCGTGAATATTAGGTTCTATTCTAGTTCTGTTCATTGTGTTTGAGGTTTTGTTCTCTATTGGATCCTGAATTCTCCTCATTTCCTCCAATACTTGGCTACCCCTCTTCAAAGTTACATTTTCATTTTTTACCCCCGCCCTTCTGGCTTGGAATCATTGCGAACTAAAACTGCCCTTTCCCCCAAAGCCATGCGAATTAAAGTGGGACAAATTTATAAACATAAGAGAAATCACAACAGCTGATGTATGTACCATCTTTGTGCTTATTGCTGTGTGGGCCACTCAGACAGATCACCTGCAAAGCAAACTGTAAACAGGACCGTCTATCAGGTCACCACTGTTGGCCCTCGCTCCATTGGAAGATGCTTTAAGCCTGACATCTTGGAATCTCAACCCGCTACCCTCAGAACTCAGAAACTGGGATTACCACCTGTTCCAATCATTAACCTTTCTTTTTCTCGCATTTCCAGAGAAATGAAATTTCTCGGATCTAGGAGATTAAAGTTCTCACCTCATTTTGGAACATTTCAACCTTTATTTCCTCGGATATTTTTTTCTGCCATATACTCTTTTTCTCTTCTTCCGAATCGTACTCCTTGGTATTGTTCCTCACTGAGACTCTGACTCCTCTGTGCTTCAGGTTGTAAAATTCCCATTTTTCAGGTTCACTGACCTTCTGTAGTGTATCATCTGCTCCTGTTAAGCCCATCTGATGAAATTTAAAATTTTGATTTTAGATGCTGAATTTTCAGCTCTAGAATCTATATATAGTACTTTTTTAAAAAATTCTTTTGCTGTCTCTATTGAGATACCTTATTTGTCTCTAAATTATTTCATGCTTTCCATTACATCCTTAACCATATTTATAAGAACTGTTTTAAAGCCCTTTTCTATTAATTCTACCATCTCTGTCAACTCTGAGTCTGTTTCTATTGACTGATTTTATCCTGGTTATGAGTTACATTTCCTTGCTTCTTTGCCTGTCTAATAATTTTTTTATTGGTGCTGGACACCGTGTTTACCATGCTATTGAATTTCTAGATTTTTTGGTCTTCTTTTCCAAAGTATGTTGTTTCAGCAGGCAGTAAATCTACTTGCACATCAGCTTGATCCTTTCAAGTCATGTTTTAAAGTTTTGTTAAGATGGTTCTAAAGTAGAAGTGGATGACTTTTCTCTTTAAAGGGCCAAATAGTAGGTATTTTAGGCTCTACAGGCTATTTACAGTCTCTTGCAAATTCTTGGGGTTTTTTGTTTTTGTTTTCATTTTTGTTTTTAATGTATCTTTAAAAATGTAAAACAGGGGCGCCTGGGTGGCTCAGTGGGTTAAGCCGCTGCCTTCGGCTCGGGTCATGATCTCAGGGTCCTGGGAGCCTGCTTCCTTCCCTTCCTCTCTTTCTGCCTGCCTCTCTGCCTACTTGTGATCTCTCGCTGTCAAATAAATAAATAAAATCTTTAAAAAAAAAAAATGTAAAACAAAAAAACACACACACACACAAAAAAAAAAAAAAGAAGAAGAAGAAGAAAGAAGAAAAACAACCCAAAACAAAAAAACCCTATTCTTTGCTCAAAAGCTACACAGAATCAGGCTATGGGTTGGATTTAGCTTGTGGGCTGGATGACCTTTCTGACGTCTCTATTAAACGCCTGCTGTCAGGTCAGTGGCTACTCGGTGTCTGAGACATTTCCCTACTTTGCAAGCCTGTAATGGTTGCCTACATGCTAACAGAAGACACAGGATTCCAAGGTCAGAGGACAAAGTACTTGATGACTTACAGCAGGTAGCATGAACTCCATGTTCTCATGGGTTTCTCTTCTCTTGTCCCCCAGACCTCATGGAGGCAAATGCAGAGTGGATCCAAGTAGGTGTTACACGCAGTGAGTCTGAATCATAGCTGAGAAATCTTTTTAGATTTCTCATTTTATAATGAGATAAGATAGCTGCTACCAAATCCGCCCCCAACTTTGCCCCAGAAGGAGGCATTTTTAATTATCCTGGTCAGGAAACAAATTTGCCCTTTCTCCTGGAAAGCAACACTGTACATACCTTCTAAAGGCTATTGACTATACAAACATCCTTGGAAAGATAGTCAAAAAGGACAAAAGGACAAAAAGGACAAAAGTTGTCACAAGACATGGAGACACGTCCTAGAAGATTGTCTCCTAGCATCCCCCATGTTTAAGAGGACTCCTCCCTGGTTAGA
Organism: Mustela lutreola; assembly: GCF_030435805.1. Classification (NCBI taxonomy): domain Eukaryota; kingdom Metazoa; phylum Chordata; class Mammalia; order Carnivora; family Mustelidae; genus Mustela; species Mustela lutreola. The sequence continues at coordinate 20,869,261 of NC_081295.1, read as the reverse complement.
GCTCAAAGCTTCCATTTGTGAAAGTCTTGTCTACGTCTCAGATCCCCAGTAATTCATTCCCTGAGAGTGGTTCTTCTCCCAGTAGTTGTTTTGCCTCCCTCATGCTTATGCATCTTAATATTCAAACAAACACTCAAGATGACCCTTCTACAGATTTCTGAACTCTGTCTCTGCACATGTTCTCCCTCTCGGATACCCTGTTACTCAAATTGTGGTTACCTTCCTGAGTTCCACTCACTTTCTTTTTTTTTTTTTTAAGATTTGTTTTATTTTATTATTTATTTATTTTTTAAGATTTGTTTTTTTAAAGATTTTTCTCGCAAGAGAGTGAGAGAGAGCACACCCATGCAGGGGAGAGGAGGGGAGAGGGAGATAGAGAGAATCTCATGCAGACTCCCAGCAGGGCAGGGAGACTGAGGCAGGGCCCTACCCCGTGACTCCCATTTCATGACCCAAGCCATTTGCTCTTAAACACAGCAAAACCATTGTGCTGTGCTTGAGTTTTGCCTCTCTATGTGTCCATCCACAGAGAGCCTCCGGGCAGAAAACTGGGGCATTGGGCGATCTCGTTTGTTTTGTTTCTCCCAGGAATCACAGCCTCTTAGTGCTTGTTGCTCAATTTCTGCAAATGGTGGTTTTATAGATTTTATCTATTTTTATAATTTTTTTTATAGCAGGAACATTGGTCCCGTGCCACTTACTCCCTCATTGCCCAACTGTCTTTTTTAGCATGAACCATACATGTTTTGGAATTTTGATTTGCACAATCACTTTGAGTAGGGGCTATTTCTGTCATCCTTCCCTATCCCATCTCCAGCTGGATGAGTATTTCCACCTGTCCTTATCTCCTTGGCACACCGCAGTCTAGAACAAGATCGTGAAAGGACTTTCCAGGCCATTAATGTTCCTGATCCATGTTAGGAATATGGCTAATCTAGTATGTAAACCAGCTGGTATCTCAGTTCATTTGCTGTAGTGTTGTTTGTCTTTTGAGCTTTGCTTTCCTGTTCCTGGGTCCACTGCTTCCCATAAATCCACAGGTCTGGGCAGTGTATTGGCACTAGTTTTATTCCACTTCTTTCATGGGGCTAGGGAAAGTCGGGTGACCAGTCACCACCGTGTGCCCAGAACCTAGGGATTTCCTGGGATTTGGGATGTTCTGGGCTAGAACAGGGAGAGTCCTGGGAAAACCAGGATGGTTGGTCTGCTCCAGATCCTCCCAGCTTTCAGTAACATTGCTGGGTTTTGTCTCCATTTTGAATGGAGCATTTTAGCCCCAGTATTAAACCAGAGCTGAATTTCCATTTGCCACCAGCTGCTTTAACACTCAGAGCCTGATAGGCTGCAGCATTCGCCCAACTCAGTGCTTTGCATTTCTGGTCCACAAAGATGTTTATCTTGGGTTTTTGTTTTTTTTTTTTTGAGCCCAGCAATGACCTTTTGGTTTTTCTCTTTTTCTATTGCCTCCATCATTATTGTGCATTAGAGCATACAGGATGAATCGAAGCACGAATTTACTGTGCCACCTTGACTGGAAATCCTGCTGATTTTCTTTTTTAATTTGTTATTGTCCTAGTTTACGAAATCCTAGTTTACGAAATGTAATTTAACAGCCTGCTTTATCTAGAAGCCCTCGCAGCACTTTCAGTCTTTTTGAGGAATCCCGAGTCACAGAAATTCAAGTGAAATGCAGTCATTGTCCATATAGTGGTTCTATTCTTTTCTTGAGGGATCGTGACTCAGCGTTTGAGTTCAAATAGAACAAAAAAGGAATCGTGTTCCAGCTGCTCCGTCGCACATCTCCTGCTTGATAAAAGTGCTATCAGGCAGTGCTTTGCCATCATCTTTACCACCACATCTAGCTACTCTCTTTTTTTGTTGTTGCTCCATTCCTGAAGAGGCAGAGGAAGAAATCAAAGGGAGGCTAGGGCAATGGTTGCCAACCTCTTTGAAAATGAAGGGTCTTTTTCACCCCTAATAAGTTTTTTTTTTCTTTAATTTGAAGTATAGGGTGCCTGGGTGGCTCAGTCATTAAGCATCTGCCTTCGACTCAGGTCATGATCCCAGGGTGCTGGGATCAAGCCCCACCTCAGGCTCTCTGCTCTGCGGGAAGCCTGCTTCTCCCTCTCCCACTCCCCCTGCTTATGTTCCCTCACTTGCTGTCACTCTCTCTCTGTCAAATAAATGAATAAATTCTTAAAAAAAAAAAAGAGTCTCCTGCTCTTCCTCCTGGATTGCATGGTATCACCTTCTTTAAGAACCAGTCTATTTTTTTAACAAAAGCAAAGTAAATATGTGCTCACATATAACTAAATCAGTGAACACCTGCTCACATGATGGAATGAAACATTTTCTGGGAGGTAATTTAGTAAAAACTAAATGATTCATGAAATTACTACCTTATTGTTTTATTGGTTTATTTTTTTGTTAAAGAAACTAGTTAGAAAAACACCTTGTTGGGGCATTTAAAAATGTCTCCATAGGTAGCTGGTGTGTGATTCCTGACTGGCAGTATGGACAAGTTACAAAACGAAATGAAGAGCTATCATTTAGCGACTAAGAACACACTTTGCTTATTTAACTAGGACTAAGTACTGCTGGAGCAAGTTCAGTGCTAAAAGTAGACATTGGGGTTGATCCAATAGCAGCACAAGTTATAATCCTTTAGAAATCATAGTCTGTTGGTTCAAATCAGGACACTGCAATGTGAGAATATAATAATTTATTCCATGTTCTTGTGAGGCCATTATACCCCGGCAGTCTCCATTACAGCAGAGTTACCAAAGCTAGAATTACTTCTACCTGGAGGTTGGGTTTTATTTATTTTTTTATTTTTTGTTTTTCTTTTATATATGAGAAGATCCTTTGAGAATGATATTTAATTTCTTATTGCTCTGGCCTCATGACCGCTCACAAATAAATATATATGTATATATTTACAATTTTAACTATATATATTATATATAATAATGTTATAATTATAATAGAAATATATATATATATAAATATAAATACTGGGAAGCATGTATTAGGTGAGTACTGTGGACAGCATACTAGAACCTAAAGGCTGTAGAAAATTAATGGGAAAGATAATTGATAGAGTGGGGAGGGAATGGGTCTTAGAGTCAGATATACCTTCCTATGAATCCCGTCTCCACCACACTCTTTATAACCTTGGAGAAATCACTAATTTCTAAGGGCCTCTCAGCTTTCTTATCCAGATTTAAACACACACACACACACACACACACACACACACACACCCCTCCACCCAAAACAGAAAATGCCGGATCCTGAGAAAATATCTCCCCTGTTCTGCTACCCCCACTATTGAGAGAATTTAAGATTTTATTTATTTGACAGACAAAAATCACAAGTAGGCAGAGAGGCAGGCAGAGAGAGAGGAGGAAGCAGGCTCCCGCTGACAGAGAGCCCGATGTGGGGCTCAATCCCAAGACCCTGGGATCATGACCTGAAGTGAAGGCAGAGGCTTTAACCCACCAAGCCACCCAGGCGCCCCTATTAAGAGAATTTAAATAGATAGATAGAATTTTATTAGCTTAGCATTTCATATGTGTCAGGCATTGTGCTACACGTTCTCTCGTTTACTCTTATGTACCCATGAAGTCGTGGAGCTCACGTAGTCCTTACATATGTCTCTAGGTTGCTAGTCTACAGGTACGTGGCCAGAAAGTGGCAGAACCAGGACTAGACATATCCTACCAATTTCAATTGTAATAACAGATCATTAGTTTCTTACCATATTTAATTTTTTAAAATACATTTACTTTTGATGCATGTATTACTTTGTTAGGTCTACCATAACAAATTACCACAGCCTGAGTGGCTTCAACAACAGAAGATTATTTTCTCACAGTTCTGGAGACTGGAAGTCCAAAACCAAGAGTGTCAGCTGGTTGGGTTTCTCCTGAGGCCTCTCTCCTTGGCTTGCAGATGGCTCCCTTCTTTCTGTGTCCTCATCTGGTCATCCCTCTCTCTCTTTTGTATGTGTCCTAATCTCCACTTCTTGTGAGGACTCTAGTCATTTTGGATTAATGACCCCATTTTAACTTTTTAACTTTAAAGGTCCTATCTCCAGATACAGTCACATTTTGAGATCCTGAGGTATTGGGTTTTAACACATGAATTTGAGGAGACACGACTCAGCCCATTTGTATTTGTAGCATAAGCCATGTGATACCAAATAAAAAAGAAAATAACTCCTACATAGTGTTTACTATGTGTCCAACACTGTGTTAAAACACTGCACACGTTCTTTTAATCCATAGGAGCAAGGTACTATTCCTATCCCTATTTGTTGCTGAGAGGTTAAGTAGCTGGTCCCAAGTCACATGGGTAGTAAGTGGGAGGACAGGATTTGAGTCCACACGGTCTGATGCCAGAGTCTGTGCCCCTCCACTGTATTCTACTGCCCCTCTCACAAGAAGCATCCCATTTGGAAGAAAGAAACAGAAAACACAGTACTATCTATCTGAGGTAAAGTTACAATTAACTTTAAAAGTCGGTATATGTTTAATTAGCAATTACTAGTCTGCCATATGTGAAAAATAATGAAGCAGTTTTCGTTTATTCTTTTGTTATGGCACGAGTAATAAATCAGAGTCACTTAGAAAATGACAAAGAAAATTCTTTCTAGCATTCTACCTATGTAATGAAGAATTAGTTAATACAAAGTATTTTTTTTCTAACTCGTCAAAGGCGAATAGTATGTACAATGAAGTATCAATATTTGAAGACCTGGACACACTTCTCGTTTTTCTCCTAACGGAGTATCGGAGTATCATTCCTGCTTTAGTCCATTTTACTGAAGCAATAAAAGGAGCTGAGTTCCATAGCTGGAGATGTTGGGTTCAGAGAGAGCAAAACACTCGTCCGAGCCACTGAACTAAGTCCACAAAAGGCAAGAACTTGGAGCCAGAGGTGACTAGGAAAAGAAATCATAAACTACCCCTACCCGCTTCCAGAATCCCCAGCAGGAAGGAATGTAGGGCTCCCACCACACAAAGGAACAGGATTTGAGCCAATTTCGTTGAGTCTCAAAGGACAGCATTCCTCAGCTCACATCTGGTTTAAACCCAAAGTAAGAAAAAGAATAGATTTAAGGTTAGGAAACGCTGCTATGGCGCTTCTTTGCCAGTCATTTGAGTATGTCAACAGATGCTTACAGTTTGGCAACTGGCAGGATTTCCAAAGATGAGTTCATGAACGTTTACAAAGTCCTTACGGTCACATGCTAAGCTGGGCATAATCGAATGACAACATAAATAGTGGAGATACAGTGATGACTCTTCAGGACTGGAGAGGCCACTGCTGACTGAAGTGACCTCAGTTTTCCCAGTGGAGAAAAGGTGGGTTTGAAACCGGTCTTGAGAGATGGGCGGGGCGTAGTGAAAGCATTTCCGCCTGAGGATTCCACAGCAACTGGGGCATGAAGGCAGGAATGAGGGAAGCATGTGGGAACAATGAAGAGACATCCTCTCTGGAACAGACAGACCTGGGGTGGGCGTGGAGGTGGGGGTGGGGGTAACAGGACAGGCCCGAGGATCAGACAGGGGATCAGATTATGACCATGGCTTCATGCTGGAGGTCAGCACGATTATTCTGTTAGCTGAGCTGCTCGTCGAAGTTACCTCATTTCTCGAAACGTGTTTATAGGAACACATCTCAACAGAACCAAGTTCTTTGCGTTTAGTAGCATGTTTGTTTTCTTTGAGGCTGCTCAGACCACAGCAATAGACTCGGAGGGCCGGAGTCATGCCAGGCCTCCCTGAGCTGGGAAATCAGGCAGCTGTTGGCCCTCGGCCTCCATAGACTCAGGCCTGGCAGGAGACCCTGGAGTAAACTTTCGTAGTTCGAAGTGTCTGACTGGGGTTGGGAGAGAGCACCCTGCCTGCGAAGGCAGATAGCCTGAGAAACGTCTTAGCCTTTTGGAGTCAGTGACATACTCATTCTGTCTGTAGGTCATAAACCCTACAAGGGAAGAGCTCTATAGAATTTCGAGAGGCCCCGTCCCCCACCCCCCACCCCGGCTATCCCTCAGGCCGTCTTACAGAAGTAGAAAGACATTTTGGTGTTCACAGACCTTTATTTGACTTCTGACCCTCCTGTGTGACTTGAATTACTAAACTTTATGGGAGTTTTATTTTTTAATCTGTAAAACAGCCCAGCAGCTAAGCGGTTATTATTAACTCTCTTCCTCCTCTTTTGTGATTTCTCTCTGTCCCTGACATTTATGAGGAATATCTTTTTCTGATTATAAGCGCTCTCTGCTATCAAGAAGGTGAAACCCCGCTGTTTAGGAGGCTGGTGGTTCCTGAAGAAAGCCCGGGGATGGGTGGAGTTGGCCCGCCCCTGACCTCTCTGTCCCCAACCGTGTGTTTATTTCCTGAGGATAGGATTTCAAGTCAGCCACAGCCAGTCCTTCCGATAGTCCGAATAGTCCAGAGTTCTTGGAAATCATCTCAGAGTAGGGGGATCAACTACCCTCCTTTGAATTTAAAACAAGAAATAATGGCTTAAAGCCATTATGTGCCCTACAGCATATAAAAATGAAGGTTACATACAACAAAGCATTTTATGAGTTCAGTAACAGGTGGGCATGGCCATAAACTATCCTATTACTAAATTGCTACCATTTCTAATGTTCAAGGCTCCAACTACAAGTTTGTCTTTAGAAACTGCAGCATAAATTGGGTATTCCCAATTGTACTTGCAGCTAAGAAGCACATAGAGTTTGCTGGTTAGTATTTTGCCTATATTTGAATCCTAAAAATAACCACCTCCTGAGAACAGAGTGTGCTTTGTGAAGCATATACTCCAGTTGGTTAGAAATGGAAGGTACATTTTTCCTCTCCCCTCTTGCCTTTCATTTCTAAACACATTTGCCTCTATTCTGAAGCAGAGGAGACTCTTAGAGCAGCTGCGGCAAGCAGCTGTAGAATCTTCTGTGTCATCTGCTCGCCGGCTTTGCAGACTGTTCCATCCTCGGCTCCCAGTTGTCCTTTCCCGCCTTCCAAAATGGGTCACCGCCCTCTTCCGCCCGCTGCAACACCCAAGTTCCGGCTCTCCCCCTACGCTGATGTCAGGAGATCTGGCCTGGTGTCCCCTTGCTTTTATCACTCTTGATGATCAAAGAAATCATTCATCAAAATGTTTTTGTCGGGGCACCTGGGTGGCTCAGTGGGTTAAAGCCTTCGGCTCAGGTCATGATCCCAGGATCCTGGGATCGAGCCCCAAATTGGGCTCTCTGCTCAGCAGGGAGCCTGCTTCCCTTCCTCTCTCTCTCTGCCTGCCTGTGATCTGTCTGTCAAATAAATAAATAAAATCTTAAAAAAAAAAAAAAAGTTTTTGTCATATGAGGAACCACCGGAAGGAAAAAACAAAACAAAACAAAGTCTATGGGCTGCTCGCTGCTGCCCTTGCAAGTTTTGCGAGTCGTTTCCGTGGAGCTCTCTCCAGCGCGCTACCGTATCTGCGTACTGTCCAGCTGTGCTTTTACTTTTGCGTGCAGGGGCGGGATGCTGATGACTGTTTGAGGGGAGGCCCTCCGCAGGATTACCTTGAGAAAGATGATTTGTTCATCCCATGCCTAGTAAACAACTCTACCAGAGGCCGGTCCCTGTAACTTTGCACGGAGCGCTGCCGGTGTCGCTCTCAGTGCATAATAAACTGCTCTAATCAGCGGCCGCTGAACTTCTGTTTTTTCAGTGTAGCGCTGAGCCGAAGCTTCTCTCTAAGGTAGACTATGGGAGCTAGTGCAGGAGAAATTCCTTTGCATAATATGTTAAAGCCATTTCTGTTCCCCGGCTTATAGGGAAGAGCCGTCTCATTTCGGCTGGTACCTTTAATGTTGGATTTTGAACACTTAGAAAATGGGCTTGCCTTCCTTTTTCTCTTTTTGAAAAAAACTATTATGTTGTTTTAAAACATACATGTTTTAGACCTTGGGTAATATATGATCCAAATACTAATTTATTTATTTATTTATTTAAAGATTGTATTTATTTATTTGACAGACAGAGATCACAAGTAGGCAGAGAGGCAGGCAGAGGGAGAGAGAGGAGGAAGCAGGCTCCCTGCTGAGCAGAGAGCCCGATGCGGGTCTCCATTCCAGGACCCTGGGATCATGACCTGAGCCACCTAGGCGCCCCTCCAAATACTAATTTAAAACAAAATATTTTTAATATAGTTGATTTATAACACATTACATGCACCAAGCATAGAAAGCAGGTAATAACAAATTATATGGTTTTTTACTTTACTGTGTTAGCAACAGAGCAGTCTGCCTTGCAAAACAGTATAAATCATCTTTTACCACTGCTCTCTGAAAGTAATTCAGGGTTAACAAAATCTAAATTGCACCTGTCAGAACTACCAGTTATATCTTCAATTTTCACTGACTATACTCTCCCTTCTCTGTCCATACCTTTAGACTAATGGGAGCAGCGGCACAGTTTTCACAAAGAAAAACAAAGGTGGAAGAAAGGAAAGGAAGAGTCTATAAAGTTTCCTTTGGGTAGGTAAGGGGGTAGACCCCAGCATATAAGGACACCGGCAAAGTGAACCTGAAATAAGGCAGTACCCGTGCACCAGGCTGGATAGAGGTCAGTGTGGTTTGTGTCCAAATAGGCCAAACCTCCCCTTTTCTCACATAAATAGAACAGTTTCACTACTTAGCAATAAATATATTACTGCTTTATGAGGGGAAAAAAAAAACCCAGCTAAATTGCCTTCTTAAACATCACACCACATAGTAAGTTTTTCTTTGCATAGAAATGTAAAAAGAATGTGCCTGCAAATGTTAATTAACTAGAACTGAGAGTAAATACTTTGTGAAGAATAGATAAGAAACTAGAACAATTAGACCTCAGTTGGCGAGGCCCAACTGAAAAAATACAGAAACTCTGAGCTGGAAGGATTTGATTCGACCTCTATAAATCAAATCTTATATCCCCTTTGTGGCATCCCAGCGAAGTGGTTCTTCCGCCCTTGTTTTAAATACTGTAGGTGTAGGGATAGCCATTACTGATGAACACCTCCAACCTCAAGTTTGTCTTACTTTGGGAAATATACTTATCTGTACCTACACATTCATCTGAATCCGATTCTTCCACTTCACCCCACACAGCATAGATTGAATCCCTCCTACAACTTTTCAAATATCTGAAGATGGTCATTATGACTTAAGACTGTTCTGTAACCGAGCCATTGCTAACTTAAGACTTGTCTCCTAAGCCAGTCACAGCAGGAGCTGTATGCACCCACACTACTCAGCAGTTGAAAGTCTCCTCCCTAGAGTAGGTTGGTGGTGGTGATTCTCAGTTGATGGGTCTCTGATGTGGTTGTGTTGATGAGTTACTGCTGAAGACACTGGAGCCAGACAGGGGAGGTCCTAAGGCTAGAGAGTCCAGGAAGAGCCCTGAATCTTAATTAAGTTAGTGGCAGCCAAAGCAGGCACTGTAATATTTCACCTTTGCCAAAAAGCCAAACACAAAGTCTATTAATTCCTGTCATTGACATTCAACCAAGCCTATAATTTGGGGGTTAGGGCCTTGAGCTCCAGTTCTGCCACTGGCCAGTTGCATGCCCTTGGGTAATCCTCCCCACCATTTCAGAGTTCCCTCTGTGATATTTAAAGGCCTCTGCTGTTTTTCTGCCTAGAAAGGTGGCCCCTTCTCCTGGCCTTAGCTCAGATGCATTTCTCCAGGAACCCTGGCCTGACTCCCACTCCTTCCCCACCCTGAGACTAAGCCTTTGTCTGCCTTTGTGCCCTCTGCTCACTTCTATTGTAGCACTTTCTTCATTGTGTGTTAATAACCTGCTTACTCGCATGGAAGGTACTAGAAATTCTTTTAGACTAAGGATTCAGTCTTGGTTTCTAGCTCTTGGTTCAGTGCCTGATACACAGCAGAACTCAGAAAATATTTCTTGCATTTTAAAAAGAAGAAAAGAAAGAGAAGACAAAAGAAGAAGATAAAAGAAGCAAGTTAGAGTACATTGTCTAAATAACCTCATACAGTTAAAAAATCTACAATTTCTGGTTCTTGAGTTCCATCCTTAATGTCAAGCTCAGGTTTTTAGAAATTCAGATTTTCTCTAGTAAGGAGATGTATCAAATGGTTATACCAAATTAGAAAAACTATAAATACGTATTCATCCACATAATTCAATTTTAGGACTGATACTTAGTATTCATTTAAAAATAAAACCTTATTTTATTAGATGAGGAAACCGAAGCACAATGAAATTAAGTTCTCTGCCTAAACCCACCTGGTTAGTGGGAAGACCAGATTTCAAATCCTGAGTTCTCTTGCTCCTGAACCAGGATAGCTGGTCCCTCATCTTCTCCTTTTTTTGAAAAAGCTGCTACAAACTTGGCTACAAATGGAAGTGACAGACGTTTTCCCTTTTATGTGACGGTTACATCAATCTACAACTTTCTGGGTATAAATTAAACTTTGAGAAACACCCTTCCCTGCTCCTATACAAACTGCTGAAAATGAGTCCTCTTTTCTTCCAGAAATGTCAGAGAGTGCTGTGCTGCAATGCTATGCGAAATGACTCCTGTAGGTTGTTTGCTAAACAGAGTTGCGGTCATGTGAATTGCTTTCAGCCGGGTTGGGTATCGAGGCTCAATGTTCTGGTGTTAAGCCATAGGGCAGAGCTGCCATGAGACCAGCTTCTTGGCATAGAGCCCCGAGGTGCAGCTGTAAGGTGACCCAGGGCAGGCCTGAGGCCAGGGCCCAGTGCTCAGTGCCAGAAACCTGAGCCAAACACGGGAACTAATTCCCAGGGCCCTGAATTGGTCTCAATTAAAATTTTAGATGAAAAGATTTTTTGTTTATCCCAAAGAACCACTTCAGTTTATAAACTCATAGGCAAGCTGGGTGTTTTGCCATTATGCTTGGAATACTTTCTAGAAGCCAAACCTTTAAAAGCCGATGAAAAAGTTGATGATGACAACTTTAGATGATTTAAGAAGTCATAAAAATATTCTTTGAAAGCAGCATCTTTTATTAGATATGCTGACTGGAGAAATTTTGTTGTTCCATGTCTTTGAATATGTCATGTAAGTCGTCTATCTTCAGTGTAAAGTGGCGTTAGAGTGGAAATGGTAGACGTTGTGGTTAAGGTGATGGTGGTGATTGAAACAAGCTCTGGGCCCACACAGATTTGAATTCAGAACCCAGCTCCACTACTTACGAGCAGCTGATCTAGGGTAGGTGTGCTATTGTGTAAGCATGGAGATATAGAGATGGTGTTGTATATTGAGGTTTTCAACCTGCCTATGGTGGAATCACCTAGATGCTTATAAAAGGTATCCCTGACTGGGCCCCCACCCAGACGGATTAAATTAGGCTCTCTGGTGGGTCCCAGCATGAATATTTTTGGAATGCTCCCCAGTGAGAATAGTGACCCAAACTTTGGTTTTGGAGTCAGCTTGCTTGCCATCACCCTACCTGTATACCACATCATGATATTTGACCTTAGACAGTATACTTAACCTGTCAGAGCCTCAGTGTTCTCGAATGTATAATGTATTAGTAAGATTTTAATGCAGGGACGCCTAGCTAGCTCAGTCGGAAGAACATGTGACTCAGTGAGTTCGAGCCCCACATTGGGTGTAGAGATTACTAAAAAAAAATAATTAATTTTAAAAAAGAGTTTAATGTTGAGTGGTTAGAGGATTAAGTTAAGAAGTCATGTAAAATATAGCACTGTGTCTATGATGTAGTGAATGTTTGATTATAGCTGCTATTTTATTTTTTATTTTTATTATCCATGATTACTTTAATTCGCCTTGGATTTGAGGCCCAATTTTGTCCTGTTCACAGTCTTACAGAGAAGACAAAAAAAAAAATCAGAAGTACCTTATTAATGAACATGAAAACAAGTGGAAAATTCTACAAGGATAAATATGGGTTATGTAACCTTCCTGTCAGATCTTGAGTGACGGGATAAAGTTCAGGGTCTTCACTGACTCGAGCCCCAATGGGACCTACTATTTATCATTTCTCCACCTCACAGAGTCTTGTATAGGGAAAAAAAAGAAAGAAAGAAAGAAAAGAAACCCTGGAAATACGGAAACAGAGGCATTCAAGGGAAATACGTTTTGGAAGGTGAGCAATGGAGGCTGGAGACGGGCAGCTGGGAAGAGAGCTGAGAGCTCAACAGCGTGTCTCAATAGCTGTCCAACTTGAGTATCAGAGAATCATCTGGATGCTTGTGAAAATGAAGATTGCTGGGCTGCACCCTCCCAGAGATTCTGGGAGTACGTCTGGAATGGAACCCAAGACTCTGCATTTCTACCAAGTTCCCCGGTGACAGTGATGCCACTGGTCTGGGGACCACACTCTGAGCACCCCTGTTGGTTAGACGTGTAGCTCTTGGTAATCTGGGTGTTCTTAAACCCTGATGGTTGTTTAGGATCCTTTCCCATCTGCGCCCATGGAAGTTGGTGGACACCCGCAGGTCTCTCTCTCCTGATAACCCACATGCTGCCATCAAACAGTGTTGGTTTTCTGTTCATGAGTCTTTTTTCAGTCTGGAGTTTTGAACTGCACTTTCCTCTGTCCCCTTGGAGATTGTTTGTCGCGTAGTCTTAAACTCTGACAGTAGAGTTCCATGAATGGTTGGTTGGGTGTTCATCATTGCCCCGTGACCAGCCACACACCACCTCATTCCCAGTTCCCCCAGGGCTCTTGCATATCAAGACAGAGCCCAGACCCGGAAGCACAGAGTGAGTGTCCTTTCAATAGAGGTCTCTTCCTCCTACCTAGCAATAGGCCAAACTCAGAATCTGGGATTTTGGGGGTACAACATCAACTTCTTTTATTTAAAGGACATCAGGACATATAGGCAAATTTAAATTTGGTACACATACAGATTGAACTCTGTCGCCATCCTGGGTCACATCTGTTACCAGAAACTTGGGATGGTAAAGGACTGTATGTAACTTAATAGGCTAATCCCGAAGCTGGCTTCTGAACCATCTTGGGCTTCCAATTTCACAATTTCTTTACTAGCACTTTTATCATAGTTATCCAGACTCAAAACTCGGGCATGATGATCTCTAATGTCAGTTGAGTACTTCATCCTCGCAACAACCGCATGAATGGGTACTACCTTCTTTACGTCTGAGGAAACGAAAGTTTAGCAAGGTTAAGTCGTGACTAGAATATGAGCTCCAGGATCTTTGTCGGTTTTATTCTCTGATATAGCCCAAGTGCCTAGAATAATGCCTGGCTCATGCTGGTGTTCGTATTTATTGAATGAACAGAGGGTCATATATATAAGCACATAGGATCTGGGATTCGAAACCAGATCTTGCTTAACCACTATTCCAGACTTGCTCTGGCTTCAACTTTGACTTTCCTTCTGTCACCCCATGAACTTATCCCCCAAATCAGTTACAAGTCCTAGCGAGTCTTTATCATTGTGTTTCTTGCATTTGCCTCCCTTTTTCCATTTCCGCGGCCACCAACTTAGTTAAATGATCGCTATTTAGTTCATGAGCTATTCTATGCCCACTGCCGTCTTTGCAGGACCCTGAGCTGCCTACACAGCTTTTACCAACCAGATAGCTTTTTTCCTTCTTTTTTGAGAGAGCGAGCAGGGGGTAGGAGGGGCAGAAGAAGAGAGACCATCTTAAGTGGGCTCCAGCGTGGAGCCCAACATGGGGCTTGATCTTACGACCCTGAGATCATGACCTGAGCTGAAATCAAGAGTCAGACGTTTAATGGACTGAGCTACCCAGGTGCCTTGATAGCTTTTTTCTTAAAGCACGTTCCACTCACATCGTACTTCTGCTTATAGACAAGGGAGATAGTGTGGTATAATGAAAAACTAAGGAACTAAGGAAACCAGGGCTCTGGTCTCAGCTCTGTGACTTTGACTAAGTTACGGATCCATGCTAGGCTTCACTCTCACCATTAGTAGCATTAGGAAGTTAGACTGGGTGGGATCTTCCTGCGCTAACATTGTCTGGTGGGGGGACACAAAGACTACGACACCCAGCCAGTGGAATCCCACCTGGCATCAGGTAGGAGGGGCAGTTGTGCCCACCAGGGATTTAGAACAAGAGAAATACATACTTAAAAAAAAAAAAAAAAGATTATTTATTTATTTATTTGACAGACAGAGATCACAAGTAGGCAGAGAGGCAGGCAGAGAGAGAGAGGGAAGCAGGCTCCCCGATGAGCAGAGATCCCGGTGTGGGACTCGATCCCAGGACCCTGGGATTATGACCCAAGCCGAAGGCAGAGGCTTTAACTCACTGAGCCACCCAGGTGCCCCATGAATACATACATTTTTATCAAACAAAGCAGAGCAGTGTAAGTGCCATACGGGGTAAAGTGAGGAGGGAGGGAGAGATCACATCTGGTTACTAATGGGGAGCACGGACGGGCATAGAGGCCGCTCTTCCTCTGACGTCAGCCTGTCCCTGGTGTGCAGGTCCTCACCACTCTGACGAGAGGAGAAGCTGCTGAGATCCCAGTAACTTTAAGGGGCTGCAGAAATCCATCATGAACACTAACTCTGTAATTCCAAAATTGTTGGCTCAAGACACACCCGTTGATCTAATGCTTAGGAAACTGCTTACAGGGACAAAGAGAGAAAGAAAGTGGTTGTCATGTTTCTGATAAATGCTCCGTGTCTTCCTCCGCCACTTATTAGTCTCGTGCCCTTGAGCTGGTCCCCTAGCCCCTCCGAGCCTTGATCGCACCTCTGTTCCTCATCTAAAGGTTGGGGGTAATAGTACGGCCGTTGCAGGATGGCTGAGGGAATAAATTAGATGTCATATGTTAGGTCCCTAGTGTAATGTCTGGAGCACAGGAAATCTTACATTCCGCTTTACTGCCTGACCCACTAAGCAGGTCAGTATTTGACAACACCTTTAAAAAAACCCCTTGTGGGGAGGGACGCCTGGGTGGCGCAGTAGGTTGAGTATCTACCTTGGGCTCAGGTCATGATCCCAGGACCCTGGGATGGAGCCCCGCATTGGGCTCCTCGCTCAGTGGGGAGTCTGCTTCTCCCTCTGCCTATCACTCCCTGGCTTGTGTGTGCGTGTGTACACACTTTCTCTCTCTCTGACAAATAAATAAATGAGATCTTTACAAAAATTTAAAAAAATCTTGTGGGGAGAGAGAGAACTCAGAGTATTATATATGCTTTGCCCTTGCATACATTCAGATTTTAGAAATTATTTGCCATATTTACTTAGGAAGCATCCTCACCTCGCGGGTAGAAGGACGAGGTAGAAAGGGCATATGGGAAGCCGTCCCTGGTTTATCTGTGGATAAAGGACTAGGAAATAGGGAGCCCCAGCAAGCAGCAGTATTGCCTCCTGCAGGTGAACTGGTAGAGACTTAGAAAAAGAACTGTGCCCTGGCCTGGATGGCTACGCTTGAACCTCTCCCTTTCCTTCTGTAGTTATCAGGCCTTTAAGGAGTGGTGGTCGCTGTATCGAGGGTTGACAGTCATCATAACAACCAAGAAAAACTCATGTGGCAGAAAAATGACGCTCCACTAAACTTGGAATGAGGAAATATATGTGCAGGTAGAATTATTATTTTTTTTAAGTTATTTATTTATTTTTTAGTAATCTCTGCCCCCAACGTGGGGCTCGAACTCATGACCCTGAGATCAAGGGGTGCACCCCCTGCCCACTGAGCCAGCCAGGTGTTCCGAGAACTATCCTCTTTTGGAAATTAAGGAACACCATCATTCAGCCTTCGCATTATTTATTGATGGCTACTGTGGTGACAAGCGCAGTTCTAGGCGCTGGGGATACAGCAGTGACTAAAACAAAAATCCCTGCATCCCTGGAGTTCAGGTTCTGGTGGGAGATGTAGAAAACAAATACTATAAATTAGTTACTGGTATTATTAGGAAGGAGTTAGTGCTAACGGGAAGAACAAGGCAGGAAAGGGGACCCTAGACTATCAATGGAGACGAGCTGTTGAAATGTTCAGGTGGTAGTTCAAGGACAGACTCATGCAAGGTGGTTTTGAAGTAAAGACCGGATGGCAGTGACAGGTCACCCATGAGGATGTCCAAGGGACAACTTTCAAGGCAGGGGAGGAGTAACTGCAGAGGTCTTGAGATGGGAGGGCGCCTCGTGTGTCTGCGTCTCAGGGACAGGCAGGAGGCCAGCGGGTGAGCTGAGAGGGGGAGCAGCTGGAGATGAGGTCATGGAGAAAACAGGCTGGTTGTGTTGGGACTCACAGGACACGGGAAGGATTTTGGCTTCCAGTCAGAGTAAGAAAAGAAGCCACCCAGGAGTATGGGCGGAGGGATGATCAAGTATTTTATAACCCATATTGACTGAGTGCTTCCTCTGTCAGAGTCTACTTTAAATGCCTTATTTGTGATCTTTACAATAACCTGTGAGGTTGGACCCGCCAACTTCCCCATTTTACAGTTGAGGAAACAGAGGCCTAAAGAAGGTGAGTACCTTGCCTGAGGTCACACAAGCTAGTAGGGACTTGGCCCAAATTTAGACCCATGTCACTTTTTCTTTTTTTAAAAGATTTTATTTATTTATTTGAAAGACAGAGATCACAAGTAGGCAGAGAGACAGGCAGAGGGAGAGGAAGGGAAGCAGGCTCCCTGCTGAGCAGAGAGCCTGATGTGGGACTCGATCCCAGGACCCTGGGATCATGACCTGAGCCGAAGGCAGCAGCTTAACCCACTGAGCCACCCAGGCGC
The DNA here is from genome assembly GCF_030435805.1 of Mustela lutreola. Lineage (NCBI taxonomy): Eukaryota > Metazoa > Chordata > Mammalia > Carnivora > Mustelidae > Mustela > Mustela lutreola. The sequence continues at coordinate 20,852,530 of NC_081295.1, read as the reverse complement.
CCCAACCCATGTCACTCTTAACCACCTCATTGTCCTGCCACCACAAGTGTCTAAGAGACTGAGACCCCGTTCCTTTTTTTCTTCCTTGGTATCTGTATTTCCAGAGCACACTCCCAACAAAATTATTTCATACTCATTCATAAATACAGAACTTCTTCAGTTAAACTGATAAATATTCCCAGTATTCTGCCTTGTGATTACAAGTTTTCTTAAAAAAGCCTTCAGATTAGCATATTAACAAGCATGTTGACATGTTGCTCTTTAATTATGCAGACAGCGATTTCTTTTTTGCTCCTAATATAGAGGTTGATTGGGAAAATTTTATTTTCTTGCTTACAGCCTTACCCTAGTGCTGCCTAAATCACTACTATATGATTTGGTATCTATAATTTATCATGTCCCCCTGCTATTAGATGAAATGCCCTTTAAAGCATTCCACAGCAAGGTGAACACAAGTCAAGCTTGCAGAGTTTGAGAGAAAAGAATTCAAAGAGTCATTAAAGAATAATGAAAGTTGATTTATATAGCATACAATATCAGATCAGGGCTGCCCAGCTTCACAAATATAATGATTCCGAGTCATTTTCGGAAGGCATCTCAATTTCAGCACCACGTTTTCATCATCTTTGAAGGAATAACAACACAAACACCCTATTTTTATAAAAACTCCCAAAGCCAAATCTTTAATTTATCCTCTTGATTTCACTAAAGTGAAGGCTGAAACAATAGACGATTTTAAATATAGGAAACCCAGATTCCTTTTACCGCTGTGTGGCTTTAACATTCTACTGCTGTAGCCAAGAGTCCTTGGCTTCTGGGGCCAACTGCCTTCTGCATGCTGATTTTCCAGAGTCTCTTTGGAGTTATTACTTTTGAGTACCATCTACCGTGACTTCAGTCCCTACAGGTAGCGGGGGTAGCGGAGTTTGGGAATGAAAACGGGGGAAAATTTCTCCCAGTAGAATCATCAACTCAATCTCATTTTGCATTGCAGCCGGACGGCTTAGCTGTCTTCCCAGCTGCTTGCAAACATGTCTGCCTCTCAGATGGCCAGTGTTGAAGGACTACAACCCGGACCTTAGACACAAGAATAAAGTTTTCTATCATGGTATTTTTCAGTGAAATAGGTGATGTGTGAGGAGGTGTGTGTGTGCGGGCACACAAGTATACCAACCATGAGCAAGTACACACACACTCAATTTTCGTGTTATTCACAATAAGGGAGATGGTCCCAAAGAGTTTCTTTCTAGCCTTCATAATCTCTCTCTCTATATATATATTTTAAGATAGAACGAGAGCGAGAGAGAGAGCACAATCAGGGGAAGCAGCAGGCAGAGGGAGAAGCAGACTCCCTTCCAAGCAGGGAGCCCGACGTGATGCTCGATCCCAGGACTCTGGGATCATGACCTGAGCCGAAGACAGACGCTTAACTGACTGAGCCACCCAGGTGCCCCTTCATAAACTCTATTTAACTTTTCCTCCCAACCCCTCAGACCCAAAAGGACTAAAAAGTCCTGGCCTCAAGACCTCAGAAACCCTATTACTGAGTTGTGTGAAATGGAAATCTGGGACATTTTTGGTACTGATTTTTCCATGGAAGCTATTTTGATACAGAAACAACGAAATCAAACCTAATAAAGGTCTTTTGAGAAGAAATGGTTAAAAGGGCGTGCTTTGTGGCCAGGAAAACCACAGCAAAGTATTCCAATTAGGAATAAATTAAAGAGTGCTCTACTTTTCTGGAAGGGTCAGGAAGTCAAATTCTTGGCCTTGAGCTGCCTCTCACCCCCACCCTCGCCGACCCTGCGAACAAGTCACTCCCATCTCTTTGTGAACACACCAGTTGCTGCCAAGCCTTGCCAGTTCTCTGAGGAAAAGAGCCAGGGATTTTCACCCCAGGCTGCCAGCCAGCATCAAAGTCAGCAGGAGGGAGCCGAGGTGCCCAGGGGGCGGGGGGGGGGTGCGTCCTGTGGTGCCCCAACGCCAGCTTTCTGTCTACAGAGGAAAACTCACTCAAGTCATGAAAGCCAAATCTGACATATTTAAAGGTCTCCCAAAGAAGTTTCGTAGGCTGTTTTCCTGCTGGAAGGTCTCAATTCCCGGATTATGTTTTCTATTTTCCTTAAATTCAGCAGTGCTTTTTTTTTTTTTTTTTTTATTTTATTTAGTGACTTGACAGAAAGAGAGAGCACAAGCTGGCGGAGTAGCAGGCAAAGGGAGAGGGAGAAGCAGGCTCCCTGCTGAGTAAGGAGCCCGACATGGGGTTCGCTCCTAGGACCCTGGAATCATGACCTGAGTCGAAGGCAGTCACAACCCACTGAGCCACCCAGGCGCCCCCAGCAGCGCTTATAATCCGTGACTCCCATTGGTATCGTTTCTTTCTCAAAACGACTCTGCTGTCTTTGTAATCAATCTAAAGCTTACAGCAGTGACATATTGGTACTTTCTGTTGTGATGAATTGCCTCATGCTAACACCTGATGACCATTTGTTGCTAACATTCCTGAGATAACCTGCGCAGCTGACGTGAGCGGTTAGTTGGGGGAACCAGGGCCATGAGGGGAGGCGCCCCAGACAGCTGAATTCGATCAACAAGTCTTGCCTTCTTAATCGGAGAGGATTTTGCTCTTCGGATGGCAGCTACCACCTACCTGCACTTCAAGTTCTAGTTCAGTTCCTGCCTCCCGCCCAAATCCTTGCCTGACAACTTAAGACCTCATGGAGATCTTCCTCGGGGACCACCCGAAGAAGCCCCATGATGTGTGTCGCTGCTATAGCATTTGGCTATGTCCCCATACACCCCCAATGATTCACTGACTTTTTCCAAGGACCACACGCTCTCTTCAGCTCCCTGCATGGTGCCTAGCATGTTGGTGAACACAAGTGAACACTTTGTGGTAGAAGCGAGTTGAACTGACACAGCCTTTTTCATCATTCTTCTCTTATCCTGTTGGAAGCTGGAGTTTTAGTTCCCCATTCGCTACAGGTCCCTCAGTGACTCAGAAGCTTCCAGAATGCAAGTCGGATCACTCCTGGAAAAGGCTCATCACTTGTGTTTTTTGGCTTAGACATCACCTTTTTCTATCGACCATGGAAAATGGGAGACCACGTCCATCCCCCGTGATTGCCGTCATTGGGGAATTATCAATGAGGGTAAAGAGGAATAAAATAAGTAATGGGACAGAGAAAGAAAATAAATGCAGAAAAGGATGAGAGGAAAAGAGATGGGGGGAAGAGCAAACAAACCAACCCCAGCCCCCAATCCCGCTCTCTGCCGGAAACATTTCCCGTTTTAATGACACGGCATAGAGTCCTTGCCTGTGCGTTTAATAGACGATGACTTGCGCATCTTAATAATGTCAGCTTTTTAGGGAATCGTATGCGGAAAGAAGTGCCTTTCCTGCGCGAACTAGGAATAAGCTGGAGAGGCAGTGACTTTGGGGGAAAGTAAAAGCAACAGCCTAGCAACACTGGCGCATTGTGTGCGAGGGTAAGAAATGACAGTTCAGAACGAGGCAGGCTTCGCTCTCATGTGATCAGCTCGTTCTGCCCTCAATGAGTCCATGAGATTTCGTGTTTTATAGGTTGAGCTTCCCACTGGCAGCAGCTGAAGCCGTTCATTATGCACACGGGTCACGTGATCCACTTCATCAACCAAATGGAACTGGGAGAATAAGTCACCCTAACAAGATCCTTCAGTGCGCTCTTAAAAACTACTTACAGATGTACTCTTCCTCTGGAGGGATACAATGAGTTTCCTTGTACGGTGCCACATGATACAGGAAATGCATTATCCCCATCCAGATTCAGGCAGACCAGGAGGAAGCACGTGAAAAGAAAGCAGCTCACAAAAGCACACACAGCTTTTGCAAAAGTCCTGAGAGGGGCTCATACACCAATTTATGATAACGGCGGATGAAATCCCAGTCCTCTGAAGCTCGGTTCATTACCAATGCTAATGTCCACACAGGGAAAGCAAACCGCATCAGTATTCAGCATCGACACAAACACTGCTAATGCTTTTTATTTATGGTTGTCACCGAGTCCCCTCAGCAGTAGGCCAGATCTCCATTTGTGTTGTAACTTCAGCTACTTTATGGGCTTTTGTGACTAGCTGTGTTATGCACCCGAAGGCGATGTGTGCCTTCAGACAGTGGCTGGTGAGAGATAAGCAGCCACATTTTGGGTTGAATCAGGGCGGTTTTGTTCATGGGTAGAGCAGGTAGGATGAATGTTTTTGTAGGTGAGTCCAGGATTAGAGTCACCTGTCATTGTCACATCTTCCGATTTCAGTTGGTGTGATCAGCTTAGCATTCACTCAGATGACAAATACCCATTGAATACCTACCATGTGCCAGGCACAGTTCCAGGTACTAGAACAGTGAACAGACTGTCCTACAGTCATAAAAAAAGTACATTCTAGAGGGGGTGCGGGGGAGGGAGTAAACTAATAAATATGTAGTATGTCAGAGAGTGTGGAATAAACAACCCATCGCAGTGACTTAAAAAGACAAAGCTTCTTTCTCATTTACACTGCGTGTTCATTGCATGACAGCTGGGGGCTCTGTGCACCTTTGCTCCGGAACCCGGGCTGCCCGGAGAGCCGTCACCTGGAGTATGGCTAGTCCCCACGGGCGAGGGAGAAGACAGAGTGGTGGATTGCACGCTGGATCTTTAAGCTTATGCCTGAAATTGACACATGGCCCTTCTACTTACGTGTCACTGGACAAAGCAAATCACGTGGTGGCATCCAATGTCAAAAGGTTAGGGAGTGCAGTCATACCATGAGTTTGGGAAAATCAGACACACTTTGCAGGCAGAACTGCTCCAGATGATGCTATGAAGACAAAAATACAAGGTAGAGGAGATGGTCTACGGGTAGGTGGTTTCTGCTTGATGTGGAGGGTCAGGAAAGGTCTGTCTGATAAGGAGATTTGAGGAGAGATCCTGAGAGAGGGAGGGCCATTTGGTTGGGGGTGGAGATTACTTCCTGCAGAGGATACAGCAAAGTGTGCCTGGCATGTGTGAGGTTTGCAGATTGAGGTGTCTAATGTGGAGTGAGCAAGGGGAAAGCTGTAGGAAATTAGCTCGGAGAGGTCAGAGAGTCGTAGGACTCTAGGTTGCACCTTATGGCATGGGTGATGGTCATTGCAATTTTTTGTGTAAAGACTGAGCTAGGTTTTAAAAAGGGTCCTTGTGGCTGCTGTGTGGGCCAAGCAGGCAGCAGTTAAGAGGCTTTTTCAATAATCCAAGTGCAGTAACGGGTAGATGGGTCATGGTCAGGTTCTGGGTATAGTCTGAAGGTAGAGCCAACAGAATTTGCCAGTGTGTGGCTCAAAAGAGAGAGAGAAGATTCCAGGCTAACTTCAAAGTTTTGTTTCTTCTAGTAGTCCCTGGATATACATGAGCATTACCTGGTGTGGTTTTTTAGAATCTTCACATTTGGCAATATCACTGTAGTGTATAACCTCCTCCGTAAATGAGTTGAGAGTTGGACAGCCGAGTGGAGATCTGGATGCTGGGCAGTCGGCTTGAGCTAGGCGCCGCCTCAGGGACTTATCTCCCCACATTGGCCTGATATGTGCTGTCCCTTAAGGTTCACGATCCAAGTTCATGTATAAAACCAGAGAAATGAACTTCATAATTATAAGCAAAAAAAGAAGCTTATGACTGAGTCATCCCCACCTTATCCCACACTTCCTTCTCTCATCATCCGCAAACCTTAGATAGCACCATACCAAGAAACCCACCTGTTACAACACAAGGTCTATCCTCAGTGGACACTAGTATAATGATCTATCACCTCCAATCCTCCGAGAAATTGTTTGAATAGAAATCTTAATAAAAGAACATTGTGATCTTCTTCTGAATAGCGTGTCCCCTCTTTCTACTCATGCTGTCTTCTTGTAACATGGTTCTCCACATTACTACCACCCAGTAAATGGCATGAGAACTCCCTGCCACACCTGGGCCTTCTCATAGATCTTCTCCAGTGGAAGAGAGCATGGGTTGAATGCAAAGTTTGCAAACTACCATAAGGGAGTGAATGACTACAGGTCAATGCTATTTTTGAAAACTACATTTTTGGTATAAATGTTCAAAAACATTTATTCTTTCAACCAATCTTCTTGATTGGTTCTAAGGTTCTAGGCACTGAAGACACAACCATGAATAGAATACATAAGGAATTCTTTTTTTTTTTTTTAATTTTAAAAGATTTTTATTTATTTATCTGACAGAGAGAGAGAGAGAGAGAGACAGTGAGAGAGGAAACACAAGCAGGGGGAGTGGGAGAGGGAGAAGCAGGCTTCCTGCTGAGCAGGGAGCCCAGTGAGGGGCTTGATCCAAGGACCCTGGAATCATGACTCAAGCCAAAGCCAGATGCTTAATGACTGAGCCATCCAGGCACCTCATAAGGAATTCTTATTGTTGAAAACCGGGAAAGCATAGAAAAGTATTTTTATTTTTTAAAATTATTTATTTACTTTTTAAAAAAAGATTTTATTTATTTATTTGACAGACAGAGATCACAAGTAGGCAGAGAGGCAGGCAGAGAGAGAGAGAGAGCAGGCTCCTTGCTGAGCAGAGAGCCCGATGCGGGGCTCGATCCCAGGGCCCTGAGATCATGACCTGAGCCGAAGGCAGAGGCTTAACCCACTGAGCCTGGTGCCCCTAGAAAGGTATTTTTAAAAGATCGAATTTGCACGAAAACATAACTGCTGTGAATATCCTGGGGCCGTCTTTTTCTCAGCACACCTATCCTTCCTATCCTTTTCTTTTCTGAATGAAATTTATAACTTTGGACTTCTATAATACATTAAACATTTTTTTCTTATAAAAATAAATCATAGCAGATTACAGTATTTGTTGAATGGATTGTTTATGGAAACAACAAATTGCACAGAAGCAAAAAATTAAAAATGAAAGTCACAGATAATACCACTACTAAAAGACAGTATCACCACTAATAGTTTGGGTTATTCAATAGGGTTTAGAATAATCAGCACATTTTTACAAATTGCTCCGAGACAAATGATTTAGTTTTTAAATGAAAACTTTCTCTCTCTCTCTCTTTTTTTTTTGTAATTACAAAAGCAACATGTCATTGTAGATATTTTGGAAAATACTGAAAATGACAAAAGGAAAAACTAAAAGTCATTCAAAGTCCCACGACCCAGTGGCAGTTCTGTTTTGAACATTTTCCAAAGGTCAGGAAGCAAGAATTCCTCTTGCCTTCCATGGTCCTTATAGCTGGACTAAGAATCAAATTGACATAAGGCAGATTAACAAGAGGAAATCGAATTTAATAGTGTACATACAGGGAATCCACACAGACATGGAAATTCCAAAGACAGGCAAAATGAGGTCTGTATTTCATTCTGGGCTAAGAAGGGGAAGGGCCTGGGACTTCAGAGGAAGAGAATGTGCTTCACAAGGTGATAAGAAGAGCGGATGATGGGTAATTAGATATTTGCCCTGCCATACAGATGGGTCACCCAGATAAAATTGATCTCTGCTAATAACCCTTACTTATTAGGACCCTCAGTTTCAATTCTTCTATGTAGTTAAGGAAGGGACAGAGATTTCTCTTGAGCCTGTAGGGTCTTGACTGCCTTCAGCTCAGAACAATCCTCATGCCAAAGTGGCTCGTCTTGGGTTGGCATGACCTTAGTCCCTACACAATCTTTTCGGAAGCTTTTCCCAGTCTTTTCTCTGAGCAGTATAGTACAATAGGTTAGTTAAGAACCTGAGGAGGTTACTCAACCTCTCCAAGCCTCAGATTCCTCATCTATAAAACAAAACTAGTAACACCCACTTCGAAAGATTGGTGTGAAATTTAAATGAGATAAAACATTTAAACTACTTCGCCCGTATCTCAATATGAGAACTCTTATTATTTTGCAAGATATGTCTGTATGGCTGGTCATCCTTCGTATGTACGCTTTTATCATTTTTTAAAACTTAACTACATATCATTAAATTTTAAATCTTGAGACAATTTCGAATTTTCGGAAAAGTTGTGAGTAAGATACAAAGACCTTTTTCCTCCAAACCATTTGAAAGGATGTTGCCAATCCGATTCCCCCAACACCCCCGAATATCACAGTGCACATTTCCTCAAAGAGAAACCTTCCCTTCTAGAGCTCCAGTTCCCAACAGCAACGCTGGGAAACTAACATTGACACATTGAGGTGTAATGTTCAGACACTAGTCAAGTTTCTCCATGGCCTGATAATGTGATAATGTACTTTATAGCAAAAAGATTCAAGTTCAGAACCACATGATGCAATGATTTCTCCTATCTCCTTAGTCTCCTTCAGTCTAGAATATTTCCTCTTTCTTTCCTTGACTTCCATATCCTTGACAGTTTTTAAAGAATAGAAACCAGTTGTTTTGTAGAATGTCCCTCCATTTGTGTTTGATGTTTTCTCGTAATTAAGTTCTATGTCTCTGTCAAGAACACCACAGAAGTGATGCTAATAGGTTCTTCCTGTTGGATGCTAGGAGCTGGCACACCTGCTCTGGCTGTAACAACCCATGCTGGACCACTTTCCCACACAGATACCCCGCTCATCTCTCCTGGGCTCTGAAATCCTCTACCGAGTTACCTCTCTGCAGGGACGCCCTCTTCACCCTGCCTGGACTCGGACACCCCACACACGGGGCTATCGCTTTGTAAGAACAATCCCCTGCCCCCATGTAGGCTCTGAAGGCCCAGGTGGGCTGCCTCCCCGACCCATGCCCAATCCTCAACCCACCTGGGTTCCAGCAACCTGCCCTGAGCCATCCACTCAGCCTGCTTTTTTGGTTCTGACACTGAGCCAAGCCAACCCTCTTCACCAACACCCAGCACCCTGCACCAGGCCTTCCTCTCATGCAGATGCCCCCCTACCCCAATTTTCTGGTGTTCTAATTCTTCAAAGATTTGGATTATCTCTCTCTATATCGGTTTTTCCTCAAACTATAGAAGTCTCTGTATATATTATTGATGGTCCATCAAATACTGTTTTCATTTCAACAATAGTCTAAAAGCATGTATACAATAAAATATAAGCTTATTTGGTTCAACTGGGATGTTTGTTTTATAGCCACCCTCTTGTTGGTGGTGCTTTGTGTTTAAAATTGGGTGGGTACCACGTGACTGTTAATATGGCAATATTCAACTTTTGATGTGTTGGTAATCTTTAGATTGGCCTTCTGGGCATCAAAATAACAAAAACTATCTTGCTTTCTATTTGATGGAAATCAAAGTGAATTATCTTATCAATTAGAAAGCTAAAGTTGCTCTTTTTCAGCGATAAGATGCAATTACATTTAGTGTCTAAAGGTATTTAATAAATTGGTTTTGATTTTCCATCATAAAAATAGCCAGGCTACTTTGTCACAGGCTAATGAGAAAAGATGACTTAACACACAGATGACGTGTTCATGCAAAGTGAAGGCCAAAGGAATCGTGGCACCAGCATAAATGAAGTTTTACAGTAGTTCAAAGAGAGAAAAATGGAGAGAAAATTGAGTCATTACAGGTCTCATGGTAGCATAGGCTAAATTCAAAAGAAGCTAGGCAAAGCAGTCACTTAATTCAGATTATAAGCAGATGTGTTGGTTTGATTCTATGTTTGTTTGACATACCAGCTTGCAAATATTCTCCATGAAGAGTTTTTTGTTAGGAGCGTTTCAAAAAAATATGATTTATCAATATTATATTTTGAAGTGAACCATTTTTTAAATCAGTTGGACCAATTAAAATAATCAACTGATAGTTTCAAATGAGTAACCTGATGGGAGGCAAAATTATAATGATAATGATTGTGAGTCAACGACTGTCGTTACTTTCACCATCAAACATTTAAGTCAACAATTGAAAGATAAAATGCAAAAAAAAATCTTCATTTGCTTTTGTAATGACACGGATAAATTAAACCCAACACTGGCTATTTAGTCTCAGCAAAATGTTACCACTTTTACACTAAAATATTGTTTTTTATTTGAATTTATCTGTTGATGTCATTTTTATTTAATTTTTAAGTTTGATTTGTTCTTATAGTTTATTTTTAAAGATTTTATTTTTTGACAGAGAGCATTGCATATGAGAGATGGAGACACACACACACAGAACACAAGCAGGGGGAACAACAGAGAGAGAGGGAGAAGCTGACTCCCTACTGAGCAGGGAGCCTGATGTGGGGCTCAATCCCAGGACCCCAAGATCATGACCTGAGCTGAAGGCAGATGCTTAGCTGACAGAGTCACCCAGTCACCCCTTATAGTTTTTTTAAATTGCAAAACCACATGCCATAAAATTCACCATCTTAACCAATTTTAAGTGTACAGTTTGTAATGTTGAGTATACTCACACTATTGTGTAGTGGGTCTCTAGAACTTTTTCATTTTGTGTTTGTATAGCTTTTAGCAAGCTAAGAGTATACGTTATGAGCATTTATACCTTATCATACAATGGTACATATATAATGAGAATGACTTAAGCCAACATGGGGGAAATTTCAAGAGAACTTTTTCCGTTGGTGGGTGGGAAGTCTGAGAAACACTAATCAGTATGGCAACTGTCTTTCAATTGAAATGTCTGCTTAACCAACCCTCCCCCCTTTTCCTTCGTGGCTAAAGAGCTTGGAGTGAGCTGTTTTGGAGGTGACAGTGATACCTTGTTTCTTGAAAAAGCAGAGCCGAGGAGAGCATAGCAGTGTTCCCAACGTGAATTCAAAATTTCCTTTTTAATAACAGGTATAATATGAACACAATACTGCCTTTCAAATTACTTTTCAAAATAGTTTCAAATCCATTATCCTATTTTTGAGGCCCCATTGTGAATCTCTAACGTTAGTTTCCTTTAATGTCAAACATCATTGCCAAGTTTGATATGTTACACCTTTAATCATCCTATCCCGTGCTGCTGAAACTCTTGCTCCTTCGCGACCCGACCATGGGAAGAAGGCTGTGTCCAGGGGCTGTGATTGTTCTGTGAGTTGACTGTGGTCCAGGCCTTAGTGAGAAAACAAACGAATGCTGATGATCTCCTCTGGAAAACTAGATGGAGGTGTTTTTTAGCTTAAAAGCCTATGTGTTAACTCTCCTGAGGCTTCATTTTTAAAATGAAAGAATTTTTTGTTGTTGTTAGGATTTGCTATTTTACTTCTCCCAAATAAGAAAATATTCAAAGTCTCCACAAATAATCACTGGTTAAGAGGGAGAAAGCAAGAAGGAAAGGGCAAGAGAGGAACATTTGCTGAGAACTGACTACCTGCCGGGCACTATTCTAGAAGATTCATGTCGTCCGTCTTACCTTATGCTGACAGTCTTCCTGGGAGTCGGTTCTGTCGTCTTCATTTTAGAGCTGAAACTCTAAGAGAAAGTAACTTGCCTAAGGTCATGCAACTTGTAAGTAAGTGAACTGGGACAAGTGGCAGAGAGCACTGACCACGCTGAGTCTGTCTGGACAAGTTTAACAAGCGTCTTAACAAGTTTCTCGTTTGCGCAGATGGAGCAGCTTTGTAATCAGACAAACCTGAGTGTGGGTCCCAGTTGGACAATGCCAACAGTCATTCATGGAGAGAGTTCCCTTGCCCCTTCTGGCAAATTATCATTTTCTGCTTCCCCACTTAGTTATTTAAATAACATTTGCCAAACGGCTGACAGGTTCAACTTCCAGCATTCTCCACTCCCTACTTAGCAGAGTCGAGAAACCCATCTGCTCTCTCCCAGTGGATCCCAGCACCGGCCAGGGCTCTGCCTTCCCAGATCACTGGAGGGTACACTGCGAAAAGCACATCCTTCCCTGCCCTTTCACTGCAGTGTGGTCTGGCCCTTCTTGTGGGATGGACGTAGGCTGCCTTCAGAGAGAGCTGATGTATACCTTGCAGACTGCATTGGCCTTTATTGGTTTATTTTTTATTTTTTAAAAGATTTTATTTATTTGAGAGTGAGAGAGAGCACAAATGGGGGGGGGTCGGGAGAGGGAGAAGCAGGCTCATCTCTGAGTAGGGAGCCCAACACGGGGCTCCGTCCCAGGACGCTGGGATCATGACCTGAGCCGAAGGCAGATGCTTAACCTCAGCCCCCCAGATGCCCTCATTTATTACTTTAATACATATACTCTGCAGTGCTTTTCCATACTTTCCCGTTTCTTACATTGTGTCTCCTAATCTTGGATCTCACCCACATGGTGGCTTATAGGGATGTTGAATATTATAATCAAAAGGGAGTGTGCGGGGAGGAGGAATGAGCAAGACTTCTGTTTGTTAGGAAAATGTCCAGTCTGCTTGTTGGAGACACCTGGAAGCGGCGTAGATGTGAGTTGAGTGCTGGGTCGTAGCGAGGGTCAGGGGAAAGGGAACAGTGGCTCCATCACTCAGCATTTACCACGTACTGCCTTGACTTGGTCTTCTCACGTGTCATGTCCCACCCTAGATTTTAAATAATTTTATCTATGTCCTAGACTTATTTATTTATTTATTCATTTTGGAGAATGAGCGAGCAGGGAGAGGTGCTGAGTGCGGAGCCTGATGCAGGCTTCAGCCCCACCACCTAAGAGTCAGATGCCCAGGTACCCCACCACCACGTCTTAGATTTTAAATAATTTGAAGGCAAGAGTCATGTATCACCTTTGTGCCAAACATAGGACCTTGTACATAGTAGGCATTTAATAACTAATTGTCGATTGGTTGCTGATCTCTAGCTACTGCTTAGCTCCCACTAGGTGACCCTTCTGGAATTAGTTTTGAATTCCCATCTCACTGGAAATGGTAGCATGATGGAACCCAAACCTTCATGGTTACCTTGGGACTTCTGCTTCCAAGTGCCTTTTTGACGAAGAACTGTATGCTGGTATCCAAAGACCTTAGTTTAGAATCTAGAATTTAAAAAATCTGGATGTAGGAAGGTCCTGTCCACCCAGTGTGGAACCTTCCCTTCAGTCACCTGCCAGCCTGGTTGAATGCCTGAACTTGGTGATACTCTTTTGCCTGGGAGGGTTAGTGCATGAGACTCTTTCCAGTGTGGACAACAGAGTTTAAGTTATTTCTTCAGACATCCATTTTTTATTTATTAAGGTCAAAGGTAGGATGACGAGTGAAGGGGCCTCCAAGGCACTGCCCAGGGGGCTGGGGGTTGACAGTGGAGCAGGAGCACTCGTGCTGGGCATCCTGGAGGAGGAATGCAGGGGTGTGGACAGGAGCAGGGAGGGAGGTTGGTGCTGCTGAATAGCAAGCACCACTGGATAGTTGCTCAGGGAGGCAACTGCACAAGTTGTCCCCAGTGCAGCTCTTTTGCCCCAACCTGGTTTAGAATTGTCCTGTGTCCTTGGAGTTTATTGTGAATGAGCATCCTGTTTTGAAAACCAATTTGAAGCTAGAATGGGAGACGTTTTCTTTTAGCCACAAAGTGAGAACAATGAAAATAGGACTATCCTAGTCGATCATTACTTTCAATGTTGTAACCACAAAAATGGGAAACTTCTCTTTCTAGCTTGGGAGGATTTTATAAAATCTCCACATTTTGTGCACATTTTGAATGTGAGACTTCTCCACCACAGAACCCATCTGAGAGGGATTTAAAGCTCAGGCATGTGGCTGCTCTCTGTAAGTTTCTGAGTAACTGAACTTTGCAGATAACAACAGATTGGAAGATAGAATCAGTTAATCCCTGAACTCGGGGAACCCTTGGCCCGAATCCCAGATAACACAGGATGCTGAAAATCAGTCGGTTCCTGGCCTCACCTACACTTCTTTCTCCTCTCCTTGGAAGAATGCCGCTTTTGACCCCCGCCAGCCTGAGAGCGCGGCCTCCCCGCCCCACCTCGATGCGTGCAGGGACAAGCGGCCTTCTGTGCAGGGCGTCGCCCGCAAGGTGCCAAAGGCCAGGCAGGTACGCGCCGCCCAGCTGCTGCTGAGCGACGAGGCCCGCCGCCGAGCCCCACGCCAGCTTGTTCTAAAGCAGCCCTTTTGATAACAGCGATTACATTTCCCTCACTGGAGCCTTGGGCTGATTGAGCCCCAGCCAACTTCTCCCGGTAACAAAGAGGAGGGGAAAGTAATCCAAACACAGGTTTTATTATAAAAACCAGGGAGTGAGAGAAGCATGTTTATTCTGTAAGATAGCACACCTGCTTGGGGCCCGGGAGGCTCGGTTCCATCAGTTGCCATGGTAAACTCGTTATACTTCAAGGCCATGTGGCTTTGTTTCCTTTTGAGGTCTGGTCCTTGTCCTACCTTTCCTAACAACTCCAACACAATGACATGCAAGCCTGCGACAGCATAATTGATTTCTCCTTGCCTCTATCCACGGTTTACATTTGCGCCGCGCAGGACTGAGGCTCCCTTCTCCTTTGAACTCGCAGCTCGCCACGCAGGCCTGCCTCCGAGAGAGCCATCCTCATTAACACTCCAGGTCCCCCGTCCCCGCCAGCCGTAAACGAGCCCCGCATCAGTGGCCTCCTTCCTTCCAGTTTTACCAATGAGGGGCTCGGTTCCATGTTTTGCTGCTGATCCAGGTGCCTGGGCGCTCCGTGCGGGGCGAAGCAGCACGCGGGAGAGGCTAAAAATAGAACAGCAGTTTGGACGCATACCAGAGCAGCGACTCCATTTCAACTTGCTTTGCACACTAAGCCTAATGGGATCCATCAGGCACGAGTTCTCTCTTTCGTCCTCCGCCCCCCGCCCCCCTCTCTCCCCAGCTGCCGCCTACCATCAGCGCCTTCCTGGTGCACTGAGCACAGGGAGGTCAGGCAAGGGACAAGAAGTGTGTGTCCTCGTGGTTTCAGTTGTAAGTGCTGGGAGATCTGGGGGCTGCGGTTACTTATTCCTCCCATGTGAGTGTTTCCAGAAAAGAGCAGGCAGGCCCGGCACATGGTCACCTTGACCCAGGCGCACTTCGGGCCAAGAGCCTCTCCTCGTTTTAGCGGAGGCTCTAGTCTCACTTCCTAAACACCCCCCGGAGTATGACCTGGACCCACGCTCACATGCTCCTTGAGAGAGATTACAAATAGGCAGAGAGGCAGACAGAGGGGAAGGGTGGTGGTGGTGGTGGGGAAGCAGGCCCCCCACTGAGCGGAGAGCCCGTGGTGGGGCTCGATCCCAGGACTCTGGGATCAGGACCAGAGCTGAAGGCAGAGGCTTAACCCACTGAGCCACCCAGGTGCCCCCTGGGATTCTATCTGAAAGCTTTTCCCAATAGAAAATGGAACAGATCAGTATGGAGTTAGGAACATGCACAAGGCCTCCCCAGATGCCAGCTCTGTTGACTGGGCTCGGCTCTTGGGTGGTGTCCCTGTGCCTCCTGATAAAAGGGACCTCTCCCGCGTTTGGCCAGATAAAACTCAACCAAAATTGATCTAATGGCAGATTTTATCTGTAAGCTTCGGGAAGGTGCCAAGATCTTTTAAATTGTGCTTCGGTTTTATATAATACTAGTGTGAAATAAATAAATATGCCAAAACGACTTCACGAGAAGTCACACTCCAGCTAATCACAGCAGTAATTAATTCCCCAAAGAGTCTCCCCCAGAACAAGTTGCAACACGATCGTTTAATCCTACAGCCACCAGAGGACAGAGGGACGACTTCCCTCAGCCTCCTGCGTTCAGGAGGCTCAGTTTACCTCCGGGAGATACTGGGTCATTTGTGGAACAAATCTACCCTCAAAAGCCAGAAAGCTTTCTAGGTTTGACAGAAAAATGTCAGCAGACTAGACACCAGGCTATCTGGGATCTAGTCCTAGGGTGAACTTAAACAAACTGTGGTTTCGGTGGGTCCCATGATTACTATGCCGAAAACTACACTGCAGAGGTGTGTGATTTCTAGGGTTCTTTTCAGATTGAAAATCCCAGATGGTTCCAGAAGAAAGTGATTCAAGAATTAAATTTATTTCAGTGCTTGCTTTCTTCCTTTCTCGTTCTTCTTTTTGTTTATTTGGTTGGTGGGCTCATACAGAGCTATTTATCGTGAAAAGGAGCTCATAATTCTTCGGCAGGAGAGGCATTTCTTCTTTGTGGTATTTTCCCACAGTCTAACCTTCCTTCTCTTTTCACTCACCACGAGGAGGTGGGGCTCACTGATTCTTCTTGGTTCATTAGGAAGAAACAGAAAGATCCTGTGTTTTGAGAAACTCTTTCTGGATCATTTCCCAATGATCACAGGACTTTGCAGTCCCTTTGGCAAAGGTGACAGTGACAATGGGGTGTTTGGCAAAGTGGTGGAGGTGGTTAATGAAGTGGCTGAGGTGAAGAAAAACGCTCTTGGCAAAACATCATGAGACAAGGTCTGGAATGCTCAGAGCGGAGGGCGTCCCTCCCTTGCTGAGAAGACGGAGGAAAAACTCAATCTTTAAATAGGTGATTTATTTAAGAGGAAAAAAGAAGAGTATCTACAAGCATCATTTTTCTGAGCACTGAACTGAGACCTAGCTAGTCTAATAGTTAGACTGTAACCATACACCGAGATGCCGCCGGATGATAGAGGTTAAGTTGAATTAATGAGGCATATGTACATTTGGTCCCTGGAATTAAAAATTACGTTTCAAATTCTAAGTTCGTCACTAAACATTGGATAAGAATCTCACCTTGCATTCGGCATACCTCTCCCCTAAAGTCAGTTTCGGTCTGAATAAAGCCTTGTGGCCAAGAGGTTATTTTTTTACTGAGTCAGCCTTACCCCACATCCTCCCCCGAAATATGTGCAGATGAATACACAAGGACAGGGATAATGTCTAAATAAACCAAGTGTTAATCTTCGGGTCGGTGTTCTAAAATAGTTGTTAAATTCCTTTGATGTCCGTGGTCATCAGATTGCATAGAAACTTCAAGGGTCAAGCTTTCATCACCTGGCCAGGTGTTGTGTGTGTGTGTGTACTTTTGTTTTGTCTTTTTGCTACCACTGTTACCAGCTGTAACACTTTAATGACTATTTGTGGGAACACCAGGGACCTTCCCTCGTCATTCACCTGGGGCAGGAACAGTGGCTGAGAGCTCAGGACAGGTCTCTGAAGGGAGGAAGGGTCACAGCCTCACATTATTAAACCCTTGCAAACTGGAACGATTTCAGAGAAATAATTGCTGACGTCATTTTACTTATAATTGTTGGAATCCTTAATGATGGTGTCCCCTCAAACAAGAGAGTCCCACCAGGTCTCAGACGCTACAGCACTCAGGATGCTGGTGACCTTCTCACTTCAGGTAATGACGACCTCAGGCAAACTAGTGGTTTCCCTTTTCCTGTTTTTATAAACATTCACTTTACCGCCCAGTACACATCAAGGTACCATACATGAACCCATGTTCTTTGCAATTCATTGGCAAACCTTCTTTAGCATCGATATTTGTCTTTTCCCTGCAGTGACAAACGAGAGCTGAACAGACAGCGTGATGGTCTTGTTTCCCAGACGACAGAGACAGGTAACAGGAAACAGTAGCTCTCTCCCCCCAGCCCCACCTTAAAATCTTCGTATTTCTGGGGCACCTGATGTGGCTCAGTGGGTTAAAGCCTCCGGCCTTTGGCTTGGGTCATCATCCCAGGGTCCTGGGATCAAGCCCCACATCGGGCTCTCTGCTCAGCTGGGGGCCTGCTTCCTCCTCCCCCTCTGCCTGCTTCTTTGCCTACTCGTGATCTCTGTCTGTCAAATAAATAGATAAGATCTAAAAAACCAAAAAACTTCGTATTTCTATTTAGGGCATAACTAATGTCGCCCCACCACTATCACCCCACCTGGCTCTACAGCTTATGTACATTATATATATGATGTATTTATTATATAGTTATGTTTGTGTTTTCTTGAGATCAGATGAGCAAGATATATAATGCTTCTAAAATTACAAATGTGAAGGTGTTGCTGAAGAAAATTTTAAAAAGAAAACGTAGTTTTGTCCTCTGGGCGATATAATTATGAAAACTCAGTCATTCCTCAATTGGGTATTTAGAACTTGGGTCCTGGACCCAAACCACTTAGGGCCCAGAAGATACTTTCATCCACGTCGTCATTTTAGAAGCGAGTCCTCGGGGTTTCAGGCAAGTGACAGGACCTGCTCAAGGTCACACAGCAAGTTAGTGGGGGGAGCGAGACAAGAGCCCCAACCACCGGTCCAGCCGCTGCCTCCCGTTCCTGGATATTCTTCCGTGGATAGCCAGGCCCTATTTAGAATATATTTATAACCACGGCTGTGTGTTGTATGGAATGGTTTTGCCAAAAAGTTCTACTGCAAAAATAAAGCTTTGAAGATTACATTAAAAAGAGATTGTTTAACTGTCTGGCTCCAATCCTCTCCTATAGAGCAGTCGGATACATTTATCTAATAGGACATCCGAGCAGCTTTCGCGAAGCAATTGCCCGCGTCACTAGGAATTAACACACATCCATTTCCTTTGAGATAAGTAAAACACCATCTTACAAAAGAGTAAACATTTTATTATTTGTACACGAACCAGGCTGATCGGAGGACCCACGAGCATCTGGCTAACTCATAAAAGTAGCTTTAAGCGAGCGGAGGGTGTTTGGGGTCGTGGACAGCAGCGTCATTTATATGATCTACGGGCTAACGGGGGAGAGGCCCAGGACGGACGCATCAGGCTGTTAGGAGCAGCGTGGTGGGGGGTGGGGGTGGGGGGCACGTCAGAAGTAGGGACTACAGAGCAGCCACTGCCTCTTTCTGAAAGGCAGGGTCTGATGGAGGTCTCCATGGGAAGAGGGGTCTGCAGGACAGGTCTTCTGGGGTGGGGAGGGGTCCTCCGAGAGGGACCCCGAGGGGACGTGTTGTCCGAACAGGTCCCCCCCCACACACACACCCCGGCACAACCCCAGGGCTCTGGGCACGGAGGGGTCACAGGGGCACCACCTGAAGCGTGGGCAGGGGCCCCCGGGGCGGGGCTATGTACTCCTCTTCCCTGAGCAGCCGCAGCAGGATGTTTTTCTTATTCTTGGGCCAGCTGTACACGTGAGTGTTCTGAAGCCAGGTGGGCACGTGCTCCTAGGGGAGAGACAGCAGCACAGGGGTGAAGGCCTTTAGAGAGAAACCCGGATTCCAGATCCCAGGCCCAGTTCCTAAACCTCCCCGGCTTCCCTGCAGGGGCGTGCCCTCCGGCAGTCTCCGGGGAGTCGTGCTGTTTGGCTTTTTGGAAGGGGTTAGCATGTGAGACGCGCCTGGCTTCGGGGTAAGCTGTAGACCTCATTATGGAAACCACATGTGCGCGGCGTTTGCTGTCAGCCTCCCGGGCTACCTGCCCTTTGCATTTCAACGTGCTTTTCACCACCCTCACATGAAAGGGGTAGGACAGAGGTCACGCAGAGTGATGCGAATTCCTTTGTGGCTTCAGGAGAAGTATGCCAAGGCTACGGGCTTGATGTGATTCATTATCCTTTCATTCCAGCCACACAGATCTGGCCTGCAGTAGAAGGAGCCCACCAGACCTGGGATCAGGCCAAAAGCAGAAACTATAAGCCTGGGATCGTGAGGGTGCCGGCCCAGACTGCCCTCGCGGAGTGACATTCTGTGGGGGAGACAGACGATGAATATGGAAAATACATAGTCGGTTTGACGGTGCTACATATTGTGGGGAAAAATATGGCGGAGAAAGGGGAGAGGGGGTTCTGGGCAGGGCGGAAAGGCTTGCAGCTTTAAGTACAGTGTTTAGGAAAGGTTTCACTGAGAAAATGAGCAAAGACCTAAAAGAGCGGAAGGGGCCAGCTTTGTGGATGTCTGGGTCCGGACAGTGCAAAGGTGCTGCGGTGGGGGCGTGCCTGGCCTGTTCAAGGAGAAACGGGCCAGTGTGGCCAGAGAAAAGTCAATGAGTGAGACAGAGGGGGAGGAGAGGTCTGGAAGCAGAGGGACCTGAGTCAGGGCCTTCTAGGTTTTTCTCTGAGTGGATGGGATCCCTTCGGTAGTTGCAGAATAAGCTTAGAAGCAGCAGCTGCGACAGGTCGGGCACCGTGCTGGTGTGGAGGACACCCAAATGAAAAAGACGCAGCTCCTGCCCTGAGGAGTTCATGGCCCAATGATGGAATGTAAATGAAGTGAAGAAACTATTTTCTAGGCAGTGGTGTACCAAAGGGGCAGGAGGTGGGAGCACTCTACCTCGAGCACAGGCAACCAGGGGGTTGTCTGAAGAAGTTTCATAAGCATTAATAAAACCAACTCAGAGTCGGTCTCCTTTTCCACCACTGTGCTCCCACCAGCCCTTCCACCCCTAGCCGCGAGCCCCTGGCTCAAGGCACTCTAGCTCAGAGAGCTCAAAAGAGGAACAAGTTAGTATATTGGCAAGGAGGATGAGAGGTCAGCGGAATCTAGGGATTGGGTGATAGAAGGCTAAGCGAGAGGTGACTACACAGAAAAGTCAGGGAAGGGCATGGCCAGCAGGGGGAACAGACAGTGCGAAGGCACAGAAACAGAAAGAACAGGGCAGGTGTGAGGGCATGCTGGGATAGTCCAGTATGACCAGAGCATAGAGTCCCTGTGCAGATGGCGGGGAGAGAAGACTGAGCAAGTGGGCACAGCCCTCTTCTAAGGGGCCTCATCTGTCATGCTGAGAAAAGTGGACATGATCCCGGCGTCCGTCGGAATCCACGGCACAGTTTCTAAGCTGGAGTGAGACAGATCAAATCTGTATTTTGGATGTTCCTCTTTCATGGCAGGAGAGAGGGTGGCTAGTACAGGGCCAGAGTAGGCAGGGAGACCAGCAAGGAGAACAATGGGAGCCTGCGTGGGGGATGGAAATGCACGCTGTCGCCCAGGGTGTGAGCTCTGTACTGAAGTCGTCTCAGGGCGCCTCTGCCTCCTGCCCCAGGAAGTCTCTGCGGTCCTGACCTTCAGGGATCCTCCTAGGTACAGCTGGGCCTGAGCTCAGGGTGCTGTGGTCTGAGTCTCGAAACAGTCATGACACCTCTGCCTGCCCCTTGCCAAGCCTGGAACATGGCTTCAGATGGTTTTTGTCCCCATGCCCCAAACTGCTAGAATGTTCTTTCGGTGTAAAAACGCTCATATAAACCACAGCAAAGTTCACTTTGGTAACACTGTAGATTTAATTCCTGCCATCTACACAGATTTGAGAGCTGAACTCTGTGCACCAAAATACCTCTGTGGACAGTCAGCAAAAACTGCCCATATCTTGACTTTTACTTATGAGAGATAAGAAGTATCAGATGAACCATCTTTTTTTCTCTCCAGAGTTAAAACACAAACTACTTCTTTGTGTGTAATGGCTGTTTGAACAATTAGGACAGCGATGGCCCAGCAGATAACACCTTAAAACCTTCCTGATTCATGCCGCTGAGCTGAGTGCTACAACTTGTGGATCTTTCTGTAACACTGTTATCTCTAAGAACTGATACAGAGTTCACAAGCTTTTCCACTGAGAAGCCCAGATAACAAGCACACCAAAGCTTGAATTGGAAGGTTTTTGGCTTATTTCTTTGTTTACCTTCTTAGCATTCGGGAAGAGCACGGGGATGAATCTGAAATTCATGCTTCCTTGTTTGATGAATTCGATCTGCATCTGGAACAGAAAGAATTTGAAGGTTTGAGTTCAGGAATGAAGGAGAGTTAATGGCACCCTGCAAACCCCCATAGCATTTTTATTCTGACTTCCCTGAGTGCCACACACTGAGACTTTTAAGGTCTCCCCATTACGCATGCATGCTACTCACTCTTCCATGAATCATTTATTGAAGGCCTATTAAAAGTCACACTCTGTGCTAGACTTCAGGTTTCAAGGATTAGGATACCTTGTAGGGTGTGCCGAGCTGGCTTGTATCGGCTCAGGAAAGCCAGTTGTATGTATCCCTTCCTAATTCTGTGTTTGATGACTTCACACTGGTAGCTTGAAATTGACCATAATGAGAGTATTTACACCATGGAAATGGGGAAATACTACAAATCAGGATTTCTTTCTTTTTTGGGTGGGGGGGTGGTGGTGGAGACTAGTTAATCAGAGCACTGCTGATAGGATTCCTATCCTCCCAAAGCCAGCAGATTGGTGAGCAGGAAGAAGGATACACTGCCAACCACAATGCAGTGTGAAAAGTAGAAATAAATTGCTGTGGAAACCCAAAATGGGGGCCATCCATTTCTGCATCGGTGATCTGAAGGACAGTTAGGAGGGATAGATCACTTAGATATCGAAAGACAAGAATTTGGTCCAGGAGAGGAAGCAGGGGTGAGGGGAAGGGCATCCTCAGTAGAGGAAACAGCATGAGCAAATGTCTGGAGGTTGTGGAAGAACGTCGGTGGGGTCGGGACCAGCGAGCACCGCTTTGTGGCTGGGGCACAGGATGGGCTAGGGAGGGAGTGGGAGATGAGCCTGGGGGTCCGCTGTGAGGAGCTCTGCCAGCCACACTGGAGGTCCCCCACACAGTTCCAGTTTGCGCTGACACTGTCGTGGCCCCCAAAGGCTTAGCTGCCAGGAACTCTTTATCAAACCCAGAATTTTCAAGCTGAGGGGAGCTAGCGTCTTCCCAATGCTGTGACCAGCACAAAGCTCTCAGTCATCTGATGACGAGGAGATGAGGAATTATGTGTCCCCAAGTATTTCATCTTCCAATTGATTTTTATCACCGAGAAGTCTTCATTGTACAGGGGAATAAAAACAGGACAGAGAAGAAAGTGACGGTGGTGACAGCTGGTTATTGAAGTCACCATAGAAACCCCCTCACAAACACACACACACTCACGCACGCACACACACACGAATGCACCAGTTTTTTTTTTCCCTCTCAGAACCACTGTCTTTTACAATTGAGAGGACCAAAACATGTTTAAAACAATCTGTGTCCTGTGTGACGTGAACACGCCAATCACCAGGACAAAAACATGTGGAAAGGAAGGGCCCAGGGTTGACAAGTTACAAGGGAAGAACTGGATTTAGTCTCAGACTTCCATCCAGTTCCCAGAATCCGTAAAGTTTTGTTCGTCCACTAGGCCGCACCGGATGCTGATTTTCTCTCCTATTTCCAGACACTGGCTTTTTGTGGAGTTGTTGGCCCTATGATGCAGTTACTCGTGGCTACCTCTTCATTCCCTCCGTCCTAGAGGCTTCTGCTGCCTGGAGGGCACCTGGAGGTCTACTTATCTGGCCTCTTGAGCCCCTCTGGTGATAAGGAAGAGCCCAAGACACTGTTGTCCCCAGAAAACTGAGTTGGGAGACAATCTGGTTACTGGCCGGGCACCGTCAGACAAGCTCCGGGGGTAGCTGTTTCACTGCCTGGCACTGCCGCACACCAGCACAGCGTGACAGGTTTCCTCAGGAACCGGCAGGGACCTGGAGCCCTTCCCACACACCAGCTGTCAGCTCCCAGGACTGGCAGGTTCCTAGAGATGCAGACAGGACATCCAGTGCTGTGGGCCACGCAGACATGCAGCAGGCAGCCAAGGGACGGCGGCCGCCACAGCCAGCCGTGACCGTGGACCGGGCCCGTCCGTGGGCCATCAGACTGGGAGAAGATGGAATGGGAGGACGCTTAGCCCCTGGCTCCTTGGCCTTACTCTCTGGCTTCACCACTCGCCTTGGCCTTTACTTTGGGTTGGTTCTAACCTCAGATAAGTGGTCGGTACTTGCTAGAAGAGGAGACGGATGGGGAAGCCCCATCCACCCACCTGCTCTGCCTTTTTCCTGGGCTCCTGATCCACAGGGCAGACTCGGACTTAGGTCAGGCTCCCCTGAGGTCTGCTGCTGGTCCCCTGTGTCCTGCCTTGTGCCGCTTACTTATTCTATCCGGGCCACTTCAGCGTCCTGCCCCATATTCCCATCTTAGACTATGATCCTTTCTGTCCATTCCAGGCGCTTGTGGAATGTTCCAGTTGGAATGGAGCTTACAAGTTCTAGTCCAGCGGCTGTCAAGCCTTTTTAAAAAAAAATTTTTTTTTTTAAAGATTTTATTCATTCATTTGACAGACAGAGATCACAAGTAGGCAGAGAGGCAGGCAGAGAGAGGGGGGGAGGCAGGCTCCCTGCTGAGCAGAGAGCCCGATGTGGGGCTTTATCCCAGAGCCGCCCTGACCCCCAGCACCTATGGCTACCCAGTAGGGACTCCACGGAACATTTTGAAAGTCACAAGCCTAGTCCAGCATCCTAGTCAAGCAGAACTGTCTCCACAGCACCTCTGTCATCTTGGAAAGCAGGGAGATCACTAGCTCACAAAACAGCCAATTCCAAAGCTGGGTGATATTTTCCATCAGAATGTTCTATCTATCAGATGCCAAGCAAGCCTAACTTCCTACAGATTTCTCCCACTGGCTTTAGTTGGGCCAGGCCCCATGGTTCGGGTGTGGCAGCAGACTGTTGCTCATCCATCATGAGCTCAGAACAATCCCTTCCCTTGACCTGAGCGTGGACATGTCCCATACACATCACAGACATGACCCCATCACATCTTCACAACCACCCTGTGACCCACTGCATGATTAGGGACATGGAGGCACAGAGAGGTTTAGGCAGTTGGCTCAGGGTCCCACAACTATACAGGAAGAAGCGAAATCTGAACCAAGTCCCTCTGACACAGCACCGTGTGTCCATTCTACTTCGCTACTCTGCGTCTCTGATGTACCAGGGGACAGAACAGGACAGATGCAGGAGCCCCCCTCTCCTCACAGCCCTGGCCCAGGCCCCTCTTGGGACCACCCAGCTGTTGGTGAACAACCAAGCCAGCAGAACCCTGCTTCCAGGGTCATCTAACCGGAAGTGAGGGATCACCGATGACTGTCTCCTTGCAACAGACAGGAACGGAGTCCCAGGGATGTGGCCGCTGGCCCACAGTCCCGAAGGCAGCCGGAGCCAGAGGCAACATCCCCTGTCCTGCCCGGGGTTCCTCACCCCATCACCTCGCCACCTTCTGTTGGTCCCCAGCGGAGGACAGGCCTTCCCAGAAGAGCGCACCCCTCTCTGGGGGGTGGGGGGTGCGCCACTCACCATGCGATGAATGTACTTAGTGTGTAAGCCGTGCTCGTCCTCGTCCAGCTGCGACTCGGCACCTTCCACATCCTGTTTGTATTTGGGGCTGATTGCTACAATTATCATCACTGTCTTCTGTTAATGAGAGAGAAAGCGTGTTTATGGAAGTGTCAAGGGTGGTCCGCTCGCCGAAGGGAGGTTCGGGGAAGGCAGGCTGGCAAGCGGCCAGCAGGGCCCCAAGCCTCCCCACAGGCCCCCCGCACCCCGAGGGCCTGCATCGCTGGTCCGCTGCGGAGAGCGCAAGGCGGCGGCCCCCACTCGGCCGGGCTCCTGGGTCCCCACCTCCCCGCCGCCTCCCTCCCGGCCCCCTTCAAACTGGGGCGCGCTCCCAAAGGGAGGCGGCTTGGCCCACCATTTCGCACAGGGGCCGCCGCTAAACAGACCGGAGTCCGGCGGCGGCAGGGAAGCTGCGGGTCCGCACTCCCGAGCGCCCTGCCCGCGGCGAGCGCGTCTCAGCGCAGCCGGCAGGAGCGGCCCCTTCCGCACAGAGCCCACGGCCGGCTGCAGACAAAAGGAAAAGCCGCAGGACCCCAGCCTGCTGCGACTCTGTCCCCCACCGCTCCCTCCAAAGGAAGCGGCTGCTTCAGCCGACACGGACACGCTGGAGGCGATCAATTTCTATCTTGTTAGAGCACAAAGTGTCCCAGTGGTCAGTATAGATTCTGTCAGTGGAAAACAAATCACAGGGCTGCGAGTGGGCGCCTGGGTGGGGGGCTGCGCGGCAGGGGGCCTCCTCCCCACCTCCTCCCCCTCCCGTGGAAGCTCTGGAGCGCCATCGGGCAGAACACTTGGGGTGGCCTCGGATTAAATTGAATTCTGTTGCTCCCTCCCTACTCCCTGCCTTCATTTCCGCTTTTCCTATTCTGGTGTAAAAAAAAAAAAAAAAAAAAGCCAAAAAAACAAAAAACCTGCTCTGATTGTTATCAACCACCTGTGTCTGGTTTGACCGTTATTTCCTGCCTGTGCATGTCCACGAGGGTGACCCCATCCTTCCTTTCCAGGTCTCTACAGGGCTGCCAACAAGCGAGGCTTTGTTGGGGGCTCTCGCAGCTCTGGACTTGGTAGGTTTGCCAGGGCTTCTTTCATAAAATAACTCCACAGGCGAATTGTCTTTTTTGCCAGAAAACGAGCTCAGAATTTGGGACTGTACTTACATCTCGAAGGTAGCGTTCCATCCACTTAATGATATCAATGCCTCGGATTCTATCCTCAAATATGTCAATCTACGAGAAAAAGATGTGGGAAGTGGTTCTTAATGAGAAGCTTTCTGTAGATGTGGAGGGAGAGAAAACACAAGAGACTGTATGCATTTAAGACTGGAAAAATTACGATTGCTTTTTGCAGGGAGGAACATATAAGTCTAAAACAAAATACAATTTTCTTAAAGTGTTCCCTATTTCAACATGAGTAGGCATTCAAGTATTAATATCCATAATTAGGATATAGTGGTACACATCAAAATCTATCTTTGGCTATACAATAATTATGTTTTAAAAATCTGAGAGACATAGTAGACCAAGTTGGATATAAGCCAGCAACATAGAGATTATATATATGTAATTTGAAAGGCTAACATGATATCATCCTGGAACATTTTAATGAATGTGTGGTGTACAAGTACTGAGATACAATTCTGGTGCTTTTGTTGCATTAGCCAGGTCATTATTATGGTATTATGTCCAGTTTCGATCTATGCGTTTAAAAAGGATTGGATGAAACTTGGCGCAAATCCAAGGAACAGTCATAAAAACAATTCCTGAGATGGTGGGAAAAGGTTTATGATGAAAGTCAAGAAGCAGATCTCTTGGGCCTTGAAAAGACTGATATTAAATATCAAGTCTTCGAAGGAATATTTGAAGGGGAAAAAAAACCAGTTATTTTCTATTTTTCAGAAGACTAAATAAGGCAGCCTTTCTGGTGCTCTGGCCTATCCGGTAGCCAGAAAGTAACATATGTGTGTACAAGGTGCTCCTGCTTATAAGACGGATTATACACTAGAATGGGTGACTCAGGGATAGTGTCCTCGAGGAGGGGTTATTTGATTGAGCCACAGTGCTCTCAGATCAGTTGTCCTAAATGTCACTCCTCCATTTAAAACGTATCAAGTCCTAGCCATTTAGCAAGCTCTCCAGGCCATCTGTGACCCAGCCTTACCTCTTTCCCTCACGTGCACTGTTTACTGCCCACACCCTGAAAGCATAACAGACCTCCGTGCTCTCCTCTCCCACATGCTGACTTCCTCGTCTTTGCCTCACCTGCTTCTGCCCCATTGTGACCAGTGGTACTGGACAGTAAACACATTATTATAACATCTTTTCATTGTGGGACAAAAAAGTGCCTCGAGTATACCAATCTGTCAGACACAAGTTCAGAATATGCATCTTTATTGATGAACACTCAAAATGGAATGGCTTTCTTTTTGGGCTGGATGATTCCTGCTTTAAAATGTCAGATGGCCAATGACCACATGAGGTGATCTTGAGAAAGCCTGTGTGGCTTTCGGTGACTGGACTGGTAACCCACTTCTAACATATGAGACAGAAGCAATACAATGTCGGGGCTGAGAAGAAACAAGACAGATGGGATCTACTCTTGGTTCTACTCTTGGCTTCTGTGCTTCCTACTCGTATAATTTTAAAAACATCACTGAAACTCTCTAAGTCTTATTATCTTTATTTGTAGTATGTGGTTAATAAGCCTACTTCCCAGGATGGTTGTAAGGACTGAAACAGTTGGACATGGAAAAGGTATATCATAATGCCAGGCTTGAAGTAGGTACTCAATAAATGGTTACTTTAATTGTTACCCCAGGACCTAAATTGTTCCTTGCTACTGAGGTGGGTTTTCTGGGAGGCACAATGTGCTGGACTGTTTCTCCAGATCTCCGCCAAAGCGCACAGCTTCTGTCAGGCCAACTTCTCCACACAGCTACTGTTATAGGCCAAATTGGTCTCTTCCCCCCAAATTCATTATTTGAAGTCTTAACCCCCCACTGCCTCAACCTGACTGTATTTGGTGATACACTTAGGGGCTCTTGATGTATCAATACAGTAACTTAGCTGTCCAGGGTGGGACTCTGTGATTCTACTAGAAGGCTTCCTGGTGATCAGAATCAAAGACAGACTTAAATTCTAAGTAGCCTCTGATTGGTAAGGTCCTAAAAACCTGTCCTCTTTTCCAAGGGCAATCAGTATGCTTACTTGGAAACATCCAAGAGTAAGATCTTTTCTGAGATGTTGGCCTTATGACCTGTAATTTGATTTTATGTCCTGGTTTCCACAGTGCTTTCTTATTCCAGAAATGAGAAATTGAAATGTTGGTTCCTATACAGTCACTAAGTCGGAATGTACAAATTGTATGCATCTTAAACTTGCGGACACTTCCATTAAAAAAAAAAAAAATTACAGAATAAAGAAAAAATGCAGTAAAAACTGTTAAAAATAATGCTAAGCAATCATTAAAATGGACGTTTAGTTACTAAGTAGTTCCTTTTGATCCTTCAACATTGCTATTCATAGATATTTTCCTTGATTTTTCACTACTCTCTTGAATTCACTGTCACTAAATACCCCACGGGGGCCTCTGGGAAGGAAAAGACGTGATCTCAGTGTTTGAGAAAAGGCAGCCCTTTGAGTGGCCTCCTGTGGTATTTTATTTATCCTATAGAAGAACGTACATGACGTGAAGCTGTGCTGTTGGAAGGTGCTGCAGGGAAACTTGGGGAGCGTGCACTTTCTGAGATTCCTTGGGCCAAGATCACAGTGCCCGGCAGGGCTGGGTCGTCTGCCTCCCCTAGAACTGACTAGACCAGCTGAGAACCTGGCCGTGGATTCCTCGCCCAGGAGCATGACAGCCGCGTCAGGGTGTGGAAGGCAGCTGGGCACAGCGGGCCTCGTGCTTCAGGCCTCACAGCCCACTGCCCAGCACTAGGACCTGGTGCAACAAGCAGGTGGCCAGGGGGAAGCCCGCAGCCCCCTGCACCACAGGAATCCCAGCCGAAGCAGGCATGCTTGGTGGAAAAGGGCCAAGTCCAAAGTGTGGTAGGCTCTGGCGTTTCCTTCAGGCCAGGGGCCAAGCTGCATTTGTGGTTAGCATGAACGCTCGCCATCCTGGCTGTTCCGAGGTACTCGGGGTTGCTCAGAAAGCATGCAAGAAGGAAGTGCCAGAGTCTCTGGATAGCTGAAAATCTAGAAAACAATTACCTACGTCCATAAGCATTCAGTTCACAATCCCGTACCTCAAATAATACAGTTTAAAACCTCAACAGTTATACGTATGGCTTTTCTCCCTTTGTTTTTTTTCCCACTGTAGTCACTTTAGCTGTTCAGCCTTCTCTGGGGATGAGATACTTACTGCAGTTTGGAAGCCATTTACCAGGAGGAAGTTCACGAATTTCACCACCTCCATGGCTGTGTCCATAGAATAGGTGATAAAGACTTTCCCTACGAGAGATTTTTCACATTTATTAGAAACTGGTCAGATTATTCTATCCTGAGCGCTTGTAAATTGTGTGCAAGGTCTTTCTGTCTTTCTCAAATAATGAAGTGAAACTCTGGGATGGGGGTGGTCTGAGGGCTCATGCCTGCAGCTGTGTGAATTGCTGTCCTCAGGAGAGGCCGAGAGGCAGGGGGTCTGAATAAGGGGGTGCAGACTGCCCCCTGCGCGGGGAAAGAGGAACGCGGGCAGCCTCGCACAAACCAAGGAGGCTGCTGGAAAACCACGTGATGCATTAATACAATCCATCAGCCAGAACCCACAGGTCCTTGAGATGAGGCCACCTCCCGGTTTCTTAGAGACACTTGGCACTGTGCCTAAGGAATACTCTCACAGCAGGCCACGAAGCCGAACCTTGCTAAGGGGCCACCCAGCAGTGTCCTCTTTTGATCTCACGATGCTCTCTGCTTGTTTGACAAGAGCAATTAGGGGAGAAGGAGGAAGTGGTTCCTTATGCCCTCCTGCCCCTTATGGGAGGGAGAAAGGCCACTGGTGGGAGAAAGGCCAGGCTGATGGGGTACACGAAAGCAGAAATGTTAGTAGGACTTTCAGTGGCTTGAAGGACTGAGATGCCACCTCAGGATACCCAGCGTCACTGACCCCCTTCCTCCTCCCTAGATCAGCCTGAAGCCACAGAGGGCCCTGTGCCCACGAGCCTGACCCAGTCAGGATGCAAACCACTGTTTTCTCGCACTAAAATCTTGTGGGAAATTATCTAACTAGCACGGTGATGGGAGAGATGAATAATCTCGGAGTGTTGGCTTTTAGTCTGCAATGGACAGGCTCGATCTCAGAAAGTCCCTGGGGCAGAGCGTGGAGAAGAAAGGAAGGCTAGAGAGAAAATGTAAATGTGTATGTATTCATCTGTGCTTGGGCTCTGGTGCTTTGGAACGGATCTCTCAAACAGAAGTGTGGACGGCGGTTACATTGACTCATTTAAGCAGTCCTGTTGATAGCACTCAACCTATCCTTAACACCCAATATTCAACCAACTCCTACATAAGAATTTTGGGACTCCTTTACAGACTAGAGTAAGATAAATAATGATCTACAGACTGACATCAGGGTGCTGACCGATGCAGAATTCATTCTCCAGAAATACTCAGAATTAAAATGTGTGAGATCTTGGGATGCCTGGATGGCCCAGTGGGTTAAAGCCTCTGCCTTCGGCTTGGGTCATGGTCTCAGGGTCCTGGGATTGAGCCCCACATCGGGAGCGGAGAGCCTGCTTCCCTCTCTCTCTCTGCCTGCCTCTCTGCCTACTTGTGATCTCTGTCAGATAAATAAATATTTTTTAAAAATAAAATAAAATATAATAAAATGTGTGAGATCTTTAAGAAGATTAAATAAATTTTTTGAATGATAAAGAACAGTGGATCCTTGCCACAGAAATCTTTAGGAGTCCTAAATGACTAGAGCACAGATTCCCCAGATGGGAGTTATCAAATGCAAAAGGCTTGATTTCCAGGTTTGTTTCAAAGAGGCACCCAGATTTGCAAAGGGCTTCTCAGAATTACCTGAGCTTCTCTAGCAAGCACAACAGAATATAACAATTTCACAAGTAGTGGCTGTTTTCCTAAGATTCCTGGAACTTACTGTCTTGACTGACCTTAATATGAGAACATTTTGGTGATAGTTCAACATTTCTGGTTCTGGCTGCAAAATATGGAAAAAGAATCATCACCTGACACTTAGTCGAATGTTTCTTTAAATAAAAGGCTTAGTTTGCATTTGGTTGTAAAGCAGTATGGAGAATGTGAGACCGCTTTTTCCAAACAAGATTGCTCATTCCTACAGGAAATGACCTCGTTCTTGATGGCTGCTGCTAATTTATGGCGAAACACTAGGTCCCTGGCCAATACCACATGGACATCCAATCAATTTACCCAGGGGCAAGTCCACTCAAGGGCATCATTTAGAAGAGAGAAGCGTTCGGGTTACTTGTCTTTGGAGTATATGTTTAAGAAAGTCTCGCGGTAAGCATTTTGTGAGTATTGCTGGTGGTCTCAGGGTCACTAAAAACATTGCTACAAAATGCGGGTTACTCTTTTTAGCCAAGAGTAAAGAAGTAAAATTTATTTCACTGTGTATATGAGAAATACCCAAGATTATGGGTGAAAAATCCTCAAGTATTCTGAAAGTATAAGACCTGGCAAAAAGAAGAAAAAATAACACTGCAAACAACTTACGTAACTCTTCTGGCAAATTGCTTGTTTTCAGAGTTCCTCTGGCTGGAGGGTTACTAAGGGGTCTAGGGACAGCAGCTGGGGACGGAGCCTGGGGACCCAGTGGTCTCAGTTCTGCAGGACACTCCAAGGACTCCTCAGGAACTCCAGCTCGATGAGGTGGCTGGTTATATAGTTGGTCCCTGGAAAAGAACACGTTTATAGTAAAATTTTCGTTTTACAATGGCCAATCCAGAGGGACAGAAAGTCTTAGAGAAGCCAGTGAGCTAGCTCTTCCCCTCTGCCTCTGTTTCTTTCCTAAGCGAGGGTTGCTTCATTGAATTTGAGTCAATAAGTGATTGGCGGGCAGCCGAGTGGAAGGACCCGTGTGAGGGTTCAAAAGAGGGAACTTAATTCGATTTCTCCATTTAAAGACTGTCTAATTGGGAAGATAAGTGGTATGTACAAGGCAGACATGGTCACCAGTAAAAGAAAGTAGTATAATGGGTGATATACAAGGTTGGTGTTACAGGCATTCAGATAAAAAGACAGGACTTTTAACTCATGACAGGTAACATTTAATTGTGTATCAGAAGGTAGGAAAGGCCTTGTAAGCTTCAAGTTTTTATGTTGTTGCTAATATATAGATGAGAAATCTGATTTTGAAGACCCCTTAGAGAAGTTTCTACCACATCGTTATATGGCATCTTTATTATTTTTTTGGTTGACAGGTACACTTGTGGGAGATTTGGAAAGCCGAAGGATTCTGTGCAAAGTGCTGCTGTGAGGTGCCGAGCTCGTCAGGAGGTATCCCCATGTCCTATTACCAGCCTCCCTTGTCAAGTTAAGGGCCTAGGCAGCCATTTTGGGTCAGTACAGATCTAACAGGAACAGAATGGATCTAGTCGTTGCAGTGGCTGTGGCTTCCTGATTCTGGATTGTACTATGACAGCGTGGCCTCCAATGGAGAGTTCTCTGGTGACTTTCTCATCTTCTGCCTCTCTCCCTGAGACAGAGAAAGCAGCTTCTTTGGCATCCTATTCTGTGGTGCTACTTGGGATCTTTCTTGGAATGCTGGCCTAAAACTTGCTCCTCCAATGGCCAACAATTCTAGAAGCACTCACCCTACTGTGTTAAATCCCTTCTGCTACAAATAACTAGAGTTGTTTCTGGGTTCCTGACAGGGGGACTAAAACTGTGTCTGTAACGTTTTATTTCCTTGAAAAAACAAAACAAAACAAAAAACCAAAAAAACTCTGAAGGATGTGTGGCTCTTTGTTAACATTTAAAAAAAAAAAATCTAGGGAGTGGGAACATGGATGTTTGTTATTTGTTGTAGGTTTGAGATGGTTTTCTATTCTAAATTTTAAAAACTGCTTTGATTTCAAAATTGTTGTGTATCTGCCCAGTTTTTATAGATTATTGCATACACTTACATTTTTACCCAAAAGAGTAATAAAAAATTTTGAAAGTCTTATGCAACGGGACTTAAAATAAAATTACACAGAATCTCAAGTGTACTATATTTCTGAAGTGTGAATGTTTGAGGAAATTATTTTTATTTTAGATTTTTACTAATACATAGAAAAAAAATCCTTATAAAATATGCCCTCATCTAATGGGGACCCAGGTCCACATCTTTTTTGCATTAAATTCCTTTATACTGAAAGTTACTTGGTTGTAATAGAAGCAATTGCTCATTAGATTAAAAAAAAATGTTAAAGCTTTGGTAATGTTAAGAGACCTCCCTGGAAAAACAATATCATGGATATTAATGACAGAGTAAAGTTTCTATGTCAAGGTTTACTTTCAAATTTATCACTGAGGACTAGTTTCTTTATCCAAACTTATTTTTCATTATCCTAAAATGATAAAATAAATCCAAGGAGACCACAGCAGGCTTAAATGGATGTTACAAAAGCAATTCCTCTGTACTAACTTCTCAATTCTTCTGTAAATCTAAAAATATTTTGAAATAAATGTTTATTTAAAAACTTACTATTGCCTCCCCTATCCAATGCCAGTGGACATGTTTCATAAGGATGCTTAAGTTGTGTTTGTTTTCTTGGACTTGTGGATATTTCTTATGCAAGAGTACTTTTCTGGTTGTAAAATCACATTGTCTTGATTTCGTTATTTAAACTCTGTGCCATTTTTTTAAAAGTTTATTTATATTTCAGTAAACTCTACACCCAACTTGGGGCTTGAAGTCACAACCCTAAAATCAAGAGTCACATGATTCTCCGATGGAACCAGCCAGGTACCCCAAATTCTGCATAATTTTATTCTTAAAAAATAAGAGCTCTGTCAAGAAAGAAAATCTGAGAATGTTTGGGCTTTTTAGGAGAGGGGAAAGCAGGCATGTGCCTTATCTGCCATTGTAAATAGAATGGGCTTTTCTTCTTTTAATAAACTTTCTGAGCTAATTACCCACTTCCGCATTTCTGAAAAATCTGCTTTAAAAGGATCTTTGTATCTCTCTTTGTATCTCATTCTAGTCTCTCAAAACAGAATATAATTTTACTTTGAGTGGTATATAAAAATTCTGCTTGAGCAGGAACAAACCTTTCATCTACTCTTCAATTTTTTTCTTAAGTTAATAAGTTCCATTTCTAGGAGTTCTTCCTCTGTATTTTAGATCCGTAAATTAAGAGAAGAGGAAAATGTGAAGAAAAGTCAAAGGAGAACAATGAGGGGGAGACATGACTGAAGGTTAGACAGCTGGTCTGGTCAAGCAAAACCAGAAATGGTTTTCTGAAAGAAGTATCGGAAAGACCTAATAATGGCGCTCCGTATGTGTGGGTGCTTGTATTACAAAAGAAAACAACGGGCTTTTTAAAACTGCTACTGAGAGTTAACGGAATTTAAAATTTCAAAGTAAGACATGGATTTAAACAGGCGTGGAAACTAGGGATATAAGCAAGAATTTCCTAATGGCGGAAGTCAGTCCCAGTAAAAATAAAAATCTATTTCTGAGCTAAAAGACCACGTGACTTGAGAGTAAAAGGAGGGGGGAGTGTCACTTGGCATCTTAAGGGCCTTTCCTTCAAGAGAATTTTGACAAGTCACCAGTGGCTTGAATGTGTCTGGTGGAGAGATTCCTGACCACCAGCCGCCATTTCCTCCTGACTCAAAGAGTCTGTTCTTCTGTGGACCTCTGTCACTAGCCTGGGTGGCACAACAACAGAGAGTTTTGATACATCTTGGTCCCATTGGTATCGTTCTAAATCATCACTAAAAAATGTCTGAAAGTTGGCCCTGTCATAGTGATACCTTGGGAGCCCCAGGGAGGAGTGGTCTCTTTGTGCGGGCCTCTGGTCTTGGTCCCAGGGGCTGGGGTAATTCAGGACGACCTTCTGCACAGGCCGTGGGCCCCTCACACTGGCTCCAGGGATGGGCTGGACCACTTGGTGGTAGGCTGCTTGGGGGTGGTCGTGGCCACCTGTAGGGGAAGACAGCAAAGTGAACAGGGCAGAATGACTCGAGCACCTTTGTAGGAAAGCAGAAGCTCAGGGCCATTTTTTTTCTCCATATCGTGGGTTCCAGATATCAGTTACCACTTCCGTAATGCTTGCCATATTTCTGTACTGTTATTTACTTGATTGTTTTCATGAAATTGAGTCATTTTTTTTTCCCTAAATAAAAACATCTGTGAAATCACGAGTTCGGTGTTCTAATTGGAAAGCGCAAAGCTCCACACAGGCCTCTATTTTAATAAGATACTTAGGATAATCCAACCACGAGAAACTCTCACACCAGCATTCCGACCATAATTTTCCAAGTTTCTAGAACCCAAGGCTAGGAGAAATTATCTCCATGATAGATACAGAATTGATACTCTCTTTTTTCCTTCCCCCAAGGGGACACCACACACACACACACACACACACACGTGCTCTCACACACATATACCATTCCCTTAGGAAGAAGTAAATGAATGAGGAAAACTAGGCTCGTACCTCTGGGAAGCAGATAACCGGTTGGCAACATCTCCCAACTTTCTCGGTTTTTGTTCTTGTTAAAGCCTACATGCACTAGGGGCCGCAGCACTTAGGAAAGGGCCAGCCCGAGAGCAGAGCGAGGATGGGTGGCGACTTGTGTACATGTGTCATCTAAGAGAAAGTGGGTCCCAGCCAGGCCAGGAAGCAGAAGGGTCCCCAGGGAAGAGCGGCAGCCTGCCTGAGCAGGTGGAAGATAAGAATTGAAGGGCAGAGGAGGGAGGTGGGAAACCAGGCAGGTTGAGAGAGGAAGCCCCCCAGGGACCTGCCCAGGCCCCAAGGGGCTAGAGAAGGACATCTAAGCAGTGAGTGTGGGGATGCGCCTTAGGGATGGGTCTAGCCTATGGAGGGGTTGGAGAGAACCAAGTGGATAACCGTGCAGCACAGACCACGAGTACCTCCTTGTGATCCACGCACCACCGCCTCTGCCCAAGAAGGATAATCCAGGAGGCAGAGCTGGTCACAAGAAGAAGGAACCTTGTTTTTCAAAACACTGATTGGCCTTTATTCTTTTTCTGATGATAATAATAATGCTGTTTGCTTGCTGTGAAGGTAGGATACATGCAGGAAGGTAAAGCGAAATAAAACTAGCAAGTAAGCAAGCAAGCCACAGACAAGGTGGGTCAGAACCAGAACGCAGGGCGGTGGGGGGCTGGTGAGAATGTGGCTGGGAATTCTGTTCTTGGTTTGGCAGTCAGCAGCCATGGACATTTTCAAGGGAATGTTCAGGGGAACGATAGCCTCAAGTATAGACAAAAAACAAATAATGTGCATGTTCACTGTCTCCAGGTCTCCACTGTCTGACTCAGGCAACTTGGCTGGGTGACCCTGAAATGTGGCCAAGCCAGTCTCTCAAGCATGGTCAGGTTCCCTGGGTTCAATCTATTGTCTGCTTTGACACAGGACACCAGCCAGGTCCTTCCTGTCCCCTCTCCAACACAGGCTGTCTCCTGGCCCAGCCCCTGATGCCTTCCTGAAATTGCTTAGGGCTGGTTTTGATGTTGTGTGTGTGTGTGGGGGGGTGCTTAAGGAAGGGGAGGCAGGATGGAGAGATGTTTCTGGATCTATCTTGGCTCCCTGACTAATAAAGGAGACCAGGACTTGGAGAGCATGCCTACGAGTGGGGACACGGGACTGCATAAGATATACCCCAAAGACTTGGCTCTTACAGCCATTCTGGGGCAGGTCAAACATATTCCAAGGAGTCCAATGGCCAGGTGGAAATTCAGGGCAACAAAGCAGTTGCCACTGCTGTTCTTTTTCCCTAGAAAGGGGGAGAAGTGTCACGGCCATTAGGTCCCCAGGCAGGGGCCAGCCCTGCTTTCAGATGAGTCTTGTGTGAGTGGACCATTTATAAAACCAGCTACAGCTACACCCCTCCGGAGCCCTCCCCTTGCACTTAAAATCCTCCCTGCATGACTGCATCCCTGCCCTTGACCTTAGCCCCTCATATGCTCTCCCAAGCTCACCAAGCCCCAGCTACCTTGGTCATCTTTCTTCTTGAACACCCCAAGCTTGTCTCTACCTCCAGGACCATGAGATGGCCATCCTCTCTGCCTAGTGTGCTCTCACACTCACACAGACCAGCTTCTTGTTGTTCGGGCTTATCATGTGTTTGAGTAAGCATGACTCTTACTTGTCAACTTTTCGTCTGCCTTCCCTACCGGCATCTAATGTCTGTGAAAGCAGGGACTGCATCCGTTGGTTGCCATGTTGCACACAGGGATACTTAGTTAACACGCGAACGAATGGAGATTGCATGCTTTCAAAGCCAACCTCCTGCACACAGAGAAAGGGAAGCCACGAGACTGGCCACTTAGCTGCAGCCCACTTGAGTCTTGTCTCCCTCCACAAGTAGGAAGGAGAAAGACGAGGTAAAAGAGAGGAAACTTTGCTGGAGGCCTTGAAAGTTGTTCATGTTTGCAGCCATTTTTGCTTCCCTGATCCATTATTAAGTGGCTAATAAGGTTTTACTTGCTTTAAAAGGGCTACCAGGCTCTAATGATAGGGTTTGTTTCTTTTCCAGAGAGCGGATGTTAGTGCTCTTAATCAAAAGCCTTTGAGTCGAGGTCATATGATTTCTAACAGATTATTTCCCCGCACAACATGTTTTTGTCTCATAGCAACAAATCGTGTCATTAAAATCACTAAGGCATGTGGGCTAAGGTTTGATTAGCTGTAACTTTCATTTCTGAAACGGTCACCTGCGGTAAAAACTTACAGTGGTTTACGTGAACAGATGAAAAGGATCCACCTTCCCAATTTTTAAAAAATTGACAATGGAGTCCTCAGTGCCATGCTTTCATTGGCTAAAACAAAAAGGTATCGAACTCCAGAGGATCAATCAAAAATAAGCTTTCCCTTTTGTGAGTGAAATTTGGTTGTGTGGAAAACTGGCTCAGTAAGAACGTTTATCAGGTAAAGGAGTATCTTTTCATTGCTCACGTTTTAATCATTCTGTTCCACGATGTTGACCGAACTTTTTTCCTTTAGTTGGGCTCCTCGATAGAGAATTGTGGCTAACATTTATTCAACCCTCGCCCCATGCCAGATACTGTACTAAGTTCCTTATTTGGGATTAGAGAGGTCAATTTTCTGTTTTCCTAAAGAAGTTCAACTTACGATAAAATCCAGTTCCCGACCCTGCTCCTTGCATCCTTCACCTTGTGGCGTAGCTCACCTCGCTCCAGCCCTGCTGGCTCGCTTTGGGTGCCTTTGGTGCCTTCCCTATACCAAGCTCCTTGCTTCCTTCTCCTTCAGATTTCAGCTCAAATGTGTCCTCTTAAGGAGGTCTCCTCTTACCATCCTACTAATGTCCGACACCCAGTTTCTTCCTGTAGGGCCCTTAGAACTTGTATGTTTCGTTTGCTGATTTCTCCTCCTAGCTGGCTGCTTAGGAGCCGGCGAACTCCATGAAGACAAGACCACGTGTGTTTTATAGCTGTACACCTGGTGCCTAGCACAGGACTGGGGAAACATTTGTTGAATAAATTGATTAATGAATGGACAAGTTCTGTTGCCAGGTCCCTTCAAGCTCCCTCCTTTCCTCTCCTGCCGTCTTGCACAAGACCACTCAAGATGGCCTTTCCAAGGCTTGCTGTCACAAAGGCCGTACTCACGATTAGGGATAACTGCTTTCCCCAGGAGGCAGGGAACAGAAAGAACTTCTTTTTATTCATTCAACAAGTATCTGTTGAACCTCTATTGCTAGCCATAGCCACGCAGTGAACACAGATAAATAGGATATAGTTTCTCTGAGTGGCTCAAAATAGAGAAAAATCTGTTTTGTCTGTGGGTGTCTGTTTTGAAACAGAAACCCACACTCGTTAGTATGTGAGAAGGGGAGGCGTGGAAGTCAGCAGCCACCTACTTAGTAGACTTAAGAATTACTGCCCAAAAGTATCTCCCTTACTGACTTGTCCTCGGTGCCTAAAATTCCATCAAGATAATTTATTCGGCAGAGGTTGGAGGACAGAAGGCAGTGGATGGTGGTTCAGGCGAGTGATTTGTAAGCACTGGAACTCCTCAATTCTGAGGCAGGGTTAATCACAGAACAAAGATACAAATCTTGCACACTCGTAAATGGGTGCCCAGAACTGTGTGTTATTTATCAACCTTAGGATCCTCTTGGCCTGGGTATAGACGGTCTTCATGTTACTGGCCTTTTACCACTTGGAATCTGTAAACCAAATCCTAAACGAGGTTTTCCACTTATCAGTCAAAACATTCAACATTTTTCTTCCTTATTAAGCATGGTATTACAAGAGTACGAGACAGAAAATAAAATCTGATTTTCAAGTTGTCAAAAAGCATGATGATGTAACGCAATCAGCTTGGCCAGGAAACAAAATGGCCAACATAAACTGTTACCGGAACAGCCGTAAGCAGCTGGGGTTCCTGAAAGGCAGCTCCTTCCTTTATCATTTTTTCCATCTGGGTTATTTTTTTCCCCCGACTTTTAACTGTGCAGGCACTCCAGCATACAAATGATCACTTTCTTTTCGGGTTCCTTCGAGCAACAGTAGGCATATGCCCACAAGTGTATGTTATTCAGTCTTCTTGGTAGAGAAAGCAAACATTTTGATAGTAAAACAAAGGCTCTTTAGATTTCATTATATTCTTTTTTTTTTTTTCCCCCAAGTGATTTGCATCATGGGTTTTATTTGATTGCACAGCCAACTACAACCAGCCGTTCTGGTGACC
The DNA here is from genome assembly GCF_030435805.1 of Mustela lutreola. Lineage (NCBI taxonomy): Eukaryota > Metazoa > Chordata > Mammalia > Carnivora > Mustelidae > Mustela > Mustela lutreola. The sequence continues at coordinate 20,812,731 of NC_081295.1, read as the reverse complement.
TTCAGTGGAAGGATCCTGGGACAGTACGGGGCCAGCTTCTCTGGGGAACTGGTCGGGGGTAGGGGAGAAAACACCGGCTTATTCAACTTCTACTTACTCTCTACTCATTTTCGCTAGCTTTGAATTTTTTTTTTTTTTTTTTTTAACATAGAAGGGGTGACCAGTAACTATTTCTCCTTTAACTTGCAAAGACGAAGGTATGCCATTTGCATGGCGATCATTATTTATTTATATTTTCATTAACAGATGAGGAAGTAACGCTCTCGGAAAGCCAAGGAGAACCACGTAGCCATGGTTTCCAAGCATCCCTTAGGTGAACAGCTCTTTTGAAGTGGTTTTGTTGGCAATTAAGTGCAGTTATAGTCCTGACAGGAAACTAAGCATTCGTACACCTGCTCTGAATGCTTAAAATCTGTGCCAGCCGGAGGGAGGGAGGGGCGCGCTACAGGATCCATGTAAGGAATAACAATAATAACTAAGAACTGCTTGTTGGGGAGGGCTTCCATTCCCAGCGCCCTCCGTATATTATCTCATTTAATCTTCAGGGTGACCTTCCTGGGAGCCGTTGGAGCCAGAGGCCTCATCAAGCTTCCCAGCTTGAAACCCTTCAGCCCTGGGCTTCCCGGACAAAGCCAGCCCAACCCTGACACAACCAGTGATGGATGCTTTTGGGAGCCAGGGCCAGGGTAAAGAGAGGCACGGGGAATGAGGCTGCCCTATGCTCTCATTCCCCCATGTTCTTTTCTCTTCGACATTTACTTATTTTTAAATATAAAAATAATACCTGTTTGCTGTAAAAAAATTAAGTATATAAAGGTAAAAGGAAAAGTCTCTCTGTCTCTCCTGAATTCCCTGCCCCCACCACCCCCAATGCCTCGATCGGCAACAGTTAAAGCAATCCTTCCAGACTTTTCAACGTATGGTTTTTAAACACATTTAGCTTTTTAAAACACATATGGAATTAGCAACGCACCTTGCTTATCCACCTAATTTTTTTTTTTAAAGATTTTATTTATTTATTTGACAGACAGATCACAGGTAGGCAGAGAGGCAGGCAGAGAGAGAGAGATGGGGAAGCAGGCTCCCCACTAAGCAGAGAGCCCGATGCAGGGCTCGATCCCAGGACCCTGAGATCATGACCTGAGCTGAAGGCAGCGGCTTAACCCACTGAGCCACCCAGGCGCCCCCCACCTAATCTTTTTTATGTCAAAATGTATATTTTATTCTGTGTAACAGTGAGCTAGCAGTCCACTGTATAAATAAACCACAACTTAGTTATCTGTCCCCTTATGAGTAGCATCTGAGTTGCTTTCCTGCTTACTTTATTGTAATGATGGTTTACTAAACATCCTTGTTCACATGTTTTTATAGGCTTGTTTAGTGCTTCTATGGGATTGATCCTACAAGTACGCCTGATGGGCCAAGGAAGCACATTTAAAATTTTGATAAATAGTGAGATGCCTTCCAGAAGGTTGTAGGTTGTACCAATTGCCACTTCTGCCAAGAGCAGGTGGGAGTGTTCATTTCCCCATAACTCCATAATCCCACAACAATGCATGTGAGCTGAGGGTTTTTCTTTCCGCACACCTAAATAGGAAAAGGGCAGCTTAAAAAATTTTGCATATATACATTTTTCTTAACTTTAGTAACACGAAGCTTGATTTCAAATGCTTATTGTTTGTGTTTCTTCTGTGAATTATCCCCTTCTCCTGCCCAAATTCTCTCCTTTGCCTTTCCAGACCTCTCCTCCTTCCCAGGACCCACAGCGGCCTTCTCCTCCCTGCTGCAGTGGAAGGAGATAGTGGAGGGAGAAAGGGCAAGACAGCTGAGGAGAGAATTTCATCAGCAGGTATTAGAGACTAAGAGTCCCTGGTCCGGGGTGTTTGCATTTTAAAAGAGTCTGCCCAGAGGGGGCATTTTGCTCTTGCTTCCGAGACTGGACTGCTTGTGGTGTCATTTCAGGCTTCAACACAAAAAAATACTTGCAAGTGGGAAGATCTTTCTGGAATCCTCAAATCATACCGAGTTAATGCTTTCTTTGTCTATCACAATGAGGCTTTCTCCTGATACCAATAAAGGCAAACTGCCTGGGACTTAGGATCACAAAGCCCTTACAAAGTATTCACACTTCTACACATTAATATAAGGAATTCATCAGAAATGCAGATTAAAAAAATTTAAGAAAAAAAATGCAGATAAAAACTTATATACATGATGTTTATCCTCCAATTTCTTTTTGGATCAGAAACTGGAAACTCTTTACATTGTCCAATAACAGAGAAGAACTTAAAAATGATTCGGTAGATCCATCTGAGAAAACACCATGTAGCATTTTTAAATGATTCTGAAGAAGTGCACTGAATGTCACTGGGAATTGTTTTAATTTTACATTAAATATATATGCTATAGATAGTCATATTTCATAAGTCAAAACCCTCAAAAGGAATGATATTTAGGAGATAGAAACATGAATAGGACTTTTAGGCATATTTCAATTTTGTGAGCAAACTTATATTGCTGTTATGATCAGAAAATTTATCTTTCAGTGCAGAGAGTAGAACATTAAAAAAGTAGTTGATGGGGGCTCCTGGGTGGCTCAGTGGGTTAAAGCCCCTGCCTTCGGCTCAGGTCATGATCTTAGGGACCTGGGATAGAGCCCTGTGGAGGGCTCTCTGCTCAGCAGGGAGCCTGCTTCCCTGTTCTCTCTGCCTGCCTCTCTGCCTACTTGTGATCTCTCTCTCTGTCAAATAAATAAACAAAATCTTAAAAAAAAAAAAAAAAGTAGTTGATGGTTTTAACCTCACAGAATTATTCCCTTTTAACCTGGAGATCATGGAGAAATAAATGCAACCCCAACGCTGGCAAGGTTCAATCCTCAGTGAATCAGACTTACGGAACTCTGCCGCCCGCCACACCCATCCTATGACCGGGCACTTAGAGCTGGCAGTGGTGTCCACAAGCCCAGCCAGTGACTTCCCAGCCTCCAAGACTCAAGGTCCCAGTTTTGGGCCTCAGAGGCTCTTTCTCCCCGAGCCCTGCTGCTTCCACAACTCCTGGCCTCACTCTTAGCCTCACAATCGTTCCTACCTTTTGCTTCCCAACATCTTCTAAGTTCCTCTATGGCTTAGCTTGAAGGTCCTTCTAGAAACCGGCCCAGATCAATGCCTCCTTTAGGCTCTGCTCCCTTGTGCTCTGTCAGAACACCTCATGTCAGCATGGCATCTGCTCACGGACTCCTCATGTCTACTTCTCCCTTCAAAATACAAGTTTTTGTACAGCGGGACAAAAATTTCTCTCCCTCCTTTTTTTTTTTTTTTTTTTTTTAATTAGGAATTACTCCGTTGCTCCATTCACTTTAGGCAGCTTTATAGGAGGTGTACATGTACAAATACAAAAAATTGAGATCACTTACAACATTTTTGGTTATTTTTAGAATTTATTTTAAAGCTAGGCATCAGGGGCGCCTGGGTGGCTCAGTCATTAAGCATCTGCCTTCAGCTCAGGTCATGATCCCAGGGTCCTGGGATCAAGCCCCGCATCAGGCTCCCTGATCTGTAGGAGGCCTGCTTCTCCCTCTTCTGCACCCCGGCTTGTGTTCCCTCTCTCGCTGTGTCTCTGTCAAATAAATAAAAATCTAAAAATGAAATAAGATAAAATAAAATAAAGCTAGGAATCAGGCCTTTGGTCAGACTCTTTGGTTTGACCATTTGAACTACTTCGTGTACAGCATTTATTTGCTAAGAAAAATATCAGATCTCACAGCCTTGTTATTTCCCAGTGGCCTCGGCGGAGACTTAACATCAAGAATTGTAATGGACCTTTTGTCTCAATCTAAGACTTTATCACTTTCAGAAATGCTTACTGCACTGATACACATTGTTCACCTGGCCACTCATTTGGAAATAATTTACTGAGAGCCTAGGATACGCTGGTCACTGTGCTAAATTCTGGAGAATTATGGGTTAAAAATAGAACTTTCCTGGGGTACCTGGGTGGCTCAGTCAGTTAAGCGCCAGACTCTAGACTTTGGCTCAGGTCATGATCTCAGAGTCATGAGATCGAGCCCTGCATTGGACTCCACACTGGGTGAGGATCCCGCTTAAGATTCTCTCTCCCCCTCTCCCTCTGCACCACCCCAACTTTGTGCACATGTGCAGGTACACATGCACTGTCTAAAAAAATAAAAAAATAAAAATATTATACCTTCGCTGATGTGCTGGAGGGAGAGGAAAACAAGTTCGTGGGTAGATGTCGTACTGACTTTAGGCGGTTCCCACTGGCAGAGCACAAGGAAACTGAGAGCCCGAAGGCAGGATTGATCTAGGAGCTTTCCAGAATGACCCCTGAGCTAAGTATTACGAGGTATATATGGTGATGGTTGTATAAGTCTGCAAACACTACGATTCATTGACTTGCACACCTAAATGCATAAAAGGCAAACTTTACGGTACGTAAATCAGATCACAATAAAGCTGCTAAGAAAGGAGGTATAGAGCTGGGTTAAACATGCAAGGAGGGGGAAGAACATCCCGGAGACAGAAGAGAAGGGCAGGCACTTGCCAGCGAGAAGCAGTTAGCCCAGTTCTGGGGACTGTGGTCCTTAGGGGTGGCTTAAATCCCCAAAGGGGTTTAAGTAACAGTGTCCCAGGAGCAACTCCATCTTCAGGTCATGGCCTGAATCCAGAGTTTGAAGAGCATTCTGGGATTTTTGACTGAAGGCCTCCTTTCTTTGCCAAATCTAAGACAGGGAGGACCATGCAGAGAAGGCAAAGCCCAGGTACCCCAAAATTAAGTCAACAAAAATCTACTCTAGAAGTCACTTGGGTCATCTCCCTGACTGTAGGCAGGTTTCAGTTAAACTAACTGAGACCAAGGAATCTGTTGTCTCCTTCAAGTTTTATAGAGAAGTAGGTTTCAAGTGGGATAGGCTTTGAGCTAAGACGCAGCCTTTTTCTTGAGCTCCTGGCAAGTCCAACCACCCACGGAGAGTCCCTCCCTGCACTCTGACCAGTCTGTGCTGGTCTCAGACGCAAGGCCCTGATGCCAGGCCCTTGCTTGCTTAGTTACCCAGCCCAGAAGGTCCAGAGGAGGTGAGGTTCACTTACATGGCACCTGGTGATAGGGACCTCCAGGACAGTGGTAATGACAGTTCCATGGAGTGTGTGGGGGAAGGATGGGAGGCAGCCTCTGTGCACACGCTGGGATCCTCTGAGGTTCAAACTGAGGGAACTCTCTGGAGCTGAGTGGTCTGGGGAGGTCCTGGGGGTAACACACGGAGGTGAGGGGCAGGGGCCTTTCCAGCTGCCTGAGGCCCAGGACATCCAGGGGCTGGGAATCATACCCCGTGTCTATCGTAGGCAGATCTGGAGCTGCCCGGTTCCTGTGGGGCCGGGGCTGCTGCACCATCTCCTGGCTCCGGCTGGGGGAGTCTGCTGAGGCATTAGGTAAACTTTGGTCTGATTTGTCTGAGTCATGGCCAGTGTCAGGAGAAGCTGCTGAAAGCTGAGATCCTAGCCCTTGATTCCGTTTTTCCATAAATGAAAACTGATGCTCCAGAGGGAGGCCTCCAACCACAGACTCCGGCTCCTGCTCGCTGGCTGCGGGGGAGCCCGAGGGAAAATCTTTGCCCGGGTCTGGGTGTCTCCTCCAGAAGCTGTCTTCGCTCTCCTCCAAGATTTTCGCACGCAGGCAGGTGACCTGCTGCGACACAGGCCGTAGGTGATTGGAAAGTTTCAAGGGTGGCTGAGCCTGAGAAACTTCTTCTGAGGAACTTTGAGGGGTTTGGGGTGCAGACAAGCTGTTGGGCGCCATGTTTGTCAGATTTGGAGCAGGTGGTTCTGATTCCTCTTCCAGGGAATAGTCTGGGATTGGTTTCAGTAACTGACTTGGGTATGGTTCTGATTCATCAACCTCCACAGGAATGCTTCGGTTCATTCTAGTTTCTGGAACAAGAGAAAACATGCCACAGCCTTAGAAGACAGATCATTTCTTGGAGTCCCTGCTTTATGACCTTAAGGGACCTCGTTCAAGATGTGGTTTCAATTAACAGCAGTGTGACACCAACGTGCTTCAAAACCCCAGTCGCATGAAGCTGTTCTCTTATTCTCCAGCAAAACCTCTAATCCTTACTAAGATATTTTTATATGGAAGGCGATTCAAAGGATGTGACTGGACAGTCATGTGGTGGACGGCACCACAGGCGGGGCGGGGGGGAGGTGAAAATCATCAGCAAGTACTGAGGAAGGAGACATGATCACGTGGGCTGCTTCGTGTGTGCGTGCAGATCTGTCCGACACGTGTGCAGGATAGACACACAAGACTTTGGTGTGTTAGTTGCCTTTGAGGATGGTGTTAAGTAGGGGAGAGTTTTCACCTTTTAAACTTTAAAAACTTTGCTGTGTGGCCATTGCCTAATCAAACACACACACTCACACACACAGAAAGAAGAAGGCATGAGTTTTTAAAAAGCACTAGAAAAAGGTCATAGTGACATTTTCCACTTAACAGCTATAGATTGTTTGCAGGACTTAATTCCCTTTGGCCCTATGCCTGCAGTTAAGGTAGGCCTGGCCATCTGGCTTGTGATGTACGAGCCGAACGAGTAAGGCTGCCTGAACTCGCCTTTCGCCCACGGTCCTGGTAATATTGGTTATACCGATAACAACAGAACTCTTAGTCAACATGACAAAATGAGAGAGGAAATTAGCCTCCCCTTATCACGAGTTTGGTTGAGATGATGCCCCAGGATACCCAGACTCCAGGGGAAGACAGGGGATAGGGAAAAAGAGCACAGGAGTGACCGCAGGCCTGTAGAAGGCTCCAGAGCAGGTGGAGGGGGAGGGAGACCGTGAAGAAAACATCCCAGAGGTTTGTTCTATGCAGGCCTTGCACACAATGTACTTCACATATCATTACCGGGTGGTAATGCTGGTGGGGGACTATTAAATGCATGTTCTGAGTCCATTTAGAATTTCAACCACAAACCTTTCCTGAGGGCTTGCTGGGCCTAAAATCATGATGTATGTCAATTACTGCCCTAAGACAAGTTTTGAAAAACATGAACTCGCCTTCTCTTGAGCCCTGTACCCAATTCAATGGCAACCAGACAGCAAGATGCTCCCCTCTGAGCAGAGGGGGGACCAGCAATTTCCTCCCAAATTTATCTTCACTGCCTATAGGCAGACCCCCCCAACTGCCCCTTCCCCCTCTCTGCCAAGTGAACACTAACCCGTCTCTTCCCCTTGCTTGGTGACAAACTTACCCATCTGCCACAAAAAACCTTTGTACTGTTCTTTGGCACAAAAGAAAACTCTAATTTTCTAATTAATCTTCTAAGTTTCTAATTCCTGGCTGGCCCTCCCTCCCTGCCTCGGGCTCCCCCTTCTCTTGCCTGGCTCCTTTCTAAGCAGCTGTCTAGGTGGTGGGTGCCACTTGCCCCCTGGACTCTGCAAAAAAAAGAGACCTCATCAGCTACATTGATTAGACCTTGTAAAAATCAACAGGAACCTACTGCAAACACAAATATTTCAGCAAATAGCTGCAATACCAAATAATTACTTTTGAAGGCTTACCACTGTTTTCCTCTCTTTCCTACAATTTGTCTATAGCTATGACATTGGATAGGCCATACAACATGCTCTTCAGCGGGTCAGGAAACAAAAGCATTTTCTGAGGGGCTGGCGGAGGGCTGTGTCCCGTCTCGTGAGCATCTGTGGGCCCACAGCTGGATGGGAGGGCAAAGAGATGCACCAAGGGAGTCAACCGGCAAAAGGACTTCGTCCTGCGGACTGCTTCTTGCTGAGATTCACTTTCATTGCCCACACTTCAGAGGCCACTGTTGACATTTTCCCTGGGTTTTTATTTTTATTTTTTTTATTTTTTTATTTTTTTTAAAGATTTTATTTATTTATTTGACAGAGAGAGATCACAAGTAGGCAGAGAGGCAGGCAGAGAGAGAGAGGAGGAAGCAGGCTCCCTGCTGAGCAGAGAGCCCGACGCGGGACTCGATCCAAGGACCCTGAGATCATGACCTGAGCCGAAAGCAGCGGCTTAACCCACTGAGCCACCCAGGCATCCCTTCCCTGGGTTTTTAAATACAAGTATTCCCCTAAAAAGTTGCAAATTCTCTTCCAGCCGAGGAGCCTTTCAGGGGCTTGGTGGAAGCTCATGAGAAAGTGGACAAGTGGGGTCATCCCACATAACCAAAATTTTAAGGTCTATCTTGCAGCGGGGATTCTACAGTTAAACTGGACTGAAAAGGAACAAATGGCCGCTCGGATAACAGTGCGGATGCCGTGGTGAGGAACAGCCTCGAAGGAAAGCTATGGGGTTGGTACTCCGTAGAAGACAGAATAGACCCAGATGTTTATACGTGTGACTCTCAAGTATGCAAGCAGAAAATCACTACTGAACCCGACTATTGTCCAACTCTGTGTTGTATATCCTCCTTCTGAGGCATGAGCTGAAGTATACATTTTTTAATAATAAGTGATACCTACAAGTGATATAAAATTCAAGTGTATAAAAGGGTATACAGGGAATAGTAATCAAAAGTATTTCTAAGGACTTAAAAGCATTATTCCTACCTTCATGTTGCTTGTGATCCAGATCAAGAGACAAAACTAATGTAGGAAATCAAAGGCGTGGGGCACCTGAGTGACTTAGTGAGCTACGCCTCTGCCTTCAGCTCAGGTCATAGTCTCAGGGTCCTGAGATTGAGCCCCACATAGGGCTCTCTGCTCAGCAGGGAGCCTGCTTCCCCCTCCCCATTTACCTGCCTCTCTGCCTACTTGTGAATTCTCTCTCTGTCAAATAAATAAATAAAATCTTTTTAAAAAATAAATAAATAAAAGAAGTCAAAGGCCCTACCTCAGGGCCTTTGCACTTGCTGTTTCTTATTTTCTGAACACTCTTCCCCCACATATCTGCATGGTTTGCTTCCTTTCTTCTTCAGACCTTTTTACTCAGCTGCACTTTCTCAGTGAGGTGCCCTGGTCACCCTCTCTAAAATGGTTACATACCCTTCTCACTCCCTGTCTCTCTTCCCTGCTTCACCATCCTCTCCAGCAATTAGCACCACCTTACATTCTATAAAATGTATATTATAAATACAAATATCTAATACATTCCTTATTTGTTTATTATTTCTCTCCTCCCCCAGAATTTAAACTTCACGAGGGTGCGATTTTTGACTATTGGTCTCATGGTTCTATTCTCACCACCTAGAGCTGTACCTGGCACACATAAATATTTGTTGAATGAAAAAATGAGCAATTCCTGTTCTGGAGAGGGTACAGATCTGTGTAGCTGGAAGGATCACTGACAGTGAGAAGTCAGGCTCCATGGTGGGTAGCAAGGAGTATTTGTGGGCCAAGTACTCAAAGTTCTTAAAATTATATCACATGTAGGGGCGCCTGGGTGGCTCAGTCAGTTAAATGTCTGCCTTCAGTTCAGGTCACGACCCCAGAGTCTTGGGATGGAACCTCATGTTATTGGGATCCCTGCTCAGTGGGGAGTCTGCTTCTCCCTCTCCCTCTGCCCCTCCCCCTGCTGGTGTTCTCTCTCTCGCAAAGAAAGAAATAAAATCTTAAGAAAAATTATACCACATGGGGACCTTTCCCCCCTTCCTTCCTTGCTTCTTCTCAAATATTTATTAAATGCTCACTGACTGTCAGGCCCCCAAGGTGAGTCTGGACCATGTCTCAGAGGTCCCATCCATGGGCAGACTAGACCATGGCCCTTGCTTGCAGAATAAAGGTGATTCTACTACCCAGTGTCGTAAGAACATTCTGCTATTCTGTTCCAGACAGGGGGCTGGTCTGTTCATGCATCCTGAGGGCTTCACCCAAAACGGTAGAGAGTGGGCACGCCTATAGCTCCCACGTAGGCGCCTCCCAGCCCTAGACTCCTACCAGAACTGGCAGAACCAACCCTGCCATCCTCCCCACCGCCAAAGCGTCACAGAGAACAACTATGCACGAATGGCACATCAGAAGGCCATGGGCAGATGAGTGGGTTGTTGGAAATGGCGCTTTTATTTTTGGTCTTTAATGCCAATATTGTAAAAATACTATGCGTTTTAAAAAATCAGTCAATATCTCACCACTCCTAATATTTCCTTTTCCCGTTTCCCTGCAAGGCTTCTCCACATGACACCCACATGGTTATAAAGCTGGCATGGCCTGTGCTCTAGTCCCTAACCAGGAGTGGTACCTGGAGGTAAGTGGAAAAACCCTGTTTCCTACCGTTGCCCTAGTGGAGAAGGCTCTGGCTCCACAGGGGACCAGAAGGGCTGCCAGCGAGGACCCTGTGAGCCCCAGTGCTGGCAGTGTCCTGGCCAGTCTGTGGCTCCCCAGCATCCTGCCCAGCTCAGGAAGCCTGGAGCAAGCTGAAGCCTGTCAGGCCTGGAGGGCGATGGCCCTGTCCACCTCACCTCGGGCCAAATTCCTGGGGGAAGTGAGAGGCTGGAGGCTGAGGGAACTCAACTCAATAGAGTCTCTTCCTCAGAATCTCTTTTGGGGCTCACGATACAGGTGCTCAGGCCCCCCACCTAGAGATTCTGAGGGGAGGTCGGGGCTCCTGTGTAATTTTTGTGTAAGTGCCATAGGTAAACAGGTTATCTCATTCTTTACCAAGGGAATGTAATCTGTGCGATTTGGCAAGAACTGTCAGAATTGCTACAGCTCATGCCCTTGGACCTTCATTTCACTTCTAAGAATCTCCTCTACAGGGATATGTGCACCCTGTGTGACCTGAAGAGGCTCTGAAGACGGGCCAGGCAGCCTTGTTTGTAAGGGCAAAGGCTAGAAATAACCCGCATGTCCAGAAAGGTTCTGATTTTTTAAAAAACTGTAGTCCAGCCAACAATGACTTATCTGTGTCTTTTAAAAAAAGACTGAGGAGGGGCGCCTGGGTGGCTCAGTGGGTTAAAGCCTCTGCCTTCGGCCCAGGTTGCGTCCTGGGATGGAGCCCCGCATTGGGCTCTCTGTTCGGTGGGGAGCCTCCTTCCCTCTCTCTCTCTCTCTGCCTACTTGCCCTGCCTCTCTGCCTACTTGTGATCTCTCTGTCAAATAAATAAATAAAATCTTAAAAAAAAGGACTAAGGAAGTGCTGCATGAACTGAGGAGAACTGTCTCCAAGATTTATCTGTGAAGGGAGGAAAAGTAACAAGCAGACAGCATGTGGAGTATGTGGCTCTTTGTAGAACCTAAGATTGGGTATGCCATCTTGTCAGAAATTCCCAAATTCTGGAAAGGGAACCGGATGGCTGAGAGAACAGGGGCAGGAGGGAGACTTGATTTCTGGAGCATTTTATTCCTTCTATATCTACCTAAAGTCTTTAAAAAAAAAAAAAAAAAAAAAAGGTAAAGGAAAAGGAAAAGGAATAGCTCCAGAACGCTTCTGATGGTCACGAAGATTAAGAACCAGTGTGAAGGAGGGAGGCATTCCGGAAACCACTCCAGGGAAAGAACATGTCCCTTACAATACAAAAGAGCATTCAGCAGAGGGTGAGAACATTTGCCTGGGGTGGGAATGGGTTGGCACAAGCCCGGAACAGAGGACAGAATAGACGACTAGTCTGCAGCTCACACGACCTAGGCGGAACCAGTTGTACGTGCTTGGAAGTCTGGTTCTTACTCACTTGAGTTGACCCAAGAGACGCTAACTTTCCTTCTCTTCAATCTCATCGCCCTTTGGACCGTGAGCTGTGGTTCTAGCTCTTGGATTCTGACCACACCTTGCCTCAAATCTGTCAGTGTTTCTCTGTCCAAGTCCCTCATTTTGGGCTGCCTCGCCGTCTCCTCCAGCCTGAAACCTTTCTCTGAGCATGTCCACTCTACCTCGAGGAGCCTGATTTTGTAGCTCAGATCTTATTCAGGTGTCAGCAGTGCTGGTGTCCTCTATGACAGCACTCCCTGGTGTCCCAGTCACAGAATCCCCCAGCCCCTCCCCATCCCTCCCTGCGCACAGCTCTCAGTCAACTCCCTAGAGCGGCCTCCAGCTCTGCTCCTATCTGTTCCCTGCAACCTTCTTGTCCTCCAGCACATCCTGCCTTGAATTCTTTGTTTCTTGAAACAAAGCCTATGGAGACTTCACAACACTATTTTTCTGATCTCACATTTCCTCAGAAAGCTGCTTTTCCTTCCATCAGCCCCACCTCCCTTTGTGCGTGTCTATTACACCCGACCCCAGCCTGTGTGGCAGACAGGTCTCTGTCCGAGCACACATGAAGGGATCCAACGTCCAACACACAGTTAACTGCAGATTCTGCTTTCCAGATGGACTTACCCTGAATCAACACACAATTCTAGAAAGTAGATAAATACGCAGTATTGAACAGCACAAGCTCTAGATTCAAACTCCCCGTGTTTTAATTCTTTCTCTGCCAGCTGCATGATGAGATGCGTGACCTTGAAAAAACGACTTTACTTCTCTGGGCCTCATTTTTCTGGGATGTAAAATGGGGGAAATAACATTTGCTTTACAGGTATATTGTGGGGATGAGAGAAGATATAAGTAAAATGCTGACTCCAGGGGCTGTGAAAGGCTGAACTGGGTAGCTCAGTCAGTTAAGCATCCAACCTTGGTTTCGGCTCCAGTCATGATCTCAGGGCCATGAAACTGGGCCCTGCAAAGGGCTCTGCTCAGAGGGGAGTCTACTTGAGATTGTTTTCTGCCCCTTCCCCCACTCATACTTGCTCTCTTTCAAATAAATAAATAAATAAATAAATAACTCTTTTAAAAAAATGCTGACTATAGGGCCTGTCCCATAACAAGCTTTCAAAAAACAAAACCCATCTTGTTATTTTTTTTTAAAGATTTTTTTTTTTTTAATTTGACAGAGAGAGAAAGCCCCCATAGGCAGAGAGGCAGGCAGAGAGAGAAGGGGAAGCAGGCTCCCTGCTGAGCAGAGAGCCACTGACTGACTTGGGGATTGATCCAGGACCCTGAGACCATGACTTGAGCTGAAAGCAGAGGCTTAACCCACTGAGCCATGCAGGCACCCCTGTTATTATTTTTTTAAAGATCTTATTTACTTACTTGAGACAGAGAGCGCATGAGTGGAGGGAAGGGACAGAGGGAATGGGAGAAGCAGACTCCCAGCCAAGCAAGGAGCCCAACTTGGGGTTCTATCCCAGGTCAGAGATCATGCCCTGAGCTGAAGGAAGACAGACACTTAACTGACAGCCACCCAGGTGCCCCATCATACTATTTTTACAAGCGACCTCGTTTTAGAACTTTCTTCTACACTATGTTTACTGGTTTTATACCTCAATGTTAATGCTATTATATGAGCCTAATGGAGACTGTATCTTTTTAGCCAATGTGTGTTTCTGGCACATTCAGTACACATTGTCTCTTGTCTTAAAACAAGCTGGGCCACAGAATAAGTACGTGCTAACACTTGCATTCCTGTTTCGAGGCTTAGCTACATTAAGTAGCTTTCCCAAAGTCACAGCCAAATCTAACCTACAGATCTCCTAGCTCTTTCCATTAAACCACATAGATCAGAGGCTTGGCAAACTTTTTCTGTAAAGGTGCAGATAGTAAATAGTTCATGCTTTATGGATCACATATGGTCTCTGTCTCCCACTCTACTTTTTAAAATGTTTTTAAACAGCACTTTAAAAATATAAAAACCAGGGGTGCCTGGGTGGCTCAGTGGGTTGAGCCTCTGCCTTTGGCTCAGGTCATGATCTCAGGGTCCTGAGATTAATCCCTGCATTGGGCTCTCTGCTTGACGGGGAGCCTGCTTCCACCACCCGCAACCCCCCCACCTGCCTCTCTGACTACTTGTGATCTCTCTGTGTCAAATAAATAGAAAAATCTTAAAATAAATAAATAAATAAATAAAAATAAAAATATAAAAACCATTCTTAGCAACACGCTGTACTAAAAACAGACCATGGGCCACATTTGGCCCAAGGGTTATAGTTTACCAACCTTTGATACAGACGATACTGACAAATCAAAATGTAAAGAAACCTTCCCCTTAGGGTGCCTGGGTGGCTCAGTTGGGTAAGTGTCCAACTCTTGGCTCAGGTCATGATCTTAGGGTCATGAGGTTGAGCCCCGCATAGGACTCACACTGGGCATGGAATCTTCTGAAGATGCTCTTCCTCTGTTCCCCCACCACCCATTTGCTGCTCTCTATCTCTAAAAAAAAAAAAAAAGGGAAGAAAGAAAGAAAGAAAAAAAATCTTCCCCTTTATGAGTAGTAATTGTTAGTGTTCATCGTACATTTACTACATGTCAAATACTGCTCCAAGTGCTTTACATATTTTAACTGATTTCATCCTCACAGCTACCCTATTTGGTAAGTACTATTGTCAATCTCATTTAACAGGTGGGGCATCTGAGGCACAGGGAAGATAAGTAACTTTCCCAAGATCACATGATCAGTAAGCAGCACAGACCGGATTCAGATCCAAGCAGTTCAGCCCCAGAACCCACGCACTCAATAATTTGTTGGTTGGGAGCCCTGACTTGTATAGCTATTTGAACGGAGGAGGGAGGAAGGGGCCTGAAGGAGCTGAGTAAACCCTGGAAGCTTCTAGAATGAGTATGTTTTGTAACCATTCACCTTGAAGCTGAAGAGGCGTGGATACAGGCCACCTGTGTTTTATAAAGGTTTACCAGGCGGGAAACCTGTGGTGGCTTTCCTTCATGCCATTACAATAGAGGACACGGATGAGACTGCACAGGCATCTTGATTTGAGAAAAGCACTTGATTGGATCTCATTAAATTTTAATCATAAACTGAATTCAAAATAAATTGAAAACTGGTTGACAGAGCACAAACAAAGGGTGATGATAAATGGTGATGCATCTAGAGAGGGGATATCTTCCAGGGGACGCCTCTGAGGCAAGGACAGATAGGATTTAATGAAGGTGTTATGTCCCTGGAAGAAGACAAATAGCAGAGCACGAAACAGAGGAAGGGCAGAAGTGAGCAGCCTGAGTAATTAATAAACCACATTACCAGCTCCTAAGTAATCAAGGCTTGTTCTTTACCTACTGCTTGGATTTTTTTTTTTTTTTAAAGAATTCTTTGGGTCAACAATGGGGCTGAAGAGTCCTAGAGACACACAACATGAATATTTCAGGTGGACAGAATAAATAAACATATAAATTTACAGCTAGAAAGATCCTCAGATCCAATATGGATCAGATACTTTCAATTACAGAGTCTCAAGGTCTTACTTCATTCCTCAGGGAGGAATTTTTTTTTTTTAATGAGTTAAAAGTCTAAAAGTCACGTATTAAAAAAAAAAAATCTTTAAACTCATTAATGTTCTTTGTTTATTGCCCAAGTGCATGCAAACTTTCACAATGTCGGTTTGCTCAGTGGAAGCTGGTTTTGAGTGAACTGTTTGGCTCCCGTTCAAATTCCAGCGAATAAATACTTCCAAGTTTACTTGCAGAATTTCCCAGACAGAGAAGTTCTTCCATTTGGTTTGCCAGAGGATTGGAAGCAGTAGTGAGCCCAGGAGACAAGGGAGCATTTACTGGCCCTTTTTCCTCCCCTGCACAGTACGACTCACATAGGGCTTAAGGCAGCACAGCATGACTTGACCCGATTTTGAAGTTTGCCTTGGAGTTCCTCTGAGCTCCTAAGCAAGGAGACCACGGACTAATGGGAACGGATGGATTCTGCTCTCTAGTTAGCTGGGGATAAATATTTGGAGAACAGCCTCAAAAAAAGCCCAGGTTTTTTGTTCGTTTTGTTTGAGATAAGGTTTCTCTAAGCACAGATCTGTGATTCTTAATTTCAGTCCAAGCCCCAGAGAGAAGGAGAAGGGGCAGAAAGGAAAAATCAGGAGAGAAAGAAGAGGGGATATTAAGCAAAAATGGAATGGAAGAGGAGAGAGACAACAAGGAAAGTGGGGAAAACTTGAAGGGCATTTTTAAAAATGTGCCCTTTACTGGTGTAGGAGAGAGATTTATTTAAATTGGGATTTTTATGTATTACTGGGTATGAGAAGGGGTAGCTGGAAGAGAAGGGAAGGGAAAGAATGAAAGGCAAGAGTGTCATAGGTCAGCTAATGAACCAGGAAGAGCCTAGGCGGACAGCTCGGAGGAGGAGCACAGATTAGAAACGGGAGGGAGCCTCAGTGACCCTGGGAGCGGACGAAGGAAAAACACTGGAACCCCCCAGAGCGGGAAATCAATGGGGCAGAAAAGAGCCAAGTTTCCCTCATCACTGAGGGACCTGCCAAGACCCCAGCCAGCCTCGGTCTTCAGGGTGGAAGGAAGTGGGACACACGGGCTGGGGGAGGCCCCGGCAGTTCCATCACCCCGCAAATGGCTCCACTTTAGGGGCCTCATCAGGGACCCAAGCCTAACTGGCACAGCTCTATGGGGTCACCCAGCAGACGAAAGGTGCCCCACCACCTCAGCCCATTTACAACTCACAGTACCGCCCCGTGTCCGCTGGTGTCTATACATGCGTGTACGCACGCGCCCCCCGCACGCACGCGCCCCCCCCCCCGCACGCACGCGCCCCTCGCACGCACGCGCAGAAAGACCCTTGCTGCAGGTATTGGAGCACATGTGGGCTGGCAAAGGCCTGCCGGTGACAGGACACGAAGAATGTGTGTGTGGGGGGAGGGGGGGGTAGTAGGGACAGCTGGGGTTTAACGAACTAAAAATATCTTGGTGACAACGGCACTGAGAAGAAACCGGAGAGGCCCAGGGGGAGAGCTTCTTGATTCCAGTCCTCCGATGCTTTCTCACGGAAGGACAGCAGGATTGTTTTGATAAGGAAATCTGATTAAACATTAGGGGTCATTTCACTGGATCTGAAAGGAATTTAAAGTTTAACGTGCCTCGACTGTGCTTCTTCCCTTCCCCTCCCCCTCCAAACAGTTGCCTGCAATTCTTACATGTTTTTATGGGCTTATCTAAAATCGCCTGCCGTAGAAAAATGGTGGAATTCAGGGTATTTCTGAGCTTTCAATTCTGTGTTGTGTAAAACAGATTTCATTTAGACAAATTACCCACATAATCTGCCTTTCTGAATGCTTGTCAAAGTATGCCTCTCCTCCTATTTTCAGAGCATTTGAAAGTCACTAACTCTTTAATCCTGGGAGAAGCAGACTTAAACATTTTCTGTCTTTGCACCCTGCAGAAGTGGGAATGTCCCAGTTAGGAATCTTCTCCCAGACATGTTGGTTCATTGCCCTGACTTCACTGCTAGTCAGCCCACCCCACACAGCGCACAGAGCCATCACCGCACCATGTCATGACCTTCATCATGAAATGACTTGGAGCCACAACACCAGATTAAGAATGACTGTGGGTGGTCTTTCCGGGTAAAAGTTACGTTGGCAGCCGGGACCAGTGAGCCTCATTTCAGATAACGGTGCTTCATTATTTGAAAATTTAATGGGTAACTCATCACAGTTGAAACACTGTGACATTTCTGTCCTCTCATCCCGGGGTGAGGGGAGAAAGCCATCTAAGAACATGACAAGGACTATACCTCAGCCTTTCCACAGAAAGAGTCTGGCAATACTTAAAGCCCTGAGTTGGCCCATCTCAGTCAGCCACGGCCTGCTGGAGCTGCACTGACAAAAAATAACTGCCCAAAAGAAATAATAATAACAACGACAACAACAACAACAACAACAATAATAAAGTAGCGGTTTGGAAAAGGTTAAAGATTCTGTCTGCCAATCACAGTCATCACCCTTACATGGTATCGGGATGTGCCCCACGCTTCCTTTCACCTCAGGTTAAAGCCCCCCCACCCCCACCCCGCCTCACCGCACAGTGCTTGGTCTAGCCCAGCAGTGGTTTTCAGCTCCAGCTGAGTTGGTAACACAGCCTCCTGGAGCCAGGCTGGTCTGGCCTGCCTTGACTCTGTGGGCAAGTTCACAGGACAGTTCTTCCTGGAGAACCCAAATGGGACATGAACTAATTCAAGAAACCCCCTGTTTTATGTAGCAAGAGCTGATAAAAACGCCTAAATTCCGGGCAGCCCTCACACAGAGCCACGTGGCCTCACAGCCACCCCCAGTGTCTGGCCCTGAAAGCTGCTTTTACCTTGTGCGTGGAGAGCAGGTGATGAAACAGAAATCAAAGCAGCTTATATGGAAAGAGCTTGAGCACCTATAAAGCGTTTGATACCCATACAGGGTGCTAGGGGGTAGAAAAGGATTAAGAAACAAAACCCCCTTCCTCAAGGAACTAACCATCTAGTAGCAGGAGGTAAAATTAATTTATTTGAATAGTCAGCAAACAAAAGAAATCGTCCAAGACCACCCAGTATGGCTACCCCTGTGGGACTCCCATTATTTTGTTAGAAGGGAATTTAGACAAAATCATGTTAGTTCATCCCCCACACACATTTTATTGATGAAGAAATCCAGGCCTAGGGAAACCAAAGTGAATTGCCTAAGTCACAGAGCCAGCAAGGAGTGGAGTAAGGACTTGAAACCAAGTCTCTTGTCCTCTTTTTTATTAATTTGGCCTCCCCACCCCACCCCACCCCACCCCGCCACCCCGCCACCCCGCCATCCATTAAAAAAAAAAATCCCCTATTCTAAGAGCTCATCTTGAACTTGAAAGTCACATGAAGCTTGATTAGATGCTGAGATCAAGTAATAGCATTTCTCCCCCTGTTCTCAGTGCCAGTAAATGTCCCGGCAGCTTGGGAGGGGGGAGGGTAAGAGGAGCTGTAGGGGGAGCTGGCACAGAGCAGAGCTGAACTTCCTGGCCCAAGAATGTGGGGTTGATCTATTCCCTGCACGAGACAAGGATCAAGAAAACTGGGAGTTTTCCTTCCATCTTTGCCACTGACGTGTCCTGGGGCTGGAAGCCAATCACTTAATTTTTGCCGTCCCCAGCTGCCTCCTTGGAGAAGTGGGGCTGGATCCTTAACCGAAACTTGTGGGGACACTAAGTACTCAAACAAATGGTTCCCAAGCAGCTCCGAAGAAAAACACAGCCGTGTGCGCACTGTCCTGTTGCTCAAAGAGTTAATCTCACTCAGCTCGCCCGTTTGAAATATTAAACCACCAGCACTTTCTCTTCGCCAGAGACTACAGTGTCATTTTCTTAGCCCAAGTCCATACGAGAACAAGTTCAAGGTGGGGAGGGGAGGGTGGGGGGAAAGGAAGGCAGAACGTTTCAGTAAAGAAGAAAACAGTGTTTGGGAAAATGGGTCAGCAGCTAAAAAGTAAGGCCAGGCAGGCGACCGCTCTCCACAACTTACCTTAGCACCACCAAAGACAGACAGACCAGCGGGCAGGGTGGTCGGGCTCTCTGCTTCTCACACTCCACCTTGGCTGGCTCCCGCCTCCCTCCTCCCTCCTCCCTCCTCCCTCCTCCCTCTCCAGGCCCAGGTAAGTAGTAGAACAGGCTCCGAAGCAGGAAGTGGAAGTTGTATGCAAATTTCTAGAGTCTAGGAAGCCTCGGCTGAAAAATCTCCCTGTGGGCAGTGAATCAACAGCCGAGAAGTCACTTTATTTCTTAAAACAGAAACCTCCTTCACTCCCTAGAAAAGGCCACTGACTGACCAATTAGGGTGCATTTTTGCTTCCACCACCCAGCTAAGTAACTGTGGAGGAATGTCCACACTGACCCGGATCTTGGATCTCCGTGCTCCCCGCAGTGCCCTAGCCTTAGCTGGAGAGGGTGCCTGGGGGTGAGGGGGATTGGGCTTGGGTGTTAAGATTGGTTATTCATTAGCAGCTCCAAAGGAGGAGACTGGGGGCAGATAGCTGGGTGGAGTATGAGGCAAGAGCTTCTTAACTATCTGCAGCTGCTTAAAATATCAGCATTTGCTGCCCTTCACCACTGAGGGAGCACTCCCTGCCCACCCCAGTGAGCCTGCACACCCTGCCCATCAACAGGCACGAAAAAGTGACTCCTTTTAAGAAAACACACACATGCACACACCCTGCCCATCAACACGCACGAAAAAGTGAGTCCTTTCAACAGACACACCCACACCCCCCCACACACAGGCATGTGCCCAGGCGTGCGTGTGCACTCTTGCACACATGCAACATACACACTGTCCTCCTCTGGCTGCATTTTTCATGACTTCAAGTTTATTTCTTCTCCTTCCTTCTCCTTATTTAATCAGTAGCCTTACAGAAATCATGGTCAAAGTAGACGCTGGACACAGGATGCCAGGGATAGCAGAATGTGATGGGAGCTGTGGCCGCTAGAGCTCTGGAATCAGAGGGATGTGGGTGTGAAGTCAGTGAGGGCACTGGCCGGCGGGTACCACAGCGAGGTGCCTGGGCGGGCACATTGTGCCGCAGGTGCTGGCCCTGCCTACTCACTGAAGAGGCCCAAGGCTCAGCCCGCACATCTAGCCATCTCTGCACCCTTGTGCGGGGGACAGACCCTGCAGCATCCCCACCCAGAATGCCAGGTTCTGCTCCAGTAGGTTCCATGAAGTGGGTTCCTCTGCATTCTGCAGGCAGAGGATAAACGGCTTGTTTTTAAAATAAATATACATGTTGTAGATGTTTGGCTATAGCCTTAAAACAGAATACTATGCAGCTGTGAAAAATCATAAATATGTATGTATGTATTTCTACATTCTAACAGGGAGAAGTGGCTCTGGGATATTATTTATTGAGACACATGATCTCATTTTTGCCACTATATATGCCAGATAAACACATGGACATACATATATAGATTTATGTTTTTTCACTTCTCCTTGGCGTCTGACATACTGACAATCATTCCATGTCTGTCAGAGGAAGAAATTATAAATGTCTGGGAAAATGCATACGCAGACTGTGAAGTGGTTGTCACCTCCAGGGGATGAGATTGAGGGGAACGAGTGAGAATGAAGGACTTTTATGCTATTTACACATAAGGGCTGTTTGAGTCTTTTTTTTTCCAGAAGCATATTTTTTAAAAAGTAGTATTTATTACGGTGGCCTTGAACTTTCTGCCTCAAAATTATAAAAATTATTATTTTTTTTATTTTGCTTAGGGAAAAATAGTATTCTCTGTGCGGCAGCTCGGCCCAGGATACTTGGAGAACAGAGACGAAAAGAATGTCAAGGGGAGGAAACAAGGAGAGCCGAGAAAAGGGGCTGTGAAAACCGTCTTCATTTTTCTTCCATCCCTTCAATGGCCTGGGAAAAGCCTGGAAGATGCTTCTGTCAGGTACTACCTTTGGAATACAACCCACCAGGAAGAACAGGGAGAATTTTCTTTTCCATTTCTCTTCCTAGCTCTTTCCCCAGATGGGAGGCCTGAGGGCTGTGTAGGAAGATAACCAGGTGCTGAAGTGCTGCTTTTAATTGCTGTGAGCTGGGCCTTCCTCCTGTCTCTGTTTATTTATCCTGAACAGAAGGGCAGGCACCTGGAGGAATAGGTTCATAGTTCCTACCTGGGGCCTTTGCTGGGGCCCCTGCTGAAAAGCAGCCTGAGGACGGAAACTGTTTAGAACAGTGGAGAGTCCTGTCTGAATGTGCTGTAGGCAGCTGCAGGGAAAGCGTGAGGGAGTCTGGGAAATGAGCACGTCTGTCCCCCAGGGGTCTCCACTGGTGTTTTCAGACTAATGCATATACCCTTTCAGCTGCCATCACAGGAGAGGGATGCGTCACCAGGAACCCCCCCTATGCTACAGGTCAGCACATTTAACCCTCCAGCAGTCCCGAGAAAGCCAATGACTGTCATTCCCACTTGGTCTTCGGGGACTCCAAGGCTCAGAGACATCGAGTAACTTCTCCAGATTTACACAGCTAGTCCGTGGAAAAGGATTCCAGAACTGTCTCCCCTCTGGGGGAATGTTACTTCTTGTCCCTTCTTGTTGTATTGTGTTCTGTCCTTCCTGCATGCTTGGGTGCACGCAGGTATTGTGCTTCCTTTGCACAACTCTTGACAGCACTCAAGAAGAAGAAGAAGATGTAGACACTAAAAGAGTGGCACGGAGACTGTCGGTCATATGGTGCCGTGTGTATACGGGCCTGGCGGCTGCAGAAACAATAACTAGAGTAGCCAAGATGTGGGTCATTCCTCTCCCTAGGAGGGGACGGTTTGTGTTTGCCAGCTTCAAGAAGCCCACCAGCTTCTTGCAAAAGACATCATTAGATGAAAGTCAGCTCTTCCCACCTCCGTAAACCAAACCAAATAAAGCCATTTGGACTTGATGTTCAGAAACTCTCCACTCTACAGTATTAATTCATGAAAAGAAAAGAAAAAGGGAAAGACCCATTCCTTGGACAAGACGTGAGTTTCCATTTTTAAATGGTATGATTTCAAATGCTAAAAGGGCAGAGTGAAACTAGGGCACACCAGAAGGAATTTCCCCAAGGATGGCCCTTGTTCAGTGGGTCCACTGTGCTCACACACTGTGGGCTTACGCTCTGTGGCATGGTTGAAGGGACAATGGCAGGACGAGAAGAAATACCCAGGCTCCCAGCACTGTTCTGGGTATTCCAGTCACCAAACCTTTAGTGAGTGCTTGCCTTTCTCCAGACCTACACTAGGTGCTAGGCATGCAAAGTGAGATTCTCAACGTATTCTTGTGTGTCTTTCAGAAACTGTGTAAAAACGGTGTAAGGTATTTAATAATTAGGTTGGTTACAAAAAGGAGAAAGGTGAGGAGGAGAAGAAGGAGGAGAAGAGAAATCAAGTGTTGGCGAGGATGTGGGGCAAAGGGAACACTTGTATCCTGTTGGTGGGAATGTTAAGTGGTGTGGCCCCTGTGGGGAAACAATATGGCGGTTCTTCAAAAAAATAAATAAATAAAGGCCATATGATCTAGCAATTCCATTTCTGGGTATACCCCAAAGAATTTTATTTTAATACCCAAAAGAATTAAAAACAGGGTCTCAAAGAGATATTTGTACCTCCATGTTCATAACAGCATTATTCACAATGCCCCAAAGGTGGAAACAACACAACAGTCCGTCTTTGGATGAGTGGATAAGCAAAGTGGGATCTATCCGTACAACGGAATACTATTTAGCCTTAAAAACGAAGGAAATTCTGACACATGCTACAGCACAGCTGTACCTGGAAGACATCATGGTAAGTGACATAAGCCAGTCAGAAAAGAACAAATACTACATAATCCCACTTGTACAAGGAACCTAGAATAGTCAGATCCACAGGGACGGAAATTGGAACGGTGGTGGCTAGGAGCTGAGCAGAAGGAGGCAAGAAGAGTCATTGTTTCATGCATACAGACTTCTGGCTTTGCAAGGGGAAAGGGTTCTGGAGAGGGATGGTGGAGATGGTTGCACTGAAGTCAATGTACTAAGTGCCATGGAATCGTACACTTAAAAATGGCCAAGATGGTAAATGTTATGTGCATGTCACCACAGTAAAATAGAAAATAAAATAGAAATCCCCAAAGCAGTCCTGCACAATCGGTTTCATTCACCTCATTTTCCAAGCGAGGAAAGCAAGGTGCAGAGAAGTGAAGTAGCTTGCGAGGGCCACACAGCAGAGTGGACTCTCGAGAAAGGCCGCCCTGCCCACCCCTCCACCGAGCTGCCTGGTACCCGCTGGGGGGCCAAGGATGCCACACATATACATGCCGAAGCCACACGGCTTCATCTCCTCTCTGTGCCCTTTTCTTTCTCTAGACCACCATCCTTCTAACGCTGCCTTTCCCAGTGTCCTTATTCTTTCTGCTGCCTTCCCCTCATCAAAAGGTGCTCTCAGGAAAAAAAACAAAAAACAAAAAACCGAGCACTCGTTTATACCTAAGTTACATGGTGTGAATTTAAATCAGTATGCCACCTCTCCGAGGGGTGCTTGCATTTTAAGCCTCATCACCCTGTATGAGATGAAAGCCTTTGTTCCATATTAAAGGAATTTCAGGCATCAGGGAGAGGGCGGGAAGGATCTGGAAGGGTGGTGGTGGCAGGCAGGGCAGAACGCAGAGAAACGCAGTAAACGGGGGAACCTGAGTCACGCGGTTAAGAAGGGAGATCTAGCCTCTGCCTTCGGCTCGGGTCATGGTCCCAGGGTCCTGGGATCGAGCCCAGCATGGGGCTCTCCGCTCCGCCGGGGGCCTGCTTCCTCCTCTCTCTCTGCCTTTCAGGGCTCGACCACCGTGTGGGGTGTGGATACAAGGCAGGTAGGTGGACCTTCATGTTAAACCCTCCCCTTCAAGCAGGCTCGGTCGTCTGAGCTCTGGACCGCACGCAGTCCTGCTTGGCCTCAGAACTTGCATGCTCTCAAGAGAATTGATTTGCTCGGGGCTTCCTTTGCCTGACAGTTCTCAATGCCTCTGCTCTTCTTGTTATATCATGAAATTCTAGTCTCAAGCCACCGGGTGCCGTAGTCAGAGATCTCTGTGCAGAGAACCTGAGCTTTCACGCCTTTAGTACAAGAGGTCACTTCATATACACATTAACCCAGTAAGTTGTGTAGACTCAAAGGCCAACCATTGGGATGTGAAAGCCTGTCTTCTGGGCGCTCACAACCAAGACTGGGAATTCCCAGGGAGTGGAACAGACATTATACCAATAGCATCCAGGTCAAGAGCCTGAGCTCTGAGTCAGGTGTCTGGTCTGTGTCCCTCTTCCTCCGCCTGCCAGCTGTGTGACCTTCGGGAAGTTGCGTTGCTTCTTTGTGTCCCTTAGTTTCTTAATCTCTGCAATGGGAATAGTAAGACATCTCTCTCACAGGGGAGCAAGGCTCCAAATGTAGCAGTTCTGGCTGCTGTCTTTGTGTGAAGAACAATTTTTGCTCCCCCGAGATGAAGCCTCTTCCTCAGCACAGCCCTTGGTGGGCGAGGGCAAGGGTAGACTTTAGTCCCACTTGCCTCCTCAGCCAGACAACAGATGACACAACTAATGACACCACTATACTGTGCAGGCCTGCGGGAGGAGTATGAAGAGATTAAATGGTCTGTGGGCTGTGTCTGGCATTGTGCTCAGTAAACACGAGCTGCTATTATAGTAAAACATAGGAACTCTCAAACAAAGGCATAAATCAATCAGAATCAATGATCAGTCAATACTGGAAGGGCAAAAACAAAAACAAAACAGAAGATACTACAAATATTCCTACGTGGCACTAAGATGTACTTTCCTGCTACCAGCTGACTAAGGGAGTGTTATATGTCAGAGAATTTACTACAGATCAGAGCATCCGACCACAGGTGAGGACCCAGCTGAGAAAAAACCAAAGGCCGAAGCACATACCTGGTGAGAGCTTTTGCCTGCCCTGATCCGCACTCTGGTCTGGGGACAGACGGGCTACATCATCCAGGCCCTCCGAAAGCAGAATTGTTTTCTCTCTCTCTAAGCTTCTGCCTTGGTATCCCACCTTCCTGGCAGAGAAAAAAATACGGATTCTTCTCATGCGAGCTTTGTCTACTTGGCAGAATGCATATAGAAGAAAGAGTAAATAGAAGTAGTGATGATAATCTGTAAAAAAGATGTTTTTAGAATTGCATCTTAAAAGCAATAAGGTCAGGAAATTTTACTCGTGTGAAAGTTCCAAGTTGGAGACAGACAAGCAAAGGGGGTCCTGCTGCTGGCTGGCACCGAAGCTGACCAGGGAGCCGGAGCCACAAGACCCTGACAACCCATGAGACATCCTCTCTCTCTCTCTGTCTTGCTCTCTCTCTGTGTCACACATGCACACACACACGGTAGAGATGGCAGCATTCTGGGGAGCTCATAGGCCCTTTGAGGAAGCTTAATTTCTAGGCACTGGTGCAGCTCAAGCCTTCACACTTTGAATCTTTTAAAAGAAGTCTTACCAGGGCACCTGGCTGGCTCAGTCAGTATAGCACATGACTTGATTTCAGGGTTGTAAGTTCGAGCCCCACCTTGGGTGTAGCAATTACTTAAAAATAAAATCTTTAAAAATAAATATATAAAAGAAAAGAAGGATTACCTGGCATTTAGGTGAGAGACTGAAGCCTGGAGCTAATAACAGCTGGGAAGGAGGTGATGCTTGTCTTCAGCCTTTTTTTCATTAATCAATTCCCTTCATTGGTTCTACGTGTCCTTCTTTTCGAGCATCATCTTCCCAAGAAACTCCTTCCACAGAAGGCCCATTCTATGCCACCTCCTCCAGCCTTCTAGTGTTATTGCCACAAGGCCCTTTGCTCTCCTTAACCCTTTCCTGCCACAGATCTGGCCAGTCCCCTGTCTTCCAGTGCACCCCAGGTTCATGAGGAAGATATGGTGTAGGGAGTGGAAGGAAGCTTAGGCCACTTGCCCAAGGCCACAAGGCTCGTGAGTGATGGGGCTGCGATTTGAATTCATGCAGTCTAACTCCAGGCTCTGAGCTCTCTGCCATAAGTCCTCCAAACTTTCGAGATCATCTTTCCTTTAACAAACAAACACTGTGACGTAAATCTGTCTCCCACATCCTGTGGGAAGTCCAGCGCCTCCCCACCATTTCCAAGGCTTCCTGGGCAGTCAGAGTTGAGTTACATTCTCCTGCTCATTCCCACTTAAATTCCCGATTCCTTCAAGCCCTTGCCAGCATCTGCTGACCTCTCTCCCTGTCTCTCTCCCTCTTTCCCCGAAACACACCTGAGCCCCAGACTGGCAAGTTAAACCTGCTCTTAAGGACGGGGGAAAGTTTGGTCATAACAGAGGGTTGCTATACCACAGCAGAGCTCCGCAAAGAGCCGCAAATTCAAAATGAGGCTCATTCCTGCACTTACAGGGAGGAGGTGGGAGCCCTTGCTCTCAACCCCCTCCCATGCTCTTCCTAAAGCCGGCTCCTCCGAGGGGCCCCGGTTTAAACTCTGTACCACCCCCTTGGAGAAAAGGCCTGCACGGGATCAAAGAATTCTACGGTCCCTAGAGGAGGGCAGAGGCTCCCTGTGGACACATCCCATTGGCCCCAAGCCTGGGTGCCGGCTGGTGCAGGAGCCTGAGAGCTGAGTCATCTCTCCCCACCTCTGTCCTCCTGCTCCCACCCTTGAAGCCCAAATTCAGCTGCGGTCGAGTAGGCATAGATACTCAAGGAGACATGGCAAACTTTCAACTTTCAAAAATCACAGGTCATTTGTTTTTGTTTTCATTTTTTTCCTGGGAAGCCTGTTCATCAGCACACCACTGGCCTTTGGACCCATCACCCGAGCACAGGGGCGCAGCTGGAAGAGGCCAGAGCAGAACTCTCTAGAGCGGTGGTTCTCAGATTCCACTACAGATTGGAATCACCTGAGGGCTCTGACAGGGTCTGTCAAAACCTGAAGTTTCCCAGGTGATTCCAAGGTACCGCCAAGGTTGTGGAGCAGGACGCCAAAAATGTCTTCTCAAAATGTGGTGCACAGGTACCTTGCCTGGGCGTGGTTTTTTGTTTTTTTTTTTTTTTTAAAGATTTTATTTATTTATTTGACAGACAGAGATCACAAGTAGGCAGAGAGGCAGGCAGAGAGAGAAGGGAAGCAGGCTCCCCGCTGAGCAGAGAGCCCGATGCGGGGCTCGATCCCAGGAGATCATGACCCGAGCCGAAGGCAGAGGCTCAACCCACTGAGCCACCCAGGTGCCCCGCCCGGGGGTGTTTTAAGGGACAGATTCTGGTTGAGTAGGTCTGGGGTGAGGCCTGGGGTTCGGATTCCTAATGAGCTCTCGGGTGCTACCGTCGCTGCTACTCTGTGGGTCACATTCGGAACAGCAAGGGTCTCAAACACAGGGCCCGAGGACTGCGGTTCCGAGGACCCTTTGCTCTGCCTGCTATGGAGAATTTCTCACTAGAGTTACGTTTCTCTGTAAGCCGTGACCATAGCCATTTGGGGGAGCCTATTCTGACCCCTCTCAACATATTCTGGGTCATGGGGCCACGGTCTCCCTTGCTGCCTGGGGAAAAATCCCCAAATTCCTGCCATTTCATTATGTGGGTCCAAGCGCTGATACCCATGGTGGCCGTATTGAGGCCGATGGTACTTGACAAGGTCCTGTTACGGTGTAGGGTGGGTTCTGTCTGAGCAAGTTCACTTTTCGGGGCCGGTGCCCAGAACGACTTGTCTGGGGCTGTTCCTCATAGAGAAGGGAAGTGAGATCTTATCTAAGCTGCCCCAGTGTCTCCACAAAGTTCTGTTTAACAGGCTGTGCCTTTTGACATAAGTTACCACAGAGAGGGTGAGTCTCAGTGTCCTGCCCGGATGGAACATTCACTGAGCAGGACTTGCTTGCCTTCATCTGACACTGGGGCTTTACATAGGGTGACTCTGGTTTTCCTGCTCAGAGGCACAGTATTCTCAGGATACCCTGGAAAGCCCCAAGTCTTTCATTGTCTGCAACTACTTTCTTCTTCAATATCTACTCCAAGTGATACTGAATCCCTACCTCGTCTCCTGCAGGGTTTCTGACGTGCCTCACGGCTACCTGGCCCTCCGATTTTCTGCTGGCACTGAATAGGGGTACAGTCCAACCTCCCGCACAGTGAGAGAGCCTTACCCCCCCTTCCCTGTCCCTCTCATGCTCCTGATCTGCTCACAAGGCCACGATCACAATTTCATGAAACAGAAAAGGTTTTAGCTGAAGGTTTAGGGAAGACCGAGGGGAATGACTGCCCAGGGCCGACCAAGTCAGCAATCTACAATGGACTGTGAGGCCTTCTAGCTTCATTGGCCATCTTTCACCTAAGGATCCGTGACCTCGATGTGGCTCCCTCTCTCCAGAGGCCTCTTCTCTCCCTCCTTCCAGGGCCCCCATCTCAGCACCACCCAGGGAGGACAAAAGTTTCGCATCCTTTTCAAAGCTGTACCTTCTACTTCTTCTTCTTGGTGGTGACCTTCTCCTTCGGGACCATTGCAAAGCATCTCTCTTTATATACCCAAACATGTCCCATCAGGGTCATTCCATAAACAGCCATCTCCCACTGAGATCAATACTGAATGCCAAAAGCAACCATTATTGTATCTTTTTGTAATGATTTTTTTTCTTTCTGTTATATCAGAATTCTAGGAATATTAGAAACAAATTGGGAAATAGTTTGGTGATTCCTCAAAGAAACAAACCCAAAAGAATCAAAAGTAGGGACTTGAACAGGTATCGCAAATGTTCATAGCAGCACTATTCATAGTAATCAAAGAGTGGAAATAACTCAAATGTCCATCAACAGATGAATGGATAGAGGCATGTGGGGGGCTCAGTTGGTTAAGTGTCTGACTCTTCATCTCAACTCAGGTCTTGATCTCAAGGTTATGAGTTCAAGCCCCAAGTTCAGCTCCATGCTGGGCATGCGTCCTACTTAAATAAAAAACCCTGAAACCAAAGAGATGAATGGATAAACGAAATGTGGTATATCCATAAAATGGAATTTTATTCAGCCCTAAACATAATGAAGTACTGATACATGTTACAACATGGCTGAACCTTGAAAATGTTATGCTAAGTGAAACAAGGCAGATGTACGAGAATGAATATTATTAGATTTCACTTTTATGAGATACCTAAAGTAGTCATGTTCATAGAGACAGAATATAGAAGAAAGCTTACTGGAAAAGGGGACAATAAGAAGCTGTTGTTTAATGCGTGCAGAGTTTCTATTTGGGATGATGAAAAATTCTAGAAATTGGGAGTGGTGATGGTTGCAGAACACTGTGAATGTACTCAGGGCTGCTGACGTGACCGCTTGGAAATGGTTAAAATGGTAAATTTGGGAGCGCCTGGGTGGCTCAGATGGTTAAGTGTCTGCCATCAGCTCAGACCATGATCTCCAAGACCTGGGACCGAGCCCCCCGTCAGGCTCCCAGCCCCTTACGGAGTCTGCTTCTTCCTCTCCCTCTGCCTCTCTCCCTGCTTGTGCTCTCTCTCTTTCAAATGAATAAATAAAACCTTAAGAAAAATAAAAATAAAATGGTAAAATTTTTAATGTACATTTTACCACAATAATCAGGAAAAGCCAAATTAGGAAATTAGGAGTCCCAGCTCCTTCATCTTCCATTTTTCCACACCCTCAGGCAAGACTCTTCTGCATTCCGTCCCTGGAGAGCCGGTGGACAGGTGCGGACTGAGGGCAGGCTAAGCTGGCTCCCACGGTGCAGTTGTGCCCGAAGAGCGGGAGGGGCTGTTTGTCAGATTCTGCTTCTCAATGGGACTCAGCATCAACGCTTGGCTCACAGGTAAGCCTTGCCTCTAAAGATCCCAAATGTTTTGCTGTTTTCAGTTTTCACCTGTCTTTTGATTGGGTTGAAGCCAGCTCCCTCCCTGGGATTAATATTCACAACAAGCAGCGAGCGATTAATTTAACCAGCTGAAATTTATTGTGCACTCGCCTTAACTCAAAGCCAGCTTCTGCTGGGTGTTTATTTTTCACCGTTGATGCATGGCACATGACAGCCCCTAAGCATCTGGATTTAAAGCACACCATTGTACCGAGTTCCTGCCGCGCCCCCCCCCCCTTCTTCCCCGACCCCCTGAAATCTACAGAGCTCTGATTTCCGCACCATGTCTCTGAGAAGGTAATTCTCCTCACTGGCCTAGGGGAACAGTTGGGAGCCTTGAAGCAGTTTAAGATTCGGATTTCATGCCTGGTGCTTCGAGCTGGTGACTGTTTCATTTCAGGGGACTTCAGTCAATAAATCCTGACTCGAACTTACAAGCACATTTCCCCGCCCCCAACCAGCCATCACAGAAACAACTAGACTCTGAGCTTGTCTCTTAGAGCATGAAACCCTCTCTGCTGGGTCCATCCTCACTCAGGGCTGCTCACGTGCCATCGGGCATCACGCAGCTCATCCAGCCCCAAACCCCTCTCCTCCTGCCTCCCCTGCTTCGCCTTAGCCCTCCCTGCAAAGTGACTGTCTGGAGAGGACTCGAACTGCGGGTGCCTAACAAGGCAGAACAAAGGCCCGCGTGCTCACAGAGTTCCATTTGGAGTGCACGACAATTTCAGAGCACAAATGGAAAAAGAAAAAAAGAAGGTTTGAAATCTATAGCTGGCTTTTATCAAACCAGAACTTGTAGCTCTCGGCTGACAATCAGCCAGCAGCTAAAACCCACGAGGGATGGTTCTTTCTCGCGGCTTCTGGCTGGCTATTAGCTACCAGCAGCCTTCTGACCCTTTTTTCCAGGGAAGTAACAGCTGGCAGCTGACAAAGGCGCTGGCAGAGCGGGCAACTTTTGCTTCTCTGGAAGGGAATGTAAGATTGGCAGGAAACAAGGCATTTAAAAAATGACGATTAGAGGCGTTTTCACTTGCTTTTCTTTACGAAGCTTTTGGGTTCTGGCTCTGATTGCTAAAATGTATTATGTGCTAAGGAGCTTTGATGGCTTTTTTTTTCCCGAAGTAGGTATCTTCTCTTTTTTTCCCTGTTCACGAGTACTAACCCAGATAAAGGTGCATTCTGTGAGCGTTGTCTACTTAACCCTCTGCAAAGCAGGAATTAATAAACAAAGATGACAGACCAATGGCCATGAGATAGTAGGAGCTCAGTGTGGTGTTGCTGCCTAATGGAAACATGCTTTTGGTTTAGCTGGTCCTTTCCGGCAGGGCCCTCTGCGGTATGTAGCAGTTGGGGAGAAGTGAAATTGGGATGAAGTAAAGTACAGGTGGGTTAACTGGCAGTGTCGGAGGATAGAATTTAGTCTAATTTTTCTATGCTCCGCCCGGCTTTCCATTTAGCTGTCGGGAAGGGCAGAAATGACAGGGATAGCAGGGGGAGCCAGCCGAGGAGGGAGCCATGGGGTGGGTAATCATCCCTGGGAGAGTGGAAGGCCATGGTGTGGGGAATCCCACACTTCGGCCACTTTGGTTCTAGCTGCTTTGCCCCTCACTGTGTCTCCCCTCCTAGAGCACAGCACTTTGGGACTGTAGCTAATACATTATTTGTGGCCTTGCTGTTTTTATCCTGATAATCATTTTACAATCTGCTATTGTGACAGGTGACCTATACCAAAAGTTTTTTTTTTTTTTTAAAGATTTTATTTATTTATTTGACACAGAGAGATGACAAGCAGGTGGAGAGGGAGGCAGAGAGAGAGGAAGAAGCAGGCTCCCCGCTGAGCAGAGAGCCAGACGTGGGGCTCGATCCCAGGACCCTGAGATCATGACCCGAGCCGAAGGCAGCGACCTAACCCACTGAGTCACCCAGGTGCCCCCGAAAGTTTTAATTAAAATGTAGATGTTTAAGGTAATGTTTGTCCAGAGAGCACCAAATGGATGAGGGCAAAAAGCCTGAATCCTGAACCCATGAGGGCGACAGGATAGAGAAATATCTAGAAGGTCAAAAGGACTAGATTAGATCGAAGAAGTGTGTTTCTAACACAGGCTTAAATGACACACACATTTGTATGCATTTTGACTCTATAAGCAGAGGATTTTCAAGACAATGGATTCTGCCTTTTATATTCTTGCCTAAGGAAAAAAAAAAATTAGTCCGTGATGAGAGGAAGGCTTGTTTTTCAAGATGGGCACATGGGTTTCTATATGCTGCCTTCCAAGGATCCATTAAAATGATAATGAAGGAATACGAAAAAGGTATAACCCCACAAAAATGAAGAAAATGGAGAAGCAGGAATCTGTGGACAGTGGGAGAAGGAAGGTAAGAGAGAGGACAGTTGGTTTGCTAAAGAAGTCCTCTCTACCACTTGTTTTTTTAAATTTTGTAGATATATCACTCTGGTAAAAATACATTTTTTTTAAGTTAGAAGGGATCTTTGTTGTCTTGTTCCTATTCCAGTTTTTTTTTTTTTAAATTGAAGTATAATTGATATACAGTATCTTGCTAGTTTTAGGTATAGGTCTTAGTGATTTGATATTTTATACATTATGAAATGATCCCCATGCTAAGTCTCATTACCATCTGTCACCATACAAAGTTAGTACAGTATTATTGACTAGATTCCCTAAGCTGTACATTCCATCTCCATGACTTATTTATTTTATAACTGGAAGTTTGTACCTCTTATTCCCTTTCACCTATTTTGCTCACCCTAACCCCTCTCCCTCTGGTAACCAACAGTTTGTTTCTTGTATCTATGAGTTTGTTTCTATTTTGTTTGTTTGGGTTTTTAGATTTTACATATAAGCGAAATCATATGGCATTTGTTTTTCTCTTTCTGACTTATTTCACTGACCATAATATCTTCTAGTTTCATTTATGTTGTTACAAATGGCAAAATTTCATTTTTTATGTCTGAGTAATACTTCATTGTGTGTGTGTGTGTGTGAGTGTGTGTGTGTGTATACACATGTATACGCACATACATAACCACATCTTCTTTATCCATTCGTCTACCAATGGGACACTTACATTGCTTCCATATCTTGGCTACTGTAAATAATGCTGAAATAAACATGGGTATGGATGTGTCTTTTCAAGTTGTGTTTTCATCTTCTTCAGGTAAATATCCAGAAGTGCAATTGCTGGATCACATGGTAGTTGTATTCTTAATTCTTTGAGAAAACTCCATACTGTTTTCCATAGTCTTTGCACCAATTTATGTTCTTGCAACAGTGCGCAAAGGTTCTAACTTCTCCACATCTTCACAAATACTTGTTATTTTTGTCTTTTCCATAATAGCCAATCTGACAGCTATGAAGTGATACCTTATTGCGGTTTTGATTTGCAGTTCCCTGCTGCTCACTGATGTTGAGCATCTTTTCATGTTCCTCTTGGCCACCTGTATGTCTTTTCTGGCAGAATGTCTATTTAAATCCTCTATTTTAAAATTGGCTTCTTTGTTTTACTGATATTAAATTGTGTAAGTTCTTATTTATTTTGGATATTAACCCCTTATTGTATATATGGTTTGCAAATATCTTCTCCCTTTTAGCAGGTTGCCTTTTCATTTTGTAGATGGTTTCCTTTGCTTTGCAGATGCTTTTTAGTTTGATGTATTCCCATTTGTTTATTTTAGCTTTCATTGCCCTAGCCTGAGGAATTTGGTCCAAAAAAATATTGCTAAAAATGGTGTTAGAGTTAACTGCCTGGGTTTCTTATAGAAGCTTTATGGTTTCAGGTCTTACATTCACATCTTTAATCCATTTTGAGTTTATTTTTGTATATGGTGTAAGGTGGTGGTCAGGTTTTATTCTATTGAACATAATTGTCTAGCTTTCCCACACTAGTTATTGAAGAGACTGTCTTTTCCCCATTGTGTATTCTTGCCTCCTTTGTCATAGATTAATTGATGGTAGATGCATGGATTTATGTCTGGACTTCCTATTCTGTTCTGTTGATCTAGGTGTCTGTTTTCCTGCAAGTACGATATGTTTTGATTACTATGGATTTGTAGTATAGTTCGAAATCTGGGAGGGTAATACTTTCAGCTTTGTTCTTCTTTCTCAAGATTGCTTTGGTTATTTGGGGTCTTTGGTGGTTCCATACAAATTTTAGGATTTCTTTGTTCTAGTTCTGTGCAACATGCCATTAGCACTTTTTAAAAATCATGTATTTAATTTTAATTAATTAATTATTTTCAAGTAAGTTCTATGTTCAGTGTGGGGCCTAAACTCATGACCCTGAGATCAAGAGTTGCATGTTCCATGGACTGAGCCAGCCAGTGCCTCGTCATTAGTATTCTGATAGGGATTGCATTGAATCTGTAGATTGCTTTGGGTAGTATGGACATTTTAAAATGTTAATTCTTCCAGTTCATTAGCATGGTGTATCTTCCCATTTATTCAGGTTGTCTTCAGTTTCTTTTATTAGTGTCTTATGGTTTTCAGTGTACAGGTTTTCATCTTCTCAGTTAAATAGCTTCCTAGGTATTTTATTCTTTTTGATGCAATTGTAAGTGGGATTTTTAAAAAAATTTCTGATGCTTCATTATCAGTATACAGAAATACAACCAATTTTTGTATGTTAATGTTATATCCTATGACTTTACTGAAATCATTTATTAGTGGTAGTAGTTCTTTGGTGGGATCTTGAGGGTTTTCTTTATACAGTATCATGTCATCTGCAAATAGAGTTTTCTTCTTCCTTTTCAATTTAGATGCCTTTTATTTCCTTTTCTTGCCTAATGGCTGTGGCTAGGACTTGCAATATTATGTTGAATAAAAATAGTCAGCGTGGGCATCCTTGTCTTGTTCTTGATCTTAGAGAAAAAGCTTTCAGTTTTTCAGGATTGTATATGGTGTTAGCTGCGGATTTCTCATGTATGGCCTTTATTATGTTGAGGAACTTCCCTTCTATATCCACTTTGTTGAGAGCTTTTTTCTTAAACAGATGTTGAAGTTTGTCAAGTGCTTTTCCCGCATCTATTGAGATGATTGTATGAATTTTATCCTTCATTTTGTGTGGTTTGATTAATTTGTTGATGTCAAATCATCCTCGTATCCCTGGAGTAAATTCTACTTGACTGTGGTGGACGATCCTTTTAATGTACTGTTGAATTTGTTTTGCTAATATTTTATTGAGAATTTTTGCATCTATGTTCATCAAGGATATTGGCCTGTAGTTTTCTTTTTTGTGTCGTATCTGTTTCTGATTTTGATAACAGGGTAATGCTGGCCTTGAAAAATGAGTTTGGAAGTGTTCTTTCCTCTTCAGTTTTGTGGAATAATTTGGGATGGATAGGGTCCAAGTTTTCTTTAAATGTTTGGTAGAATTCACCTATGAAGATGTTTGGTTTTGGACTTTGGGGTTTTTTGGGAACTTTTAAATTACTGATTCAATTTCATCACTTGTAATTGGTCTATCCTGATTTTCTGCTGCTTTTTGATTTAGTCTTGGAAAGTTGTGTCTTTCTAGGAATTTGTCCATTTCTTATGGGTTTTCTAATTTACTGGTATGCAGTTGTTTGCCACAGTCTGTAATGATCCTTAGTATTTCTGTGGTGTCAGTTGCAACTTTTCCTTCATTTCTGATTTTGTTTATTTGGACCCTTTTTTGTTATTGATGAGTCTAGCTAGAGGTTTATCAATTCACTTTTGTTTATCTTTTCAAAAAACCGTGTTTAGGGGTACCTGGGTGGCTCAGTCATTAAGTGTCCTGGGATTGAGCTCCACATCAGACTCCCTGCTCAGTGGGAAGCCTGTATCTCCCTCTCCCACTCCCCCTGCTTGTGTTCCCTCTCTCGCTCTCTCTCTCTCTCAAATAAATCAATAAAATCTTAAAAACAAACAAACAAGCCAGTGTTTAGTTTTAATCATCTTTCTTTTTGTTTTGTTTTTAAGCTCTATTTATTTCTGCTCTAATCTTTATTGTTTCCTTACTTCTACTAACTCTGGGCTTTGTTTGTTCTTCTTTTTCTAGTCCTTTAGTTATAAAGTTATTTGGGAGTCTTCTTGTTTCTTGAGGTAGGTTGTATTGTTATGAACTTCCCTCTTATGCTGCTTTTGCTGTGTCCCATAGATTTTGGAAAGTTGTGTTTTCATCTTTATTTGCATCGAAATTTTTTATTTTCTCTTTGACTTCTTCATTCACTCATTGGTTCTTTAATGTCATGTTGTTGAGTCTCCATGTGTTTGTATTTTTCCAGTTTTCTTCTTAGAATTGATTTCTAGTTTCATACCGTTGTGGTCAGAAAAGATGCTTGATATGATTTCAATCATCTTGCATTTATTGAGACTTGTTTTGTGGTCTAACATGTGATCTGTACTGGAGAATGTTCCATGTGCACATCAAAAAGAATGTGTACTCTGCAGTTTTCTGATGAAATGTTCTCCATATATCTCTTAAGTCATCTGGTCTAATGTGTCATTTAAGGCCAACATTTCCTTATTGATTTCCTGCCTGGATGATCTATCCATTGATGTAGGTGGGGTATTAAAATTAGCTATTATATAATTGTATTACTTTCAATTTCTCTCTTTATGTCTGTTAATATTCGTTTTCGATATTTAGGTACTCTTATGTCGGGTGCATAAATATTTACAAATGTTTTATCTTCTTCTTAGATTGATGCACTTATCATTATTTAATGTCCTTTGTCTTTTGTTACAGTCTTTGTTTCAAAGTCTATTTTGTCCAATATGAGTATTGCTACCCTGGTTTTCTTTTCATTTCCACTTGCTTAGAGTATCTTTCTCCACCCCTTCACGTTCATTTTATGTGTGTCTCAGATCTGAAGTGAGTCTCTTATAAGCAGCATACAGGTGGGTCTTGTTACTTATTTATTTATTTTTTAATCCATTCAGCCACTCTGCATCTTTTGAATGGAGCATTTAATCCATTTACATTTAAAGTAATTATTGATAGATAGGTACTGATTGCCATTTTGTCAATTGTTTTCTGATTGTTTTGTAGTTCTCTGTTCCCTACTTCAGTTTTTAATCAAGACCACACTTACACCATTGGAAAGATACAAGGTGCCACCCTATTTTCAATCATCCCTGGAGAAAGGCAACGCTAGCCTCTCCTTAAGGAAGCCACTTCATTGTCTATCCTCATGGTTTTGATTCATATTTTCCTTGCTGCCTCAAGGTGATAATGTCCTATCTGAAGGACCTCATGTACACTCAGGGTGTGGCCCAGCTTTTTTCAATGAAGTAAAATATCCAGAGCTGTTCTCATGATTCTTTCTACAGCAACACATTTTTGTATGTGATTAAGAAACAAAACAACAAAGGAAGAAGGTACTAAGCTTATCGAAGTCCAATAGTTGCCGCCTCACCAGAAAAACTGGTTTGCATTCTATTTCTGGTGCTGTTAGGCTGACCTTGGGGAACCAAAGATGTTTTGCACTGAAATGATTAACATTTAACAACTCTAGTCAGCCCATGGCAAAACTGTCAAATAGGCAAAGTTTGTCATTGGGATTTTTCTATCAGCCCTTGCTGGGTCTTTCTTCTGTCCCCTCTCTTAGCTTCAAGCCACCTGTGGCTCTCTAGGTACCCGGAAAACAAAACAAACTATTTTACACTAAAGTGTCATTGACTTTTGGTGAATTTTACCCTAAGGACATTTGCATTTTACATCACTCTGGATCCAATAGAGAGAATCTACACAGTCATTTGGACAGGGAAAGTATATTACAAAGAATTATTAACCATAACAGGGGATTGAGGTAACAAAGAGTTAGTAGGAAGTAAAGAGAAGTCTAAAAAATACAAGAATGGCAGATGAGGAGTAACAGCTATGCTCAGGGCTGAGATACAGTGCTCCAGCCAGAGACCTCTGGAGTCAGGATTCCGATCTTACCCAAGAGGTCACAGCTGGGGCTCCCAGGAGGGCTGAAAAGACTTGGGGAGGCTGCACTGGTAGAACTTGCTGGAAATCTGCACTCTAGGGTGTTAGGAGAAGATGATCATAGGGAGATATCTCACTGCTGCCAAGCCACCTGAGGCAGGGGGAAGCGAGAGGGAAGCTGCTGGCTCCTGGGGGCTGAGGGCCGCGGGGCGTTGGTAAACTGTGGGGGTCTGCACAACAAGCATATGGCAACTGGCATAGAAAAGCCCTTCTTCCTGCAGTGTCTCTCCAAGTATCCTTATCGACAAAACTTAACCTTGTGCCCGCTGCAAAGTTAAACCCTTCATTTATTTATTTGAAAGAGAGAGAATGAGAGAGAGAAAGAGCATGAAAAGGGGGGAGGTCAGAGGGAGAAGCAGACCCCTTGCTGAGCAGGGAGCCTGATGCGGGACTCCATCCTGGCACTCCAGGATCATGAGCTGAGCTGAAGGCAGTTGCTTAATCAACTGAGCCACCCAGGAGCCCCAGATGAAAACTATTTAAAGGATGCACGTCTATTTTTGAATAGCAGGCAATGCAGGATGAATATCCGGTTAAGAAGCAATAAACTGATCACTGGCACACATTTTAGAAGAGAAAGAAATGATCAGGGTAACCTTGAGCCCGTGGGATTCTGTAGTGTTACCTTTCCAGAAGAGGCAGGCTAGAGAAGGTATGTTGGGGTAGGAGAGTCTCCTGACAGTCCAGAAATTACATCAGGTAGTTGACAGAACTGTATATCCACATTAGATGGAATTATTACATGTTGCTTCTAGGTGGGCAGGGAGGCGGTCAGACCTTCAACTCTTAGTTCGGCTCCGTTCCTAGATGTACATGAAACTGGCTACAGGCCCACTAATTTCACTTCCTCTTGCAAGCACACGAGGAGGCAACATTCCTCAGACTCCTGGCTTCTAGGTGAAGCCTGCGACAAGTTCTGGAAATAGAATGTGAGAAGCAGTAATAAACCCTACTTCCAGATCTGGCCCATAAGATGTCCCATTAGAGCATGTGTTCCTTATCCCTTCATGGAGGACCAGATGAAGGTGGAAGACTGAACAGTCTTCCAGAGAAGCCTCCAGAAGTATCATGAGGTAGACAGAGCCTGAGTCATAGCTCCCAGGAGGTTTACGCAGGAGAGACACTCAGCTCACACTAAACCAGAATGTGACTGCATTGTATAAAGTCTCTGAGACTGTGGGGAATTTTTTTTTTTTTTTTTTTTTACCACAGGTAGTATTAATTGCCCTGACAGATACACCAGGTAAATTAAGACCTCCCCCCTTACCTCCAGGACAGCCTGTCTAGCCTGAGATAGCGGAGAGATTGTATCCATCATCCCCTCCCTCCGCCTCCCACCCCGAGCTTATCAAAATGAAGAAGTTGGTCTTGAATAGTTAGCTGTTGATACAAATGGATTTGGCAGGAGACCCATGCTTGGCCTCAAGGCACAGAGAACATGTGCTGGGGCAAGAACCGCGCACTTCTCGGCCGGGAACTCAGCCTCCGCTGCATCAGGGAACCCCACTCCTGGCCCAAACCATGTGCCCCAGGAAGAGGCCCAAGGTGGGTCTCGATTCTCCCCACTATTCACCGAAGAGCAGAAGCAGGTTTGGTGCTCTCTATAAATATTTAGAAAATGTACTGTCTTCCATATTTAAATATACACCTCTAATTCTGTAGATAATATGTGAATATACATTTCACCCTGTAAGGGCCTATTTAGCCAGAATGGCCCCACCTCGGCTGAACAGCCATTTTGTTGTTTATGCAGTAAAACTTAAATTGACCCTGCTGCCCACCCCCCACCCCCCACACCCCAACCCAGGGGAACTTACTTAAAAGCAAGTCCGGGAAACCAGTCCCAGGTAACAAAGCCCAAACACAAGGGTGGGTCAAGTCAGGTGGAGATAACAGCCCGAATGCAGGGATGAGTCGGGTCAGGTGGAGACATCCAATCAGTAAAGTGCGCATACTGTCTCCCTAGCTACCAAGGAGTGTGGGCCCCGCCTTTTGGGCGCCAATTCTGACCAAGGTGATAGGCTAGTTCAAATAGCTACTATGGGGTGAACTGTAATTCAATTGGCCACCCGTGTGTGACCTAGCATGACTGTGCAGCTTTCTCTGTGTGTTGCAATCTCATTGGCCACCTGTGTGTGGCCAGGCTCAACCACATGGACTTTGCTCTATAAAAGTTAGTCTGTGAGGCTGGGAGGGGTCGCCCTCTCTGTAAGAGGTGGCCCCAACCAGTCTGTTTGACGGTTGGTTTGATTCTCGATGCTTGGTGCGAAATAAAGCTTTGTTTGACCTTCACTTTGTATCAGTCTTGCTCCTTTAATCTCGGGCCCATTATTGGGGGACCTTTCATACCCCTTGGTTTTTCTCCTTTCAATATGTTCAGACTTTCTCTGGGTACATACCGGTAAGAAAGGAAAGATTCAGCCCCTGGGTTTGCTGCCATCTATGAAAACAAGCAAGATCTGCTTCTGGGGCCTCCTCTGTTTTACGGTTGTCAGGTTTCCAAGCCAGATGGGAGACCCCCTCAGCCACCTGGCCTGGGAGAAGCTTCAGCCCAGACCTCTATGATTCGAGGTCCTGCAGAGAATTGCTCTGACCCGTCGGTGGTGTCTTTACGTGACATGGGCGAGGTTAGCCCAGGTCTCCTGAAGGGCTGCCTCCTGGGAGCCAGCGCCTGTGAGTAAATCACTTTCAGCCGCAGACAGGCAGGGCATAAAGTTTAGGTAGGATGTACATAAATCTGGGTCTGGAAAGAGCACAGTTTCCTGTGGTGACAGGCAGCAAGGCTAGGGTGCTTTAACACCGCTCACCCCTTTTATTGGCTTCAAATAAAGTGTCCAGCTGGAGGCCTTTGGAGCAGAACAGAACCCCAGTCTGAGCGGGGGTGCTGCACGCCAGCCAGCCAGTCAAACACGGGCATTCAGCCTCCATCCCAGTCCAAACTTGCAACAGTCTTTTATGCCGTGAGTTGTGCTTGGCAGAGGAGATCTGTGATCTGCGAAGGCGGCAGCCTCGAAACCCTAGAGGAGGCGGCCTCACAGACTGGGACAGTAGAGCCTGGCAACAGGCACTGTGCACTTGGTTCCTGGCTTTCCCCATTTAGTAGCTGTGTGACCTTGGGCAAGTCACTGAGTCACCCCATTTACCAGTTCTCTCAACAACAAAATCGGGATAATAGCCTTAATACATGCAATTAACAGAGAAAATAGCAGCTCAGGGGCTAACCAGGAGGAGTAGGATTCATTCTAAGGATGTACAGGGGTTAAAAAGGAGATGTGAGCCCCTCCCCCCTCCATGCTGGAAGCCACATGGTTCTTCATGAACCCAGAAACTTTTTTGGCAGATGAGAGGGTCAGGCACATAAAAAGTAATGCAGAATTAATACTTTCCTGGTGGTTCTCTCTCTTTCTTTTTCCAGGCAGGTGGTAGAAAGACCTTGGCAGGGAGTCAAGGGACCTGCTTTTCCAGCTCAGCCCTGATGCAGGAGGCATGGACCATACACCCAGTCTTCCTGGCTTTCATTGATCGATAGAGGAATGCCTACAGTGGCTGAGTGGGGCCTTGAAGTTAATCTGGTCCACATTCATAACGTCGACAATAGCGACAACTGCTACTGTCAATATTGAAAGTTTCCCGTGTCACTGTTCTGTTCTTTTATTTTAAGATTTTAAATTTAAACTATCTGTACACCCAATGTGGGACTCAAAGTCACAACCCTGAGATCAAAAGTCGCATGCTCTGCTGACTAAGCCAGCCAGCTGCCCTCCCTCCACCCCCGTATTGCTGTTCTTAGCGGTTTATGTGAATTGGTTCAGAATTCCCTTCCTAGGGGAGGTAGTTACCACTTTTATACCTATTTTCAGGCGGGAAAACTAAGGAAGAGTGTTTAAATGACATATTTTATGTACATTATTTCGTCAGACTAATATATATGAAGTAGGTGTGATCTCTATTACAGAGGACAAACTGAGGCTCAGAGAAGGTAAAACATTCCACCTGTTCCCTAGAGTGGACTTAAAATTAAGTCCTTATAACATCTCTTTTAAGATGAGCAATCTTTGTCAATTATTTTATATTTTACTAAATTTTTAATTTAAAAAAATTTTTAAAAGATTTTATTTGACAGAGAGAGATAGAGAGGGAACACAAGCTGGGGGAGTGGGAGAAGGAGAAGCAGGCTCCCCAATGAGCAGGGAGCCCCATGTGGGACTCAATCCCAGGACCCTGGGATCATGACCTGAGCCGAAGGCAGACACTTAACAACTGAGCCACCGAGGTGCCCCAATTATTTTATTTTTTATTAAGGAACAATTTACCTTCAGTAATGTGCTCTAGTATGAGATGAACAGCTCAGTGGATTTTGACTTCTGTATAGACTAATGTAACCACCAATCTGATCAAGATTCAGAACACTTCCTTACTCCAGAAGGTTCCTCTGTGCCCTCTCTCAGTTAATATCCCTCAACTCCTAGAAAATCACAAGGCCAATTTCTATTACCATTGATTAGTTCTGTTTGTTTTTAAATCTTGTATAAATGGAATAATATGGAATGTCCTCTTTGTGTCTGTTTTCTTTCATTCCATATGATAATTTTGAGCTCATCTTATGGCTTGTATCAATGGTTTCCTTTTTTATTGCTATGTAACACGTGCCACTGTTATTTATCCACAACTCACTGATCCTTTCTTGTGTTGATGAACATGTGGACTGCTTCCAGTTTGGGGCTATGGTGAATAAAGTTGCTGTGAAAGTTCATGTACAAGTCTTTTTGCATGTGTATGTACTAATTTCTCTGTAATGTACAGCTCAGGATGAGACTGCTTGAGCATTGCTTGAATATAGTGTCGCAGGAGTATGCTTAACCTTACCAGTTCTCCAGAGTGGAATGAATTTATATTCTTACAGGTGATGAATGACCTTCCACTTGTTTTTCACCCCACTTTGGTAGTGTCAGCCTTTTCCCTGTTGGCTGTTCAGTGCTATCCTGCTGTGACCTTAATCTGTATTTCCTTGATGAGCGACACTGTTGGCTGCCTTTTCCTATGCTTACTGGCCACCAAGATATCCTCATTTATGAAGGGCCTGTTCAAGTCTTTTGCCCATTTTTAAAATGAACTGCCTTTTTTAAAAAATAGATTTATAGTTCTTGATATATTCTGGGTATGAGTACTTTGTGAAAAAGACATGTTGGGGGACCTGGGTGGCTCATATTTCTGCTCAGGTCATAATCTTAGGGCTGTGAGGTTGAGCCCAGAATGCAGTTGAGTCCTCACTCAGTGGGGAGTCTGCTTGAGACTCTTTCCCTCCACACCTCTCTTGCTTGTGACCTGCCCACACACGACTGCTCTCTCTCTAAAATAAAATAAATAAATCTTTAAAAAAATAGATGTGGGGAGCTTGGGTGGCTCGATTGGTTAAGTGGCTGCCTTTGGCTCAGGTCATGATCCCAGGGCTCTGGGATCGAGTCCCACATTGGGCTCCTTCTCAG
Source organism: Mustela lutreola (assembly GCF_030435805.1). Taxonomy (NCBI): domain Eukaryota; kingdom Metazoa; phylum Chordata; class Mammalia; order Carnivora; family Mustelidae; genus Mustela; species Mustela lutreola. The sequence continues at coordinate 20,769,195 of NC_081295.1, read as the reverse complement.
TGGGGAGCCCTCTTCTCCCTCTCCCTCTGCCTGCTGCTCTGCCTACTTATGTTCTCTGTCAAATAAATAAATAAGACTAAAAAAATACTAAAAATAAAAAATAAAAAAATAGATGTAAATATCTGCTTCAGCCTGGGAACTTGCATATTCACTTACTTAATGTTGTTTCTGATGAATATAAGTTCTTATGTTTAATAAGATCTGGATTTATCATGTTTTACTTTAAATAGTTAAAATCTTTATTTTTATTATTATTTTTTAAATATTTCAAATCTTTTATTTTTATTTTTTTAAAGATTTTTATTTATTTATTTGACAGAGAGAGATCACAAGTAGACAGAGAGGCAGGCAGAGAGAGAGAGAGAAGGAAGCAGTCTCCCTGCCGAGCAGAGAGCCCAATATGGGACTTGATCCTAGGACCCTGAGATCATGACCTGAGCGAAGACAGAGGCTTAACCCACTGAGCCACCCAGGTGCCCCTAAATAGTTCAAATTTTTTAAAGAAATCTCTGCCTACTCCAAGATCATGAAGATATTATGTTTTCCTCTAAAGAACTATTATTTTACCTTTCATATTTAGGAATATGATCAAACTTCAAATTAATTTTTACATATGGTGTAAGTGTAGAAGTTCATTTTTTCCCACATGGATATGCAAATGAATTGGCACCATTATATTGAAAAGACCATCTTTTTGCTATTAGATTACAATTGTGCCTTTGTTGCAAATTAAATGACTATATATATGTATGGGTCTAATTCCGGAGTCTCTATTCTGTTCCATTGGTCTATTTTTTTTATCCTTACCCCAATACCAATAAAAACACTAATACTCTATCTCATAGTTTTATAGTATGTCTTCTTTTCTGGTAGTATAAGTCCTCCAACTTTGTTATTCTTATCAGAATGGTTTTAGCTGTTCTAAGTGTTTTGCATTTCTCATAAATTTTAGAGTTTTGTCAATTTCCATAAAATTGTCTTGCTGGGATTTTGACTGGGATTGCCTTGACTCGATAGAGCAATATAGAGAAAACTGACCTCTTAATAGTATTACATGTTTTAATCCATAAAAATGGAATATCTCTTCTCTATTATTTGAGTAAGAATAATTCGAGTAGAACTTAGTATTTTCAAATGGATAGGGATAAAGTTACCATATGATCTAATAATTCCACTCCTAGATATATACCCAAGAGAATTAAGAACATACCTGTAAGGGGCACCTGGATGGCTCATTTGGTTAAGTGTGACTTTGGCTCCGGTTGTGATCTAAGGGTCCTGGGGTCGAGTCCGGCCTTGAGCCCTGGGTAGAGCCCCAGGTTCCCTCCATGCTCAGTGGGGAATCTGCTTATTCCTCTACCTTTGCCTCTCTCCTTGCTCATGCTCTCTCTCTCTCAGATAAGTAAGCAAATAAATAAAATCTTAAAAAAACAGGTGTACACCGAAACTTGTACATGAATTTTCACAGCAGTATTATCACGATAGGCAAAAAGTAGAAACATCTCAAAGTCTGTCAACTGATGAACTGATAAATAAAATGTGGTATATTCATACAATGGGATATTATTTGACAATAAAAAAAGGATGAATAGGAGTGTCTGGCTGGCTCAGCCAGAAGAGTATGCAACTCTTGATCTCAGTTTGAGCCCCATGTTGGGGGTAGAGCCTACTTAAATAAAGAAACTTAAACAAAAGTACCAATAAATGCTACAACATGTGAAAATATTATGCCAAGTGAAAGAAGCTAGTCACAAATGAACACATATTGTATGATTCCATTTAAATACAATATCCAGAATAGGCTGATCTATAGAAATAGAAAGTAGACCAGTAGTTGCCTAAGACTAGGGAAATGAGCAGGGATGGTGGGAGTGCTGGCTAAGGGGTGTGGTTTCTTTTGGGGGTAATGAAAATGTTCTAAAATTGGCTGTGGTCATGGTTTTTTTTTTTTTAAGATTTTATTTACTTATTTGACAGGCAAAGATCACAAGTAGGCAGAGAGGCAGGCAGAGAGGAAGGAGGAAGCAGGCTCCCCACAGAGCAGAGAGCCCGATGCGGGCTCGATCCCAGGACCCTGGGATCATGACCTGAGCCAAAAGCAGAGGCTTTAACCCACTGAGCCACCCAGGCACCCCATCTGTGGTCATGGTTATAAAACCATGTGATTACCCAAAAAGCCATTAAGTTGGACACTTTAAATGAGTGCATTGTGTGGTGTATGGATTACATCTCAGTAAAGCTGTTTAAAAAATTTTTTAAAGTTATTTTGCCCATAATCTGTTGTTACAGGTTTAGACACAATCTAAGACATATTATGTTTGACCCATGTCAGTCTCATTCTGAGGTACTGGGGGTTAGTGCTTCAACATATGAATTTGTGCCATTAAAAAGAGAAATTGTAGGGCGCCTGGGTGGCTCAGTGGGTTAAGCCGCTGCCTTCAGCTCAGGTCATGATCTCAGGGTCCTGGGATCGAGTCCCACATCGGGCTCTCTGCTCGGCAGGGAGCCTGCTTCCTCCTCTGCCTACTTGTGATCTCTCTGTGTCAAATAAATAAATAAAATCTTTAAAAAAAAAAAAAAAGAGAAATTGTATGTATTTAAAAATGTAGATTTCTGGGTCTTGCCAACTTGCTCCAGGATCAGTAGAGCACAGCAATCTGCATTTAACTAAAATTTCAGACTCTGTTTGTTCCCTGAGTCGACAGGGAGCTGGAAAGGAAGTAGCGAGCCTGGATAAGAGCTTGAACAGCCAGGGCAGAAGAAAAACTATAGGATTTCCCCAGGGTGTGGGAGGTAGAAGACAACTTGCTTGAGGGTGTTTTAGTTTTAAGAAAGCCAAATCGGGTGTGGAAGCCTTAGTGTCATTCAGCTTCTGGAGAAAGTTCCTCTTAACCGCCACAGTTCTCTCTCCCAGACAGAGACTGTGCTTCTCCAACTGATCTGGTTCCATTCTCTGGGGGTGGGGGTGGAGGGTAAGGGGAGACTCTTGAGATAGTTATATCAATCAAAAGTGGGGCCTTTCCACATGGAGACATCTCATTGGGCAAAGGATGAGGTAGGGGTCAGGAATAAAGCCAACAGGAGATTTCAATGTGTATGTTTTTTGTTTTGTGTGTGTGTGTGTTTTATCAGTTTCATCTATAAATCCAGGGCCATTGCACAAAAAACAGGCCTCTGTGCCCTATAAGTTTGTGATGTTCTGGGCTTCTGTAGTGGAGGCCAGGTTCATTACATCCAATAGGACAGCCCCGCCTTGAAGCACTGGGCTAGAGGGCCAGGCCCACCACCCTGCAGCCCCAGATCCTGCAGGGAAGCGCTGTGAGCTGGCAGCTCACCCTGGTGTGCTGGGAGTCGGGCTCCCCTACTCCCCAGACCTCCATCCAACCGCTCTTGGGGAACTGGCCACAGGTCACAGGGCCTTATCACAGCAGGGACTTGCTTTCTGAGGGGTTGAGTCAGGCCAAGCCCAGCTGGCCTGACCTGGAGGGTTGCTCTAAGAGCAGCTGCACTCTGGGGTGCTCTGGTCACCAGCCTTTGGTGCAGGGGCAGACCATGACGTGGTTGCCAGGGCTGCCCAGACCAGAACTCAGACAAGTGGGACTTAAAAGGAGACTTAAAAGGAGAAGTGTGTCATGAATCAGCTCCTGCTGTGACGTGGCGGGGAGAGAAATGCCGTGGGGGGCGGGGGTGTTTGGGGGAGTGCGGAGGAGGTGAGTGGGTGGGGGGATGGGGAAGGTGGGGGGGTGGGGAAATGGGGGGGTTGCAGGTGAGAGGAGAAAGGGGCACTTTCCCCAGCCTCCTGCCTGAGAAAGCCTGATTCAGCAAGTCTGGGGAGGGGCCCAGAAACCTGCATTTTAATGGCTTCTCTGAGGACCTTCACGGGCAGATTGACAAGTGTGGGTTGTAGGTGGGGCTTAATGCAGAAAGCCTGCGGTAAGGGTCAGAGGTCAGGACCTGAGCGTGGACTTCGCTTCAGGTGTTGGGACCCTCCCTCCACCTGGCTGAGCAGCAAAGTCTTGGCTCATCCCACAACCTAGAACCCAAGTCCTTCCTACTCCCAGTCAGGAGGAGCCTGGGCTGGGCAGGTCAGGCAGGGAGAAGCCTCGGGATGGGAAGGTAGCAGGAGAGCAAAGCCCGCCCAGCCAGGCTGAGGGTCTAGACCAAGGAGCTGTGAGGCCTGCAGCTGCCCGGAAAATCGCCTTCGGGGAATACTCATCCATTTGCAAAAGGCCGACGTCATGTCAGGCACTGTCACAGGAGCAGCGGCTTTCCATTCTCAACATGGGTCCGCAGGGCCTTGAACCTGAGTGGACGCATGTCCCCAGGCAGGACGAGGCTACGTGTGCCTGTAACTGCAGCCAAGAGCAGGGCCCGCAGATCCCTCATCTACACGGAACGCTTCTCCTAAGTCAGTCTCCCAGGTTTACCAGCCAGTCTCAGCTGCTGGCCGGGGCACTCGAATTTTAGACAAGAGCAATCCTAACACTTACAGTCAGGCGGCCACAGCCTTTCCGCCAGGCTAAAAGTTTCAGAAAGTTTTATATTACAGCACCAAATCCAGTGTTATGGTTCCAATCAATTCAGGAAATAAAATGTCTACAATTTATTTGGGTCTCTAAGACTCAGAACTCCTGGCCAAGAATGTGCCCTTTGATCTTCATCCCCTTAATCTGCAGCATTCCCTAAATGCATTTCCATTTTAAGGAACAATGTCTTCTATCGGCATCCTACTCCTGATTGAAGAAACTCAGATTGTGTTTTAGGGTTCCAACCCTCGGATTAAATTCAAAGCAACATCCGTGGGCCTGATGTGTGCCAAGTTCCTACGCTCAGTGAGCAGAGGCAAGGGGGTAAGCCGGGGGAAATGTGCTGTCGGAGCCACTGAGTGGTGGGAAGCCAAGAGCAGCGGTTCTTAGGACAGAGTGATCCTGTGTCTGGGGCATCACAGGAGGCTTCACGAGCGGGGAGGGTTTGAGTTTTGCCTCAAAGGACAGAGAGACTGCTGAGATGAGGAGAGAAGGTGAAAGAACATTCCAGGCCAGGGGAAGAGATTAGAGCAGGGCAGGGCATGCTTGGGGAATCTTAGGCAGTTCAGTGTAGCCAGGAGCTAGGGCGGAGGTGATGGAGAGGGAAAGGGAGAGACGAGGCTGGCAAAACAGGGGAGCTGGACTACGGGGGCCCAAACGCCCCTGAATTTACTCAATGACAAGATGGCGCACTGCACGGGTTTGAGGATCTCAAGGAGATGTGCTCCGGAAGTGCAGCTGGACCTCCAGATAAGGAGTGTGGAAAGCAGCTACTCCCAGTCACTCTCTCTGGTGGCCCCGCTGGTCCAACCACGGATTCCTGTGGCTCCCCCACGGGGCCAACCTAACCTGCAGGCCAAGCGTCTATCACCACAGCCCCTTGGTTCTTGGTTCCGACTCCAAGGCAACCATTCCACTAGCTAGTGACCACTCAAGGAATTGGTTCCTCCTGGTCAGGCGTCTGCCTCTGGTATCATCCAGCCATTCTGGGGGCGGGGGGGAACAGACAGCAACCAACAAGAAATGAAGCAGCCAGTGCTGCAACCAACGGTTGATCTAAGCATAAGCCAAGTCCGCCTCTCCCCTGCATCCTGAACATTCAGATTTAGCAGCTTTCTATCTCTGAAGCTTCCTAAAAATCTACCCAGTGTGGTTGGAGCTTTATCTGCCCATCAGTACTGCTGCCTGGGGGGCTCTTCGCCTCTTCCAGAAACTGCCCTGATTGCCACAGAAAGACTTAGATTTTGAAATTGCAACCTGTCCTAAAAAGGCAAGACTGACCTATTGGGGCTTTGACTTTCAGACAGGCTCCCGGGATAGCTCAGATTATTTCCAACCCTAGGGTCGTCACATACAGCTAAACCAGCTGTGTACTACACAATTTGCAGGGCGGGGGGGGACCATTCTCATGATCTCTTGGCGTATTTACAACAACAGTTTTCTGGCAGATGGCAGCGGTGTCTGGAGGTAGGTTAGCTTTTTCTAATTTGCAAAAAGGTAACTTATAGCTAGTGGTAGGAGACGTAGGAATCAAACTAGTGTCCAATAAATCTGGGCCACTGGCAGGGAGGGGCTGGCGGGAGAGAAGGCAGGAGTGGGGAGGAGGACTGGGAAAGGCCCCTTTGGCTAACCAAAGAGCTAAGAAGTGTTGGTCTTCGTGGGGTTCAAGATTCAGCCCTGTGGGGCCGTCAGGGTCATCGAGGAGGCAAGACAGGCAAACAAGGCAAAACCAAAGCAGCCACAGCTCTGACAGGTGGAGATCTAAGGGCTGCATCTAGGAAACAAGTAATGAATGGCCTTTAGTGGAGAGACAGGGATGACCGGACTGTGGGAGTGTCTAAATAAAAACTCTAGGGTTCTAGTAGGGGAGGGGGAGGGGAGAAGGGAGAGAGCACAGGGCTTGCTACGGGGCTGCACAGCCCAGTGCAGGGCACCAACCCTGAGCACTGCGGTTCTGAACACCTCCATCAGTCGTGCCCAAATATCAGCATTCACGGCCGCAGCACGGCTTCTGAGGGGCTGGGGGCATTACACGAGGACTTTTATTTCAAATACTGTAGATTGCAAAATCTTTACAGCTGGAACAGTGTTCTCCATTCTGCATTTGACTCCGAAGCAGAATCCCAGCCAAGCACGGCTTTTTGTTTTATCTGTTTATCTTGCAAGGTCTCCTCTGGCTGCGTGCATGTTGCTTTTGTTCTTGGCTTGCTGTTTTAAGTAGAGCTTTGCTACATTTCCATTTTCTCTACTATTAAAAACCAAGTGCTTCCTCGAATTAGAGCAGAAAAACACTGACTCGAGAGAAGCACCTCTTCCCCTCTGAAGGGTGGGGAGGCTGTGGTTTAGTGATCGCTCTGACAATGATTAATGCCCCACGCTCTCCCTTCCAGACCTTCAGGAACATATAAACAAATATTTCCTGGAATTTGCAGGTGGAAGGAGGGAGGTGATGGGACTCACGCAGGATTGCGCTGATTACTGTCTGATTCCTTTCCCCTTCCCAATTACCTCACAAATTACGCTCTGCTGAACAGTGCGGGAGCTGTTCATATTTTAAATCAAACTGAAGTCCACTGAAGTAGGAAAATTATGCATTTTCCATAAATGATGTGGGCAAATTATTATTCAATTTTTTAACAGGGTTTTTCCATCACTTTACTGTGCACAATGTAATATGGTTAATTTACCAGAAAGCATTGTTTTTCATTCCCTAATTCTTGAGGCAACTGCTGCCATTTCCTTACCATTTCCTCGCTGTTCTCTGGGAAGGGGCAGACCCAGGCTCTGTTAGGGTGGTTTGGGCTCATGGGCCATCTCCAGAGGCTCGGTTTCCTGGTGTGTTCTGAGGCTCGCCCCTCGGGAAGCGTCTAAGAGCAAAAGGATTCGCATACCTGGGTTTAGTTTGTGAGTGATTTTAAATTAATCCTTTTGTAAAGACCCACCTAAATAAATAAATAAATAAATAAATAAGAAGATGAAACCTCTTGCGATTTGGTAATACTTCCCCACAGGATTACACGTATGGTTTTCATTAAAAACACTATCTGCCTAATAACCATTTCATTCTCTCCTGTTTCTAATTAGCTACTCATTGATTACTACACTGCAAGCACTTCATAATTAACCAGAGGGAAAAAATTCCAAAACAAAACAACCAGAGGACATCCCGCAACTGCCCCTATGTATCTTCTTTCGTGAGTGTGCGTGCTGCGTGGGGATTCAGGCAAAACGGCCTAGTGAAGGGGACGACAGGGAAGCATGGCAGAGTTCACAAATGGGAGACCAGCCCCTCCACCCTGCTCATTGCTGTTAAGAGAGTGGGGAGGAGCTATGACAAGTCTCTTCACCTGCCACTTTTTTATTCTCATACTCTGTAAATAGATATCAGACTACTGTACCGTTCCCACTGGGACACTAGAACCAACAACCTGCCTAAAACCTTTCTCTCTCTCCTTTTATGGTATTATCTACCATCCTCTTTGTTAGCTGCTCAGTGATCAGAGTAACTGATGCACCTATATGGTTTTGCGTGTGTGTGTGTGTGTGTGAGAGAGAGAGAGAGAGAGAGAGAGAGAGGCAGAGAAAGAAAGAGAGAGAGATTGGATTTGTTTGTGTTTTCTTCATTTAGATGCATTTGCTGAGCACCTTCTATATTTTAAACATATGCCAGTCCCTCAAGGGGGTTGGGAATCAGAAGGAAACATATCCAAATGCAGAAAACACCACTAAACAGTACATAATCTATTCCCACGTGTCCTTTAGGATCGAGTTCAGGCATCACCTCCTCCAGGAAGACTTTCCTACACTCCCCATTCTGGGCCAGACAGCTTTCATCTTTTGCTATCATCTAGCAGACTATATATATATATATATATATATATATATATATATATATATATAATTTTAAAGTAAACTCTACCCTCAATGTGGGGCTTGAACTCACAATACTGAGACCAAGAGTCTCACGCTCTAGGGGCGCCTTGCTGGCTCAGTTGAGTGCATGACTCTGGACCTCAGGGTTGTACGTTTTAGCCCCACATTGGGTGTAGAGATTAGTTAAAAATAATAAGATCTTTAGGGAAAAAAAAAGAGTCACATATTCTACCAACTGAGCCACAGAGGCGCCCTGTGGAGCGCTTATTATAACAATCTTCTATGGGTGTCCACCCTCACTGGACTGGGATCATTATCTTTTTGACTTTCTAGTGCTAGCACAAAGGCTGGCCCATAATAAGCCCTCAACAACTGTATGAAGAAGGAATGAGTCCTTATATATATCCACAGTCCTATCTACCGTTATCCCACTACCTTGCACAGCCTTGGCAGAGGACTCCTCTCATCCCAGCTCTGTTTCTTCCTCCTTATCCAATGTCTCCATCCTATTTACTCCCAATGGCTGCCATCTTGGACCAGCAGGTTAACCCGACCAGACTTTGACTTCTGGGTGGCTCAGGATGGTTTCCTTCTTCCCACTATCAAACCCTCCTGTCTTCTGTCCCATTCTCAGTCAGAGGGCTGTGCTTTCCTGAAAAAAGGGAATCAGATAAGAGAATCCATTTTAATGGGGTTAATGTCACCTCTCCCAAATACATTCTTTTTAGGTTAATAGTAATATTTTATGGACAGTATCTTCATGCTGTGATTCTCAAGCAGGACGCAGGTTCTCCCTGGGTCATGCATGAGTGTGCCAGGAATTCTATAAGCTGTGGTCTGCTTAACAATGCACAACCTGAAGGTCTGGGAAAATAATTTTATGTGAAGATAAATTTATGTGAAGATAAATCCTAGGGAGAATATCAAATTTTCATAAAAGTACGAAGTTAGAATGAGACCTGAAAGGCCCCAGGTCCCAGGGCAGACAAGTTTATTCCCATTAGTGTTGGGGTGAGTTCTGGGCAAAGATTTGGGAAGCACTAATGGGGTTCCCTTCAGGCTCCAGACTGGGTCTTTAAATCACATATTGAGGACTGGCAACCACACATTTGCAAGGGGGCAGGGCGAGTGCATGGAGCAGCTCACAGCATATCCCAGCGTGCTTGGCACTGGCCCAGGTCAGTGCATCATTTGCAGGTCAATCATACCCCCTGGGTGGCCATGACCCATTCAGCCACCATCCATCCATCCATCCAATGTCTACCAGCAGCTCATCATTGCTCTTGGTGTGGGGAGAAGACTGGTGAACCAGTTAGGCAGTTACTGTGCCCAAGGAACTCACAGTCTGGCAGGAAAGATGCATTAAAAGAAGAGTCATATTATTAAACACAGTATTACAAGGAGTAGTAGTTATTCCGAAAGAGAGCACAGTGTTCTGGCTGCTGGAGGAGTAGTCGTTTGTCGCTGATCACATTCTCCTTGGACTAGTCCCTGCCAAGGTGGGAAAAGGCTTATTTTTATTTTCAGTCCTTAGAGTTTTGAAAATAAAGGCATGTCTCCCCCTACCCCCATAGGATTCTGGATATTTTGCATGTTGGAAAAGAATGAGGCACGATTTAGGAACTTATTATGAAAGGTTTCTGGGAAAATAGGTATAGATACTTTATGAAGTTCTATTTGAGATTTCAAAGATACTAAAGATACTAATTTTTCATTATTTTCTTTGCTGTAGTTGTCACCTATTTTTGTGAATTAAATAAACATACATTACTGGTACTCGTTAAATCTGTACCCCAGTCTCATTTTTAGAATAAGATATTTTCGAGCTCCTTTCTCCCTACCTCCAGATTATTTTTTTCTTTCCTTCTTTTTTTCCCCTTCTTTTTGCCCCCCTCTCCCTCCCTTTCTTCCTTCCAGCAAATATTTTGGGCAGCCTAACTGAATCCCCACAGCATCCTATCTAGTGATAAGAAAGCCAACAAAAGCCATCTAAACCTATTATACTACATTTCAGGAACAAATGGACCAAACACCATTTTATCCAAATATAACTTGTTAGGAAATGCCTCTTCTGACAAGCAAGGCTCTCTTGTCCTGAGCACTGACACAGGGACAGATGACATCCCTCCGGAGGTAGGCTCCCTTGGAGTTCCCCTCGGCATACCGCCGAAAACCTCACCTTCTTTCAAGACTCGTGAAAGAACCATTCCAATTAGTGCAGTATACATTCTTCAGGTCCCGGAGGAAATTTCAGATAAAAATTCTGCAGCTCCAACGCTACTAGAAAAATCCTCTGGTGCCACGATTTAGCCACAGGAGGATTCCTTTCTCCAGGCGGGTAAACACCCTCTGGCACCTGTCAGAAAATCTTCAGTACTGTGGCTGCATTTGAGGGTTTATGAATACCCTTCACTTTTCTGGGGGAGCTGCGTGGCTCCCCATACACCTTTCTTCGCCACGACCGAGTCAGAGCCAAACACACGCATCATTAGCTCGGTCGACACCCGGGGGCCCGAACCCACGGGAGGCCCCGCAGCCCCTCCTGGCTCGCGGGTCCTCCCAGCCCACCAGGGCGCCACGGACAAAGCGCCTGGGAGATGGTGAGCTGCCGTGAGCGTGGGTGAATGTCCGTCGTGCTGCCACACTTTCAGCGTCTGAGCTTTGTCAAGTGGTCTTCTCCAGTCGCTCTATTATTCGATTTTGAGAAAATAAAAAGGAGGAGTGTATTAAGAAGTCCCCCCTCTGCAGTGCAGCAATGCCGGAAGCCCGTTCTCCTAAGCAGCAGAGAGAGGACTTACGAGCAGGCTCCAAAAGACAAAAAAAATCTCACCAACACCTGCTGCGGCTAAGGTCCCAGCCATACTTCCTTGCACGGTGCGTCGCCCATGCCGTGTTTCTCACACGTGGAAGGCTTGCGGCGTCGCTGCGTCCCGCGAGTCTCTCAGCGCCAGGTGTCCAACCGCCCGGGCTCCCTCCGCGGGGCTCCGTCTAATTCTCGCGATATTTCATCCTTTCTCGTTATTCGATTTGTTGATGCGCTGTGATCAGTTACTACAGCTCACTGAGAGCTCGGATGCGAATCAGCGTTTCTTAGTAATATTTTAAAATTAAGTTCATGTATTTTATTATAATTTTTTTAAGACATGCTCTTTCTCACACACTTAGTAAACTACCGTATCGTGTAAACATCACTCTTCTATACACTGGGAAACCAAAGCCTCCATTTGACTTGCTTTATTGAGGTGGTTTGGGTTGGAACTTGCAACTATCTCTGAGGTATGCCCGTGTTTTTCTTTCTTAGCCAGACATCTTTCTAGTCAGTGAATTCAGTTTCCTCACTCCACACTTCTACAGCCTGGGGGGCGGGGGGGGGGGTGTGAGGGAAGGGAGGCTTCTTGGAGGTGTTGGGAACCCCCGCAGACAGTTTTATTTGCCTCCACTGGTCTACCTCAGGAATATCTCTGGGCAGCACAGTAGCTTCTGGAAGAAAAACCCTGAAAACGCCTCTGATGTCTCTGTATCTGTAGCTACTCTCTCATCCTACAGCCCCACCGTGTTTAAGAGCATTTTGTCAGATTGCTCTCGTGTTAACCCAAGTCCTTGGTTCTGCTTCATAGGGAGAGAATCCACAACAAATTCAACTGATGTGTTAAAGGCTACACTTTGGTTTGAAGAAACCAAATTTTGTCTTAAAGAATCTCTATTTAAAGCAGGTTGTAAATTTTTTTTTTTTTGGTATGACCCAGTCAGAAACATAAATAACAATCCTCTGGAGAATATTTGCAAATTATCCAACCTAGTGAAATGTGAAGATGAAAAACAAAGTTATCTTTAAAAATATCTAGAACATGTTAGTAAATTGCCCGCTAATGTGATAGTAATTGTTGAAGATGTTTGATTTTTTTTTTAAAATCAATTTAGCAATTGCATTAATACCAAAAACAATACCAGAAAGACTTGGTTAACCAGAAAATCCCTTTGTTTCAACCATTTTTAAAAAATGTTGGAAACCCTTTCTAAATATAAAGGTTATTTGGCAATGAAACTCTCCTGCTTGTATAACTCCACATGACAGCAATGATCTCCAAATTACAGGATCTTAGATCTGTAGGAACCTATGGCAAATCTTATCCAACCCCCTCATCTCTACAGACGGGACCCAAAACAGAGGTGCCAGATGGCTGCTGAGCGTCCCACAGCTGAATGAGTACACAGCCAGACACCTGGACAGATAGTGCAGTCTACCCACTGCCCCTCCTACCACACGTGGTTGTTTCCCTGCCTAGTGACACCCTGACTGAGGTAGAGGACCACGGGAAATACATACACTGGCTCTAGGGCAATAAAGATTCTTCTTGTAATTGTCTTTCTCCTACAGGTGGAATACAGAACATACCAGTTAGAGATGATGTCTGATAGATTGAAACGTGAAAGTATGCTTAAGCTTGCTTTAATAATCTTCTGAAATAGCTCAACAATGGCCCAGCCTTTCTAGGGGGAAGAACCCACTCCCAGTGTTCTGAATGTTTCTGTCACTTGCAAGTCACTGTACAATGGTTAAATGGACCACAGAACTCCTTATCACCTGGTGTGGAACAGATATGTCATTACTAGAGTACCTTCCATGTTTTAAACAAATGAGCAAAAAAAAATTCAAATGTAAAATGCTCTCTTTTTAATTACTAAATTAAGAAAGTTAAACAATTTAAAAATGTAAACTCACAAATAAATCATAACAAAAAAGGAATTAAGATTTCAGAGTCGCTACCCAGTATTAAAAACTTAATAGAAATAGGCTTTTTGTTTTGTTGTTGTTAAACATGTAATTCAAGGTTGGTACAAACAGCAACTAAAAATGTAATTTTTTTTTCTTTTTTTCTTTTTTTGGTGCATCCCCATGAAATGTAAAGTAGTGCATAGTTATTCCACTGGAGACTTCTTGGACATAGAGAAAGTCATTTCATTAGCAGTACAGAACGTTTAAAACACTTATTTTACAATGGGAAATGTCCAACCCCCACCCTCAGAAATTTTAGTTGCATGAGAAAGTTTAGCAGGTCGCCATGATTCTAATGCTATGGGTTTTAGACCATTTAAATGTGGTTACAAGGTTTATTAAATAAAAAAAGTTTGAAACATTTCAGCATTCATATTTTTATACAAGAAGTATGTGTGGTATCCATCTTCCAGTTCCCCTGGTAGTTATTGGCCATTTGCTTGCTTCAATATGCTTTTAGGCTTCGAGAACAGATCGCAGTTAAGACAAAGCAAATACTGGAAACAGAACTTGTGAATTCAGCTCTGGGGCTGCTTGGAAAGAGTCAAAGGAACAGCCATCTACAGGTATAATCATGAACCAAAAAAGTGCAATCCAAATTAAGAAAAAAAAAAGAAAGAAAAAAGAAAAAGGATCATGCTTTGCAAAAGCCAAAAAGGAGGCGACTGGTTTGCAGAATGATACCAGTGCTTTTATGCTGATTTGGCAGTAAAATCCTCACTCTGGGTCCCGAGGCTTTATGGCCTAGGTGGGCCATGGTCTCCACGTTAGCACCCACATGGTGTATGTACAGGGACATATATATGATATATATTCATATTATAAAAAAGAAAAAAAAAAACCAAACACCTGTCCTGATTGGTTTTTGTTAAAACATGAAAAAAAATTTTATTGTTTTAGACAAAGAGGCCACTTTTGGAAAATAATACTTTTTTTTTTAGTTGAATCAGGTGAAGACAGTTAAAATCACATAGGATTTGCATTTTAAAAAAAGGAAAGCACTAGGGTCGTTGGCACTGGAGTAACTATTTACATTGAACAGAGGTTTGGCCTTTTACATCACATCGATACAATGCATTTTCCAAAAGTCTGAGAAATAACAAGGTTCTGTCTCGTATGCTTCACAGAGGAGGTTCGGATTTGGGGACAAGTGTCATTAATGAGGGCCATGGAAGTTCGTCAGCTTCAGAGTCACATGCAATCTGATCCGGGACGGCTCGGGCTCGCACTGCTCGCGCAGCTGGCTACGGAACTGAAAGCTAATGGGGAGGGGGCGGAAGCCTCGCCTAGAAGGCCTCTCTCTGCGGACCCCGGCCTCACAGGTTTTCACCGGGCTGGTACTGGGGCTCTGTGGCGGTGAAGTAGTCTTCCAGGAAGCCCTGCAAGTACTCGAAGGTGGGCCGCTCTTCCGGGTCCTTTTTCCAGCAGTGGATCATGAGCTCGTGGAGAGAGATGGGGCAGTCCTGCGGGCAGGGCATCCGGTAGCCGCGCTCCACCTGCTCCAGCACCTCCCGGTTGTTCATGCCTGCAAGACAAGGCCGTGAGTGCGCCGCCCCGCCGCGCCCCTCTCCTCCGCTCCGAGCCTGCGCGCCGTGAGGGGGTGGGGAGGGTTGCGGGGGGGGGGGGGGCGTGGGGGGGGACGCCGCCCCCCAGTCCCGGCTCAGAAAGGAGCAGGGGCTGCATGCGGAAAAGCTGCATGCGGAATCTCAAAAGCGTCGTCCCCGAAAGGAGCCAGACACAAAAGGCAACGGACTGTATGATTTCATTTATGTGAAGTTCTAGAAAAAGCAAAGCTACAGTGACAGAAAGCAGATGAGTCGCTGCCAAGGGCGAGGGGAGGAGAGTGGCTGCCAAGGGTCAGGGGTCAGCAGTCTCTGCTGTAAAAGGTCAGATAGCAAATACTGGAGGCTTTGTGGGCTGCCTCTGATCTCTGTCGCATAGTATTATTTTGAATAGCTCTTAAAAAATATACAAAACAAAAACAGGTGGGAGCTGGATTTGGCCCACACAAGGTAATCTGCCAGCTCCTGTTCTGTATCCTGCCTGTGGTGGTGGGCCTTTCTGCTTGTCAAAACGCAGTGTTCTTAAAATGGTTGAATTCTGTTGCATGTAAATTACAATTCAATTAAACCAATCAGAAACTATGAATGAGTCAGACCAAAAGTAAGTAAATAAATAAAAAGAAAAGAAATCCGTGGAATGAAAAATACACTATCCCGTGTTTATAGCATCTATGAACTTCATCTTTGAACTTCATAAATTTGTTTGGCTTCTACCAGGGCCAGCTTCTACCCCACCAGCTGAGAGCTGCTATTGTGTCCCCATGGCTGGGCACCGTCGAGCCCAGTGACCCCGAGGTGCCCTGGGATTTGGTGACTTTGATGGGGAGACAGGGCGCCTCCAGGGCCCGTGTTTACTGATGACCCTGGACAGGCCATTTATCATTTGAGACCTCTGTGACCCTCCGGGGGAGCTGCCTCATGATGAAACCTCAGGCTGCCCCACACAAACCGGAGACCTCTGGGGGAGAAGGCGGCCTCCCTGCGTGCTGGCCTTCCTGACAGGGCAGGAAATACCATAGGTGGGGTGAGGTGAATGTCCCGACCCCTCTCCCAATCACTGCCAGACACTCTTCTCTACTTCTTCCTTTTCCTGCCCTGTTGCCTTCTGCCACTGCCCGCCAAGCACTTGTATGTTTTGGCTGTTCCTTAGCCCCAAGCTTGTAATCCAGAATCCTCCCCAACTTCTGGCCTGGCTTGTTAACAAAATCAAGAACCTGGATTCAAGCCATACAGAAACCTAGATAGATGTCTTCCCCTAGCTCTCAGGGATATCAGCAGAAGACCACAGTGTCTGCACGTAGCAGCTCCCTTCAACTCTGGAGGAGCTGGGCCCAGAGCACAACCCCGTCCTGACTTTTGGGGTCTGTTGCGATTCTCTTTGTTTTCTTGTTACTTTTGGAACTGGGTTTATCCTGGCTCCAAGGCTGTCAGTCACATGTGTATATGAGCCTTTTTGGGATGCTTTTTTATTCTCTGCTACTGTAACTTCTTGTGATAAAATCCATGTATCATTATTCCCGCTGTGTTGAAGTTGGCCTTCGATGTGATTATTCCAACAGAAACTTGCTCACGTTTTGGGAGTGACCCTTAGTTTAGCGAGAGGGCTTTAGGGAACCGGCATGGCCCCCCTGCCTCCACGCTTTGCCTGACTTCACAGGTGCCCTCTGCAGTTGGGTGTTGGGTCAGCTCTGAGGCTAATTAGCTGAAATCCTCCTCCAGCTGCTGAAGACTCATTTTGAAAACTCGGAGGGGGCGGGGGGCTGGGAACAAGAGGAAGAACACGCTGCTGCTAGCAGAATGTCCTGTGCTGCTCTGGACAAACTGGGTGAGGGACAAGGACCAGCGTTTCCTTATCCACCATCCCGAAACCCAACAGGCTCTGGAAACGCGAAGTTCTGGTAACTCACCTGGCAGCAGTACAGGTCTGAACTGACCTCATTTGGTCATATAACCCAAGGCTGTTTACTGTTTTTATGTATTCATACATACTGCTATAGAAGTGATAATGTCTTATTTGAATATGGAGTGTGGTCTCAGACTCGAGGATGTTACCTGCTCTATGCACAGTATGGATGTTCTTTTTTTTTTTTTAAAGATTTTATTTATTTATTTAACAGAGAGAGAGAGATCACAAGTAGGCGGGGGGGTGGGGGGGAAGCAGGCTCCCCGCTGAGCAGAGAGCCCGACACGGGGCTCAATCCCAGGACCCCGAGACCATGACCTGAGCCGAAGGCAGAGGACCAACCCGCTGAGAAACCCAGGCGCCCCAGTATGGATGTTCTTTTAAAAAAGTCTGATTCTCAGGACGCCTGGGTGGCTCAGTTGGTTAAGCGGCTGCCTTGGGCTCAGGTCATGATCCCAGTGTCCTCGGATGGAGTCCCACATCGGACTCCTTGCTCGGCAGAGAGCCTGCTTCTCTCTCTGTCTCTGCCTGCCTCTCTGTCTGCCTGTGCTCACTCTCGCACGTGCTCTCTCTCTCTGACAAATAAAAAAAATCTTTAAAAAATAAAAATTAAAAAAAAAAAAAGAAAAAGAAAAAGAAAAAAGTCTGATACTCGGGTACATCCGGGCCCAAGAGTTTTGGCTGGGAGGCTCTGGCCTGAGTGATGGCAGCGACCACATTCCAGCTCACCCAGAAAGTTTAGGCAGCCAGTGTCCTCACGTATGAGGAATGGCACTCTCTAAAGCCTTCGCTTTGTGTTTGACTACAGGCCTTGGTTTCGTATCTCGGAAGCCATGCTACCCGAACCTGCAGAAATGCCACTTGTCCCGCCCCTGCCAGGAGCCTGTAGGAACTGGGAGGAAAGTAGGGCAGAAGGTCTGAATCTTGGAAGGCTCTTCTG
Organism: Mustela lutreola; assembly: GCF_030435805.1. NCBI lineage: Eukaryota > Metazoa > Chordata > Mammalia > Carnivora > Mustelidae > Mustela > Mustela lutreola. Next base: position 20,751,614 of record NC_081295.1, on the reverse strand, counting down.
GAAGGGGTTTCACCTCCCTTCCACTCTACCCCTCTGGGCCCCAAACGCCTTCTAATGCTTTATTCTGGCATTGAGACTATCCAAAATGGCACCATGGAGTTTAATTAAGCGTTCTCCTATTGCTCTGTGGAGCTTATGTCAGTAAATGTTTCATTTCATTAAAAAACAAACTACTCAAATGGAAAGATTTCATGTATTTTTTTTCAACTCTTAGTTCAATCTCTGCCAATGGAAAGTTTAATTGGCCACTTGGGTCAGGCCTGTTTTTCCAGTGCCCTGCCCAAGTCCCAGACCCAGCAGATAGAGCAACTTGACCCTATCGTGTAGCATCCCCCGAGACAGCATGCTTCCTGGGCGGAGGTAGCCAGGGGACCCACGCAGGCCCCAGCAGGCCCACTCCATCAGCACAGGCCCACTACTGTCTCCCTCCGCCTCCTTTCCTGCCTGACTTTCCGCCTGCTTCTCCTCTGCCTTCTCGTCTCATGCCTTCTCTCTCCAGACTTCCTCAAGGCATGGGGACCATATGTAACCAGTTCCCCACCCTGGGCCAAACCGAAACATACCAATCACAGCTTGGCCAGAAAAGTGGGAAAAGAGACAATGCACGATCGGCTGACATTGACGGTGTGAATGGGGTCAGCTGTCTCCCTGCCGTCCTAAGCCAGAGCCCGCACGGCCAAGCCTGGACGGCACCTTCCCCACGCTGTGTGGTCAGGAGATGCCCTCTGAGCGAGGCTCACTTAGGTTGGTTTTAACTCTATAAACAACAGCCAGATTAAGTGGATTGTGTTCTTATTTAAAGAAATAGTATTCTCAACTATAAGAATTTTGATAAATCCAAATTTGAGAAATTCCAAGATTTTTTTTTTTTTTTTTTTTTAGCAAAAACGGGCTTTACTCTATACATTCCCATAAAGATGAGCTTATTTCATTTTTCTTTTTAGATGGGTTCATATTTTTGTTACCAAAATAACTTGTTCCCCTCTTTTAGCCACTCTCCCCGAGACGCTGGCTTTAGCTAGTACGTGGGAGGTGAAGGCCGGGGACCAAGGAGGCGCTACACGTGAGCCTGAGTGCGGGGTGCTCAGAGGAGAGTCTGGAGGGACACGGGGCTGCCAGACAGGAATCTCGTTACCACACTTCCTATCAAGGAAGCAGACAGGGAGGAGGAGAGGGCACTTGGGAACGTTTTTCCTTTTTTCTCTTTTCATAGGGGGTAATGCTGGCAGAGAAACAGAAAAGGCAGAAGCTTGAAAACATGGCCTATGGGCACGTTTTAGGGAAACACTGTCATCAACAGTTCGGGCCTCCAGGTTTCCTAGCAGGAACTGCACTAGAGACCATTTGTCAGCAGGAGGGGGTCTCTCTGCCACCAGGAGTGCCACCAGGAATGTCAGAGTCACAAAGCACAGTTGGGTGTATGCCATGGTTCCCAACCTCCATGTTGGAGGAGGACTGGGTTTGGTGGCCGCCCCAACCCTGTCCTTTTCTGTCCCCACCATGCAGCCCCTGGGTCTCTGCCCTCTCACTAGATCTGGAAAATGGGCCATTTCCATAGGTCACTCCCACAGGACGCAACTCACTGGTCCTCAGTCCACAGAAAACCTGTGGGGCCTGCTGTGCTGGGCTTTGCTTTCCAATTCCTCTTCCCTACATCCTCCATGGGACCTCCTGTTGCCATGGATTTTTGAACACGATCGCAGAGAGAGCATCACTGCCATTCGGTCTGCCCAAGACCCTGCAGCCGAGACTCTCCAGCCAAGGGACTGCCCTCCCTTCCTGTCATTAGGGCCACACTATCCTTTCTAAATCATTTTGCTAGTTTCCTCATGGTTTCTGAATTAGGGTCAAGCGTCCGACACTCACCACACGTGGCTGCCCACAATGTCGGTTTTCACGTGTGTCTGTTTTCTCCCCACCCCCTTCTTTTAGATTGTCCCATTCCTGTCCTTCTAGCCACCTACGAAGTCCACAGAGCCTCCCTTCCTCTCTTCTGTCAGATTCTTTGCAGAAGGAAAGAAAGTCATTTCCCCTGGCAGAGCCATTCTGCACTTCTCACTGATGACTCAACCTCCCTGGCCTCAGTTTCTTCATTTGTCGACAAAATGCCTCCATGGTCACTGTGTTTCAGCTGTTTAAAAAACAAAACAAACAAAACCAGTTTTCTGTGAAAGAGGCGGGTTTGGCCTTAAGGCTTCCCATGTGTGCCACTTCCTAATAGGGATCCCGGCGGGGCCAGCTCTATGCCATCAGGCATTTTCACTGGTAGCGGATCAAGTCTGCATCTGGATGTGACCACGGGTTGCAAGAACGTGGATTTCTGCGCCATGGGAAAACCGAGCACTTTCACAATGGGAATGATGGGAGGTTATCAGACACTGAGATTACTTTTGCAAACGGAGCTTTCCGTGCAAAGGAAATTAAGCTCTATTGTGCATCAGGCTTTCGTCAGGGGCTCCCCCTTCTTCTCTGCATAAACCCTGTGAAAAGCTCCGTCTGTGTCTGTCTGTTGGGCAGCGCCGGGCTAACACCCGGGGAAGGAGGGCTGGGCTGACGGCACTTGCTCAGTGCGACCCTGTGCTGCAGACTATCACATGCTCTAGTGGGCTTACAAGGCGACAATCAGGAGGTGGCACATTAGGTCTGATCAAGGATCAAAGTACAAATTTAGGGCGGACAGATACTGATCAAAGAGTGCAGGCGAAAATAAAGGAGTGACTCTGAGAAGACCCACTAATGTCCAGTTCTCTTTCTCTGGCCTTCTTTGACCAGCTAACCTCGGGGCAGCTGTTTTTATTATGCCCACCGTATGAATAAGTACAGAAATGACTGCGACTCAGGGGCCATCATACAGAAAGATCATTTGAAGCTGGTCATGCAGTATTATGAAGAACTCCTTTGTCTCAGAAAAAGAGAAGCGAGGAAGAGCATGCGGGTGTCCACCGGGAAGGCCGTGGAAACACTGAGCTGAGAACGAATGGCAGCAGAACACGGGACTCAGTATGGTGAAAAGTTCCTCTCTGGCTGCCCTCTCCACGGGTCTTCTCCTCCCCTGCTTCCCCCTCTCACCAGCCACACTGGCCAAGAGAAACCTTGTAGGGAAAGGTGGCAGCGTGACCCCTGGGTACTCCAGGCAGGCTTCCTGCTCTGGGGGAACTCAGGAGCGGAAAGGAGAAGCCCTGGGGGCTAGGGACAGGGGCAGGGAGGGCAGGGGACAAAGCACCCTTGGCTGAGGGTGGAGGTTCCATTCTGCTTCGCATTTTCCTGGCCGGAGAGTCTAATCTTTCCCTACCCCTGGAAAAATCTGATCTGTCGGCACACTGAGCAGAGCAGGAGGACTGAGTGCAGGTGATGGAAATGGGCTGCTGAACACGGAGGAATCTATGTCTGCGATTCAGGGCTGTAGGGCGTCTGAGAGGGGCGGAGGGAGGAGAAGGGTGGGACTTCTAATTCCCTAAGGAAGGGGGCTTCTAGCTTCACTAATTTCCCTTGTCTCTTCCAGTCACTGGCAGGTGATGGGATATAGTCCCGAAAGCCAGGCAGCTGTCACTTACTAAAAGATTTGAAAGTGCTTCAAATGCATGGATAAATGTGATGTGCTTAAGAGAAGGCTCCTGCTCGCTAGATCCTGCCACATTCACAAAGCAGGTTTTCAGCTGCGAGCCAGGGCACGGAATGGTCAGGACAGTCTGCCTAGAAACGTACTGGAACGCGGTGTTTCAACCAACCACAGTGTCAATTTCCCAGAACAACTCTGAGGACAGAGGCTCTCTTGTGGCTGGGACGATCCGTGCTATATTTATGTGTGGAGATGATGGAATAGAGTTAAAAGGCTTTGCGGGTTATCGGTCAAACTAAAAAAATCTTGTTTTAAAACCTCATAGGCATCATCTCTCTCTTTTTTTTTTTTTTCCCTATCCTGAGCTTCCACTTCTTGAAAGTCTACTATGGGGCAGATAGTGCTGGACACTGGGAATATCGAAAGGAGCTCCTGTGCCCTCAGAGCTGCTGCGAATTCCAGACACAGGGACGGGGGCTTTAATAGCGATGCACCGTTGTGTCGTGGGAGCAGGCAGACAGGGCAAGTCGTTTGGTATGGACATGAAGCAAGCTACACTGAGGAGGTGATGTGTGGGTTGGGCTTTGCAGGATTCTGAGGCGGACGGTGAAGCGGAGAAGAGCAACTCACACCAGAGGGACAGCTCAGTGTGAGGTCTGGGGGTGACAAGAGAGAAACCATGTCAGGTCATGTCGCTCTCCCACTTAAGCCCCTCAGTGATTCTCTCATTAACAACGAAAACTAAAGTCCTCACAATGCCCTAGGAAGGCCCTCGCTGATCTCCCCAGGGCCTCGCAGACCTCCTGTTCCCTCTGCTCCACCCACACTGGCCTCCCTGCTGTTTTCAGGGCCGGCCTTCCTCGAGGTCACCCTCCCAGTGAGGTCCTCCCTTGCCACTTTCCGTCCCCTTCCCAGTATTACTCTTCTCCCTGCCGGTTACCACCAGCCAATACAGAATAGAGTTTGCTTATTATCTTTGTTTATTGTCTGTCTTTTACAAGAAGAGTAAACGCTTATGAGGGCGCAAGTTTTTGTCTGCTGGTTCAGCGCACACGGCAGGTGCTCAATAAATATTTGTGGAATGACTCACAGCGTCCCGCCCCCACCCCCCCCAGGGAAAAAGTTATTAAGGGCCATGCAAACTTAAGGCTTCTGGAGTTTATCTGGAAGGAGAAGGGAAGCCACAGACGTTTTTAACCAGGAGAGCAAGATAGCTGGGTCTCTGTTTTCTGGGATAACATCCCTGGTGGTGACAGGGAAAGAATGGGTAAGGGGGCAGGAGAAACCGAGGCAGGAAGTCCCTAGAAGAGGTCACTGCAGAGCGGATGGCCTGACACAGGGCAGTGGAGGTAAAGAGGAAAAGAGGGAGGGTTTGAAAGTGCCTAACTCTGAGTGCACGCCTGAATCCCGGAAAACTCCTTTCATGGAAGTGTTGTCCTTTCTCACCTTCGGCAGTCCCTCAGTACAAAATCCAGTCTCATCTCGACACAGAGGATGGATCTGCACCTCAGCTCACGGGAAAACAAGGCCTAGAATGTGTTCGAGTGCGGCTGCTCCTGGGGAATCCGTAGAGCAGAGCTGTCCTCTGGAACTGTGTGCATCTCTGTGACACGTCTTGGAAGCAACCTTTGTCTGGGCGGGTGGAGTGCGTGCAACTCCTTTCTGCCACCTCTGTTAATCTCAGTGTCACATTTCAGTACTTTTTTCTTTGGCTCTAGGGCTGTCATTCCATTTGAGATTGTCCTTCTTCCCTTCCTTTTAGTCCATTCCTTTTACAGAACTCGCTAACTAACCAGCCGGCCCATGTGCCATTGTCTCCTCTCATGTGGTCACACATCACATGCTCCACTCTAGGCTCCTTCTCTGATTCTTACTTCTAGAACTGCTGTCATGCTGGGCAGAAATGCCGGGAAAGCTTTACGAATCCGTGGGTAAGTCACTCCCTTCCCTTGACCTCCAACCTCATCTACCAGCCAAAGGCCCTTTCCTCTGTGTGAAGGTAACGGAAGGTCATGCACGGAAGGTCATGCTCAGGTATGAAAGAATTCAGAAAAATACCGCCACCTACTGTTCTTGAAGAACGAATTACTTAAAAATAGACTAGCCCACGGAGAAATTTTTGCATGGAGATGTCAGGATGGAAGGCATGATGGGCAGGGACTGAGAGTCCGTCCCAGGGTACCCCCAACAGGCACAGGGATTTGGCATGGCAGAGAAGCAATCCCTGGGCACACACTGACTGGGCCACACCAGCAGTGAGAATGCGGAGGGGAAGGTCCTTCCTTTCACAGTGACGTCTGGTTGAAGCTTAATGACGCTGTGCCTTAGGAATAGTTATCCTTCATTAAGGTAATAGTCCTGTAATTGGAATTCTTCTGTAAAAGCCTCTCCCTCAAGAAGAGTTTGCTCTAAGATCCAGAAGTCCAATTAAATAGGATTATAACTATGTTAAAAAACAAAAACAAGAAGCCCCCATGGCTAGGAACAGGCCTGGGAACAATTTTCTGTGGCTGCTGGCTGTTTGGGGCTAAGACACAGCTCATGTCTCCTGCCCACTGACACAGCCCACCTCCCAACCCCTGCCCTCTACTGCGGACCCTCCTGGCCCCAGAGCCTCCCTGTGGCAGTGTATGAGGCCCCCATGATGATGATGATGGGCTCTGGCCAGCCTTTCCTGCTGCACATCCAGGCTTCACGCCCCCACCCTCAAATTCCTTCTCCTGTAGCTCCTTGAATGAGCTCTGCCCTCCTAGGCCTTGGCACCTTCCTATACGCCAATCTGTATCCAGGACCTTCTTCCCTCTTCCTTGACTTGCGGAAGAAACTCTGCTTGCCCTTTCCATGAAGCCTCCCAGACACAACCGGCCCTGCTACCTCACAGAAGCAGGGCGGCTCTCCCAGCCCCCCAGCACGTCAGCAGCAGCTCTGAGTATGTAACTCTGCGCAATCCAGTGGACTCAGTTCTCACCGCAGACTCCTTTGCCCCTCACAGGACTCTTGAGGGAAAGGCCCCTCTGCAGACACCCAAATCACGTGTCCCTGACCCCATTATCAGAATGAAGATTTGAGGTCCACAGGGGGTAAATTCAAGTAATTCATCCCATGAGGATGATTCCCTCTGATAATAAGTATCAGAAAACACTGATTTCTTCCTGGACATGGTACATATTTTATCTATGTGACTGTAAATCCCACGAGTGCAGGAACTAAATTTATTTGCTCATTGTTCTATATCCCCAGCAACCAAAACAGTGCCTCGCTCCAGGGCTCCAGGAAGCTTTTAATCTGTTTCCTCAAAGTGCGAATGTCTTATTTGTACTTACTTTCCAGGTAGAACAAAATGCCCGGCACAGTTCACACTCACAGACACTGAGCTAAGTGAATCTTAGTTTGAGTCACAAAACAAGGCCATTTTCCTTATGCTAAATCCAAACTTGGGCAAAGCCTCTCCTTCAGAAGCACACACCTGCCTGCCTTCTCTGGGGTCCCGGTCCCTGCCCCTTTGTCTTGGTTTCTGTATGCAACCCTGATGAACAAAAAGTGGCTTTGTGTCACTGAAAGGAAAGCCTTTGCAGAAACGCAAAACAACATTAACCTTTTCCCCTCCGTGGCATTCCACACAACGGCTGACTGTAAACCTGGAGGATCCAGGGAGAAATTTGTTCAAAATTCAGGGCCCCCCCCCCCAAAAAAAGTGCCTTCATGTCTTCAAAACCCCCAGACCTGCATTTATTTCTCCCCCGCCAAGAAGCCACCCAAAAATGCCCACGTTGCTCTCCAGGCCCCTCGGGGGCAGCCCTTCCTGCCCTGCTGGCTGGCTGCCTCCCGCGCGTCTGCCCACCCGTGCATGTGGGGACCAGCCGCCGCCAGCCCATCAATAAAACTGGCTTCCACCCACGTCGCCAAGCGCCCCGTGCTGGCGCTTCAGGGACAGGGAATTTTGTTCATTTTGTCTCGGTGCCAAGCTGGCTTTCCTAGGAGTCTCAAGGCCACGCCAACCTGAAAAAAGATCCTCTCTCCCTCTCTGCATTCTCCAAAGATGACCAGAAATAATCATAAAAAACGAACAAAGGGATTACACATTAATCTGCCCTCCCGGTCTCCTCTGACTGCAAAGATAGAATTACAAACCCAGGATTTGCAAGAGACATCAGTTCCTCATTAATCTCCACTATCTTTTTTTTTTTTTCTAAGCTCCTTTCTTAGGCAGGGAATGAGGAGGAGCTACGTTCTTTCTTCACTCAACAGTAACTGAAAAATATGTCCTTAACATTTCAGAAAGCAGATCGCCCATGTGCTATAATATAACCACTAAAGCGTGGAGGTGAAATGGCACGAGTGTCCTTTGCATCAGCATCTGTTGAAATTAATGAATTTAAGGGGGATCATCTAAATCTGTGGCTTCTTTGAGAAGCATGAATCTGACAGTCCAGAAAATTTCCAGAGCCTAAGCCTCTCCGATTTCTTTACTTTACACTTGCTTTCGTAGGGCATATTTCGACTGCTCAGATGGGCAGTGCGTGGCCCTGAAACCGCGTTTTGCAAGTGCCTCTGCTCTGTCTGGCCATCTGCGGCTGGGGCCTGCAGGGAGGGCAGGTCCTGGCATTTTCCTGCCAGGTTCACTCCATGGGTCAGTGCTACAGTGTAATCAAAAAGCAGTGGGGGCTCTTCTCCTTCTCTTCCCTGCAAGGGTCTACAAATTCTCTTTGGGTAAAGCCGTGCCAGAAACCCTGTTCCTCCTGGAGCCACAGCTGCGCGCCCCTACCCAGAGAGCACAGGCTCCACGAACTGGGGTGGGCTGCAGCACTCGTGCTAGCTGCTGTTTGCACGATTCCCGGCACGCCACACCACACGCAGCAGCTGCTTGTCTCCGTGATGCCCAAGGGGCTCCCGGTTCTGCTTTTCCCTGGCTAAATCCCTGTCCAAGTTCCTCAAACTCACGTTGGGCAGAAAGTTGAGGGGGGGGCTTGGAAGGCAAAGTGGGAAGAGAGCCTCCAATCCGAGGCCCGCCTCGGCTAGGTCCCGCTCTTACCTGGGTATGGCACTCTTCCTTTGGTGACCAGCTCTGTGAGTAAGATTCCAAAAGACCACACGTCAGACTTGATTGTGAACCTCCCATACAGGGCTGCTTCGGGGGCTGTCCACTTAATGGGGAACTTTGCACCTGCAGAAAGAACACGCGGTGACTCGGCAGGCAGAGAACATGGTCCGGGGTATGGGGCCGGGGGAGGAGCGCTAGGAAGTTCGCAAAGGAGGTGGGGAAGGCGGCAAACAAGAATGGACTTCAGTCGAGCCGCTGTGGGGTCTAGTCTTGGCTCTGGTGCCTTAAGCGAGCTCGTCTGATTTTATTTTTCCCATCAAAAGGCTGATGTTCAAAGCCCCTTAAAGTTCTGGCTTCTAGAACTTGAATCTAGGACCACACTGAATGTCACAGGACTGGTCTGATTGTGGGGCTGGCTTGTGATTTAGGAAACTACTACTACATGGTTTTTCTTTTGCTTTGAAATGATGTCATATTCTAAGTAATACATAGAGTATTATATCACAATGCTACGCTCACGAATTCTTTGGTAGAGAAGACCACAGTGTGCTTTTATGAGGTACACAGAAACCATATCCAACTACTACCATGCTTCTCCCAAAGTGAAGACAATTTGCTGTAGCCCATGTATTTGTAGAAATGAGCTCTATTTCCCAAGGCCTTCAAAACCCATGGCAGAGAAATGATTTCGCCTCTGGCTACTTCCCTCTACCTTTTCCCTCATCACTGATAGTGGCCATCTTTACTCCTGGGACAGCTTTTTCTTCTGTATTCTATGATCCCTTGCTTATCTGCCTACCTTTCTGCTACCGGTCAGAGAGCGTATTGTTTTAAAGAACAGTCTTGCTTCAGTGACTATCTTATGAGTCTGATCTCTCAAGACCAAGCAACGAATTCGTGGCCAAGTCAGTAGAATCTTTTCTTTGAAACTTCTCAGATCATTAAGAGAATCCTCTCTCTAATTCAAAAGGGAGGGTGGCGTCCACCCTGCTCTTTATAAGGCTAGATGGGTGTACAGGGAATTAAAATTGATTTCAGCAGCCTGTGTGCTCACATATGAAGCTCAGTGATTATAAAGCAGTTCCAGAAATTTCACTGAACTAAAAGAAAAACAAGGAATTTTTATTACTGATGTAAACACAATTATATATTTAAAGCATGTTAATTTTCTTAGGACCTCCTTAAAAAAAAATCATACAAAGGATGATAGAATCAGAAATTTTTGTAGTATCTTCTATGAAAAGTCATAATATGCAAAAGTGGCAAATAATTAAAATCTTTAAATTAGCATGGTTTTAATAACGAGAGGTATGATAAATTATAGCAATTAGATTTTTGTTTTAAACACAGTACATGATAATGTCTTTAGCAAATCTACCCTGGCATTTTCTGGCAATATAATTTTCCTCTCCATCTCTTTTATGCCAGTGTGAAATGAAATTTAAAAAATCCTACTATTTCATTATGTGGCATCTCACATTTACACTGGAGCAGAGAAGTTATTCTACAGTTTTCTTTTCCTTGTATGCACAGAGTTATTTTTAATTAGCTGTGTTTCTCAAGCATAATTATTTCTATCTTTTCTTAAGTGCTGCATGATTCTACACAAGGCCTGGTATTCTCTGAACAGTCGTTTTGTTTTTAAAGTTTCTTTCAAAGTGTTCTGCTGTGTGAGAACCTACCCTCGAGCATTCTGTTCACGCAGCTTTGGACTCTGAGCCGCTGGGATTAATGTGATAGATTTTCTTCAGTGTCGAGAACAGACTTTGCCCTGGACCAGACCTCAGCTGGAGTTCTCTTATTTCGGAGAATTAAAGGTATATTAAATTCATTCCTATTTAAACTATCTCTTGAGCCAAATGGCTTGGAAATCGATGTCCATCTCGAAAGCAAAAAGAACTTTCTTTTCTCCCCTATGCAGACACAAATCCTGTAAATAAAATTATGAGCAAAAGGAGCCTTTCTTCCCACTTTGGAATCATTTAACGTTCATGCAGGGTTGTGTGTGTGTGTGTGTGCGTTTCTGAAAAGAAACTGTTCAAAATTTGGATAAAGTCATTTTGGATTTTCTGAGAGAAGACTTCGTAATCTGAGGTTAACAAAATCCCAAACAAATGTCAATATCTCGGCCCGTTGTGCTAGTCAGCTTTATCGTTTTCTCATGACATCATCTGCAACAAGAATTCTAATATGTAAACCTTGAACAAATACATTCAAATGAAGGCTGTAAAAGATCTATGATAGGAAACCATTTGCGGATATGTGCTTTGAGACTTATTAGCAGGAGCTTTCCTAAATAAATTTATTTTGCGTTAGTTTTCTTTCTAAAATAAGCAATATATTGCTTTTCGGTAGAAAAAGAAAGAATGCCTTTGTCCAATTTCTCCTACTTCTTTTCAGCCTTGAAACAGCAGCCACTGTTGACAAAAGAAGCTTCTGTAAAGATAACTCATATTTTCCTTCTCACGGCAGAAAAAAGGTTAATAAATTAAAGCAGCGATAATCTGTTAATCATTAACTACATTTCAACAAAAGAACTGATGGATGTCCTCTCACTCATCTCATTACCTCTACTTCCCCTTGCCTTGGTTTCCTGCCTCCTGGGGGTACAGATGCAGCTTCAAATGGTTTGTGGCGGGGGTAGAGGGTGGGGGGGGGGCAGTGGGGTCTCTGTCCAGGGCCGGGCAGGTTGCACGCTGCAAACCCCCATCTATGAGAACAGCATCCCTGGGGCTGTCCGGAATACCACCTACACATCCGCACAGGCGCCCCGGCGGGGGGACTGTGCGGGTTCTTGCCTCCAGTGAAGTCAAGACAGCTCAGAAACCTGGAAGGAAGGATCTCCTGGGTGTAAACACTGCCTTTCCTTTGAAAATAAAGTTCTGCCTCCTCATATTTTTTTGAAGTTATCATGACAGGCAGTGAAAGTCAGGATCAAAGTTGTTTCCTAGGCAGTATGGATTTGTAGAGAAAAGGAGACAGGGTCCAGAGGCCTCTACTACAATGAACTTGGCCCTACTGTGTAACCAGCCGATTTGCAATTCTTGAAATTCTCTGGTTTGGGAGCAGGATTCCGAGGCCAACACAATTTCCCCTCCTTTGAATCTTATCAGGGGAAACGTAGCCAAACACAGATTATCTGTAGGTAGGATAATCTTTGTCACTGGTGCCATGGGCTTTGGAGGACACAGGAGCTCAGTGAACTTCTTCAATGTTTGGATGACCCCCCAAATAAAGGGATTTTCATCACTCTAGCATTGATTTCTGACTAAGTTACTTTGATAGTTCAGGGTTCTTTGAGGCCAACAGACAGAGGCCGTACGTGATACATATGCATTTAATGCACAGACTTGAAAGCTCTTTCCACTGTTTTCCAGGCAGCGTCTGTAGATTTTGGACTTGCCAGGGGAAAGGCCTTGCAGAAAGCCTGACTCGGTGCTGTCACGGAGACCCAGTCCCTTCATCGCTGTCTGGACTTGCATCATTTACCTTCCTGTAATCCTAGTGAGGGCCAGCAAGACCAAGGCTGAGCCATTTTCTGTAGAGTAAACATGCTGGTCCCCGACATCTCCATCGTGTTTCTCCAGGTTTCACTGAGAAGTGAACTCAGCTGTCATGAGCTCTGTGTGACATGGGGGAGGGTACTCCCTCTCTTGGCTCCAACCGCTCTCCTGACTCCCATGTCACCTGCGTTTGGTCACCCGATGGGCCCTCCCTCCTGAATTCCTGACCTGTTCCCTTTGCTGAAGTCCCTACCCCACAGCTAACTCCTGCTCCTTTGCTCTTAGCCTAAATGTTATATGCATGGGCAGCCTTCACTTGATCACTAGGACCGGGGCTCGTCCCTAGCGCTGTGCCCCAGAGCCTCTGGTTCTTTGGGGCCACTACTATTCAAGGGCAGATGAATACATCAGTCGTTTGAAGCATGCCTCTCTCAAGAGACAGAGACTGTCCTCGAGGGGCAGGAGCATGTCTTTCTGGACGGCCACCTTATCTCCAGTTCCGAGACCAGTGCCCGGTGCACAGAAGAAACCAGAGAAAGCTGTGTTGAATGACAGAGGAACTGGACAGCTGCTTCGCCCTTCCAGGCAGAACCACCACAGCCCCTCAGGAGGCTTGTTATTAGTTCCCTGATCTCCAGCGGGTCCTCTCCTTGTCCTCAATGACCAGTGTCACCGTCTGCCACCATCTGGATGCCCTCATAAGGCTCAGCAGTGCCGACTGCAGTAGAAGAACATCTGTCACACATGCTACTTAGAAACACCGGGAAAACCCTGTGTTTTTCCTGTCAAATGAAGTGTGGAGTGAATCCGAGGTGGAAGGAGCCCCAGACTTTGCTAGGTGAGGAGTGGGGGGCCTAGAGCCTAGAGCAGTAGCTGGGGGTGGGGGCTTATCTCAGCAGAAAACCTAAGTAGTCAGAGGCCTGGGAAGTGTTCACAGCAAAACAAAGTGGAAAATCCTTTTCTGAATAGAACGAGATGAAATAGGTAACTGGACGCCAAGCACTCACGCCTCCCCCCACCCCACCCCCAGACCCCATCTTTCTCCGGTACAATAAAGTTAACAGTCATCCAGGCTATAGGGAGGGAAAAGAGAGGGCTGTGACTATATCCAGTTGTCAACATTTGCCCACACAGCAGCATCAAGCCCCCACTACCCTGGCTGGTTTTGTTCTCTGTCGTTTCCTACCGTCAGTTTTTCTGGGTTTTCCCCTCGTGCCTGGCCCCATACCTGGTGCTAGGCACGCAGCAGTGAGCGCAACCCCTGGCTCTCATGGAGCTCGCAGCTCAGACTGGGATGGAGAGAAAGCAGATGAGGGGCCGTTATACATGCCAGGCAGTGACAGATGCTATAAAGAAGAACGAAATGGGCTACAAGGACAGATTTTTATGGGGCTTTGCAAGCCCCACTAGAGTCTTTGGATCGTATCCTATGTGTGATGGGAAGCCACTGGGGCTTGTGAGCAGAACAGGATGACATCCCACCTCATTCTTTCTCCTTGTCTTTCAAGTGTGGAAGATGACATATCGTTACCTTGAGAACGATTTATGATGAGAAAGAACGTGTAAAGCATTTTGACTTTTCAACACTCTTGAGAAGCATCATGACATTTCAAGACCCACGGGTGACTCTTAGCAACGAGCATTGGGTAGATTATGCTTCTGTTGTCACTCCTGACGTCATGTTTGTTTAACTCGTGGACCTAGTCACATTTGTGCTATTTTAGCACACTGTTCAGTATGAATAATACTAATAATCTCAGTAACAAAGGAGTAAAACTTAGCATACTCTAACACTTTGCAAAGCTCAAGCATTTCTATTGGAAATGAATTAATTATCTTCGCTGAGTTTATTCTTTCCTGACGTCCTTCCTTCCTTTCCAGACTTTCTTGTGTTTCTGCTTTAGCCTCTTCATCCTTCACTTGATAATTGCGAGCGTCTGAGAGGCTCCAGTGCTGGGACACTCTCCTCTCTACTTACTCCCCTGGGAGATACACCCTCTCTCAGGACTACCCCTGCCTACCATCTCCCTGTGAATAGGCCTGGAAACACAGCACAGACTCTGTTTCTCCTCCGGAAGTCCCAGTTCTTGATTTGCCTCTAGGGTGTCCCACCCTTTTCTCAAATGTGGCAACTATGAATCTAAATTCATTATTTTACTAAGTCATCTTACTATGAATAAGACATTATGAAGGAGATTCTTGTACTAGGTGGAAAATGTTACAAAACGACAGATGACTTAAATGACTAAATGACTTGAATATTTTAGGATGCAAATGGAGTACTTTTTAAAAAAATATCCCTTTTCTGGGGGTCAGATCATCATTCTACCAGGTTTCAAAGTGGGGAAATCTGGCTGGAACTTCTCCCTCTCCTCAAACCTCCAAGCTCCAAGCTAACCCACCATCAAGGTTTCTTTTCTCCCTCTCTCTCTCTTTTTTTAAGTAATCTCTGTGCCCAAAGTGGGGCTCAAGTTCATGACCCTGAGATCAAGAGTCATATGCTCTACTGACTGAGCAGGCCAGGTGCCCCATATCACCAAGGCTTCCTGTTTCTCTCTTTGACATGTCTCTCCCATTTGCCCTTTCTTGTTTAAGCTCTTTGCTGAAACTTGGCTTGGGTCCTTGTCCCCCTGATCAGTCCTCCTGTCTCGGTTCCTGGATTGTGCCCTGCCTTTGGCTCACTGTCCTTCCAACAGGTCACTTAAGCCTCAGTTCCCCAATGCTCCCCTCACCAATCTCAGAGTGGGCCCCCCCACTGCCTCAAGGCAAAATCCCCGGCCTGGTTTTCACACCTACGTATCTAATCAGTTCAGCTCTTGCAACCCCAAACACATCTTCTCCTCTGCTTTGCTTTTCCAGAACCTGTATCCTGCCCTTGGTGTAGCCAGACCTGCTTCTTCTTAGCTTGTTCTAAACATCTTCTTTCCTCACCTGCTCAGCGGAAGCCTACTCATCTCAAGTCCACCTTCCTCACAAAGTCATCTGTGATTACCTCAGCCTTCATTAATCCCTCCAATGCACTCGGAGCCAATCTTACAAACCATAGTTTAACGCTTGACAGTAGTAGGCATAACAATAGCTACATACAGACTGAGCGCTTGCTCAGTGTCAGGCATTATGCTAAGTACTTTCCACGCAGGAGGCAGATGTCATTAATAGTCCTGTCCTCCACATGAGAACAGTGAACACAGAGAGGGAAAATGATAGGCCAAAGAACAAGTGGTAATGGTGGAACTGGGATTTGAACCAAGAGCTTCAACGCCATATCCCTTGCTGCTGTGCCCAGTCCCCGACATGTCTTTCTGCTAGTTCTGCTGGCATTAATTTTTATCTTCTTAAGTAGAATGTACATCCTTCGAGGTTGGAGACCATGTTCTGTACTTCTCTTCCTTGACAGTACCTTGCCTAAGGCTGCTTAAAGGGCAGCTGTTCACCAAATCTTTAACTGGCTAATGGCAATTTGTCCTAGCCATTTGTCCAACGCTGCGATGGCCAAACTCTCTTCCTTTACACAGATTTAATCAAACCAGAAGAAGGAAAGAGTGAACACATAGCAGTGTAATGAACTAATAATTGTTTTCACTGTTAGTGTAATAGGAATAAAATCATCGCTACCATACTCTGGGGTGGTCTGACAGAATGCTCTTGGTTTTTAAGTGAAAACAGGAAGACCAGTTAAATTCATTAAGTCAGGACGGTTCATCCCAACCCCCAGGATCCATTCCAGTTAATGGAGGTCCTATATCCCTAATGGCCAGGCAAGCTGTTTTCTTTGCTTCGAGTGGAAACAGTTCTCATCTGATTTGGTTACTCACCACACTTTATGCATCTTCATGCATTAAGATGATGGCAGTGGCGTGGGAGATAGTCAAATGAAAATGGCTGAGACTTCCACTCCCACATCTACCTCCTGCACTGTGCATGTGAGGTGGCCAGGAATCAAAGAGAAAATGCTCTTAAGTGACAGTGCAAAGGGGCCCACCCCCGGGCTGTGCTGCTGAGGGCTCATTTGTGATGGCCGTTGACGAAAGGAGCTCTCCGAGCCAGCGGATCTGGGCTTGCACGTTCGATTTGCTGGATGGCCACTTAAAACCTCCCCCAGCCTCAGTCTCCGTGTCTGTAAACTGAGATGATGATACCCTCATGAGCTTGTGTTGAGAATTATAAATAATGTAAGGGGTTCAGCACAGCTTCTGGCACCTTGTGACAGCTGCTTAAATGCCAAGCATTATTCTATTTGGACAGTAACACAAAGGCACTGAGTTGAGTCAGGTTAGCCAAGGCTCTCCAAACTTTGAGAGCGGGAAAGAGCATGAAGAAAACCCAGGGAGCTCATCCCTCAATTACTGACAGCTTACCGAGCATCCTGTTAGCCCCAGGCACAGGGGGAGGGCCTCCTGAGAAAACCAAGCGTGGGTGCACTTCCTGCCATAAGCCTTTCCAGGCAGCTGGAGAGACAGAGCTCACAGGCAAACCCAACAGACAGCTAAATAGATGGCGGCATTGATTTTAGGAAAAAAGGGGCTCAGGAGAGAGGAAAAGAGAACATGCACAGGGAGTAAGGGCTCTGGATAGAGGTGGCCAAACTGAAATGCTGCAGTGTGACCCTGTAGTTCTCCTGGGAGGGGCTTGGCTGGAGGCCAGGACAGGCCTGGGAGGTGCGGGGTAGGGAGGGAAGGGGGGGTGGATAGCCAGTTCACATCATTGGGGGTGGGGCCAGCTCACGTTATTGGCTCTTGGAGAGCTGGGCTGTCAAACCTTTTTTTCCTCCCCTGTGACCAGGCCAATTCCATAGTCCTGTCTCAGAAACCATCCCCTCTGGCAAAAAAACTGGGCCAAGGTGGAGGAGGCAAAGCCAGCGTGGAATAAAAGCAGCCAAATCCTTCCTACAGAGACTACAGTGGTGCCCTGATAGCATTTTCAAGGCGGGGGGGGGGGGGGGGGGGAGGCATTCGCCTCAATAAAAGACGCTGTTTTTCTGAATTAAAGATCCATCCAGGGTCCCCTTTAATTAGAAAGCCACAAACGCTGCAAATTATTACATCCAAAATTAAATAATGTGCAGTGCTTTGACTTTCAAGTTACCCTCTGGAATAAAGGGAAAGAAATTGCACGCCAGGCCAACAACAGGAAGCTGACTGCGTTGGCTGGGAGGGGTGACAAGGCAGGACCGGGAAGGGATATCCTGGAGAAGCGGCAAAATCAAAGCTGACCTGCCCTGGAACTCTGTGGTGATTCAAACAAAACAATGATTTCAAACCCAATAAAACCACGCAAAGCAAAAACCCAGATTTTTCACACTAGGCCAAAGGAATGACTTTCGTATTTCCCAAACATGTCTGGAGTAAGACAACTGTGTGTTTTCCAGTTGTTCCTGGTGACGCATTCTGTTGAAATTTCTACTTTTAAGTTCGTAAGATTTTAGCACCATGTTTTAAGAGTAAAAGTAAAGGGGAGGTACAGGGCACAATGAAGTCACGGGATGTTTCATCTGAAATGTATCATGGAGAGCCGGGATCTGAGGAGGAGGGGGAGTGCTGTCCCATCGGGGAAGTGGGTGGAGGAAGAACAAATTCGGCCAAGGAAGAGAAGAACCAAGGGCCAGAGGCAGGGCCTGGACACACTACACAGGCAAGAACCGATGAGCGGGATGCAGATCCAAAGTCTGGCATGGCCGACTCCCTGGCAGGGATGCTCAGGCTGAGAGCGGTGAGGAAAGTCACAAGGGAGGCCCAGAATGGAGGACCAGGTGGAGAAGGGGGCAAGGTCCACCGGTGGGTATTGAACACCGAATCAGAACACCCAGCCGCCAGGGAGAACAGGGGATGAGACTGCAGCCAGGGCACGAGGCCCGACATCCTGGAGCCGAGGAAGGGCAGGCAGGAGGTGAACAGGGAGGGGCAGCGCAGTCTCATGGGGGAAAAGAACAGAAAGCCAGCTGGGACACTTCTGCGATCCGTGGGGGAGCCAGCAGGTGAGGGGAGGCTGCTCTGGCAGCTTGTCTCTCCACCACCCTTCCCCATGGTGACCACTGGCAACCCAAGAGAACTCTCCCCGGCAGCATTAAGGACCAGAATGCACTAGCATCTCCTGAAATCACGGGTATCGGTCCCTTTCCTTTCAGGAAGGAAATGGAAGAACCACCCAGACGACTTTGCTTGTAGACTGCACTGTGGGAGGTTTAAGTGGTTCTCTTGGGTAGAAGTGGGTAAAGGAGAAATCTTGCTGGCTGTTCTGGAACTATTCCAGAACCAAGGGCCCTTTCAGCTTTCCAAGAGCCAAAAGAGAAGCAAAATCAGAGTAAAGAATCTGATTCACAGTCCCAGTCGGATGGACACTACCTTTGCGGACATTCATCCAGAATAACAGACAAGAAAGCGGTGTGTCGGGCTTTCTAGCCGTGTGGATACTGCTGTTCAGGGTGGTGGGAACTCAGACCTAAATAGTAAATGGGTGTCTGGGGATGCAGATTAACACAAATTATTCCAGGAATCCAGCTGCCCTCAGAAGGAGCAGCAGGCCTGGTTCAGTCTGACATCATGCCGCAAAGCATGCTGGGCGGAAAGGACAAGCACTGGGGTTGGGGAACTGCGAGGGAACAGCTGGTGGTCATATTGAGGCTTTGGTGGGAGTCAGCAAGAAATCAAAGGAAGAGAGGATATGCAGAAGACAATAACCACGTTGGGGCTGCTTTTTCCAACTGCCCCCACACACTGCCTGTGCCACGGGGGAGACCGGCCTGATGTTGCTGTGTGCCTGCCTTCAGCTGCAAGAAATGGAAGCTTCCAAATGTGGGGCAGTTTTCATCAGCACTGCCTGCCCCTGATTATCCAGCTGATGCAAATGAAGGAGTTCCTCCTGCCAGCAGAGCAAGATGAGGAAGCCAAGTGACAGTTTTGATGTTTGATGGCAGTCTGCAGTTCCTATTTACACACTTTAAAATCACAGAGGGTGACCATCTGCTTCCTTCTTGCTGATTACTAAGAAACATGGGAGGCACAGACCAAGGACATGCTCTTGACCATTCAGAAACAACCGCCAAATTGCTCTGCCCAAGACAGCACAAAGGAGAAAGACACCCACGCAGAGCAGAGCACGTGACTGCCCAGTGCAGATAAAGAGGAAAGCTATTCAGAGGAGCAGGCTGTCAGGGATCAGGGCTTACAGCGGTCCCATCTGTTTCCCCCGGGCTGTCAGGGTGGGGAAGGAGTGAGTCCACCTCCTTCCTGTAGTTCTAATCTTAAAAGGGAGTCTGGGGTAGGCAGGGGTGAGGTAGTCTCTTTCTTTTCACTGTGATCTCTGGCTTTCCGCGTGTTCTTTCTGTGCGGAAAATGGATGGTGTGCACAATTCATTTCGCTTTCCCGGGCAGAATGACCCACCCTCCCTGGCGGTCAACGGGGCCCCGCAGCTCCAGGGTGGCTCGGCAGATAAACAAAGCATCCCTTTGGAAAGGCCACGGAAGCCCAGCCCAGGGCGGGAAGCCGCAGAATATCAATGAAAGTGCTTTTCTGCCTAGTGATGGAAGCGTACCAAACTGGGGACCGGGGAGGCCGGATCAGAACCAGGCTCGGTTCTGGCATACACCCCACGAGCTCAGCGGGAGGGCTGGCTTCCACCAGGCTGAGGGCAGGACATTCTGCCCCCACCACGGAGGTTCCCCAGGCTCTCACCAGACAGTCCCTCGGGGCAGACTGTAAACTCTGGGGGCCGGAGGGTCAGTCCAAACAAACGAGTTTCCTGCTCTGTACTTAAAACAATGGCTGCTTTGGAAAGGGTTTGCTTTTCGTCAAAGGATGGTTTGCTTCTTTAGTATGGGAAGAATTAGATGAAGTCCAATGATGAAAAGGGTTTCCCTCCTACCTCCCCTTCCCTGACATTTGCTGTTCAGGTCACAGAACACTGTGTGGGAATTGCAATGCTGTTGTTGACAGAGAACAAGAAACGCATGTGCCGACAGGGGCAGAGGGAGGGCATCTCAGGGCGAGATCAGCCTTGATGTGCCACCGGATTAGAGGCCTTGGATGAGGCTGATTAATAATTCTGCAGAAGCCCTTGAGCTGGAAAGCTGGCGTTCTGAGTCTGATAATCCCCAGTCATTGTAATACAAAGGAAGGACAGAAATTGAATTCACAGTTCTGAATTGCTGAAATTCAGAATTTGAAAGAAACAGGGATAGCTTCTTCCTGACTGTGTTTGTCAACCTAGCTGCCTCCTTGTTTGTGTTAAATGGCTACTGTGCTTTTTGAATCCAAAATCTGATTATATTTAATTAGTACAGGCATCTGGGATTTCTAATACACAAAGAGTTATTAAAGTAACAAATCTTTCTAAAATATGTTCACCATGAAAGAATGTGTTAATTTATGCAGTAACAATTTTTTAACATGAAATAATTAACATGAAAACTGCAACAATTATGAATTCTTCGCAGTCTAATTTATACGTGAATTTTCCTCCAGATACTAATCTATTCAACCTAAATCTGCAATACTGGGAGTATTTGAACAGACGCATTTTTCTTCTTCTATTTAATACACAAGCCTAAACTCACAGCAGGTCTTATATAAAGTCACGGAAGCCCCGGTTTCTACACACATTCCCAAGATCCAAAGATTAAATTGCCTTGACATTTACTTCCCCAACAACAAGCCGGTCATTAACTTAGACCTTAAAAAAAAAAAGCCAACCAACACACAGAGCTACTCTTATGTTCCTGTCTTTGTGATGATTCAGATCAGGAGAGGAGAGGGTTAAATAGGCAAATTGGCAGGTGACCTGGCTGGAAGCTGTCAGGGACAGACCAAGGGGCGTGTGTGTGTGTGTGTGTGTGTGTGTGTGTGTGTGTGTGTGTGTGTAAGCGTGTATGGGAGGGGCAAGGAGGAAGGAGGGACGTGGTGTGAGACACACACAAACAGCTTGATCAACCCACTGGATCAGTAGTAGTGGTATTACTATCACTGCTACTATGACTATACAGCTATCAGTTCAGCATTTGCTGTGTATTAAGTGCTTTACAGACATTCCCAGGAAAGCCATCCAACAATTCTGTGATGTAGATAACTATTATTATCCCTGTTGTCGGAGGAGGGAAGGAAGGCTCAGAGAGGTTAAGAAACTTGTCCAGAGTTTATAGCTAATTAGCAGCGATGCTAAGATTCACACCAAGATCATCAGATTTCATGTGTCTTAACCAATTCTTAACCAATTCAGAGAGAGAGAGAGAGAGAGAGAGAGTGTGTATGTGTGCGCGCGCGCGCGTGTGCATGCGTGTGTAGGAAAGTGGGGTCTGGCTATCCAGAACGATGTGACACTAAGTGCTACTGGGAGCAGTGGGAAGGAGTGATGAACACCAACAGCTTCTTCTCTGACCTTCCCAACCACCTGCAAGGTGACCAATACCAACCCTCATCCAAGGGTGAGAAAGCTGAGGCTCCCAGAGGTGAGAGATTCTGCAAAGTCCATGAGCAGGAAGTGGCAGAGCCAGGATTTGAGCCCAGACCTCCTAGCTCCAAAGCTCCTGTGCTTTCCATTACCCCAAAGACAGTCTCACTGTGTGCAGGGAGTGCTGCTGTAGCAAACCGTCCTCATGGTATCCGATGCCCGGAGAGGGCTGTGCCCAGTGCCCAGGGCGCAGGAGAGCACGCCTGGGAAGAGTGAGTAGACGTGACAGTGATTTGGGCTGTTTTCACTGCCGTAAACAGATACCTGTTAAACACCTACTAGGTGCTCTGTGCTGATCTTCAGGCCAAATGCTCTAGAGAAGCAGCGAGACTGGGTCCAGAGACACTTGGGAGAATTGCTCCAACAGTGCACGTGTGTGTGTGCACTGTGTGTGTGTGTGCTCGCGCATGTGCGTGCACGACCATCAGGGGCACTGCTGGGAATGCCCCACCAGACGCCCAGCTGGCAGAAGAAAATAAGGAAAAGCGACAGAGGCGGCCTGGAGGCAGGGGTGGTTCTCAGCAGGGAAGGCCAAGTGCAAGAAAAAGGAAAGTCTGCTGGCATCTCTGGTTGGCTGTGTCAGGTTGGAGGGGCCCTCGGGGCAGGCAGGTAATACAGAGCCATGGCTGCGCAGACAAACTGAGTGCCCAAACGGTCCTGCCCAGAAAATCAACTAGTTTTGTTTTTTTTCTCTTTGGAAAGACTGACTCTTCTTTACTGATTAGCTGGCCTTTTTTTTTTTTTTTTTTAAACATTTTGTTTTTAGGTAAGAAAGATACTTTTCAAGGACAATATACATCAAACACAAAAACTTCAGGTCCATAGGAATGGTTTTTATATTCCACAACCCTCAAAGAGATTTTACAGACGGCTCGTGTAGTCCTGCACTAATTATGTGAGGTAATTATTTTCATGTATCCATTTCCCAGATGCTATAACTGAGGCTCACAAAGGTCAAGTGATTCAAGTGATTGGTAAGTGATACAGTTAGTTTGAACCCAGGCCTTGTAACTTCGACTCCTAGGCTGCGCAGTCTCACTGGTCCCGTCCGCGGCCTGGAGGGAGGTACACCACCAGCAAATAACACAGTAACCCCATACTAGACCTTTAAAGATATGCCCACAAAGTCCGTGGGCAGGATCTACAAATGCTAATGAGGTCTATAGAACTAATGGTTCTATTTATTTATTTATTTTTCCAAAGATTATTTTGTTTATTTGAGAGAGAGAAAGAGAGAGAGTGAGTGCGCATGCACAGGCACAAGCAGGGGGAGGGGCACAAGGAGAGGAAGAAGCAGACTCCCCGCTGAGCAGGGGCCCTATGCGGGACCTGGGGATCATGCCCTGAGCCGAAGGCAGATGCTTAACCGACTGAGCCACCCAGTTTTTAAAATTTATTTTTAAAGATTTATGTATTTATGTGAGAGAGAGAGTGAGCATGAGCAGAAGCAGGGGAGGAGAGGGAGACTCTCAAGCAGACTCTGTGCTGAGCCTCGAGGCCCACACGGGGCTCGATCTCATGAACTTGAGGTGATGACTTGAGCTAAAACCGAGAGTCGGACGTTTAACCGACTGTGCCACCCAGGGGCCCCTAATGGTTCTATTCCTGGGATTATCCAAGAGATAGGAGGACATCTGTCTACCACCACGGCAGCTTAATTCATAATGGCCCCAAATCAGAAAGGCCAGTGGAAGAGAGAAGCGATGCGTCTGTAGAGTAGAAGCAACAAGGATGAAGCCCAGAGACACGATGGTGGGGAAGCCAGACGCGGGGGAGTGAGACTCTGGGACTGGTGTTTATGAAGCTCCACTGCCAGCAGAAGGAGCTCTGCTGACAGCAGTGGGGACAGTGGCTACCCGCTTGGGCGCTACCGGCTGGACGGGGCTGGCGGTGGACTTCTGGGGCGCTGGCAGTGCTTGTGTCTTCATCACAGGTGGTTTCAGAGGCAAACCAATATGCAAAAACTTCCTGAGTTGGACATTTCAGATTTACTCATTTTATTGTACGTATGTTATGGCTAAATAAAAAATAAATGTCCACAAAAGCAAGTTGTTTTTATCCACAAGCCAAGTCTACCCGAACTTGTTAGGTTTAAATCAAGGGCTAGTCAGTGCTGGGCTTCCTGAAAGCTTATGAAGAAAAACATGGAGTTGATCAAGAATCCTCCCCAATTCCTGTGTGTTTGTGTGAGCTCTGAAGGAACTGACGGTTGGAGGGGCTGGGAGTCTTAGAGAGAAAGGCCTGGAGACAGCTGCCCCTGCTGGTGGTTATGGGAGGAGGAGAGATGTGGACGTGTGAGGACAGACAGACAGACAGACAGCAGAGCCTCGGGATGCCCACGGCACGGGCAGGGCTGGGGTCGTCTCTGCTGATGCTGGGGTAGGGAGGTGGCTGAGGGTGGACCTCAGGCGATGGTGCAAGTCGGGGGCAGAGGCCAGCGTAAGTGGCAAGACAGGGAGCGGGGGGAGGTGCTGGGAGGTGAGCACCGCGGCAGCGGCACCCGGTGAGGGCTTGGACGCTGCACTGGGACGTACCATCACAACCACCTCAAGTTCCGCAAACCAAAGCCAAACTCACCCTCTTCCTCTGAAAATGAGCTCTTTTTCCCGGACTCCCTCATTTCTGTTGCTGGCAAGTCCATTCTCCTGACACGTGCATTTGACTATGTGGACATTATCTTTGCTTCCTCTCTCCCTTTCCAGCACAGTGTTTGAGCCTTTCCATTGGGTCTAGAGTCCAGTCTTGTGCGTGTTTATTCCCCAAGGACTGTCTTGTGCAGGATGCCAACAGGAGCATTTATTTACAACCTGCCATGTTCTGGGCACTGTGCTAAGCACTTTGCATGTATGGTTTTTTGTTATCTTGGCAAAAATTAAAGCACGAAGCAGGTAAAATATATTTCCACCTTACAGAGACGCAAACTGAGGTGTAGAAAAACTCAATAACTTGGCCAAGGCCCCAGGCAATGGATTTATGTGGCTTTGGCGCTGCTCCTGTGTGCCCCTCTGCACGCCTGCAGACCTCCCCAGTGCAATCTCAGGCTTCCTGAGATCTGTTGCTCCTAGCAAAGTCCCTTTCCCAGACAAGGCATTCAAATAACTAATGCTGGCATCACTCCGACACCCTGATTGGACAGAATTTAGCAATGTGCTTATGACTACAGAAGATCTGCTGTGACGGAGGGAGGCGTACAGGTATTAGAGAGCAATACCAAATAATTTCGAGTTGCCTCTAGAAGGCTGTTGGCAGAGGACCACCCTCACAGGCTCTGACCCTGGTCTTGACCTTCTCCCTGACACGGCTTCTGCTTACAGTCCAGCGGAGTAGGGGGTGGTAAGAGGAAAGGAACGCAGGAAGCGCTGTTTAACACATGTCCAAATTTCAATTCTACTTGTGCCCTGGGAAATATCACTGGATCCACCCCCGACAAGACATTTCAGTGTTCCCTTAGATGGGAAACCTACAGCTGTGTTGAAAAACAACTGTCCCCAAATACCTGTGTTTGGTCCTTGCTTCTCAATACTGCCCACACTTCCATGATCAAGATTGATCCTGGCCGTGGCCTGTGGGTATCATAAAACCCGACTTGAAAATATTAGCCAGCACATGGACCAGCTGTGTGGAGGAGCTGGTTAATCCCAGCAGGAACGTTAGCACGCGGCTCGCATGCCATCTGCAGAGCACACGAGAAGATAACACACCGACCGGGCCCTTTCTGCCTCGTAAAGAGGCCAGGGCAGGCCAGGCCCTCGGGAAGAATTTTGTAAACAGCTGGGTTGTCCCAGAGCTGGAAAATAAAGCTCTTCCAAACTCCCTCACACGTGCCCATCAGAAGCTCCCCCTTAAAGACTTTCCCAGAAAATAAAGGGAAAAAGGGACTCACGTCTAATCTTAGTTTTTCGTTTTTATTTTTGCAATGACTGTCTTGATGAGAGGCGGTCAGTACAGCTGACGAGAGCAGAAGCAACAGTGCTGGCCGTACCTGGACTCAAATCCTGCCTCGGCCCTTTTCCTAACTGTGACTTTGTGCAAGTTACCTAACCCCTGAGTCTATTTCTATCCGTTCCCTCCACACTCTTCACAGTGACCCTCTCAGTAGGGTATCCTGGCTCTCGGTAGGTATCCTGTAAATGCCCCAGTTCCTTCCTCTCCCTCTCCTGCAGGAGACCATTTCTTTAATTCTCCTTGCAAATCCTGGAGCCCCACAGCCTTTGTTTTTCCCCACGTTCAGTTCTCCACATCATTTACTTCTCCTTATTATCTCCAGTGCTTAGCACAGATGTGGAGATATTTGTGAAAGAGAAGAGAGAAGCAAAAAGAGTTTTAAGAGGGATGGGCGGGCCTCTCTATTCGGAAGTTGAGCAAAGGAAACACTGTACAAAGGGTAGGAAGCCGATCCTTCAAAAGGTGTCAGGGCAGCAGGTGGGGCGGTGACGGTGGGGGTGAGGAAGCCACCAGAAGGGGGATGGGGACAGCCGGTGGGAGACGACGGTGGGATGTGAAGGCCAGGGCCGAGGGTGGCCAGTGTGGCCCCGCTCCACAGAAGCATGCCTGCAGGGAAACGGGTGAGGGGCTCTCACATGCCTTCCCCTCCGGTGCCAGGCACCCAGGGCCACAGCCAAAGGACCCCACTCCATGAACTAAACCTCTAGCCCTGTCCGCAGTGCCTCTGTTCACATCCTGGGTTTCTGCCCTGCAACCTTCTGGATGGTTCAAGGCCAGAATTTGTTACCACAAATTCTGTAGAGTCCAGAGTCTGGGGGAAGGGGAGGGACAAATCCTGGATGGCCCCATCTGGCATCCGGACTCAACTCACGCACACGGGGATGCTTTCGCGACCGTCTGCCGAGACGGACCCCGATCTCGCCCCGTCCCGAATCAAATATTCATGTCTCCAAACCTTCACCTGCTCCCCATCCTCTGGGTCGGGACGTGATGGGTTTGTTGCGGAGTGAACTCTCTTTGAGGGCCAGGTCTCAGGCCCTCTCAGCTTGCCTTGACTCAAAATCACATCCACATTTCTCTCTGGACGGCCAGCGCCAATCGCAGCTGCCCGTGTGCCTTTGATTAGGGACAAGGCCTGCCATCTGGCTCCGCAGTAGTGTGTGTGTGTGTGTGTGTGTGTGTGTGTGTGTGTGTGTGGGCATGCGGGCGGTGTAGGCATTTGGCTCCAGGACAGGAACTGTGAAGTGTTGGGAACATTCAAATAGCCGAGCTGTCTGACCAACATGTGACTGAGCATTTGGACGGTAACTGCATGAGCCAGGGTCTTCGTTTAACCATTCCCCCCATCACTCGAGACTGCTGAGAACGATGAGGGAAGAACAGGCATGAAATGAAAGAATTTAAGAAGAAAGAAAGGATCAGAATTCCAGGGTGGCCCTTCTAAAACTCAGTAGAAAGCATTGCCCTGTAATATGTCCTTGTCACCACTCAGCCCTGCTCAGAAGGCCTAGGCATGCTTAAGAGCAGCAGCCACGACCCCCACCCCCCACCTCCTTCAGACTCGAGCATTACAGGAGACACGAGTTCTACAGGAGAAGCATACATTCGACTGGCACACTTAATTCCACACACCTACCTGCTGACCGCTGTGCGCAGATCCGGGATGGTAGAAAATAACCCTGGGAATTCCCTCCCTGGCGCTGGGTGCTCTCAAAGCAGCCAAAAAGCTCCCCACTGGAGTGGCTGCTGGTTTGGGATGTGTTTGACCTACAGTCTGATTTCTACAAATCTCTGGGGGAGGGAGAAGGGAGGCAGATGACCTAGAGGGGGGTTGGCTGCTTGGGGGACACCATTATTTTCTATCCTTCTTCTAGATCCCTTTTCTGCTCTCTCCTGGCTCTGGACCCAGCTGGACTCACCAGTGGACTCCTCTAAGCTTGGGCTTCCCTCTAGGTTGGGCAGGACATCTGGAAGAGGCCCAAAGAGTGAGCTTGGGTACAAATCACCGGACCCATGCCTGGCCTTTCTCTGCCAAATGTGGCCTCTTGCTCTTAGCTCTGGTGGCAGTTCCCTTCCCACTGCCCTCTGGCCTCTGGCCTGCTGGGTGCTGTTATTTACTAGCTCTAGGATCTCACACTATGCCATGCTGGTTTTCCTAACTCTGCCCGTGCCTTTATGAATAACTTCTTTATTAAATTCTCCAGTGAGCGTGTTTCTGTGTTCTGCTGAGACTTCGATGGAATGACGAGCTGTTATCTGACTTCTCTTTTGGCCTTCCACAGCCCTCGTTCCCCAAAAGGAAAGCGTCCTAGGCCTGGATGTGAAGAGGGCAGCACAAGCCAAGAAGACCACCTCGGTGGACACTCATTCGCCAGAAAGCAGTATCTTGTCCATCTATTGAACCCACTACAGTCTCCCACCTGCAGAGCTATCAGATTCCTGCCAGATTGGGAAGAAAAACCTCAGCGGAAAAATGCCACTTCAAGTGGAGGAAGGGCATGGAAAGAGAGAGGAAGGACCGTGCAGTAGGTGACTGTCCCCAAGGATGTGATCACAAGCTACCCTATGGAAACGCCCACCTTGTCTTGCTGTGTACTCGTTGTCTTCGATCAATCTGGCCAATCCAAAGTCAGCAATCTTGCATATGAGTCCATTCCCCACTAGAATGTTCGCTGATCGCAGATCCCTGTGGATGTAATTCATGCGCTCGATGTAAGCCATTCCTGCAGCAACCTGTGGGGACCAGGGAACAGGACACACGTCACACTATGACTCGATGCACCTACACGGCGCTAACCCTGAGGCAGGGGTCCAAGGGCCGTGAGGCCTACCTGTGCTGCCATATCCACGAGGTTTGGTAATTTCAGAGCCCTTCCTTCCCCATCTTTTAAGAAATCAAGGAGACTTCCTGCGAACAAAATATAAAACCATTTCAATTTATTCTGAAAGTTAAAAATGCCTGACAAAGGGCGATATTTGGTTTTCTTATTAGAAGGAATGAGGTGATTGAATGAATAATGCTGTCAATGAAGAAAAGATTTATACAAAAATAAAAAAAAGGAGGGTAGGAAAAAACTCTGCCTTGAGAGACAGCAGTTTTATCTTTCAGAAACAAACAATGGTGACTCCATTTCTAAGGACAACAAAGGTTTGATAAAAACCACAATACATGGAATACGGTTCCTTTTATGTCACAAAGAAGGACACGTGGGCACACGTGGGGAGCTGCACCATTTCAGCCTCATCCCCCAGCAGCCCCACTCGGAGGGAGGACATGGGGAAGATGCTGTCCGGCCCTGTGGTTCCCGAAGTGTGGTTCTGGGACCAGCGGGATAGCACCCTTTGGGAAATTTGTTAGAGATGCAAGCTCTCGGGTTCTACCCAAGATTCAGAATCAGAAACGCTGGAAGGTGGGCCCAGAAACCTGCAGTGTAAGAAGCCCCCTAAGTGATTCTGACACATGGCAAAGTTTGAGAATCACTGGCCTCGCTTATTTACAGATTTTAAATCAAGGAAAGAGTTATCTGAGGAACACAGAGTGGGGCAGGTAGCTCCCCCTGCTAGCTTGGGGCCATCCAGGAGCTCAGGACCAACACCAGGGCTGAAACAATCATGGGTAGAGGCTCGAGGCTCACAATGGTCATTCGTGATTGCTTCCGCGCTTTAATCACAGTTATTTACCAAATAACCCTGGACACAAAGGACAAAGCGTTTGCCAGGTAAATAAGAATTCCACATATATTGAAAAAGAAAGTATGTGGAAAGGAAAAGTTACACTGATGTCCTCTGATGTGCAATGCATTGCCTTTTAAGGTTATTTCTTGTTTGCTTTGTCTATTTTTCCAAAACAAAGTGATCTTTGGCCTGATCCCTGGCAATAATGCTTTGATTAGAAAGACAGAGAGAGAATGAGAATAAAATGTGCTCTTTGGGACGCCTGGGCAGCACAGTCAGTTGAGAGCCCAACTCTTGGCTTCAGCTCAGGTCATGACCTCAGGGTCTTGAGACTGAGCCCTACATCAGGCTCTGCACTCAGCGTGGAGTCTCCTGACACT
Organism: Mustela lutreola; assembly: GCF_030435805.1. Taxonomy (NCBI): domain Eukaryota; kingdom Metazoa; phylum Chordata; class Mammalia; order Carnivora; family Mustelidae; genus Mustela; species Mustela lutreola. The sequence continues at coordinate 20,722,069 of NC_081295.1, read as the reverse complement.
CTCTCCTTCTCCCTCAGCCCCTCCCACTTGTATTCTCTCTCTCTAAAGTACGTCAATAAATCTTCAAAAAAAAATGTACTCTTTAAAAGCATGTCTTTCTCCATCTGCTGTTTAAGAAGCATGCTGGAAAAACAAAGGTGCTGAGAAGATGGAGACTAAACTGAGCCCAGAGAGCTGTGTCTGATATTAACTGCTCAGCCCTGAAAAAGAAAATTTAGCCCATGGCATTCGAAGTGATAGCAAATGATCATAGCCTCCCACGCCATCCCTGATATTAAAAATGAATGCTTTCATTATGGCCAGGAGCTGGGACTCCTGACATGTGCAGCGTGCAGAAGGTGTTGCATTTCAGAAGCATGTGGGGGGCAAACTCAAGGTTTCAAAAAATGAAAAATGAAAATGAAAAAATGAAAAAAATGAAAATGGTCTGTTTCAAAAAATGTTTTCATTAATGAGCACACAATTTGTGCTGCAATGATGGGAATGCTTGACTCATGAAGAAACTAGGAAAAAAGCAACTGCCCTCCCCAGAACAACCCCTGTGGGTCAGCTGTGAGGTAGGGCCCAACCTTTGTTCATGTACTCGGTGACAATGTAGATAGGCTCCTCAGACACCACGGCGTAGAGCTGGACCAGCTTGTCATGTTTCAACTTCTTCATGATCTGTGCCTCCTCAAGGAATGACTCCGGGGACATTGTGCCTGGTTTAAGTGTCTTTATGGCTACTTTTGTGTTTCCGTTCCAGGTACCTGCACACATCCCACAATATTAAGTTAAATCCAAGATCCTCTTTTGATGGGGGGAAAAGATTTTAAATCAATAGCTACTTGCATAAAGTTAGAGTTTAACTTAGAAGAACTTAGTATCTTTTGTTGCTGAACGAGGATAATCAAATGTAAGGACTCTGTCAAATATTTCAACAGGAAAAATGTGTTTCCTTATGGCTATATTATGGTTTATAATTCTTGCAACTTTTTTCTTATTTTGATACATGCCACTTTCCTGTTCCGTAATCACCAGTTTGACTACAAATTGGTACCAAAAGCTCTGGACACTTCTTTACAAGGACGAATGTCCAAAGTGTAGAACAGGCCCAGCCATCCCATAGCTATCCCTTAGGTAGTAGAGGGAGCGTGGAAGAAACTAGATTAAGTTCCATGTTATGAAGTGTGTCATTAAAAAACAAAACAAAACATGGCAATACATTGAGGATGTCTGGAGATTACCTCCAGACTTTCAACTGTCTTCAGTAAATGGGCTACTTGACTGAGTCCTTGAACAGCTGATACAGAAGTAAGATTACAAGTATGCTGATAAGCACTGGCAAGAAGCTCGCAGTCTACTTGCCCCATACTTCAACCAGGTAAGGAAAATTCCTCAGGTTTACTGATGGTCTGCCACAAGAACAATAGCTTCTATCAGTTTAGAGTGGAAAAATCAAACAGCAGCTGAGAGGGAACAGAAATATTTAGGTATAACATGTTAAAATCAGGTAGGTACAGAGACAGGCCTGGTTTAGGATCATTGGTTGCCTCATCTGTAAAATATAGGAATGGAACTGGATTATCTTTTGAATCTCTTTCAGCCCCAAATGTAAGAAAAAAAAAATGTAAGTTCAATGTGTATTCCACTATTAGCTCTAGGACTTTGACTTATATCTCTAAGGGAAACAGAAAAATCTGTGAAGTTAGATTACACCTTTTCTATTTAGGAAAGTGGTTTAAATTAAAATTTTTATATTGAATATAATTGGTTTTAGAATTAAAAAATTCAGTGAACTTTAGTCACCCTGTTCGAGACATGGTTCATATAATTACAGCATGCAACCTACAAAAATTCAAGTTATGAAAGAACAGTGGCTTAAAGAAGAGTTCATTCTAATCCTATAAAACATCTGACCACTAACCATAAATGGAAAATCTGACAATCTGTCAGTGGTCTTTCTTATTTGAGTACTGTTAGCATCCCAAAATTTTAAATAGAGATTTTCTTCTCTAATAACAACGCAGTTAGTCTCACTGGCATTCCTTCCTGATCCTGAAGTAGCATAACTTGATGTTTTATGTTCAGTGGGAAACAGATTCTTAATAGTATGACATACTGATTTAAAGTTGATAATTATAAAGTTTGATAATAAATTTTTTGTGTAATGTCTGATTCTTCCTGACTGCGTAATTGATTGAATTAAAATCCTTGGCATTCACAACTTCAATTACAAACTGGGCGGACGAGGGAGAGGAAGGCCATAAAAAGATATTTATACACACTTATTATACAGTATCTTAAGAGTACACACACCAATGTGTATGTCCGAGCATCCATCTCTAACCGCATTGCTGCATCTACATCTGTGTAACACTTGGTCCTTGCCAAGCTCTGTTCCAAGTGCTTTCACTGTGTTAAATCTTTTAATACTGACCACCATAAACACTGACAGGTACATGTGGCAACAGGTACCGACGTGTATTGTTTTTAATTGAATCTAATAAAGAAAGAAGGAGGATTCTATAAACACCAACCTCTGTCTCACTGACAAATGTGTTTGGGTGGGGCCAAATTTATGGATTTTCTCTAAGCAAAGCTGCAACAGGGCCCAAAGGGTGTTATGAAAGCCCTGTTCAGTCAGCCCGATCAACGACACGACAACCAAATTAAGGGAAGTAGGAGTGTCTACTGAGCATCTCCTATACATGGGGACTCTAAGTGTATTGGCCCGTGTAATCCTCAATCTTAAAAAGTAGGTATCATTCCAATTTTACAGATGAGGGAACAAAGGCACAAAGAGGTTAAATTGGCCCCTTGCTCATGGTTAATCAGCTAGTAAGGATTCAAACCCAGGCCTACTGAGCAAAAAAGCCCATGGTCTTTCCTATAGTAACTATCTATAGTATCTTACCTTTCCAGGTCTTAGGAAGAGGAAACAATGGACTCTTATTGTACTGGTTTCTTGTTCTGTGTGTGCCTGCCTTCATTAACTATATGAAGAAGGATAGAAAAGTGCAGCAGTTTTGCCACATTCTCAAAATCTAAATGTCCTGAGCCTATCTAGCTAGCCAGGTTAAATGTCTTGGTCCCAATGACTGTGTGGATGTTTTTGCCCCAAACGGTCTTTTAAATTGGCTTTGAGATGCATCCAAAATGAAATGTGCCCTCTGCCTTACCAAGCCACACTTCAGCGAAACACCCCTGACCCAGCTTCTTCTCCAGAAACAATGAATCACGTGCAACTTCCCAAGCATCTTTAGCCAATCCAGAAGTTTGTGGGGTACAACTCGATGCAATCCCAGTTAAGTTAAAACACAAACCATCAGCTTTCTCTACAGGAAAGGGAATTAATAAAGAAAACACAGTCCTTATAATCCATAATTATGCATGCACTAGAGAAGATGGAAGGTGACTTGCCCTGTGGGATGACACTGCACTGGGCAAACATTTGCACTTGAAAATGAACGGCAAAGCATTTGTGCAGGCTGGAACATGCCTTATACTATTTTCTGGTCAATACTCATATCATAGCATAATTTGAGCCATCTGCCAATCTTGACGGCTATCTCTCTTTTGGAAATTCCGGAATTCTGAAATTCAAATCAAAGGCATAATTCCCCACTATTAGTAATTTAAACCTTCTTCCAGGCCATAAAGTCTTCATTTTTCACCTTCCATCTTGGATGTTTGGGACTTCCCAAACGAGAGAGCTAGTAATAGAATAATTGAGTCTCAGCATACCCATCCATACTTCCCCAAACTGCCCATTTCCCAGTCTCTTGATCAACTGTAGGGATTCTCGAGGGATTTCCCAGACATCTTTGGTTTTGACAGACAGATCGGTAAGCCTTGGCATCCCTTTGTGACAGGGAACTACTAGGCGGCAGCAGAGACCTGCGGCTCTCTCTGATGGAGCGGGGACAGCAGCAGGAGAGGGAGAGAAAAGCAGAACACGTGAAACAACACTTAGAATCACACAAACCCAGCGAGCGCACGGCGCTGCTCAAAACTGCTACGTCAGCAGAGAACTGCACACATCTTGGAAGATTAGACACCAGACATTGAAACATGTTCACTGGAGGTAGGACAGAGGACATTTTAGGTGTGGACTGCTCTGTGCCTCTGGGTAGAATATAGGCTATGCACATATACAGGTAGAGGTACGGCTGTTTTGGTTTCTGTACTCACTAAGGAAGAAAAATGTTTTCTGCCCAGTATGCTAATATCATGTCTCTGAAATCCTGAAAATACTTCCACTGATTTCAAAGGGTACATCTGGACTACAGAACATCAGCACAACTGTCCCCTCCCTCTGTATGTCAAGGGCTTAGGGACCTTCTATGAATATACTTAAAACTGTAATTTTGGTACAGAATCTTTCCATAGAATTTTAGACTATTATAAACTAGTAAGACTAAAGATTATACCTGGCAGGGGAAGAAAGAGGTCACATTTCTCTAGGGTTTCTCTGTTTTTTTAACTGATTCTTTTCTACCAATCAGATACTCTTGCTTCTTTGATATTTCCCATTAAAACAAATCTTTATAACAATCTCTAATATATGATTTAGGAATCTGGTTTCAAACAGAAACAAAGGAAACTGAAATCTGCAGAAACTCAAGGATGTGAAAGTACTCTATTTTCTAGAAAAAGACAAAGGAAAACAATGATCACTTATGGGTTATTTGGAATTTTCTTTTTTCTTTCTTTCCCTTTCTCTTTCTTTCTTCTTCTTCTTCTTCTTCTTTTTTTTTTTTTTTTTTTTTTTAAGAATATACCTTTTAGAAACTGGCAGTGGTGAGGGGGAGAAATTGCTTGAATGCCAAGTGAAACATCTGTCAGGTAAGGGAAGGTAACAAAGCACGAGGAATCAGAGCAGTGACAAAGGCTGTAGAGAGCCTGGCTTGTGAGGTGGACAGAGCCCCCCGCCCCCCTGGAGGCCCCTCAGACCCAGGGAAATTATATGTAGGGTTGTTGTCTTTTCTCTGGGAACCAGCTCTAAGTTACTTTTTACTCCTTTCTTTGTGGTAGGATCAGGTTCTGAGATGTTTAGGCAGGAAATTATTTATGTGTCAGTATTTCAAAGGCACTTTATTGTGTGGGAGAGGGAAAGAGGGAAGAGGAAAAGCCAATATAAAAACAAATCTAACTTGAGATGGATTTTTTTTGAGATTAAAAAACGTCTACTGCTCTTCATATCCCTTCTCTCCTTCCAGCTTTACGATGTTATTAAGGTGCCCTTTCCAACACAATATTTTCAAATGATCCAAACCCTGGGGATCCTGCTGATGTCTGGCTGTAATGAAATATATTTCAGCATCTGAAAAAATCCTTACACATGCAGGCATTTTGAGTATGTTGTTTAAGCTCAGGGAGATATTCTGCTTCATTTCTACTACATGTTTCATTAGAACCCACATAAACTAAAGCTACCCGATATCCTAATCAATGAGTAGCTCCAAGTGTTATTAATTTTTTCACTTTTTCATTAGTGCCCAGGATCAATCGAGAGGTGTTTCTTATTGTCATTTTCAAAAGATTGCTTTTCGTGGTGCTAAAAAAATGACACACACATTTTTTAAAATGAATGTGCACAGAGCAATAGTTGAGATCAAGTCGTGTACTATTTTGTGGTGTTGTTATTGTCTTGAAGAACAATATAAAATGTATCTATGTGTATATGAATATATGAGTGTATATATATATATATATATATATATATACACACATATACACCACAAAAATACTACTGGGTTTAAGGGGACATAGCTCTATATCTGTACATATGTATCTATATAAAAAACCACCTGTGTATGTTACATAGTGGGAGGCTTTTGCTAATCTTGGAACGAAAGTGGTCATTTTGATACTTATGCGTAAGACCACATCCTCTACTAAGATGTACAGACTGCACACTTAAGCACCTAGTAAGTGTACATCTCTAGGAACAACACACTAGCAGTGACATTGGGGGGTCCGGACAGCGACTGCTCTACTGACTGTTCCGAAGTTTTATACAAGAGCTGTAACCAAGCTACGTGTGTGGGTCACACAGTCTACATCTCATTAGCAAACAGCAGCACTGGTGGAGAAACAGAACATGATAAGTGGATTGCGAAATTCCTCTGGTCATGGGAATGAAAAGCATGTGCAGCCACTCGTATGAGTGCTGAGTGTGAACTGGGGGACCCCCGACAGGAGCCCCCTGTGAATTCCCTCCAGACACTGCTCCCTATCCTGTCACAGTTTCCAATTCCAGACTCCAGGGGAACAGGAAAAGATGACGGCTTTTAAAATTTAACTTACTGCTTTGTCCTTGGGAAACTAGAAAGTTACAGTCTTTTGACAAATGTATACATATGGAACTAATAACAACTCCGGTAGAACCTATTCAGCCGTGCCCCACCTTGTGCAGCTGGCGAATTGTCACTGCTGACTTCGTATATGCTTGTACCCACCCCCCCAACACATACCCCCTCCCCTCACCTCCCCATCCCCTCCAAGGTACCAGGGGTTACTCATTAGTTAGAAACAGGGTTTACCTGAGTAATGTTGAACAAGCTGCTGAAGTGTTTCAAACTGGGCCCGGGTGGTAATATAGTATCCACCATTGTCAAGTTTGCGAATTTTATAATGTTTGACGTGGTCTCCTTTCATGTCGTCCCAGTCTCGGATGGACAGTGAATAGGCACCTGGTACAAACACACATAGCATCAGCAGCTCCAATCATTTTGCGAGCTCGTTTGTCTTCTGGGTCTCGTTTACTTGAGTACTCTGATCAACAATTATGAAGAGGACGCACACATGTGCACACATGTGTACATGCGCACACGCATGTGCACACACACACTTCCACTCAGTGGAAGAAAATACCTCTTTATTGCAAGTATCAGGAGATAGTAGCAATTCAGTGATTTTATCCTCGAGAATGAAAGCCCACCTGGGCTTTTCCTACAACACTCTCTTTAGTACCCTCGTACTAGTACCCTAATAGGATACAGCCCCAACTCCCCGGGGGGTGGGCGGGAGGGAAGATGAAGAGAAACACAGCCCAGCCGGCCGGGGTGGCTCTCCTCATCATCCTTGTCCATGGAGTGTTGCAGAGACAGAGGCAATGTGAGTTAAACAGGTGTGGCTCTAAAAGGAAGCCTCCGGTTCCTTCTCACAACCCTGTCTCAGGAGCAGACCCCCACGCCTGGTAGATCGAGCTGGAAGGCCACTGCTCCTGCTTTCCCTTGGCCCAGCTTTTCTCCTGGGCTCTAATGTGTGGTTAAATAATAATAAAGGCCAGTGGCTGGAGGAAAGCAGTCAGTTTTGAAAAAACAAAAGGAATGCAAAAACAACCTGTAGGATTGGTGCCTGAGGAACTAAGAGTTGTAGAAAATCATAATTCTAAAGACCTGCTGCAAATTCTATGATCCTGTGTGCCTGCAGGAGTGAAGCTGCCTGGCCTCTGTTTCGGGACGAAGGGCTTGATTCTGAGCCTCTGCAGGCCTTTTAGCTGTCTGCAGTTCTAGAGCCTGGAGGAAAAACTGAAAATAGGACTCTGTTCCCAAGGCAGGGAGGATATATGTGCCATTTAAAAACCCTTGTACATTAGAGATAAGCCTTTCATCCCCTCTGACTAATCCACAGATTTGAATGACAACCAAGTTCTTCAACTCCTTATCTTACCTTTGGTGGTTTCACTTTCACGGATAAGAAAGGTACCTCTCGGGTTTCCAAAGGACAAAAGCTGTCGCTCAGCATCTTTTCGGCCAAGTTTTCCAAAGTACCACCTTTCAATGAGATCAAGGGAAGGAAGCGTTTTGTAAGGCTCGTTTACAAAAACGCAATAGCACTCCTCCTCACCTCCGACCACGATCACATCCGCAGCCTTTCCCTCTACATGTCTCCCTAGCCTCATCTCGCTCCCTTTCAGTCTGCTCCTGATTCCATCCATCCCTAATCCATCTCTTTCACTCTTTAAAGAAAAAAAAAATCAGTTTCGAATTGTGGCTGATTTCCCTTCCCTTCCAGAGCGACAAGAACTGGTTTGTGTTAACACTGCCCCCTGCATTCACAAAAGGAGAAATCTAAGACCTTGTTTTGAAACAGCAACTGCAGGAGACCCTTCCCACGCACACCTCCAAGACCCTGGGATTTCGGAGCATAATTACAACCTCTGGGAAATAATGAAACGCAGCCTTCGTCTAGATAAGATCATTAATCAAGCATTAAAAAAAAGTCAGTCAGAATGGATAAAGAACAAAGACCTGATATTTTCAGTAACTTTGTACCTATAGCAGCTTTGAAAAAAATTGTCAAGACGACCCCTAATTTGAGATGAGTGCTGCCCTTGGATGCCTGCTTTCATGCTCTTCCTGGCCAGCAGGTGTGAGGACTTGGGTAAATGAAAGGCTCTGCCCGCAGGTGGGTGGGGTCTGCGCATGCGTGCTCGGCACAGCTGCAGGGACGGGTCCCTGTGAACAGTCAACGAGCGCGTCCCTAACAAATGACTGGCGTTTGCAGACGCTTCCTACCCTCCCTGAGACGACACTCTGGTGCCATGTGAGAAGGCAGCCCCTCCAGTCAGCTCCCAACGCGGCTGCTGACCTCTTCTCTTCCCTCCCACCCCGCAGCCCTAACCGTGGCCCGGCCCTTGGCTAGCGTCTGCGCCCGGGGCGCTGAAGCAGCCGCAGCAGCAGGTGCTGTGGGAACCCGAGGAGCAAGTCCGGAGCGCCCTGCCGGCATCGGTGCCTAGAAACAGTTTTAGAATATTCGACTGCGAAAGGATCCAGTTTCTAAAATGAAATTTTAATTCATTATACTTGAACACAGCTATTATGTGTTCCCTGTCAAATTTCTTTTGTGAATGAAAGAGCCTCACGAGATGAGAAAAGACGCGCTGCAAGCGAGCTCCGCAGTGACTTTTAAAGGCACCGCACTGGGTAATGATCCTAACTTAGCACTAGATGGTGGAAAGAGAATCACAATTATTTATGAAAAATGACTTTCTGGGTTTGCATCAGCTGCCCAATGAAAACGCAGCACGAAGGCGAACAGTGCCGAAAAGAGAGCTGTTAGAACAATGGATGGAACTAAAACAAGAGCATTTTCAGATAATGGTAATTAATTGCCTATGAAAACCATATGCGTTATCTCCTTAAAATGCTAATTTATCTTTAAAAACAAAGTATTTACAAATATATTACATTACACACGTATATAACTTAAATATAGAGTTGGTAGGTTCCCAGTTAAATAAAAATGCCACATTTAGTGGTACTTTTTATTCTGAACGAACACAAAGATGTTTGCCAATGTGCCCTAAAATAAAAATTCGATACAAATTCCTTTATTCTCTGATGCTAAAACACACTCCCGAGGAGAAAAAAAATGAGCGCAGAAGCACTGAGTATTTGGGAGTGAGGAACAAAAGCAACTGTCTTAGAGCGAACATAAAGGAATTAAAGGCAAGGCGGTGAAGCAGTTGGGGGTTTGGCTGGGGTGTGCAGTCTAATCCGCAGTGCACAGTGCAGTACCAGAGCCAAAGACTGGGCCTCGTGTCCGACTTCCTTGACTCCCTTACTGGTGAGGCAAGACTCCCAGGAGAGACAGGTCCCCAGGGCATCAGCGAGGAGGACAGGTCCCCGGATTTGGGAGTCCTGGGCCAGTTTTCTTTCCCTCAGTTCAAAAAAGAGGGTCCTCACACAAGCCACTCTGAGAGTTCTCCCTTTTGGAAGTGGCCAGGAGTCCTCCACAGGTCAGGAAAAGGAACAGTGGCTGTCCCTCCTAGAATCCCCTCAGCCTACAGACCATCTCCCCAAACTGGTACCAGTGAAATTTCTTGGCCCAACTAACGGCTAGTCACAACTTACTATCAAAGAAACCAACCAAGACCCCAACTCAAAGGAAAGGAGCATCTGAAATGTACCATCAGAGGATTTCCCTGAGCTGTGGGAGTATGTGAGATACTTCTAGTACCTTCAGAAAGAAAATCGAATGCTGATCTTTAATAATTACTTGCCCCCTTGACCCCCTCCCGGCCTTTCTCTTCCTCTGCCCACTCCCATTCTTTTTCCCACCCTCGCTCTCATTTTTTTTTCAGCAGACTATAGGCTTCGAACCTTGCACTCACAGTAACAACATATGCTCTGGCCAGAACTTCATCGCGCTTTCCTGGTTAGTTTCTATGACAAGTAATATTGGGTTTTCATTAGGGTTCTGATAACGATCCCTTTCGAATTAAGTATGTTTTTAAAAAACAGGTGTAAGGAAAAATAGTAAGTTAGTAATAGTACGAGTGTTACATAGCTATGGCAAAAATCGCAGCACAAGGCCTGGGAAAACACGGCATATCCTCTCAGCCCTGAAATCACTCTAGCGAATTTCCTCTCCCTCCTGCACAAAGTTAATGGCATTTTTTTGTGACAGCTAACTTTTAAAAGCAAGTCGTTGAGTGAAAACAACAAACAAAACATACTCTTCTGCCTGGATAGAGTCAACGGGAGCCACGTAATTGCTGGGAATGTAACCAGTCTCTCCGGTCGTCAAGGAGCGGGCTTCCCACCAGTCTCCTTCCCTGCAGAGAACACAGAGAAAAGGAAGTGAGTGTGTTGACCATTTCAGTGTCCTACAGTTACAGACTCAACGCCCTAAGCGTGTAAGGCATCTCCTAGTCATTCCACTGCCTGATTTCTCCACATGCCAACATAGGCCTTTGTAAGGGTCACAGGGCTACAGTCTGAGTTGACGGTCGCTTGACTCCAGTGCTGTCTCTCATTTTTTATTTTATTTGCAAATTAACAACGTCGAACCCTGGACATGAGAGAGCTCTCTTGGGGTGGAGGGGCATTTTGCTTGGTAAGTGTCCCCACCTTGGACAGAGGGGAAGGGAACCCAACCTCAGGCTACTTTAGAAAAATCCTGTAACAAAAGCAGAATGGTAGTTATGTGAGGTGAAGGATGTGTTATTGTGGTAAATATTCACAATATATACATGTGTCAACCCAACACACTGTACATGGTACACCATACATATTGTACAACCCGTCATGTTGTACACAACCCATCACAACCTATACAATGTTATGTGCCAGTTATATCTCAGCAAAGCTAGAAGGAAAAACAAAGCATGCACTAACTCTACTAATTTAGCTAAGTCTCTATTTCAACTCACATCCTGAGGTAAGCAGCATCCTCTGGTATTGCTGGACAGATGCAAAGTGTTTGCTGGCTCTAGTGTTATTTTGTTAGCCATTAATAGATAGATCAGGAAAGAAAACAGCTCATCTGCCCATCATCTCAGACAGGAAGCCTGCTAGGAGGCCCAGGAAGGAATGAAAGCCTACCCCTCATACCTGCCTTGCTTGCTTTCAAGACAATGGGTAGAATGATGAGGCCAACAGGGTAGGCCTGGTTCAGAAGCCTTCAACCTGAGGTTATATTCCACTGACTACAGACCTGAGTCTGGTACACGGGAGAGGAAGGGTCTAGCTGTGTGTGTACAAGTGTGCAGGGGTGGGTGGGTGGGAGACCCAAACCGGCCAGGCACTTTAGGTTCTGAGTCTCCCCACTCTGTTTAAGACCCAGTGTTCCAGGCAACAGCCTGTCTCAGTCGGGATGGGGAGGGCGGGCTCTCAGGTCTGCGGGCAGAAGGACGTGAAAGGGGGGGCTTGTAACACCACTCTCAGCTTAGAACAAACGGGTCAGTTCAACAGTTAGAGTTGATGTGTTGGACTCACGGCAATGGACCTGTGACGGAGAGAAGGGGCGGAGTGTGTGACTCTCCCCACACACACATGTGGGGCCGCAGCCCTGCCTTGCGCGGAGTCCACAGAACCCGGCACCAGCCTGCGGCCAGGGGTGCGAGGGCAGGGGATGAGGCGAGGCTGCTACTCTTGGGCATACCGAGACCTGTCTGGTGGCTCTTCGGCAGAGGCTCAGGGCCTGTTCTCCTTCCTCTTTTGGTCCTTGGAAGCAGCAAGAGAAAACCCTACCACCCCCCCCCCCCTTTTCCCTTTAACATCATTTTGTAGCCAGATTCTGTGTCAAAGCTAGGGAAGAAAATGTGTTGGCTTTTAGCCCCGGTCAAGATCTTCCTCAGGCTGATGGGATTAGGTAGAGAATAACCAGCCTCTGTATTAACAGGCGCCTTACTCGAGAGCCCCATTCTCCGAAGATTGACTCTCTGAGCGAGGACACTGATGAGCAACAACTCAGACAGGATTTAATAAAGTAACAGGCAAGCGGCGACAAGCCCCCACGTGCACGGGGTGTGGTTGTGGGCCAGTGCTTGGTGGCACAAGTGACACAAATCAGCCCATGAGAAAACAGGGTGCTGGCAAAGGCTTTTAAAAACTTATGTCTTTTGCCTTTTCAAATATTTATTTATTTATTTTAGAGGGAGGAGAGGGAGAGGGAGAGAGAGAATCTTAAGCAGGCTCTGCGATGTGGGGCTCCATCCCACGAGCCTGAATCAGGACTGAGCCGAGACCAAGAGCTTGGCACTTAACCGGCAGCACCACCCAGGTGACCCTAAAAACTTATGTTTGAATTCATTTTTCAGTCTTTCCTTTTTTCACCCTGTTAGACAAATTTAGACGGACAAATCAACCAAAACAAGGAGATAAGTTCTCATACCTGGGAAGTCTTTGCTAAGAAAACTTTAGTTTATGTCCAGATTTGTCTCAGGAAGTGACTGACACGCATGGAGGAACATACATGTATATGAACCCATGTATATACATGTATATACATACATGTATATGAACATACATGTATATGAACTCGACTTAGGAGCTGGGTCTTTACTGATCGTGTGGTCTACTGTGCTGCTCCCCTATTGGATTCCTCTGGCTTTTGGCCTCAAATCATGAAAGTAAAACTGTTAACCATTGAACAGTTTATATTGGTTTCATTTCTGTGTCCTCTAAAAGAAATACATGCAATTGTTAAGTATACCATCTAGCAACACATGTGGAAATTAATTTTTTTCTTTGAACATGTGCTAAGAAATGGCTTTGGAGGCTTCAAGCTGGTGACAATGTTTACTACTCCAAAGTTCCACCAGATGGAGACATTTCATCATAAAAAATTAACAATACCTACCATCTCCCCCACCTCTCCTTTCTCTTTCCCTTACTCCACCTCCCAAACCCCACACCCAGGAAACGCTCCAAAATAGTAAAAAATTAAGAGCTTTCAGCAGCAGCTTCTCTTTAATTGCAACCTCCATCAAGTGAGCTCTAATTGACTTAAATTAAGAAGACTATCTGGTATCAGTGTTGGGTATGTGGAAATGTCACCTGAGGCGGGAAGCCAATACATTTTGCCTGGGGGCTGGACAACCCCAGTCTTATTCAGATGATCTGGGATTTCTCTTCTTTTTTCTTTCTTTCTTTTCCTTTCCTTTTCTTTCTTTCTTTTTTTTTTTTTTTTTTTTCAGAGAGAGAGAGACCGCCAGAGAGGGAACACAAACCTGGGGAGGGGGAGAGGGAGAAGCTGGCTTCCTGCAGAGCAGAGAGGCAGATGCGGGGCTTGATCCCAGGACCCTGGGATCATGACCTGAGTCGAAGGCAGAGGCTTAATGGCCTAGCCACCAAGACGCCCCATCAGATGATCCGAGATTAATCAAGTATCGTTAACCCTTGAACAGCACAGGTCTGAGCTGCATGGGTCCACTTATATGCAGATCTTTCCCAATAAAAACAGTGCAGTAAATGTACTCTCTTCCTTATGATTTTCTTAATAACATTTCTTTCCTCTAGCTCACTTTATTCTAAGAACACAGTATATATCATACATATATGAAATATGTGTTAATTGACTCTATCGGTAAGTCTTCTAGTCATCAGTAGACTATTATAAGTTTTTGGGGAGTCAAGGTTATATGCAGATTTTTGACCACACGCAGTGCGGGGAGCTGGTGCCTCAACCTTCCCATTGCTCAAGGGTCAACTACAATTTCCATTTCAAATCCAGCACTAACATCTCATTTTGAAATTAGCACCTAAATGGCTTAGCACAGATTAGAATCCAACTATCAGCTCATTCTAAAGTCATGTATCAGGAATTCATGATTTTTTCTTAAGTGACTCCATTAATCTCACAAGGTTTTGAGTTACTCATGAGAAAGAAAATTCTTTTCTTTTTTGAGGCCAACTAGGGTCATTTTTCCCATCAAAGTCAATATGAAGTGACAAGGAAACAATGTATTATGTAGTAAGCCTCACAGGTTGTGCCCAAAAAGGCTGGTACAGACTCAAAACATCTATCAAAAAAATCTTTTGAGCAAATGAATAAATCATCTTTTCAATGCACTGGAAGTCCAATTCACTCACAAATAATACTCTTTCACAAATCATTCACCTTGATTTAGGAAAACAGAATCTTTACTATGTGACTTATTACTTCTTAAATTATTGTGAAAATTAACATTATTAAAAATGCACTTAAAGGGGCGCCTGGGTGGCTCAGTGGGTTAAGCCACTGCCTTCGGCTCAGGTCATGATCTCAGAGTCCTGGGATCGAGTCCCGCATCGGGCTCTCTGCTCAGCGGAGAGCCTGCTTCCCTCTCTCTCTCTCTGCCTGCCTCTCCATCTACTTGTGATTTCTCTCTGTCAAATAAATAAATAAAAAATCTTTAAAAAAAAATGCACTTAAAAAAAACCTGTTCTTACAGTTATTTCATTAATTCAGCATTGGTGAGATTTTCTTTATCTAGCTTTGACTCAAAAATATGATTTAAGGCTCTCATTTAGAATCACTTTTAAGTTTTTATAATAGCTTCCCCTATTCCTCTAATTTAAAGACTTACTAAAAGAGCCTGTTCTCAATCCCCTAAATCACTTATTGGGTTTGTTGGCCTCTGAGACAGCCAGGAAGTAGCATCTGCACACAGAAGTGAGCCTGTCCCACTGAGCTGTGGAGTGTTTTTATTATAAATGCTATATTCTTTCTCAATTTGGTTATTGTCATCTTACCGTCAGAGAGCATATTCATAACAACGTTATCAAATGCATAGATGGGACCCACTAATCCCAGATTTCTCCTTAACAAGATGGAAAGAACTTTAAAGGAGTCACTACTGTAGGCACTACTCTACTCTGTGTTACATGTTTATTATTAGGTGGTAAATCACCAAGTCACGAAATGTGAAAATAGGGAATAAAATAGATGCATTTAAGTAGTCTGTAAAATGGGTTCAAGTTTATTGATGTGCAAGTGCACTACACTGAGTACTTGTAACGGGTCCCTGAAGAACCGTTACCCCATGCCAGGCGGCAGTGCTACCGGCTCTGGGCACAAGCGCACAGGTATACCACCCGGGTCCTGCCACACTTGAAAGCACAAAGGCCAGCCCTGCCGCCTTCTCTTTCTGCCTCTGGATGGGGAAAGGAGTGGGAGGACACAAGTACTAGGAGGTGTGGCAGCTGCCCCAGGGAGAACAGAGTGCCATTCCCCCCCCCCCCCCCCCAGTGGAGGAGCGCCAGGGGCTGGGAGGGACTGGGGGAGGGGAAGGAGGCGCTTACCATCTGGTTCTCTACCATTGCTTTGTTTGTCCTTCATGATTTCCTCTTCCCTGTTATTACCCTTTACTTCAAGATACCGTATTTGTTGTAGAAACCTTATTTTTTCTCCCCATAACCCTGGAAAAGGGCATTTAAATGGCATGTAGGATGAGGAATTTCACTGGCAAGAAGGAAGAACATTAAATAAGGGGGAAAAAAACCTTTGTAATATTTTCTGATAAGAGAACAAAACCAGAGCCTCAAAGCCTGTAAAACACAAAAGGCCATTCGTATAAATCATAAAACACAGATTGAGATAGACTGGATCTTCCTGGAATGTTTCTTCAAAATTCAACTGATGCCACTGTCGATCCTATCCAGATCAACAAAGGAAGAAGTCACAAATTTGACTTTGGTAAGGACTGGCTTTCCAAGGGTCCCATGATTTGATGTGTGGATCCCCTTGCGGTGTGGACAAACCTGCAGAGGACGAGCTGGGTGGTACTTCCTACTCCTCCCTAGTTCTCACCTTTCTGAAGTTGGTTTGAAGTTCTAACCAGCTTTAGGACTGAGAGAAAATTATAGAGAACGGGGAGGGGAAGCAGAGGGTATTTCAGAATTCAAAGCAGGTAGACTCAGAGGAGAAGCATTCATCTGAGAATCAAAATAACAATAAGGAATCATAGATCAGAAGAGATCAAAGCCCACTTCCCCTCTCTCCCACCTCCCAGCCAACCTAAACTTTCATGTATCTTGAAAGGTTCAGTCCTCTCTGGGCTGGAGGTTGGGGGTTGGTCCTCTGGGCCCTTGTGAGACCAAACCTGACACAGTCCTCAGGGTGCCACTCCCACACCTCACCCGTGGCTCTGCCACCTGCTGGCTCTTCTGGGCACCCAGGCAGCTCCAAACTCCAGCCTCTGGCTCCTTGTATGTCGAACCATGACTGTGAGGCACATCACAGACTACTGCATGCATGAGAACACTTGCAACCGAGTACACAGCTGGCACAGAGGAGCTGTCAATAAATGGCAGCTGTTTTCTATTAAAAAAAAAAAATCTCTGTGGCTGTGGGGGCCTACTAGGGGGCAGGTCACGTTCTTCTTGATCTGGGTGCTGGTTGCACGGGATACACAGTTTGTGCAAATACAGCAAACTGTACACTTTGAAAACATTGTGGTAAAACACGCATAGCAAAATTTACCATTTCAACCACTTTCAAGTGTAAAGTTAGGCAGCACTAAGCCCAATTTGTTGCGTGACCACTACCATGCACGCTTCTGACACATGCAGTTTTCTGCATGTATTTAAAAAGTTCAACCCCGCCCTCCCACCCTTACCCATTAATGATGACAATACTAAGTAAAAAAAAAACCCGAGCAACCCTGTGGCTACTATATAGACAGTTTTCCGAGATCCAGAAGAGTGACCTCTTGTGGGAGGAACCCAGCTCCTGTCCTTGAGTTGGGGGCGTCCCGGGAAGGGGTGGGCTTTCCAAGGAAGCAGCTTTCAGGCCTGAGGGAGTTCCCTGTGACAATGACCACTTGTCTTTCCCAGGACAGGGATGCTCTGGGGCGCAGTCTGGCTCCCCTCGCTCCCCTCTCCTCTTGCTGGAGCTCTCAGGAAAGCTGAAGAGCCAGGCTTTGACCGGTCCTTCTGCCATCATGGTTTGCTCAGGGAATAGAGAATACAGCAAGTAGAGCTGTTGGCATAGAACTTCCTGGTGGGCCCCCAGCCCTGGGGTGGCATGTCTTCCCAGTCCCTGCGGAGTGCTCACAAGGAAAACTTGAGCTACAGGGTAAGAGGCCTGACTGCTGATGGGGACATCACCATTTTCTTTTTCTTTTCTTTTCTTTTTTTTTGAGTGGGTGGGGGGAGGGCAGAAAGAGAGAGAGAAACTTGAGCAGGTTCCATTGCCCAGCACAGAGCCCCACATGGGGCTCCACGACCCTGAGATCATGACCTGAGTCCAAATCAAGAGTTAGATGCCTAACTGATTGAGCTAACTACCCTCTTTTTTTTTTTTTAAGTAAACTCTACACTCAATGTGGGGCTCGAACTCACAGCTTCAAGATCAAGTGTTATATGGTCTACAGACTGCACCAGCCAGGAGCTCCCACCACCATTTTCTTTGAGGCCAGAAGTTCCTGGACAGGCATACTGTCTTAACCTAATAGAGGCAATATTTAAAACCTACAGGGAGATACGTTTCCCTATATATAATATCATATATCCCATGTTTACTCTTCTAGAGGTCTTAGGTGTAGAATTGCAGTGAGTGATTCTTACCCCTAGGATGCCCCCATTGCCTGTTGAACTGTTGTTCCTACGGGTCACATTTAAAACGCACACATTGTAGTCATTCGCAAGTGGGCGAAGTCACTTCTCCTTCCCTCTCACAAAGATTTCAGTCACTCGCGAATTTTCACTATGGGGCAACGCCTCCAGAGCCTCACCAATCAGAGTATTTAGCAGTTTTGAAAACAGAAGGAACTTGTTGCCGGCTATGAGTGAGGGCTCAGCTAGTGCATCTTGCAAAATACAAAAAAACCCCAAACAACCCATGTCAAGGCAGAGAGACGGTGGTGTGGATAGCCAAGCTTTGTGCCAATCATCTGAAAACACAGATCTACAAGGGGCGAAAGCGGAACTTTTCCAACCTGTAAACCAAAAGCCTCAACTCTGAGACTGTGGTGTCTTCCAAAAAGCTCCTTGGACACCAGCCCCGTAAAATACTGCACTGGCTCGTCAACTCTTCATGTCTCAAGTTCAGTTGTTACCCATTACTCAATTCAGCAAGTGTTCTTTTAGCATTTCAGAAACTACAAAGGCACAGACTGGGAACACCAGGATCCTTTCTCAGTCTGAAAGACACGCACACTTCCCCGTCCCTCTCTGAACTTACGAGCTGTTCAGTATTTGGAATTTCTCTCCTTTGTGAAAACTCAGGTCATCTTCCGTCCGTGCTTCATAATCATAAAGGGCTACAAACAGGGTCACTCCTGAGAACCAAAAGGGGAGAGATTATTACACAAGGGGAAATTAATGCCAAGAAATGACATCGTTCACCGAAATCTCATTCTCACAATCTTCATCTAATCAGCAGTGATAACATGGTGCGCTGATGTAATTAACATGAAACCAGGGTGGCGGGGCTGAAGTCATGCCTCGCCCTTTGCAGGGGAAGCACTGTGCGGTCTCTGAACGAGTCCTTGGGAAGAGACAGATATTAATATCACGTCCACAGCCAAGAGCAGTGTTAGAGGTCAGATCTGCGGAGGTCTGCGGCAGTTAAAGACACAGATTCCCTTCCTCTCAGGAGCCCACGTTAGGGTGAGGGTAAAACAGATCCCTCTCTCCTGTGACCTCACAGTAATGGAGACTGTAACGGGAGACTCCTTCTGTGGCCTGGGTCTGAGAAGACCCTCTTACAAATGCTCACCCCAAATGTCTTGCTCTCAGCATCTGCAGTTGCTCTGGGGACTCCTTCTCTCCTGCCACAAGTCTGCCTACCCTTGCAGCTATCTGTAGTCCTTATTCCTCTTCACACCCCCACCATGTCTTCTCAGCTGATGGACGCCCCACAGAGGCCCTTCTTGCTCTGCACAAGTCTGTTATCAACAACAGGAAATCTCCAGCAGCCCATTTGGCTTAGGACCTCCTTCATATAGTGGGTAGAATTCCAAGACGGCCCTCCATGATTCCCACCTCCTGGCGTTCCTGCTCGTGTGTAATCCCCCTCCCGTGAGTGTGGGCGAACCCAGTGATTTGCTTCTAACCAAGAGGACATGGCAAAGGTGATGGGATGTCCCGTAAGAGACGAGGCTTCAGAAGATGACAACTTCTGACTTCCCAGCCGACTCTCTGTGTTGCCACTGTGGCCCGAACACTTTGATGAAGCAAGCTGCCATGTTGGAAAGACACACATGACAAAGAACTGAGGGTGGCCTCTGGCCAACAGCCAACGAGGAACTGAGTCCTGCCAGCACCACACGAGCTTGGCAGCAGATCCTTCTCAGCTGGGCTGTGAGGTGACTGTAGCCCGGCCAACACCTCCTGACTGCAGCCAGTGAGAGGTTCTGAAATGGGGCACCCAGAGAAGCCATTCCTGGATTCCTGACCCCCAGGAACTGTGAGGTCCTAAATATGCTTTGTCTTAAAGCTGCTAAGTTTGTAGTAACACGTTATACAGCCATTGTTAACTAATACATTCCATTTCTCCACTCTCTGGCTCCTCGTTTTGATCTCCGCACACTTCAAAGTGCCTTTAGTGGCCTATAGAACGCACGGCACGGATTCCACACTTTACCAAGCCGCCATTTTGCTGTGTCAGTACTTCCAAGGGAGGAGATGTGCCTGTGGGACTATTTGAAGACCAGAGGAGGAGGCAGGGCTTGTTTTTCTACCCGATCCCAAGTGGGACTTCCTGGGGGAGAACTGGTAATCAGAAGGTCTGACCGTGCAAAGTAGCAGGGTTCACTTGGCAGCTTTCAATTTCTTTGAAAGGTTAGAAACTGGCTTAAAACAAAGACGTGGAAACCTGTAAAGTCATGCTTGTTCTCACTGAACACTCTATTAACAGATTCCTTTTGTTACATAATTCGAAAACAAACCCAAGCTCCATCGTGTGGAAGATAAGGCACACGAGAACAGACACTTCCAGTCTCCCACTCTCTCCCTGCTCAGCCAGTTAAGTTCTCACTGGGGTTTTGACCTTTTAAGGATGGAGGGGAGAGTCAAAGGAGGTCACAGGGGCACAAAGATGCTGTTCTTGGCCTTAAAGCACTAAGCACAGTGATGGAGAGATAGACACACACATATAACAAAGCCAAATAATACAAGGCAGAGAAATCTGCCAACATTTGGGAGTACTATGTATTAACTTCCAAATTTTAAAAGGGACCAGGTGGCTTCTTATACTAAGGTTGTCCCTGACTACAGTGTAGACTCCCATGTTCAAGGCAAGTATCCCTTTCTAGTGGCTTTATGAATGATACCTGCAGACACAGGGATTCAGATCCAGCATTCATGAATGAATGAGCAAGGTCAATGTCTGCATCAGCAGAACTCAGTCTGGTTGGCAGAGAACTCAGCAGGCACAGGAAGTGTGTGCTGGTGCATTTTTGGCTCTTCTCCCCTCCCGCATCCTCAGAGACAGACTTCCATAGAATGCTTCTTTCTTTCCTCCCTCCATTCCAGGGGCCTTCCAGGAAGGTAGGAAAGATTAGTGAGTGGGCTAACACTCATTAGCTCACACGGGGCCTACTCTAAAGAAAAAGTTGGATCCACTACAACACAATGATGTGGTGCCTAAAGCTCTGGGTCAGGTCCCCTGGATAGAACTACACCGCCATGTGGCATGCAGAGGGGAAAAACAAAACAAAAAAACCCACAAAACCCCTGGTAATGTCTCAGTAGTGCCAACCCCCCCAGGTAAAAAGGCACAGTGGGTCCTCATAAAAGACTTCTGTTCCCAGATGAGCCAAGAGCATAATGGCTGACGTATAATTCTTCAAACTTTTCTAATAAAACAGTTTTGGAACAAATAATGTCAAATATCTAGTTACCATGATTCACATGCTGGGAGATGATTTGGAAGGCTAAGGATGCATGAGATAACTTACAAATATTCTGCGAAACATATGTCTGAGAATGTATGCCAGATATTTTACAAAGTATTAGCTAAGTCAGCAAATGTACATGGCAGTAAAACAGAGCGTCATGGTGGGAAAGGGAAGGAAACTTAAAACAAAAAAGAGAGAGAAGGATTCCTTAAGGATACATAAAATTTGATTTTAAGATACAAGAGATCACGATCCACTTGAGGGTTGATAAATTCCATCACATGGAAGATGACGGGACGATCAGAAAGAGCATTAATGAGGGTGAATGGCCAAAAAACGAATGCTGCCAAATGTCCCCACGGGCTGGGAGGTGACAGGCAGGCTGGCGATCAGGAAGATGAGGGAGAAGGTGCTACCGCCTGCAAAGCGGCTCTTAGCTGGGGGAGGGGAGGAAAGTGCACGCATATCTAGAGGACTCAAAACAAAACGGTCTCAGATCCAGTCCCAGAGCTTCTGATTCGAAAGATCTGGGATGGAGTTGGTGTTCTGAGAAAGCTGCTAGTTACGCTGAGATAGCCAGCCACGGCCGGGACCACCGATGGGCCTAGAGCACCCTAGAGCCAGCTGTGTGTCTCCTAACCCACGCAGAATCCTCCCAGAGCGGCAACCTGGGGGCACCTCGCCCCACTGAAGCCAGCATTTCCTCGGTGCATCAAGTCCTGTTTGTTTCGGTTTTTGTTTTTGTTTTAAGAGCCCTTCATCTGGCAGTGGAGAGATGGAGACTGATGAAAACTGTCATGTTTAATCCGTAGTCAAAGGGAGCGGCCTGGAACAGGAATGTTCAGTTGACAAAAGAATGCAGAACAGCTTCACTCTTACCCGTTCCTCCCCTGGTACGCAAGGTCCCAGTATGAGACGAAGAGTTCACACCCCCGAAGACGGTGAGTCCTTGGCCTGCGGCTGCGTGGAAGTTGTTGTAGTTTGGGATGGAGGTCACGCCGAAGCTGGGGTAGTGCTGCGGGGTGGGGTCTGTGCCATAGCGGTACCCGGAGCTCTGGGTCAGGCTGCCGTCCCTCTCCTCCGTCAGTTTTGTTGCTTCTTTATCCTTACATTGCACACAGCCCATTATCTAAATTCCTGCCGAAAACAAAAGGAGCCACGTGAACTCGGATGCTCGGTAGCTGCGGGGCTGCTGGATGAAAGAGGGATCATTTATAAGGCTCGCCGTTGGCTATTTCAGGCCTAAAAGGGACAGGAGGAAAGGCAGTGCCTAGGGCGGATGGTTAGAAGCGATCTCATGGCCTTAACTTGACAATCACATTCGTTCCCCCTGTGCTTGGGGTGACAAGAGCCACACAGAGTATGGTCACCAGGCAGCGATGTCCTGAAATGAGGCCTGCGCCCCTTAAAATCCTAGAACACTATGCACCTGCTTAAAAATAGCCCAAGACCACGTACTACGCTTTTCTTTAGTTATCTAAAAGGAAAATATATGTTCTAGAAAGTGAGTCCATGCAATATTAGAATAAAACCTCCATTATGGCAAGAAAAAATAAAATCCAAGCAAGAGGGTGGAGGAGTGCTGGAAAAGCCAGAAGACAGCCCCTGAACAGCTCATCATAATTCTTTTCTCATGGGTGCCCATTATTCAGGCACACACCTGGTGAATTTTAAGCAGTCAGATGATGATAAGTATCAAAATTAAGAAATCATTGCTGGATGAGAAATACAATTAGGGGCGCCTGGGTGGCTCAGGTGGTTAAATGTCTGACTCTTGATTTTGGCTTAGGTCATGATCTCAGGTCGTGAGATTGAGCCCCACGTTGGACTCTGGGCTAGGGGTGGAGCTTTCTTACGATTCTCTCTCTCCCTTTCCCTCTGCCTCTCCCCACTTTAAAAAAAATTAAAAAATAGAATAGAATTGGTAGAAACAAAGAGGTCTGGGTATATTTGCAGGATGTCATGATAGCCTACAGTAACAAAATCATTTTCAGCTGCTAATTAACTTTCCAAATTTCCATTAGCTTTTGACATCTTTCAGAAATATTAAAAAAAAATCAGTCTCAAGTTCCAGAGTTAGTGGTGGATTGAAAGCTCAGGTCATTGTCACCCCACCCTCCTCCAACCTACTTCTGTGTTTATTGTAGAAATGCCACCATCAATGGCTGACTTGCTCAAGTCAGAATCCTGGGAAGCAACCTTATTTGCTTCCGTTTTACTTCTCACTCTCCCTGTCTCACACTCTACGATCCAGACATGCCGAAGTTCTCAGTTACTTAAAGGTTCAATTTTTTCTGCCTTCCTTTAGGCCTTGGAATGTGGCCTGGAACATTCTTTCCTGAAGTGCAACATACCCTTCATGTTCCAGGTAAGACACTGCTTCCTCTGCAAAGCCTTCTCTGATCCCTGTACCCGCCTTCCAGGGCTGGGGTGATGCTCTTTCTAAGTGCTCCCCTGGCATCTTGATTTCTCTCATCATGGCACCTATTCTGCCATATTAAAACATGGTTTGCCCACTTACCTCATGGCCCAGTGGACTGTGGGTTCCAGGAAAACAGGGCCCTGTCCACTTTTGTCATAGCTATAATGCCAGTGCATGGCACACAGTAGGTGCTTAATACAGGCAACCAGATGAGTGAGGGAGAATTCTCTAGCCCAGTATGTTTCTCTTTCACCCTTTCTCTCTGCAGCCAAGACCAACCCTTCTCTCAGCAATGTACATAAGCAGTTGACCATGCATTTTTTTATCTATTGGTATATGTGAGAAAGAAAGAGGATTCAGAAATACAAGGTTAAGTTGGTTATATGATCGTACTTTGGACTATAATACCCATCAGGTCGATGGGGGTAGGTAGAACATGCAATGGATGTCCCTTCCAAAACTCTGAAGAGTGGCCCGTATGGAACCAAAGGATCAAGTAAGAAATGCATGACCTCATATGTAATTACATGTGTTCACTGGGGAGGGCCAAGCTGCTACGGGAATGGAAGGGGCAGACAGTCGTGAAGAAGAGTGAAAGCACTAGTTGCTCTTAGTATCTTGCAATCCAAAGTGGGGAGTGTCATATCAGATACAGAGACTCTTGGTGGGGGGCACTGTTCTGAGCACGCCCTTTCTGGGGAAAAGGGATCTGAAAGCAGCATCAGACTGCTCTAATGTCCTCTTACATTACACATTTCAATAAATACTTGTGGAATTCAATGTCAGTTCCTGAGAATGGAAATGTCTGGAAACGAGCCGCCCACTGCCTGAGCTGAGATCACCCAATCTGGAACACATTTACGTGTAAATCATTCAAGATTAACTTACAATATACTGGGTCCAACATGCTCTCTAACTTATGGTAGATGAATGCCATTTTAACCAATTTCCAATAGGAAATGCAAACTATGTCCAAGGCATGATTTACTGAAGGAATTTCACCATTTGTTGTGGGTATTGCTTCACAGGATTGAGAAATATCTTGCTTACTTTATATTAACTCCTTTATGGCAGAAAGTTGCTTTGAGCTCCCACAAAGGCCCAACAGAAGACAGTTCTTGTCCCAGGTGCTTTTTTTCAGGGATTTCACTAATCAACTGTAATCGGAAGCTGTGAGAACTGAATCGCGGTATCACATTATCGACACCAGCAGTTTTCAGCTGGGGCTGACTTTTACTCCTCTCACACCCACCAAGAGACATAACAGGCAATGTCTAGAGACACTTTTGGTTGCCACAACTCAGGGAAAAGAGGCATTACTGGTACCTAGTCAGTAGAGGCCAAGGATACTGCTAAACATTGTACAATGCAGGACAACCTCCAACAGCAAAGAATTAACCGGCCCCAAATGTTAAGAGCATCAAGGTTGAGAAATACTGATTAATGGAGGAGAAAGAGATCTACATTCATTTCTTCAAAACAGTATCTAACAGCTATTTCCCTTATATGTGTGACCAATATGCAATTCACAATGCTTTTCTTAGGAGAACAGGCAGGCTAGGTAGAAGGACACAGTTTAAAAAATCGGTATAAAATGCTGATTCTCCCCTAGAAGTGTGTTCCTTGTGATAGAGAAAAGAATCTAAGCCACTGAGAACTCTCATTACGAACTACTCTTTCAAGTTCAACAAAACAGAACAAAAATGAACCCCACTGGAAGCAGGACCTTATAGCTAACCAAACAAGAAAAAAACTCGTCTTTTACAATCCACCAAGAAAAAGTATTACCACTGGAATAAACGAACACCATCTGTACAGCTATGAAATAATGAAAGGAAACAGTAAGCTCCTTGAGGGCAGGGATTATTTTCTGGCTTGGTTTTAGCATCGTATCCTGAGGGTCTAGAACGGCGCCACATGCTGTAGGAGCTCAATAAATATTTGTTAAACGATTACGATGCAAAAGTCCAAAACTCAATCAAAATCATTTTGGAGAAAACAATTCTCTTTTGTAGAAGGGACAGCTCTGTTGCCACTTCACACATTTGCAGTTTTGAGTAAGAAATGTTTCTGGACAGGTCTTGGCTTACTCTCTTCCTTTCGTTGACAAAGAAACTGAAATAAATCAGTCAATGCAGGCTCAAGACATTAAAAGTTAATCACAATGAAAATATTTTTGTAAGAACTTGTGGTCTTCTTCCTCCCACTTGGGGCGGTCAGACTAACTGTTTCCTGACGGAAGAGTCAGAAGCCGCTCTGTGAGCTGTACCCAACATGACTTCAGGCTCCCTGCCATGAGCCAAACTCCTAAGCACTCGAGTTAAAATAAAAACATCCTTTTTTATGCACAGTTCTGTGGTGTCGCACTTATGGCCAATGCTCTAGGTTCATTATGAATGTGAGATGTACTGATACACCTGCTGAGATCTGTGGGGCACTGGAAAACATGGAATAATGCCATTCCAAAGGTGGGACCTTGGCATTACTCTGACGAGTAAATTCTGCACCATGAACTCATGGTCATACTTCTCTCCATGGGGCTGTGCCTAGGGAAACTGATGGACAAGCACTTTGACCAGTAAGATCCTGTGACTGTGGTCAAGGCGTCTAGGTTATAGCCCCGAAGGCCCCCCCTCCCCCTCCCCTTCTTCAGTCCTTTGGCAAAACTAAAGGGCTCTCTACTACGCAAGGAAAACCGGATTTACATAAAATTTCCTTAGGCCTGTGATCTTGTATGTGCCAGCAGCATTAAGCAGCTCAGGAGAGAGCTGTCCAAGGGAGAATCCGAGGACCGCCACACCCTGTTCCTGTGAGCACGGCAGATGCCATCAGCTGATCGCAGCACTGTCTTGTGCTGCACCACACGTGGCCTCACAGTCCTTCGCATATGCCCTCGTGTGGTGGATGGAAGCTGACATGAAAGATGGACTCTATGCCCGACTCTGGGCACAGGCTGCTGTGATCCAGAATGAGTCCGGCTGAACACACCTTCCCTCCGGCAATGCCGCAGACCACAGTCCAGCTGCTCGGCGCACGTTAAACACAGATACAACAGATACAACGGATAGGCTCACATCGCCTGGTACGCCACTCAGCAGAGCAACACCCGTCCACACAGGTTATGACAGCAGGACTTCCGCGCAGAGTTCAGAGAGCTAGCTACCAAAAAGGGGGAAAGGCCACCGGCAGTCTTCTGCAAAAGCCAATTAGCTTCTGAGACACATCCACTTGCAGGTGAAAAGGAGGGACAGCAGGAGGAGGGAAGGTGAAATGACCACAAATAACTTTAAATTCAGCAGTGTGAGCACTTCTGCCTCAGAAACCAGCCCAGGCGGGTGTGGGGAAGTGAGGGCCCTGAGGCACAAGTTGCCATCCTGGCTGCTGGCAGCACAGACTTGGAAGAGTGACGGGTCGGGCCACACTGGCCTATACTGGGATGCGGTGGCATATTTCCCGCTAGGACCATTCACCGCCCCTTTAGCTGGTCTCCCATTTATGTGGGTGAAAATCATAATAAAAGCAAAGGTACAAGGAAGGGAAACTAGAAACCAAACATAAGCTACTGAGATGGAGACAGCGGAGAAAGAATTTAAAGCTGAATTGTAGATTGATGGCATGGTCTTACACACTTCTGCAAACGTGGAAAGTACTGGTAGTTTAATGAGCCACCACCACCCTTTTCTGGTCAACAGTAGTAACATGAGGTAAGAGGGAGAGACGTGGCAGCAGCACATCAGAAATGATCTGACTTCTGGGCAGAAGAGCCATGGCAGGGGTTTCTTGATCCTTGTCAGATTGGAAACAGCCATAAGAATCCACCAGAGAGGGGCGCCTGGGTGGCTCAGTGGGTTAAAGCCTCTGCCTTCGGCTCAGGTCATGGTCTCAGGGTCCTGGGATTGAGTCCCACATTCGGCTTTCTGCTCAGAGGGCAGCCTGCTTCCCCCTGCCTCTCTCTCTGCCTGCCTCTCTGCCTACTTGTGATCTGTCAAGTAAATAAATAAATAAAATCTTAAAAAAAAAAAAAAAAAAAAAAGAATCCACCAGAGGTATCTAGCTACATTCTCCATCGAGTAAACAAAAATCCTCTGAAAGTCTAGGGAAGGCTTACTTTCATTTACACCGTGTAAGTGTTATTAGCAGAATGTTCTGAGACACGTGAGTGCCACGGTGGAAGCAAGAGCTGTTGGGACATGGACCCTGTCACCCAAATTTCCCAGCACTTTCAATCCTTTATGATGGGACTTTCCTCTTTGGAAGACATTGGGTCCTGACACCCCACAAGAGAGTAGGGGTGGTGCTGTCTTCTGGGGACACCCTGGACAGAAGGGCCACTGCTGGCTGGGGAGGCCGGAGAGAAAGCAGGACCACACTGGACCATCTTGGAAATGCAGACACTCCCCAAGATCCCAAGGCCGGGAAAGGTCACAGCTGGGATGAGATGTTGGGCACATCAATACTCGAGGCCTGAACCACATCAATATTGGTGCGGGCCCAGCCAGTAGTCCCGGACGGGCTACAAAAAAAGAATACACAGGACTCTGCTTCTTTGCTGCCAAATGGAAGGAAGGGGTGAAAATCTGTGCCTTGCTGAAAAGGTGGTATGGTGGACAAAACTCCAAGGTAAGCCCTGGATTTCTGCCCTTGCTGTGACAAACCCTGTATCATCCCTAGGACTGACGGGATAATCACTCCCTCGATTAGGCTATTTCATTAGGCATGGCTGACTTTAACAAAGAGAAATTATCTCAGGTGGAAGTGACCTCATGAAGTGAGCCCTTGACAGCAATTCGGCTCTCTGAAGTAGATACAAAGTGTAAGAGGCATCCTAGGGACGTTCTGTCTTGCTGGCCTGGCAGATAGAGGGAGCTATGTGGCCAGAAATGTGGGTGGCCTTTAGGGACCAAGCACAGCCCCCTGCTGACAGAAAACAAAGAAATGAGGACCTCAGTCCTACAACCACAAGGACCTGAAGTGGGCTAAGAACCTGGAAATGGATTCTTTCCTGGTCAAGGTTTCAGAGGAGAATGTTGTTGGCCAACGCAGTCTTGGGAGCCCAGAGCTCAGCCACGCCATGCCCAGATGCTCAGAACTGTAAGCTAATCAACGGGGGCTGTTTAAGCTGCTGTATTTGTAGTAATTTGTTACACGGCAAGAGAAAGTGAATACTGCTTTGGTGGAATGGGCACCACTAAGGGGAAGGCTCCAATCTTGGTAGTGATGACCAATATTAAACGAGGGCTTGCTGTACGCCGGGCACTATGCTATGTACTGGAACATCCTATGTCACTCGACCCTCATGACCGTCCTTAGAGGTATCATGCTTTCCCCTCATTTGACAACAGAGGAGAAGAGAGGTTTGAGACTTTGTCCCCAGCTCTGTGCGGGATGGAGGCAGGATGTGAAGCCAGCCAGACTGATTCCATGGCTGGCACATGGAGCCTGTGGACCAGAGTTGCTTCCTGCCCCATGGGCTCTTGGCCAGCCGATGCAAGGCTGTGGGTATGTGGTCAGAGGGGCCTGTGGGGATGGCCCCCTAGTTCCCAGCTTCATGTGTATGACTAATGGGGGCCCTGACATCAGGGACTGGGCCTCACCGCCCACCCCCACATTTACACCCTGCCCACACCCAGACCATGGGCTCTGTGAGGGTGCTGGGACCGTGCCAGGCATGGTGAGTCACTGGCTTCCTCCATGTGGTGTAGGGTCTTAATGAACATTTGGGCTAACGGCACTGACGCTCCCCCTAGTTTCCTGCTATTTCCTAGATGTGGGGAGTGTTGATGTATACCACAAAGGAGTGAGCACTGGTTTTTTTGGTGTAGTGAGCTTGCCGACTGCATTTAAAACAGGATTTGCTTTACAGGCAAAACTTTCTGGAACATATTTACCATATAAACAGAGCACAAACAATGCCTCCTTCAAGCACAAAATAACAGATTTCTACTCTTGGTAGAGTCCCATGAGTGAGAGCACCCCACCCCCAACAATAAAATGTCACATCTTTGCGGTGAAAAGACTGATTTTGACACAGGATCGCATACAGTGCAGACACCAGTCACATGCAACAGTGGGAGAACGGAGCCTATTTAAAAAGCAAATCAAAGTTTTCCTTTGAAAATAAGAGGTGGTGTTGGATGATCACTTGCGTGTGACTCTGCAAGGTCCTCTGGAGGGCGAGGACCACGGATCTTGTTCCGTGGCGCACAGCTCACATTTGTATGAGCTCATATAAATCACTCTCACAAATGTCATAGCACTTTAAGAAAAAAACCCCACATTCCTGGTACCTAGAAGATTTTTTGGCTCCCCCGCTTGGTTTGTCTTGTGCAAATAACCCCCACACCGAGAAGCAGCGGTTCACTGCCTGCAGCAAGTTCTCCTTTCCCTTCTCTAAAACCTTCCATTCCCGGATGCCCAGAGAGTCAAAAGTACTTAGTAAAAAAAGAAATGGAAGCATTAGCCCCCGATGGTGAGATTTAACACTGCAGCCAATGAAGAGCTGGAACCATCCCCAAACCCAAATGGCCAAATGAGGTTTTAACACCAGATCGTGGAAAGGCTCCAAAAGGAGGGGAGAACATTTTCTTCTTATGCTCACTTCGGATCTCAGGGTTAAGACAAGAGGGAAATGCTGATAAAAAACAAGGATACGTTTTAACTGTCTATGCCAAAGGGTTCAGAAAGAATTAGAGCAAAGATTATAAAGTTTTTCAGGCCTTCTCTCACCTCTTTTGGGAGGAAAAAAGGTTCCTTTGTGGTTACTGGTTTAAACTTTTATTTTTATTGATCTATAATTCCCATACCATAAAATTCACCCTCTTAAAGTTTACAGTTCAGTGGTTTAAAATATATTTTTAATATATATGTACATATTACATATAAAAAGTATTAATAGATATTAATATGTATACTTAATATACAAGGAAACCATTGTCACTATCTAATCCTAGGACATTTTCATTCCCCAAAGGAACCTCTACTCATTCCCTTCTCAGCCTGACCCCTGGCAACCAGTGGTTTTATGTCCTTATGGACTTGCCTACTTGAACAATTTGTATGAAGGCAATCATATAACATGTGGCCTTTCGTGACTGGCTTCTTTCAGCTGGCACACCGTTTTCAAGGTCCATTCCTTTTGCAGCATGAATCAGTGCTTCATTCCTTTTTATGGCTGAAAATACTCCATTGTAGGGATGGACTAGTTTACCAGTCATCAGTGGATCAACATTTGGCTTGTTGCCACCTCCTGGCTGTATGAATAATGAGGCTATGAACACTCACGCATAAGCTTTTGTGTGGACATATGTTTTCAATTCTCTCGGGTTCATATTTTAATATTTAAGGAATTTATATAGATTAAAAAAACCCCTATGATTAGG
The DNA here is from genome assembly GCF_030435805.1 of Mustela lutreola. Lineage (NCBI taxonomy): Eukaryota > Metazoa > Chordata > Mammalia > Carnivora > Mustelidae > Mustela > Mustela lutreola. Next base: position 20,691,228 of record NC_081295.1, on the reverse strand, counting down.
TACATGGGAAAGCACGTTAATTGGAAATTCAAAGAAAGGAGAAAGGGCTTGTGAAACTTATGGGAAAATGTTACCGTCAGTAGTAATCAAAGAAATACAATGTAGATTAATGAGAGACTTTCACTTCTCAATTAACAAAATTTCAAAAGGAAGTCTGTCCAATAGTGACGGATGTCCCCTAAATGCCCATTCTCATCTATTGCTGATAGAAGACCAGGAATTAGGGTATAACCTTGTCATAGACCAATCTGACAGTGTTTTATATATATATATATATATATATATATATATATATATATATATATATATACACACACATATTTTTTTAAAGAAAACTTAAAAAATGGGCCTGTTCTTTGTGAATCTGTGCTAAAGAGACACTTTTTGAAAAATGACACATGAAGAGGTCCTGTGACACGTTAGTTTTAATTTGAAAGTTAGAAAACCAGCTAATTTTTTAATGAGAAGGTGATGGCTAAGTAAAGGGTAAGGCATGGCCGTCCTGTAAAATAAAACCGAAATTAAAACTTAAGTTTACAGAAAATAATCAGTAATACAGAAAAATGCTCACATTATATTAAGAAGGATCACATGATTGTGACTTTATGACAAATGCCTAAAAAACCGTCTGGAAGGAAAGATACCAAGATGCTTGCTGGTGGTCTTGGGCGGGGATAACACTATGGGTGACTGTTCTTTCTTCTGTTTTTTTCCCTCAGATGTTCTATACTGAGAAAGCACAGTTTTTATGAGAATAAATCATTGTTTTAAAATTGGAATAATCCCTTTAATTTTATCAGTTGCTGATTTAATTTATACAGAAGTATATAATCATACATTGATGAAATATGCTTTATGAACTGAAAAATTAAGAGAATGAAAGAAAGTGACTGATTCCAAAAATTAAGAGGGAGAGAGAGTGACTGATTCTAAAGTCTGTTAAGAAGCAACCTCTCCTCCTGGAAGGTTTGAAAGGTGAAAGGTACTGAAGGACAGAAAGATTCCTTTTTCTTTTTTCTTGTTAATTAATTTATTTGAGAAAGAGACAGAGAGAAAGTATCCTCACGCAGACTACCTGCTGAGTGTGGAACCTGATGCCAGGGCCCTGAAATCATGACCTGAGCCAAAATCAGGAGTTGGCTGCTAAACTGACTGAGCCACCCAGGTGCCCCTAGGGCAGAGAGGTTTCTGAGTCTTTCTAACATCTGTGCTGGGAAGTGTGCAGTGAGGGAGCAGCGCTGGGAGGGGTGGCGAATGCACCCAGATGGGTGGTCACAAAAGTATAATTAAGGGCACAGATTAAGCAAAGCCATGACACATGACACCTCAGAGGACCATGTAGGTGGCCTTGCAATCCCAAGGCGTAGAATCTGTGATACCAGAACCAGAAGTCAGGTGGTGGACTACTGGGTTCTTGAAAACCTTTGGGTCCCAAGCTCCAAGGTACCTGGGGAAACCCAATAAAGTCGGAATGACATTATTCTGAACAAGTCAACATTGGAATATAACCAAGGAGTTCAGGTTACTAAGGAACCTGCAAGACCTCTCTGTGAGCAAGGGCCTGGAGACCACACACTGGCATGGCCCTAAGGAGCTGGGGAGAATGAAGTAAAACACTTCTGTTCTTTGGATGCTTGCTGTTGGTGGAGACAAAGGGACTTGCTCAGGGCACCAGGCAGAAAAATTCTATCTTCTTCTCTCACTTCTCCTCTTGTTGCCCTCACCCTTTCCTGTTGGGGCATTCAGCCTGGCATTTTGATGAGGTGACTTTTGACTTTGCTTAGAATTCCCCAGCCCTTAGAATCTGGTGAATTCTAAGCAGGGAACAGAATAGTAACCAACATTGGTTTATGCGACCTAAAATTTTTCAGATACATAAAAAAGATTCAATAAAGATGTTTCTTTCTAATGTTGACGTTTGTTCGAACCTCTTTCTACACTCCTTGGCCGTGTTGTGTAAAAACAACCAGAGGAAAACAAAAACAAAACTGTAGGCTTCCTTTCACGAACTGGAAGAGAGTCAGTGTCCCATCTGGGCCACAGTGGTAGAGACTGGCTTTCTGGGCTGAACTGGCCAAGGGCCCAAGGATGGGGGTGTCTGTCACCTGGCGGGGCCACAAGAAAGCATGTTAGCACAAAGCAGCTGGATGAACAGTCGTCATCAATGCCCCCTGCCCGCCAGTGTGGAGAATGAACGCTGAGGAGGTTCACTCTCCAAGGCCAAACAAAAACCCTCTGCCGATCCTTCTATTCTCCATGGAGGTCCCTCGCCAGATGATTCTGCAAATGCGGCCTCATCCTTTCAGAAACCAGTGAATTCTTTTTCCCTTTAATTCATCAGTTCCAGTCAAGAAGATCTACCCCTTAAAAGAAACAGAATGGATTTCGAATAAGGAAATTTTACTCTTCTTTTTGCCCTCGAGCTCATGTTTGTGGTCGTGTCCCCACGAGACCCCCTTTCCACTGATGACTTCTCTGGTTATGAAGTCAGAGCGCATCAAAATCCACGGCCCTGGGAATTTGGTTGTGAAGCCACTTGCATTGTGTTTTTGGATGCGGAGGCAGAGGTCTTTTCTTTGAAGACTGCCGCGAAGGCCCGCCCCCTGCCCCCCCCTTCCCCTGATCTTTCTGTTGGCACTTTGTCAAGGAATCAGCAACACTCACGTCCTTAACTTCTGCCTCTCCTGCACTGGTTTTGAATTTCAAAGCCTCTTGGCAGCTGTTTTGGTGTGAATGCTGATAAAGTAGGCCTCCAGAAAACACGCCCCTAACTCTGTGGCCTTTACTGGGACAAGGAACAACAGTGACAGTGATGAGGGGAACAAAGGAAACACAGAGGCCGGGGACTCTCGCCAGCCTCCTCCTACCACTTCCGCGCCTGAAGGGAGTGACGAGTGTCTCTGCCTTCCCTCGACCTTACTTTGTTTACCCACGGTGAGCCCAGGTCGCCTGACTCCGCGGTGGCTGCGCGAGGAAGGCTTTCACAAGAGGCCCTCACTCACGGTCGCGAGCTGAGAGCCCGCAGAGACCGGAGGAAATTAAAGATAAGCAAGAGGAAGAGAATGTGGGACCCGCTGAAAGCAGTCCGTGATGCTTTCCCCAACAGCACGTAAAAATGACCAACAGTGGCCACTCTGTGTGGGAGGAACACGTGTTGCTGGGCCACTCGTTGACGACCTACTTGGCACCAGATAGAAATCCTGTCAGGTCTCTGTTAACAAATCTGAAAAGGAAAGATGTGGTTTATATAGCAGCATACATTTTGTAAACACCGCTGCTTATAAAATTTATGGTAAAGCAATTCAGTAGTGACTTTTCACCTGGCATGTGAATGCGGCAGAGTGGGAATTTTCAAGTGTCTTGCACGGTAATTGAACTTGGGGTTTATCTTCTTAAAGAAGACCGACCGCACAGCAGGCCATCCCCTTGCGGATTCTGGTATCAGACAGGGCTTGTCCTTGGCCCAAAGGGCAAGGGAACAGCCTTGCAACCCCAAGGCGCAAATGCAGGTCACTGAGAATGGGTAGCGGGAGGATGGGGTACGGGGCGGGGCAGACCCTTCCCTGCAGCACCAGACCCTCCCCCTCCTCCACAGCGAGGCCAATGGCGATGCACCCCAAGAATCCACTTTTAGTCTCCCTCGCTGCTCGGTGTGGCCATGTCTGATGCTGGCCATCCAGCTGAGAATGGGCGTGTTCTACCCGGCCCGTGTCTTCAAAAGACAGTGGGCCGCTCTCCATCCTCCTTCCCGCTTCCTGTGCGCTGGGCAGTGGATGTAGTTCTGGTGAGTTGGCTTCAGCAAGGCAGAGGATGGCAACCCAACAGACACTGGCAGGATCACAGGACAGAGCACCCTGGGCCTTAGACGGGCTTGTGGAGCACGGCTGCCCATCTGCCTTCGAGGTGGGATCTCTGAGCCAACACAAGAGAGGCATGAACGTCTGTCTTGTGGGAGCCGCTGGATTTTTGCGAGGAGGAGTGAGAGGGGTCTTCTGCTATAACGGGCAGCCTATACTCTACCACAAGAAGGAAGGCTATCCAGCAGAGAGGTCAAAGGTGGCTCTACTGGTCACTTATTTGCCTCCAAAACCAATAAGAGCGTCTGACCTCGTCTGATACTGACCGTTCAACTTGTACTGAGGCCAGCTAGCAGGACAACTATAACAAATTTTAACAACAGCTACCATTTACTGAGAACTTATTTTGTGCCTGGCACTTCACATGTGGTATTTCATTTTAATCTTCAGAACAACCTCGAAAGGGTATTCCACAGTTAAGGAATCCTGGGCTCACAGACTTTAAGTTAACTTGTGCAGTGTCACCCAGTCAGTGGGACCAGGATCTGTGTCTAAGGCAGTCACATCCTCTTTCTACTCCTCCAGGGTTCCCTTTTGAGAAGCATGCTCTGCTCCCGGCCATTTCTGCATATTTTTTGAAAAGATCAAAGAATGAGAGATTTAATGGTGTGACAGGAGCTGGGCACTGCTGCGTCCCACCATTATGTCAGTTTTGCACTAGGGCTGAAAGTGCTCTTTAAGTATTCTTCTCTTTACAGGTCTTCAGCGTAGGACTGGTTCCTAGGTCTCCAGGACATTTCAGTGCTGGGGTACCGGGCTCCTGGATTGGAGAAGCTCTGCGAGCAGTACCATAGCCTGGAACAAAGCTGGGGATTGCCATGTGGCCCAGAGCATATCACTTGACTCTGTGGAGCCTGGTTTCCTTCTCCATCGAGTAACAAGCTTCAACCAGGAGGACTAAGCCTTCATAGCAAGCCTAACACTCCTGAAGGAGCCCAGAGCCCTCCTGCACACACTCAAGCAGAACTGAATCTATAAACAGGCACAGAACTCTCCACTCCCCACAGCCCCAGACGCTTGTTATGAATCACGAGGACCCACAGAGTAATGCGACCCAGCTGTCCGGTTTGGCTGTCAACACTCAGGTATCCCTCTACCCAGGTATCCCTCTACCATGGCCAGAGCCCGGACCATGAGTATTATGGGAGTTTTAATGACGTGACAGGAGCTAGGCACTGCTATGCCCTACGGCATTTATTTTATTTTTTGCACCGTGGCCTAAAATGTCTTTTCTTGCTGCGGTTTTCAGAAGACCTGACCATGCCCTCCACTTTTCTTTGCTGCTAAAGTGAAGAACAACTTACCCCATGGCATACAGCTCAGGTACTCGAGACCTGCTGGGGTCCTGACCCACCTCCCCCTCCTCGCCAGGAGCCTCCAATTCTGACTCTTTCCTAGCATTGCCAGGTACAGCTGTTCTCCTGAGTTGCACAGAAAACAATAAGAAGGACAAAGAAACATCCCCCCCACCAAATAAAAGTTACTCAGCAATCACCATAGTAACAAATCACCCATTTATAACAATTCCATTCTCCTTGCATTCTTACCTCTTTCTTTACATCCAGGCCCACCTCTAGCCTCCATTCAGTAAGCATATTTTGATCTTCTCTCTGTGACAGGTGCTGTGCAAAGGGTTGTGGGTATGGAGTCGAGTAACCAAGGGCCATACTGGGAGGAGCTTATATGTACTTAGGAGGGAGCCCCTCAAATCTGGACCTGGGTTGAGGAGGGAGCACTGAGGGGTCTGAATTCATCCAGGCCAGTCGCTGTGATATACCTGGCCCAGGTGAGGAGGGAGCGGAAGCATACACGAGAGGACAGACGTGTGGCTGGGCACGGTGCCGTGGGGCTTTCTGCATTTGTTCCTGTGTTTACAGAGCACTGAAACATGTGCCAGGCAGCTTGCAAGGCTCTCAGAGGGAAGGGGCCCGGCTCCTGCTCAAAAGGAGCTTATGGTTTAATGGGATGGGTATATGCAGCTGGGGAGGGGGCTGGAGATGAAGCCAGATCATAAACAGCTACGCGTCCGTGTTACTGAGCACCAGCTCCCGTGCCTGCAGCCGGTGCCATGTACGACAAGCAAACACTCTCCTTTGATCCACCCACAGCACCGACAGCCTTGTGAACAGGGTACTGTTATCATCGGCAGCATTTCACAGATGGGGGACGAGTATAGGGAAGGCAAGTGACTTGCCTAAAGCCTCACAGCGAGCCTGAGCTGGATTTCAACCCACAAGCGGCTGAATCTAAGACGTAATCTTAACCACGTGCTCATAGGCTAAAGTATCTGCACAGTTTCTAGCTGATACTTACTCAGTATTAAGTGGGAGTGGAACTGGGTCCTGATAGACACATACTGAAATGGCGTAGGGAGAGGAGAAGCATGGGGAGGCCAGACAGTGAAGCCAAGAGTGGGAAGAGACTGCACACAATTGGGCGGAGGCATCAAGGTAAGATGCCTTCTTCAGCTGGACAAACAGCTCTATCCATTCTAGCTACCTGTCTATGCCTAATTCATACCTCGTATTTCATCCCCAACGGTGGCAACACTGTAGCATCTGTTGCAAGTGAGAATACTGATCTAAAACCAGACTGCTGCTCAGGCAGTTGACTACTGGACTGTGTAAGTTACATTTTCGGAGAGCCCCGTCACAAAAGTAGCCCTGGATCCTTGGGGGCTGGTAGGAGTGGGAGATGTGAGGCTGCGTGGATGGTTGCCTAAACATGACAAGGACAGACAACAGTGGAGATAGCTACACATCAGCAACATATGACATCTGGAAAAAGATAACAATTGTTCACTAAAAAGGGCATGTAACAGCTAATATGCAACAATGGACTGGGGAGCCCGAAGAAGGAGATTGGGGTAGAGGTGCAGGTGAGTATAAGGTCAAAAAGTGCCCACCACCTCCCCCCTCCACCCACGGGCAGTTTACTCCATCAAGCCAAAGAGGAATGTCTTTTGGCAGACATGGTGGTTACACCTCAGCTTTGTGTGGACTATGTAATCTAACACACTCTTCAGGCTAATGTCAGAAGATGGCTTATATTTTAGCTATAATAGTTCTGCTCACATCTACAAGCTCACCATGGTCAGAGGATGGAAACTCTGCCCATCCACCAACAAGAGTCATCGCTCAGCAGCTCTGAGCAGCAATCCGGCCCAGCACTAGGCAGAACTGGCCTGCCCCTGGGGCTCATGCTGAGCTCCTATGGGGTGGCCTTATAGACTCCAGGTGACAATGACCCAAGTACAGCTTCATACTCTGCCCCAGTTCTGGTTCAATACACCCCAACTGACTGGGTGAGTAACAGTGGTCCATACTTGGAACGAGCCCGGGCAACAGCTCTGTCATAATTATTTTTGACAAAGGCTGACCTGACATGCTGATCATCAGCCCAGGAGGGGGGAGAAAGGTTCTGTGACTAGCCAGCATACACACCCTTGGTTTCTGCCAGGGTTCATCTTTATTTATTTTTATTTTATTTTTAAAAAAGATTTATTATTATTTATTTATTTGACAGACAGAGATCACAAGTAGGCAGAGAGGCAGGCAGAGAGAGAGGGGCGGGTGGGGAAGCAGGCTCCCTGCTGACAGACAGCCTGGTTCGGGGGTCATTCCCAGGACCCTGGGATCATGACCTGAGTGGAAGCCAGAGGCTTTAACCCACTGAGCCATCCAGGTGCCCCCAGGGTTCATCTTTAATCTGGACATACATTCCCTGGATGCACTCCCCACTCAGTCCCCTCTTTATTTCCTATACATCGTGCTTTTCTCTTAAGATTTCATGTTCTACATAGGTTCCATTGCTAAAATGAAAATGTTGCTAAAAATTGGTAGATCTCTGTATCTCTTATAGAAAATTGATTATTTGTACCAACTCCTGCCTTCCAAAACCCACTAAACTGTTTCCTAAGTTTATTTTTCTTAACCCATATCTTAACTGTTTTAAATCTGTGTCTGTCTTAACATGCTGGCTGGTTAATCTTCTTTTCCATTTTTTTCATTATTTTTTCAAACATCTGACTCTCCTTTAGCTTAAAATGATGCCTCAACTAAATTCCTCTTTTTCACTTTTGTCTCTGTTTCCCATGGCAGAACAAACAAACAAACAAAATTTATCACTTTTTTGGTACCAGAGCACTTTTGCTTTCTTATTTAGGTCAGGTAACAAAATATCATTTATTCACAAGCCAAACCAAACCTATCCCAAACTCTCTCCCCTCTTTTCTCTATTGTAATTCCAGCATAAAGAAGTGATACTATTGGCAGAATTTTCAGTCTGCTGATACAAAGTACTGATAAAAATGTGGACCAAGGGGCGCCTGGGTGGCTCAGTCGGTTAAGCGTCTGCTTTCGGCTCAGGTTATGATCCCAGGGTCCTGGGATCCAGCCCCGCATCGGGCTCCCTGCCCGGAGGGATGTCTGCTTCTCCCTCTGCCCCTCCCACTCTCTCCCTCTCTCTGTCAAATAAAAAAAAAATAAAATCTTAAAAAAAAAAATGGAGACCAACAGAATTCCCAAACACTGCTGGTGGGATGCAAATTGTTATGATTACTTTGTTATGTTATTATATGTTATGATTACTTTGTAAAAACAACTTTACATTATTTAGCGAACATGAAGATGCAGCTCTCCTCCGAGTCACAATTCCACTCCTAGGCATACATGCTGAAGAAGCATGCTTATGTGAGCCAAAGGGTAAGTGTCCCTGCAGGGCTGGGGCAGTGCCAGGAATCTCTATTTGTTACAGTTCTAGAGGCAATGTGGGGGCCTTACTCCACAGCAAGGGCCTGGGACCTTATCAACTCAGACCTACCATATCAACTCAGATCTCTCTCTGCGGCTGGGTCCCTCCCCGGCCTGTGGTTCCAGCCACAGGAAAGCTCACTGGAGAGGAGTGACAGGAAATGGCACAAGCCTGTGGCTGGAGTAACTATGCTTGGGGTGCTGATCCCTGGTCAAAGCCAGCCAGTCTGAGGATCTGGGGAAATTCACGGTCATTTCCTCTTCTTCCTTTTTGGTCAGCTCTGACTGCCAGACCAGGCTGGGCTTGTGTTCTTCATGCAAATTCCCCCTCATCTGGAGGGGTGCTTGGAGTCAGCACAGTCACCATCCCCATCTCCCGCACAAAGCCCCGAAGCTCCCAGCCAGACTCGGTGCTCCGAATGTGCTGTTCCCCGCCAGGAATGAGAAAACCTCTAGGCGAGGCTTCAGGAGAGAAGGCTGAAGGCTAAGCTCTGGTATGGAACCATGGTTCTTCTCTGTGTGAGCCTGTACGCGGACACCCACGTTTGTGATTCTTGGTGTGCTGAGTCCAGCATGAGTACAACGCTATAGGTGCAACCTGGCTTTTCATAGATATTTCCAAATGACGATGAATAGAAAGTGAGATAAGGAACTTCTCGAGAAGTGAAAGCAGCTGTGTGCCTTCCGGTGTGAGCTTGCTCTTCACCTTCCTACTGGTCTGTCCGCTCTCATTCAGGGAGGCTGTAAAATGGTGCCTGTCTGTCACCCTCACTTAGGTTCCTCTCTCCTCCTGATGCCAAGAATGGCTTCCACCACCCCTCCCTCCCCCATTCTGGATGAACAAGTGGAGAAAGTGCACGGCTTGGCCGAATGACCTCCCTCCGTTTGTCCATTCCCATAATCCTCCTAGTTTGAAACTGAAATATCCCTGGGGCAAAGTACCGATTACCATGTGGCTGTTGTTCTTTTAGGTTTAAAAATATCTTCAAGGTGGCACAAGTTTACAGAGTCCATTGGGGACCTGAAATCTGCCCTGTTATTCAGCCCCCGTAACGTACTGAGGGTGGAGGCAATTTGTTTAGTTTAAATCATTAAGCCCTAATAACGTGGGGTTCTGGCCAGATGGAGTATGTGTGGGAGACGTTGACGTGATGTTGGGAGGAAATCAAGATGATGCTATGATGAAAATACAAACGGGGTTTGGGTAGGATTTGGGGGAGGCCACACAGAGCCCATCTCTGCATGACTTGGCCTCATTCCCACAGCCCTGCCAGGGTTCTGTCTCTCACTTAGGGCTGCTGTGGTCCCCACTGGAGCAGCCTGCCGCCTGCCCAGGAAACTGTCTCCAGAGAGGCCCTGGCCAGGCAGTTCATTATTTGGGCACGGAGGAGAGAGACAGGAGTGATTTTTCTTTTAATGGCTTCAATGCCACTCCTTCAGTTCTAAAGTGGGTTGCCTTCTAATTCTCTCCTCTTTGCTTCCTTTCTCATTGCCTTCGGGTGTCAGAAAGGTAGAAAGCTATGGTTGAGGGTTAGAATTTATATTTTGAGTAGGTAGCTAAAAGTATTCTGGTTTCTTCCCCGTAAAATGGGGATTATGCCAATGTTTATAAGAATTGACATTCTACTATTAATTACTAGGAGGAAGTTACTGATACCTGACCATCTTTGATCTGAAAAAAGGAAACATCAATTTCATATAGTTCAGATGAGTAGATAATATCTAGACCATTAACTGACCATGCAGTAGGTGCTCAGTAAACTGCAGGCTTACTGGGCGTGTGTATATGTAAAGAGAGGGGCCACACAGGAGCCTGGGGGTTCTCCTGGGGTTATGGCTGGTTTTTCCATCCCAGGCACAAATGACATCCAGTGACTTCCTGGCTGGCCAGGAGATAGCCAATCTGCCATTACTGGTGTCCAGCGACACTACCAAATTAGTCCCCATGGATTAGTAATAACATTTAATGAGTTTAACTGAGTAGACAAACAAAATGAATTATTTTGACAAAAAAGTAAAAGACAATAAAAAAAGAAAGAAGGGAGAAAGCTGCATTTCTGCCTGATCTTTATTTGGTTTCAACTCAAGAAAGAATCCACCACCTAGAGTTCTCAAAGGGAACCACAACATTTGTATGATAGTCACATTGTTAATGTATCTGTTGGAAGGTGGGGATGGAGGACTGTTTATTCTCAGAAAAAAAAGGAGCTTTTAGTGTAACTCTTGGGTTAAAAATCTCAGTATGAATCACACCACTGAAGAGCCAGTTTCAGGGGCTACTAAAACTACAGCACTCCTGTCGGACAGCATTTTTGCATCTACTAAGCTCATTGTCACATAAATACTAATATTTAAAGCACAGATTTCTCAGAAGCTGTAGGCTGATGATATAACCAGGAGAACAGCACACGGATCTCAGCGGAAGGGGTGTTATATTTAGCTCCACTGCTTCCTCAGAACCACAAGAAGACTGTCCAGAAATCCCTGGCATTTGGGGCACAGTCCTTATGGCCTGATGTGATCAGAAAGCTCCAAAGGAATCAGGAACAGGTGGGTTTGGGGCAGCCACATTCTGATTCCTCACAGGTTGCTCCTGTGGCTCCATGAAGTGTCCTCGGCCTCTCCCAGGAGGACACTGTCTGTCCCCATAGGGCCCGAGTCACCTGAATGCCGACCTCTGATTCATGCGCCTGGACATCCAGTGACTTCCTGGCTGGCCAGGAGACAGCCAGTCTGCCCTTACTGGTATATGGTCCAGTACTGGGGCTGCTGGTCCAAGCAGGCACCAGACGCTGGCAATGGCCCCATCTCCAAGGCATTTGAGCAAGGTCACCTGAGGACCTTCTCCTTTACCTGTGCTGGGCTAAGAGTGGAGGACTCCTCCTGCCAGATTAGACACTGAGCCTTTGACCAGAACTGGGTGGTCCAGAGGGATACGGCTTTGCAACATTTTGCGTTAACATTACTTGTGACTTTTTCTGATGATAATCATTCTTGCGAGGCATCTACTCACAGACCTATATGCCCAGCACTTATTTGTTTGCTAAAAATAGGCTCACTGGGGGTGGGGGAGGGTGGTTTGTAATGAACAGGAGTACACGACGGAAGAGAAAGACAGTTTGCCTGGTGGTGCCTGGAAGGTCTCAGCGTGCTGACGACATCCCCACTCTGTGGTGTGCCGACTGCCTGGAACGTGTGTGGCCGACACCGGCGGTGGGAGAGAGGTGTGAGTGTGTAAGACCAACGGGGCCACAAGCACACGAGCCCGACGGTTGAGGAGTGGGTATGTAGGTACAGAGATCCCTCCTTTGTCTGCGGTCATTTGCTGAAAGAAGGCTAAAGGTCTCGACTTCTACGTGGAGGCCACATGCTGGGGTGAGGCAGAGAAAGAAACCAACATATAAACTGAAAACTTATTTGGTTACTTGAAGGGTTTGTTTTTTTTTTTCCTTTTGGATTCTGGCCAATTTCTCTTTTCTGTGAAATAGAAAAAGCCTCCAAACTTTACCTTTTCTTAGCTCCCCAGTTTTCCTGAGAAGGTGGAGAGAATGAAGGGAATCACTGGCCACTGTCGGGACTATGCGGTTAGGCTAGTTAGACACCCTGTGGGCTCCTAGTGAATTCGACCCAGGAGCCATGGAGACCTCCCAGTCATAACCCCCAGGGCAGCTGGGCGAGACAGGGAGGCAGACACTCCATCACAGCCATTCATGACTCAGGAAAAAACAGGGTGCTTAAGACAACTGTGCCCGGACGTACCTGTAAGTGAAGAATGGGGATCTGCACCCAGTACCGGTTACATGTTTGTGTTTCCTAACTGCTTAAGGAGGATAACAGAAGCACGCACTGTTACTACGTAGCTGACAGTAAGTTAGCGACAGAACTAACTCTCTAACGGTAAGTAAAAGCAGAATCAAGCCTACAGACAAGTAATTACTTTCTTATGTTTTTCTTGTATAAAAGTGCCAGGGCCAGGTCTAGGATAAAGTGAGTGAGGCACAAGCCCTGAGAGCCGTATAAAGAGATGCTGAAAGACTTAGTAATCAGGATAAAAAAAATTGCCTTAAGATATTTATCTTGATTGCTGAGGTTTTGTTTTTTTGTTTTTTGTTTTTTGGGTGCCTTTAAATTATGCACCCCAGGAGAGTGCCTCACTTGTCTCCCTCTGGCCCCTGCCTGGTAAAACACATCAGCTAAAGGTGTTAAGTGACTGGGGGACACCAGTTCTGTAATTACAAATGAAACCAATGAACAGACCCAGGAAAGAGTCTTCAAATTTCCTTAGGCTAAAGAAGTGGGGAAGGACTTCTACTTCTAGGAATGATCCTAAGGAAACAAGAACGTACACAAAGATTTGAGAGCACTCCCTTTGCTGTTATCCCCCTTTGGTGTTATTCATGACAACAAAAAATTGGGAATAATCCAAGTCCTCATCTATAGGGGATTAAAAAAAGATGATTATCATAACAGATTCCTATATAGCCATGACAAAGGAGGATGCTGCACAACTTACTAATTGTAAGGGATGTTCATGTTAAAGTCAGGGGAGGACGTGCAAGTTAGAAGACATGAGGCGGAGATAGGAATCTGCTTCTCCTGTTTCCGTTCTCGCCCTCTATAATCCATCCTATACCTAGCAGAGTGATTTTTTTTTTTTTAAAGTTTCCCTTCATCTTAGAATGGTTTCCTATGATATTTAGAATAAATTTAAACGATACAGCCATCCCTGTTCTGGACTCCTCTTCTCTCTCTCTCTCTCTCTGGTCTCTTCTACGGTTCTCCCTCCCATGCCTCTTCCCTAGCCAGACGGGCTGCCTTTAGAGCCTCCACACAAGCTCGTCCCTTTGCCTGAAATGCTCTTCCCTCCCAATACCCACACGGCTGGACTGTTTCTGGGATTCAGGGCCCAGCCCAAGTGTCGGCTTCTCAGAAAGGTTTTTCCTGGCACCATCTCTTAACTAGGCACTGCGCTGTCACTCTATAATATCACACTCTCATTTTCTCTCTTTTTTAAAGCTTTTATTTATTTATTTATTTCTTTGAGAGAGAGAAAGAGAAAGAATGTGAGCAGGGGGAGGAGCAGGGGAGCGGGACAAGCAGACTCCCCGCCAAGCACAGAGCCTGATACAGGGCTCAGTGTCATGACCCTGAGATCATGACCTGAGCCGAAATCAAGAGTCAGATGCTTAACCGACTGAACCACCCAGAAGCCCCTCATACCACTCTGTTTTATTTCCTTCATATACCTAATACTCTCAGAAGTGATCTTCTTTAATTACTTATTTGTTTACTGTCCACCTCCCTCCATGAGAATAAAAGTTCCACAGGGAGAAAGGCTTTTCCTGACTACACCCACGGATGTTAGGTACATAGGTTCCTATATGCATCTGTAGTCACATTAAAAAAAAAAAAAAAAAAAAAAAGGACTGGAAGAGCATGGGACAAAAAAACTGAGTTTTCAGAGGTTTCTAAGTTTCTTCATTTTGCTTATTTTTATTTTGTACAACAATAAGGCACTACTTTTGAAACAATGAAAACAACGGTTCCCTCTGTTTTAGAGAACGGTCACTACGAAGATGTTGCCTGGGCACAGCTAGGCTGAGATTTAGAGCCACAGATGCCAGAACTGGAAACGAGTAAGAGAACGTTTGGTCCCTCCCAGCTCCCGTTTCAGAGATGCGGAGGTCAAGGCCGAGCAGGGAAATGACCGCTGGCGCATAGAGCAGAACATATAACAATGAGTCTGGTGTTCTTCCCACTACACCAGTGGTTCTCAAAGTTAACACACATGAGAATTATCTGGAAAGGCTTGTGAATATTGACTGCTGGGCCTTACCTGCAGTTTCCAAGAGTGAGTCTGGGGAAAGGCCCGAGAACCTGCATTTCTGACAAGCTCCTGATCGATTTTGAAGCTGCTGAACTGGGTCCACACTTGGAGAACCACTAGGCTATGCCACGTGGCCTCTCATAACTCCCTCAGAAATGTCTTATTCTTTTTGTAGGGATGGTAGTGATGAAAACAATACCCTCAACCAAAGAATTAATGAAAAAACTCTATCGTTTCGGCTCACTCGCCGAGTTCCTAGTGAAAAGAAGGATAGAAATTAGGGAATGTCTAAGAACGTGAGAGACAGGGATAAACAATTCTGAGAGCCTACTCTACACCAGGCATTGTTCTAGATGGATCTACTTCTGTTTGTTTAATCTACTTTGCCGCCGGAAACCTAAGCTACTTCAGAGGGATAAAGAAACTCATTTAAGAGCAAACAGCTAGGTAATGATTGAGACAGATTTTAAATCCATGTCTATTTGACTACAGGAAGTCCACGCTCCTTCTCCAACCTTCAGAGAAGAAGGAAAAGCTGTCACTTGTGGCATTTAGTGTGGCAAATCAATGTCTCCCAATGCAGAAACAAACACCCCCAAGAAGTATTAATATAATGTCATGCTCCCAAAGATACTGAAGGTGTGTACAACAACATTAACATCCAGCCTTTTCTCTGGGCTTGAAGCCAAGGTTTATTCATTTACATGATACTCAGCAACTTCCAACTCAGACCCTCACAGTAGAGATGATTTGAGTCAATGCCTGGCTCATTGCAAATCATCTGTGAAATAACTGGGAAGGGAGAATTCATCAATCTCAGCTTCTGACAAAAGGAAGAATTCACACATGCTCTGTGGGAATAGAACCAAACAGACTTTGCAGCTGAGCAGAACTGTCCCACTATTTGAAGAACTAAATTTGAATTCAAAGGCCAACACCCAAATATGAGAACGTATCATTTACTATTTTAGGTAAAAAGTAACCTAGACATTAGTCATTGTTCCCTTTTTGTTTGTTGATGAGGAAATTAACAAGAAACAAAATCTACACGGCACACAACTCACTCATACCTACAAACACCCACACAGTCAACGAGTCACAGTTTGTCCTATTATTGTGGTCACACTCAATCCACGTTTGAGAATGCTCTGGTAATACTATAAAGGCAAAGGACCTTGATGACATTCTTTAGCATTGTAGTTTTGATCAGGATTCCAAGTTAGGTACAAAGTTAAATATTAGTGGATTATTTCAGGACCAACAACAAAAAGGCGGTTTTCTTTATCTGTCTCTCTGTATTTATTTCACCTTCTGATTTCCCCCCTTATATTTTATTCCAGATTCCTGAAGCAGCTATACAAATAGATTTCACATGAAAATAAAAGGAAATACTTGCTATAATTCTGGATATAGAATCGGAGGAATGAGGGTTTTGACAAAGAGGGCTCACATGATGCTCCCTTCCTGTGCCTTCCCCAAGGATCCTTGGAACCTCTTCTTTCAGAAGGTCATTTTCTAACTGTGATCACTGAAATGTCTGCATCGTTTGGCTAGCAAAGCTGGCCAGTGGAGACCTTGAAGGAAAGATAAGTGGGAAAGAGGGAACAGGACAGAGTGGATGTGAAAAAAGGAGAAGATCCCAAAGATGGGTACCCGAGAGTGGTTAAAACGTGACATCAAAGGCAACTTTGCTTTAAACACAGCTGTGAATAGGTTTAAGGTTGGGAGTGACGGTGGTCTTCTCTGTGCACCAATCAGTAAGGCGGGCCAAATACCTAACCCCTCATTTACTAATGTCTATAAAGATACGGCTATTTCACTCCCAGCAAAATGCAAGGAATTTTATTTATTACAGAAAAAAGGTCTGCAAGATCTAGTAGAACAAACTCTGGATCTCAAAGCCAACAAGCTGTCTCTGCGGACAGCTTCTGAGTGAGCTAGGGCTCTAACGCAAGGCGCGAGATCGGACTGTGCCGTATTAGGTATGAGCAAGCTGTCTTTTCATTCCCGACTCTTGCCCCTCATGAACAGTTTGGAAAAGAGCCATCTTGCCTTCCCCAGAGGAATGATGCTCCTGCAGCTGCAAATGCAGTTTCTGAGCCGTTATTCCATGGTTAAATGTTTCCTTTTAAATATGAGACCAGCCTAGCAGAAAGAGCAGTCTTGTGTCCCCCCCCGCCCCTCCCCACCTTACACACACTCACACACACATAGAACATGGGACAAAGCTCCATCTCTGCATTAGCACCCTCACCTGTGTCCCAGCGAGGATTTAAGAAAAAGACATTCTCTAATTTCTATCCAAATGGACGTTTATTCCGTAAGTTGCAAATCTATTTTGGCAGTGTGTGGTCGCTGTTGATTCAGTTTGCACAGTGGCCTTCAGCCGGGGGTAGTTCATGCAGAAGACAAAAGAATAGCTACTTGGCAGATGATACTCTTCAGGCTGTAGGGAGGGCACTCAGCTGGAAAGATCTGTTTTCGTTGGAGATCGGAAGTGCTTTTCCAGCAATTATTTGATCTTTCCTGGGAACTCGTACTTTTGAAAATCTCTCAGCCTAGTAGGAGCACACGGACTTCTACTCTGGTCTCAGCATTATCACTAACCAGGCGTGTGACTCTAGGCAAATCATCGGGCCTTTACTTCACCTCAGTTTTCTCATTTGCTTGCTGGAATAATTATCCCTTCTCTGCTTAATTCATGTGGTTTTTGTGAAGATAAAACCAGGTGTTGTATGCGAAGGTATTTGGAAAACATAAAAAGGCAGGTTTATTATTAGATGGTATTTGTATAAGGTTTTTCATTTTGTACCTGCCCTGGTTTACATGACATTGGTATGTTCTGGTTTTCTTTCTGAGAACTAGGTAGGAATTCCCTCGTGCAGAGGAGAGGTAGATAGTGCAACTCAGGCAGAGAACAGGATCAGATCCTTGTTACCTCTTGGAAACAGAAAGTAAAAAAGCCAGGACCGGAACACTGTAACACCATCCTAGAAAGTCTGCTTTTGCTAGGTTTGCTAGGACCACAACATTCTGGTCCTTATCTGCTTCCTCTCCAGAGGTCCATATAGAGAAGGCTACTGCTGCAGTGCTGAATGAAGGAAGGAATGAATCCAAACACCCAGCCACCCATCTTTTATAGACCAAAATTATATATCAAGCAGTGTGCATAAAATACAAGATGCAAAACGCTGTCCCCCTTGCTGAAGAGAGACCAGCCAGCCAGAGGTAGACACACAAAGAATTTGTCCTGCCACAGTGTGGTCAAATGTGCCCTCCAGAGAAACATGCATGTGCTCTGGGAGCTTGAACATGCGGTCATTCCTTCCCCGAGGAGGCTGGGACATGTTCTCAGAGCTCAGATAGCTGAGCTGGGCCCGCAGGAAGAACTGGCAAGGACAGGACAGGCGAAGTGCTCTCCAGCTCGTAAAGGCACAGATTCTAGAAGGAACATTCCAGAGAGCATCCTTGTTTGGTGTGATGAAAGCCAGGAGTGGAGATGGGCAACGAGAAGTTGGGCAGGGGCCTAAATGTGAAAGCAGGAGCAGGCTATCCAAGCTTCTGAGCAAGAATCACACAATAGATTGGTATTTCAGAAAGATTACTTAACAGCAGGGAGGACAGACTGGAGGAAGCAGGTCGGGGGTAGGAAACAGATTTAAAATCTAACGTAAACATCTACATTTCACAATACTGGACACTTTACAGCAAGTATGGTGTAACAGCGTTCCTCCAAATTCTAAATTAATACAGCCAATCACAAAGGTGATTAGGGAGGTGAATAGTTGATGCCTTCCAGAAACTATTCCCCAAGCAATAAATTTCCCTCGCACAATTTAGAAAACACTGATTTCCCACATAATCTGGAAAAATCTTCGTGAAAAGGCAGTCACTCTGATTCTGAAATGTGGCTAAGGAGCAGAGCGAGAGAGAGAAGAGGTTCTCAAGCAGACACCATGCTCAGTGCAGAGCCCGAGGCAGGGCTCCATCTCACGACCCTGGGATCACAACCTGAGCTGAAACCAAGAGCTGGATGCTTAATGGGCTGTGCCAGACAGCCCCACTTTCTTTCTAGTGTTTGCATAACTCACATACGATACAACATATAGATCTTAAGTGCACAGTTCAATGGGTTCTGACAAATGTAACTGTGTAACCCAAACCCCTCTCAAGAGAGAGAACATTTTCATCACCCTAGAAAGATCCATCAGGGCCCCTTGCTATCACCCCCATGCAAAACAATCACAGTTGTGATTTCTACCACATAGATGAGTTTTGTTTGGCCTAGAACGTCATATAAATGCAGTCCTAGAGTGAGCACTTTTTCTATTACTTATTTTTGATATTTACCCACAATAAAAACTTTTGCTAGTTTATTAATGTTGGGCAGTATAGCAGTTTTTACTGCTTCATTCATTACAGTACTTTTTATCACCGAGCGGTACTCCATGGTCTGAACAGACCACTATTTGGCATGTTTTCAACAGCTTTCTCTTCGGCTGGAGTGTCCAAGTGCCTAACCAAGGCAAAGCAAACAAGAAAGGCCAGTGTGCAAGGTCAGGTGAAGTGGCCGACTGTTTTCTGTGTGTTTGGGGCCCAACCTCCTGAGTCAGCTTGGTCTTCAGGACACCTAACAGCAACAGTGGCTAAAACTTCGGGTCAACCAAGGAAACGAAGAGAGAGACTACCCTTTGTATCTTCTTAGTGCTCTATGTTTGGATCACAGAGGCAGATGAAAAACGGCCCCCAAAAGGGAGGAGCCAACTTACTGAGAATCAGGTACTTGGGATGAATGGTTAGACCAAAGATTTAGGTAACAAAAGCCTTCTTTAAGACCTTGAAGTGTGTCTATGGAGTCCTGCACGTAGCCTAGGGTTCTAGGTTGTTCCTACCACAAGTGGCACTTCCGTAAGGGGACTGAGGGAGTTTAGCAGAGAAAGGGAGTGATTCAGAAATACTCGCAGGATTCCCAGTTTCCAATGAGAGAAAGGCACCCAGGAGAGCCGAGCAGCTTGTGAGGCAAGATAGTCGCTGCATTCAACCAGGAGATGATACCTGGAGGCTTCGAGGAGAGCCGATGAGCTCCTGCCAAGAGGGGTACTGGGCAGCACGGGCAAGAGTCCTTACTCTGTGGAACTGTGTAAAGAAGCATCACAAAGGATCCAAATGGCTTCCAAAATGCTTATTCAGGCTTCCCCTGTACATCTGTCACAGCTCACTATGAAATCAAATCTGAATACCGTTCTGATGACTTGAAACACACCATTTGGGTCAGCTCCTCCCCCCATCGCTATACAATGCCTGTCCTTTGAAATGAACTAGTCATTTTGGCTCCAATATTCTCATCATCACCAAAAGTGATGCTGGTTACAATCATGCTAAAGGCACACTGGAAACATAAAGCTCTCGGATGTGGGTAGAGCCTGGTTTGGGTCCAAAAATCATGCGGATAATGTCCTACGAAAAGCTGGCAGGCTCCCTCTCCATTCTTCAGACTAGACACACCGATTTGCTTTCTCTTTTGCTCAACTGTTTTTTTTCGAAGCCCTTGCAAAGTAAATAATAACAGCTCTCATTTTCGTGGAGCCCTAACTATGTGCCGGTCACTGTGCTTTGCCCATCATTCTTACAGGCCCTTGAGGTAGGAGCTGTGACTCCTCCTCCTTCAACAACGAGGAAATCAAGAGATAGCCACAGCTCCTTCCGCCGTCATTCCCATTCCTGTGTTGCCTTTGCTCGGCCGCTGGGCGGTGGGGGCTGGGAGACATAAGGGATGATGCTGAACAAACAGAAAGCAAAATGATCCTCTTCTCTGATCTCCCCTCCTTACATATTTTAATGTTCAGTTTTGTAATTAGGTCAAAGTGAGAGATATCACTGTGGAGAGTGACAGCTCAAGTTTAACCATTATTTCTTAGAAGACCGTTAATTAGACTGACTGACAGAATTCATACTCTTTCTGAGAGCAGTTACAGCACAAGACATCTCATAAATAAAGGCCATTTAGAACATTATCCACAGGAAACAGCTGCAGCTGGCAAGGGAACTTCTGACATTAAGGAAATGCAGAACTTCATGGAATTAGAGGAAGGCAGGAGTCATATATCACAGGGTAACACTATCTTAGCAAGAGTTGGACCGTGTTTTCAATAGATACACTCGTTTTACAGCAGTTTGTGTTTGCTTCCTTCTCTTGGGTTTTTAGGAGACAAGTTTGGCATGTTAAGAGCAAAAATTCAAAAGAAATGTGAACTAGACCCAGGGGTATTTACAATTTCAAAGGCTAAGAGCCTGTGGTATGGTGCAAAACTTGGGGCTGTTTCGCAGTAGAGACCTGTGCTGTCCAAAATGGTACATCCTCTCTAACTGCATGTGGTTGTGATTTAAGTGCGAAGTCTATTAGCCAGATTTCAGACTTAATGGGAAGAAAAGTATGTAAAGTCAGCAACTGATAAATTTTGAAATACTGACTGCATGTTAAAATTATAATATTTGGGACATGTCATCCTAAATAAAATATATTATTACAATTACTTTCAGGAGTTTCTTTTTGCTTTTTCATCACGGCTCCTAGAAAATGTAAAATGACCCGTGTTGTCTGCATTTGTGTTTTAAATTGTAAGTCTATGGACAGCACTGGTAACGTACTCAGTAACTGAAAAGAGTGTTTGATGAAAAGTGGTCAACCATCTGCAGTGAAATATGTTCCCTAACAGGTGAATGGAGTAATCTGACCCACTGGAGACCTCAGGTAAGCCACTCATTATTCTTGGGTCTAGCCTCTGCAATGGTTGAGTCACACTTGATATGTGGAGAGCTGGGGGAGAGGCGGAAGGAGAGGGAGAGAATATAATATCATAAGCAGGCTCCGTGCCCAGGGCCGGAGCCTGGTGCGGAGTCTGATGTGAGGCTCGATCTCATGACCCTGAGGTCGGATGCTTAACTGCCTGAGCCACCCGGCGCCCCTGACCCAGATCATCTTGAACATTTCTTCTAGCACTCACATTTTAAGTTTGTGCCAGTTCCTAAGGGTTGTTTGCTTGCAGGTGATGTGAATAATAATAAAAAATATTTGCAGCTCCAATACTGCCTGCTGATCTTTCACAAGCAACACAAACCTTGACTGTCTTTCTGGAGCAACAGCTAAAATTTAATGGCAATAATAATCATTTTTTAAAAAAGATTTTATTTATTTATTTGACAGGGAGGCAGGGAGAGAGGGAACACAAGCAGGGGGAGTGGGAGAGGGAGAAGCAGGCTTCCTACCGATCAGGGAGCCTGATGCGGGGCTTGATCCCAGGACCCTGGTCTCATGAACTGAGCCAAAGGGAGATGCTTAATGACTGAGCCACCCAGGTGCCCCAATAATCATGTTTCTAATAGACAGACTGGACTCCCTGAAAGGAGGGACAGTGCCATTTGCCAGTGCACCTGAATAAGTGGGTTTTATATGATAAGATTATATTTCTTTTTTCTTTTTTAAGATTTTATTTATTTATTTGACAGAGAGAGATCACAAGTACGCAGAGAGGCAGGCAGAGAGAGGAAGGGAAGCAGGCTCCCCGCTGAGCAGAGAGCCAGATAGGGGGCTTGATCCCAGGACACCCTGGGATCATGACCTGAGCTGAAAGCAGAGGCTTTAACCCACTGAGCCACCCAGGTGCCCCAAGACTATATTTCTAAATGGAAAAACTTAAGAGCGCCTTAACCCAACAGATGCTTACTGAAAGGTGAACCCAAGATGTTATAAAATATCCCAGGAGAGGGCAGAGAACCGGTTATTCTTTTAGTTCAGATTCTGCCCTATTTCTTTTTATTTTCAAAGCATCAAATAATTTGCTGTTCTGTATCTCTCAGGCAAATTACACACTTTTTAGATGATTCCAGAGTTTTTCCTTAAAAGGTAAAAAATTTCAATTATCTAAATGATAACTCAATTGTAACTAATAGGGTAAAGTTGCAACACAAGCAAGATAGATAGCATTCATGACCCTGTGAAATATTTTGAGCAAATGTATGCTCAAAATCTATGCGTGGAAACAAATTCAGAATTAAGAAATTGTAGGAATAAAGGCCTGCAATGTGTAGGGTTGGAAATCTTGCTTACTATGAAGACCTCCAGAAATATTGCATGAGCTCCCCTGGAAAGAATTCTAGAATTTACACCCCATTTCTCTTTGTGTCCTGTTATATCTAATTAAAATCTGACGCCTTGAACTTCTGAACATAGAGTGACAGTGTGTTTAACTGTCACTAAGATACTCGCCCATTTTGAAGTAGTCCCTGCCTTTATTTACATGGTTCCAGATTCCTTCAGTGGTGACTTTCGGCAGCAAGACATTAACGTCACTAATACTGATAAATCTTACCTGTACCAGAGTAACTCAAGAGATACTTGGTGAGAAAAGGAATGTTAGACAGGCAGGCTCTTTCCTGCTCTTCATCTCTCTCTCTTTTTTTTTGGTTTATCCATAATCATGCCGCTATGATTCATGTCTTTTTTTTTTTTTTTTTTTAAACTAACATTGAAGGCAAATTGGAAAATTTGACTGAATTGCTGAAATAAATGGCTTGGGCCTCAGCCCTCCAGACTTTAGGGGAACTTATGTTAAAAAGCAAGAAAGAGGCTCCGACATCACAGAACAACAAAAAGACACATTGGCCACCTTCACTTTTGAAAGTGGTGGAGTGGGAGTTGGTCAACCCATGAATGAGAGCAAGTCCTGGTGCGTCTATTGTGCAAGATAACAATTTGACTTGAAAACGGAAAAAATGACCCCACATTTCTTTCCCTTTGCCATTATCTACAGAAGCACATTTGAAAAAGCACGAAGAGAAGCAGATTAAAAAGAATAGCTTCTGGCTGGCTTTTCCTCAGCATTTTATACTTTCATTCCTTTGTTCTTTCCTCTTTCAACCTCATTCCCAATTATTGCAGTGTTCTGGAGGCACTGGGGACAGGACGTCTGGGAAACATAACACATATTAGTCCATCTGCTTTCTCTGTGAGTTCTTTTCAGCATCTTCCCGTGGCAACAGGAAGGATGTGGGCTCCCTTTCAGATTCAAATGAAGCTAATCAGCCCTAGCTCAGGTTGACAACATCATGCTTTTGTTACTGGGTAGCCTGAGAAAGCCAGAACCACCTCCCTCATAGGGTAACCATTTCATCCCTGGGCTTAAGCTCTTATTTTTGACATTGGATTCCTAGGCCACTCCTTCCCCCCAAAACTGCTGACACAGTATGACTCAAGTGCATTCTTCCATTAAGAGAATTCTGATTTTCGCAGTTGGAAAGACCAAAGTTTCCAATGTTTTTGAAGATGTTTTAAGTTGTGTGGCAAAAGGTTTTCAAAGTAGCAGTGTCTCCTTCTTTCATATTATTTATGAAGAATGTGGTAAGAAAAGCCCACCATGCCTTTCCCCCAAGTATATATTTCTACATGTGCTAAAACAAGAGGTATTACAGTCAAATATGGAACTTTGGGTCTAATTCTTAAAATTGGATGTTTTATGACTAATACTTACACAGAAAGATCAAAGCAAAACCATGGAAGAGAATGTGGTACAGTGTTGGATGAATACCTTATTGTTGAATTTGGAACTGACTCTATCATCAATTCTATTACCCAAAACTTTGTGATCTTGACAAGTTATTTATCTCCTTTGAATCTCAACACCATCATCTATCCATCCATCTAGTCATCTGTCCAACACTATGTCCCATTTACTAGGTGCCTGGCCCTTTGTGAGCTAAACAGGTGAATAAATCGCTGTCCCAGCCCTAGAGCAACATTTGATAAAACAAGGAGAGAAACAATTCTACACAACTGTTACTTGGTAGTTACACAGCACTAACAGGAGCTCAGAAGAAGAAGAAATCCCTTTCAGTGGAGGATCAGTCAAGACTTCATCAAGGAGAAGCATTTATTTTATTGCATAAGAGAGGAGCAAGATTTCTAAATGTAGAAATTGATTGGAATATTCTCCACCTCAGGAACACTGGCAGCAAAGATGGCACCAGGGAGTCTGGGAGGCAGGGGAGACTTTTAGGGAACAGTCATGACCTCACTCGGTGGTATAAGTCTGAGGAATGGGGAGGTGGCTCTGAGGAGACTATCAGCCAAGGGAGCAGGATGGACCTAGTTTGGAGTGTAGAAGGGAGGCCCTAAAGAGCTCTGAGCGAGTGACTTGGTCTGTTATCTCTATGTAGAATGGCTCAGCAAAGGGAGAACCCAGAAGAGGGGCACACAGCTCAGAAGGAGTTTGGTAGACCAAGCCAATATTAATTAATCTAGATGTAGGACGTGATGGGGAGGGTTTGGTAGAGGGACATGCAGGGTTGTTGACTGGTGGAATGGTACTGGGGAACTTGGTTTCTTTCTAACATTCTAGCTGACACATTCTAGTACTTAATAGTTCAGCACATGTCAGGAAAATTGTTGAACCAAATGCCCACAAAATGAGTAAAAACAGCTTTGGATAAAGTTCAGTCCCACTTTCATATTTGAAATCTCAAACATTAATTGGTTTTATTAAATAGATTGGTCTTACAGAAAAAGTATCACGGAGTGCTGGATGAAAAAAGCCCAGTTTGGATCATCCCATGAAAGTGTTTTAGTGTTTGGTCTGAATCCTCATACAGGATAGGGATGGTTAGCCCATTTCCTATTTTAAAAGGAATCAGAGAAATGTGGTTCGTTATGGACTTTAGCAGTGGATCATCCAAAAAAGCTTCTCACATTCCCTTGGGAGACAGGAAAATGTGCGCTGGATACCAAGGCAATGAAGGGAATGGTAATATTTAAATGGAGCTGATCAATGAGTTCGTGTCCTCTCAGAAGGTAGACTCCAAAGGACACAGAACAGGGCTCTGAGCCCTTCAACAACTCTGCCAACATCTTCGATGAAGATAGGGAAAAATTACCTGATAAAATACTCAGATGAGTTTGGAGGGACAGGAAATGTTAGGTGACATATCTTGCTAGGTCAGGGTCATAGGGCCAGAACTGAGATGATACAATTAGTGAAGGAAAATGTGAGGGCCTGAAAAAAAGATGTCGCATAACTACAGGAAGGTGGGCGTGTGGTTTGAGCAGCAGCACGTGTGAACAAGATTTGGGGGGTGCTAGCTGAGTAATTTCAGTTTGAGTCAATTGTTTGACATGGCACAGGAAAGTCAGTGTGATCTAATGCCGTGCCTAATGAAACACAGCATTAGGTTTGGCCTCACTTAAGAGAAGGTTTCAGAAACAGAAAGACAGGAACTTTTGTTCTATAAATGTGTTGGGTTAAGTTACTTAACAAACCTAGCTTGACTTAACCAAGAGAAGAAGTTTTGCTGCTTATCATGAGGGTCCTCCCCTCAGTCAGGCTGAGCTTAGGAGGTTAACAGATCACAAGGAAGGAGCTGTCACACTAGAGGCTGCACTGACCCATTCTTAGCAAATCTGAACTCTTGAGTCTTTCAATTGCAACAACAATGAAATTTTAGGCACCAAGAGACAGACACCATTTCAAAGGGCAATGGTGTCCCTCTCTTCCTCTTTAAGTAAATGCTAAGCATTGTATCAAGTAATGAAGATATTGTGAGTCTGTTTGAAGGTGGGACTCTTTAACTGTCTGAAGAATTCTGGGCACCAAGCTGGGGTTTGCTTTCCCTGATGGTTGGAGAGGATCATAAGGGAAAGGGGGTAGAATGCGCATGATTTATAGCCAACTCCCTGCAAGCACAATAGGGTACTATTTCCACAATGGGAGGAGATCTTCTGACACCTCTTACTATTCCCTCCGTGTATAAGTTGTGAATTCTAAAACTTCCAAATACAACATTTACTTTATGTCAGCAAATCGGCATAATATCTAAACAAAGTTGGAACTTTTTTTCAAATATATAAAAGGAAATCTGTTGCTGTGTATTGTTTCCCTTCCTCCTGTAGTTGCTGCTGATCTTCAGGGCATGGACTGCATGGATCTTGGTGTACAGTTTAAAACAAGAGACAAGAGCCATAAATCTCTCTTCTCAACTATTTCTCTTGGGAGAGACAAATTCCTATATGATGTGGTCAGTGGGTTTTAGCCTCAATATAGCATATTTTTCTGAGGGGCTTCCCTAGTCATTATCAAATAAGATATTTTCAAAACATATATATATATATATAGAGAGAGAGAGAGAGAGAGAGAGAGAGATACATACACACACTTACACATATGTGTGTGTGTACAGTTTGAAAGTCTCTCAAACCATGAGTATATAGAATCTAGAACTTGTCCAGAAAATAAGAGATATTGAAAAGACCTGAAATTATGTTGGGACAAACTAATACAAAAACTGAAAATTGTTTGGCTCTAAGCAAAAGAAGACGTTTAAGCAGTCTTAAAAAAAAAACAAAAACGGATGGGTTGTTACATAGAAGAATATTTTCTTATGGCTTGTTTTAATGATGAGAACTTTGCAAAGATTGTAGAGACTATGTGACACTGGAAATGTCCCGGCAGAATTTGGATCAACAGATACTGGTTGGACTAGACAAACTTTAAGGCTCCTTGAAGCACAGTAACTCTTCTCTTTCCCCCTGAAAACGGCCCACAGTGTGAAATCTAAAAAGGTAATCTGAAGGTGGATGCCTTGAGGCCAGGGCTTCTGAGAAACGAGATTCATAGTTACTTAGAAGCTAAAGAAAGGAATCCATGTTTTGAGAGAAAGAGGACTGTACCAGCAAAGGACTCTTTGACACTCTTCCATGATTAAAGCAAATTATCAGAACTGTAAGGACAGTATGACAAACACAGTGGGAGATTTTAACAATACCTCTCTGAATGACTGGTGAATTAATAAGTCCGTAAAAGACTTGAACAACATGATTAAGAGGTTTCATCTAAGGGGTTTATTTTTAGAGTTCTATCTTACCAGCACCCATCAGTGAATATGGATTTAAAAAAAACATTCATAGAATGTTTTTAAGAAATCGATCACACACTAGGCTATGAACCAAGTCTCAATAAATTTTGTGGAACTGGTTTCACATAGAAAACATTCTCTAACAACAACAGATTTTTAAAAGTTAGACTCCTAAACAAAATGGTTACTAAAAAACTCTCACTTGTTTGCAGATTTAAGATGACATGCCTAGTATCTCATGAATCAAAGAAGAAACAATTATGGTAATGACGACGTTCTTAAAATTGAGTGATGATGAAAATATTCCATCATACCACTGGGAAGATTCCACTAGCAATGTAGTTAGAGGAAAATACTTAAATCTGATCCTAGGAAAGAAAAAAAAGATGGAAAATTAATGAGTAGCCAACTCAAGAGGTAAGAAAGTGAATGAGAGTAAATGCAAAGAAAGCGGAAGAAGGATAAACGAAGGGTAGAAACTAATAAAATCGGTAAACAAATATATACTAGAGAAGATTAACAAAGAAAAAGCTGCTTATTTGAAAAGGTTGACAGGCTAATCACCAAAATCGATCAAGAAAAACACAGGGAATACTCAAAGTAATATTAGGAATAAAAGAGAGAATAAAACTATAGATACAACAGAGATTAAAAAATAAGAGTGTACTATGAACAACTGTATGTCATTAAGTTTGAAAATTTCAGTGAGATGAAGAATTTCAGAAAATACGGTCCTATAACCATTGAAGAAACTGACGCATCAGTTAAAAATCTACTCGTCTCTCCCTCAAAGAAAACAAAACCAATACGCACTAGGTTCAGATAAGGGAAAATTATAGGCCAATTTCAGATATTAATACAAATAAAAATCCTAAAAATATATTAGCAAATGAACCCAATAGTGCACGGAATATATCGTGGCTAACTTGGATTTTTACCAATAATGCAAGGGTGATTTAACTTAATCAAGTTGCTGACAGCAAGTTCCCCATTATCAGATTAAAAGAGAAAAAAACCCTTGATCTTATCAATGGACACAGAAAAAGCACTGAGTAAAATTCAACACTTATTTGTGATTTTAAAAAACATAAACTCTTAGCAAACTAGGATCAGAAGGGAACGTTCTTAACCTAGAGTGTATTAACCAAATCCCAATGGTAAGCATCATGTTCAATGATGAAATGTTAGCTAGCAGCCTTCCCTTTAAAATTAAGAACAAGTCGAGGTGTGCTGTCCCTACTCTGCTTAACACTGTACTGTGGGTCCTACGCAAAGTGGCAAAATAAGAGAAAGAGACAGAGGGGGGGGGGAGAGTGTTGGAAAGGGAGAACTAAAACTCATATTTATGGATGTCACTGATTATATGGACCAAAGAGAAATTGCAGATAAACTATCAGAGTTGGCAAAATGCCTTAGCAAACTATTAGTTCAATATGAAAAATTCTGTCCCTATGCACCAGTAACAGTTAAAGTAATTTTTTCAAAGAAATAGAACACTTATTTTTCTTGACCTTCATTTCTTTTTCCCTTTTAAAGCTTTTATTTATTTACTTGAGAGAGAGAGAGAGTGTGCGAACGCACACGTGCAGGAGCAGGCAGAGGGAGAGGGAGAAGCAGACTCCCTGCCGAGCGGGGACCCTGACGGGAGAGCTCAATCCCAGGACCCCGAGAGCATGACCTGAGTCGAAGGCAGCTGCTTAACCGACTGAGCCACCCAGGCGCCCCTTGACCTTCACTTCCTGCTTTTTGATGCGCACCTCATTCGGATAAGCATAGGACGATAAAAAAATTATTCAGAAAAACAAGTAACCAATTATATTGCAGAACTATGAGAAGCAGACAGCACAATTTCATGGAAGGCTTACAGGATTCCTTTCTATTCTATGGTTCCCACAGAAAAATTCCACTTGAAAAAAATGGGGCGTTGTAGATGGGGTTACCTTGAATTGTGGTGAATCACATGTGTTACTGGAAAAGAAACACAAACAGGAAGTTCCAGGCCTCTGCAAATCAAACTCTGCCTCAAAGGAAAAATAAGGTTGCCACCTTCTCTTCCACACAGCTTACAATAAAGTGAGCAGGAACCAGCCCTTCAAATAGCATCCCGCGTCGAGAAGGAAACAGTTGTCTTGAAGAGAGAGGTGCGGGCAAGAGGTAGGTAGAGGGAGAGAGTTAAGAAGTTCTTCATCTACATGAAGATAATATTGAGGGTTACTTAAAAAAATTTTTTTTAAACTGAAATTTCACTATATCAAGCACAGGGTATTTAAATTCTAAGGACTATCTGCTTCAACTGAGACCCCTAAACTTATTCTACATTTGGGGATATCCATCAGCAGGGGGCTTGGTCTGCTTGTGTTTTCAATACTCTCAGAGCAGTACGGCACAAACAATGTTTCTCCACTCAGGGGTTGATTATCATTTCGATAAAGTAACAACAAAAATGAGATAAAACTTCCTGAAGAACTTTTATGTTCACTTGGGTCTGACTGGGCAAGTCACTCAATAAAAACAAGGTTATCTAGAAATACTATAGTATGATGTTTTTTTAAATGGTTAAAACCTAAATCACTGGAAACAACCAAAATAAGCAAAAAAGAGGCTGTTTTCCTACCTGATTAGATAAACTATGGCATATTCTTATGGTGGGATAGGAGATAGCCCTGGAGTCATACTCTAAAATAACCTTACTGACACACAAAAGTATTCATGGCATATTGCCAAGTTGTAAAAATAAGATCTAAAACATTAAGTGCAATCACTGAGTTTGGACATTGAACAAAAATACTAGCAACGTGTATGATTATTTCTGAGTGATGGGATTAATAGTGACTTTTGTTTTGTCCTTTGTGCTTTCCTGTATTTTCTAAGTACTCTACACTGAGGGTGTGTATTAACGTGGATATTATTTTTAAAAGCTCACCCTAATGACATTTGTGACAACATGGATGGACAGTATGCGAAGCGAAATATGCCAGACACAGAAACACCAAATACCATATGATTTCACTTGTATGTGGAATATAAAAATAAAACAAAACAAAAAAATGAAAGAATATATGAATAAAAAGAAACAGATCCATAAATACAGAGAACAAACTGGTGGGTGCTGGAGGGGGGGAGATTGACAAGATAGGTGAAGGGGAGTGAGAGGTACAGGCTTCCAGAAAGGGAGTGAATAAGCCACGGAGATGAAAGGTACAGCACACGAAATACAGTCAGTGGGACTGTAATAGCATTGTATGGGGACAGGTACTTGTGGTGTACAGAGAAGTTGAATCACACTATTTTGTATACCTGAAACTATGTAACATTGTGTGTCAACTACATTTTGATAATTAATAAACAAATAAATAAAATTCTCCATAATAAAGTACCTAGAGTTCTGCAGCACAAACTTCTGGAGCTCTCCGAAAACACTCAAACTTAGCACAGCTTCGTGGCAGCCAAAACAACCAACAGAAACAGTGTCTCCTCACAGTCGCACTGGAGGATCTTTTCTTACTCTTGGTCCACCACCCGAGTGGTGGTAGTTGGGCTGCAGTGTATCAGGGCCTCCAGGAGACACTGAAAAGGCTCAGTGTCCATCCCAAGGAGGGGTCTGCTTCCCTCAGCTTCCCTTCTCTTAGCGCAGAGCCCCGAGCTCAGCATCTGCGGCTGCAGGACACTAATGAGAATTCGGGGCATGGACAACAGTTCCACTTAACCACACTTCACTGTTGCTTTCCTGCTCAGCACTCTTCTCAGCTCTCCAGCTCGGCTTGCAAGCCTTCCGCAGTAGGGCCCCCCACGCCTTCCACCGATCTCCCATGGCCTCCGCACAATCTCCACCCAGGATGGTGCGTGTCTCCACGCTCCCATCTCTTGCAGTTCCCACACCTCATTCACGTGCCAGGCCCCAAGCTGATCTTACCCTCCAGAAGCCTTCCTTTTAGCTCCTCCGGCTCTCATGGATCTCCCAGTCTCTCAGCTCCTTGGCTTATCCCCCACACTTGATCATGTGGGGGTGGGACAGTCGCATTGATTCACTGTTTCCTGTGCATGGCAGGGTGGGCCAAGTCCCAACCAAGTCCCGACAATCAAGGGAGAACCCTGATTCTCCCCCCTGCCTTCTCCCAGCTCTCAGCATGGGGCTGCGACCCGGTAGGCTCTCCCGTCCAGTCGTCTGTTTGCCTGCTTCTTTCCCTCTTTCTGCTTGTCCTGCGCTACAGAGCAGAGCACGACATCTTCCTGCTCATTCTTCTAAGCTTCTATCTATAGGTTTCCTCTGATGTCTTTGGCTCTTGTTTAGCTGCACTAATGGATGGCAAGTCACTAACGCAGACGATTCACAAGGGTGCCTGGTCCTCTTGCCTTCTCACGCCCAGGCACCCCCAGGGTGCTGCACGCGTTGAAGACTAGGTCTCTTTCAGTTCCTCCCTCGCTCTTCTCCTTGCTTTTCAGAACTTTAGTGGGTTACATTACCCATTCATCTCTTTGCCACTCATTCAACACCGTGTTCCTGAGTGCCTGCTGTGTGCGGGGCACTGTTGCTTAAACTCACATTTGGCAGCTGTTTCCTCCACTAGATGGGAAGCTCCCTTGTGGAAAATGTTACCTGTTACAATTATTTAAATGTCTAGACAATCTAGCAGTGTGCTGATAAAGTGTTTGCAATATACATATATATTTTAAGATTTTATTTAGTTATTTGACAGAGAGAGAGGACAAGTAGAGGGAGAAGGAGAAGCAGATTCCCCACCAAGCAGGGATCCTGACCTGGGACTCGATCCCTGGACCCCAGGATCATGACTTGAGCAGAAGGCAGACCCTTAGCCAACTGAGCCACCCAGGAGCCCCAAGGATTTGGAAAATATTAAACGGAAACTAGAAAGAGAAAAGGAATGAAGCAGAAGGCTACAGTTTCATTCTATAACTCTCCACTTTGTGGTTTGACTGCAGAGATGTTGTAAAGACAAGGAAAAACTCCCACTCTAGCAGAATGAGAAGAGCCTTTGCTTCTTCCTGAGTTTAAAGCAGACAAAACGGGACAGTGATGTAGGTGAAGGTACCCTTTAGACGGCAGAATGGGTTACAAATACGAAGCACCGTTGTCATCATGATACACGTTATCTATACCTGGATGTGGGAAGTTTGATCCCAAACCATAAGCAACGAAGTCACCCCATTTCGCAACTTCCTGCAGCCAGCAGCAGAAC
The DNA here is from genome assembly GCF_030435805.1 of Mustela lutreola. Classification (NCBI taxonomy): domain Eukaryota; kingdom Metazoa; phylum Chordata; class Mammalia; order Carnivora; family Mustelidae; genus Mustela; species Mustela lutreola. The sequence goes on along the minus strand of NC_081295.1, from coordinate 20,658,695 downwards.
ACAGCCTGAAAAGAAAGCCGAGAGCCTGACAGAGCCCAAATGAAAGAAGAAATGAGCATGAACAGCCACAAACCCAAAGAAAGAACAAACCCCACTGCTGGGAGCAAGAAAACCTCTAATTGCCTCCACACCCCTGCTTACTTCCATCTGCTCCCGTTTAAGCCCAACGACAGGGCTCCTTGCAGCTGCGGAGAAGAAAGTAAAGGCGTTCAGAGTGTCTGGATGGCTGCAGCAGGCAGGAGCCCACAATACGGACGGAAGATCCGCAAGCAAGGCTAAACAGCAAAGCGGACAACAGATTCGATGTTTGTCATGCAAAACTGAGCAAACAACCTCTTAGAAAACACACGAAATGATAATGGAGATCATTGTTGGGAGGAGGGCACAGTAACACGCGTGGGCAGGAATGCTGCAGTGGCGTGTTGGAAGCAGCCGGGAGCCTCCCTGGGGCAGGGAGTCGGAAGGGGCCTGGGCTGCAATAGGTTTCCTATGCAGAAGGGACCAGCAGCACACTCCTTAGCGTGCTGTAACCCAGCCTTGACAAAACTCCCCAGTGGTGATCTTAGTTTTTAGAAATGCTAACCTTTAGATTTTGGTGTCATTTTGATCATTTCTCCCCTGCTGTCCCTACCTCAAGCTCACCAGTCCCAGTTCTCAATGTTTCTGGGCTGCCCCATGCTCAGGAATTTCCCCTGTGCCCCCACAGTCTGAAGGATCCCCCTAAGGAGCAAATGTGGTGTAAAGTCGCAGCATCTTGGAGAACAGGCCATTTTTAGATAATGAGATGGAGGTGTACAGATGCAAAAAGACGTGATCATACCACCAGCTAGTGGCAGGTATATGAGCCCTCATCTCATACCTTACAATATATCACACACGGGAGAAAAGGGAAACCAATGCTTAGTGACATTAGCTATTCATAGTGACACTATGTTAGGTGGCTTCACATACTTTTATCTGAGCTCCAACCTTACAATAATCCTATGAGCTGGGCTCAAAGAACTTAGGCACTTTTCCTCAAGTCCTAACAGCTAGGAATGGGAGAAGTTGGGGGTCCACATCCAGTGTGATTACAAAGCCCGTTCTTCCTTCTAGCCAGGACTGCCTAAGCATTTCAGGATAAAGGAAGCTGAGGAACTAGTTAACTTAAGGGACAGGTACCTTTTGAGAGCTTTAATTTCTGTTCAGGGCAGAGTGAAAGGAGATTAGTATAACGGTATGAACATCAGGGTCACATGGGCCCCAAGACTCAATCAGAATTTTGGAAATCAGTGGGAAAGGTGGTTACTAGAAACTTCTTGGTTTCCTTGTGTAACTATAGTTTTGCAATTTGTGGGGACCCTGGAGGATTCTGGTGGTGGCTTTCCTATCTCTGAGCAGCTTCCTCCTGCAGAGCAGGCTAACGCTAGAAGGGCAGGTTGGGTAATTCCAATGTCAACCACGCTTGGGCCACTGGGACACACAGGGTTCTCTACAGGAGTGGGAAGGGGCCTGCTGGCTATACCTTCAGCAATGAAACACCCTCGGGAATCCCTTGAACAGAGTATCTTTGCCTCCAACCATTGCTCCCAACATAGCACAGGTTGCTCAGCAGTTCCTGGCCAGGCCAAGTCAAGGTAGGGCCTATGTTACACAATGGAATGCTGTGGGCTGCTCTATTTCTGATGTAGTATAAAAGAAATGGATTATGTCTTCCCATGAGAAGGAAAGGCTTCAACATGCAGGCTGAATATACATAAAATGTTCCTTTGGGTAAATGATGGAATCCCACCCAAGGGCCAGAACTGGAAAAGAGGACCATCCATCATTATATGGAGCTCTAGATTTCCAGGAGCCACAATGGGTGGGGGAGGGGGCATGGGGGGTGGCTTCCGAGCTGTCAGCTCACTGGCACCACCCCAGGGAGGCTCTATTCCTGCAGGGGTTTTCAGAGTGCTCTCGGACCTCACCAGTCAATGTCAGTTAGGTACACCTCCAAGCAATTTCTATCCCTGGCCTGACATTTCTAAAATTAAAATTCAACCAAGTCTCTACTCTGTTTCTTTGCGAAGACATGAATAGGATAGGGAATAACTGAAAATAGCTTGTGTGTTTTGTCCACTGTTTGATGGGTAAGACAAAGTGTGCTTCTGTTGGAATTCCCCTTCAACATTTTATTGTGAAAAACTGCAAATATATAGTTTTAATACTTTTACATTATCTACCTAGTTCTAACATTAACATTATACTGTATTTGCTTTAGCGTACAGCTACCCATCTCCCCAGACTGTAACACTTTCATATCTGCACATTTAGTAAGTTTATACTGAACATGCACCTAGCTTCTAACATTGACATTATACCACATTTGCTTTATTATATAGTGATCCCTCTACCCAAACTAAAACATCTATGCATTTTTTTAATGGCCCTTAACCCCTGCTCGAGCACTTACTCGCTGGGAGGCTGCACACATTTGATTTCTTAGCGCTTCAGGTTCCACAGTTATAAAATGTGGGGAAAAATGCCTTGGAGTATTGTGAGGATTAAATGCCATACGGTGGGGGAAATACCTGTACGGACACAGAACCATGTTTTAGTTCAGAGACAATGCATGAGCAGGACACACGCCTGCACTCTCTATCTTTTTTCTATGAAACAAAACTGCAGAGTCAAAAAACAGCAACAATAATCCAGGTACAGATGAAACAAGAATGGCAGAATGTGGGTAACTGGGAGCTCGCTGAAGGATTCATGGGGGGGGGGGGTTGGCCCATTAGGCTATACTGTTTACTTCCTATAAATTCAAAAATTTCCATAATAGCACAGACTATTTTTTTTTCAAAGATTTTATTCATTTATTTGAACAGACAGAGATCACAAGTAGGCAGAGAGAGAGGAAGGGAAACAGGCTCCCTGGCGAGCAGAGAGCCCGATGCGGGGCTCAATCCCAGGACCCTGGGATCATGACCTGAGCCGAGGGCAGAGGCCCTAACCCACTGAGCCACCCAGGTGCCCCAGAACAAATTATTTTAAAAAATGAACTCATCATTGGAATTTATCAGGAAAAAAAGGGGGGGGCATCCTATATTGGAAAAACTTAATAAGAAACCTCTGAGAAAGTAATAAGGAAACGATGACACGGCGGTTAATAGTACAGGTTTAGGGAGGCCCTGGGTCATCTCACTCTCACGGATGGGAGGAGAAGCAGAAGCAAGGGCTTCGGGATTTTGTAGACGCTCCCCAGGTGACTTGGTTCACTAAGGGGTGAGAACCTTCGTCCTGGCAGAGAAGTGTGAAACCACACTTTCCAGCAGATTATTGGTGAGAATAAATACTTAGCATAATGCAACACTTGTGGCTCCAGCTAACCTGCAGGCAGACGATGGCTTGAGGAGCCTCTGATCTAGCAGAATAAGAACTATTCGTAACCCAGCAGCCTCCCTCTGTAAGTCAGGGGTGTGTTAAGGAAGGACCCTACCAAGGGTCTAAACTGGTAGAGCTGAGGACTTCCTTAGCAGCTTTCAGAATCGGGGACCTGGAGAAATCTGGAGGAACCAAACAAAACACCCGTGGACAGTGTTTAGCAGAGAAGTAAAAGGAAAGACTTCATTTCTTTCTTTTAAAACAAAAATGTCCCCCTCCTGTTCTCGTACCCTGATCGCTTCCCTTCCCTGCTGTGGGTCAATGTCTTTCCCCTTCACTGGCAGCCAGGTGCCAGGAGGGGCTGCGAGGGCACTGCTCTGCTCAGGAGACGGTGTGTGTCTCCTGAAGCCCTTGCAGTGGCAGCCGGGGGGCTCTGAGGAGCGAAGGCAGCTCTACTGGGCCTGCCGGGCAGGGCTCCCACAGGTGAGCGACAAAGCCATCTGCTGCTCTGTGGGCTTTCTGCATGACCGTGGCAAAGAAGCAAGCTACTAACAGAGCACACAGGGGCATGCGCGCGCACGCACACTCAGAGGAGCTGGCAGTATTTTTATATGTATGTGTTATTGCCTGAATAGTGTCCCCCCCCAAATTCATATACTGAAGCTCTAACCCCCACTATCACGATATTTGGAGACAGGTCTTTTAAGGAGGTAGTTAAGGTTCAATGAGGTCCTAGGCTAATAGGTCTGCCCTGTGCCAAGAGGAAGTGATATCAGGGCTGTATCGGTACAGAGAGGCCACGTGAGGACACAGTGGGAAGGGGGCCACCCGCAGGCCTCCTTGCAGACAAGAGAGGCTTGACCAGGGGAAGCCTCTCTGAGCACCTGTGCTGAGAGAGAGACACAGTGCCGGATGAAGAAGGGATTTTTCCAGCCTGAGGGCCTGGGAAGAAAGGGCATTTAGGATGAGCCTCGCTCGTGGTAGACTCTAAGATATGGGAAGAAAGCATCCTGGAGGAGGAGAGTGAGTGTCCGAGGCCCACTGAGGGTACAGACGCGGCTTGCTTTGGTTGTGAGATGACTATTAAGTGTAAGGGCAGATGTGGTAGAAAGGTAGATCATACAGGAATGGTGAAGGGTCTTGAACATCAGGTTACGACGTTTCTTTCTCAGAGGCTAATGGGAACCCTGAAAAGTTTTTCAACAAGAGGATGACAAAAATTGATATATATGCTAACAAGGGCAGAGTAAAGAGGCTGGACATGGCATAAGCATTTAATAGTGCCAGGCATCACTTGAGCACCACATGTTATCTCCCGTGATGCTCGACTCCCACTTCAGAAAGTAGGAAGGCGAGGTTCACAGAGGTGAAGTGACTCGCCCAAGACCCCACAGCTCATCTGCAGTGGAGAGCTCAGATTTCAACCCTATGTCCAGCACCAAAGTGAATGCCCTATCCATCCCGTCGTTTATAACCCTAAACCCAGTTCCCATGGCTTCATCTACTTTCCCTGCAACCAGAATGGCTACTTAATGGAACACACACTGGAAGGCACATTTTGTTTAGGCTTCAGAAATGGGAAGAACAGCAGCAAAAACTTCCAGTGCACAGGGCACCTCCGGAAATCTTATTCAGCTTTCTAAAAAAGGCAGTAAGGGAGCTAGTTCTCGTCCTCCCGTCCTCCCGTGTCACAACAAAAAGCTACAAATGTTCCTGTTATGCTCCGTGGTATCAAAGTAACCAGTGATGGTAATTTGCATAGAAGCTGCAAAAATGTGTAGGGAGAGCAGCTGACACCCTGCGCTGAGAATATTTTTTTCAATGCAGTGTCAACAGCTCCTCTCACATACTCTTTGCCCCCCAACTCCTGAAAGAGCAGCCGGTGCCCAGGAAAACACAATGCTGTGTCCCGGATCTGCTGGAAGGACAGACTTGGTAAGGGATGCCATGATCATTTCTTTTTGGCTCAGTAGCTCATCCAAAACCTTAGCTATATCAAACAGTGAAAAAGAATAAAAAACTGGGTTAGCAAGAAGAGTTAGCTTTCTTGAAATATAAAAGTCAAATCACACCGTGACACACACCATCAGGAACTACTTAAATATTCTTAAATGCACTCTCCTTCAAGGGCAAATATTTTTAGTGTTCAGGAAGCAATACTTACAGAGGTAACTTGGGTGCTATTTTGAAAATTACACACTACTATTATTATCCCAAGACACAGTGGTGTATAACAGTTTGTCGGGGGCGAGGCAAACTACTGAAGGAATCAATTCAGTTCAGCACACCTACTGGGTGGCGTGCCTACTGTGTCAGGCACTGGGACAAGATAGAGCAGGACAGACAAACTGGAGACTACGAAAGCTTGTGGAAATCACTTTAAAAAACAACTGATGACATAATGGCTTTTTAAAAAAATTAACTTTGGAACCAAATAACCAAATTTTGAGAGCCATTCCTTTGTAAAACAGGCACATTTTCCACTTCCTTGCCTAATCATGCCCCAGGACTCATGTTCTGTGGCTTCTCTGTGAAATTTTCCCAAGACTGCCTACCCCATTCTATCTTCAAGAAGGCAGGGGGGTAGAGCTGGGAATGTGTGTGTGCGCGCATGGGTGTGTATTTGTTGGGGGTCTTTTTTTCCTTTTTTGCTCTATAGACATATTCATATTACACTTTCCATTTTGCATCCTCATTGGTGGATACTGGTCTCACCCATAAAACAAAACCCTCGTCAAAGTACTGGGTCTCAATGTACCTCTGTTTTCCCAAGGCAGAAACAATGCCTAGCACTGCTTCTTAAATGTTTACTGAATGGATGAATGCTTGTTTTGACTGTGAGCTTTATCTCAGAGTCTAGTTTGGTAGTCAAAATATTCTCCATGGTGGGTGTCAACAATTTCAAAAATCTCAAGGCATGCATATAAATATACTTCGGGATATTAAGTTTGATAAGGTATAATTTACATGTGGCAAAGCTGCCCCTGAATTTTGACAAATGGACACAACTGAGTAAGAGTGGGTGGTTCTTAATACTGGTTTGGGTCCCTGTCCCCAGGGCTTCTGACAGTGAGGCCTGGGACCAAGGTTTTTAACATCTCCTCACGTGATCCAGGTAAGAATCCTTGAAGTAGATGAAGCTCTGCCTTTCCATTCCATTCTAGATTTCCTTTCCTTTCCTCAGTCCCTCATCCATCCCTCTCAGTCAACTATGAAGATTGAAGATGAGGGCGCCTGGGTGGCTTAGTGAGTTAGGCCGCTGCCTTCGGCTCAGGTCATGATCTCAGGGTCCTGGGATCGAGTCCCACATTGGGCTCTCTGCTCAGCAGGGAGCCTGCTTCCTCCTCTCTCTCTCTCTGCCTGCCTCTCTGCCTACTTGTGATCTCTGTCTAATTTAAAAAAAAAAAAAAAAAAAAAAAAGATTGAAGATGAAACTGAAACATTTCTAAACCGAGGCAACTCAGCTGATTTCTGGTTGTAGAGCAGAAATACAGCTAGTAAATGATATTTTGAAATGAACACAAGATATCCGCTTAAAGAAATAAAAATGCCTTTGAATCAGAGTGAATAAAAGGGCTGTGATTTAAATGGGGACTGAGGGGCGCCTGGGTGACTCAGTGGGTTAAGCCTCTGCCTTCAGCTCAGGTCAAGATCCCAGGGTCCTGGGATGGAGTCCCACATCGGACTCTCTGCTCAGGAGGGAGCCTTCTTCCTCCCCACCCCCCCGTCTGTCTCTCTGCCTACTTGTGATCTGTCAAATAAATAAATAAAATCTTTTAAAAAAATGGGGACTGAGTACTGATGTAGGAAAGGGTTGGGGGGAGGTGATAGAAAAAAAACTGCCCTTATAAAATACATCGTTTTGATTCCAAATGCAACCTTACACCTAAAGATTCAAGGGCCCTGTGAATAGGAGAGATTGACACAAGGTCAAAATCTAAGGAATACAGAGTTGAAGGAAAATAGGGGAAACTCATTTCTCTGGTTTGATGGAGTCATCCTTCAATGACAGGAAGAGGCCAGAGGATGCGAAAAAGGCATTATCCTTTCTATCCTTTATTTAATGGAGATTATTGGAAGATGTGGAGTCTGGCCTCTAATTAGGAATATGGGACAATCTTTACCCTATTCAAATTTCTGTTTTCACAGTTCAGTGTTTCCATTTGGGTAAAGTCCATCATAACAAACTCCAGGGACCTGTCACCCTTCTTCTGTCATCCCCCCCACTCCAGGATTGTATGATAATCTACTTTAAACGACAGGGTCAATGGCCAGGAGACTTGACATTTAGTGGAAATGGAATCTGACCTTTATTAATGTTTCACTGTGAATAATGTTCTTGGTTTCATTGTGAATAATGCTCAAAGTGGGACTGATGTATTGACTAGTATTTCACTAATTTAAAAAAGAAGAAGAAGAAGAAGAAGAAGAAGAAGAAGAAGAAGAAACCATCATGAATCAAAACAAAGGTACACCTGGTGTAAAAACAGCTAAAAAATGTATAATGCTTACTTGTTCTGCTGAGGTCCTGGGAAACTACAAGTCTGCACGAATTTTAAGAATCCATTGATTAGAATGGGTCTTTCAGTAAAGATGAATTAAAAAAAAAAAAATCACCCTGGGTTTGCAAAATGCCACGGAGTTACCCCCTCAGAGAAAGGACATCATGGAAAGTGCTGTGGAGACATTTGGAAGTGTGCTTTACACTGTCATTTACAAGGCCGGGGATGTGGGTCTCACCAGCTGCCAGGACTGGAAGAAAAATGCTGAGTTGGCCGTTATGGCCAAACCCAGCATCTCCCTGTAATTAGACTTAGCTGGGGGAAAAAGTGGCACACAGAGGATAGAAATATGTGGCCTCAGACTGGTGGGGAGGACAAGAAAGCTGATTAAGTTTCTCTCAAGAGAGTCAATTAAAGAATCTTGCTGGGTGTGGCCCTGGACTGCTTTGCAGCCCAAAGAAGTAGCCAGGAGCCACATAGAATGCTTCAAATGTGCCCTGTCTCAACTGAGATGTGCCGTTAGGTGTTGCATACACACTGAGATTTCTAAGACTGCCCACAAATATTTCAGTAATTTTTTTTTTTAATTTGACAGAGAAAGAGGTCACAAGTAGGCAGAGAGGCAGGTAGAGCACAGGGAGAGGGGGAAGCAGGCTCCCTGCCAAGCAGAGAGCCTGAGGTGGGGCTCGATCCCAGGACCCTGAGATCATGACCTGAGCTGAAGGCAGAGGCTTAACCCACTGAGCCACCCAGGTGCCCCTCAATAATTTTTAATATGGATTGATGCTGTAATAATTTAGCTATATCTTAGGGCTATAGGGCTATATCTTTAGTTATATCTCAGGTTAAAGTGTATTATTAAAATTCATTTCACCTATTTCTTTTTACTTTCATTTAACATGGCTACTGGCAAATTTTAAGTTATACATGCACTTTGCCTTCTATTTCTTCTATTGGGCAGCATGGATCCAGACCTTCATTTCTTCACTTGCTAAATGTTCCTAGAGGTGGGAAGTTGGGTCATGGGGGGTTAGCATGGGAAGAAATACCGTGTGTGTCTGTGGGACGAGTGTTACGCTGGGGTAAGGCAGTATGGTTTGTACTTGCTGACGAAAAACTTTAACTTCAGGAAATGTGAGGAGGAATCACAAGAGACCCAAGCTAATTAGGTCCGACCTAGGCCCGACTCAATGTGCAGGTGCCTCAGGTTGTTAATCTGTAAAGTGGGAGGGCAGGACTAAATTCCTGCAGGATGGAGTAAGACCAGAGAGGGCCTCTACCTGCAATTGCTTCCCCGTTACTCCAAACTCAAGGATAATTTCTCCTACAAATGATTAGCGTTAACTGATTGGTCTTTGGCCTTGGCCAACACACTGTGACAACTGAGGCCCATTCTGAGGAGTCCTGCTATTGATCTGTGTCAGCTCTGCTCCAGTTCTCCTCATGGGAACAACGCACAGTTCCTTCCGTGGCACGTTACTACAGTTAAACACACACAAAGAACGAGGATGAGGCGGGTGAAACAGAGAGGCTTCATCTCCTTCGTAAGGACTCAGAGAACAATTATAATATTTTTTTGAAGATTTTATTTGCGAAAAAGAGAGTGGGAGAGAGAGAACACGAGCAGGAAGGATGGACAGAGGCAGAGGAGAAGCAGACTCTTCTCTGAGCAGGGAGCCCACCTCGGGACTCGATCCTGGGGCCCTGAGATCATGACCTGAGCCGGAGCAAGACGCTTAACCGACAGAACCACTAAACTGAGAGGTGCCCCTCAGACAACAATTTCAAACAGAAAAATCCTAGAGATGATATTCAGAGGGAAATGTGTTTGTTTTCGTTCAAAGCCACAGATGAAATATCCACTACTGTGCTATTAACCTACTCATTAATACGAGGATTTGTAATAATATATCAGTTAAAGAACACATCCATAAAACCCAACTTTCCCCCTCTTCAAAAAGCAAACACCCCCCAAATCAAATTTCAAGAATGTGAATCTTTGTTTAAAAGAGTATGTGAAACGCAAGCCGAGAATTCCATTTTAAACAAAGCCTTGGCTGACGAGAGGAGTCCGCCAGCCGCAGTGCAGGTGCTGAAACCTGCCGGTTCTGCTGACAGAATATATAAATGAGCTCCCGACACTGAAAGCCTGGGAGGGTTAGAATACAGATCAAGACTTCTGATAGTACTGCGCCCGCAGCTGTCTGTGACCCCGGAGCACATGCACCTTGCGTTTCTCCAGTGGCACAGCCCCCTCCTGGCTGACTCTGCCTTGTTTCACAGACCTGGGCATTCATCTAGGGCAGGAACTGTAGGTGCAAGGCACCGAAAGGGCTGGGAATCAGAGGGAACACGGCAAAGTAGAAAATCCCTGACAGATCCTGCTTGACCTCGGCTCCACCAGAGGAGCCCGGAGACCCTGAACGAGTCCCTTTGCTCACTAACCTGAGCTGGTGTGTGTGGGAAAAAGTGAAAAATGTTCGATAGTTAAGGAGCCTTTGTGGTACTCTGGCATGAGGTAAACAGCTTTGTTAAAGTTACTCCTTTTTATCCTAAAGACAAGAAATCTATTATCACAGCAAAACCTAGCTGGCCACCAGGGAAGTGGCTAATCATCACTGTAAAAACATGAAGGCCTAGATCACTCCCTATAAAGAACCGAGGAAGAGAAAGCAAAGGGTAAAAAGTATCGGACACTAACCCAGTGTGGCAAGCGATCCAGGTAGGGATTACCCATTGCTGCTCAAAGCACGGGACGAAAGGCAGGAGGGTGGTAAGATGTTCACAAAGGATCCCTGGAGCAGCCCACAGATGCCTCACTGACTCCCGGTGTATCTGGGCATAGGGAAGGTCTGGTTACCACCGCGCCCGAGAGCGCGAACTGAACTCTGTGGATGGCGGCACTAGTTGACATTGTCCGCCTCCTGTTGTGATGTAAAATCAAACACGCATTACCATCTATGAACTATCAAAACAAAAAAAAGTTTAACCCGCATTTAATACCAAGCCTCTCAATCTAACAATTTTCAGGAAGAGAGAAGGAGTAAGTTGACCAACACTATGAAGAGACAGGCAAGGCCAGAACCCAAGACGTTCTATACCACATGCAGCCTGGATAATGGGGGAGGTCTGACTATGGACCAGATGCTAGACAGTATCATGGAATCACTGTAAACTTCTTAGGTGTAAGACTGTTGTGGTTATGTAAAAGAATCCATATTCTTAGGAGCTACACAATGAAATATTTGAGGTAAAGTGTCAAGATGTTTGCAACTTTCAAATATGGCACAGCAAAAATTTATATAATGTATGTCATATATATTACATGCAATATATAGAAATACATATGTATAAATAATTGGAAGAAGGAATAAAGAAAACAAATATGGAAAATTCAGAACAATTAGTGAATCTAGGTAAAGGGCATGTAGGTGTTGGTTTTATGATTCTCCTAAACTAGTTAAAACTTTGTTAAGAATAAAAAGTTGGGGGGCACCTGGGTGGCTCAGTGGGTTAAAGCCTCTGCCTTCGGCTCAGGTCATGATCCCAGGGTCCTGGGATCGAACCGCACATCAGGCTCTCTGCTTAGCAGGGAGCCTGCTTCCCTTTCTCTCTCTGCCTGCCTCTCTGCCTACTTGTGATCTCTCTCTGTCAAATAAATAAATAAAATCTTAAAAAAAAAAAAAGTTGGGAAAGAAACTAGAAGAGAGATAAAAGAAAAAAAATAATAGGAAAGAAAAAAATAATGTAATATCACTACCTCCTCTTTTCATAATCCTCTCGACATTTTTATTCAGGTCAGCTTCACTGTGTGCTTCGTTCAATATGGTTACATTTTTACCATTTTAATAAATTCCGTATGTGCTCATTCAAACTGAAGTAGCCACTGTTTTGGCTGCTTTGTTAGCCAACATCAAAATCAAACTTCAAAAAACCTCCAAGAGTAGGCTCTTGAAGTGCACCAGGTAGGTACAAAGCCTAAGATATCACATCAAAAACTCCTGAAATTGACACCCAATTCCCTATCTAGATGGTTTTTAAGCCAGTAAGACTGGATCAAAGGCTCCAGGCGGAGCATCCTTTTGGGCTGTGATCCTTTCCCAAGATGGCACTCTTTTGACCAGTGCTAGGCCCTGATAGGAGACTGACAAATACAGGGTACTGGTCAACCCAGGCCACTGAGGTTTCAGAAAGGCTGTTTCCACACAGAGGTTGCTGTGCCTGTGTTCTGGTGCAGAGTAGCAATGGCACAACCCAAAGAACAATCATTCAGAATTCGATTTTTAATGCAGTGAGAGCCCCCAGTGAAGCAGGAATTCATTCTATGATGCCTTTAACAGGGAGGGGGCCATAAAGGGCCTGGATTAGATAGCATAGATACAAGCACAGTTCAACTGCACAAGTTAGCCCTACAAATTCAGAGCAGTGTTACTGAGTTGGGGTGCAACCAACACCATGCCGGGGACAGCTCTTCCCTGGGCAGGACTGTGGGAGACACTGTAGGACATTTCCCCTCCCTGCCTGACTCCCCATGCCAACTGCATGCCAACTGCATGCCAACGCTCCTCCAGTCTTTGAGAGGAGGACAACACATAAACCCCAGGACACCTGGGTGGCTCAGTTGTTGGGCATCTGCCTTCAGCCCAGGTCATGATCCCAGCATCCCGGGATCAAGTCCCACATCGGGCTCTTTGCTCGGCGGGAAGCCTGCTTCTCCTTCTTCCAATGCCCCTGCTTGTGTTCCATCTCTCGCTGTCTCTCTCTCTTTGTTAAATAAATAAATAAATAAAAATCTTTTTTAAAAACAAAAACCCCATAGCTCCCAAATGCCTCCTAAGGCATAGGCTAAACACTCGGAGCCGCAGATTTTATCTGGGGATAATACCTGTTCTACCACCTAAGAAGTGATTTGGGAGGAGCGAGAATGCGGCAGCTCCTTATAAGCTTCTGTTAGCTCTACAAATGATATCGCGAGACCCATTTACACAGGCAGCCGTATAGTTAGAGGCAGGGCTCTAGAGTTGGTCCCAATACCTGTATCCCAGGTGGGATTTATTACACAGTGGCAGCTGTCCAGCATGTACTAGAATATGCAACAGTTACTTATTCTGAAAGTGTTTCCTCTCCATAAGTGGGAAATGCTGGTTTTACGGCACCCCACGCTACAGTGTAAAGTTTCAGCAGATCCTTGGACTACTGGAGTAGACAAGAAGGACACTGTCTCAAAGCAGCTTCAAAGAATCTGGCTAGGATGGCCCCACACTAACCTGGAATGAGAAGGACGCTTCCCTCAGTGAGCGAGGAATAAACTCAAGGATCAAGAGAACGAGGTAACAATATGGTGCTCTACCCTCCCACGCACAGCAGAGCAAGGAGCATCACGCACAGTTCTGACCTTCAAAATGGCTGATCTGTTCTTTGCATTTTTCAGCCATGCTTATGGAAGAGAATCTTAGAGACTGGGCAGTGGTGCATATTACTATGGACAAGAGGAGAGTGGCGTGAAGAACACACCTGCCACAGGGGTTTGGATTCTAGCCATCTGGACTGGGCCCGGGGACCCACACTCTGAAATTCTCTCTCTGGGTGATCCAGGCACAGGCTGCCGCCTCTGGGAGAACAGGGACACCTCTCCAGAGACTTCTACCGTTAGGAAGCTTTGCTTTAACCCTCCCTCCCAAAACTCCCTCATGGAAGATTCTTGCTCTCATTTTATTGCTTCTGTGACTTAGAATTTAGATGAAAGTGCTTCTCTGCCCTCAGGTGTGGTTGGTTTTTTGGGTTAAAAAATTGTTCTTACTCGACCTCTGTTCCTCCTCTCCGCCCACCTGCCACACACATTGTGTAAGCGAAAAGTGAGTTTATTTAGTTGATCTAATTTCTCCTTTATCATTTGCTGTCAAATGAGGATTAGGAAATGCTGACTGGGCAGAAAGTTCCAACCCTTCCGCTCTAGAAGGCCAAAGGCCTCAGGTATTAGCAGAGAAGTGGAGGAGGCCACCAAAGGCAGAGCTGGGGAAAGGCACGAGTCTTGAAGAGCAAATGTGCAAACAGATACCCACTCTAGGTTGTCAGCTGAGATAAAAGGGCAATGAGGTGGCCCACAACAATTCCTTGGGGGCTGGAGAGAGGCAGTGCTGGCAAATCAGGAAGCAATAAATGTGTAGCTTTTCTATCATTTCTTACATTAAATATTCAGCATCATCCAATGCTGCTTACTATTCAGCCTTGGAACATTTCTCCAAATTCTATTCATCTTTTTAATTTTTTTTTAAGATTTTATTTATTTATTTGACAGAGATCACAAGTAGGCAGAGAGGCAGGCAGAGACAGAGAGTGGGGAAGCAGGCTCCCCACTGAGCAGGGAGCCCGATGCGGGGCTCAATCCCAGAACCCTGGGATCATGACCTAAGCCGAAGGCAGAGGCTTTAACACACTGAGCCACCAAGGCGCCCCAAATTCTATTCATCTTAAACACAGCAGACTGATAATGTAAAGGCCCTAAGTCTCTGGACTTGGCCTTCTGAAATGAGATCTTTTATCCTTTTCTTCTCCATGTTTCCAGAACGCATTTTCATAGCATACTTGCAAAGGGGAAGATTATCAGAAAAAGAAAAATGTTTGGTAGTAAACTAGGAAAGAATATTATACCAAAGGTTTTGGTAGGAAAATATTTATGGCCACAAGCACAAGCCACACCCTTTCTGGGAAGATATTACTGGCCTTGAAGCTGGGTTAGTGGATCCCAAAATATACCTCACAAAAAGCACAGTTACCCTCCCAAAATAAGCCCTATAATTAAAGTCTTTTCAAGTGGATTGTCCTATATCACAACTTGACATATGTTGCTTTAATCTCCCTGCTTCAGCAAATGTAGCCGTCTTTGGGCTATAGAAACTCTCAACAACTTACATTTAAACCAGACTGTGGTGTCACTAGGAAATTGATGCAAATAAACAGCACTGTGTACCAAAATACCCAATCTCAATCATCTGTAATGAGATCTCCCTCCTCCCTAAGCACATTTTCATCACAACAGAATCACTGCCCTTGATTCAAAAGGAAGGACCAGCCCAGATTGAAATGCCATTTCATCTCAGAGACCATCGAAAGGCAGGCACTTCTGAAGAAGCCGGGGCTGAAATTAAAATTGGAGACAACCTCCTTGTGTGAATGTGGGGGTCATGTTGTGAGGGTCTCATTTTTAGTTGACAATCATCAGTGTAAGTCTTCAGACGCCCAACGGTCTGTCTGAATTCATTTAAATCAGTTCTTGTTTGGAGTTAGCGGTGGTGTAAGAGAGAGAGCCTCTTACAAGACCTTTCAGGCCTATGATTCTCTGACCAAAGTTCTTTATGTTTTCTAGTTATATATTTACATATAACTAGATGTTAAACTATGTAAAATTTTAAACCTTCAAAATAAGTACTTCCGATTTTGAATTTTTTTATTACTTCCATATCAGGTTTCTCGGTGTCAGCATCACTGATACCTTGGGCCTGATCATCGTGGGTGGGGGTGCTGTCCTATGCCCTGTAGGACAGTTAGCTGCACCCACGGCCTCCACCCACTAGGTGTCAGTACACACATCCCCCACCACCCCCAGCTGTGACAACCAAAAATGTCTTCAGACATTGCCAAATGTCCTTTGGGAGAACAAAATTAACTCGGGTTGAGAACCACAGCTCTCTCTCTATATATATTTATGTATTTATATATCTCACCGTGACATGGCTGGGGAGGAGGTGGAATCTAGATTTTTTTAAGGCACTCACAAGTTTACGTTTTAAGAATTTTAAACTTCCTATGATTCATAATGAATTGTTAGGATCTGTGACACAGTGCTACCTTGAAAGATTTATAAACAGCACCACTCCTGTCTTCAACAAAGGGTGGCAAGGCCTGGCCTCATTTCAGTCAAGACACTTAAGAGAGAATGGTTTTGCTGTCACCCTATCTCTTGGACGGCTATCCTCCCTCCTTTGAGGAGTTCCATTCTTAGACTGCTAAGAAATCCTTCACAATCTATTACCAGGCACTCAGTACCGACTGCAAAGGAAGAGGATTACGGTTGGTAGCTATTGACATTTTCTATAGAAGCAATGGCCCTCTGTACTGCTCATGGGCCAGATCACCTTAGGGGCAGCGTTTCTAATGCTGGAGAGGCAGGGTGGAGAGGGAGTGGGACATAACATCAGGACGCAAACAGTACAAGGATGGAACATGATTAAGTTGAGCCCAGAGAAGAGATGATGAATGATGGAGAGGTCTTCAAACACCTGAAGAGCTGGTTTGTGAGAGAGTGGGTAGACTTTTCTCTGTCTGCTTAGAACGTGACTACAAGCATAGTTGGCTCAGTAAGTACTTATCACAGGCCTTCTGGTGCCAGGCACTGTCTAGGCACTGGGACCAGAGGAAGGAAGAAGACCAAGTTGCCGGCTCACGGAGCACATACCATTCAACATAAGGACTAGATTGCTTTCCTCCCCCACCCTCTCTTCTTTCTTCCCGCTTTCTTTTTAACAATTTGAGCTAAATATCCAGGTATTTGTCTAACTGCTTGGTTTTTTATTTTTCCTATTTTAAAACTGAGATTTAATTAACAGCAAAATTCACCCTTTTATCATAGAGCTCTATGAATTTTCATGAAACAGACAGCTGTATAAATATGGCCACAGATCCAAGATCCAGAACGATGTCATCACCCCCTAAACCCTTCTTATGTCCCTTAACTGCTTTCTTTACTTGGAGCACACTGCTTTACGCAGTAGCAAGCTCCTCACCTCTGAGAGAATTCGGACTCCCCTGTCACGGCTTCCGTAGAAGAGACCTTGTTTTGGCCAGTGGGAGAATGGGCCAGACAAGCCCTGAGGCCATGGCCGTCTCTTAATTCTATGAAACTGGAGGGGTCCACCTAGCGACACCAATCTTGAACACCAGCCCATCTGCAGTGAGTGAACTAGTTGATCCCTTCCAACCACAGATAAAAGCCCTTACCCAGAACCAAATTTTTTTAGTCAAAGCTCAAAAGTTTCAGCCCAAGAACTGGACCTCTGCGAAGGGTACCTAGTAAGCACAGATGAAAACAATCAGAAGAAAGGTTTGGAAACGAAAGCCTAAATATGGTAACTGCTCCCAACTCCTCTTTTCCTTCTCATTATTTTTGTTACAAGTAACATTCACTTCAAAACTGAACAAAACTCAGACAAATGTAACTGCACTTGTCTGCAGAGGTGGCAGGAAGGGAAGTTAAATTTGCCAAGCCTCTCTAAGAATGGGTAAACAAGAGGCGAGAAGATGACAAATGTCTTGGGGTTGCCACAGAGTGTTATGGAGTGGACCTGGAGGACGGTCTGTGGTGATTGGCTGTGACATCCCTTGGGACAGTAAAGGTGGTGTGCCATCCCAGTGGCCCTCCTGCTGGGAGATGTACACCTTTGGGTGGGTTGACTTCAGTGATAAATGCCCCGTTTCCAAACAAGGCTGTCCTGTTTTCAAGAACAACTGCTTTATAGAGCCACTCTTATGCCCCAGCACCACCTCGCTCAGTTTACTCTTGCGACAACCGTATGAAGTGGGTAACATTACAAGCCTCGTTTTACAGACGTGGAAACTGAGGCTCAAAGAGTGATGTACCAACCAGTTAGCATTGAACTTAAATTTTAGCCCAGGTTGCCTGACCCTGAAGACTGTTCTTCTTACTACTGCTAGCAAGGTATTCTGAGTCATTGCCGAACTTAATGTCCTTGGTGTCTTGGGCCACTGTCATTGGTGGAACTGACTCCCACACATGACAGGGCTCTCGATTCCCTTCTGTTTCCCATTCCCCAAACAGCTAACTGCCCATTTCTCATTTCAACAGACAGGCTGGAAGGATTTCTCTGCGGGGGAGACTTTCTCTCGCTGTTGTTACCCTACTGGTCGCCCTTCATCACGCTTACATTCCATGGCTTACTTAGACCATAAGCAAACTCTCAAGGGTATTCTTTACCCTGCATCCAGAAGCTTCCCTAAACCTAGACTTATTGAACCTTAGACAACCCCCCATTTCTTAATAACATCAGCAACGACAAGAAAAAATGTCATACTGTCAACAAGTACCGACTGAATGTCTCATCTAATTATAAAAACCCATTTTGTCTAAGTTAAGTACAGATTTAAAAGATGCATGAAGCGAGGCGATGGCTACCCTTTGGGGCACCATCTTATGACAAAAAGTATTAGAATTATATGCAGCAACACTTACCAAAATTTCCCCCAACTATCACAAACTTTATATACACCGCATGTCTTCTTCTACAGCTGCTGGACCGGTCCTGAAAAACAAACCACGACAAAAGGAAAAAAATACATCACTGAACGGAAGTCATTTGCTTCTGGAAACCCCGTAGTCTTCCTCGTTTGGGACCCTCATCCACGTACCAAAGTCTTACTGCCAGCTTCTCCTCTGTTTTTCCCAGATGGAAACAATTTGTAAGTTAACAAATACATAAAACTCTGGAAGATGAAATAAACCAGAAGTTTTGCTCCTACTTTATTTGAATTTCTAGCCCTTTAAAATAATTGAAGACAAAACAATGCAAAAATATCTAAAAGTGAACTCATAGATATTTTCCCCAAACCAATTCTTTTCCCTACTTCTTGCAATAACACACTCTCTTTTCCCTTGCTGACTGTGAGACCCTCACCTTTCATTTCTGGAGTTCTTTTTCTTATCTGTAAAACAGGGATTATTGCACTGACCTCCCAGGGTGGTTATGGAGATTAAATGAGATAAATCTAATAACATATAAATGTCACAGAGCAAGGCTTAAAACAGCATCTGGCATGTCGTAAACACTTAGTGCATGCAAGGAGCTATTATCTGTCTCCTAATCAGCCAGGCCTGAAAACAAACCCGGCCTTCCTCACCTCCTCGGTAAAGGAGGGCCCCAGCCTGCCCTTCTAGTCCTGCGGGTGTGCTGGAACTCAGCGCCTCTCTCCGTCTTCTCATTACACCAGCGGGCACAGCTCCTTGAAGAAACCGGTTCCCTAGCCTCAGGTTTCTTCCCTTCCAATCCTGTTCTCATGGTTCTGGAAGGCATTCTTCCTAAACACAGCTTAAAGCCTTGTGGAAACACCTTCCACTGTTTCCCGTGGCCTACAAATTTACGTGTGAAGTTACATTAGCCTGGGACTCCAGCTCCCTCTGCTCTACCCACAGCTTCCCCCCGGAAGCTGTAGTGTCCCGTCACCTGTCCTGCCTGCGCCCATGGGCAGCATGCCAGTTCCTTCCCCGAGTGTCTCTGTCTCCGAATTGCGGGTAGGAGGCCTAGCCACTTTCTGAGGCTCTTTGTCTTTTTTGTCCCATAGCAGTCTAGAGACACGTTTCCCAGAATAATGTTTTTAAATGCTTGAAATTAATGCAACAAATGAACAGGATTCAAAAGAAGTATATTGATAAATAGTTATCAAAATATATAACAAAATTATGATGTCTTTCTATTCATATTTAAATAAGTTCCATCAAAAGTCTAAAAATTACTGTAATTTGAAGTACTGTTGGGCATAAATGATATTTTAGGATATCTATAACCAAAATGTAATATGAAAATACCCTTAATTTCTATTGGTGGAAAAAACCTAATGCTACTTTGTAATAGAAGGAAATATTAGATTTTGGTTAAGGGTTCGTGAAAACAATTTTCCCCCCCATCCAAGTTCACAGAGCCCTGAAATCCATGCATGGACTCAGGTTATGAGCTCCTGCTTTTAGGCCTGGCCTAACTGTCTTCTTCTTCTGGAGTCTGCTCACCCTTCCTTCCTTCCAGATTTTATTTGTTTGAAATAGAGAAAGAGAGAGTGTGTGAGCATGAGCAGAGGGGAAGGGAGGGGCAGAGGGAGAGGGAGAAGCAAGCTCTCTGCTGAGCAAAGAGCCCAATGCGGGGCTTGATCCCCAAAGCCTGGGATCATAACTTGAGCTAAAGGCAGATGCTTGACTGACTGGGCCACCCAGGTACCCCTCCCTGAGCCCTTTCTACCTTAATTTTCCCAATGGCTATGATCTTACCCCTCGTTTTCTCTTTTCAAAAATTATGTTTCACTTGATATAGATATTTGAAATACACTTACTGTATCCTGCTTTTTAGGCTGTTAAGAGAAGGTGCTGTTTTTTGATTCCTCCCGTGGCTAATAGCATTTTGCCTCACAGCACACACAGGCCGGAAGGCGTGCAGCCGGCACTGTTTGAATCAATGAGTGAGTCTAAGGGCTTTCTTGCCGCACCCCCCCTGCCCAGATCACCTATTATGACTATGATTTCACCTCTCTTTGGCAGGCTGTAAGGTCCTAAATATGTAGACAGGACTCCTAAACACTCCATGTTTTGAGTATAAATTACTGAAGTTAGGCAACAAAGTGTTCTCTTCTTTCACTTCTCTTTAGAGTTTGGACACGCAGCTGGGGCTGCTGACTGACGTGTCCCGGGAACAGACCAGCGGTCCAGTCACGCCGTCACACTGGGGTTCCTGCATGATGCGGGCACAGTTCCTGCCTTCACGGAGCACTGAGTCCAGCAGCTTTCCCCGCCTGGTAGAGAGGAGCTGGGAATCTCTCAACCTTTCATGGGTTTTGCAAAGATGAGAAATATCTGGTTGATTTCCTAAGTAGGGGCACCTTGGTGACCTATGTAGGCAAGGCCAGTGAGGACTTGCTCTGGCTTCCCATTTGCCTTACGGATGTGAGCCTGTGGTTCCCGTAGATCGGGAACTGAAATGTCATCTTCACTCCTAAGTGACACTGTCCTTGCATATGATGTCAGAGATTAAAATCCCACCAAAGAGACTGTCTCAGGAAGGTCTACTTAACATCTGGCTGCATGCTTCACTCTGAGCCCCACTGGGTCTACGATGGACTTGCCCCAGGACGGACACCGGTCCTTTGGTCTCAGCAGCTTTCCCCCTAAACAGCTGCAGCCCAGGACTCCTGGGTATCTTTTATTAAGAAAACTTCAAAAATAACAGAATAGGGGGTGTCTAGCTAGTTCAGTCGGAAGAGCATATAATTCTTGATATCAGGGTCATGGATTTGAGCCCCAGGTGAGTGTAGAGGTCACTTAAATAAGTAAACTTACCAAAAAAACCCCACAAAATAGTTCTTCCTTTTCAAATGGAGAGAGCATAATGATTTTCTCCCCTGATAATCACTCATAAAGGCACTGTGACCATTTGCTTTGGCATAAATCCACCACTGGCAGCATTTTCCATGCTCAACATCATATCAAGTGACTCTGAGGACAGTAGGGGTGTCCTCTCTCTCCCCGAGAACCAAGACAGATGACACATTCACTCAGATCAAAGGCTGGGCTTGGCACACGCTTTTTAAACTTAAGGACATTTACATCCATCTCATTTGAATTTGTTCTTTTCGAGACACACTAGATATGTGATATTAAATAAAAATAACTGAATGATAATGAGGAAGGCAACATGACTGTTGAATTTTTGTTTCAAGAATTACGACATATACATCCTCATAAATAATAAGATACTAATAGGCAGTCCCACAAAACACATTGCCCTGCACGAAATTTTTGCTTCTACTACATAGACCCTGTGCAGCTCCTGGTTTAATGTCAACATTCTCATTACCACTGGGAACAAATACCTCTAATACAGTCCTCGCATGCATGGGTCAATCATTCCTTCGCCCTTCTTCCTAACAGACCCCTATGTGCCTTCAGCCACTGTGCCTCAGGGGCAGGTGACGGCACTCCCAGCTGCTGGGTGGGGACCCGAAGGGCCCAAGGCTTTGTGGTGTGCCACCCAGCAGAATCAGCACCAGCGGGAAGCTTCTGAGAAATGTCAGCTCTGAGGCCCCAGCCCAAACCTACCGAATCAGACACTATTTTACAAGATCCCCAGGTGATCTGTGTGTCCACAGGGTTTCAAATGCACTGATCTAAGGGGAAGACATTCCTCTTGAAAGTGATTGATTCAAGATTAGGCATGTGACTCAATTCAGACCAGCATGATGTGAAGACTGTTTTTGCTGGGAACTTCTCATTCTGAGACAACCCCCACCCCGCCCCACTGAATGTTGTGCGGGACAGGATGCCGAGGACTTCTGTAGCTACCTTGCTCCAGTCTAATGATAAAGCTGGCTCAGAGAGGAGGGTAAAGACAAAAAGCCCCACTGAAGTGAAGTTGGGGTGACTCCATCAGGTCAATCCTGAAGTCTATGGAACCAATGGAGCTCCAGTAAACTTCTAATTGCTCAGGCCTCCTTTTGGGTTTTCAATTATCTGCCGCTGGAAAGCATCTTTCCAGCAAATCAGCGCCCAGTAAAGCATTATAAAAAGAATAGAACCCCTAGACTTTGGGCTCAGCCACATGGTGAAGAGTCCAGACAAGTCAGTGCATTGAGAGACTAGAACAACAGTTTAGAGACTTATTTTGTGTGGGGAACTGACCCAGGAGGATTTCTGGTTCTGACAACCTTTGTTTGCTTTGCGCATTTCCAAAAGCTTTCTAAATCAGCCAGTTTAAGTGATCAACCAGGGGAAGTGCTGAGCACTTTCCAAACTGTTTTAACTAGAGTGGTCAGCAGTTGCTTTCCCCAGAAGCCACATGGATGTCATTTCCTGTAAAGACAATGGGAGACTAATTGCTCAGCCTCAGCCTCCAGTAGGGAAGGCAACCTGTGACATGTAATTACTGGCAGGGTAAATAAGGAAAAGCTTGAGGATCTCAGAATCTGCTTCTGGATCTACTCCAATAACTTGGGGAAAAGTAAAAAAAAAAAAAAAAAAAAAAAAAAAAGCACCAGCTGGTCTAGGAAAAGATTTGAGGGGCTCACAACTTAGGTAGTCATCTATGGCATTTTTACATACCCTGGTATTTATAAAAGACCTTCCCAAGGAGACCAAATAGAGCTGCTCTTGTAGAAAACCATATATAGGACGCTGGAGTAATTTTGCTTCATATGCAGGAGTGATGTAGTCAAGGAGCCTGGGCGTCTAATTGGACATTATCTCTTCTGTGTGTTATAGCTTCTTAGCCACAACAGGATATTTTGAGGACGGGTTTGCTGTGTTGGCTTGATGAAGAAGGTGCTTTTTTTGGCTTTCTCTTCCCTGGTACCTTATATGCTTCCAAAGCTCCAACCATCACCCCTTGTCATGAGTTTCAAACCACACCCCTAAATCTATCACCCATGCTCCCAGTTCCTCTGCAGCCTCCTAGACATAACACACTCTGAAAGTGGGGACTTCATTTTGGTCACTGCTATATTATCAATGCTTAGCACAGTGGCTGGCGCTGAGTATTACCTGTCTGTTGAAGGAATCAGTGAAAGCCCTCACACAGAGTCTTAGGACCGCTCACAGAAGTTCTTGCTATCACCTCCTAACTGGCCTCTCTGACTTTGGCCTCTCTTTTTCCCATCTATTGACATGCATGAAAGCTCTGAATTACATCTCTGATCATGTCACTCCTAGAATGTCCCAGCTGGGAATGACTTATCAGTCCAGCCCTGTGATTTCCAGGTGAGACACCGGTCCCACAGATATCAGGAGACTAGACTGTGGTCTTACGAACAGTGGGTGGCAGAGACAGGATTCTAACCCAGTGGTTCTTGCTACCATGCCATTGACAAGTTGGAAATCTTCAATGGTCTTTCAGTAGAACCCACTGCAGGGGTAAGAATGTAGGAGCCACTTAAAATATATTTGTTAATTGACTGGAAAAATGAATGGGTCACTTTTGCATGTACCAACGGATTTCAGTTTTTCTTAAAGTGGAATACTCTTTAAAGAAAGACGATTCCCCAGTAACAGAATAGAGAAGAGAAGAGCTGCTCTGGACCTCTGCCCTGCAATGTTTCTGAACCAGCTCCTAGGAGCCTCAGGGCTTGGTGGCATTGCAAACAAATAAACAAATAAAAACAATCAAACATGCCCTGAAGTGTGTAAACCTGGTGATTCACAGACCTGTACCCCTGGGGATAAAAATATATGTTTATAAAAAATAAAATATTAAAAAAAAATCAAACAAAAAAACAATGACTTACATAAACTCAAACTCTTCAGCTTTGTTCCCAAAGCCCCCCCACTATTATTCCAAACCCACCTCAACCTTATCTTCCATTTCTTCTTCCTCCTTCATGCCCAGTCTTACCAAAGCACTTGTTGTTCTGGCACTTGCCCCTCCCCCAGGCCTTCATGTGCCCTGTTTCTTCCCTCTTAGGTGCTCTTACGTCCACCTGCAAGAATGGAGAACCAACCAGTCCCTCTGGTCCAACTCTAATATAAACCCCTCCCTGAAGTTATTGCCCAATTTCTTCCACTGGAATTAATCTCATTCTACTTGTACTTCTACTACAGAACTTACCATACCATCTGCTTCAAGGGAAAGAGTCAGCTCCTTGAGGGCAGGAACCTCCTCTAAATTTATCTTTGAACCACTAGCCCTTTGCTTGATCCAATGCCTTGCACAGAAGAGGTACTTCTAGTCATCTTGTTGCATTTAAAGGGCATTATCCTGTTTGGTCCACCTCTGTAACCAAATTACATAAATTCTGTAATGGGGATTCCAAGTCTCCCTCTAGATAATACAGGCTGATGATAAAGCCAGCACACACTTGTGTGGAGCCCACTTGCTAAGAAACAGCTGTGGGAATCTTTGCTGAGTTTTATTTTCAAAAGCAAGAAATGTGGGGGCAGTGGGGGCAGGGAGAGTGACCCTCCCTCCCCTCCATAGCTCTCCCGTGGCTATGGCTGTTCTGCACAGCATGAGGCACAAGCCGGGCAGCTTGTGCACAAAGGTAACAATAGATTTAAAATACAGTCCTGATCCTTCCACGATACCATATTCTCTGCGAGTCTAAAGTCAATTGTCTGAAAAATTAAAGCGTTCCAAATGGTGGGATAATGCATTAAACAAGCTAGCGCACAAAGCCCAAGCACAAGAGAGGAGGATGGGAACCAGAAAACACTGGTTCCCTAGGAAACCAAGCCCACTTTATGACGGACTGTGGCCTTCGTTCCTCTTGGGGGAAGAGAGGGGTGCTCTGAGAAGGTACCACTGACCCATCTGCTTCCCCTGCCTGCAAGGCCCTATTTCTTCTGGCTTCACTCCCACAAGTTCGGGAGACTTGAGCAAGGCCTGGTTGTTGCTTGTTTTATTATTTGCTGCAGGGGGAATAAAGAGCAGAAGAAAAGAGGAGGAAGCCAGCCAGACAGAAAAAGAGATGAGCACAGAAGGCACTTGGCCAGAGAAAGAAATTACTGACCACACAGTGAGAGGGCAGGATGGCAGAACTACAAGAGGCCGTTTCAGGGAGTTAGATTCTCCCTGTGAGCAGGGCACCACCAAACCAGCAGATGAGTTTTTCCTCAGCAACCCAAGAGGCCAGCTCTGGGTTCCCTGTCACAGATGGTTGGACTGAATCATGCAAAGGGATGCTGGAGGGGTTGGATGGGGCTTTAGGGCACCCCCTCGCCCCTGGTAGCTCCCATCAGGCCCAAGCAGAAGTAGTAACGATATAATTTCTAATAATAAGAATAAATTATTAAGTTTAAACATTTGGGCTGAAGACGCCCAGTTTATTTGGGGAAGAAATCAATGCCACTGGAATAACTAATTAGTTGACTGTCAGAAGGAAAAATAAAGATTCTATTCTATAAGACTCATGACAATGAAGTACAGATTTATAATAATCATGTCTTTTCTTAAATGAGTTAAAGAATGAACAATGAGGTTCTATCAGGTGATCACATCACTTATGTATCAGGTAAAGAGAAAAGAGAAACTTTTTATAGGACATTTGAATCGTTTCTGACTTGTCCTTGTAAGTGAAGTTATTTCTAGGAATCTACAGTCCAGGGTCTGAACAGCTTTGCTATGATCAGGTGCAGTTTCTGGACAAGTCCCTGAGCTATCTTCCAATCTGCATACTACTCCCAAGACCCTTCGAACAGACATTCTGCCTGTGGAAAGCACATGGTATCACAACACTGTCAAGATCCAGGGTAATAATGATGTGTGCAGAGCCCCTGGGGTGTGTAGGCTGGCTACAATATTAGAATCCCAGAATCCTAAGGAAATGTTAAAGAATATCCAGTCCGGTAGTTTTAATGCCATTTTTAAAATATAAGAACCTTGTGAATTCATACACATGTGTCACATTTTCAAGGTTCATACTAAACGCCAATATATTAACTGAAAGTAGATATGACAGTCCTGGTTCAAGGCGGGAAAGGACTCAAAATGCTACCACCTGGGCCATCCTCCTGGCTCACTTGGCACTTCTGGGGAACCCTAATGTTCTAAGAACACTGACCATCCAGATCTAGTCCCTGCCCCCACCCTGGATCTGCATCTTGTCTTCATTTCTTCCAGCCCAAGCACAGCCTCCCCATGTAGCACTGTGGGTGACCAAACAGCACCTTTCTTCTATCAAGGGCCTATTTTTGCCTACCCCCAAGGGCTCCACATTACGAATGATTTCACCTCTCATAAAAATTGCATTCCTGAAGCAATAACTAGTTTATTTGCCTAGTGAGACCTCAACTTAAAGCTTAGCCCTGCTGTACTTGCTTAACTTGAGAAAATTCCTTAATAACATAAAGTAGAAGCCCAGTAGAAGCTTTTCTTCTCTTCTCTGCCTCCTATTTCTTCAAACAATCTCCATCAAAGAAATATCAAATACCTAGGAATAAGTCCAACAAAGAATAAGTCCAACACGAAACACTGAGAGAAATTAAAGACCTAAATAATAGAGGTTCATGCATGTAGAAGGACTGGAAGTCTCACTATTATTAAGATGTCAGTTCTCCCCGGGTGCCCGGCAGGCTCAGCTGGAAGAGTGTGTGACTCTTGATCTCAGGGTCATGAGTTTGAGCCCTATGTTGGATGTAGAGATTATTTTTTTTTTTGGTAAAATATTACACAATTTTTTATTATGAAATGAGAAAAATCTCATTTGTTACATTATAGAGATTACTTATTTGAAAATAAAACTTGAAAAAAAAGATGTCAGTTTTCCCCTAAATTGCATCTTCAATTTCAAAAATTTTTTTTTCCTGGTGCAAACTGACAAGCAGATTCAAAAACTTACATGGGAACGTAAAATGCCGGAAGCCAAGATAATTCTGAAGAACAACAAGAAGGCTGGAAGACTTACTCTTATCAGATTCAAAATTCATTATAAAATAATAGTAATTTAGGGGCGCCTGGGTGGCTCAGTGGGTTAAAGCCTCTGCCTTCGGCTCAGGTCATGATCCCAGGGTCCTGGGATCAAGTCCCGTATCGGGCTCTCTGCTCAGAAGGGAGCCTGCTTCCCCCCTCTCTCTCTGCCTGCCTCTCTGCCTACTTGTGATCTCTGTCAAATAAATAAATAAAATCTTTAAAAAAATAATAGTAATTTAGACAATGTGGTATTTGTTGAAGGATAAAGAGGCCAATAAAACAAAACAAAAAGGAGGTCCCAAAATAGACCTACAGAGATAGTCACCTAAATTATGACAAAGATGACACTGAAGTTCATTAAGTTGTGCTTAATGACACTGGGTGTCATGGGTTGAATTGTGTGCCCCAGAAAGATACACTGAAGTCCTAACCAAAGCCCCCCTGCACCCCCTCCCCCCCCCCGTACTTGAGAAGGTGACCTTATTTGGAAATAGTGCTTTGTAGGTGTAATTCACTCAGTGAGGTCATAGTGGATTAGGGTGGAGCCTAAATCCAATATGACTAGAGTCCTTATAAGAAGGAAATTTAGACACAGGGAGACATGAGGGGAACAGGGTCATGTGGTAATGGGCACAGAGATCAGAATAATGCAGCTTGCAAGCCAAGGAGTGCCAAAGATTTACTGGCTATCACCAGAAGCCATGAAGGATTCTTCCCTAGAGCCTTCAGAGAGAGCATGGCCCTGCTCATACCTTGATTTTGAACTTCTAGCCTCCAGAACTATGAAAGGACAAATTTCTGTGGTTTTAAGCCACCCAGTTTGTGGTACCATTCATCAACGGTAGTCCTAGTTGATGAATACATTGGGTATCCATATGAAAAAATTGTTCTTAATCTCTACCTCACACCATGTAAAGATCAATTCCACATGGATGTTAGATCAAATTGTGAAAGGTAAAATATACCTTTAAAAGAAAACAGAACATCTTCACACTTTGCAAGAGGTAAAGATTTTTAAAGAACAGAACCAAAGAAAATGCTAATCATAAAGGGAAAATATGATAATTTGGAGTATATTAAAATTAAGCATCTCTTTGTCAAATGACAGCAACAGAATCAAAAGCATGCCCACAGTGGGAGATAACTGCAATACTACATCCAGGAAATACCGCCTGCAAATCCATAAGGAAAAGATAGGCACCCAATAAAGAAATAGGCAAAAAAGAAATTTTGCAAAAAAGAAAACCCAAATGGCCATTAAACAGATTAAAAGATGCTTTAGTCATAAAGAAAAGTAGAGTAAAATCACAATGCTAGCAATACACACCCACCAAATTGTCTAAAATGACAAAGACTACAAAGCGTTGGTGAGGATATGGAGTAAACAGAACTCTCGTATGAACGTTGATGAGAGTAAACTGATAAAGACACTGGAAAACTCGCAGTATCTGAAAGCCAAACACACCCATAACCTATGACCCAGGGTCTCACCATCAAGAGGTCTACCCTACAGAAATGTCACATATGCTCACCTGCTGATATATACAAGAATGTTCCTGGGAGTGCTCTTTTTGATAGCCCCAACAAGGGTTAAATCCATTTCGGGGTAGTTATACGATAATACACAGCAGAGAGAATGAACAAAGTACAACTCATAACAACATGAGGAATCTTCCAAATATACTGTTAAGGGGAACAATCAAGATTACATGGTGCAATTTTATTTATGCGAAGTTCAAAATAGACAAAATCGATGTTATTAGAAATAATGCTATTACTTTTGGTTGGAGTGGGGGTGGTTAGGGATTGGGGGTCAAGGGGCTTGGGGTATTTGGGTGACATTCTTTCTCCATCTGGCTGCTGTTCACATAACAGTGTTCACTTCATGAAAATTCAGTATCTGTGTGTTTAATTTCTGTGTGTTTCTGTATGAATGTTATACTTCAGTTAAAAAAAAAAAAATCTTGGTGGTTAATGCAGTGAAACCAGAAACAAAACAGGGCTCTTACACGTACTGAAAGAAGAGAGCACAGCAAATTAATTTAAGCAAAATAATTTAAAAATTTGCTTTGCTAAAAGCTTAAAAAGTGCCGTTTCATTAAATTGTGTTTCTTATTCACTTAAGAGGACTCTCATGCCAAAGCTGTTTTATTATTATATGTTAGGATGGAATGAAGGGAACAGTTTCAAAATAAAATAAAACACATTTTATTTGATTTTTTAGAGTGAAAATTTAGATATTAAGCCCATTTTCTTCATATCAGTTAAAGTTTTCTGGGTCCTTGGCTTACAGTCTGAAGAATCCCTACATGGGAAAGCCCTGGGGATAATGGCATTCTCCTCCTGTGCACACAAGGCCCTCAATTTCCCTTCTAGAGTCTCTCTGTGAGATCAGCTCCTCCCTCCAGTGGAAGAGACAGCAGCTCAGCTTGCCTTCACAACCTGGTCATCGGTAAATGTGGTTTCCACCTGACAGTCTAAAATACTCAAAATAACTCCCAGGACACCACTCCAGCGTTGGCCAACTTCGATGGCTCTTTGGATTCCTGCTACGTCACAGGCAGAGTCCTGACCTCCCTCAGAGCAGCCAGCATTAGAAGGATGGAGAGAGAATTCTGTCCGCTCGTCCTGGGGGGCAGCTCAGCCCACACCTTCTTCTGGGCCCTCTCCCTCTTCCGGTAAGTGTTTGGCGAGGGGTGAGCTCATCATCATTAGACGTGAGCTCTGTACAACTGCTCCAGCTACCGCTGAAATACAGCCCTTGGAGCACAGAAACCAGACGGCTAGACTCTTGGCTTTCTCAGACAGCTTTGTTCTCTCAGACCCTCTGGGAGGGAGATTTGTTTGGGTGCTTACAGGGCATCCTGAGGCTGCAGGCAGTCCCCACAGGAAGTGAGAGCTGGCCACAGCCACCATGGCCTACATGGTGAGCTGAGAAAGAAACTACGTGAGGGGACCGTGGAGGATGTGGGGCTGCTCTGAGGGCAACCTCACGCACCCTCACCCTGAGAGGAAAGCATGGGGACCGGGGCCCTGGATCTGAGCCGCTATCCTCTATCTGCCTTGAGGAAACCTGGGCCTTTCTCTGGCCGCTATATTTCCCTAAATATCAACTTCTAGAGACGACTTTTTAGATTCAAGCTCTGTTGTTTTGGTGCAGACTTTCTGTGCTAATTCTATTCCTAACTTGATTGCCTCACAAACCATGACTTTCTGGGCGCTTTAAGAATATTTCCACATCCCTAGTTAGAGTTCCCTCTGGTAAAACAAAACAAACAAACAAACAAAAAACAACAACACTTGCTTTTTAGATAATTTTTTTTTAACTGTGAGTAACCATGGAGATTTTTCAGAATTTACATGGATTGAGGAAAATCACCCAGGCCAAATTCCTTGAGAACCTTTTAGCTAGATACTTTGGTTCTGCCAGCCAGGGAAGGGGTAGGCAAACTACAGCCTGTGGGCCAGATCTGTTTTTGCCAGAGCCCATGAATTAAGAATGGTTTTTACATTTTTAAATTGCTGGGGGGGAGAAAGGTCAAAAGAATATTTCATGACATGTGAAAATTACAAGAAATTCAAATTTCAGTGCTTATAAATGAAGTTGTATTGGAAAACAGCCATACCCTTTAATTTACCCGTTGTCTCTGGCTGCTGTCATGATACAACAGAGCTGTTCTGGCAAAGATCGTGGGGCCACAGAGTCAAAAATACTTGCCATCTGGATATTTACAGAAGTTTGCTAATGCCTAAGCTTAGGTAGCTGTTACGTGTTTGCAGAAGGTTGTCCCCTCTGACCTTCTTACTCTCCCACACATGTTTTCAGCCTCTGAGGCTGTCTCTACAGACAAAGGCAAATCCTAATGCTGGTCCCAATTTCACACTAACCAACACAACCCACTAGAGAAGTGCCTTTCAACAGTCTGGTAATCAATATAGTGGACTGCAAAATTTGACTGAGTTGGTTGTGCCCAGCATTTTCTTTGATAAAATAGCAGAAAAATATCAAGGGCATTGTTGGGGACTGGATTATGTTCCCCTTGCCAATTCATATGTTGAAGTCTTTAAGTTTCCGGTATAACTGGTGTCCTTATAAGGGGAGATTAAGATGTGCACAGAAGAGAGGCCTTGTGAGGAGCAAAGACGGCCATCTGCAAGCCAAGGAGAGGCTTCAGAAGAAGTCAGCCCTGCTGACACTTTGATCTTGGGCCTCTAAGCCCCAGAACTGTGAGAAAATACACTGTTATTGTTTACACCACTCAGTTTGTGGTACATTTTTATGGCACCTGTAGCCAACCAATATAGGCGTCCCACATAATATTATTTGGTGAAATTTCCCTTTTTGCCATGTATGCATGTGATATGGCCGTGATGTAAAAATGAATATTAAATCCTTTGTGTTAGATGAAAAATAAATTGACGACTACTACACGGGAGAGACATACACGTGCCAGGTACAAAAATCACGGAAGGAGGCTCTAACTGAACTAAGAAAAAAGGGGGGGGGGCGGGCCCTTGCTGACCACATTATTTCATTCTCACAGCAGCCCTGTGCATGGCTTATGCTGTACAACGGCCTCACCCAGGTGGCAGGGCCAGGTCTGACGCCAAAGCTTATGCTGTATTATTCCTTCTCATCAATCAGTTTGCACTTCTAAGTCCCTGAGAATAGGTGTAGTCTGACAGTACTAAGGGATCAAAAGAAAGGGGAAAACATTTACAAGTAAAAATAGCGCACTGACCAAGCACTCCCTGGTGCCAGGTACTGTGCTATGCTTTACATAAATGACCTCACTTCCTTCTTATCAACAACCCACAGGGTAGGTTCTGTTGTCCACGATTTTTAGCTGAGGAAGTCCGAAAAAAATTAATTAACTTGCCCAAGGTTACAAAGATGGTAAATTGTAGACCCAGGATTTGAACTCCCACTGGTCTGATATTTGAGCTAGAACTCTTGCCTACCACAGTCTCTCCTCTGGCCTGACTGTACTTATTGTCAGCCTCAGCATAGAACTGTTTGCTGGTAGTTTCCACATGGAGAAAAAAGATGCATACTCTTTGTTCATATATCCAATAAATACCAACTAAACACATACCACAGGGCCTGGGGGTAGGGATACGATAATGAACTAAACAGAATTCTTGCCATCATGGTGATCATTTGGAGAAAACCTTAATAATATAACCATATTGTGGTTATTGAAATCCTCTCGTGTGTGTCATGAGGAATAAGATTCAGGTGTGTAAAAGGCACAGACCAATGAAACTGAAGAAACTGTAGAAAACAAAGGAAGGTGAGTAAGGTTTACTAGGTATTTCTGGTAATTTTAATCTCTCTGGCATCCAGGTTTACTTATCATGTGGGCCTGTTGAGTCTCCAAGCTGACTGGAAATTTTTCAATGGCAGGGGCTACGTCATACTTTAAAATATCTCCTTTAGTCCTTGGCACAGTGCACAGTAGTTTGAATGTATTTACTTATTTTTAAGTTGTTTTCAAAAGAGATATACGGAGGTTACTCAAGGACTTTCAAGTCAGATGTAATGACAAGATTCAGACAGCCCTTGGGAAGTCCCAAGAGGATAGATAGATCCTGTCACATGGTATCTAGCATATGAGCAAAGAACTAAACATTTAATGGGAAGAATTTTAGCTAAATCAAAGGAGATACCATTACAATAGTTAAGAATTTATAATGAATCCCTGGTCATGAGAGTGTGAAAAAAAATTACTCTAAGTGAAAGGAAACCAGGGTGTGGAGCATCAAGAATTTTAATTTATTTGTGGCAAGTATTTTTCTTATGGTTTATTATGGCTTTATTTAGGATTTTACATGTATAGAAACTTCATATTTTTAGTCAAATCTATTGATTTTTCATTAAGAAATAATCAAGGAGATAAGCAAATATTTACATAGCAGAATGTTTACTACATGTTATTTATAATAGCAAATATGAGAAAATTTAATTGCATTGTAATAGGATGGTGAATGTTTAATTATGTCTATTCATACAGTGGAAAACGCCATAGTCATTATTTAATTATATTAGAAAATGACCACAATTTAATATTTAGTAAAATCAGGATCTAAACCTTACATATATATATATATGATGCACATCCCCCCACACAAAGGAGGGGAGATAAATAGGAGCTTAACATTGTTATCGTAATAGAGTGGGATTAAGAGATGTTTTAATTTTCTTGTTTACAGCTCACCGTATTTTCTACAATGAGTATATATATTAAAGCCAGGAAAAAAATAACCATTAGAAATAATCTTAAATCAAAGAGAAAGTTTGCATATAGTTTCCCCATTCCACACCTCTGATTTGCTGATGGTCTTGGCCGATAGAGGCCTTTGGCCACTTTGACACATATGGCTAATTCTGGTAATGTTATTTAAAAAAGAAAAAAAATTAAAATATGTATTTTTAACACTTACCTGCAATGAGGTTTCAAAATAGATTTGGCCGTGGACAGGGCAGTCACAAGGATGTGATGATGAATTATAATGAATTACGAGGCTTTGACAATACTTTCATTCACAAGCCTTTATCAAGTGCCTGTCATGCTCCAAGTACTCTGTGGGGTACTGACAGGTCAAGTTGGGTCTCTGGGAACAACTGGCCCCATTGGGCTAACACTGGCCCTACACACCCTGACTCCAGCTAGGATCCAGCCGCGGGCAGGGCTGGGCAGTAATCCTGCAGGTCTGCCCTCAATCCTCCCGCCTCTTCTGGGCCAGGATCTGCAGCCCTGAAGAAGGCTGGCTTCACCTCCCCAGCGCCGGCCACCTCATTTGTAAAACAAGAATAATCCTGACCCAGTTCCCAGTGCTGTGGCGAAGAAAAAGTAAAAAGCATTCTGGGCTTGTTTCTATCTATTCAGTGCCAGATAGATTCTACCTGTTAATAGCCAGCATTGCTTCCTTCCTTTGGAAACTGTGTATTTATTCTTAAAAAAAAAAAAAGAAAAAAAGAAATGGGAGGGGTTGGAGATGAGGTTTAGTGTTAAAGGGCTATTCTGTATTTTTCTTCCTTAGAATATCTAGATGAATAATTACAGAAATAAAAACTTCTTTCTCAACCTCCAACAAAAGCAGAGGAAACTCAAAGTTCTTGCAAGGTCTGACGACATTCCAAGGACAGAACTAGGCGAGATGCTGCCAGTCTGTAGGGAAATGATTCAATTATAACCAGCACTTCAAAACCTAATAAAATTAACTTATAGTTTTCCATCTCCTCATGTTGGGTAGGATGATTTTCCAAAGAGCAACATTTAAAAACACACAAGTGTTGGGGCACCTGGGTGGCTCAGTGGGTTAAGCCGCTGCCTTCGGCTCAGATCATGATCTCAGGGTCCTGGGATCAAGTCCCGCATCGGGCTCTCTGCTCAGCAGGGAGCCTGCTTCCATCTCTCTCTCTCTCTCTGTCTGCCTCTCTGCCTACTTGTGATTTCAGTCTGTCAAATAAATAAATAAATCTTTAAAAAACACACACAAAAGTGTTAATCCAAATGTTACAAAATCTCAACCTTTCTAAGAAAGACGAACGAGCACTGAAAGGACACCATACGGTATGCCCAAATCAGACATAAATATGAAAATACTCCTTCTCTCACCCAAACTGAACTCACTTTCCAAACATTGGGAATATTTGCATAATAAGCCCTATTACAGGCAGAAGAGGTAAGGAAGGAACAGGCAAGACAGAAGGAGAAACACACAGACCCCAAAATGGGGCACACATCACAAGTTTTCCTGGATCGGCTATCCGGTGAACACACAAGCAGTGTACAAAAAC
Source organism: Mustela lutreola (assembly GCF_030435805.1). Classification (NCBI taxonomy): domain Eukaryota; kingdom Metazoa; phylum Chordata; class Mammalia; order Carnivora; family Mustelidae; genus Mustela; species Mustela lutreola. The sequence continues at coordinate 20,623,878 of NC_081295.1, read as the reverse complement.
ACGCAGTGAGAACGGGCAGCGCTAACACCTCGTGTTTGCATTTTACCTGAAAGATGAAGAGTATTTTCAAGTTATTTCTACACTGTCTTCCGATTCTTTGTGGTTCTTCTACCATAGCAAGGATTGGTAAATGGAGGATTTCAACAGCTTTGCACATACCTGGACTGACTCCCCCCAACTCTCCACTGTTCATTTCAGGGACATTATCTGTCAATAACATTATCTGTCAATAACCACACAATTAGCTCAGGTGAAGCCAAAACCTCTATTTACTTCTCTTTGTCCTATGGGTGACAATGTGTATGGTTTCTGTCCCACTTCCGGTGCCTTCTCCAGTGTTGTGATGCTGCGTCCCAAGTGCTCCAGCAGCCCCCAACGGATGGAAGGGTGCAGGAACGGTGGGCACAAGGTTAAACCTCCCAACACTGACATTGCCTATGTCGGACAAAGCTTGCAACTTCCAGCCTGGGTGGAGCAGAACTGTATGAGTGGCTACAGTGTTTATTCTCAAGGACTTGGGCATGTTATGGTGATACATCCAGTAATTGCTCAATTTTTTAAAATGGAGTTGTAAAAATCATATTTAAAATGCTTGTTGATGCCCTGTGGGTATGAGTCACTTTGCAAAGCAGGATCAAAATGGAATCCTCTGTTACCGGCTCCTGCCAGTTCTTTGATTCTAAACAATTTTATAAATGTTAATGGGAGTTACGCACACATCAATGAGAGAATAAATTCCTTGGGTTTAGTGGCATTTCAATTAATGATTTATAATAAGCAACGTAAAATGCTTTCTAATTCTTTTTCCAGATAATGATACACTGCCCCAGGAGAGCTGAAGATGAGGCCCAGGTCTCATCCCCAGGGTGGGGAGGACCAGGGGGGTGGCAGAAAGAAGGCTCTCCAGCTGGTCGGAGGCCTTCCCGAGGCTCTGCAGAAGTCCTCTGCGAAGCGCGTGGGAGCACAGAGGGAGGGACAGACACAACTCGCCCAAGGGACGATGAACGTGATGAAGAGTGGAAGAGAAAACTCACAAGGAGCGAGCCTGATGCAGAAGGAATTTACTATAATCTAAAATGGGAATGACTGCTGCCGTGCTTCTTAAATCTGTCACGGGATCATTCCCCTTTTTTTTTCAGAGCATAAGTTAATACTACTCATTGACTTCCAAAAATACCCACCAAGAAGAAAATGGGAATTTAAGTTCCAGGGATGATGCAGCAGGATTTCTAATGAATAGGTTAGTTTGCAGTGACACAGAACTCTGCCTTGAATTTCTGGAAACCCAGCTTGCGATTTAACCCTCTCTTGCCCGGGCCTGCAGGCCTGTCCTCACCTCTTCCCCTGGGAAACCAGGTGCCGATGATCGATACTTGTGAGGAGGGGGTGGGATGCCATGGGGGCCCACAGCAGAGACAAGTGTAAATTGCAAAGGCCTACATTCCACCATTCAGGAAGAGAATGGATTAACCGTCTCCTCTAGGAATCTCCTCGGTGTTTGCTGTTCCATACTTAATCACCTTAGACGTCCTTACAATTTTATCCTAGTAACAGATACTGAGAAGACCTCTGCCCACAAATATGACCCCACAACATTGAAGACCAGACACAAGGGACATCTGCTCTTAGCCACCGAGAGAGTCTGGTGTTGTATCTAAGCGATGTGGAAGCACTACGTGCATCCCTTTTCGTGCTGCTGGGGCTAAGCTCCCCTCCAGCCTCTGGCAGCATTGAGGGTTTTGCATTTAGACATTCCAGTGTAAACCGTTTCCCAAATAACCAAGGCAGGGGTCCATACACCGTGGGCATTATATGAGGATTAGAGAGCTTTGCGAGGGAGTTCTTCCAGTAATATCTGCCTACAGGGAATACACGGAAACAGAATTCAGAAACTGTTAGGATGTGTAGTTTAACTGAGCAAGTATTTATAGGGAGAAAAATTTGCTAGCTCGGGAAATGAATACCAAAATTCGACAGAATTTCTCTACCAGTCACTCAGATATATCTGGGAATGGCATCATTCATTCTATGAATTATCAGAAACCTGAGGGGTCTTCCCAGTGATCCAGGCCATACTAGAGAAAATGAACCAATGACACATAGCAAGTGAAGAGAATAAAGTATCCAAAACCATATTAGCCTTCAAGACATCTGAGATACACCCACATGTCAAATTGACTCACCAATGCAATACTTAACCACTGACTATTTGTCAAGCTCAATGCAGAGTGGGTTTTGAAGGAAGTGGGTAAAACTCCTAGATTTCCCAACCATACATGTTTTTCTTGGCTATGAAACTGGAAAATTTTGGACCAAAAGATGACCAAAATCCAGCTGAAGTTTTTCTAAGTGAGAAAAGTTACAACTAAGGAAATTGTTTACCCACTTTTCTCCAGAAAAAGACCCCATCCGCTTTGGGAACTATTTCCCGGATCTGTCTGCCTCCAAACAGCAAGTTCCCACTGACCTTTAGAGACCACTGGGAGTTCCAAGGGCATGCTGCTGCTTCCTCCTCAGAGTACTGTTCTGGGCTAATTTATAGTTTTTTTTTTTTTATTTTCTAAATCAGGTACCTTTCAGGGGTACATACTTATCTGGCTCTTTTAAAAGTAGGAATTCAAAATCAGTTTAAATATTTGGGCTTCATTAAAAAAATTTCCTTTCGAAACCATGCTGCTTTTGTGGCTTGACTCTGGAAGTGAGGTTTCTTCCATCCTATGGGTCATTTTTGTAAGTCAACAAATAACTCTAATAAATGTCCAAGAGGCTTTCTTATTCGCAAGCTACACAGATTTGAGGACAGTTTACAAAGCCAGTTAGCTCCTGGCCGGCTGCATTCCCATAGATCCTTCGCTTTTTTACTTTCCCATTCTCCAGTCTGCAAATGGTCAAGTATGATCTTGGGACCATCAGAAAAGAAAGCTACCCACTTCGTAATGTTTTCGGCTGGCGTGGGTGTGGGGGATGGAGGCCATGGAGGTAAAGGGTGAAGGAGGAACCTGAGTAACAAGTGTTCTGGCTTCCGGCTCTAGCTGGTTCCTGTTTAACACTATCGCTCCTGAGACACTAAAGCAGCGATCTGCCGAGGATAATTTCATTTTTGCAGCAAACAGTGCAAACTGTAGCAGCACCTGAAGAAATAATGTGTGGAGGAGCATGTGGGATTTCAGCTTCCCAAAGAAGCCATGCAACGTTAACGTGGGATATTTTGCTTTCCAAGAAAACATCGCAAATATCCACCGTGTCAGGAATGGGGCAAACCACATGAGTAGAGAAGAAGAAAAGAAGAAAAGCATCTTCTTTCCCATAAATGACCTTCTCCCCTCTAAATAGTTTCCCACGTGCTAATTTACTGAGAGGCTAAGACAGTGTGGACACAGCTATGGGTTCACTAAAGTATTCTTATCCTCAGATCCACAGTTTACATCAAAAGCTGCTAAAGTAAACAAAATAAACTTAAAAAAAAATTTATTCCTGCATATTTAAAAGCCAGGAAAAGGCACAGTGGTCCTGAAAATATAGGAAGGCCTTACTTAAGGATTCAGAAGAAAAAACGGGGTCAATTCAATCTTTGGGTAACATCGACACCTCCTGTTATCATAAAGCTCTCATTCCGTGGAGGAACTGGGGGTCATGGTTTTCTCTAAGTCAAAAGAGACGCTGACCCTCCCCATTCCTCTCTATCCTAAGCATTTCTTTCTTCCCAACCAGGCACTGTGGAGGGCCCCGGAGAGCTCATATGCAGGCTTCTGCTGACTAGTCCCCCTACGACATTTCAGTCCTAAATAGGAATGAGTGCTACATTGCAAAATTACTGATACTTTTTTTTTTTTTTTTTTTTTTTTTTAAGATTTATTTATTTGAGAGAGAGTGAGAAAGCGTGCACGAGTTGGGGGGAAGAGCATTGGGAGAAGCCGACTCCCCGCTGAGCAGGGAGTCCAATGCCGGGCTCGATCCCAGGACCCCAAGATCATGACCTGAGCTGATGGGAGGACACTGAATAGACTGAGCCACCCAGGCATCCCACTGATTCATATTTTTAAGCCAGAAGGAAGCACAATTTTAGGTTTTTCTTTCATGCTACTGAGTAGCCAGATTTTGGAAACACAGATAACTGCCCCCAGTCGCACCTAATGCAATGAATGGCAAAACCTGGATGTTTCCGGTCCCTGGTTTTTGTTAACTGGGATCTAAAACGTAACCCAGCCTCTTGGTAATAAGGGGTTACCAAGGAGGTTCTTACACCAACAGAGAAGAAAATGAGGACAGTGATTCATAAGCAGAGCGTCCTTCCCGCCGGTTGGCCCGAGTGGGTAGAGCATCTCGAGCCGCGCTTGTGTGGAAACTTGGAGGGCTGGATACGAATCTGCAGTGTCAGCGCTACGGACTGGAAAGAACTCAGGGAGGACTTAAGAAACCCGATTCAGCTCCCAGCTCCACGGATGTTGTTTTTCTGCGGCTGAATGCTCACTTCACCTTGTCCTCCACATGCTCTGAGGAAGGATAGACCAGGTGACTCTTACGTTCCTTCCAGGCCTCTGCCCCAACCTCACCTGCGTCTTCACTACCTGGAGTCTCTGTCCTCTCAGCTCCCCAGGGCTTCTGGAAGGAAGCCCTCTGCCAGCCTCACCTCCCTCCAGGGCCCTCAACGCCACCAAGATAACACCAGACGGCCCAAAGTGTGTTTGTGAGCCTGCTGTCTGGTGCTACAGTGTGTGCTCCATGGTTGGTCTGGGGACTGGGAACACCAGCTTCTGGAGACTTCTTCACTAGCCAAGAGGCTAGAAACCACAATCCCTCCTAGCCTCGGCTTTCCCATCACTGAGGTGGGGCCAACAGTATCTTTCCCACAGAACTGCTGAGTGGCAGGCGCTCAGCCATTCCGAACACTGCCAGATAAAATTCAGAACATCCAGTTAAATCTGAATTTTGGGTAATCTGGGACAGACTTATACTTTAAAAATTACCGTTTCTCTGAAATTCAAATCCTGTATTTTCTTTATTTGCTGAAGTTGGCAACCCCACATACGATGGATGGTGCTGTTGGTGGTGTCAGGTACCAAAACAGCCTCACACAAAACAAAACCCCTGCTGGCCTGACTTGGTCTTAGGAAAAAGACTCTGTGTGGTGAAGGTTCTTTCTCCTGCATCTTCTCGCCATTCCTAAGCTACCCCCTTCTAGACCCGCATTGGCTTTATATCACCACATCTCCTCCTTGGGTCTCTCCGGGGTACCCACACTGTCTACTGACCACTTTCCAATCACAATCCCCTTCCCCTTGGCTGGGAAATCGGATCCAATGAATTCACGTACATGTGTCACTAGTCATTTCATGAGTCATTAACCTCCTGTGAAGCAACTTTTTTCTTTTTTAAAGGTTACTTGGAACCTCAAATTAAAATGACTGAACTGAAGGCCATCAAAAAATTGAGGTGAATAAAAGTACGTTGTATGGGGGAAAAAAAAAAGAAAGCATGGCAGGGGTTGGGGCAGGGCCGCCCCCCCCCCCCTTGCTGGCTCTCATGGCAGTTCCTCGAAGGTGTTTCTGCTGCTTCTAGCCTTTTCCTTTTGTCTCCTTCTGAGCCACAGCAGCTCTCGTGGTGGCTGAAGACCCTGTGGATAAGGGCAAATGGAAGGGTGGAGTGGAATGGGGATCTACTATCTCTTAAGATGCGTGGTCCCCACACTGCCCCCACCTGCAGCCACCCTCTCGGTCACCAGTGCAGGTCCTGGGGGGTCCCCAGCATATCTAATTCAGTTAGACCGTGGAAAACACGAAGCCTGACCAGCCTTTCTCCTTTTTGAGCACCGTGTGTTCAGAGATGAAATTGTACTGCACACACCTGTACCTCCTGGCTCCTGAGTGCTGGTCAAAGTAACTCTGGGGGCCTTAAGGACCCTTTCTCTCTTTCCAGGGCATATTAGTCTAGATGGCTCTGAGAGCTGACCTGGAGAGGCAAGGAGTGCCTCGAGGTGGATGGACACACTTCAATCAGAATTGCCCAAACACTTCCAAGTGGGTCAACTGAATTCTTCCTGGCCCAGCTCTGCCCTCCTAGAAAGGATCTCTGTTCCTAGGCTGTTCTATCCAAGATGACCTTTTATCTTAATCTCCACAACCCATCAGTTAAAAGCACTTCACCAAACCATTAAAAGGAAAAGGCTTAAAATGAACGAAATGGCAAAATATTATATAACACATAATTTATTATCCGTCTCTAGCAATTAGCTCTCAGCAGAGTACCCCTCATTCCACCTTCTCAGAAGACAGAACTGCTACATGCCTTGGCTCACTATTTGGCTGAGATGAATTGCTACTTAACTTGGGACTGAGAAATTCTCTTATAATTTTGCAAGGCCCGTTGTAGGGTAGATGGGGGCACCTGGGGTCTGCCCTACTGACTCATCAGACTATACTTTGCAATTATCTTGACATCTTTGTAACTGCCCTGAGATTAGGGATGTGATTTTTATTATTATTTATTTATTTATTTATTTATTTTTGTTAAAGATGGTAACAGAGTTCTGGTGGGGACAGTGGTTAGAGCGGGGACAGGGAGTAACACTGAGACTCTCACATGTCCCAACAGCTTAACTAGGAGAAGCAGATCACTTGGTCCAAGCAGGATTTGAACCTGTGTCCTCTGGACACTCCCCATTGTCCATGATACTATTTTATTCAAGGTTTTGAGCCCCAATCTCAATTTTCCCTTTGGAGTGTGAATGCTGACGCTTTTTCAGAGTGTGGTCACTGACAAGGACTGACTAAGCATTTCATCGGTGATAAACAGCAAGTGCTCTACTGAGGGATTTGCTTTAAAACAGGATTTATAACTTCTTTTTTGCAGGAAGTGTCCAGTATTTAGAGAACTACGTTTTGCACCTTGAGTCATACTTTGGTAGTCAACAAGATTTTTCCCTTAACAGATGATGGTGAGGAACTCTGACAAGACAGACATGAGGCTTTCCTCCTGGATACTAGGCAAAGGTCTCTTCCTTTCCAAAGCTCGCACAGGAACCAGGAATCTGGCCATCTCGGCACTTAATGCATTAGTTCACTGTTGTTAACAAGGAGTTAAGAGAGCAGTTATTCTCCTCTCTGAGGTTTAAGTTTATTTTCTTTCTCATCAAACTGAATTTTTCAGGGGAATCTGTATTTTCCAACCATCAGGTGTTTCTCTCACTTACTTCCAGGTAACAGTAAAAACATGGCTCCTAAGGCCTAGTGCCCTTGAACCAGTTACCTGTTCAGAAGGTCACCTGGGTTTGAGGTACTATAAATTATCATATTCTGTGTCTAGTGAGCAAAGGTCAGAGGTACAAGCACCTCGGAGCCATCCTCAGCACCCTGAAGCCAGGAGTTGGAGGGGAGGGGTCTAGGAAAATGCCTAGTGGCATTTTCACAACCTCCCCAGGCGATCTTGAAGCACCTCCAAGTTTGGGGACTGTTGTAGTATACAACACATGGTTGTTAAAGCTGAGGTCAAAGGTCAGGCCATTTGCGACCAGTCAGTTTGGCTGTACTGCAATTTGCCCAATTCACCAGTCAAGGTTCCAGCAGGAAACAGGTGACATTCTCAAATTATGATAATTTGAAAGGAATTTAATAAAGGGGCTATTTACAAAGAAGTGGGTGGGGTGCAGGAAAGCCACAAGGCCTAGTGCAGTCCTCTGGGTCAATAACATGGGGGAATCCAGTAGGCCAGGCTCTGTCACACCCCAAGGCTGAAGGGGCAAGATGAGAAAGTGGCTACTAGAACCTGGCACAGAAATGCTTGTCAGACAGCACTGCCTGACAAGAGCTGTGATCACCCTTCACGAGCCAGGGCCTGAGAAACCCCACAGAAAAAAGGATCCTGACCTCACTCCTGCCCCCCAGGTTCAGGTGCCCCCCGTGCTGAACCCAACTGGAAACCAGAGGCAAGGGCATCCACCAAAGCAGTGCACAGAAATCAATTTTCAGGGGCACAGAGCAGGTCAGGAGAGGCAGGTCAGTGGACCTGGGTGAGCAAAAGGAAGATGCCTGGTACGGTATCACTACAGAAACCTAGAGAAACCACACCAAGGAGTGTCCCGTCTTCACCAGCATCACAGATGACAGCATTCCGTCTGCAAACGCCAAGTGTCTATGCTTCTGCCCCATCCACACAGCAAAGCACCTGGCAGGATAGATAGCTACAGGAAGGGCACAGCTTTGTCAAGTATTCCAAAAATAAACTCACAAATGTACCTATCAACCATCTACTGAGCACCGATTCCATGAAAGACATGATATTTCACACTTTAGTAGTAAAGGTCTTGGTGCCTTTTATGTTGAACTCAATGGGGCTACTGCTGAGAGATGTGCTCATAGGGTTTAGAGAAGCGGCTGCTGCTGCTTCCTGAAAATGTGTGCACGCACGCGCGTGTGTGTGTGTTACAGAAAAGAAAAATATCTCAGATTTTTAAAGTGGAAAAACTGAATTTCTGCATGTACTCATAGCCTACAGCAAAAATGACTCCCCACCCCATTTTAATATATATGACTTTCCAACTAGGTTTCACCTGCATGTAAGCAGGCGATTATGCACAGAATGTGAGGTTGAGTGGCCTTAAACAAATGGGGTGAGGGATGATTTATTCTGTCCTTCAACTTCTACCCAGCTGAGGTTGGTTCGGTGAAACCTAACAAGTTCTCAGGAGGCCTCATGTTTGATCGCGATCTCTCCTATGGTTGCCTTCACTGGGTGCTCAATAAATAACTTTTAAGTCTCACCGTCTCCACACTGACCTGGTTCACTGGTCTCCATGAAGGAAACAGTCCCTTGAGTTCTCTGGGTCAGCCGACAGTGTAGCGACTTCTGCCACCATGGATGCCCCAGGTGACTTCAGAGGCACATCACGGAATTACAAAATGAAAATCTTATTTCTTTCTCAGTGCTTTTCAAGCCTTCTCAAACACCGAAGTTTCAGCTAGATGCTGCATGTCTATGACAGCTCTCCTCCGTAACACCTGCCAAGGCACCCCTTTCCCTGCAGAGGGATGGCCTTAGGCCCTAGTCTTATTCTACTTACTTATTGTAATGATGATCATCTGTTTGTATCAAGTGATACAAACTTTCTCCTTGAGGAGGTGACACAGTCTCCTTTCAAAATAAGTTCGGTTTAGTATAAAAAATTAAGGGCTATTATATAAATAATGCAGGTGGTACTTAGATACAGAGAAGACAAGACAGGTGGCGCACAAATGGCTAGAGTCTGGGAAACACTGACCTAATGCCAAGTCTACCTCATGAGTCACAGAGACTTATGTTTAGTTCTAACTGCCGTCCAATAGCAATAATGACTCATTTTATTGCCTTGTAAACAAACAGTTCTCCCATGGAAGGTAGTAGTTCTGGTCAGAGGGTTGCAGCTCAGAGAGAGTAATAAAAATTTAGTAAAATTGCTTTGTAATCCGAATCCTGTCTTGTTCTTAACAGAGATGCCCGTGATAAATATTAAACATTTATACCGAATACTACCGTAGGATGAAAACACAGCATAATAAATTATGAAGGGAGAAGGAAACAGCTAAATGCTGCTCTCCTCATCCGGTCTGACAAGAGGGCCTTCGGCAGTCCCTGTAATGCAAGGAGAAAAACCTTCCCTCATTCACATAAGATTCACCGACCGTATTCCAGGTCCATCCAGGCAGAATAAATTACAAAAGCAATCTGTCATGGTCCGTGAATCCTTCTGATGTTTGGTGAAAGTACTGTGTATTCTGTGGTGCTGATCAGGGAAAAACATGGCCAATGGTCCCTCCCTACACAAACTGTAAAGCTCTGAAGGCATTTTACTTCAGCCCTGTTTTGTTTCAAGTCAGCCAAAACCCCCAATTCTAGCCTCTTGAAACATTTACATTTATGTTCACGTTCCTTTCAAGTCAAGACCTCAGGAAACATTAAATCAACAAATGCATGGTGGCTTTCTTCTTCTTACTATCGTGAGCACGAGAAAGCAGAGTGTTGGGGCGCGCTCACGCCCACTTGTGTGTACACCTGCACACACACTTGCCCCCACCTGCTAACTCACCCTGGGGGTACAGCCGGAAACTAATGCTGCCCGGCTCATTCCAGAAAGATGTTTGACGTGAAGTGTGCTGTCCTTCTGAGCCCGTATTTATCCTTGTCCTTTACTAAATATCACACATCGGCAGACACTCTGGAGCTGGGGCCCCTTCCCTATGCACTGTCTGCTGTGCACTTGTTTTAAAAATATTTCTACAATGCATCTATTGTTCTCCATTCATCATATAATTGTATGATACATTGGCAAACAACTGTTCCTCAATGAATAAAAGTGTGTTTACCAAAGAATAATTGGAGTTACTTGGCACAGGGACCAGACCTTGCCCAGCACCAGCTGATGGACGTTGCAAACATGGAGCCTGAGCATTCTGCACCCAGTACTTGTTAATCCTGGGACCTCAGTTTTTGCCATGTAAGATAAAGGAATGCTATTTTATGCTGTATGATTTCATTTGTAGAATTTTTTAAATTATGCAGTTGCTAGAATTATAGAAAATAGACAGATTTGGGCCCCTGGGTGGCTCAGTTGGTTAAGCCAATGCCTTCGGCTCAGGTCATGATCCCGGACTTCCAGGATCGAGTCCCACATCGGGCTCCCAGCTCCCTCGGGAGCCTGTTTCTACCTCTGACCTTCTCCTCTCTCATGCTCTCTCTCACTCATTCTCTCTCAAATAAATAAAATCTTAAAAAAAAAATTTTAAAAAGAAAGAAAATAGATTTTAATTTTATTTAAATTCTAAAATTTAGATTCAAACAAAATGGTTTAAAACATGCTATAATAGATAGTAGCTTATTTTGGCAGGGGGCAGGGGGAGAGGTTCCTATAACAGCATTTAGACTTATAAATGTACATCGAGTGAATAGAGGCCAATACAGGTCAAGATACTGCTATGCTCCTTATTCTAACAGAACCCAGTTTTGTAAAGAGACTTGTTTGAGGACAAGTATTTGAGAGCAAATACAGTTTTATGTTTCAGGTCTCTCAAAATCAAATCTGTACCATACATGTTTCTGGGTGTCTGCCTCATCCTTGTCCTGTTCTCTAGGAATCTGTCCCACCAATGGCTCAGCAGCAAATCATGTGACCACAGCTACCTGGTAGCATAAGATTGGACGGAAGTGTACAAATGAAATTACTGAATATCAAAGAATAAAAGGAGCTCCCAGAGCAAATACTAAAGGGAAGACAGTAAGAATCATCAACTGAGAATTGGATGCTCCAGAGGAAGAGACATGTCTCATGGGATTTCCACATGCTGGTGGTAAGGAAGACTCATAAACGCCCCAACAGATCCCAAGTGATTACCTCATAGCGCACACCAGTGGTTTCACGTTAGTTTCCAGGCAAGAACAAAAAGGTCGTAACCCAAATGCCAGAGAGAAACGTGGCACATGTGAGTCCTACCCGAAGTCACAACTGCTGCTTTGCTGTGACTCTCCTCTACGGTAATTTTTTTAAACATTGTGGCAAGATGACCAATGATTACCTAATCAGACAACACAAGTGTCTTTATCTCAAATTTCTAGGAGGTAAAAGAAAAAGTCTGATCCTGACGCTTTATACATGCTCAAGACCAGCTTATAAAACACTCCATTCAGTGATAACATAAATATGCAACAATGAAAAGAAACTGGCAAAATCTACCTCTTGCCATTCAGCTGAAGAAGCCCCACCCACAAATGCTGGCTGGGAAGCTTCAGGCTGTACAGCTTGGCTTAAAAAGATAAGTCAAGCCAATCAGATTGCTCTGCCAGGAATTTGGAACTAGAAAGTGGAGAAGCTGTTACTGGTTAGCTGTGGGCTGCTAAGTTAACAGATCGTTTCAGTCGCCAGGCTTTTTAAATCTCGTTTAATTTTGGGAAGAGGAGTAATAAACAGAAATGGCTAGCTGAAGTATCCACAAAGTTTTTTCTGTCTCAGAGAACATTTGGGGTTGAAAAAAGTTCTGAGTCCTTGTCCTTTAAATACAGTTAATAATTATTCACCTAGGGAGAACCTTTGTGAAAGAAGAAAAGCGTGTGCATGATTCCATGGTGAGCGGCGCGGAAAACAGGGGCTACTGCCTGGTTCCTCTGATGCGTGAAGTCTCGCAGGCCAACAGCTGCCGGCTCTCCAGGCATCGCAGGTGACAAGCCAAGCTGCAGCCTTGAAATCAGAATACAAAGAAGAAACATATGTGCCAGCTCCCAGGGAGCCTGTCTGAGGACCCTCTGTGCCCCAGGCCCCAGGCTGGTGTGAGGAAGGTCCTCGTGTCTGCGGAACCGCATGGCCTTGAACCTGGCCCAAGAGCAGCCTTGGGTGGAAGCCGCACAGGCTTTTTGAGTGCAACCAGGGTGAGTGAGGGACGGGGCGGCTGCTGTCAGCACCGGGTCTGAGTGAACCAAGGGTGTTCTGAAGAAGAGGCCAGTGACTGCCTGGGCAATGGGGGAGGGCGCCACGACCTCGCAAGAGGCCGGGCAGATGGTGATCCTTCAGGGGAGCGAACAGAAATGCCCAGAGCAAAACCCTGAGACTCCTTCCTCTAAATGGATGTGCTAATGGCTCCCATGGCGCGGGTGGAAAAGGCCTGAGCACATATGCCTCCGTCTACTGTACTGGCTGTAAATAAACCATGTGCTTGTCGACGCCATCTGCTTCGTGTGCACTTTGTGAAACTGTGTGAAGGGAAAAAAGTGTCTGGGGCCAAATGTCTAGAAATACTTGTTGTATACTTAGAAACCAAATGTGCTTACGCAGCTAAATTATTACATTTCTTTTAAAGTGGGTGATTAATTTAAAATGCTCCCCCTTTTAATAAGGGGGGCATTGCTGGACAGTAGGAGGCCACAGCTTTGAAAGGTCAACTGGTAGGGCGCAGGCTCAGAATGAGGCTGGAGGCAAGTTATCCTACAACTAGAGTTAATCAATCTTGAGTCAGTCATACTTAACCAGTCTTAGCCATAAATTCCTCATCTATAAAAGAAGGGTGTCATTCATCTTCCTCAGACTGGTATTTTGAGGAATAATTAGTTCCTTAGATAAAATATAATCTGAATATACAACACTTTTTTTTTTTTTACAACACGTTTTTATGGAAACAGTCATGCCCTCTATAAAATACTTAGTATATATCATACATGATCATTGGCCCAGATATACACTGAGTTTTGCTTATTATTCATTATTTTTAGTTCCTCCAAATTATATAAATAATGCAACTAATTTACTCATGAAGCAGTCATTTACTGAGCATTCAGTATGTTCTAAACCATGGAATAACTTACATCAGAAGTAAGACACCTATAATTATGTTCTAAAATCACAGACTTAGTATGTTGCATGTAATTTCCAAAATACATAGTTGGATTTGTGTTTTCAAAATTAAAACAGTCTACAAAACTTCACATTGGGGTATTTTCCCACTTCTGTATTGGTGATGATCTAAAGTTTAGTGATTTTGATGAGTTCGAAGAAATCCCTCATCTAACCTGGATGATCTTTCCCCCAGGACTAACACAGCAGCAGTTCGGGTAGATACTACACACACACACTGCCAGACAACCCAATGATTTTATGGAAAACTCTACAATACGTCATGAACGCCTGCTGTATGACGTGCAAAGTGAAAGAAAAACCACACTGTGTTAGACTGAGTTACAAGTCACATCCCACGGTAACAAAATCCCCAGAGATAATGAAGGTCAAATCCTGATAAAACAAATCCCAAGGATTGCTCAAATACTTTTTATGGAGCTGAACTTGGGCTCCATCAGAATTTGCTTAGAGGAAGGAGGAGGTAGTGAGTGCAGTACTTGGAGCTAGCACTTTGGACTCAAAGCCCCACACCACAATGCATCAGTCATCATTTTAAATCAGCTACTTTAGGTTTTGTCTGTGGTTTTGTCATCTACAAAATGGAGACGATAATACAACCTATCTCAGAGGATTTCCAAGTGAAACAGTAAAGGTCTTAGCATATGGGAAGGACTCGATAAATATTAGCTAATACAGAGATTGTCACTGTGTGGAAACAGAATTGGCATGGAAGCCAGGAGGTCATTAAAGTGTTACTGAAACTGGAAAGTGGGTTGAGGAGGGGGAGACCCTGCTCTTTCTATGTTCCCATTGGCACTCTGTCACCCTTGCTAGGCAGAAAGCACAGAGGTGCCAAGGAACTCAAGGGAGATGGACCATCCTTCTAGTCTGTCTCAGCAAGACTCAAGCTGAAGGAGAGAGTACAGACCATTCTGGAAGCAGTGCAAGTGAACCTTAATTTCATATCACATCCCAAGACGGGAGTGCCTCGGTACCATCTTGATTTATGTTAATTCCATAAAGAGAAAGCATAGTGTGTGCTCTGGATGAGTTTTTTTTTTTTTTTTTTTAATTTATTTATTTGACAGACAGAGATCACAAGTAGGCAGAGAGAGAGGAGGAAGCAGGCTCCCTGCTGAGCAGAGAGCCCGATGTGGGACTCGATCCCAGGACCCTGAGATCATGATCTGAGCCGAAGGCAGAGGCTTTAACCCACTGAGCCACCCAGGCACCCCTCTGGACGAGTTTTTAAACTAAAGGGGAAAATCCCACATTCACAATGCATTTTAATACTGTTCTTATTAAAATACTTTAAAAACAGGTCAAAATGGTGGGAGAAAACAAATCCTAACCGCTGGGTTAGTTTCAGAAGTGGCGTTGGTTTTACAAACTAAGTTTTGATTCTAAAGACAAAAGTGCAGAGGAGAATGATAAAGCCACAAGTCTCTGACTAGGTCCCAGATTCTCATCAAAAACAGAACGAAATAAAAGCCTAAAGCATGAAAGGATCTTTTTCTGCATGTGTTTGGAATTTCCTAGAAGGAAAAAGATACACCTAGAGCTGTGAATTTAGCACGGGTAAATTTTGATCTTCTCTTTTGCCAAAAGGTTGGAAATAATTAAGAATCTCAGACAGAAACAGGTTTATATAAAAATTTGTAACATGGGGTACGTAAAATGTATACTATGCATAGAATCAAGCAAATATATACCTACACTATGAATTTCATACAGTGACAAGGATATTCTCAAGGAGTATTACTAAACAAAATATTTTTAAAACATCTATTTGATTTAGACTTTGAAACAACCCCATACTTGTTACAAAAAAAAAAAAGGAAAATGGCAGTAAAATTAAGACAATTTTTCAACTAAAATAAATTCACACGGAAATCTTAGGAGGACAGAAATAAAAGCCAGGACTTGACTGCAGAACACACAAGCTTGAGTACAAAGAATATTTGAGTTCCCTCCTTTCAGAAAATTTATGAAATGTAATTCCTGGATAATCTCAATATGCAGGGCAGATAAACTGGTGAGTGCAGAGTTGTGTATGTGTGTGTGTGTGTGTGTGTGTGTGCCTGTTTTAAAAAAGATAGACAACAAGGCTTTTTTGAAGAATTGGCTTCAAAGGAATTTGAAGACCTTAAAAGAAATGTGATAACAAAATCTTAATTTTGACACTATAGTAACACAACTATCTCATGAAAACCAGCTCAGCCACATGGGATGAGACACAGAGAGCTGAGAAAGATTCAGTCCACATTTGGTCAGTGCAAGATCGCCTCGCTGTTCTCCCAGACCGGAAGCAGTGTAGACGGGCTACAGCCTCAGCCTCCTACAGTCTGTAAACATCTACAGAAATAAGGGGGGAAAATGGCCACATTATTTGAATGCATAACAAGGAGATCTGAATGATGAATTCAGAGGAATTGTAATGTTTATAATTTTAATTGTCCAAAATGTCTTTCAATTACACTTAATCCTCACTCTAACAAAAAATGTGTTACAAGTAAATAGTAACACAAAATTCTCAATTCAACTGCAATTAAAAAAAAAAAAATCAATGGGGGTAACCACTCCTTCCTATTGTTGAAAAATTAAGTACAAGCATTTGCGGAAATCCAAAATCTTGTACAATTTTAGTATAGTCCTACTTTTGTAGAGCAGGTATCTGGAGAAAAAAAGGACTGCAATAAAACATCCCCAAACCAGAAACACTGATCTTCTCTGCCTGGTGGAATTTTAATAAAGGGATTATATCCTTTTCCGAGTGTTTCTAATTTTGCTACAATTTCCTACAATCACTGAGCATGTATTAGAGGTCAGGCAGTATCCAAGGAACTTTCTGCATCTCACAGAGGGCTCACATCTGCATGAGGTGGGTATTCTTACCTCTGCAGATATGGAAGCAGAAACCCAGGCAAGTAATCCTGGAGGGGTGAAGACTAGAACCCAGATGTGCCTGTCTCATAATCATTCTGCTGCAAACTGGATTTCATTTGTGGTCAGAAAACAAACAAACTTAAGAGTAAAATCAAGTGCTACAAAGGCAGGTGAAGGGTGAATGGAGACAATATACTTCTAGGCTTTTTTTTATGTTTAAGATTTTTATTAGGTAATCCTTAAATTTAATGACTATGATTCTTTTTTGTTGATATTTTCAAAAGTATGGCATCTATTTGAAAATGAAAGGAAATAAATGAAATCTTACATGACGCTAAAAGCAATGAACTGGATTTGGTCATTTACCATGTCTATATAACATCCTTTCAGTGAGGATTCTTTGACCTAAAGCAGACAACCTCCTCACGGATTCTAACCTGACTCTGAAGAAAAAAAAAAGAAAAAAAAAAAAAAAAAAGAATCTTCCCTTTTAAGAGGTATAGAGGTAGGACTCACAGCAAATGGTATTCCATAGACCACATATGGAGGCCATGATTTCCTGGTGGCTAAAACTCCCATCTAAGCACAACATAAAGTAAAGAAATAGAGGTTAAAACAGTGGAGCCTCATTTTTCACCTGTCACACTGACAAAGATGATAACCAATGAAAACCAATGAAAAGTATTATCATAAAAGTATTGAAAAACTGGCACTAATCAGTAGAGAGTGGGCAGGCAATAACTATGGATCAAACTTCAAAATGTGTAAACCACTGACCAGCCAATTCTCCTCCTAGGGACTTATTCGAAGGAGAAAATTAGGTTATGTATGCAAAGATCAATGTGGCAGTAATTGCTGTTCAATGCAGTAGTGCTTATAACAGAATAACTGGTAAAAACCAAAATATCTTCTGATAAAGGAGTTTGCTGCCTATCCCCAGAGTTTAGCAGTGTCTACTTGTACAAGTAAAAATAAGTACCCGTGAATGAATAAATTAACGAGGCAGAGCTATACAGCAGAATTTCATGCTGGCATTAACATTCCTGATTTAAAGCTATATGCAACCTAGAAAGGAGTCTGCAGCATTTTGTTAAGTGATCAAAACAGATTACAGACTAGCCTATGTAGCAATTGATCCCCCTTAGAAAAAATTCTATGCATGTCCTCCTGTGTATAAATGCACGGAGTGGCAGGATAGGTGGGATTTATGAAATTTTCATTTTTTTTCTTTATACTTTTCTGTATTATTTGGGTTTATTTTAAAACAGTAGCTACATATTTTCTATTTGGCTGAGGAGGAGGCTATTTTTTGAATTCTCATCTCAACCACTCAAACTCTGGAGAAGGATAATCCTACTAACAGGTAACATCCAGAGGATATAAGACAGTTCTTTTCCCCTTGATTTCTCAAATATTGTGCTAGTTCTCTTTTCTGCAACTTATTCCTGTAAGAGGCCTGAAGCAGAATGAACACAAGGCACACGTGTTTTAAAACAGTTGCAATCATGTCCTGGTAACCATTACACCAAAGAGAAAATCTCAACGCATGATATTTCACTATTTGGACTTTCTTTGTCCACAACCCTTCCAAGCCCACCCTTGTTAACTTTCTGGCCGATCCTCAACGCCCAAGGGTGCTCTCTTGTGCATTCAAGTGTATCCACCATCAATGGACTTCATCTGTCAGCTCTACATACAAAGACCTTCAAGTTATCTGGCAAAGAGACACTGCTTTTCTTGAATGCTGGATTGAGTTTAAAAGTGGACAGTATGTATTAATAACTAATGGCTTCTGGTCATTTTTTTTTTTTCAGTCCAGGAGAAAATACAAGCATTCCTAATAAACAAATGACAAAGTGTCTCTCTTTGGATTCAAACAAGAGCAACGTGATTCCTCCATTGGGGCACTGTCTGCGATTCTGGCCAGTCTCTGAAAGCAAGAGTCAGGGCCAACAGACGCGGCGTCTGTGCACATGTGCCCCGAAGAACAGCCAACTGTGAGAAGGACAGAGAGAACACATGAGCTGATGACTGATACGCTGCCTTTGCTGGATGCCACTTCTCCGAAAGTATAGAAGTTGGCTGATGAAACATGCCATGCCAATGCCTGGGTTCATCAAGTCAAGAATAAACCACACATTCCGGTCCTGTCGCATCTTCTCCCAAATAATCAAGCCCAGAGAAAGAGCAAGATGGAGGGCTAAGAGAACAGAGATGGAATGCTGGAGGACAACATACATCTCTACTTCCTTAAGCCCCTGGGTGTGCTACCATTCCAGGCCGGTGTTGGGGACAGCAACAGGAGACACCCAACATGAAAAGCATTCTAAACCCCGGGCATGAGGGTGGCTGGCTTGATCTAATCAGGTAGATTATGGATTTAACGTGGCAAATCCTCTTTTCTTTAAAAGGTACCACTGTCTATGAAGACGAGCCCAGTGGTGTGAGCTCTGAGTACAGGTTCAGTGGCGGTGACAGTCTATAATCACACCTGTTGATGCCAGTACCACTCATTTACAAGACGCTCGGACAGCCTGGGGCCTCAGCAAGGAGCCCCGACCACGGCCCACCTCGGGAGCCAGGCTCCATCACGGCGACAGGTACTGGATCTTTCACCTGGTTGCTGGCGCTGACTAGTTTTCTCTGCCTCTGCTGTCCTGTGCCCTGTCTACTCAGACTTGTCAGCTTTGAAGCCACAGCTATTTCCTGAGGGCTATACAACTCAACAAATGGCAAATAAACAATACAAAACATGATTTCATGCTGTCATGCTGCTGTTTCTCTCGTCTAGTAGCATTGTGGCAGCTCCCTGATTTACAAGTATCATTTGACACTCACTTTTCTCTTCCACTCACTTTCTCTTACTGTTTTTTCCTGCTTTTACCCTTAGACCATCAGCAACCTCTATTGCCTAAACCCTTCCCCTGCCCAACACCGAGGACCCTGACTTTCAAGGTCACCAGGCTACAAAAAGTGAACTTGTAAAGTTCACCAGCAAGGTAAGCCAGGTTGTTCTCAAGAGTTTAACACTGTCTCTGTGTGTGTGTGGCTTTTGCTGCCAGTGTTGGCTATGCCGGATCATCTTCTCTGTCCGAATCAGCTCTATGTGCTCACTTCAGTCAGAGGCAGACATCCTCCCAGACTGGGAAACTCAGTCTTGTCTCTTTCCCTTTATTTCATCCCCTATATCCAGGCAGTCTGCCTCCATCAAACCTCGAGATTCAGTCTTCAAGAAGGCTTGCAATTCATCAAGATTTAATATAGATTTAATAAAATACCATTCCTAAAAGGAGTCTAGAAGCCATAGTATGATACACGCATACAAGATATCAGTTATGGGCATAATCATTTTACTTCAATTATGTTTCCTGTTGAAGTCATTCCAAGTCTTATTACAGTGTTTAAATCCTTCTGAAATCTGGAGTCACTTTAAATCTCCACAACTAGATCATGATTATTGTTTTATGGTGTACCCTGGAAATGGAATATATCCTTTCCTCTAAAAACCTTTCTTTAAAAACGCAGCACTTGAACCACCTTCTCCAAGACCTTGACCCAGATTAAATTGAGTTTTAGCCACTCCAGTAACCCCTTGGGCAGAATTTTAATTAGTTTAACAGACATATGTGCATTGCAGAAGTCTTACGTAGTTTCCATTTTCCTGCTTCTTTATTTTCTAATTTGTGTTTACTTATTTCCCAAATCAGCACAAGCAGGGATCATGTCTTAATATGGACTATTAGTGACCAACAGACTTCAGTTCACTACTGATGACAGATTAGTCCCAACTCCCTTACTGTTTGTTTATTTAAGATTTTATTCATTTATTTGACAGAGGGAGAGACAGGGAGAGGGGGAACATAAGTGGGAGAGGGAAAAGCAGGCTCCCCACTGAGCAGGGAGCCCGATGTGGGGCTCAATCCCAAGACCCTGGCATCATGACCTGAGCCAAAGGAAGACGCTTAACAACTGAGCCACCCAGGCACCCCATGTCCTTCACTTTTTAAAATACATAAATATTAAAATATTATTCCTATACACTCATCCTTGGTGTTTCCTCCAGAGAGTCCAGTGATGAGAGAGTTACTAAGAGTATTTAAAAGCCTCATTTTTGACTCAGGAGCAAGAAATTCATCCACCCCTGACAAAAACAGCTTAAGAATAAATTCCAAACACCCAAGTGTTATTTTCTTCACCCCACAAACCCACAAACATTATGCGACCATGACACAAGCTGGGACGACATCCCATGGCAATCAGATGATAGATGTTTCCATTGGTTTCTCCTTAAATCAGGGCTATTAACAGCAGCACCACACTGAATGAAAACCCTCAGCAAAAGAGCTCAAATTGTGTCCAACAAGGCTCACTTTATAAGCCACAACTACTTTCCTACTAAAGGGAGGTTGTATTAAGTCAACTCTGTTTATACAACCATCATGTATTTATGTTCTCTTGAAACATAAACGATACTTTTATGAAGAATGAATTGCACACAACATACTATCTGCCTTGGAAAGATGCCAACATACACAGTAACAATACACAAAACAAAAACAACCAGCCACCAATACTTCTTTGAAACAAAACGAGTAGTGTGCAGAATTCCCTTTTGCATAGTAGGGTGATCTTAATGAGGGAAGCAAAATTAATGTTACTGATAGAAAATGACCTGAGAAATAGATTAACTGTACCTTATGATAACTGCACTAACATACTTACTATATAGCTTAGAATATTTTAATTTGAATTTAAACTATAATATTACATATAAATTAAAGTGAATGGGCAAAAATACCAACTTTACTCACTCATGAAATATTTATTGACAGGTGTTTTGATAGGGGAATATAAAAAGACACTGTCTCTACCATCTCAGAGTCTTAGGGAAATCAGATACATGACAATAAAAACAATCATTTGTTAACTACTATAATTATTCAATCAGCTTTGCTCAGAAATACCCACATTTAAGAAGTTGGTGAATCATAAAATGTATGATGGAGATCTGTTTATCTTGACCGATGTCCTCTCCAAAGCAAAAAGCAGTATGTATAAAATTATCCCATTCGTGATGAACAACACCAAACAAACAAGATTACATGGAAAGGGTCAGGAAAAGAAACCCATTTGCCTCTGGGATGAGGGTGGGTGGGTAAAAAGGATTAAAAAAAAGAAAAAAAAGGACTTTTTCTTTTTAGTTTACATACTTCTGTTATTGTCTGAATTTTTAAAGTCATCTATATGTTCATGTAATACTTGACCACTGAGGAAAAAAGTGATTGAAGCAAATAGCACAGGAGAAGCCAGCAAAGAAGACTGAGATGAGCTCCCAGCAGAAGAAAATCCAGAAGAAGGAAGAGTCGTCGAAGCTACTGGAAGACAGGGTGGAGACAGAGGCTGGTCAACCAGATCACCAGCCTGCGTAACAGATGCGGAGGAGGCCAAAGACTCCAGCAAGGACAGGCTCCTAAGGAGGAGGAGATACGGCTGGGGATATGGCTGTTTCCCTGGAACAGCCGCAGTGGAAAGAAGAGAGCAGCAGGGTGAAGACGGGCTGTGAGGGCGGGATGAGCAGCAGCAGGAGATTCAATGCCCGCAGGATAGTAACAGGCAGGAACGAGGTGAACTGGGAGCAAGCTGCCTCGTCTGTCTCTTCCATGTTGCCAAATGGGTACAAAAAAATACTTGTCTGTCTTGTGAAAATCGACAGTGCAAATGTGATCGCAAAAGGCAACTCGCACGTGTGGCCACAGACGTCAGGTGTGGGGACCCACCAAGAACCTGACAAACTGCCTCGGAACAACTGATGGGGCGGCCGCTGTGCAGCAACTTCTCCAGGTAATGGCTGCCAAGTGGTGATATTCGCCCAATGCTGCGGATCATCTTATTTTTAAAGAGAAGCCCTAAATCTGGATTTTCTTTTATTTTAGTGTGAAATTTCTTGACTTTTAAATGCTGGCTCAAATTAAGCAAAAACAAAACAAAACAAAAACACTGGACTAGGCAAAATATGCCTGTGGGTCACCTTTAGCATTTTGACTCTTTCAAGTTTGGCACTGAAGAGAAAAATGTCAGGTAAAAATTTCATTTTTTCCCTTCACACATGTATGTATGTATTTATCTTTTAAAGAATGAGAGGTTTTCACATGTTGCTAGGCTGAGTGAAGACCTAATAGGTAAAAACCATCATCTCCTTTTTTTCAGTACTTGAACAAAAAAGGGCTCACTTTGCTTGTCTTTAAAAGTCTATATACTGGAGTGCCTGGGTGGCTCAGTGGGTTAAAGCCTCTGCCTTCGGCTTCAGGTCATGATCTCAGGGTCCTGGGATCAAGCCCCGCATCCGGCTCTCTGCTCAGTGGGGAGCCTGCTTCCTCCTCTCTCTCTGCCTTCTGCTCTGCCCGCAGAAGATCTCTCTCTGTCAAATAAATAAACAAAAAAAAAAAAAAAAAAAAAAAAGTCCATATACTCATGGGGCACCCGGGTGGCTCGGTCTGCCTTTGGCTCACGTCCTGACCTTGAGGTCCTAGGATTGAGCCCCATGTCTGGCTCTCCGCTCAGCAGGGACTCTGCTTCTCTTTCTCCCTCTGCCCCTCTCCACTGGTCCTTCTCAAATAAGTAAATAAAAATCTTAAAAAAAGAGAGCCTACACGCTCACATACTTTACTGGTAAACAGTTAATCCACACTCTTGTATCTTGCTAACATAACAGACTTCAGCTAACTATTTATTACAAGTGTTAAAATGGGTGTTTGGGTGGGAAGCACAAATTAACTGGTAATTTTTGAAAGGAAACATGAGGAAGGACCCAAAATTCTCATGGAAAATATATAAACACTCAAGTGGACTTTCAGTTTATCAAATTTCCTCAGGAAAGAACTTCCCATGTGCAGCTGACTTATATTACAACAACACACCCAGCAATTTCATTAGAATGTTATTTTTAATCAGTTCATCATATCGCTTTGCCTCAGGAACTGGAAGCAAGGAGTACATAAAGTCACCAACTATGGATACAGAACATTCAGAGTTCAAATAGCATTTTTAACTGGGAAAATAGGAAGGCACAGCATCGCCACAAAAGAAAAGGTATCAACAACCGATTTTCTTGAGTGAGTACACAGTCTTTAAAAAAAAAATCTTCATCGCAAACTTTTGAAAACTGAAAAACATCTATTGCAAGATGTGAAGAATCTATTTGGTCATGACTCATCTGTGATAACATCATTGGCTGGGTCATTGCCATTGAATCTATTTTAAGCTCATTTCACTTTGCTCTAGTTCTCCTAGTTTATTAAGGGGCAATTTGGATGATGATAAGTGTTAGTGCCTCTACTTTCAAATGATTTTTCTCTTGACCCAACAAATATAATCTCAGGCCTGTGGAAAGAGAACTCAAGTGAAAACCCTCCTGTATACTAGGCTTAACTTTCTACTGAAACTTAGGGGAAAGGCTGACTACTACCCCCACCCCTCTGTTTAGCATCTTTAACACTGGGAGACATTCTTGCCTGTGGCTCTGTGGCTCTGTGTCTTTGTCTTTTCATCTCCAGTACATTTCTCTGTCACATGTCCTTCATCCTCAGCTCATGCGTAGCTCTGCTCTAGCTTGCCTTTCCCTGTTCACTGTCTTATCTGTTTTGCCTTATGTGCTCTCATTCATTATTTCGGATTTGTATTTGTATTTGTTTAGGTTTAGCTATTTTGCTTCTCTGGTCTCTTAATCCTTCTTCCAGTTCGGACCCTTTCCTCTCCCCGCCCAAATGAGGGAGCCACAAAATGCATTCCTTGTATACTCTTACCCTTAAGCTTCTTATTTGTGAATTTATTAAGTTCACGAATCCACACGCTGAACCTGTGTGTCTGTCAGAAAATGTATTTTATACTTGTGACAAAGGAACTGCTCAAATTTCCTGTATCTTTGGAAGCTCCTTCATGCTGCCATCTCTGAGCACTGCAGGAATTTCCTTAGACTGCCAGGCCCAACATTAGCAGGTTGTAAAATCTGCTAAGAAGACTGAGTCAGGAAGAGATGGCCTCGGATGTGTGGGACCAGTGGTTCACAGAACCTCCTGGGCTCTCTCTGGGCTGTGGGCAATGAGGCCGAGACCGTTCTGGTTTCTAATAAGACAAAGATTCCACTCCACTTCAGGGGAACATCCTCTTCTCCAGTTAGCTCCTATGCTTCCAAAATCTTTGCTGAGAGCAGATTTAACTGCCTCAAACAAACACCAAAGACTTAGTTTTGTACTTGCGCTTCCCACCCAAACAGATCTGCAACTGAAAGAACATGGAGCCTCTGGGATTTACGTTACTTAGAGGCAGCGCCCGTGTAGGACCAAGAGCACCGCTTCTATAACGAGACAGAACTGGGCTCAAATCCTAGCATTGTCTAAAGAGCACACCACACAAGTTACTTGACTTCTCAGGCTTAGTTTATTTCAGCAGCAAAATGAAGCTATCAATACCGACCACCCAGGATTTCTGTGAGGTGTAAATCACATGGGGCACTACAGAAGAAAGACTAGCACAGCATGAACAGTGGTGTGACGGGAGTGGAAATCAAGAAGGCCTGCTTTCAGGCTCTCTTCCCCCAGCCGCAAAGGTGGATTCTGACTTGGCTTCGCTGGTTCTTCCCTTCGCCTGCCCTTCTGGGAAAGTCCTGATCTTGGCCTCCCTGGGGGGTATCTTATGATGCAGCATAAGAAGGGAAGGTGGAAAAGAAATGGGTCATGGTTAGGAAAAGGCAGTAAGTGTACACGCGCTGTAGAGTGTGAGGAAGTCTGATGGGAGAACGAGGGGCTTGAGGTATTGCTGTAGTTTCTGTGTCCCCACTGGTGCCCTGACAAACACAAAGAATCTGCTGTTTGCAATTGTCACCCCTGGACTGTATCTGCTTGACTCTAACATCATCCTGAATCCGGACCGTGGGGCTCTGGATGCATAAAGGTTAGAGTATTAAACCAGTCTTATTATTATTTAATTATCCAGACTTGGGAGTGGAGGTGGCTCATAAGCAAAAGGGGAGGGGAAGTCAAAACAACCAAGCTGTCTGCCTCATTGTAAAAGGAATGTAGGGAGGCACTCGAGGCGGGAGACTGACGGTCCAAGGGCCGGAGCCAGGTCCTATTACCCATCCCTGATTCACGCGGATTCTGGTGAGTCACTAGCATTTCTGTGTTCCAGTTCTTCCCCTGGAAAATGGCAGGATGGGAGGGCTATATTATTATGGCCCAACAGCTGACCTTTTAAAAGTTTGCTGGGAGATGTGCCAGCAGCTGGGTTCACCCAACTCTGGCTTGTAGTGCTCCTTAAACAGAAGTACGTGTGTGTGCACACGTGTGTAAACACCTATCTATACATGTGTGTATGTATGCACACACCACACACACGCACACGCACATATGCATAAATTCTGGAGCTATCCCTGCACAAACAACTAAATCACTGGAAAAGAAAGCCTTCAAAAGGATTATCTGGTTAATCCTGCTACATCTGAACGAGAATATCCCTGAATCTAAAAAGAAGAGTAGAATGTTCTTTTCCTAAAATCTCCAAGGGAGATGTTTATAACTTCCGATTAACAATGGACTTGATTTTCTAACAACTGTCATGGAAAAGTTCCTCTTTGTTAACGTTTTTTAAATTGCACTCCTGCCTGTGTTCTCTATCCCTCTTACCACACTATTTTGTTTTTGGACCAAACACATCACCTTCTAACAACAATATAACTCACTTATGCATTAACGTTTACTGCCTATTATTTCATTTCCTCTCCCCTAACTGGAATAAGCTGCCTCATTCAGGATTTATCCCAAACACCTACCACAGTGCCTAGCTCATAAAAGGCACTTGATAAACATTTTTAATTTGAAGGTGAATTCTTTTTGTGTTTAATCTTTGATAAATATCATCTACCTAGTGAGCTGGAAGGAACCTCAGCAAAGGACCGGCGGCGATAACAAAGCCGGGGCCCGGTGAGGGGAAGCAGATCGCCCCAGGTCATATGGTTCCGTCAGGGCTCCTTCGCCTTCACCTAAGTACCTCCATATGGAGCTGCGATCCCAGGGGAACAGCATGGCTGGAAACTGGCCAATGAGCAAGGCCAAGTCTGAACTCATTAAAAGCAAAGGAGTCCAAGAGAATAAGCCATAGTATTTATTTACAGAACATAAAGTCTCCTATAATAATAATTTGTGTATCAGTAGCTGCTTTCATCTAAGGATCCCAGAGAGCTGATGAAATTCTCAACCCACGGTGCCGGCTATCATTACCTGCTCTGGGGCAAGGGCGCGAAGATACAGGTGGCCCAGCGGGCTTCCTGGAGGCAGCTTCGAGCTCTCTGCAGCTACAGATCCACTCCGTATTTTTATCTTCTGTCTATGTCCTCATCCTTATCAACACGCGAACAGCCTGACGGAGCTACAGCAGCTCTGTAACCTCCTGATCTGTTCTCTTTCAGGCGCCCCTAAGACCACTCAGGCCCGTGCCAGTTTTCAAACCAGGGTAGACAGAAATAACACTGAGCATGTGGGGTGTTCAATCATGTAGTATCTCCTTCAAGTCACCAAGGGCGGCCCCTCCTGAGCTTGTCCAGGAGAGAGGCCGACCACAAGGATAGCTGACATGTTCAGCGGCTTTTGGGGTTGGGATTTTTCTTCTTTCCTTACCTTACTTCCTTTGCCCCATATCCCCTTTTTCCATCTGTGGAAAGCGCATCGACTCGGTTGGCATTTCTACCTACCCACACAACGATCGTATTTACAACTATCCCTCAATTATTTAGGAACCACATTAAGGGCCAATTAGACAGAGTCAGCACAACAAGTGGATGAGCTCTTCCACACACGGTTTTGACCAGGTGGCATTCCTTCCTCCTTGAGGAATGAGGGAAATGATGGCTTTTGCCATTTTTCCAACACTTCTCACTATGAAACCCTCTCCAGGGCCCTTCCTGCGTGTAGGCCGGGGGTGGCTCTTCTTCGCTGTCCCGCTGAACAAAGGTACCAACCTAACCAGTGCCGCCTACGTGCCGCCACGGCAGCCTCTCGGCCGGTGCCAAGTTCACAGCGTCAGTTCCAGGCGGAGGAACCCGGGCTGCAGTCTGTTGTGTATCCTGTGAGCTTCCTCGGCTTCTGCAGTTCCGGGGACCACCCTGCTGACTTCGCTCGTGGGCTGGCAGCTTTAGGGCTGAAATGGCCGGCCAGCATCCTGAGGTCTGCCGGCTCCTTGGAACAGGAGGAAATCCTTGGCACAAGCAGAAATAATCCCAGGCTCAGGATTTCCCAGTGTTTTCTGGGAGGCCTGGGTTCTGGGGGATACTCAAAGGTACAATGTGGAAAAAGAATTCTGTGGTCAAATGAATCTGTGAAACTTGGGTAAAAAAATATGTTAAACAATGGTGGTTGCATAAAAAACTAAAAACAGAATCATCATATGATTCAGTCATTTCAGTTCTGGGTATATATCCAAAAGAACAGAAGTAAATTCTTTTTTTTTTTTTTTTTTTTTCTTTTTGGAGAAAGAGAGAGCATGGGGTGTGGGGGGAGAGGGAGAAAGAATCTTAAGCAGGCCCCATGCCCAGCGTGGAGTCTGATGGCAGGACTTGATCTCACAAACCCTGAGATCATGACCTGAGCCAAAATCAAGAGTCAGATGCTTAATGAACTTAGCCCAGGCACCCTGAAAGTAAACTTTTGAAGAAATATTTGTACACCCATGTTTGCCGCAATATTATTCCCAGCAGTCAGAAGGCGGAAGCAACTCAAGAGTCAACTTGTGTTGACTGGATAAATAAACACGGACTATCCATACAACGGAATATTACTCAGCCTTACAAAGGAAGGAAGTCCTGACATGCTATCACATGGATCAGTCTTGACAACATGTTGCTAAGTGAAATAAGTCAGCCATAAAAAGATAAGACTGTATGATTCCATTTATGTGAGGCACCCAAGGGTAGTCAAATTCACAGCGACAGAAAGTAGAATGATGGTGGCCAGGGGCTGGGGGAGGGGAGAATTGTTACTTAAGGGGTGCAGAGTTTCAGCTTTGCAAGATGAAAAGAGTTCTGGAGACGAGTTGAACAACAAAGCGAATATACTTAACGCCACTAACCTGTTCAATGAAAAATGGCTAAGATGGTAAATCTCGTCATGTGTGTTTTGCTGATTTAAAAAAAAAAAAGTACATTCAATAGTTTTCCTTGCAGTAGGACTTGTCAGAACCTTTAAATGCTAATATGTATAGGGAATCCTCAAGAGGGGCATATACCAAGCAGCTTTGCCCAGATTCTCTGGCCATGCAACCCATTTTTCACTGAGTATCTGGCGGGACCTGTGTACTTCAGAACATACTTCAGGAAATGAGCCACTAAACTAGAAACTGTTAGAAAATAGAAAATCCTAACTTTTTTTTAATATTTACATCAAGGAAGGAAGGATTCCAGAGCTCAAAACCAGATTTCCAAAACAGTTTTAACTTGCTATCATCCTCAGGCTCTAACCTCAACGATGTCACTTATTAGCCACATGGTTCTCGGTCTAAAATAAGTCACTATTTTTATCTCCTCTGATGTGTGAGAATAATACTGGCTCAACCTATCTTACTGGTTTGTGGTGAAAGCTAATGGAAAAACATATGTGAAAGAACCTGAAAAGTACAAAGTGGGTAGAGCACTTGAAGTGTAGCAAAGACAGAGACTAGGAGTCAGAAAACATAGGTTCAATAGCTGGTTTTATTGCTGTCTGACCTTGGACAGGTCACTTAACCTCCCTGACCCTCAGCTTGCCCAGCTGCCAATGAGGTGGCTGGAGATCATGTCAGAGGTCACTTCCCTGTGAAACTATCAAATACCGTGAGAGATGCACTGTGGCACCTGCACACATCCCTTACCAGACACTTAGGCCCACCCTTGTCTCGTGTTAGGACACAAAGAGGAGCAGATGACAGGCCATGCTCCCTGGTGAGTGAGTGAGGGCTGCTGGCCTGCAGACCAGCAGGGGAAGATGAGAAGGTGCACGTGCGGGAAGCCACAGATTTATTTGCTTCATAGTATCCTCCTAGTCCCTTGCCCCCACGCTTTTTAAAAAAATCAACATATACTGTATTATTTGTTTCAGGGGTACAGGTCTGTGAATCATCAGTCTTACACAACTCACAGCGCTCCCCACAGCACGTACCCTCCCCAATGCCCATCACCACACCACGCCATCCTTCCCACCCCCTTCTCTTCCGGCAACCCTCAGTTTGTTTCCTGAGATTAAGTGTCTCTTATGGTTTGTCTCCCTCTCTGGTTTTTGTCTTGTTTCATTTTTCCCTTCCTTCCCCTATGATCCTCTGTCTTATTTTTCAAATTCCTCATATCAGTAAGATACGATAATAATTGTCTCTGACTTATTTCACTTAGCCTAATACCCTCTAGTTCCATCCATGTTGTTGCAAACAGCAAGATTTCACTTTTTGATAGCTGCATAATATTCCATTGTGTATGTGCGTGTGTGTGCGTGTGTGTGTGTGTGTGTGTATCCCACATCTTCTTTATCCATTCATCTGTTGATGGACATCCAGGCTCTTTCCATCATTTGGCTATTGTGGACATTACTGCTATAAACATTGGGGTGCATGTGTCCCTTTGGATCACTACATTTGTATCATTGGGGTAAATACCCAGTAGTTCAAATGCTGAGTCGTGGGGTAGCTCTATTTTTAACTCTTTGAGGCACCTCCATACTGTTTTCCAGAGTGGTTGCACCAGCTTGCATTCCTATCAACAGTGTAGGAGGCCCCCATGCTCTTTTTTAAAAAGCTATTTCTGAAGTATCTTTACTTCAGTAATGACTCAACTGAGCTAGATGGTAGGGAAAAGTTACTAAATGAACAGAAGTACAGACTTCCATAGAAGTAAGGTTTTGCCCAGACCTGGGGACCCATCTTCCTGCCAGGTTCAGTGACTATGCACAGAAAACCTGAGATGCCCAACCACTGCCTATCAGCAGACTGATCATCTGTCCTAGGCACTCTCTTGGAGGGCCAGAGCTGTTGGCACTGCAGGAAGACAGGAGAGGAGTGGCTGGATAGGGACAGGCAAGGCGCTTGGGGGAAAGAAACAGTCTCTGCGGGAAATGGGAGGAGAGCCAGCCCCCATAATTAAAGAGCTGGTGGTTTTTAACCTTCTGTGTGCTGTGATAGAGAACCCCCAAAGGTGTCCAAGAGGGGTCGGGGCAAGGTAAAAGTGTGCCTGTGTAAGGCAGGCCACACACAGGGAAGAGGGAGTCCCAAGTGAGGGGTGGGACAGAGGAAGTTTAGGGAGGGGAGGCTGGGCCCATTTATAGGAGTGATGTTTGAGGCTTGTAGCAGGATGGTGTTGATAAACAAGGAAGGGATGAAAGCAGTGCAAAGAACATGTGACAAGATGGTTATCAATATATGAGTGACATGGGGTAAGACAGCACACTTGTTCCAGCTTTTGGGGAGACAGGGTAGAGGGAGAAGATGGTGACCACCTATATGGACTGAAGAAAAGACAAGATGAGATAGAGATCAGTAGTGGTGGGAAAGGGATCTATTTCTGTTGCATTTAGACTGAACTAACTGGTAACGGAGACTGAGTAAAAATGTCCTATGGCAAAAAGGTATAAATGAAAATGAATTTGCAGACATGGGCAGTGGAGAGCCTAGACATGGGGTATGTGCAAAACAGAAGGGGCTGTTTGTACAATTTGCATATAGATCAAGGATTCACATCTTTGGGTCCATGAAGAGGCATTCAGGAACTTAGTCCACAGACCTCCTGAGGTAGCATACCGTATTTGTGTTTCTGTGTATGTGTGCACGGGTTTTTCTCAATGGAGGACTCCCCTAGCTTTCATCTGGTCCTCTAAGAGGCCCCCAACCAGTGGTTTAGTTGGTATTAAGATCCTCAATATTTGATGGAAATTTCTCTCCTACCTGCTTGACAAATCTACCATGTCAGAGGACATTAAGAATACGATGTTAAAACTGTACTTATTACCAAATTTAAGAACCAAGGAATAGTCACTCTCCTATCATCTTATCAAAATTAAGGTACATTATAACACTCCAAAGACTACTGACACTGGCAAACATGTTTAAATATTTTAAATTTAAAATGTTAAAAGTATATTTAGAATTTTGCAAGTACAGTTTCCTTGCAAGAGGTTTACTATGTGTGGTATTTTAATATAAAAGTACCTGAATCTGTTAATATTCACAGCTAGATTCAAAGACCTGCCAAAAACAGTTATTGGAACTACTTTTAATAGTCATGACCCCTTTTCCCCTAAAGAATGTTATCAAGTACACTGTGCAGTAATGACTATAAATACATGACATGTCTGTTACTATAAATAAATATTGCACATTCTCCCAACCCATTTAATTACCATTCACCCAAAGCAGTGCAATTAAGAAACTGTCTGTTGAATTCTGAAAATGGGAAAAGCCCTCGTGTCTCTCTTAGGTAGTTTTACAATCCTAACAATAGACTTAATGAAGCCTTTTAAAACAAGGACGATTACATTAAAATGACCGGGGCATATAAAAATTCATTACATAGACCCTCCTGCTGTCTGGTGGATTAAATGCCTCATCACACCCTGGAGAGAAGTAAGAACAAATAATAAAGAAAAATCACAACTTTCTGAGTGAACATCTTATGCATGAGATTTAATGTGGCCCTATAAATCACTCAAGACTTCACTCTATACCCAAAGTGCAAAAGAGGTATTGCTTGGTACCAGGTAAATCGTGAAGTGGCCGTAGGAGGGCTACATGGCTTATTGAATATAAGATGATATTACAATCCACATCTTGATGATGCTAAACAATGATGCAAGTTGATACAGATTTTCCCCTTGAGAAATGATAACAGCTACAAAAACCAAGTCCAATCCCTGCACAACTGTCTGTGACCGTTAGCACCCATTACCCTTAAATGCCCTCAGAAACTGCACCAGCTGATAGTTTTGTTACATTTATTTTTAAGTGTTTTATGTGTTTCTGTTGCTGTTAGAGTTGTTTCTTAGCTTCATTTTCCACCTATTAGCTGCTAATACATAGAGATACGATTGATTTCTGTATATTGACCTCATATCCTATGACTTTACTAAGTTCATTAGTTCTCGCTAGAAGTGGTTTTATATTCCTTAGGACTTGTCTGTGTAAACAGTCATGTCACCTGCAAGTAGAGAGAACTGCCCTTCTTCCCATACAGTCTGTATGCCCTTCATTTCTTGTTTCTGCTCGATTCTCCTTCTTAAAGGGCTACAGCAGCTTGTTTCACCAGTGAGGAACCTCCTGCCACTGCATTCCAGTTGGCATCATGCCATACCATCTTTGACCTTCATAGGGCCAAGAACACCATGCCATGGGGAACTGTGGCCTTAGCAGAAAGACCATGACCCTACCAAGCCATCCACAGAAGACAGGAGGCCTGATTCCGAGCCTCAAACTTGAAGGAACAAGAATTTATAGTTGATTTCCTATAGTTAATTACTTACACCTCTCAAGATGCTGGCATGTAGAAAAAGGAGAAAGAAGGAGAAGAAGGAGAAGAAGAAAATAGCCAAGGGAATTGCTGAATTTTTGGACTTGGGACCCAAAAGAGTACTTAGAGATTAAACCTCTCCTCTTACAACAAAAGTGAGGCTCAGCATGTCCAGTGACTTGTACAAAGACAGCTGGAGGCAGACGGAGAGTCTGCTATTCTAAACAGGACATGAACTGGGAGTGCACAGACCTGGATCCTAGCCTTGAGGAGGTCAGGAATGTACTCCTGTCTTCAGATTCTAAGAGTCTAGGGGAGATCTCAAATACTCTGAGAACGGTCCAAGTAGATGGAATGACTTGGGCCCCGTGCATATGGGCATCCTTCTTTGGGCCTTTGCTAAGGATATACCCTAAACCAGGGCAAGATAACATTTTCCAGCACCTGGTCCATCTATAGCTGGCTCTTACGCTTAAGAAATGAGTACTCGGGGCACCTGAGTGGCTCAGTGGGTTGCCTTTGCCTTCGCCTCAGGTCATGATCCCAGGGTCCTGGGATCGAGCCCCACATCGGGCTCTCTGCTCAGCAGGGAGCCTGCTTCCTCCTCTCTCTCTGCCTGCCTCTCTGCCTACTTGTGATCTCTGTCTGTCAAATAAATAAATAAAATCTTAAAAAAAAAAAAAAAAAGAAAAAGAAATGAGTTCTCAGGGTGCCTGGCTGGCTCAGTCAGCAGAGCATGTGACTCTTGATCTCAGAGTTGTGATTTCAAGCCCCACATTGAGTATAGGGATTACTTAAAAATAAAATCTTCAAAAAAGAAAAGGAAAAAGAAATGAGTTTTCCTCTCCTAGCCTGAATAAACTTACCCTGAAATAAGTTAAAAATTAGGATCTCATTGAGCAGCTCTGGCCCTGTTTATACCAGCTGCTGAACATGATCACCTCCTATCATCAGGAAGCTTGGTTAACATCCTAGGGCTCACACACAGCCCCTGGGGATCCTGCTAAATCTTCTCTTATACATTATTTGTATTTTTCTCTTAAAAGAACTTGACAGAGCCAAGAAAATCACCAGTCTGTTTAGTAAGCATATAACATGTTCCCTCCTTATTAGCCAAGGGATATTAAGATGTCCTCAAATAAGGAAGCATGTTTCAGTCAAATAAATATATATATATATTTGAACAGCTGAAATTCTCAAACTTTTAGGAAGTCCAGTTCCTCAAATTTCCCCTCCTGTCACATAAGGCCAAACATTCTTACCAATCACTTCTCTAAAATAACCATCAGTTGTCACTGCTAAAACAGAAGTTCCGAGAGGTCAAAAGTGTTTACTGACATCAGAGTGAGGCTCCAACTGGACGAAATAGAAACCAGATAATAAAGGAGCATCACTCATGGCTGTTGGGTGTGTACTGGGCAAAGCCTGTTTCACAAGAGAAGGGGAAGCTGCAGAGGACAGGAACAGCCACACTAGCTACTTGCACCAGGGGCGGGGTGCTTGGGAATATTACCTGACTAGCAACAACCCTATGGGGGCAGATATAACATCTTGAACTCCTGAGGAAGCCGGTTAAGTAGCTTGCCCAAGGTCAAACAGCTGGTTAATGGTAGAGTGGCAATTTGAATCCAGATTGATCTCTCTTAAGTCCAGCCTTTTAATTAATTTTATTATAAAAGTAATATAACCACATTAACAAACACTCAGACAAAAATCCCTGTAATCTCATAACCCAAATACAACTTAGCATTTTGGTATAATTGTCATAGGTTTTTCCTAGGTATGCATTATGCTTTGCAAAATTACGATCATACTCCACTATTTGGTATCAAACTAAACATTTGTCTAACTTATTTAACAATTTTTCCAATCATTTTAATTAACAGATTATATTCCAAGAGTAGACATGTCATAGTTTACATAATGAGCCCTCAAACCATGAAACACTGGTGGTTCTTTGCAGCTTTGGGAGCAAATCATGGTTTTTGTTTTGTTTTTGTTTTTTTAATGTTCAGTTAGCCACTAGATTGTACATTGCTGGTTTCTGATGTAGTGTTCAGTGATTCATTAGTCGCACCTAACATCCAGTGCACATCATGAGTGTAACATGCTGCTTTCCCAAATACATACTGTCACCACTGTGTATTTGAAAGCTTCAAATAGACAATACCAATCAACAGATGATTAAAAAAAAAAAAAAAACTATAATGAAAATATTTTGAAAATGCCACCATCCCTGAGCTCTTAGGCCTAGAAGCAAATAAGTCCGATGAATACTATTAATGAAGGGTCATCCCAAAATAACAAGTTCAAAGAGGCTGCACTTCTGAGACCCCAGACAGCAAGTGCTGTGAATGGTTCAGTGCTCTTACTTTCAGTTTCCTAGGAATGCCAACAAAAGAAGTTATCCTCATTAAAATCTAGATTTGGAAGAACGGAAATTCTTTGAAAAGAAAACAAGTCCTATCCGTTTTATGTGTCAGAGCAGTCAGAACTTACAACAATAAGGCCAACATGCTCACCCAGGACTGTGTCATGTTTCATAGTTAATTTCCTCTTCAAAATGCCATGTGCCCATTTTACTCAGGTCACGTGACTGAGCAGCAACAGTGCAGCTCTCGGTTTTTGGCAAATAACCCTACGACATAGAAGAGTCAGCAATATTGAATCCTGTGTAAGCTGACCGAATTTATAAGGTATAAAGCATGCCTGTCAGAAAAATCTCTTATGGGCGCCTGGGTGGCTCAGTGGGTTAAATCCTCTCCCTTCGGCTCCTGTCATGATCTCAGGGTCCTGGGATCAAGCCCCACATCCGGCTCTCTGCTCAGCAGGGAGTCTGTTCCCTGCCACCCCCGCCCCCCCCCCGCCTCTCTGCCTACTTGTGATCTGTGTCTGTGAAATAAATAAATAAAATCTTTCAAAAAAAAAGAAAGAAAGAAAGAAAGAAAAATCTCTTACTTTTGGAGGAAAGTAATATCCAAAATGCCTGTGTGCCTCTTTGTCTGTTTTGAAAACTTTATTAGAATCCATGCCGCCATCAGTGTGAGGTGGAAACCGTATACTTAAATGCCCAGAAGCATCTATCTGCTCCCCAGATAGAGCACTAAAGATTCCTGCTGATCAGGGAAAATGGAGTAAAAATGTGGACAAATGGGGAATTCATTTCTACGGAGATGGAACTGTGCCACTTAATGACAACTTGACTATAGTCCACACGAGATAACCTATCACCCTATCCACAGTGCCTGTTTAAAACCCATATCTTTTTCTTCATATCCCCAGCTCTCTGTACCGCACATTTTGATGGTAAGTTGTACTTCATCAGACCCTAATGATATCCTTTTCTTCTCCAACGTTTAATGAATTCTGCACTTCAGACTTCCCCTTCTCTTAAAAGTTAACATGTTTACTCATGGGAATGTCAAATGGAATGTCCAAATATAACCACTTTGGAAAAATAATTTGGTATTATCCAGTAAAGCTGAAGATGCACATACTCTAAGACACCAAAATTCTTCTCTTAGGCACCTGCCCTAAGAGTTTGCTTGCAGGAGGATGTACATACAAGAATGTTCACAGCAGCACTGCTTAAAATGGCACAACACTGGAAATGACCCAAATGCCCATTGAGAGGAGACTGGATACATAAATTGTGGTATGTTCCCACAATATAAGACCATATAGCAGTAGAGATAAGTGAATTTCATGTTTGCCATTTCATGCAGCAACAGGGATGAATCTTAAATGACTGATTAAAAAAAAAAAAAAGCAAATGGTACAATACTACATGTCTATATATCCATATCTATATATGCCCAGGGCAAACAAAACTTAATAATAGATTACATAGAAAAGCCGTAGGGAAACATACTTAGACAGATAAGCCAGGAAATAACAAACACAAAATTATTCAGCACTGGTACCAGGAGAGAGGAATATGGCCAGGGTGGAACCCATAAGGATTCCCAACGTAATGGTGATATTCTAGTTCTTATGTTGCAGGATGGGTACAGGGGGTTGTATTTCTTACCCTCTTTTTCCCCCCATTCCCTTCTCTGTGTGTGTATATCTGTAATATATGTATAGAACTGATGCATATGCATCTCTCTTTGTAGGAATATAAATAATACATAATAACAAATATATTTATTATAGAATATTATACATATATAAAATTACATCAATATAATATATAGTAAAAAATATAAATACATTATTCATCTACACACACACACACACACACCTTTGTAGACATCCTCATGATCATCATCATTTTCCTTTTCACTCCTCACCCTGGACCTGCCTCCCTCAGCAACCCCTTCCAGGCATTCTGACCCAGGTGGAGTCCTCAGCTCAGACCTTTGTCTTAGACTTGAGTGCTTGCTCTGTCCAACAACCTCCTCTAAACCTGATAACCACTGAAGACCCAACATGACGCCCTTTATTCTCTGTACAGATTCATGTGGAACATTCAGCAGTGATGGGAAGGTAAACCTTCCCATCGTGGTGAGCTCTCACTCAGAAGGTGGTACCAACTGCACTGCAAGGGAACCTGAGATGCCACTCAAAGTGCAATGACTGTTTGCTAAATTACACAAGTTGCTGCTGGCAGCAGTGCTGGCCTTGATCTCCCAACCTGACCCAACCACAAGGTGTCCTGTGCTCCTGAGAAGTTTGTCAAGTTTGCTCCATTGCATTACTGCTGCCTGGCCTGATTTCTCAAACCACCTTTTCTTTCTTCCTGCAAAATAATCTTAATTCCACTCATCTCCCAGACACCGGGCTCCTGACCTTAACATAATTCTTCATCTTTTTTTTTTTTTTAAAGATTTTTACTTATTTATTTGAAAGCGATAGCGAGAGAGAGCACAAGTGGGGACAAAAGGGAGAAGCAGGCTTCCCACTAAGCAAGAAGCACGACATGGGGCTCAATCCCAGAACTCTGGGATCATGACCTGAGCTGAAAGGAGAGGTTTAGCCGACTGAGCCACCCAGGCGCCCCAATTCTTCATCTTTTTACCTCTTTTAAGAGTAAGCTCTGAGATTACTTTTCTCCTCCAACTTCAGACTCTCTCAGGAGTCCCTGATCATGATACCACAGCCATCGTTAAGACAAAATAAGAACTCTTATTAAATTTGTTCCATTTCAGTAATGTTTATTCTAAAAGCTTTTCTTATTTCCTACTCAAAAATTAAAAGTGATAAGAAAACTATTTCAAAACAAATGAATTTAGCAAAGTTTTTTATGTTGGGTTTTCTCTCCTATTTGGTAGACTGCTTGGGGGAAAAATACATAAACTGTAACCACTGTCCTAGAGATCTGAGTTTAGGGAATTTGATTTTCTTAAAAAAAAAAAAAAAAAAAAAAAAAGATCAGAGTTTGCCAGAAGTTAGGGGTGAGGGAAGGATGGACAACCAGAGCACAGAGGATTGTTAGGGCAGTGAAAATACTCTATATAATAGCATAATGGCAGATACTTGTGGTCGTACTTCGATCCAGCATACAACACCAAGAGTGGACGCTAATGTAAACTATGGATTTGGGGGGCTACTGCTGTGTCAACTTAGGTTCCTCAATTTTAACAACTGTCCAACTCTGGTGAGGGTATTGATAATGGGGGACGCTATGCATATAGGGGAACACAGATATTTGGGAAATCTCTGTACTTTCCCCTTATTCTTGCAGTCACCTGCTCTAAAAAAAAAAAAAATAATAAGGGCTATTTAAAAAAAAAAAAGAAAAACTTGGAACAACAACAACAAAAAGAAACCAAACAAGTGCTTTTTCCCACCCTGAGACATCTTGTTCTGCTGGCCTTGAAATTGTTTCTGAAGCTTTTTACTTTTTCCTTCAAAAAACATTACACGGCATCCGTCATTGGTGTATTTACTACCTACAAAACATGGAGGCCTAATTATATTTTCCTCTAAGCCACTGCAAAAATAGAATAATAATAAAATTACATAATTGGGTAGTGGCCAGTATTTACATTAAAAAATATAACTGAATATGAGAAAATACAGTAAATATTATGGTAACTGTCAACATTTTTTGTTCTTCCAATTCATGGGTTAGATAGTGAGAAGCACTACTGACATATTGCCAGGGAGTTCTCTCCCGTACCTAAAACTTCACTGTGGATCCCCATGAGGACTTCCAAACTCTGTGAACAGGTTATAGAAGTTATTTCATTTCAATACCTAAGGATTGTTCAAACTTGTAACCTCACTATCAAATTTGCTTTTTTGCAATAAGCATCATCTTGACACACGGGTCAGACTCTCTGGTAAAGAAAAAAAAAATTTTGCCCTTATTTGATAACCGTATAATAGGCAAAATGACTGTTACTTTATTTTTTAAACTTCTGCTTCCCATACCACGAGTTTAGTAGGACTACTTTCAGAATATTCTTCCAGAGATGAAC
The DNA here is from genome assembly GCF_030435805.1 of Mustela lutreola. Classification (NCBI taxonomy): domain Eukaryota; kingdom Metazoa; phylum Chordata; class Mammalia; order Carnivora; family Mustelidae; genus Mustela; species Mustela lutreola. The sequence goes on along the minus strand of NC_081295.1, from coordinate 20,584,712 downwards.
AAAATCTCCCCCTGCCCAGCCCCCCAACACACAAACGTTCTGTTTGTTTTAAATGACTATGGCATTAAATCCTGATGAAGAGCAACAGAAAAATTAAAGTCATAGAAAGGAGACTTCCCCCGGCCCATTCTTCTGGCCCAAGCATGGATCTGTTCCGGTCACACTGGGAAGTTATCCAATCGTTGGCCAGTATTGCCCAAAGAAAGAAGGAACAAGAAACAGAAGTTGCGAACTCCGTCCTGGGATCCTCCTGGATCATTTTCCCAGGCCCCCGCCCATCCCCTCACTCACCGCTGCTGCAACTCTGCGTCTGACTCTCTGCTTCCCCTACAGCCAACATCACACAGCTCTCGGGTGGCACAGCAGGACCTGGTCAAGTCCCTGAGGCCCACACAGTCTTTCCACTACATCACGCCGCCTCGTGACTGACCCTGAAACCATCTCACTTGGTCTTGGCGAATCTTATTTGGAAGAACTATGCAAATGACTGAATTGTTGTTTTCCCCCCTTCTTTGGTTCACATAAATGATCCACACAGCATCTCACTTCCTTTCCCTCACTTTACATGCTGACTACACTTAGTAGTGGCACATTTCACAACTTCACAAACACCCCTACATCTTCCAAGAAGGGGCCTTATGCACCCAACAGTGAGGTCGGCTCTTCAGAGACCACATGCAATCTGCAAAGAAGGATGTCTTTAGTAATGGTGAGCCCTAGAAGCAAAGATTAGGACTCCTCATCTGAACGCAGGCTTCTAGTCTCACCTTCAAAATCACCCATGGCTAACACCCACAAGTGTGCTACAGGATGTGGGGCTCAGGACTGAAACCCATGGACATCAGTGAGAACAACCGGGGGGACCTCTGCCCTCACAGCAATGCTCCTAACCCTCTCTTCCTGGGGCACCGCCCTCATCTTGGGGCATTTTCATGGGACTATCAGAGTGGTACGTCACAGACACAGAGCAGCGGCCTCAGCAAAGCATCTGTCGCTCGAAGCATAGCTGCTCGAGATGGAAGGCCCTGGGCTAGGTGACAATTCAGTCTGAAGGCCCCAGACGTGATGAGCGACCATGCCCAGTGGTGCTAACGTCGCCGAGCAGCAACACTGACCTGGAGGGAGGGCCCTGCACAGTGGGGCTTTGTAGGTTCATCCCTGGTAAGGTTTCACCAAGATGTGCTTAGGGATATCACAAATAAATCACAACTGAGGGGACAGTCAATCAATTAGAGGAAAGAATAGAGATTTTAAAACACTTCAGCCAGCTGCAATAACTGATGGAACAGACCAAAAAAGAACCCAAAGAGTTCACAAAAAGAAAAAAAATCAACTGTGTATGTATAGGAGGGTTTCATCACCTACCTGACACCCTCTAATCTACTCAGCTCAGACAACTCAGCCCTGTTCACGAGCTCTGCCATGTGACCTGGACCCCAGGCTCTGAATGGGCGAGGCTCCATGCCACTGACACACAGACCTACCTCAGTGTGTGACTCTGACGTCACACCAGGGGCTTCCTCTTACTCCCTGGGCTCAAGCTCCTATCTTGGGCCCTCCTGTCTTGGCGGTTGGTTCGAACTCACTATTCAGGACTCATCTCTTCATCAGCTTCTTGTCTGAGTCTTGTCCCTCCCGCCGGTGCTCCTCCTATCTGCCCCTTGGCCTGCTCAGCCAGACAATTCTGCTGCCAACACCTGTCCATCTAGATGGCCACCTGTGGAGGGTTTTCTCCAGTTCTGTGCCTCACCAAATTGCTCTAACTGCCTCCTGTTTACCATCTGCGGCTGGTACTATCGCCACGAGTACGCCCCAGCTTGCCGATGTGTCTGTTCTCTGGACCCCTCTCTGGCCTCTGTCTGGATCCCAAGCTGGTCCCAACCTGCTACGGACAGAAACCTGGCTCTTCTATCTGGCAGGGCAAAAGGGAACAGGTTTAAAGCAATTCGTATTTTAAAGTCTTAAGGATGTGCACTGAACCCAAGTTCGATGCAAGGCAAAAGTGTGAGAGGGTGGCTAACTAGAGGTGTGACCTCGGTTCCCCTAAGTGTAGCACATCATGATGCAGAAAACATGTACATCTCACAAGACCTAACAGTTCCAGGAGTAGCGTTCTTACCCTACACTGGGCAAGCTGTCACAGAAGTACCATTCGTGTCTGAGTGCTATGTTCTTAAGGGAACGCCTCCAGGGGGATGTGACCACAGTGGCAGAATTCCTAATATTAGGTACTGTAAGAACATCTGTAAGGTCAGGGCTGATGGCTGAGGAAAGGGGGATCTGCAGGGATGGGGCTCTGCAGTGCCAACGAGCTGTCACAAGAATGATGACATGGAGACTTACCTGACGGGAGGACTCTCACACAGGGTCACACACACAGGGACGCATACAGGCCTACCATGGAAGAGGTGGCCTGAAGCAGGAGGTGCTGGTCCCAACCTCTGCTTCTGCCTCAGCTGACCTGCATCCTGGCCTCCGTTTCCCCCTAAGACTGGGAGACTATGATTTTGAAGGCCCCTCCCTGCTCTCAGAAACCATGATTCCTCAACCTCACATTAACCCCAATCTGAGAAAGAAGATAAACATGGTCTTGCCTGTTCTGTGGCCTGGGAGACCAGATGGGCTCTTAGGTCTCCCAAGGGCCCCTAGTAGGAAAAATCAAACTCATTGGAAGTATTATGTGAAACCAGTGGTCATAAGCTTTATGTTTCAGGAAATGAAAAATGTGGAAAAGAGAAGGTGTGGGAGGCAGAAAAATGTCCACCCCCTCCCCAAGATTTTCACTTCCTAATCCCTGCAATCTTTGACCATCAGCTCACACAGAATGGAATGCTGGGGTCTAATGAAGTGAAGGATCTTGGGAGGAGGAGCTGATTCTGGTTTATCCAGCAGGTTCTAAAAGCCATCACGGGCATCCTTACAAGAGGGATGCGCAGGAGCTCTGATAGAGACGCACAAAGGAGAGAAGAGAATCTGAAGGGAAGGCTGAGGCTGGACTGATATGGCCACAAGTCAGAGGAGCGCCTGTACCACAAGGAGCTGGCGGGCAAGTAACAGATTCCCTCCTGAGCCTCTGAAGGACATGTGCTCCTGACATCCTGCTGTGGGCTCTGACCTCTAAAATTGGGAGAGAAGAAAGCTGTTGTTTTCTGCCGTCCAGTGTGCAGTTGCTTGCTACGGCAGCCACAGCAAATGAATACGGAGATTTTCTACTTAAACTTTTGTGTAGCCCCCCCGAAGTGGGCAGTAAAAACTGTGGTTAGGGGAAAAGCTTGAATTTTCCCATATTTTTAGTTCTCTTCCCCATACACACAGCAGTTCAGAGCAAGTGCAGCTCTGCTTTTGAAAGTGTTTGGGGGCAGTGACAAAAGTATCTTCTTAGCCATTCTTTACACATATTTTACTAATAATCTCTCCTTCACAGGTGATTTCAGCAGACAATAAATCCATGCAAGGCAGACGACCAAGGGATTCCAACCTCCCCCCAGCAGGCCTGGCTGCAGTGGAAGAAATTATGCAGCAACTCACGGCTACAGGAGAAAGCCTGCAGAGTAGGTGGGAGCTTGTCTTGATTCTCCATTGTGACGTGGGCTGAGTTTCTCCCCACTCTCTCCTGGCAGCATCCAGCTCTCTCCTTGTAGAATGATGAATGTTACTGAGAGGAGGACAATGAGATGATCCTGAGCCCAGGAACAAGCCTCCCCAGACTCCCACTCCTACAGAATGCCATCGTGGAAAGTCACTGTCACGTGGTCACCCCCAAGGGACCCCCTGGTGGGACCTGTACAAGAGAACATCCACCGTAGAGTGGAAACAGAGGGTACTCCCAGTTTGAGAGCTACTTTTGGATCTTGTGACTTCCCAGATATAAGTCCTGGGGCAAATCATTTCATTTCTGTTGGGTTTCGTTTCCCTCACATGTAAAACAGGACTACTGAGTAAGATAAAATGTGGCCTAGGATGGTGGTTAGCCCACAGATGTTTGTTAATGTTTGAGGAACAAATGAAGTATGCGTTCGGCATCAAAGACTAGACAATTCACCCGTAATTTTCCAACTCTTTCCTTGGATTACAACTTAAATTTTGTTATCTGTAGCTCTTCTAATGGTCACCAACATCTGCCTGAGTTTATGTCTAGGAAGAGGAAATCTTTTATTATCTTAGAAATTCAGAATGGCAGAGGACATATTTTTTCTTCTCCCACAGCACTTAGGTTTATAATGCAGAAGATTTATATAAAAGAAAATTGGTCAGTTATTATACGTGATGTATAACAACTGTTTTCGATGCAGGACTAGAACTATTTGCTCTTTGACCTAAAGCACAACTCCATGGAAGTTCCTCCCTCCCACCCAAATCGTTCCCAAGTCACCAGGAAAGCAGGCTGTAGGAAGCTTGGTCTTTGCCCGTGCCCAATCTCCAAGAAAATGGCTCAGGCTATGTGGAGGCTGAGGCAGGGCATGGAGAACGGGAGACAAGTGGGCATCCTATAAGCCCTGGGGTTGACAGCCCTAAGCATGTGAATCACAGAAGGCCTAAGGCACAGTCCCATCTGCACACCAGGGCTGCCTTCTCCATTCCCCACACCTACCTAGTGAGCCCTCCGCTCCATTCCGGGAGGAGCGGCTTCTACAGAGGGCAGCGAGTTCTGCTGACGGGTGTTCTTCCCTCCTCCTCTTCACACCTTACGGCAATCAGCCCACACAGGGACACGCTACACCCTGACACCGTCCCCTGCCCCACATACAGACACATTCTCACTGAAGACACATCCTCATATCTGTGCACTCCCCCCAAAAAGCACTGCTGACCTTCTGACTCCTGGAAAATCCTATTCCTCCTACTAAAGAAAAATCTTACATGACTTAATTTTTCTACCGCTCAACCAGCTATATGGGAATCCAATATACATGCCTTAAAGCTTGGTTCTGGATGCAGTCTCAAACTTTGAACCAACTGTTTAGAATGACTTTTTTTTTCTTTCTTTCCATTTTTTTTTTACAAAAACTATCAGCTCCACATTAAGAAACTAGGATATCGTTATCAATTCTCTTGGGACTTATTAAAACAAAAGAAATTGGAAAATGGAGCAACTTCTACGTACATTCTACATTTATGGATGAACACTTTAAGGAATTCACTGGGAAAAAGGAAACATTCTAAAGCATTCTGTTTACTTTTCTTTTGAATGACAATTTTTATTTCGGTGCCCTCTGTAGCTATCAAACAGACAGTAGGATCTATGGCCGTATTTGTGGCCCGAAGGCAGTCATCTAAACCCTGCAAACGTAATAGCAATACAGGGATTCTGGTTCTCACTGAAACTACAAAAATGACAGGTCTCTCTCGAGGCAAGTGCCAAATGCTTTCAATCATGCTAGACAAAGGCCACACAGCATGCATGAAAATCATGGAGGATACATGGATCTCAAACCTCTTTCCTTGGCTCTTTGAAAGTCATTACAACCAAAGTAGATGTTGTTTTCACCAAACCCATTTAAATCATGATTTAAATTACCAAATAAGAGAAACCAAATTTAATTAGTTTTATTTTTTAAAAAGTATATTTTTGTCCTTGTGACATAGTCTGATTACATATTCTAAAATTCAGTTGAGTATGGGTTTTATTTTTAGAAGATACACTGTATATATTTAAATCAGTGATTTATGTAAACCATACTCAGAAGTGTATCTCTTAATAATTCAAGAAGATTCTGTGAAAAGACCAAAACAAAGCAGTATTAATGTCTCCCTTCTGCTCTTACTGCTCCTCCCTCTTTTATCCTTAGACTTTCTTTGCTTGCACGATTACTTAATTCTTAAGGATTATCTATTCATTTGTCTGCTTGGAACTTTGTACTTTTGAAGAGGAAGCCAAGGAGTGATTGTCTTATCTCCATATAATGCTATTAATTAGCATGGTTTCTACAGATAAAACCTATAGATGGAAAAAAGAAACATGATTGCTGGAGTACACAGAAAGATTTTTTACCTTGCCACTTACTAAAGTGGCTTTCGTGGACTCTCATTATCCGCTATTTTGGTCATGTGCCATTCTCTCACGCCTGTAGTCAACATTTTAAGAGGGCATTCTAGCAGTCAGGTCCTAGGCTTAGCACGTGAAAGGAGTCAGATCTGACAAAGCTTACAGTTCAAGAGGGAACAGATACTAGATGACTACTACACAAATGACTATACAATAATGGTAGCTTTGAAGAAGGGCATGGTGGCACGGCAACCCTGTGGATTGTGAGGGAGTCTCAACGAAGACCTCTCTGGAAAGTAACATTGCTTTTTTTATCACTCATAAAACTTTTTAGAAAGAAGTCACACAAATATATTATCCCAAATATTGTATCAATTTTAAGGTAGAGTATGGCATGAGAAAGAAGGCTCTAGACCCAGATATAATTAGAATCCTTGCTGTTACTGTGGTGCCTCAAGCAACTCATGGTAAAGGGACATGGTTCCCTCACAAGATCGTTTTAATGGTCAAGTGTGACACAGAGAAAGCACTCAGTATGTAGTATAAGCTCAATAAACTATAGATAATAATAATTACAGCATTTAGTTGACTTATCTTTGAGCTTTCACATATCGAGATAAGGCTAATTTTCCATTCATAGTTCTATCTTTACAAAAATGTTCTACTGAATGAGAAAACTCAAAAATCCATTTAGAAAAAAACACACCATGACTTCTGTGATTTTTCTTCCCTTGGGTTGGCCAGCAGGTATCATTTAATTATACAATGGAGGCACACTCTATTCTAGATTCTTCTTGGCAGATATATAAATACAGGCGAAAAGAACAATTTATACATCTGTGCTCAACAGCTTTCTATCAGCATTAGAAAAAAAATCTGGAATTGGAGCTTTCGAATTAGAACTTTTAAAATAGTGAACTCCCCTAGGGCAGTTAAGTATTTTCCAGGTCATTAACTATGGGACCAAGAGGGTGCAGCAGGCGAGAGTCCTTTGCAGGCAGCTCAAATTCATGCAGCCCAAGAAGCATTTCCCACCATACTTTTAGCATCTCTTATTCTGAATTGCCCTCAGTACTTAAACAAATACCCAACCTGCACGACAGGGTCGGTCACAATTCCCTCATTAGACACTCCCTGCTGCCAGGGCTGTACATGAAGGTACAGACAATAGCTCCCAACCGCTGGTAGGCCTTATTAACATCCTTCACACTCGTGGCTAACAGGGCTTTATCCTTTTTGGTATAAAGACCAAGTAAGAAAACACAAAAACTGTCATTTGTGTTTTTAAGTTAAAAAATGAAGAATTTTACTCGATCCTGGAAGAGGGACCACATTACTGATAAGAAAAATGAGGCTTGCACAAGAGAAAAGGTTTGCTTAAGGTCTCAGAGCACGTGAACAGCAGAGCTGAAGCAAGACTCTAATTCATTCCACTCAGGGCTTCCCACCCCATTTACTGAGCCGTCTTGTCTGCCTGGCATTGGGTTATACTGAAAACACAATGAACAGACCCGCCTCCTCCATAAACTGGACCTCCCCCTTTCACGGTTGTAGGATTCACCTCGCACAAGGCAGGGCAAGCCCTGCAACCTGGAACAGCTCCAGGCACTTCCTAAACCATCCCGCCAGGGTTCTGGCTATGCCAGCTCTTCCACACTATACCGTCCCGAGATGGATCCGGGCACCCAAAGGCTCTTCTGACCTGCTGTGGGGCCAGCCTGACCAGGAGGGCCACAGTGCTGGCCCTCCCCACGCCTCCCGCCCCCATAGGGAGTATCTTTGCCAGCCTTTGGCTTCTATAAGCCAAACCTAAGCACACCAGGATTTCAAAAAGGTTCCCCTCCAATCTAGCCCTGACTAGAGCCTGAGTCACCTTGGTTTGCATGAGCTGAAAAGGCCACGAATGAAAGTAGATCACAGTCCATTCTGCAGAAGCTAGGGGGCTACAGGGGTCAAAGGTCAGGGGTTGCTCAGAATTGTTCTAGAAGGAGGTTGCAGATAGTATACTTCCTCAACTTAAAGGTAGAGCAACTGCATAAAGAATGGCTCTAGTTCGGGGAGAAGAACCCGTCTTACACACCAAGTTCAAACAAGAAATAACCCCAAGTCATTCTTAGACGATGAAGTAGAGCCCCTGAGTGCTCAGCCCCTGAACTGCTGAAAAATTACCTCCAAGGCAATGTGATTGGGCCGTGGAGACCAGGGCAGAATAGGATCCCACGGGTGGCGAGTGAGACATGCTTAAGTCCAGCCTTTCATGGGAACCCAGGGCACCTGGGAGACGAGAGAAGGACAGGCAGAGAAGACTCAGCAAACGCTTGCAGAAGCAATGGATACCTGGTTCCTTCACACATGCCCTCCGTCAGGGAGCTTTTCTGGACAGTCCAGCCTCAGTCTGAGCTTCCAGAGCCCCCTCTGCACACTTCTATCACATTCTATAATCATTGCCTGTTTACTGGTCGGTCACATTCATTTTTGTCTCAGCAGATTCCAGCATGGTGCCTAATACCCAGTGAGCATCAAAAAGTGTTCAGTGAATGAAAGAATGACCTGTGACACAGTGACTACAATTTGGAGGTACAACTAGGGCAGAGGTAAGCAGTAGTCATCTCAGAGTAGAGAAAAAATGAAAACAGAAGGACTGAAGGGGACCTTCCTTAACCAGTCTGAAGACAGAGTGCTACCCACCCCTCAGCAGCCCCTGAAGGCTCATCAGCCACAAGACAGCTGTCCCATTCTATTTCTGGGGTAAGGAGACCCATCGTAGAGCTAAAACATATGTTTCCCATAATTATCAAAACCAAGTGTTACAACTAAGAGAAAGGAGAAAATGGCAGATCTACCTAAGTGAGGGAAGAGTTTCTATTCATGTACCAACTCCATCTCCAACTCGAACTCTCTCTTAGAAACGTACAGACTTCAGTCACGATCCCAAGTTCAAAGTGGACCAAGTCCTGGGTCCCAGTGGGACACCCTTTCTAATTCACAAGGCATGTGCTCTCAGTGCAAAACTTGTCAACTTACTTTTTCCACGTCTAGATCAGCATCCTGCTTCTTCAAAAAACTGTAGAAGAAAAAAAAAAAAAGACATCAAAAGAGAACCGAACACTCTTTGCCTGGAAACCTCCCACAAAGTACCACCATAGAATTTCCATGTGCTTCAGACAATCAGCTTGCTCACAACTTTTTTCTCGTTCACATAATTGTTGCTAAGTCACAGTTGCCACAAACACCTGCCTGCAACTGCAAAGACCTGGCCCTCCACCATCAAAGGAGGCCCACACGAGATTTTGAGTTTCTGGAGTCAGGAAAGATAAAGATGGAGGTCTTACACACACACACACACACACACTCTCTCTCTCTCTCTCTCTCTCTCTCTTCTGGGTGCCTACAAGTCATCCATAGTTGGGACCCATTAAAAAAAAAAAATGAGTCTTCCAAGGTCTTGTTCAACTCACCTCTTGACTTAGATCTTCCCTTAGTCCCCAACCCATATGTGCCCCACTTCCTGTCTGACTTTGGGTGGGCCTCAGTTAAAACAGCCTTCTCAGGATGGCCCCTCTTTCCCATCAGCTGGTATTCCCCTCTCCGGGAGGTGTGCCAGTCCAACTCACCCATAGAACTCAAGTCCCAGGATTACCTTAGAACCTTGTGCCAAGTCCCTGACAGAGCTGAGTGCTGATTCTGTGGCATCTGTGCCCATTTCACGTTACTCTTTAAAGTGCCAGGAGCAGACAGCAGCTTTCCAGTTTGCTCATGCGCTCTGCCTACAACCTGCCAATATTATGGTTCCTCATTTGTTATATGCAATTTTAGCTATTTGAACAAAGCTTCAGTTTTAATAAGATGTTAAAAGAGAATAAAAATGGCTGACTGGAATTATGCTGATAGTGTTAGGGAAGAAAGTAAAAGGTTTGAGGAATGTGAATAAAAAAGCAGAAATAATTTTTCCTGTCGTAGTAGAGACTCACACTTTTTTTCATTCTGATTCTTCGCGTCCTGGTCCGTGGTTTAAAATACTGCCATCACAAATCTCTATCCCCATCCAAACCATCCCAACGTACACACAAAAGAATTTTTGCACTGTTTGAAAGGGTGCATAATTAACAGTAACATCTTTGTTTTCTTTAATCAAAGATGACTCAGAATGAAGGAAAGAAAAAAATGACCGTGGGGAAGAGAATTAGAAACTCATATATTGTCTTCTGCAGATGGGTATTCAAATCATGAACTGACTGCAGACATGCAGGAGAAGCAGCATGAGGCTGGAGAGAGAGAATGTGCTAGAGAGCACGGTAATACAGCCGGTAACTTAGCAACCCACCTCACCCCAGCTCTTTCGTGCTTCGGACACACTGTCCTGTCCTAACTGAGATGCTACCAGGCAATATATGCCTTTGCTTCCAGTGAACCCACTGGGGATGCAGACCCTGCCACACTGGAAAAAAATGGGAATTCTCATTGTCCAAAAAAAAAATTTTTTTTTAAAGATTTTATTCATTCATTTGACAGAGAGAGAGAGAGAGATCACAAGTAGGCAGAGAGAGGGGGAAGCAGGCTCACTGCTGAGCAGAGAGCCCGATGTGGGGCTCGATCCCAGGACCCTGAGATCATGACCTGAGCCAAAGGCAGAGAGGCTTAACCCACTGAGCCACCCAGGTGCCCCCCCCCCATCATCCAAAATTTTTAACTAGCCTCCCTGTAACCAGCAAAGAGTAATTCAGTACCATTAAAATTTTTCATCAGGGGTGTCCAGATGGCACAGTCAGTTAAGCAACCGACTCTTGGGTTTGGCTCAGATTGTGAACTCAAGGTCCTAAGATCGAACCCTGCACTGGGCTCCATGCTCAGCTCAGAGTCTGCTTAGGTTCCTCTAGCTCCCTCTCCCTCTGCCCCTCCCCGCCTCTAAAACAAATAAATAAATCTTAAAAAAAACGAAAATAAATAAACAAAAACCCAACTTTTCACCAAAAGGAACATATATAAAGTAGAAGTCTGACTTCCACTCGAACGTTTTTCAAAGAGGTTTAGGAAGGCGGTCATTTGGATTTACAGAATGGAATTTTCTATTTGCAAGGCGGAAGATTCCTTCACCTGCCACAGAAAGTGCACTTGGAGAATGACTACCCTTTCCCAAAGCAGTAAGCAAATCCACCTCCCTCATGTAGACAGCACAGGTGCAAGGGCACGGGATGCCCAGTTCAACAACAGGGTCTTGAAGAATGAGCTTCAGCTCTGTAGCACTTCGGCAACTCGTAGCAAAAGGAAAACTGAAAACCTGTCTGGAGCAGCTGGCTGACTAGTGCAAAAGGGATATTATCCTTCCGTGCATATATGCAGCTTCATCCAATCTCTCTTTCGGGCTTTCAAAACAGATGGAGTTAATTAACAAAGACAATACATATATGTAACATCCCGCAGCACAAAGCAGAAGGATGCCACAGCTTTCACTTCAAAGACTCCCAGCAAGCACGCCCGAGATATTTTTAGGCATCAGCTCCATTGTTTCAAAGAAGACCTGGTTTGGTGAAATAAAACTGTCACAAAGTAAAATTCACAGGACAACCCCATCTAGTACGAAGAGTGGCATCTGTTTTTAAAACCAGGCATCTCTGTCTTAACTAAAGGGTGTGTTTCTAGGAGTTGAGAATAAATTTTGTCATGAAATGTCTAAGTGGAATAGAAGAACCTTTTATTTGGGACACCTGGGTGGCACAATTGGTTGGATGTCCATCTCTTGGCTTTGGCTCGGGTTGTGATCTCAGGGTCATGAATGAGACTTCTTTCAGCCCTCTTCCCCTCCCCCTTCCCCACAGACCTCCCCTCATGTACAGGTGCACCCACATACTCCCTTTCTCTCAAATAAATCTTTAAAAAAGAAAAAGTATCTTTTATTTGTCTTAACTTTAAAAAACCATTCTTTAAAAATTCATCAATTATCCCATTTTATTTTTATTCTAAATCTAAATTTTTGGAATATCCAAGTTTTAAGTTTGCAAAGCTTATTAAGGCAAGATAGATCTCTCCTTCCCTGTGCGTGTGTTTTTGTACAGACACAGATGTGTATATGTGGTTACACAAACCCTTTCAACAGTTGACTGTATTCAACTGTGGGCTTCTGGGCATTAGGGCATTTTCCATGCTTTTATTCTTCCTGCTGAAGTAGTGCTAATGTTTTGTTTGAGAAACATGACTGAAGTGACCCAGATTCCCCAGTGGAAAAGGCTGATCCATGAATGTTGCAAATGTGTGACCGCCTGCAGGAATGGAAGCCAGAGAACAAGGCCTTGGCCAAAAACGAGCTACTCCCAACTATTTAGATCTGATCAAATCCTCTATCTTTAGGAGAATACACAGAGATCTTTGTTCTTAGAGAAAACTCTAAAAATAAAACTGAGAAGTCTTCAACTATGGGTTTTCTCTTGATGCAGCCATCCCCATAGCCCCACCACTCTCCTATTTCCAACCATCTGGGGCACGTCTCCCGCGGCACCCACCACAGGCACCTTACCCCAGGGCAGAGGAATAAAGAGACACAGTCAACGGGGCATCAGCCACAGGTTCAGAGAATGGCAAGAGGCTTGCAGGACTACAGGGCAGAGAGGGAGTTAAGAGGATGGTGGTAGGTTGCTGGGAGAAAGGTGGGAAACTGAGGCAGAGGCCAGCTAACAAGTCAGCCAGTTGAAGGCACACTCCTGGGGTTACCAGTGTCTTTTCTACTTGCCTCTATCCCAGGAAGGGGCTGAAAAATAGATACAGCCTCCAGCATATTCCTGGCACTGGACAAAGCATCGTCACTCCAATCTCACCAACCCTGCTGGGTTCAGGACAGGGTTCCCCTAATTAGCTTTTGCTGTCGGGCCCAGGACAAAATCACCTTTTCTCTCCTGTTTTCCTTTGGTCCCTCTTCTGTGCAGAACTAGATTTCCTCTCAGTGTTCTCACAGCACTTTATACTCAGTACCTGCTTCACGGTCTCCCCTGCTCAGACGCCAGCTCATCTGTGGCCAGGGCCATGCTGAGCACAACAGGGGTTGTAGCACCTCTACTGATGGAGGGGTGAAGGATGACGAGGGGTGGTGACAGAGTGACTAATGAAGAACTGCCCGGACCAGGATGAAGGAAACAAAGCTGCCCTGACTCAAGCTGCAAGTACAGGGGGTGGGGGGGGACGAATCCAGGGTGTGTCCACATACCACACATAGCTTATAGAGAACCAGAAGATGACCTTTCCTTCCATTTAGTCCTGTGTCTTTAGCTATAAATAAGTGACAAAGATCCAATCTGGAGATTCCACTGTTATTTTTAATACTGGCCAGTGTTTCCTTTCTACTTAAAAAAATGTGACTGAGAAACTAAGGTTCAATACATGACAGTCAGAGTCACAATTCCCGAGTAAAGAAGGAGATGTAAGGGATATCACAAATCCGAGATTTGAATCCTGGTTCTTGGTTTTTGTTTGATTATTTTAAGAAAAGGAAGATTGAGAGAGAAATGAAATACACTTTTCTCTTGCCACAGAATCTTCTCTATTTCCAATTCAACCCTTTTTAGTTCTTGAAAAAGATTTAAAATATTCATCAACCTGCCAAAAAACATCTGCATGTTACTAGACACGTCTATTCACATCTGAATGGCTGCTTTCTGCTCCAACGATCATAGCTCTATTCAATCACAACTAAAGTGAGAACCTCCGGACTGTACGTGGTGTGATGTCAATGGCCACGAGGATGAAATGGCCCTTGGACAGCGACTTCCATATCAAGTATGTCAACAGGGGCACTGTGCCTTCGGTTATTAACTTGGGATCTAAGGCACAAAAAAGACCAGGCAGGGCCAGACTCTGCCACAATTCCAAAGAAAGCTGAGACACATACAGAGCATACACAGAAGCTCCTCAATGTTCCCTGGTGAAGGGGCGGCCCCTGGCTCCCTGCCTGAAGCCTGGAACAGGCCCACTCTCTCAGTGGGCTTCCTGAGCCTTCCACAGCTGCACACAGACACGCGGCGCAGTGTTTGGGACCAGCCACGCTCAAGGTCGCCACAGTCTCCTGTGTGCCCAACAACCGGGGCAGGCCCTGGAGACAGGAGCCAGCTCAGACAAGGCCCTTTGTTGTGGGGTATTCCTCAATGCCTGGTTTCCCCAGGAAAAATGTATTTTCCTTTAGCCATTCACTCTGGCCCCAGACTGGGTCATTCTCCTATGTTCTCCTCCACATACGAACCTTCTAATAAAGTTCAAGATGGCAGCAACCACAACCTCTTCTCTCATCTTACCTGTGCTCCCCACCCGGCTCCCTGCCAAAGGTATGGTGACCCAACCACGTTCACCATGGTGAAGGGCACAGGGCCTTGGTAACAGGTCGAGAGTCCTGAAGGAGTTTGAAGAAAAGGGTCTAGTCTGTGAGAGGACAGCAAAGGTGGCTGGGGATTGCCTTTGAGGATTCTAGCCTGGGAAGACGTGATGCGGCTGCGCCAATGTCCTATATCCTTTGTCCTACTACCACATTCTTACTTATTCTTATTTATGCTTATCTACCTCATTTATTTACCTCACTGATAAGGTAATCTGTGCTTATTGTAAATCCAGAGCCCCGTTATGATACTGGAGCTTTCCCCTTCTGGCTAGTTTTTCCGATGCTGATGGAACTGTTACGCTCCAGCTCCGCACCTCCATTCTGCATGAAACAACCCATAGCTCATGGTACTCCTCTACTTCTGCTAGAGGCAAATGGGGACATAGCCCAATATGAACCATGTACCTAGTGCAATTACCTGCAGGGTCGATTTCAAGTGGTAAGGTGCAAACTAGATGCTGTATCACCTAATGATTCCTCTCACCATTGACCTTTGACTTACTCTCTAAAACACACAATTTTGGTCCACAATGAGGGAGGAAGCAGTTGGACCCTGCTCTATTCCCTCTCTATGCTATTTCTTTGTTCTGGACTGGGTGAGGGAAAGGGTGCAGGAGGGGTCCCATACCACACAGCCCACAGGGCCAGGCAGGTAAAAACAAGTGAACGAAGCAGGTGAGGTGGGGCTGGGGGAGCTGAAGGGCCCTGCCCCCACCCAGAGGACAGCTGCAGCATGGCTGAGGCAAGCTGCCGTCCTGGGAGAATGCAGGCTCGGTTTTGCCAGACCTTCCAATTCTTTTCAAAAGAAACGGAAAATCTCCATTTTTATGTAAAACTGCCTGATTTTTAAATGTTAGTTTAATTTTTTTTAATGCGTCACGTGGTCTAACAAAATGTAATTATCGAGGGTATAATCCAGCCCATGGACTGGTTGGCTATCTTTCTGAGTCATAAGATCTAGCCTTTGGTTTCTCTTAATATTAAATAGGAAATTGGCTGCTATCTGCCCCTTGGGGTTATTTAAGAGCACAGAGGGGGTTTTTATTATCATGTAACAAAATAACCCAAGCACATTCAGATGCACAAAGCAGAGTAACAGGATCCCTTGTGTCTATGCAAATGTTAGTACTATGGGGCTTCATGTTTTGTAGAATTATTCGAAATGTATAATTACACGGTAGCTTCTAAATAAACAAAAGAGGTAACTGTAATAGCTTTAGAGGAGGAAGGTGTGACCAACTGGATCGAGCAGTGGGGTGGAAGCCTGAGTGGAAAGGTGCAGAGACAAACCCTGTGCAGAGACAGGTGGTGTAGACAAGCCTCTCAAGACACACAGCCATAAAGGCAGCAGAGCAGTGAGGCGGCTGCTACGCGAGAACACGAGGTCAAGACACCGTATCTTCAAGATGGATGAAATCACAAATGTCTGTACGGTGCTGGAATGAGCATCATGTCAAAGTAAACAAACCCTCCCCCAAGTACCAAGGAAGAGAATTATGTCAGCAAAATACTAGACAGTACTAGGGGCAATAAAAATTTTATTAGTAGGAGTTAAGAAGCCAAGATCTAGTTATACAGGTTTTCCTAAACAAGAAGTCAGAAAAAAAAAATCTCTACTACAACACACATTGCCCCACATTTTACACTGTGCCATTTCTGTATTTGTCCTTTTTAGCCTACTTCTAACAGTCTCTCTTTGCTAAAATACATTAGTTGCCATGGAAACGATGTCATAGTGTGTAAAACCATTTACTGTCCTTGGAAAGGCATTCATGATAAAAACTGAACAGTAGCATGTTTTAGAAAGAGATCCAATAGAGAGCAGGTGTGTAAGAACACCACAAGATCTCAAAATCGCAACTTCAAAGTATTTTGCCACCACTGTCATATGTCCCAGTTCCCCCCAAGTCAACCGGAGGGGCACCTCTCCTCCTCTCATACACCAGGAGTACTTGAAACAAAATCTCTGATCTAATGCTGGTGAAAACAATGGACTCCCTGTAATGCACACTTACTTGCCTGGTGGGGCGGGGCTGGGAGGCTGCACCATCAGAATGGTCTGTAGGCATCATAACACTTCTGCTAATGGGAAGGATTTAGTCCTGATACCTTCTGCTATCGTCATGAGAGAGAGAAAAACAATATCTAGTACATAGAGATTTAGACTTGCTTTCCTTATTGCCACAGATTGGCAAGACAACCCCCCTTTTTCCTTTCATTAACTCAAAATAGACCATATTTATTCCTCTGAGGTAAGATATTAAGCAGCTCTCATGTGCTACGTTGGCAAAAAACAAACAAATGAAACAAGGAGACAAGGTATGGGTCCCTTGGAGACTTAAAATCTGGCGTGGCCAGTTGGGTGAGGCTGGGAGCATGAAAGGCCTCCTGGACTTTGGGGAAGGGCCGGGTTTTATTCTAACTGCAGTAGGAAGACCATGGAGTGGTGTTGCCCCGCAATGTGATCTCCCAAAGATTTTTAAAAGCTCACTCAGCTGGCGCGGGAAGTGGAACTGGAAGTCAACAGTGGAGGAGCATAGAGCAGTAACGTTATCAGAACAGTCCCGACCAGAGAGGACAGTACAAAGCAGATGGAGAAATGGGAGCTCTAACCAGGGTGACTTTATACCTTGGCTCCTGTGTGAAAGTGTTAGATTCCACCTACTGTCTTGGGAGCGATTAAACATCTGCACAGATGTCTCATTTTTTTTAGACCACGTATTAATAGCTGCATCAAAATGATGCAAGGTTGAATTTGCATCATTCAGTCAAGATTGAATTTGGTGAACTTCACTTTGCCTTTCTGACTTCTGCCATAGTCTGCCTGCTGCTGGGTGAGATGACCCATGATGAAGAGTTTTCGTCCTGATGTGATTAAGTCTGAAGGTGACCAATAATGAGCCACCTCTTTTGCTGCCCTTCTACAATCCTGGCCTAAGCAAATACCTCCCTTTCAAGGAAAACATGCAGGATGCTTATAAAATAAAGAATACTTGGACACAAGCGGTTAAGGGCAGCTAACTCCTCCTGGTCTCAGTGGGTAGAGCCCCCACCAGACACTGGATGTGATGACGGGCTGTGCTGTGGCCAGAGTTGCGCAAGACACCTGTTAGAGGGCCGATGGGAAACAGAAAATTACAGGTTAGGTGTACATGAAATATTTTTGGGAAATGATTCTTCTCAAGAATGGCCTAAATGGGGACGCCTGGGTGGCTCAGTTGGTTAAGCAGCTGCCTTCGGCTCAGGTCATGATCCCAGCGTCCTGGGATCGAGTCCCACATCAGGCTCCTTGCTCCGCAGGGAGCCTGCTTCTCCCTCTGACTCTGCCTTCCACTCTGTCTGCCTGTGCTCGCTCTCACTCTCTCTCTGACAAATAAATAAATAAAATCTTTAAAAAAAAAAAAAAAAAAGAATGGCCTAAATGCTTGCGTTACAGTGTTTTTGTCATTTACTGATGGCTAGCTATTTCACTTTGCAATACTCCTTTCAGCAGTAATGAGATAAAAATGAAAACCAAGTGAAATGTGAAGCACTAAATTTTAATTTTTCAAGAAATCTGGTGATGAAATGTTAACTCACATAAAATGTTTGTTGAGGTTTGCTCTCCACCATGGGAACCCCAGTGACACCCTTCACGACACGAACCATAGCCACAGATCTGCAGAAATCAGCAACTACTTCAAATGGGAACTATACTGTAACGAGGCTGTGTCCAAGGACAATTTAACACGTGCAGCCACGGAAGACTCACTAACATAGCACTTGAGGAAGCATGACCTTTCTTTTAGGTCAAAAGATTGCCAGGAGATCACCCGCATTGGGCTCCCTGCTCAAGTCTGCTTCTTCCCCTCCCTCTGCTGCTCCCCTTGCTTGTGCTCTTACTCCTGCGCTCCTGTTTTCTCTCAAGTAAATAGATAAAATTAAAAAAAAAAAAAAAAAAAACCATTGCTCTTCTAACTTGATTCTGCTTATTTCTGAGTTTGGATTTTCTGGGCATATGTGAAAAGTAAAGCAATAGCTTTCAATGTGTTGGCTTCGTTAGCAGAAGAAAAAAAATTAACAGTTAAATGATTCCAGTTTTATGTTAGTATTATCAGGTGTTTTATGCAGAAAAGTCAATTAATTCCACTAGTGGTTTGATTTTTTTCCCCCCCATCTATTTCCTGGGCTCAGACAAAGCTTGTGAAGTTCATTCGGTCAGTGGGGAAACATCTGTTATCGTGAATGCTACTGTAAATTGTAAAAAGTTTAACACGAGAGATGAAATTGTTTTTGTAGTGAAATACAAATACAAATTTTATGATGCTAAAAACAACTGTCCTTACTCAATCAAGAAATCTATGGAGCAGAGGAAGTCACTTGGAATTGTGGATGCATAATTCATAACTGCCAATTCAAACAAGGGGGCTATATCCTACCAAATGCAAAAGAAACTATAGATAGAGATATAGATGTAGAAATTGACAAGTAGGAAAACTAAAGTACAAAAATATTACAAACACGTCAGCACCATAATAGGTGTCTTCTATTTTACCACCTGTCATCCGCAACCAAGTTTTAGAAATGTATGAGAAACGACTCTCTAAATCAACCTAGTTGTTTAGTAATGGTATGATAGATGAATCCTGTAAAGTTTGGGTGCGTTCTGTTCCAAAACAGTTGGAAATCTTTCATCAAAGCAGTAAGTGAAGCGCCAAAACACTTCAGCTTTTAAAGCCTTTAGCCAATTGCAGTTCTTAAAAACAAGGCTTGCTAAAAGGAAGATGCTGAAAGTTATCCCGACAAAGCCAAGGAGGAACTAAACTCAGTGTCCAAGATTTAATTCTGAAATTATCTTGGGATGTTTTGAAGGAACTAAACTTCAGGTGATCTTTTGATGGTGCTCCTAATTTTAACTGGATATACCAATATTATGAACCAGAATACAGCGAAGTAATGAAGATCTATGATTTGTGTCACCTAAACGTGATAAGCCATTCAAAAGGATCACAGTGGATTTTATTTTCATGAATTTAATTAAAAATGTGGGTTTTTTTTGAAGATTTATTTATTTGAGAAAGAGAAAGTGTGTGAGAGCAAGCAGGGGGAGGGGCAGAGGGAGGGGGAGAGGATCTCAAGCAAACACCCTGCTAAGTGCAGAGCGCGTCTGGGGCTCCACCTCACGACCCTGAGGTCAGGATCCGAGCCAAAATCAAGAGTCAGACACTCAACCAACTGAGCCACCCAGGAACCCCTGTAAAAATATTAATGATAAAAACCTGAATGGGGGTAAAATTGGGGTGAAAATATTTGGGTTAAAATATTAACACACTTCTAGGTGAAAAAAATAGTCTGAGAAAAGCCTCCATTTAGCAGAATTTGCTCTGAGCTGATTTGCATCGGTAGATAGAGCTCTTTTCTCAGTGAAAAATATTTCACATTTTCATAAATGCCAACTGAAGATTGCGACAATTTCAAATATTGACTATAAGACACAACCTTGAAGGAAACTGCAGGCAAATCTATGAGAAAACTTAAAGCACTTCATTCTTCATAAAAAATATGTGACATAGGTATTAGAGACATACGGCTAAAAACTGACTAGACTGAATATATACCCCCAAATAATTATGGTCTTTGCTCTTTCAAATGCTTAATCAGTATAAAAAGGTTTGTTTTTTTTTTCTCTAATGTATATGGACACCTCTTTAATTTTTTGAAATTTTATTTTTGAAATTTTGAATAGAACCATTTCCAAGGTCCAAAATATTATTGAAATGATGTCAGTTAATAAATCAACTTTTTAAAATTCTGTAATACGATTTCAGGGACTCCTCTCAATACTGTTAGGATCCCACATCTCTCTCTTGGCTCCCACTGAGAGATGTGGGAAAATATGAGATGCATTTATGTATTGAGATGATACACTCAAAGCATCAAATTTTCTAGTAGAAAAATACATAAACAGTGTTCTAACCACACCACCAAACTTTTTTTTTTTTTAAGATTTTTATTTATTTATTTGACAGAGATCGCAGGTAGGCAGAGAGACAGGCAGGGGGTGGGGTGGGCCGGAGCAGAGACCCCAATGCGGGGCTCAATGCCAGGACCCTAGGTTCATGACCAGAGCCGAAGGCAGAGGCTTAACCCACTGAGCCACCCAGGTGCCCAAACCTACGCTTTGTATAAAGCAAGACAAAAAACAAAAAGACTAAAGATTTCCCTTCCCAAATCATTAGGCATTTCACAAAACAGCAGGTTTTAAGACATCTTCGTCAATGCAGCATCCTTGTATGAATGTCAAAGAGAGATGAAATGTAATTGAAAAGAGCGAACTGGTTTGGTGCCCCCTCTCTCATTTAGTGTTCTGGAACCTCCTTATGAATTACACTTGAGAAATGAATCCCTTCATCAACTCATTCTTTATTTAGCGGGTGAGGACTGAAGAACAATGAAGAGCTTCTCTTCTTATAGACTATAACCTCTAGGACTCACCCTGATACCTTTAAAATACACAACTGAAGGATCACACCCAGTAAAAATTCTTTTCTAGTCTCCAGCATCACAGTAAACTCATTAAAGAAAGGCCTGGAATTCTAATACTTTCCACTGACCCGAGGCTCCAGGGCAACTGAAGTCCTTCCTTCCAGGGCACGTGGAAGGAAGCTAAACAATGGGAAGCCCCAGATCCCCACTTCGCGGTGGGAGATCTGGTACACGACTCTGCTCCTGCACAGGGCAGATCTCCGCACTTCTTGCTCAAAAGGAACTTCGTACAGGCATGTTAAGGCATGACTTACTCGGAAGAACAAGCGTCCTCTAAGAATATAAGCAAGGGACTATGCCGCCATCATTGTTATCATCATCATCAAGAGAAAATACAGCTCAGACATTGTGGCAGGGTTGAAGTTTATGCCTAATACACAACTGTAGACAAAAATGTTACTTCAGGGGCACCTGGCTGGCTCTGCAGTGGAGCACGTAACTCCTGGTCTCACGGTCATGAGTTCAAGCCCCAAGCTGGGCAAAGAGTGAGCCTGCGTGCATAAATTTATTAATTAAGATTTTAAGAAGATTTTATTTATTTATTTGATACAGAGAGAGAGAGGACACAGCAGGGGGAGCGACAGGCAGAGGGAGAGGGAGAAGCAGGCTTCCCGCTGAGCAGGCAGCTGGACTCCGGTTCTATCCCAGCACCCCAGGACCATGACCTGAACGGAAGGCAGACGCTTAACTGAATGAAACACCCAGGCGCCCAATAAATAAATATTTAAAGAATGCTACTTCATTTCTCCACAGTTGAATTCAATTTGATCATGACCATTGCATTTCTCATTATGGCAAAAAAACACAATCTTGCCACTTGATGATAACTTAATCTCTTCAGATTTAAAATTTTTAGTTGTCTCACTCAGGGCATTCGCTAAACCTATCTCAAGCTTCTTCCCTGGGGCTATCTACCTTTCCCCGCCCCCGCCTGGTTTAGAGGACAGACCACCAGGGGATGGGTGAGGACCCAGTCCAGACACTGCCCTCCACACCCTCACCAGCCTCCCTGGGATGTTTCTTCCTTTCGTTGTTGGGTGTTGGGCCTCCTTCTGCTGCTCTGCTGATGTGACTGGTAGATGGAGCCCAACCAGTCTCCAGGAGTGAGATTGCACGGTTCCTTCTGTGCAGCCTTCATTCTGCCTCCAAGCCGCTCGCACCCAGCTCCCTCTGCACCTCCACATGTGCCCCCGAGGGCCTGCAGTCCCTTGGGATCTCTCCTATGCCACATGCACGCACGCCTTGGGCAACTGGGAGGCGACAGCACTTCGGGGCTGGTTTCTGCCTAAACATGTCCCACTGCAGGGCACCCCACAGGTGGTTTCCTTCCAGGGTGCCAGGCAAGGAGGCAGAGTCTCCTCCACCATCCCGAAGGAGGGGATCTTGGCGACCCATTCACTTCTCTCTAGTCTCCTCTAATCTCTCCCGGCTCCCTGCTCCAGGTACTTCCTCCTTCCTGCAGCCCCTTTCCTGCATGGCTTACTGTACAATACATGCCAGGCCTTCTGAGATCTGCCTCCTCGGAATCCACAATCATTTTTCTAACAAAGCCTGTCTCTTTTGAGTGAAGGCCTGGGCTAGCTCTGGTCTCTGAAACATGCTTCAAGGGCCTGTTTTGAAAGTCAAAAGCTGAACAATGTCTTCTTTGTCCTAGACCATATTCTGTCCTCCCCCTGAAGTAAAGGAATCCTTAGCCTCAATGGGGGAGAATCCCAGGGCAACAAGAATTAGAAGGGAAAGTAAACTGAATACTAGTCTAAGATACTATCACCACCAAAGCAGCTCATTATAATATGCAAGGTTTCAGAGACCCCAGGACACACATCCAGGATTTTTAAATTTTTTTTTTTTACGTAAATTCTATACCCAGTATGGGGCTGGAACTCACAACCCCAAGATCAAGAGTTGTACCCTCTCTTTGCTGAATGGGCCAGCCAAGCACCCTATCATTCAGGATTTTTTTTTTAAAAAGTGCAACATACTGACATGTCATTCTTCTAGAAGACATAGTTTATAGTCAACCCTGGAACAACATGGGTTTGAACTGTATACGTCCACTTATACATTGATTTTTTTAAATAAATACTGTACAGTATTGCAAATGTATTTTCTCTTATGGTTAATTTTCTTAATATTTCCTCTAGCTTACTTTATTGTAAGAGTAGGATATGTATTATACATATAACATACTAACTATGTTAACTGCGAAGATCAGTGAGGCTTTCACTCAACAGATAGCTACTAATAGTTACATTTTGGGTAAGTTAAAAGTTATACATGGATTTTTCGACTGCCCAAGGGGTCAACACCCCTAACCTTTGTGTTGTTCAAGGGTCAACCACGTACATATTTGAACCCAGGGCAAAAGAGGTCTATGGCTTTTGGTTTCTTGAAGTATTTATAACTAACGTTCTTAATCACTATCCCAGAGATGAGTGGAGATCCATTCAACAGGAAGCCACCCTTGTTCAGCGTCATTTTAGAACTCTTCACTCCCCTCGATTTCCTTTTCCTAAGACCTTCCTGCCTTTGGTTTCCCCTTCTCCATATGTGCTGTGTTCACTCCTCACATCCTCAAAACCTCAGCTCCTTCCCTACTGTATCCACCATCCCAATTCCCAATTGCTCCCTACCCAGCCTGAATCCAACTTGCAGCTGATTCAATGAATATTTTCTTTAGTCTCTTAGACACCCTCCTCACTTGACTGTTGAAATTAATTCTCAACTCTAGGTCACCACAAGGTCAGATTTTCCATTCCAAAGTAACAAGTACTACCAAGCAAAAATCACAAAACTGGCCTAAAGGAAACCATTAAAAAGACCTACAAATTCCAAAGGGGCCTCACTATTTCTCTGTAATACTTTTTTTTTTTTTTTTTAAGATTCTATTTTTAAGGAACCTCTAAACCTAGCATGGGCTCGAATTCACAACCCCAAGACCAAAAGTCACATGCTCCACCAACCAAGCCAGCCAGGCACCCTCTCTGTAATACTTTTTATCCACTTGTTAACATGTTACCCTACATTTTCATGGCTGTTTGGACTTTTTCTAGATTCTTTAAGCCCCACTTTCATATCCAAACCTTCCAACCCTGTATGATGGCTCAGTCTCCAATTTTATTGAAAAGCTTCAGGACACTCCATGTGTCAGTATCTTCATCCTTGCAGTAATAGTTAGAAATCACACATGTAAAATACTGTGCCTTCCCCTCAGTAGGCATTCAAACTTACAAAGAACTTTCCATGTGTTCTTTCTCGTTCCAAGTTATTGCTAATTTGAGAGCAATAGTGGGTTGAAAAGTGGCCCCCTTCCCACTATAAAACATGCCCATCTGGGATTTGTGAATGTGAGTGACCTCATAGGGAAAAAAGGTCTCTGAAGATATAATTAAGGATCTTAAGATGAGATCATCTTGGATTAGGTTGGCCCCTAAATCCAGTGAAAAGTGTCCTTATAAGAGAAGGGCATGCAAAGACACTCAGAGGAGTATTGGAGGCAGAAATTATAGTGATGGTCTAAAAGCCAAGGGACACCAAGG
Source organism: Mustela lutreola (assembly GCF_030435805.1). Lineage (NCBI taxonomy): Eukaryota > Metazoa > Chordata > Mammalia > Carnivora > Mustelidae > Mustela > Mustela lutreola. The sequence goes on along the minus strand of NC_081295.1, from coordinate 20,560,306 downwards.
ACTGCCTGCAGCCACCAGAAGCTAGGAAAGAGGCATGGAACAGAATCTCCCTCAGAGCCTCCAGAAACAGCCAACTCTAGTGACACCTTAATTTCAAGACTTTTGGACTCCAGAACTGTAAGAGAAATTTTTCTGTTGTTTTAAGTCATCTAGTTTGGGGTGATTTGTTGCAGCCACAGAAGACGAATACAAAGGCTCCTTCTATGCCAGTACATCATGATCTCGCCCCTGCCAACTCTTTGCTGATCCATTATCCCCTCTCTCTCCAGTCTCACCAACTTCACTCTCATTAGTGGATCATGTAGGAGGTTCTGCAAGCCCAGCTGAGCGTCCTGGTGGGGAGCACAGAGCAGGGCTCTTCCCACGTGTCAGTTCTGAATCACAAGGCACAAGAGCATTACTGTGGGAGTGAAGGCCAGGATACTTCATTCCCTACAAACAGAACCTCGGTCACAGCTAGGGACAGGAGATAGGGAAGGCAGTGCAGTTTGCCTTGGGCACCCAAGATCAGGAACTCTTAACACCTTCCCAGGCTGGAGCATACTTAGGCCAAGGTACAATCAAAGAATGTTTGGGGCTGCAGTTTTCCAAGTGCCAATCCACCTTGTATCGCACTTAGGTATAAACTAAGCAGAACTTCCCTGGAACTACTGACACCCATAGACACATGTGGCTTTGTTCATTAGACTGTAGTCCTTTAGGTCCTTCCCAGCCACACATCACTGGCCTTCACTGAGCAATTCTTGGCCTCTTAGAGAACCACCTCCAACGCTTAGCAGTCTGAAATCAACAATCTGTTGGACGATGACTACAGGAGAGTGGGAATTATATGGGCAACCACACTTATATGAAAAGAAGCATGTGGTATGGCACACTATCTACCTATGCTTTGGACAGGATTTGGAAGTTGGCATCACCGCATTTTCACCCAAGGAGTAGAACATAAGGCAGAACCTGAAACACTGTGCAACCAAAATCCGGATTCTAAACATGACTCTGAGGATCTACCAATACAGAGGACCTAATGTACTACGTACAAGAAGAAAAATTCAAGATGCATTTCCTTCTGGAAGTACTGAAAACATTTGTAAGACCTCCCAGCTTGGAAGCTTAGAATCATAATCAGCTAGCTTTTAATAAATGCACAGTTCAGTGCAGTACTATATAGCACAAAGCAAATTAAAGAAGGTGGGCTTTCAGCCTTCTGGAAGCATGCTACTGAAAATGGACAACACTGACAATGCTGTGCACAAAAGTGACTGAATACGAGCAAACCGGATAAATACACGAAGTGGTGACATCACATGCATTTTGGAGAAAGTGCATTTTGACAAACATTGACAGTTGTGCTGTTGTGCATTTTGTTACAGAAATGACTTGAGTAATAACCCTAATGGAAAACATTTTTAAGGTTTATTTTTAGTCTTTCTTTTGAAGGATATGTAGAGGCTCTCGTTGGGATATGGTGTTAGTCATTACTTTGTAGGACATTTCAGTTCATGGAAATTTCCCCCCCCTACTTAGGAGATTTTCCAGATCGTGATACTACCAAGTGAATAAAATTAACACATGGAGAGGAAGGCACTCCCACAGCCACAGCTGGGTGTCACGTGGCTGAGGGACTCAGGTAAATGCTGCTTTGCGAGGTGCAGGAATGGATGGACATCGACCTTCACGGGTCCTCACAGGCTTCCAGGCACCACACTGGTGGCTATTCTGCACTCATCCCACTTCCACCATCCACTACTGTAGTCTCCCAGTTCCCTCCTTGTCCTGAAACATTCTGCATTTCCCCGAGTCTTGGATGTCATTGCACTGTTGGTAAATCTCTATGGTTTTGGTGAAAATCTTATTGATGAAAGCCTAATGGCAGAGGACAAAGGAGTAACTATTTCCCTGACTGCTCTAAATTTTAAGAAAATATTTGTGTGTGTGTGTGTGTGAGTGAGAGAGTGCAAGAGAGTGAGAGCGTGCGAGAGAGCGCAAGAGCACACAACAGAGAGAGAGAGTGTGTGTGTGAGAGGAGGGGTTGCTAGGGGAAGGGCAGAGGGAGAGAGAATCTCTCACAGATTCCCCTCTGAGTGCGGAGCCCAATGCAGGGCTTGATCCCACAACCCATTGTGACCTGAGCCAAAATCAAGAGTTGGACGCTTAACCAACTCAGCCTCCCAGGTGCACCCCACTTTCCTTGACCACTCTAAATTTTTAACAAAAAGTCAAGATTATGAGGAAAAGCTCTTTAAACATATATCATTCTCAAAATATGACAGTGGTTCCTGAAACAGTCTGGGACAATCATTGACCTTAAACCATGTAGATTGGTAGAGAGTGAATCCAGTGCCAACAGAAATTACAGAAGTTCAGCATCCAAGGAGATGCTAGCCTAGCCTTACATATGGTCGGGAAACCACCCACAAATTCCAGTGCCCTGATCCAGGGCTTGTCTGAATAAACATCCACGGAGTATCCGCGCTATGAATGACATCGTGCTACATGGTACAGGGGACAAAAAGGGGAGATGGGCAGTAAAGAACACTTTTGCACACGTGGGGCCAACAGTTTATTGAGAAAACAGGACACAAGCACATAAATTTCTTGGAGACTAGATTCTAGCCTAAACTAAATTATTGGATGGATGACCTTGCATAACTCACAAAATTTCTCTGCACCTTGGAATCCTCATATGAGAATTTAACAGCATTAAGGCATCATTTATTAGAAGACAACTGCTCACAAATGTTCAATGCAAGAGGATGAGGAGATTAGAGACTCTTCCCAGAGCTGGAATTCCAGTTGGGCCTTGAAAATTGGGTAGAATTCTGAGGGGGAAAGAAGGATTAAGGGTTCCCAAAAAGAAAAACAAGGGCTGGGACACAAATTTCGTATTAATGAGACAGGAGACTGACATCTGGCTAATCAAGTCTTAGTGTAGTGGTGAATGAAGTGAGCCACGTATGACCAAGATGTGGAGATGGTGGAAGGCACTGAGGGCCAGTCTAAGGAATGCAGCCTTTCTCCTATTCACTGGGTTGTTAGTAAAGGAAAGAGGCAAGAGAACCAGTGTCTACACCAACCAGCACATCCATTTCACATGGATCGACATCTCCTCACTCAATTTAGAAGGTATAGGAGTGAAGCAACTGTAGTCGTGATTTGTAAACCATGGGAAAGCCGGAAGGACATAACAAATTAAGGGAATATAGATTGGGCAAAGGTAGATATATCTAGATATATAGATATATCTAGCTATATATAGAAATATATTTTTTTAAGATTTTATTTATTTATTTGACAGAGAGAGATCACAAGTAGGCAGAGAGACAGGCAGAGAGAGAGGAGAAAGCAGGCTCCCCGCTGAGCAGAGAGCCTGATGCGGGGCTCCATCCCAGGACCCTGAGATCATGACCTGAGCTGAAGGCAGAGGCTTTAACCCAATGGGCCACCCAGGCGCCCCTGGGCAAAGGTATATATAAAGGACAGCCACATGATTGACATTTTCAAGTAAGACATGATGACAGAAGATAGAGAACCACAGAATGTTAGTGTTCACTGATAACTCAGCTGTTATATCTGAAAACAATGAGGTGCTCTGTTTCTATTTATAGGTTAGACAATTAACTCCACAATGAAAGGTGAAAGCCTCCAAACTCTGAGAGCAAATAAGAGAAAGCTTTAAGAGAAATCAGCACTTTTCAAGTATCTTTGTGTGCATGTGCCTAGTTACAGGCAACTTATCACAGTTCTGGAATAAAATGAAAATTGAAATGAAAACCAAATTTTACAAATGACAATATTTGAAACCATTATTGCTTTTAATAGATATGACAATGTGTGGAAATGAAGAAACTTGTCAGTGTTTATTTGCCTTTTCAGTAGAATTTAAATTGGAGTTGGGGGAAGATCTCATAGAAATACAGATTCAGTAAGTTTTTCTGGGGATTAAAAGAAGAAAGGATTGGGAAAAGTGCCCTGGGCTTTGTTGTGGGAAAGGCGATCTGGCTCATTTTTAATTTTCCATTAAAGCCCTACTTTTTGGTATAAAGCAGATGGAATCCTTATACAACTCCATGAAAAGCCTACTATTTTTGGGAACCTCAAAGATGGAAGCTCTGAAAAAAAATGAAAGTGTTTAAATTCATCAGATAAAATCCCACCAGCACATTCAAAAGGAGCAGGTACTTAGAAATCTTAAAAATACAAAGCAAGTGGTCTTCCTGTGATTGATTTCTGATCCCCAGCCTCCCCTGGGCGGTGGCTTGCTCTGGCTGATTGATGATTTTCTACCACTTCACGGCCTGCTCTCATCAATGTGGCCGAGACTCACTATGCTTGCTTCACTCCTTGTTTTTCAGAAGCTAGCTACCTTCCTGATGGTTCATTCCCCCCCTGCCATTCTCCTATCCAGAAGAGATTTCAGCGTTCAACCCCACCTGCCCCAGACCACTGAGTCAGAAGAGGGCTTGGGAATATACACTCTAGAAGATCCTCAGAGATATTCGCGTAATCATGGCCCTAAACTCTCTCCTTATGATTATTATGAGCTAAGACCTAGATCAGATTTTCTGTAGTTGTTCCGCCAGGGTGGATGGAAGAACAAGAGGGCTGATGTGTACTGGGCTCGGAGGTAATATTATACGCTGTCTCCATCCTTATAGTTTACAATCTCATTTGAGAGATAGAACAAACTTAGTGTTAGGAGCCCAGATTCTGGAGTCGGACTGACCGCCTGGGTTCAGCTTCCAGCTCTGCTGGGGACTAGCCATGTGAGCCTGACTAAATTACCTCCTATGCATCAGCTTCCCCCTCTGTTAAATGGGAATAATAATGATAGCACATCATGGAATAATGCTGGGTGTGGTGCTGGCCAATCAACCAAGAGTTGGATATAGTCCCTGACATCCAAAGAGCTCACAAGTCAGTGAAAAAGACCAGTATCCACCCATTCTCTCACCCAGTGTTTTGCTTTCTAAGTCAGACTGTGATGAGGAGGAAACCAAGCGCCATGCGGGCCCAGAGACAGGACCAAAGACAGGGCTTCCAGAAGGTAGTCTTGAATGGAGCAATGAAGGAGTGAGGTTTCCACTAGTGGGTAAATGTGTCTTTACAACCTCCAACACTTAACACCGAAGCAACTGCAAGGCAAAGGCAAAGACCTTAGAAAGCAGGCAGGGAACAAGGAACCACAGTTCTGGAGCAAAAGCAGGCATGAGCTTAGGAGCCAGACAGGCCTGGCTTCTCTAGTAATTAGCTGTGTGACAACACACAATTTACTTTACCTTTCTGAGCCTCAGTCTTCCCATTTGATCAATGGGGATAATAACACCTGCCTCACAGAGTTGTTACAATTAAGTAAATTACTGTATGCAAAGAACTTAACAAGGCCTCCGGGGTGCAATAAAAGTGGTAGGTATTATTATTTTTATGGTATATTTGAGGAGGGGTGAGTAGCTGTAGTGTGCTACATGCTTTTTTGCATTATCACAAGGCCAGAAATAAGTAGCCCTCAGAAAAAGCCTTATGAGTTAAAATAAGAAATGAGCTAAGACCTTCCCATACTGTATATTTTTCTCCCCTAAATTCATAGTTAATAGATGTTCAATCCATATTTGCCCAAACCAACAGGGTGCTGCTTGAGATCACAGGTCTACAAGGGCAGAAATACGTGATGATCTCCACTTCCTAAAAACACCCAGGAAGGACCCAGGTCAGCTTCACATCGGAAGTGTGGCCTCCCACAGGTCATCCTAGAAGTGCTGAGATGAATGGGGAAATGCTCGCATCCAAACATTACGACAACTCAGAGCCTTACGAATGTTGTTAAAGTTTCATGAGTCAGTAAGCATTATCTTTTCTTCCCACGTTTTTATTAGACCATAAATCCAGTTCAATTTATATCCTTCTAGGATTACTGTGTTCTAATCAAGTCCAGAGTGCCACTTACGCCCAGGCTGTCTGTCCTGCATGTCACCCAAGTCCATTCGGGTAATACTCTTTGGGCTACTCATGTGTTTTAGCAGCTAAAAATTAGATTTGCTCAACTAGAAACACTGGGGGGAAAAAAGAAAAGTCATGTTTCTGAATAATCCAACTCACCCTTTTCTCAGAGGAACCAAGTGTCTGAGAGTCATAACTCAGGCTTTCTCCCTCTGCTCTGCAGTCTCTACCTTCAGGAAGTATAAGGACATTTGAAGTCAAACTCAAGGGATTTACATTGTAAATAGGTTAAAATTCTGGTTATCTGACTAAAACCAAGAAACCCTTTCACAGGGCTCATTTCAAAGTGCTTTTATGTTTTTCTATCCTCGAGAATAAAAACGGCTCTGCATTTCTTAAGAAAACTTGCTAAATATCCTGTTTTCAGTCATACTATATAAACTTTCGCATCTTTCCAGTAATTCTTAACCTGGACCTGACAATACCCAAATCGCTTTCTAAAATATTCAAAATTTCCTTTTATGAAGACAATATATCTTTCCCTTCCCTAAGGGATATATATGTTGTATGTATACATGTTACATGTGTGTATACATGTTACACAAACGCATGCGAACACACACGAAACAGCTGCAGCAAACTCACAGATTTTCCTATGTGTGGGGCCTATTCTGAGTGCTCTACATTTATTACCTCACTGATTCCTCACAGCAAAGCTCTGAGGTAGGAAATATCACCTCCAGTTTAAAGGTGAAAAAAGGAGGCACAGAGAGTTTAGGTAACTTGGCCCAGGTCACACTGCCGGAGGGGGAACCAGGACAACACCGGAGTCCATGCTCTTGACCCATCCCTCACCTGGGCCGAGAGGCTTGCCACTGGCTTTACATGGTGATTCCGCCACCTTGGACAAGTTACCTGGCCTCTCTCGGCCTCATTTTTCGTCGTAAGTAAAACAGACATGTTGGAGTACATGATCTCCAGTCCCTTATGGCTCTATGTTCTGCGGTTCTGATACAGGTTTCTACCTTGGTCTGGGAGCGGCAAAGTTTTAGACGTCCATTCCTTAATCCCTTGATGCTGCTCTGGCCAGATTCTGAGACCTTTGGTGCTAAATCAAACTACACTTTCCATTCTTAACGTTGCTTAATCTCTGGGGCATAACCCATCCCTCCTGGGGATCAGGAACACCTCTCTTCCTTGGGCCTGCTCAACACTCTGGCTGTACCTGTCCCATTCAGGGCCTGGCTCCTCTTCCTCCTTCATTCCTGGGCTCTCCCTCAGCCCCGCCTACAAACGTCCCGAGTGATACTGTCCACATCCATTGTTACAAGTAGTCTCTGATTTGCTACTAATAAGCTTATATTTAAGTCCCAATCTTCACTCCAGACCCATCTATTCAACTGCCTTCAACACACATCGACCTGAAAGCCCAAACTCCCTGATAAAATCATCATTGTATCCCCTGCCCTCTCCTGTCTTACTGTATTCCTTCCTGCATGTGTCTCTCCACCTAATTTCTCAGGAACCCTCTTTTGCATCCCCCCCATATGCTGTCTCACCCCCTCTTATTCTTTTTTGTTCCATTCCTTCCATGTGGACCTTCATCTATTGCTCATCTGAGTTTCCATAACTACCTTCCCTGCATCGGTCCTGACTGCCTCTGGGCAGCAGCCTACACAGTGGCCAGATGCTCTCTTATAAAATACAAATTATATCAGAGCATCATTTCCACACTTGAACAACACAGGGGTTAGGGGTGCTGATCCCCATGTAGTCTAAAATCCATGTATCATTTTTGACTCTCCCGAATCTGACTACTAACAGCCTGCTGTTGAGGGTGCTGATATCATAAAGATTTAAATAATACATATTTTGTATGTCATATCATATACTACATTCTTACAGTAAAGCAAGCTGGAGAAAAAAGGTTAAGAAAATCATTAGGAAAATACATTTCCAATACCGTACTGTATTTATCAAAGAAATGCAGGTCAGTGGACTACACAACTCAAACCCATGTTGTTCAAAGGTCAACTGTAGGTACAAGAACATTCTCAATTCCTCCTCTAACCCCATCTTCTTCTTCTGTCCATCTCTCCACAACCCCCACCTACTCTGAACTACTTGCAATTTTCCAGAAGGTCTGTGCATTTGCCTTCTGGGCTGCTCCTTCTGGGGCAATGGCCTTCTGACAACACTCTGTTAGCTGACTCCTACTCTTCATCTCAAAGATACCTCCTCCAATCTTTCCTGCCTGGCTACCCTACTTTCCCACCTCTTTGCAGAGATTCTGCTCCCTTCTGTATGTTCTCTTGCTCTTGTGAGGACCCTAGAATCACAGTGGTCAGAGACTTCCTTTATCCAGGTAAGTTCCTTCAGGTAGGATCACATCTCTGCACCTGAAACATCTAGAGCAAGGTCTGGCATGATGGATACAATGAATGAATGCTGTTGGAAGAGTAAATACATGGGACAATTCACAAACACAGACCTGTCTGCGGCCCACAGAAGGATCCAGCCTAAAATAGAAATCATACAGAGTAGAAGTACTTCCACTATCAACCTGCCTTGCTTTCCCATTTTTAACTTTATTTAATATGAAGTTGCTTCACAACAACTACAAGTATCAATTTCCAAAGCATTTAGTCACCCCCCCTTTATGAAGTACTTTAATTAATATCACTATATCCATATATAGTATTTGTCTAATGGCTAAGAGCAAGGGCTCTGAAACCAAACTAATGGGCCCAAATTGTGACTCTACCACCTGGTAACTATATGATCTTAATTAGTTACTTAACTTCCCCGCTTCAACTCCCCATCTGTAAAATGGGGATAACCAACCCCACTTCATATCGTCTTTGTCAAGACTAGAACTTCAACACTGTTTGGCACATAGTAAACACTCAATAAAAGTTAGCTATTATTGGGGCGCCTGGGTGGCTCAGTGGGTTAAGCCGCTGCCTTCGGCTCAGGTCATGATCTCAGGGTCCTGGGATCGAGTCCCACATCGGGCTCTCTGCTCGGCAGGGAGCCTGCTTCCTTCTCTCTCTCTCTGCCTGCCTCTCAGTGTACTTGTAATTTCTCTCTGTCAAATAAATAAATAAAATCTTTAAAAAAAAAAAAAAAAGTTAGCTATTATTCCAAAGAACAAATAATCCAATCAAGAAATGGGCAGAGGACATGAACAGACATTTCTGCAAAGAAGACATCCAGATGGCCAACAGACACATGAAAAAGTGCTCCATATCACTCGGCATCAGGGAAATACAAATCAAAACCACAATGCGATATCACCTCACAACCAGTCAGAATGGCTAAAATAAACAAGTCAGGAAATGACAGATGCTGGCGAGGATGCGGAGAAAGGGGAACCCTCCTACACTGTTGGTGGGAATGCAAGCTGGTGCAGCCACTCTGGAAAACAGCATGGAGGTTCCTCAAAATGTTGAAAATAGAACTGCCCTATGACCCAGCAATTGCACTATTGGGTATTTACCCTAAAGATAAAAACGTAGTGATCCAAAGGGGCACGTGCACCCGAATGTTTATAGCAGCAATGTCCACAATAGCCAAACTATGGAAAGAACCTAGATGTCCATCAACAGATGAATGGATCAAGAAGATGTGGTATATATACACAATGGAATACTATGCAGCCATCAAAAGAAATGAAATCTTGCCATTTGCGACAACATGGATGGAACTAGAGCGTATCATGCTTAGCGAAATAAGTCAAGCAGAGAAAGACAACTATCATATGATCTCCCTGATATGAGGAATTGGTGATGCAACATGGGGGCTTAAGGGGGTAGGAGAAGAATAAATGAAACAAGATGGGAATGGGAGGGAGACAAACCATAAGTGACTCTTAATCTCACAAAACAAACTGAGGGTTGCTGGGGGGAGGGGGTTTGGGAGAAGGGGGTGGGATTATGGACATTGGGGAGGGTATGTGCTTTGGTGAGTGCTGTGAAGTGTGTAAACCTGGTGATTCACAGACCTGTACCCCTGGGGATAAAAATATATGTTTATAAAAAATAAAAAATTTTTAAAAAAAGTTAGCTATTATTTATTTATTTTTATCTCCTCTAGCGGACTGTGAGCCCCTGAAGAGCAAGGACAGCAGAAGCATTCATTTTCATGACCTTATCTCCCAGTGCCTTGCACAGAATAACACACTTGGCTAATGTTTGCAGATCAGATGAATATAATGAACTGTTTATAGAAAAATATGTGGATTATTAAGTACGATGAATAGTAGAGAATGCATTGCTCCAACAGTTTGGAGGCCTGTGGAAAACAGAGACTATCCAGAACACCAGCAGTCTGCCCTGCTCCTGGAGGTCTGGAAGCTCACTTACTTTCCATGGAATATGCAGGGTAGGGTTCATGGCCCCCAAGTCAGGGCAGCTGTGTGGTGAAGGGGACCCAGGCAGGACGGGCCTGCCGGGGCTCCCTTCCCATTAGCATGGCCCCCCAAGGCAAGAAATTTCTCCTCTGCAGTTTTCTTACTCTCCCCTTTCAATTTAGACAAGGTAGAACTGTGATCTCTAAGGATCCTCCTAGCCACTTTGGGAGTCTTTAAATCAGCAAATAAAAAAACTGGGCCAAGAAAGATGCTCCTGGAGTAAAAGAACCATTTCAAAGTCAACGCTGGAGGTCTAAGATCACCGTATTAAAAGTAATCACTGAGTGGAAACTAGCTATTTGAACGGACAAAAAGCAAAAATTTTTTGAAACACGTTTAAAATATAAAGATCTGACCCCATGGAATCAAAAGAATAAAGCAATGATAGGTACAGGCTCCAGGTTTCCAGATATTTTAATTCTCATCAGCCTGCAAAGTCCTTGAGGGAAATAACTGCACCTTGTTGAGTGGCAACATATGACAAAGCTGCTGGCCCAAAATACATTTCTTCTTGATTTTATTTCTTAGTCAAGTGGCTATCCTGTATTTCCCAGGCTCCCCTGCAGTTAAATGTGACCACATAACTAGCCCTCATAGAAGCATAGAAGCCCATGCATCGAAGTGTTGGGTGTCATTTCCAGGCCAAAGCATTTAAAAAGTGGACTACTACATGAGGAATAAGAAGTATCTATTGCTTTTGAGCCATTACATTTTCACAGGCCTATTTGTTATAGCTGCTAACATTAGCTTAATGAATCCAGGTGCCTGGCACATACCAAAGACCTAAGTGAATACCAAAGACTTTAGTGAAACAGGATTAAGTAAGACCAGGTTCCTTCTCTCAATGTGCTAACTAATGATGGAAGCAGAAACATGCCAAACATAATGCCCACTGCTGAAGTCTGAAAACAAAATTGGAGGCGTGGTGATTTGTTTGGAGGGGAAGATGGAGAAAGCATCAAAGACTTTAGAGCTGAGCCCTAAAGCTTAAATAGAACCCAAGCAAATCAGATGGGATTGGAGAGTCCAGACCCAGCACAAAGCATAAAGTACAGAAAGCAGAGTGTGCATTTGTTCACATTCAACCTTATCATTAAGTCTCTTTAGCTTGGTCAACACAGTGTGAGCTTATTGTGCACGGACTTTCCTTCCTGGGTCTGGCATCAAACAAACAGCCCTTTGTTTTTACAGTATGCTCATTAACCTTATTGCTTTTTTTTTTTTTAAATATAAAAAGTTCTATGATGAATGTCCTTAGAAAGTGCAGAAGTAAAGGTTTAATGAATCATAACTCTTTTCTAATAAAATTCTTGAAGAACAAACTTGAGGCAGATCTATTACAACCGTCAAGGAGCCATGCTCTTAGGAATCAATGGATTTAAACTAAGTTTTCACATTATCAACTAAGCATGTAACAGTCTCTGGCTTACAAATGGAACATTAAGCCTCTAGATTTACATTAACATTTCCTCTTTAAGAGGAACACCAAACAGATGGTTCAAAGTTCTGTCAAAAGATTCTCTATATCCTTTGCTCATAGTTAAGTACCCCCAAACCCAAGATAGTTAACAAACCACTTCCTCCAAAAGTCTGTGAGTCCCTTCATCTGCAAGCACAGTACCCATGGGACCAGGACTCAGGAGAAAGAGCACAAAGGCTGGAAAGTATTGCCATCGCTTGGGTGGTGAGAGGAAGGATGTGGGGTTACCTGAAGCGGGGAAGGGACATGGTCTCTAGCGGTCTTCCAAATACCAATTTATGCTGGTTTTGATGGCCCCAGAAACTTGTTTAAATATAAGGGTAAAACACCACCACTGGGCAGACAAAATTCCATTTCAAGACTTCAGCACTTCTTAGACTTCAGAGAAGGAGTCTGGCTGCCTCACTCTTATCAAACACGAATTTCATCATCTGATTCAGAAACAAAATTCTTCTGCCCCCCAAGGCCAATTCATCCTTCCCCAGCTCTTTAGTACCTATCCCCAAAAGAGAGGAGGTTAAAACAAGGCAGAGGAGGGCTACCTTGATAGGAAAGCAACTCTTAAGACTGCTGGACTCATTTCCCCCCTTAAATCTAAGAAATACTGCAGCTGCCAGTCAACACTACTGGGTCCATGAATACAGGAAAATGATAGCACCTGCCACCCTGCAGCATCTGAGGCCTTTTATTTTTTTTGGTAAATGTGGCAGGAAAGACTCTCAGAGAGAAAATCAACTGCTTTATCTGAGAGAAAGGGAAGCCCCAGTGCAGAGAAATAAGAATCATCGTGCCCATCCTTGGGTACTTTGTGCGTCTCCTCTCTGTGCACTGAAAGGGCTCTTTGTGTCACACACACACACACCCGGCGAGTCTCTGTGATTTATTAAGGGGAGGAGGGGCAAGAAGGGTGATTTTATTATCCCTCTTCTCTCTGAGTCCCAGCAAATCTCCGTCTGGGCCCAGCCTCGGTGGCCTCTTTCTGGCCCAGTCCCCTCTGCCTGTGGCCACTGAGATAAGACAGGGGAGGCGACCAAACAAAAACCAGCCATCGATCTGGGGAAGTAGAGAGGAAATCCAGCGAGCAGGGAAGGGAGGAGAAAGGAGCTGGAGGGAGCAGAAGGGGTGGGGAGGCAGAGGAAGAAGAGCGAAGGCAACAGCACGAGGGACAGGGGAAGGTTGGGTGGGTGGCGGCACAGGAAGAGTGAAGGGGAGGATGGGGGAAGTGCTAGGGAGGTGCCAGAAATAGGCAGGAGGATGCGCTGAGGAAAGCGACGACCGCAGGAGGCCAAGAGGTGGAGGAGTGGGGCAGGGGTGGGGTGGGGTGGGATGGGGTGGGGAGGGAAGCAGCACGGGGCATCAATTATTAAGTGATTACATCATCCCTGACATTAAAACAACACACACAGACCGAGTCCCCGCGGGGGGCCCCCGAAAGGAGGGCGAGGGTGGAGTCTGGGCCAGCCTCGCCCCCCAGCCAATTCCCATTCTCACCCCGCGCCCGCTCGCAGGCGAGGAAACGGGCCCCCATCCCTGAGCCACCTCAGGGCCGCACCCCGCAGAGGTGTCCTCCGGCGCGGCCGCGGGAAGACTCCGAGCGGGGGCAACTCCCCGGCAGCCCCGCGGGGCGCCCAGGAGGCGGCGGCGGCCGGGAGACTGCAGCGCGGGGCCCCGCGGCGGGGGCGGCGCAGCGCGGGGGCGCGGGTGGCCGGCGTCTCCGCAGCATCCCCGCCGCCCTCCCGCGACGCATCCTCCGCCGCTTACCTGCGCGGCTCTCAGGCTCCGGAGCCCATTCACATGGTCTTTTCCCCGCCCTCCACCGGCGCGACCGAGGCGACTCCGCTGGCTCCTCGGTGGGCCCCGGGAGCCGGTGGGCCTTCCGAGAGCGCCGAGGGGGCGGCGCCGGGTATCCCCGGCCCGGCGGCCCGATCCTTCTGTGGCACGATCGGCGGCCGCCGGGCGGTGCGGCGCGGGCGGCGGCTTTGTGTGCGCCCGGAGAGCTCTCGGTGCGCTGGCTGAAGCGCCGCGCGCCCGGACGGAAGAGGACGCGCGGCTCAGAGGGCAGCCTGCCACTGCTTTCGCGGCCGGCCAGCGGGCGGGTCTCGGCGGCCTTTGGTCACGACGACCCCTCCTCCTCTCCCGCGGCAGCCCCCTCCCCGCCGGCTCCGCTCCTGACAGATGGCGCAACTGCAACAACGCGCCGCCGCCGCCGCGGCTGCTCGCAGCTACTCACGCTGATGCTCCGGCCCCTCCAGCCCCAGCCCTGAGTGAGGACGGGGCGGGCCGCACGCTGAGAGAGGCAGTCCCTGCTGCCCTATCAACGCACTCGTCGGGAGCTGCGTCGGGCTACCATTGGTGTCTGGCTCGGGGGCGGGGCTGAAAGGGGTGGGGCCACCGAGTGGGTTGAGCGTTACTGTGGCAGCGGGCATCCTGGCGTGCGTGCGGTGTGGGTTGTGAGGGGGATGCGAGGTTGGAGGAGTTGTGTATGTGCTTTTAAGGGTTGTGTGGACTTGCGAGGTAGTGGGTTTGGGCGGGGGAAGAAGGGGAGAGTGTGAGCTGCAGTTTCTGCTTTGCGGAAGGTTGCAGCTGCCACTGCAGAAAGGCATCTGTCATCCCCCCCCGCCCCGCCCCCCAAACCATGGGAACCTGGCTTGGGAAAGGGCTATCTTGGTTTTCTGGTGTCTTTTCATTTGAAGGTGGGAGGATAAATTGGGAAAGTGTTAGTGGTGAAAACGTTTTTGCTGATCAAAATGAAGAGTGCGGAGCAAGGTAGAACTCCATCACAGAAACTTGGAAAAACCAGGAGAACCGTGGAAACCCACAACTAATATTAATAATAATAAAGGGAACGAGGAAATTAAGATTCATCTGTTAGTCTCCTATTTTCGTATTTGTCTTCAAGCATATTTATCTTCAAGCAAAAGTCTGCAGGAAGTATTACTGAAATAGGGGGAGGGGTGGAGAGGGCAGGTGACCACTTAGGAATCTGAAATCACAGTAGAAATTTGTTGGTATAAATTTTCCCTAAATCATGTTTAATTGTAGCTATTGGTTGTCTTTGGTTTCTCGTGACATTTAGCCTTCTCATACTTTATTCCTTCACGGAATCTGAGCTTCTGCTCAGATTTTCCTTGTTGAAATAATAGCTAGTTTCATATACAGTCAGGAGTGCATCAGTCTTTATTTCCTATCCAGCTTTTCTATGGCAGGATGTAACTTCATAAAAAGAAACACTTTGGCTTCCTGATTTTCTTTATAGTTAATTCCTGTTTACTGAAAATTCTCCTTTAAGGCAAGCTCAGATTCATTCTTCTTAGTGATTTTGGCAAGAACCTTACCCTCCCCCCTCAGCAAATCTAATGTTCTGAGAAATAGAAGTGAATTAGCGTCTGCTTCTATGCTCAAAATCTATATTACCTTTCCGGCCCACTAATTTTTTTTTTTTTAACAGTAGTTTAAAACTATCAATCGCTTTTGCTGACTTCTTTTTGTACACAGTACTTTGAAATAATTTGCCTGGGGGACGTGGTTGGCTCAGTCAGAAGAGCTCGTGACTCTTGATTTGGGGATTGTGAGTTCAAGCCCAACATTGGATGTAGAGATCACTAAATAAATAAATAAATGAAAACCTTTTTTTTTTAGAAATTGGCAACATTTATTAAAGGATCCCCATTTTATGGATGAGGACAAGAGAACTTAATAACTAAACTCAAGGTGATCGTACAGGGTAGTTACCGTGGGGTGTTACTTCCTCCTTAAACAAAGTGATAAGTGAAACCATGTTTAAATTACATGTCTGATAATTCATTCCACAGCCCCAAGAAATGGAACCACAACAAGAACTAGAGGATTTCCATACAAGAGAAAACCAACTTCATCTAGCCAAGAATTGTTGATCTCAAGAGAAGGGACTCCTCTTCCTTAGTACTAGCCTGACATGGCTGTCCTCGATTTGAATTGGGATGGAGAGGCAACGGTCTAGAGCAATGGTTCTCAAACCTTAGCATTTTTCAGAATTACCAGAAGGGACTTGTTAAAATGCAGATTGGTGTTCCCCAATCCCACAGGGTCTGATTCAGTAGGTTTGAAATGGGACCCAAGAATCTGTACCTCTAACAGTTCCCTAGTGTTGTCAGTGCTGCTGGTCTGGGTACCACGTCTTGAGAACCGCTGGTCTAGAACCAGGCTGTCCAATGTGGCAACCACTAGCCACAAGTAGCTGTTAAGTACCTGAAATGTACTTGTGTATTTGAAATCTGTCTGGTGCAAATTAAGATATGCTGTAAAGAAAAGACATATTTGATTTCAAATATTTAGCATGAAAAAAAAAGAAATGTAAAGCATCAAATTAATTTTTATATGGATTACATGTTAAGAAGATAGTAGTCTGAATGTACTGTGTTCCCTAAAGTAGATCATTAAATTTTGCTTCACATATTTGTTTTTATTTTTAAATGTAGCTACTAGAGAATATTTTTTAAAGATTTATGTATTTATTTGAGAGAGAGAGAGAGCACATGCAGGGGGAAAGGCAGAGGGAGAAGGAGAGAAAGTCTCAAGCAGACTCCCTGCAGAGTGCAGAGTATGGGGTTGGGCACAGGCCCCAGGCCAGAGGCTCAAGGCATGGGGGCCCAAGCTGGGGCTCGATCCCAGAACCCTGAGCTCGTGACTGGAGTTGAAACCAAGAATCGGACACTTAACAGACTGAGCCACCTAGCTACCCACTACTAGAGAATTTTGAATAGTATATGCGGCTCACATGACATTTCTATCGGATAGCAGAGTTTCTGATTCCCTCTCCATAGCACACATTGTCAGCACCTTGATGAGGCAAACCACTTAGTCTTTGTGGATCTTTGTGTTCTCATACACAAAATAGGGGATTAGTAAAACTGATCTCATACTACTTTGTGAAGACTAAATGGGCATGGAAGCAGTGTATGCATACCTTCTTCCTTTTTTAAAGATAAACGGTCCTGTGCTCTCAGGAAAACCACTCTTAAGATAGGGACCTCCTTGGTATCCCACCGTGGATTCAGCTTATCTTATGTGAAACCTGGAGTAGGTGAGGTAAGACGACTCCCAGTTTAAGGTTTCTTCAAGAAGAGTCACTTTTTAGTATCTGACTCTAATAGCTTCTTGATCTAATTAGTGAACAAAAAGAACAGACAATGCAATTAAAATGACAGATTAACCTGCTTCATCCTGTTTTTGTAATTCTTTCCTTGCCTAACTTTTTATCTGTTGCCCTTCTTAAAAGTCATTTTAAATGGATTTGGCCTCCTCAGGAGGATTTGCTAATGGCCTGAACAAGTATATAGAGTACTATGAGGGATTTGGATACTATTCCCCATTTTGATCTACTGTGCAGGTGTCTGCAGACACCATGATTAAAGGTCCATGGCACTGTCCCCAGTCTACCTGTGAGAAGTCGTATTGCCTCTGCACCCCTGATTTCTTTAAATTTTCTTATGGATAGTATGTATTATATACAAATATATATATATGTATATAATATATATTGTATATAATTGTATATAATATATATTGTATATAATATATATATTTGTATATATATTATATACAAATTTGTATATAAATATATATATATACACACACACACTATATATATGTATTATATATTGTATTATATAAATTAGAATGTAGGCATTGTTCTAGAATTTTGCTTTGATATGGCCAGTATTACTTTTAATTTTTCCCATTTTATGTTTCTATTTCTTTACCTTAAAGTTTCCTATTTATTTTGTCTCACTTGAATTTCTTATCTCCTTGCTTTTAAAAGTAACATTTTCCTTATTTTTGATTTTGTTAGTTAAAATATTTTCTCCCCTAATGGTTACATTTAGGTTTAATGTTCTCTTAAATGTTATCTCAATAGCAACACATATGACAAGAGTAAGCATCCAGAATATAGAGTTCTTACAAATCAACAAGAAAATAAAGATGAACACTCTAGTTGAAAAACATCAAGCAAAAGAAATGCATCTCCAAATGGCTGGTACACATGTAAAGGGATTCAACTTCCCTTGCAACCAAAGCAATGCAAAGATAGTTTTTTCTCCCTGCACAGTTGGCCAAAGACATAAAGGATGTAGGGAAATGGATAAGCACACCCTAATGTTAATTGGCATAGCACTTCCAGAAGACAGTTTACTACCGTTTCTGAAAAGTATTTTGAAAAGTATATGCCTTTGACCCAGCAATTTTGCTTCTGTGAAAGAATGTAACAAGTTTGCAAAAATATATGTGTGATGTGAGTAATTGGAACATTGTTTATAATCGTGAACAACTGAGAAAAGTCCATTGGTAAGAGATTGGGTATATAAACTATGCTATGATAGAACACTCCAAAGTCAAGAAAATAATGGTGATGGCATTTTTTTTTTTTTTGTGGAGAGATTTTTAAAATAAATTAATATGTGTGTATATGGGTCTCTATATATGTATTTTTATGTAAACATATTCCATTGTTCTAAAATTATAAATGTAAATTTTCATAAGAAAGCATGCAAGTACATACATAGAAATTTTAAGAGTGATTTTCCCCAAGTTATCAAGTTATAGGTCATCATTATTTTCTTTATCTTTTTCTTAATTTTCTGAACTTTTTGTATTGGCACCCATTATTTCACAGAGGAAACAATAAAAGTTAAACTTTTTCCTGTCTCTTATACTTTAATTTTCCCTTTTGTCCATCTTTTATTTGCCCCGCTGATTTCTGCCCCTTTGAAGGAGTCTTGCCACAAGGGTGTATCCAGGAGAACCTCCCTGCCAGGGCCAAGAGGGTTAGAGACCTTCTGGTCCCACCTGCCCACATCCACCCTTCTAGCTCCTGGTGGACCTCCTTGGCACTTGTCAGAATGATTCTCAAAAAAACTTTACTGACTCTGAGAGCAGAAGGATGCTGGGAAACTAGCCCCAGAGCTAACCTCTCTGTACCTGGTACACCTGGTTTACCATGAACTTCTTGCTTCTGACATCTCATATCATCAAGTTCTTATAGAAAGAGCTACATACTTTAAAATCCATAATGTTCAGAATATAGCCAATAGATGGTCCTGGGAAAATCTCATGTGTAATGGGAAGGACCCTCCCTACTACACCCCGGCCTGAGTTTAGGAAAGGGGGTAGGAGTAGGTGGTATCAGACCCCCCTTTGGAAGAAGACCAGCCAAGCTGCTGACACTGGGATTCTAGTGGCACTTTATTCCAGCTCTCTCATGTTCAATTTTACCCAGTCTGAATAGTTGCTCCTCTTGGCAGGTCACAGCAGAGCCTTCTTGGTGTGTGGCTCCTCAGCTTCCTTCCCTTTTAAAAAGATGGAAACTGGGCTAAATAGGTAGGAGTTATCATGAATGAGGTTCTAGTGTCCAAGTCCACTGACCTCTGCTGTGTGCTCTTAAGGTCTCAGGGTTATTACTGGGCAAGCTGGGCCTGTTAGGGAGAAAGAATTTGCCTTACAGAGGAAGAGAGGCCATATCCCATCCAATCCACAGGGAGAGTGGGAAAGGTGGTGACGACTGAGGATGGTCTTCTTTGATTCTTTGCCTGACGCCCCAAAGGAGGCCTGGATCATTGTCTGGGTATGGGACTAAGTCAACCTTGAAGGTCCCAGTGGAAACACTTTTGATTTCACATATCTGTTTTCCAACAGCTCTTCTACAGGAGCCCTTGTAGGAGTCTAACTGGAGAGGCTCTCTTGTCATAGGATGGCCTGTCCCTTTCTTTCACATCCTAAATAGCTGTCCCTCCCACTCTGACCAGACTTGATAACTCACTTGTATTTATTTTCTGGCTACACTCCATGCAGTGATAGTGCCTGAAGTTCCTCCTGTGTGGCTGAGACTGTGGGGCAGATAACTGGATCTGAAGCCTCAGATTTCCCTGTTTGCAGGCATAGGTTGGTTAGGCCTGATCACTGGGTGAGCTGAACCTGATTTACCATCCCTGGGGAGACATTCAAGACCTACATAGTGAGGTTCAACAGGAACTCTGTGCGCGCGTGCGCACGTGTGTGTATGTGTGTGTGTGTGTGTGTGTGTGTGTGTTTGCTCGGGTAGAGCTCCTAGAGTGTGCTCTTGATGACTCAGATATTTTTCTGGTCATAGCCTGATACAGTCCTAAAGAAAAGAAGATAATGTCTCAACTTTCTTTCTTTCTTTTTTTTTTTTTTTTAAGGTTTTATGTACTTATTTGACAGACAAGTAGGCAGAGAGGCAGGCAGAGACAGAGAGAGGAGGAAGGAGGCTCCCTGCTGAGCAGAGAGCCCGATGTGGGGCTCGATCCCAGGACCCTGGGACCATGACCTGAGCCGAAGGCAGAGGCTTTGACCCACTGAGCCACCCAGGCGCCCCATGTCTCAACTTTCTAATTACTTTAGTGATCTACATCTGTATGAAATGTGGATTTTATAACATTTATCTCGCCACTTTGAAGAGTTCAAATAGTCTATGTGTCAGGTTGTCAAAGGAAAAGAATGAACAGACAGAAGTAAATTACTTTATCAGTCAAAGTTCTCAGTTACAAGCATTAAAAACTCTGTCTATTTTAAGCAGAAAAGGAGTTTATTAGAAGGATATTGGGTATCTCATAGAATCAGTGTGAGGACTTGAAAAGGAGGCTCAACAGATAAGCAGGAATCGGGAATTACCACCCAAGAGCACATCTGAGGGAGGTCTGTTGAGGCCGTCCCATGGCCACGGAGGTCTGTTGGGGCCGTCCCACGGCCACGGACTTCTACCACTCCTGGAGATGGATTCCACATTGTCTCTTCATTCTCCTCTCACTTGCTGAAGACTCAGATTCTCGGGTGACAGCATCCTGCAGGCGGGTCCTACTGCAGGTGTTGGGGCCGTTGGAGAGAAGAAGGCAGAGGAGGGGAGCAGGTATCTGGCTTTATTCAGCTGCTGTGGAAAATGGTAAGACCTTGCCCCTAGCCAACTCAGATGATAGGACTCTTTCCAAAATAGGAGGGGAAGTGGGATATTGGGCCATAATTTCAAAAATGACTATGTCCCTCCCCCTGTAATTGTTCACCCATATCTCTATAAACCTCAAATTTCCATAATTGAGTGCCATTGCTCCTTTTTTTTTTAGTTGTCTGGGTACAGTATACTTTATTAGACCCCTCCCCTTCTTCAGGGGGTCTGGGATGAAAAGAGTGGAGGTTGGGAGATTCTCAGTGTTTTGGGGGATAAGTTGGGGCAGGGATTCCCCAGCAGCTGAGGGCCTCTCTCTTCCTCTTGCTCTAGTTGGGGGTGGTGGTTTGGTTCAGGGGGCTCTTACTCCCTGGAGGCCATGTGGACCATAGGGTCCACCACTTGGTTGCTGTAGCCAAATTCATTGTCATACCAGGAAATGAGCTTGACAAAGTGGTCATTGAGAGCAATGCCAGCCCCAGCATCAAAGGTAGAGGAGTGGGTGTCACTATTGAAGTCGCAGGAGACAACCTGGTCCTCAGTGTACCCCAAGATGCCCTTAAGGGTGCCCTCTGATGCCTGCTTCACCACCTTCTTGATGTCATCATATTTGGCAGCTTTCTTCAGGCAGCAGGTCAGATTCACAACAGACTCGTTGGGGTTGGGGACACGGAAGGCCATGCCAGTGAGCTTCCCATTCAGCTCAGGGATGATCTTGCCTACAGCCTTGGCCGTACCAGTGGAAGCAGGGATGATGTTCTGGGCAGCCCCTCGGCTGTCACGCCACAGCTTCTCAGAAGGGCCGTCCACAGTCTTCTGGGTGGCAGTGATGGCATAGACAGTGGTCATGAGTCCCTCCACAATGCCGAAGTTTTCATGGATGACCTTGGCCAGAGGAGCCAAGCAGTTGGTGGCACAGGAAGCATTGCTGACAATCTTGAGGGAGTTGTCATACTTCTCATGGTTCACACCCATCACGAACACGGGGGCGTCAGCAGAAGGAGCAGTGATGATGACCCTCTTGGCCTCGCCCTTCAAGTGAGCCCCAGCCTTCTCCATTGTGGTGAAGACCCCAGTGGACTCCACAACATACTCAGAACCAGCATCGCCCCATGTGATGTTGGCGGGATCTCGCTCCTGGAAGATGGAGATGGACTTCCCATTGATGACAAGCTTCCTGTTCTCAGCCTTGACTGTGCCGTGGAATTTACCGTGGGTAGAATCATACTGGAACATGTAGACCATGTAGTTGAAATCAATGAAAGGGTCATTGATGATGACAATATTCACTTTACCAGAATTAAAAGCAGCCCTGGTGACCAGGCGCCCAATATGGCCAAATCCGTTCACTCCGACCTTCACCATTGTGTCTCGGGCACGCGGCTGGCACTACACCTGAAGATGCGGCTGTCTGTCGAACGGGGAAGAGCAGAGAGCGCCACTGCTCATTTAACAAAAATTTATTCCTTTCCAGTTATGGTTCTGTTTTCTGGCAAGAGGGGGACAGGTTGGGTCCCACACTGACATTTCTCTAGCAAGGTGTAGAGGGAGAGGGAGAAGCAGACTCCCTGCCAAGCAAGGAGCCCGATGTGGGACTCAATCCCAGGACGCCCTGGGATCATGACAGCTGCTTAACCAATTGAGCCACCCAGGCGTCCCCTCCAGGCTCTTTCTATCCTTTTTTTTTTTTTTTTTTTTTTTTTTTTTTTTTTTTTTTTTTTTAACCATCCTTGACATATTGGCTTTTCATCCTTTCCTGGTTGCAATATGGCTGTCACGGTCAAAAGCATCACAACATTCAAACACCAGAAACGGCAGAGGGGTGAGTGGATTGGGTTGGCCTGAAAACACCCAGACAGAAAGACCTTCTTACACACCTTCTGTTTTTACCCAGAGCAGGAACACGCAGCAGATTTCCCCTTATATACCACTGTAAAGAATGGGATCACAAGGTCATCTCTCCCCAGAACAGAGGCCAGAACTGTTTCTTATCAAAGCCTCTCTTCCTAATATCAGAACATGGTAGGGGATCTGTTGGGAAAGCAACTATAGAGTCTGGCCAAGTCTCTATCTCACGACAGCTGAGTCCCTACTCTTTTCCTCTTCCACGATGCCTCTCTGCTCTGATCCTAGTCTATCTGTCTATGTTCTGTTGCTCTGCCTATTTTCCACAGCATTTCTGACAGGGACCTTGCAGATAGGATTGCTGAGTCTCTATTTCAGACAAATCTATTCACTAATTAGTTATAAAAACAAAACAAAACAAAACTCTTTTGTCTGCTTTATCACCCCCAGAGTTCTAAACACCAAAAATCTAGTAAACCCTGAATGGCTGAAGAAGATTTTTGGTTTGCAGCCAAGCTATTAAGCTTTTAATATAACTTAAAGTTTATTAAAACTTATATATTGGTTACATACATTCATAAAATGCATCTCTCTTTGCAACCTTTAAAGAAAAAGCCAATAAATCCAGAGTGTATATCGAAAGCCCTTATATGCTGTCAGAACCCACACTGGAATAAAGAAAACATACTTCCGAATGCAACTTATTTCTCTTGAGACATCTTTAGGTAGATTTTTATTATAGTTCAATTTCTAGTGCTTTCTTTGCTATGAATGCATTCCTCACGAGTTCCTAAGACAGAGAACAATTACTAAGGATACAGCTGTGGTCCAGTCAAGTTACATGTTTCAATATTCCCCGGGAAAGCACAGTCAGAACTTGACAGGGGTGCCTGGCTGGCTCTCTCAGGAGAGCATGTAACTCTTGACTTCAGGGTTGTACTTCTAGCCCCATGTTGGTGGTAGAGTTTACTTAAAACAAAACAAAAGAAAAAAAAAAAAGACAGGCCAGGTGATATATTGATAGGAAATTACTGATTTTAAAAAAACAACATCGGAGGGGTGCCTGGGTGACTTGGTCGGTTGGTTGAGCTTCCAACTCATTTCTGCTCAAGTTATGATTTTGGGGTTGTGAGATGGAGCCCCGCATCAGGCTCTGTGCTGGGCGTGGAGCCTGCCTCAGAGGCTCTGTCTCTCTCTGCCCCCACCCCTTTTTCTCTCTCTTTTTCTCTAAAAACAAAATCACTGGAAAACTTTTACTTTGCACAGACTTTGGCTACCTGAAATGCTCAGAAAACATACGGTTATTTTAGAACTAAGATAATATAAGTTACTTTAGCAAATACTACATCATATTTATTCCAGCTAAGAGGGTAACAAGGTTGAATCTTACAGTTCTTGGTAGGACCTTGTTAACAAGAAGCCATACATGAATTTGATCATTAAATCATTTGGAATCTCTCTTCTTCTTATCTTCTATCTTACAATACCCAATATTGTAATTTTTTCCAGCAACACGGTCTTGGAGTTCTGCCTACATTTCTGGTAAATCTTTTAAGACTCAGGATTGCTCCAGGATTTATTCTTTTGAAATCTATTAAGAGGGTTTCCTCTCTGCTAACCCCATGGTGTGTGTTCTTTCTTTCTTTGTGTTCCCATAGCTATTTCCACTGTGTCTTTCAAATAGCACAATGCAATGATGAAGAGAGGGAAACTGGCTGAGAATTTTGAAGATTGGAAAATTGGGTCGATGCCAGAAAGTATGAGCCAGCCTGTTTTCCCCCTCTGCTCGTCTACTTGTTCAGGCCACTGAAGACTGGAAAGTCTGAGGCCAAAAAAGATATGAAGCTTATCTTGTGTCAGTAGAAGCAAGCAAATGCACAGGTTTGCACCTTTTAAGCAGTGTTGTAACTATTCCGTGCGAAGAAAGGGAGCTCTCAGGCAGATCCATGAAAAATGATATGTGTGGAAACAGCATTGCAATCTGAGAATTTAAAAAAAATTATTATTATTAGTTATTATTATTGTTGCTACTACTTCTGAAATTCTGGGTCTACGTCATCTACTTCCTAGTTCCTGGTATTTTTCAATCTCAGGTCTCTTGTCTTTGGAAAAGGAAAAGAGGATTGGGGCTTTCTCTTTAATTGGACACTCATTAAAGCCCAGGCAGCAGCAGGAGCCTTTTCCATTCCGAGGAGGAGGAGGGGCTCCAGCCAGGAAAAGGACAGAGCTAAGCCCTGAAGCCCCCCTGGAGGGAGTCAGAGATGGACCTCAGCAGGGGCTTAACTTTTCAAAGCTGCTCTTCCCTTTTGGAGGCGAAAGAGGAGGATCAGAGGGCTGAGGTTCCCTCCGAGCACTTCTAAAACCCACTTAGGACTCAGCACTACTGAAGCAAGACAGCGATGTACACGGTTGGTATGGCCATTTCAGTTAATGCAGTTGGAAAGGAAAACACAGGCCTACCCATTTGCAGATTTGCAAACAAAAGCCCAGGGCTGGCACTGTGACCACCCTGTAGAGCCCAGGTAATCATTACCACCATCATCTTCTTTGCAAATGAAAGGTAGTCACATTTTTGCTCACACATCCTCAGGGAGTTTCTGGCAGGATGCCCAGGAACTACTGCTAAAGGTTACCTCTGAGGAGGGGTCACAGGGCAATGACAGCTGGAGGGGCTCTTACCATCCATTTGCTTAATATCATCTGTTCTGTCGGAACTTTTTATAGTAGTTTTATTTTTAAATAAACCAACCAACCAAACAAGTGATTCAGCTTGTAAGCTATTGAGTAGACATGATGTTTTCAATGAGCCACTTCACTACTTAACACAAAGAGAGGCAGAAAGAAGAAATTGAAGAAATCTTTATTTTTCTAGAGTACCCCTCCCCCAACCCCAAGACTATAATACCAGGCCCGTCCATTCAGACAGAAAGATGGACAAGACGAGGATGGCCTCTTAGTGCTGGGAGAAATTGAGCTTTAATACGGTGCGGCAAATCTGGGCGCACCATGTTGGATTTCTCCTTCCTTTTACTGTTGACAGATTGGAGGTAGAGTCCTCCGACAGCGCAAGGGGGGCTTCAGGCCTTGCTTTTCAGAATGCCATTGTCTCACCAGGTTGCTGAAGCCTTCTTCCCGCAGGATTGCATGCATGGCTTCAGTGGGATTTCTTTTTCCT
Organism: Mustela lutreola; assembly: GCF_030435805.1. Classification (NCBI taxonomy): domain Eukaryota; kingdom Metazoa; phylum Chordata; class Mammalia; order Carnivora; family Mustelidae; genus Mustela; species Mustela lutreola. Next base: position 20,534,526 of record NC_081295.1, on the reverse strand, counting down.
GTTTCAGTTACAGCACGTAAATTGAAAACTTAAAAGCCCTTGGGTTAGAACGAATGAAGGCTGGGAATAGATGTATCTTCTTCCACTTGGAGCCCTGAATACAAATCATTGTTTAGGCATGAGGAGAGAGAGGGAAGCAGGGCTGGAGAGAGAAGAGATGGACTTAATGGGCATAATCTCATTTTATAATTAGAAATAGGAAACTTAGATCTATGGGTATTTCTCAGAGATCATACAGCAATACCACAAGACTGTCTTGAATTCTACAACTAAAGTACTTCTTACAAGAGATGTGAATCTATTCCTTTGGCAAATCACACTACAATGTATGGGCCCAAGAGGAGCCTCCTACTTAAAGAACTCTAATTAGGAATATTTTTATAAAACTCATTTTATTAATTCTCTTCTCTCTTTTATAAAGGCCTCAGCCTTTTTATTGTACTCCTTTTTTCTTCTCATCAAATAGACTTAATTATGATGCTTTCATCTTAAAACAAAAAGGAACCCTCGTCACTAAAATGTCTCCACTAGCTACTATACTTTCTCCTCCCCTTCACAGCTGATTCTTTTTTTTTTTTTTTTTTTTTTTTTAAGATTTATTTATTGGGGTGCTTGGGTGGCTCAGTCGGTTAAATGTCTGACTCTTGATTTTGGCTCATGTCATGATCTCAGAGTCATGAGATCGAGCCTGGAGTCAGGCTCTGTGTTCAGCAGTGGGTCCACTGGAGACTCTCTCTCCCTCTGCCCCTGCCCCTTCTGCTCACGCTGTGTTCTTGTTCTCTCTCAAATAAATAAACACTTAAAAAAAAAAGAGAGATTTATTTATTTATCTGAGAGAGATAGAGAGCACAGGGGAGAGGGCAGAGTGAGAGGCAGAGAGAGTCTCTGGCAGATTCTGGACTCGATGTGGGGGCTTTATCCCATGATCCCGAGATCTCGACCCCAGCTGAAAGCAAGAGTTGGTTGCTCCACCAACTGCGCCATCCAGGTGTCCTGCTAAGATCTCTCAAAAGGATGGTCCCTCCTTCACTGAGGCAGTATTACTTCCCTGAAGTCATCAACTTCTTGATATGAAACCCAACACACATGCTTTGGACTCATTTTACAGACCCTCCAGTGTTCTTAGTCCCTGCTGGAGCGATCTCCTTAAAACATTTTCCTTCCTCCTCCCAAGGGTCCTCCTATTTCTCCTCTTGTTCCTTCTCATTCTCTTCTTTGTGCTCTGCTAGTGGTGCTCAGAGGTCAGCCATCTCATGCTTAAACTTCAGAGTTCTCATTCCCTTTGGGATTGCATTTTTATTCACTTAAATATTTTTTTAGTTCCTTCAGTAAAGACTTATTTACTGAAGGAAATAAGTCAGAGTTCCTGCCCACTGAGCTTGCAGTCTAATGATAGTGACTTTCACATATGCTAATGACCATGACCACCAGAAACCCAGCCCAAATCTTTCGGGTTCTAGTGTGTTCTTGTGTGTTTGTCACCACTTCAAATCAAACCTATTTAAAACAGTAATGTTTATCTTTCCATCTCTACACAAATACTCTCCTTATGGGAGGCTGGTAACTCTATCTACTCAGTAACCCAAGAGAAAATGGGACAATTTCTTGGTTTCTTCTTTTCCTTTAGCCTGGGCATCAAATTTTTCACCCAGGTTCGATGTATTTTCTTGAACATGACTCAGATCTGTCCTCAATACCCCCTAGTCCCAATGTGTCCACCTTACTTCTTACAGCTATCATTTCTTGTCTCCTACTGGTCTTCCTGACTCTATGCCTGCCCTCTTCTTTCTTTTTCATGTTTCCTGAATATTTCTAATTTTAGTATATGTGCTGCCGAAGCGAGCACCCTGAATATTTCTAAAATGCAAATGTGATCCTGTCACTTATCGATTAAAAATCCTCTGCTCCCTGTTGCCTACTGGACAATATCCAAACTCTGTACTATGACATGCTAAGCAACATACTAGATGTATAGTTGAATATCTTTATAAACTTCCATATCAGCTATACTGGACTGTGAATTCATAAGTAAGTCCCCGTGTGTTCCCCGAATGCATTGGCTGTTCTCAGGCCTTTGTCCCTTTGCATAAATTCCTCTTCTTCCTGGAAGGCTTTTCTTTCTTTCAACTATCTACTTTACATTTTTTCTTTAAGACCTAGTTCAATGTCACGTTGACCAAGAAGGCTGCTAAAGCATCAGTCTGGATAAGGCACCTTCCTGTGAGGTTTCCTCTCACATAGGACTTACCACATATGTCTATTCTTGTATATTATATTCCTGTATAAATATGTGTTTATTGAATGAATTATTAATGAATGGTGAATATAACCTCTTAATTTATGTTAGAATCACAGAGTTGTAATGCTGAAAGGGATCTTACTGAATGCTTCATCTACAAAGGAAGAAACTAAAACTAGTAGATAGCACCTATTTTTTCCCCCTTTTCATGCTTACTGAAAACTTTTTTTCATATTTCTCATCTGATGAAAGGGAGGTGCCAGGGTGCCTGGGTGGCTCAGTGGGTTAAGGCCTCTGCCTTCGGCTCGGGTCATGATGGGTCCTGGGATCGAGCCCCACATCAGGCTCTCTGCGGAGAGCCTGCTTCCTCCTCTCTCTCCCTGCCTGCCTCTCTGCCTACTTGTGATCTCTGTCTATCAAATAAATAAATAAAATCTTTAAAAAAAAAAGGGGGGGGTGCCTTGTTCTGAAGTTCTGACTAGAAAGTGACCAAAGTTAGGTAAAGACATTAACATACCTATTAAGGGGATACCCCTGGGGCAAATAATACATTATATGTTAATAAAAATAATTAAAAAATAAATAAAAGTTAACATACTGACTGTTAGAGGAGTGGTGTAGTATGCTCAGTACTGCCCTGGACTCAGCTCACGGTACTGATTTATGCGTGCACAGTGTGTCCTGCCAGTATTTGGTATGTTGCTTTTAAAAAACCCTTTAAAACCTCTTTAAAACCATTTAAAAACCCTTCTTTCTTAAAAGGGAGCAGATAATAAGTGTTTCTCAGGGAGAATTTTCATTCTCCTTTTCCCTTTTCTTTATAGATTTTCCTTCTAATTACCATCACCATCACCACACAGAGAACTAAACCAATGAGCAAAGAGGTTGCTGACACATTGGAGACCAGCCAAAGAAACTACAATGTGGGTTAAAGGGCATATGTTTAAGAAGCAACAAAAATAATTTGGCATGCACACCCTGGAAGAATGGCAGGAAAACACGGATATGGTGATTTATAAATAACTAAGAACCACTAGAAAGAAAGGGAGGAATGAAATATTAGATGTGGTCAAAGCTGTCGAGGCAAGAGAAGAATGAAATAAGAAAGAAAATACAATGTGTAAAAACCATGTTGGTAAGTAAACCTGGAAAGAAAAAGGAGAAATTAAGCTCTAGATATGGAATGCTTACTAAATGTCAGACACTATTTTCTATTTAACAGGGTTACACATATTAATCCATTAAATTCTCATAACAACCCAATAAGGAAGGTATCTTATCTCAGAGAAGGAAACTGAGCCCTAGAAACATCACCCAGCCTTCACTCCCAGTGGTCTTTTCATTACAGTAAAATAATAGCTAGCATTCATAAAAGGTTTACACTTTTCAAAAGAATGTCTACACATGACTTCATCAGTCTTCACAACAGTCTTGTTATTATTCCTACTTAGGGATAAGGGAAGACTTGGAGAGGGTACGACTTTTCCAGGGTTGCTCCATCTGTAAACGGTACAAGTGGCTTTGAAGCCAGCATGGCTTCTTTTGCTACAGCCTGCGAGCCTCTAAGACAATGAGTTGAACTGTACACGGATAGCACTCAAAAGACAGGCCTGACCCCCTTTCGTTAATTCCTTTTCTTTCTTTTTCTTTACCTTCCTTTCTCTCCACCTCCCTTCCTTCCATCGCCACAATACAGCTTTGGTACATTTTCAGCAGCACCCTCCCCCCACTTCCTGCCTCTACCGAAGAAACCCCAAACCCATTAGCTGTTGTCCTCCAGCTCCAGTCCCTTTTTCCTTCTCATCAAATGGACTTAATTATAACACTTTCATCTTAAAACAAGAAGGAATCCTTGTCACTAAAATGTCTCTACTAGCGACTACTCTTTCTCCTCCCCTTCACAGCTAAGATTCTTCTTTTTTTTTTTTTTTTAAAGATTTATTTATTGGGGTGCTTGGGTGGCTCTCTTAGGTGTCCCTAGCAAACATGACTCTACTTTCTGTCTATAAGGGATTGTATTTCATATAAATGGAATCATAGAATATGTGCTCGTGAATGTCTGACAACTTTCCATTTATCATGTTTTTGAGGTTCATTCATTGCAGTACCTCATTCTTTTTATGGCTAAATAATAATCCATTGTTGGGCTACACCAGGTTTATTTATCCATTAACCAGTTGATGGACATTGGGGTTGAATCCACTTTTGGACTATTATGGATAAGATACTATGAATGTTCATGTATGAGGTTTTGTGTGAAAGATATGCTTTTTTATTTTTTAAAGATTTCTTATTTACTCATTTGAGAAAGAGAGAGACAGCACGAGCAGGGGTCATGGTAGAGGAGGAGGGAGAAGCAGACTCCCTGCTGAACAGGGAGTTCGACACAGAGCTCCATCCCAGGACCCTGGGATCATGACCTCAGCTGAAGGCAGACGCTTAATTGACTGAACCACTGAAGTGCCCCAAGACAGTATTTTTAGACTTTTTAGACAGCATTTAAGACTTTCACAAAAGTCTTAAGTTCCATAGAGGATGAGTCCTGTTAGATGCTCTGTAAAACAGACAAGTTCAATGGCCGAAGAAGTTTGGCTAGTGAGTCTTTTCCCAGCTCTTTTAGACTCACATTACAGGATAAAGGCACCAAGAAAACCTGCTCTATGAAAAACTGTTTGCCTTTTTTTTTTTTTTTTTTTTGCCTACTATTCTTCCAATGTCTGTTGTGCTGGAAACTTCTTTCACAGAGCACATTAACATTCTGAAAAACTAGTGTACTATGGAACACATTTCAAAAAATGCTGCCCCAAATGTTTAGCAAAGAGAGGCTTTCAGGGAGCAGAATGCTTGGAACTCATTCTGGGATTCTCCCTTTCCTTAATCTGATCCAGCATCTTTGCATATGACACGCAGAGTATAATAATAGACCTAACATTATGGTCCCCATTTCTATTTTGGGCTGGGGAAAACAGGTTAAAATTTCCTCTTAAAACACAGCTTTTCTGGTAAAAATAGTCAGTAGGGCGCTCTGACGGCACTGTTTCAGGAAAGCTCAATGTCAGTGATCAGTCATGTCAAGAATGAAGATTTTGTGACCCTGTGGTTCATGCCTTCATCGTCTCTGTGATTTCTCTGGGACCCAGCAGGCGGTTTGCCCCTTAGCCGGCACCCAACCTATTAGTGAATGACTGGATGTGGGAGACAGAAGATGTTGGGACCCACCATTTTGCAGAGGAAAATCCTGTCACAGAAGGCCAGAGAGACCTGCCAAAGGTAACTTGGCTTCCAGCGGCAGCACCAGGACAAGACCCAGATCCTTAGGCTTAAAAGTCTGTATTCTTACTCACATGCACAGTTTAGGGTTAGAAACTTACTTTTTAAAAATATTTCAAATGACACTTAACATTTTCGTGAACTGAGCTTGACCTAGGTAGGCTAAAGGGAATTGTGCCAGGAAATCAAAGTCTGGGGTGTTTCTTCCTTGACATGGCAGAATCTGGGGGAGAAAGTAAGCTTGGAGCCCCCCTGGAGGTGTGAGCAAGGAACCGCTAAAGGAAATACTAGGACCATGAAATGAGAGCTACGCCGCAAACATCATGTGGAGTTTGGGTGTGCTGCCATGCGTTTTCGGCACTAATCTACACACCCAGTTTTCAGAGTGGCAAACTATCATATGATAGTGTGTCTAAATACAGTCTGTACTAAACAAGCTTTGCAAAGATGAGACGCTTTCTTTTCCTTTGTGATTTTACTGGGTCGTTCAACCTTCCCTATGGTACGCAAACCTGATGTGTCACAATGGAGAAAAATGTCATTTATATATTATAGAAACTTACATTCAAAATAAACTAGACACCCAAAGACTAAAAGTTCTGCTTAAATTATTTACTGATACTCCTAAGACTACTCTAAGAAGTTACTTAGTTTCACATTTTTTAGAAAGATGCTATCAGGGGCACCTGGGTGGCTCAGTGGGTTAAGCCGCTGCCTTCGGCTCAGGTCATGATCTCAGGGTCCTGGGATCGAGCCCCGCATGGGGCTCTCTGCTCAGCAGGGAGCCTGCTTCCTCCTCTCTCTGCCTGCCTCTCTGCTTACTTGTAATTTCTCTCTGTCAAATAAATAAATAAAATCTAAAAAAAAAAAAAAAAAAAAAAAAAAAGAAAGATGCTATCATGTTGGAAACTCAGTATAAACTCAGGAATCCTTTTATTTTTTTCTCCTCAGAAAGTTATCTTCATCCCTTTTGCCATTTTAGATATAATTGTGATATCCTTACACAAGGAGAATATCAAGTCAGTTGACCTTATAAAGCATTCTTGAAGTCATTTTGCTCATTTTCACTAGAAGTTACGAAGGTGCCAGACAGTTCTTCTGGGTCCTTTCCTGGGCTTCCAAATTTGTTGTCTTTTTTTTTTTTTTAATATTTTATTTATTTATTTGATAGAAGTTAGAGCACAAGTAGGCAGAGTGTCAGGGAGAAGCCTCCCCACTAAGCAGTGAGCTCAATGTGGGGCTCCACGCCAGGACACTGGGATCATGACCTGAGATGAAGGCAGAAACTTAACTGATTGATTGAGCTCCCCTGGCGCCCCCCAAATGTGCCCTCCTGCCTTATTTTCCTGAATGACAACGTAAGCCCCTGGTTTGTTTTCTCTTTGCTGCCATGCTAACTCAGTGTATTTCCCTAATGTTTAATTTCAAACATACTGTACATTCATAATATTCCATTTACCTAATAATAACAATAGCAATTGCCGTAACACCAGGGTGGTGCTAACCTCTGTGTTCAGTATAAATACTTGCCAATTAGAAGGGAATATTCAAAATAGAAGTTCCTTTTCTGGGAATAGGAATCAAATGTGAAAAGTGATGTTTCTACCATAAATTTGCAGGACCCTGTCAGTCTGGGGGTGGTGGAGATCATATACCAGAGGTCAAGGACTGTCCCAGAACACAGAACAATCACTGTCTCCATCTCTTACTCAAGCCTGCCCACCCACAGGGAAAATGGGTTTGGTCCTCACCAATAGAATTGGCTGGATATGGCGCTGGTTATTTGGCTCTGGAAACTGGGCTGTTTCAACCCTGCATGTGGCCTCCTGTATTGCTAGTCCTGAGCATTTTCTCAGTAGTGTGGGGCCAGCTCCCATCCTTTTATGCTTCTGATTGTTAGAGAATGGTCTTAATTCTTCCGATGCCTGGTAAAATAGATAGAGGTAAAACCACTTCTGACACATGATACAGCTCCTCATCAGAGACAGCAACATCCTTAATGCCAGACTGAGGACTGAGGAACTTTGCAGATGTGGAGGCAAGCTGGTTTGGAAATGGAGCAGTTTTGATTTTGGCCTGTTCATCAACTAACTTCCCTGTGGTAGTAACTTAACTTCTGGGGCCTCCATTTTTTTCATATGGTCAAACAGGATTAATTCTACCAGCCCTGAGCCAACTCATGGAATTGTTGGGAAAATAATAATAATAATTGTTGGGGCACCTGGGTGGCTCAGTGGGTTAAAGCCTCTGCCTTCAGCTCAGGTCATGATCTCAGGGTCCTGGGTTCGAGCCCCGCATGGGGCTCTCTGTTCAGCAGGGAGCCTGCTTCTTCCTCTCTCTCTGCCTGCCTCTCTGACTACTTGTGATCTCTCTGTCTCTGTCAAGTAAATAAATAAAATCTTAAAAAAAAAATACTCGTAGACTTGAAGATTTTTAAACACATTGACAAGAATTACCCAAATGTAGCAGATATTATGGTGACCATGTCAAAGTCTTTTGACCACGCCCTTACAATTTTAACAAAGAGACCTGCAGAAAATAACAATTTCCCTGCTGGATGAGCCAGAGCTTTACTCAACCAAGTACACTGACAATCAAGAGGGTATGGGCAAAGCTAGGAGCTTGGCTAAAACACAGACCTGAGTTTTGGTCCAGTTTGAGGAACACTGGGCAGATTAGGAAAACAATATAGAGGTTCCTCAAGAAGCAACAAATAGAACTACCCTACAATCCAGCAACTGCACTACTGGGTATTCACACAAAGAATATAAAAACGCTAATTCAAAAGATTATATGCACCACTATGCTTATTGCAATATTATTTACACTAACCAAATTGTGGAAGCAGGCTGAGTGTCCATTGATTGACAAATGGATTAAGAAGTAGAATAATGGAATATGAGCCATCAAAAAGAATGCAATATTGCCATTTACAGCAACATGGATGAAGCTAGAACATAATGCTAAGTTAAAGAAGCCAGTCAGAGAAAGACAAATACCTCACATGTGGGATTTAAGAAACAAAACAAAGGGGGAAAGAGAGAGAGAGAGAACAAACCGATGGTTACCAGAAGGGAAGGAAGGGATGGGTTGAAAAGGTGGTGGAGATTAAGGAGGGCACTTGTTGGATGAGCTCTGAGTAATGAAGAGAATTGTTCAATCACTAGATTATACACCTTAGATGAATATAACACTGGATATTAACTAACTGGAATTAAAATAAAAACTTTAAAAAAAAGACATTAGGTAGATGACATGAATAGTTTCCTCAAGTGTACAATGGGAAAATCTATGCTTGCTTTACATGACTTTTGTGAGAATTAAGTGAAATAAGGTATACATAGCCCCAGCCATTGTAGCTGGAATCCCTGGGGTGCCAGGGTCAGGTCAGCTCTGGAGAAACATATGTACATATCACCTTGTGGAGGAGAACTTGGAATACAATAAATAATAATTTCTTTCCCATTTTGCAGATTTCTTTCTTTCTTTTTTCTTTCTTTCTTTCTTTCTTTCTTTCTTTCTTTCTTTCTTTCTTTCTTTCTTTCTGTTTCTTTCTTTCTTTCTCTTTCTTTTCTTTCTTTTGAGAGAATCTTAAGCAGGCTCCACACTGAGTGTAGAACATGATGTGGGGTTCAATCTCACGACCCCCAAGTCATGACCTGAGCCAAAATCAGGAGTCAGATGCTTAACCCACTGAGCCACCCAGGTGCCCCTCATCCCCCATTTTGCAGATTCTTATGAAGCAACACGCCTTTGAAAAAAGAATTGGCTCTGCCTGCAAGAGTCCTTCCTGCCCACTCTCAAGTTGATGTGGGCTGACTTTGCATTTTGATGGAAAATAAAATAAAGTTTGTCCTTTTCATAGCCAACATCTAAATTACTTGATTCTTACTTTACGAAGAAGATACATTTTACTCTACAGATCCTTCTTGGAGATTTGGCCATGAATTAACTCTTCCAGCACGGATTAAGGGCTCAACTGATGAACTTAATATTTGGGAGAGAGAACTTTAGGGATAAGGATCACCATAAAATCTAGTTTATGTATAGTTCTATCCTGCCTTCCTAATTTAATCACAAATGAATGAATTCAAGTGGCAGAGATGACAATGTAGCTGTTGAATTTTTTTTTTTTTTTTTTTTTTTTTTGCAGATAAAAAAGCTTAAGTGACTACTTGATAGAGAGCCCCGACCTGACTCCCAGTCACGTGCTGTGAGTTTTATACCTGTTGAGTCTCTAAGTCCCTGGGCCTTCTACTTAGTTCCCTCTTTCCCTTCCTCCTTCCAGAAATTTGTTATTCAGGGAAGGAGAGATACTTACAGTGAAACTTTTCAAGTTTTGGTTTCATGAAAAAAAGCTCCATCTTCTGGAAAAGGGTATGGTATGCATTTTTGAGAGTCTAAACCTAAGAACTAAACAGCCCACAGTGTCCTCTGGATAACCCAGCCTACGTCAGGGCCTATAGAGACCATTGATCTCAATGAATGGAAGTTTCTATTTCTTCCAGGCCCTTTGGTGGTCTCTTGTTTTGATTTCCTAATCATATGCTTTAGCTTAATCTGATAAGTCACTCAAATCCTTTTGAAAGTAAACAGATTGTAAGTCCTAAATAAGTAAGACTACCACAGCCAAGCCCGGTTTTGGGTTCCCATTGAGGACAGTGATCTGAAACCCATTCTATACCACCCATCTTGTGGTCTTACAGTTCTAGCTCCCTGGGTCCCTCTGAATCTCTGTCCCCTGGACATCTGTAAATGCAATGGGGAGAACTTTTCCAATATTTTGCTCTCCCTAAATGTGGAATAGATGAGGGATAATTAGAAATATACTTATTATTCACTTAATCAGGCATCCCAACTTCTATTTTGCATGCAATGGAGGTTGGATAAAAAGTTGCTTGCAGCAGTATGAATTATTCCCTAAACATATTCCAAAGACTAAAGCTCCACTCAACAAATGAGCCAAACCAGAAACTTGGTGGTAGTTCTGAGCTTTTTGTGTCTTCCGACAATCACTGGACCAGTCCTATGACTTCCATCATCTAAACGAGTGGTTTTCAAGCCTGGCTGCATATTAGAATCATTTGGAAGACTTTACAAATGTGGATACATGGCTCCATTTCCAAAACATTCTGATTCCTTGGTCTGGGTGTAGGATCTGGGCATCAATATTAAAACAAACCAAACTTTCCTTCTGTAATGTGCATCCAGGGTTGAGAACCATTCAAATCCAGCTACAAGCAATCTCATCCTTTTTCACAAACTGCCATTTTTGTGGTTCATGGCCTTACCATGTCTCTCTTAGACGATCGTCAATAGCTTTCTAACTGATTTCCTTGCCTCCTCTCTTCTCCAATCATTGGCTGAGACAGTTTACCTCTTTAGAACACCAATTTGACTTTTTTTTAGCCTCATATCCCCAAATTCTCCTTTCCATTGTATGAAAATCCTTTCTCACTTGTATAACGGCAGTCACTAACATTTATTAGAGTCACAGACTCCAGGCACTGTGCCCAACATGAAGATTTCATTTGATCCTTAGGGCAACCCAATGAGGTAGGTCGTAGCATTATCTCCATCTTACACAGAGAAGATTGAGGTTTCAAAAGGCGGAGCAAATTAGAGACAGTGTGTGATGAAGGCAGAATTTAAATGCTGGTCTATCTGAGTTCTTAACCATTAAGATGTTTTCCTCTTGTTCAGGTTAAAGGAAAACATGCAAGTTTACAGTCAGGGGTTTCAGAAAGCCTCCTAAAATATTTGAAAGAATAAAGGAGGCTTCAGCTTGCAAGCATAACAAAAATAGGAGGGAGGACATGAGTTGACAAAATATTTCCATCTTGTTTCAAAAGCCAGAAAAGGGACGGAGGAGAGGCATCTGATACCACTGGACCAAGGATTCCATGTTTTAAAGGACAAGCACGGGGCATCAACAAGGAGAGAACAGGTTAATTCCACAGAAGCTCCAGCGCTGAGGAATCACGTACAATAGAAAGTATGTGGGAAGAAGCTACATGAGGAAGTCAACACCTTGTCCAGGCAAAGAATGCCAGCACTTGTATCATCACAGCTGAGGCAGGAGGGGGATTTATTCCTTGAACAATGGAGGAAGGAGAAACCCTTAGGATTTCAGAACCAATACACACAGCACGGCCAGGAGTTAGGCATAGGGATGAAAATAGGGGGATTAACTGAAAATCTGCATATGGAGTGGTTTGACTTTTCAAAGCCTTTCCTTCCTAGATTTCTCCACAGAACGCTGGTAGCCTTTCAGGCAAGACAGAATTCTTTGCTGGAGAAGCCTAGCAGATCCTGAGAAAAGATGGCCACCTACCAGCATTTAGGTGTTCTTCAGCGAAAGGCTGATTTCCTACCTCATCACTCCAAAGTGAAGGCTGTATGGAATGGCCCAGGTGAGGGGAGCCCTGCCTGCTTTAGATTTCTATTGCTGCTGTGTCAAATTACCACAGATTTAGAACTATTCTAAAATAAAAAGGTTATCAGAAAAAAAACAATAAAAGGAAGGTTGTTCCTGGGGGCAATGTAGGAATGAAGGTGTGGGGGAGGGGCTTCCCAATAAAATCTCCTCTTGAAAATGACATTTTAAAACACTGTACATGTATTATTCTGATAAAAAAATATTAAGATGTCTAAAAATACATGTTGTTTCTCCTCATTGTGCTGCTTCCTCCTCATGGAAGGCCTTCTTCTCATCTCTGCCTGTGGAATCTTTCCCAAGTCTTTAAGGCACAAGTCCCATGCCAAAGTTTGTGCCGGTTCTCCCAAACAAAATGAATCACTCCCCCACTTTGGGTTACCCTTGCATTTTGCACATGCTGCTATTGTAATTATGGAAATAGTGCAGTTCCTCATTATTATTTGTTTGGTATGTGTCTCTCCTACCTGGATGTGACCTCCTTTAGGGCAGAAATCATCCCACTCATCTTTATGTCCCCAGTGATAACAGAGTACCTGGGTCATAACAGATACTAAAGAAATATATATTGAGTTAATGGCCGGGGAAAAACATGAATCAACAAATAAATAAAGCAATGGGAGGAGCAATCTTCTGGAGAGTCATTGGTTTACTGAAAGCCAAATGTCTAAGGCAGAAGACAGAATAGTACTTCATATTCCTGATAACTACAAATGTTATCAAATCTTACTCTGAAGATGAGATCAGATCAAGACAATTAGTCTGGGCCCAGACAGAGGGAAAATAAGCTGGAGCCCCAGAAAAAGTGTGTGTGAGTTTAATGTGGGTTAAATATAAGATATTCACAAAACACTTATGAGTAAACAAGATAATGTACTCCTACAACTGTGAAGAAACTTTAATCTTTTGTCCATTAAGAGACTGAATAAGTTACCTGTGACAAAGTGGCCTTATGAAATAAAAATATGCCTGACATGGATACGTATAGCAGCTTTATTCATAATTGCCAAAATGTGATAGCAACCAAAATGTGCCTCAGGAAGTGACTAGGTTATAAATGAACTCTGGTACATCCAGATGATGAAACATTATTCGGCATGAAAAAGAAATCAGCTGTCAAGCCATGAACAGGAATGGAGGACATGTAAATGCCTATGATGGAGCGGAAGAAGACCATCTCACATATTGTAGGATTCCACCTATGTGATGTTCTGGAAAAGGCAAAATTTATGGGGATGGGAAAAAGTTCAGTGGTTGTCAGGAGTTGGGATGAATAGGGAGGAGACAGAGGATTTTTAGGCAGTAAAAATATTCTGTATGATACTATAATGATGAACGCATGTCTTTGTACCTTTGCCCAAACCCATGGAAGGTACATCATCAAGAGTGAACCCTTATGTAAACTAGGGACTCTGGGAGGTTATCAGTAGTCTATGTGGGTTCATTCGTTCTAACAAATGCACGACTCGCGGGGATGCGGATAGTGGGAGAGGCTGTGCCTGTGTGGGGGTGGGGGTATATGGGAAATCTCTGTACCTTCCCGTCAATTTTGCAGTGAACCTGAAACGTCACCATTTTAAAAAGTAGTAAAAATATATATATTTTTAAACATTGTGTATTCTTATATAATATATACATGTTTTAATTATCTATGTAATTAGATGCTGTGAATCTAATATAGTGTATGATAGATCCAAACAGGAAACAGCCTGTTTAGACAACATTTAAAATCCTGCTTTGCCCATTCACATTTCTGTAGTGTCTGACTTCCCACTTCTGATGGAATAAAATCTTAGGTCTTCGCCACTGTCTCTAAAACTATTCAGGATATGATTCCTGCTCTCTTCTCTCTGAAGTCATCTTGATCTTCCTTCTCCCTCCCCGTACTCCTGCCTTTCTGTTCCTTGACCATGTCCTGTCCTTCCCTGTCTCAGGGATCCCAGAGCTTCTCTCTCTCTATGGTACACTTGTCTCTTTGTGTTGTCAACCATCCTCATATCTTAGCTCAAATATCCCCTCCCTTCTTAACTATCTGATCTCAAATAGCACCACCCCAAGTTACACTCTCTTACATCATCCTACCTCCTTTATTGCATGGATCACAGTTGGTAATTACCATGCTTATTTACTTGCTTGTTTTAGAGATTTTAGTTGTTATTTTTTATTTGTGCTTTGCCCATCTCCAGTGCAGAAAAGCAGGATCACCTCTGCCCCAGATAACCAGAGTGTCTCAGAGTTCAAGTTTAAAGACAGAACTTTGTGACCCTTTGCTAGAGCCTTTAAAGGGATCAGAGACGGGGTACAAATAAAAGGGGAGACACTTGACTCAATGTTCTCTCTTCAGTCCACAGAGTAAGCCTGCCCTGAGAGAGGCAGTGCCTCAAGGATCAACTTTATGGGTTTCATTTTTTTTTTCTCTTTGGGTATAAAGCAGCTTCCCCCCAATCCATAACATCTGCCCTAATATGTGATTTTCCAACATTCAAATTCACACGGCTATTCGGGAATAGGCCCGGTGCAAAGCAGGAGACTACCTGAAGGGCTTCAAGGGGCCTGCCACTATTTTCTAGCACGTCTGGAAATGCTCCCTTGCTTCCTTTGCTTCTGTTTCATCTGGGGTTCCCACTCTCTGCCTCTGCATCCCAAGTCCTGCCATTTCTGTGGGCAGAAAAGGCAACTTCTGAGCCTGCTTCTTCTAATACAAAACATACTTCCCTGACTGGGGCCCCAACAGACAATGGATTCCCAGTTGAGCAGAAACACGTGCATTATTATGCCTTCTAAGAAATATTGCTTTTAACCCTTTCACAGTCGCTTGAGCTGCCTTAAGGAGAAAAAAGAGCAGAAGGGAAATAACATCCATCATAAAAAGGACAGAAACAAATTTAAGATTCAGAACATGAGAAGAGCTGACAACACCAGTTCCTTATGATAGTTTGGTTGCAAAAAACATGAATGGGCAGATGACTCAAAGGGATTAAAAACATTGGTAAGTAAACGTAGACAATGTTTGGCTGAAAAATATTTAAAGATATTTAAATTCAAGAGACTTATTGAAAATTAGAGAACTTTCTGGAGAGAATATGGTTCATATCAAAGCCAACAAATTGAATAGTCCTTGCTCTGATAATTCCGTGTTTGAAAATATATTCTAAAGAAATACTTGTAAGAAAGAAATGTTTATCTGCACTATGGTATTTATAGCTAGTCTTTATATAGTGACAAAGAAATAACACAAAACAAATTGGAAATAATGGAAATATCCTATAATTGGTATTATAGGTGTAATTGACATATTGATTCTATCCCTTGGCATCACAATGGTAGATGTGTGGACTCTATGGACATGTGAGGAAGTTATATTAAATAACATTAAGTGAAAAATATAATTACACAGTGATTAGAATACTGTACATATTTAAAATAATCATATAAAAACGGTAACAGAAGAGGTCACAGAAGCTTGTAAAAACTAGATATTTACGGAGAAGGGATGCTTTAGTTTTCATATATATGTAATTGTCTTGATGTTTGCTTATATTTTACTGTAATGTTGGCTAAATATATTCTAATTTAAAATTCTAGCAACTAGAACTTGAAAATAAATTCCATATCCAGGAATGTGGCGATTTTCCCACTCTGCATGCTCAGAGTGAGAGTTCCAGTGTGCTCCTCTTTGCAGGGAAATATGCAGGAGAGAGAGCACTCCAGTCCATCTGTTGCCCGACTTTTGCAGGCAGTGAGGCACTGGCAGAGACAGAGAGCTGAACCTTCATATCTTTCCTCTTCTCTTTCCTTACTAACACAACTCCAGATTTTTAGCTGAGTGAGCAGAGTCACATGCATTGAAGACTGTGTTTTCTAGCTCCCTTTGCATTTTATGTGCAATTACCATGTCCTTAAAGACGGAGGGTAAGTTTTTTTCTCTTTCTACTACCAGCTCTCTGGAAGGTAGACATGATGGCTGGAGCTGCAACAGCTATATTGTTATTAGGTGGCTGCTAACCATAGAGATTAGTGGAGCAAAAGGCTCAAAACCTGCTCCCTGAAATAACAGAGAATATGACTCCAGCCCCAGGTGCTGCTGAACTGTAGGCATTTTACTTGAGTGAATAAAATCTTGGGTCCAAAGTACTGTTATTTGGGGTTCTTTTATTCTCAACCAAACCAAATCTGAGGTAACGCAGAGGCTGCTGTTAGTTTTCTTAATGCCTGTACACTTTGTTTCTTTATTTTCAAAAGAATGAGTTGTACTCACTCTTTCCTTACTGCTTTAACATTTAAAAAAAATCTAAAGTGGACATCTGTTACTTGTCAGTGAACGATTATTTTCTTCAAAATTTATCTAGAGGCCATTTCATTATTTCTTAAGCTGTTTATTTTTGATACAAAAACAAGTCAAATATCTTACAAAAAATAAAATAAAGATAGAAAATACAGAGAAAAGGGAGAAAAATAATTTATAATTCACTTTCTTAACATCATTGCTGTTAATATTTTAATATATATTGTCAGTAATTTTTCACTGTAGGTATGCTGCTTCTACTCTACATAATCTGCTTTTCCTATTCACTGCATTGGCACATATTTCTAGTTCATTTAAAGTTTTTCTAAATGTCATTTAAAATGCGTTTTATTCTATTTCATGGATGATGTACCATATTTAACCAATCTCAGAGTTTGACACACTTAAGAAGTTTTCATGTTTTTGTAATTATAAAAGTAGCACTGTAAAGGATAATTTTTAGCTTAATCTTTGCACATTATACATATCTCATAATAAACTTCCTAAGTCAAAGGGTAGGAAAAAGTTGCCTTGCTATCCTGGGCCAAGAAATTTGCACTGGTTTCTCTCTCCTCTAATTCACTCTCAACAATGTACAAAAATGCTACATTCTCTATAACTTTATTAACAGCAAATAGCATAATTTTTAAAAAAAAATTTAGTGCAGTATGATAGATGTGTTAACTCACATTGCTTTATTAGGGAAATAAAAACTTTTTCATGACTTTATTGGCTATTGCGGTTTTCCTTTTAAGAATTACGTTTCTTCCACCTTTGTTCATTTTCCGTCAGTATGATTGAGTCTCATGTTGACTTCTAAGAGTTTTTATATGTTAAGGTTATTAGTCCTTTGCCATACGTACCACAAAGATTCCTCCCAGTTTAGAGTCTGCTTTTATGTGTGTTTAATTTTTTAACACTACTTTTGTAGTCCAGTTTACCAATTTTATTTTATAGCATATTTTTATTTCTAGTTAACATATCTTTCATTAGTCTCCCTTTTTGAAATATTATTAGTTGTTCCTTATGTATTTCAGAATCATTTTGTCAAGTTTTTTTCTGTCTGCGCGCGCACACACACATACACACAATCTTAATGAGATTTCAACTGACTTAAATTTATAAATCAGTCTGAGGTAAGATTTGTATCTTCTCATGATCAGTCCTCTTACCCAAGAAGCTGGAATATCTGTCCATATAGTCAATTCTTTTCCTATGTTCTTTAAATTTCTTGAAATTGTGGTAAAGCACACATAATGTAAAATTTACCGTCTTCCTAATTTTTCAGCATTTGTACGGTTCAGTGGCATTTAGCACTTTTACATCTTCGTGCAACCATCACCACCATCCACCTCTGGAACCCTTTCCATCTTACAAAACTGAAACACTGTACCCATTAGACAATGACCCCCCTAATTCCTTTCCATCCTCCCTTCCCCCAGCCCCTGGCATCCACCATTTTATTTTCTGTCTCTATGAATTTGACCCCTCTGGGTACCTCATATAAGTGGGAACAATGTCTTTGCCTTTTTGTGACTAGTTTATTCCACTTCCTACAAAGCCCTCAAGGCTAATCCATGCTGTAGTATGTGTCAGAATTCCCTTCCTTTCTAAGACTGAATAATACTCCGTTTTGTTTTTCCATTCACCCCCTAATGGACACTTGGGTTTGATTCCACATTTTGGCTACTGCAGATGAGGCTATGAACACAGGTGTGTTTCTAGCATCTTTTCTAGAGAACCTTGCTTTCTGAGTCTCTGCTTTCAATTCTTTTGGGTATACATCCAGAAGTGGAATTGCTGGATCCCATGGCAAGTTTCTGAGGAACAGTCCTATAGCAGCTGCACGATTTTACATTCCTGCCGACAGTGCACCAGGCTCTGATTTTTTTCTATCTTTTAAAAATATTTATTTATTTGAGAGAGAGAACGTGTGCATTCATGTGCTCATGTGTGCGGGTGCAGGGGCGAGGGGCAGAGGGACAGACTCTTCAAGAGATGCCCTGGTGAGTCCCATGCAGAGTTCAATCTCATAACCCATAAGATCTTGACCTGAGCTGAAGTCAAGAGTCCGATGCTCAACCGACTGAACCACCTAGGTGCCCCTAGGGCTCCAATTTTTCTAAATCCTTGCAAACTCTCATTATGTTCTGCTTTGTTTTCAGAGTACCAATCATAATAAGTGTGTGGTGATATTCATTATAATTTTGATTTGCATTTTCCTAAAGATTAGCGATGTTCTTTTTTTGTTTTTTTTTCATGTGCTTATTGTAACTTGCATATCTTCTTTGGAGATATCTCTATTCAAGTCCTTTGCCCATTTTAAAATCAAGTTGTTTTGTTTCTTTTGTTGTTGAATTATAGGAGTTCTTTATATATTAGGTATTAACCTCTTATCAAACCTATGATTTGTAACTATTTCCTCATTCCTATTGCCTATTCACTATTTTTTAAAAGATTTTATTAATTTATTTGACAGAGAGAGAGATCACAAGTAGGCAGAGAAGCAGGCAGAGAGCCTGCTTCTCTGAGCAGAGAGCCTGATGCGGGGCTCGATCCCAGGATCCTGAGATCATGACCTGAGCCAAAGGCAGATGCTTTAACCCACTGAGCCACCCAGGCGCCCTTGCCTATTCACTATTGATAGTGTCCTTCGATGCACAAAAGTTTTAAAATTTTGATGAAGTCAAATTTATCTTGTATTTTTTTGTTGCTTTTGCTTTTGGTGTCATATCCAAGAAATCATTGTCAACTTCAGTGTCATAAAACTGTTCCTCTATGTTTTCCTGTAAGAGTTTTGAAGTTTGGGCTGCCTGGGTAGCTAAGTTAGTTGAGCATGTCACTCTTGGTTTTGGATAAGGTCGTTGTCTCATGGGTTGTGGAATAAGTGCCCCACTGAACTCTGCACTCAGCAGGGAGTCTGCTTGGAGATTCTCTCTTTTTGCCCCCCCCCCCACATATAAGTAAGTAAGTAAGTAAATAAATAAATAAATAAGAGTTCTAAAGTTTTAGCTCTTAAGCTTAGTTGATCTATTTTTCTAAGATTTTATATTTAAGCAATCTCCATACCCAACATGGGACTCAAACTCACTACACTGAGATCAAGATTTGCATGGTCTACCAACTGAGACAGCCAGGTGCTGCTAGCTGATCTACTTTGAGTTAATTTTTGTATATGGTGTAAGGCAAGGGTCCAACTTTGTTTTTTGCATGTGGATATATCTTGGTTAAATTCTAATTTTGGGGTGCCTGGGTGGCTCAGTGGGTTAAAGCCGTTGCCTTCAGCTTGGGTCATGATCTCAGGGTCCTGGGATTGAGCCCCGTATCGGGCTCTCTGCTCAGCGGGGAGTCTGCTTCCTCCTCTCTCTCTGCCTGCCTCTCTGCCTACTTGTGATCTCTGTCTGTCAAATACATAAATAAAATCTTAAAAAAAATTAAAATTTTGTTATTTTATTCTTGTGGTTTCTGCTTATTTTTGGCCAAGCAAAGCCTTAGGCACTTTGTATTTGTTTTAAAAAATATTTTATTCTTAAGTAATCTCGACACCTAACTGGGGCTTGAACTCACAACCCTGAGACCAAGGGTCACATGCCCTAATGACTAAGCCAGGCAGGACACAAAGCACTTTGTATTTTTGTTGCTATTGTGAATGAAACTCCTCTTCCTTGTCCCATACCCATATATAGTTAAATTTTCTAACTGCTTCTTACTGGCTTATAGGGAATCTATTTTGCTTTCTATCAATGGCTGTATGATTGAGATGTCTTGCTATTTCCTTTTCTTTTTTAAATTTTAAGATTTTACTTATTTATTTGACACAGAGAGCGAGATCACAAGTAGGCAGAGAGGCAGGCAGAGAGAGAGGAAGGCAAGTAGGCTCCCTGCTGACCAAAGAACCCTATTTGATTCGGGGCTCAGGGCTTGATCCCAGGTCCTTGAGATCATGACCTGAACCGAAGGCAGAGGCTTAACCCACTGAGCCACCCAAGTACCCCCATCTTGCTATTTCTGAAATTTTCAGTTGAATATTCTAGAACTTCTAGGCAGACAGAAATATTCTTTGCAAATGCCTCATGAAATTTAGAAAAAATATTATTTGTCTTGTCTTATTGAGAAAATGAACTTTTCAACTTTCAGTATAAAAGAACCATGATTAATCTTAAAGACAAAGGCATATCTTTTTAAATTGTATAACAGTTATCTTGGCACATCAAACAGCTCCTCTCTCTGTGTATACGTCTAGCACCTATTTTACTCAAAGTGTGGTCCTCAGACCACATCACCTGGGACCTTGTTAGCAATTCAAATCCTGGGGTGTCTGGGTGGCTCAGTGGGTTAAAGCCTCTGCCTTCAGCTCAGGTCATGGTCCCGGGGTCCTGGGATCAAGCCCAGCATCAGGCTCTCTACTCAGCGGGAAGCCTGCTTCCCCCTCCCTCTCTGCCTGCCTCTCTGTCTACTTGTGATCTCCGTCTGTCAGATAAATAAATAAAATCTTAAAAAAAAAAAAAAAAAGAAATTCAAATCCTTAGCTATGCTGGAATTAAAATGAAAAACTTAATAAAATAAAGAAATTCAAATCCATGGGCTTCACTTCAGACCTACTGAATCAGAATATGTATCTTAAAATCTGCAGATAATTTGTGTACATGCTCAGGTTTGAGAAGTACTGCTTAAGAGGTTAATGAAATAGCATCTTTTCCTTTCCTTTCCTTTAAAGGTTTTCTTCCATTTTCCAACCACAAGTCATTAGATACTATAAAATGCCAACAAAAAAATTTTAAAAGGGCAATATGTCAACTAGTCTTCAACAAGGGTGCCAGGAATATGCTGGATTAATATGAAACTGGACCACTATCTTACATCATATAAAAATTAACTTGAAATGGATTAAAGACTTAAATGTAAGGCCTAAAACCATGAAACACCTAGAAGAAAGCATATAGGACAATTCCTTGTCATTGGTCTTGGCAATGATTTTTGGGTATGACACCAAAAGCACACACAACAAAAGACAAAATAAACAAGTGGGACTGTAACAAATGAACAAGTTACCGTAGAGCAAAAGATAACATCAACAAACTGAGAAGGCAACCTATAGAATGGGAGAAAATATTTGTAAACCATATATATGAGAAAGGGTTAATATCCAAAATATATAAAGAACGCATACAACTCAATAGTCAAAAGAACAAATAGCCTGGCTGAAAAATGGCAAAAACACCTGAATAGGCATTTCTCCAAAGAAGGCATACAAATGACAAGCAAGTACATGAAAAGGTGCTCAACAACACTAAGTACTGGGGAGATGCAACTCAAAACCATAATGAGATGTTGCCTCTCACCAGGTAAGATGACTATTACCAAAAAAACAGGAGATGAAATGCGTTGGTAAGAGGGTGAAGAAAAGGGAACCCTAGTATGCTGTTGGTGGGAAGGTAAATTGGTGCAGCCACTATGGAAAACAGTGTGGATGTTTTTTAAATAACTAAAAATAGAACTACTGTATGATTTTGCAATTCCACTTTTGGGTATGTATGCAAAAAAAATTAAACCAGGATCTTCAAGAGATACCTCTACTCCTATATTCACCGCAGCATTATTCACAATAGCCAAGACACAGAAAAACCTAAGTGCCATCAATGGATGAATGGATTAAGAAAATGTGCTGGGGTGCCTGGGTGGCTCAGTGGGTTAAATCCTCTGCCTTCAGCTCAGGTCATGATCTCAAAGTACTGTGATCGAACCCCACATCTGGCTCTCTGCTCGACGGGTAGCCTGCTTCCTCTTCTCTCTCTGTGCCTGCCTCTCTGCCTGCTTGTGATCTCTGTCAAAATAAATAAATAAAATCTTTAAAAAAAAGAAAAAAAATGTGCTATCTATGGCTATCTCTCTATCTACCTAGGAATTTTATTCAGCTATAAATAAGAAAGAAATCTGCCATTTGTGACAACATGGATGAAACTGGAGGGTATTAGATTAGGTGAATTAAGGTAGACAGAGAAAGACAAATACTGTATGATCTCATTAAATGTGGAATCTAAAAAAGTCAACCTCATAAAACCAGAGTATAGAATGGTGGTTGCCAGGGGCTGCGGGGTGGGGGAAATATTCACCAAAGGACACAAACTTTTAGTTATCAGATGAAAAAGTTCAGGGGTCTAATGTACATCCTGGTGGTTAAAGTTAATAATAGTGTAATGTACACTTGAAATTTGCTAAGAGGGTTGATCTTCATTGTTCTCACTATACGCGCCAAAAAAATGGAAATGATGTGAGGTGATGGGTAAGTTAATTAAGTTGATTGTGGTAATCACTTCAAAATTATACATAATTAAAATACCATGTGGTACACCAAAAAATTATGGCATAGAGCCTAAATATGTACATTTTTTATTGATCATTTATACCTCAATAAATCGTGGGGAGGGGGAGAGCAAAAGTAGCTTAAAATAATGGGATGTTAGAAAGGAAAGCAGGCTTAGGAAGCATTTGGTTTGAATTTCCAGAAGTCTGTCTTGGCAGCTCTATGATTTTGGACTTAGTGTATAGCCTTTGTACAATTATTTACCCAATAATCTTTATAGGGACTTACTTTTTAAAAATTAAAATAATTATATTTAAATGAAAGTTTACATAACTTTCACGAACAAAAAACTGCATTACTTGCCAAAATAGAGCATTGCCATAAAAAATGAGTTAATAAAAACAAAAGAGCTTTACTCAAAATAAAAGTTAGCAATGAATTACAAGGAATAATGAATCTATCTATAAACATATATATTTAGGGGATGCCTGGCAGGCTCAGCCCGTAGAGTACAGGACTCTTGATCTTAGGGTAGTGAGTTCAAGCTCCACATTGGGTGTCGTGTCTACTTAAAATTAAAAAAACAAATCAACAAACCCACAATTAAAAGATAAATGTATATATTTATCTATCAGTTTCCTCAGAGAAAGCAGTAGGCCTTTTATGACTGACTGGGAACTTGATCTGCTAAATATAAGACCATGTAAATTTCAACACCAATGAAAACACGTAAAAGCCAACAGGTATGGTGAGCTTACCCTGTATTGGGGGTAGTTCTAAGAGCATGAATGCATATCTGAACTTCACAAGGCATGTAGTAGCACCCTTCATGTTTTACAGATGAAGAAACCGAAGCTTTGAGAGATCAAGCTGTTTGTGAGCGGTCACAGAGCTAGTCAGTGGCAGAGCAAGGCTTTGAACCCAGGTGTATCCATCTCCAGGGTCCGGCTCCTGTTGCTGCTTAACCAGCACCAAGAAATCCAAATCAGGGTTGCATTTAGTTGTAAAGGGCAAAGAGAGATGATCTACCTTCTCTAATTATTAATTACGTTCATTGATCCAGCCTTTCTATATAAATCCATTGTCAACTTTTAAAGATGTTAGCTTGAGGTATCGCTGACAGAATGCCATGATGTGGCTGGGAAGTTAGGGAAGAAGAGTTCAGGTCATTGAGGCAGAACACCTGCTCAGACCGTGCTGCTGGGCAATCACCCACTCTTCTCCTAGTCCCAGATAAATTCTTGTGTCTTTTACGACTAACACAGCTGGACTAGTCCTCATCACGAATCACCGTGTGACTGGCTGGTGGAGCGACAGATAGCTTCACAGGTGGCCTACATGGTGGAGATGAATTGTCATCTTCAGATTTAGGTGTGTAAGACATGTAATTTTGTTAATCAAGTGAAATTCCCGCCCTGAGCTTACCTCCCGCCAGGCTGGCAGGAAATCTAGCTGCCGTCCTGCTTCCAGCTTCTCCTCCTCACCCCCGGAAATGCAACGTTCAGGAACCGGAAGCAGAACAAACCCCAGGCTTCAGCCTCCATCTCTGCATGCTTTTCCATGGGGCTCCGCTGCGTCAGGACTGGCCAGGGCCCTGAGCCTCTTCGGTTGACTAGGGAGGCCTCTGCCTGAGCTCGGATCGCTCTGCCTCATGGAAGTCCTTCCTTAGGGAGTTGCCTCTCTCCGGCGCAGGCTGAATGCACCGTCCTTTGTGTCTTTCGCAGGCGTGGGCTCTGAGAAAGAGTCTCAAGACACCAGGCCGCTTCTGCTTTCTGTGAAAGCCACAGTACTCAGAGCAAGGCAAAAGCCAGTTCTCTGCCTAAAATGGGCGGAAGGGAATGTGTGAGGAAGAGACAGTTCACCAAGCTGCTCTGGCACACGTGAAATCGTTTTTACTGTAATGAAGGAACAATGATCATGAAAAACTCTAAGTGCTGGGGTGCCTGGGTGGCTCAGTGGGTTAAAGCCTCTGCCTTCGGCTCAGGTTGTGATCCCAGGGTCCTGGGATCAAACCCCGCCTTGGGCTCTCTGCTCAGCAGGGAGCCTGCTTCTTCCTCTCTCTCTCTGTCTGCCTCTCTGCCTACTTGGGATCTCTGTCAAATAAATAAATAAATAAAATCTTTAAAAAAAACAAAAAACTGTAAGTGCTTCACTTGGTCTTCGGTGATGTATCCTGAGGGGTTGAGAGCACATTCTATTAGTAGTTCTCACAAAGGACAACCTTGCCTTTGACACCTCTTCCCCTCCGTCAACTGGTCATACAACCCTCTGTGAAAAAGCATCATCTTTTTTCAGGGGTAAATTCTTCAGGTATAGTGTTGGTGTTTCATGCACAGAACTCGCTTAGCCACGACAGAAATCTAGTATTTGGCAATATCCTTTTAAACTGGGAGGTCTGCTGTCTTCCCACTCAGTTGGAAGCTGGAAGGGACACTTGGGCAGCCCACACCTGGCCCCACCAGACTCTTCTCTGAGGGCTGGTGAGGGCCGATGGGTGCCCTGAACTGCCTGAGCTTTCCATCCATGGAGGGGTGGCCTCGTGGAAGATGGTCTGAGTGCACAGAGGCTGGCCCAGGCCTTCCTTGGGTGTGAACCAAGAATGCGGGACCCATGTTTCACCAAACTCAGCGTGCAGGTGCTGAGGACATCAGGCCTTGACTGTAGAGGGAGGCTGCTTCCTTCATCCCGTGCTCTCCTCTTGCTGTAATTTTCCTCCTGCCTCCCAGGCCCAGGCCACCCCGGCGGATTCTGTCCACTGACCAGACAGCCAGAGCTCAGGGCCTCCCTTTTCTCCGAAGCCCCCACAGGGGGCAGGCAGGCTGCTGTCCTACATGTCCTCTCATGGGACAACTGAGCCACTCACTCTGTACCTGACTTTCAGAGTAAAGCTGCCTTAAGTCATTACTGGGGAACTCCTCCTCTTAGAGGGTCTAAGATGATTTTTCTTGCTACTTTTCTTCCTGGAAAACCTTTGAAAACCACACGAACTTGATCTCCGGGGGCACACTATTAAATGTTTAAAAAATTGGCCACACAAGCAAGCAAACAGGTCAATGTTTATGCACAGCCCAGAAGAACTAATGATGATCAAGAAGAGAAAGCCTGGATTTTCACACAGGGAGGCTGCTGCTTGCTGGCTGAGTGATCTTGGCTCGGAAAGTCACTGAACCTCTCTGAACCTCAGTCTGTTCATCTAGCGAGTGGTGTGCAGAGGGAAGGGGTGCGGGTGGGGGAACGGCTAATACCAACTCACAGCCTGGTAGTAGGAGTAAATCCAAGTACAGAACCACAGGATTCCTTTGTGAATGCTATAGGTATAAAGCATTACTGGCAATATATTTGGTCTCCCCCTATAGCATCTTCAACACTTATTTCAGAAAACACCAAATTTTGGTTTATAAAACTAAATTGATCAAAGAACGGGTGAATGTTTGTACATTTTTTGACAGCTGAATGCAGCCCCAGAATTCAATCTATATCATGGAGGCTGACACTCCCCCCCCCCCCCCCCCGCAGCCCAGGAATCTGAAAGTATGTAAAATGTCTATTTCCTAATTTTTATGCCATATATTCCAACTTGCTATGAACATGTGTGGTGATCTCAAAGACTACAGGGGTAGCCCTCTCTCCCTTTTCCAAGTTCTGGCTCTTGTCTCCTATGCCTACCCTTACCCCCATCCATCTGCCCTGTGTCCGCTCTTACTTGTGCCCCCACAGTCCATCTGTCCTCTCCTTGCTGGCTGGGGGTTGTCAGATGCTGGGAGAAGGCAGAGGAGTCCTGAACTATAACGTCTTCTTAGGGAGGCAAACCTGCAAACTAGTCAGTCTTTACCAGCTTGGACGTACCAGCCTGTTAATTTCTCCCTTAGGCTTTTATGTCAAAATCACGGCTTGACCCAGGCAAACAAGGCAGAAGGAGAAAAATCCCATCCGATGGCATAAACATTCAGTTCACAGCTGCAAGTCGGCGAGAAGACTTGATACAACTTGGAGGAAGGGAAGCTGCTTCGGGGGTGTTTGAGAACGAACTTTGGAAAGGATTGCTTCAGAATTCAGTCATTCGAGTCAGACTTGCAAATCAGTTTAGGACTTTCCACCACCAACCACACAGAAAGCCTCTAAAATCCTTCCACTCCCTGGGTCAGTGATCTCTGATCACACCTGATCATTCATTCGTTCACCCTTTCCGTAAGCATCTGCAAGGGACTAAGAGCACCAGGTCCCTGTCCAGGTCTGTATCTTTTGGCTCAGCTCCGAAATATTTGTGAGCTCAGCCAGATGGTGGGTTCCTGTGGCTGTTGGTCACCAGCATAAGCCCCGTTAAAAGCACCCTATTTCCAGAGCTTTCGTGCTCTGAGATAATTAACTGCCTGTCCGCCGATGAGATGTGAAACCTGCTGTAGCTCACATTGACAAAAACTAGCTCCTGGTAAGTACTTGTTCTGTTGCACAAGTGCTTGTTAATTTTGCATTTAAATTCTGAGAGTCCCTTCGATGCTATCATTTGGAAACATGACTCTAAAAATACCAAATTATAAAGAAATTACAGCACAATAAGGATTTTAATCACTTTTTATGGCTCCCAATCAGTTGACAAATGAAAAAAAATTGCTTGAGTATTATTTTTTAAAACATCCCATAATTAGCACTCTTGTTTTCCATTTTCTTGGAACAGGAGGAGCTTTGCTGTGCATGTTGCTTAACTATCAAGGAACATGTGAGAAGAGTGGTATCTTCTAGCCAAACACCCTTTACTTTCTTTTAAAAATCTTCCTAATGGACTGGTACCCTCTTGAAATAACTTTCGGCAGTGTTTTCTTATGAAACTTACTTTTTTACTCAGAATCACAAAGATGCCTAAAATTGTTCCTGCAGCCCTCCATAGTTTTCATCTCTGACGGTCACGATAAGAAGTGTCTTGGGAAGGCTCGGTCATTTTCCCAGTGGGGCTGAGCTTAACCCACCCTCCTGTTCCTTAACTTTCCATTACATCTCTTCCTTCCATTAACTTATTCTCTCTAAACCTTAATAAAAACAGATTTAGATACTCAACAAGAACGATTAATATTCTGGGAGGGTGTCTAGTCACTATAATTTTCAAGGTTGTAAAAAACACTTTATTTTTAGTTGGTTAGCTAAACATTCAGAGAGCAGTGAAACGATCTGCCATCGATGACATCAGACTTTTGGGAGGTCTATGGTCACAGTCTAATTTGTAAGTTACAGTTAGAATCTGATGAAATAACAGTGGGTGTTGCAAGAGACATCCTGGCTGAAATTTGAAGATGATTTTGAAACTGCTTAGTTAGTATCTTCTTTTAAACACATTTTCCTGTGGACTGCTCATGAATTATAATCAGCATGGATACTCTGTCATACCATAAGTATTATCAATGGCTTTTGTAAATACACATTTGCCTCATAATTAAACCCAGGTAATTGAATGCCAGCCACGTTCATGGTCACTTATAATCACCTGTGGCTCTGCTGAAGTCTTAATTACAAAGGAAAAGGTGGGCTGTGTAAGCCCTCATAGGAACATTGCATTGTGGGATGCTTAGAATTCCAACTTGCTCATCTCAGTTCCTGCTTCAGTCTGTGTATGCTGTATTTCCTCCCTCTCTCCTTCCCTCCCTCCTTCCTCTCTCTCTCTCTTTCTTTCTTTTCTTTCCTTCTGTCTATTATCTATACATCAAGCACAATTCTAGGTTCTAAGAACAGGCAGAAGGGTCAGAAAAGAGCTTATCCAAAGTTTTCAGTCCAAATCCAAACCAACCAATCTGGTTTGGGATAACTCAAGAGGAGCTACGTGTTATTGACTGGGAGCTAACGACCAACCTTGTGTATAAGTTTATTACACAAAAACTTCGATGTGGCGTGATTGTGGGCAATCACTATTGGCAATTCATTTAAAAAGGAAAATAAAACCTGTCTGGCTTCTGTCATGTGGGGATATGAAAGTGTGTTGTGCAGTGCTATGCAAAGTCTGAGAAGCTACAGAAAGGTATACAGTTTGTTGTTATTCATCAACATGAAGTGCTTTCATTTTGACTGACTCTTGATTTTTTTTTTCAAAGACCGATACAGGGGCCTCGGTTCTGGAAAGTAACATATGGATGCTACTGAATTCGCAGAAACGGAACCTGGCTGTGGTGAAACCTGACCTTTTCCCTTTCCTTCCTTCCTCTGACAATTATAGTCTCATCTGCGTATGCTTTCCTCAAAGATGTTATTTAAAGGGAAACTACATCTTCTTGGCTCAAATCATCCCTGCGAAATAGACACTTCTATAGTATTTGGTTTCAATAAGACAAAAATAAACACAAATTATATCCACTTAACTTTTATTTTAAATCATCTGCTGAGATTCTAGTCTTTTAGAAATGTAATTGTGCATCAGATAACAATCCAAGTCAGGAAGATTATAGGTATAATGTAGGGCAGGGCAATAAAATGAATGGGGAACACTTTCTATAATTGTAAATGGAAATGAAATCTTTCAAAACAACTAAATAACTTCTGGCAATGTTAAACCTTGGCTAAGTCAAGTGAAGTTGATTGGTTGTCTATCTGTGTAACCTGCTCTCCAGATCAAGTGTCTTGTTGCCCACTGGGCCAACTGTTGGCCAATAATCTCCTTCAATGATCTGTTTAGCTAATCTAGTGATCTACCCATCTACCCTCTTTTCTGGCATTCTAAGATATTTGTTGGTATGTTTGTGTCTGGTAAAATATAGGTTGGGCTGAAAGAGACAGAGATCCAAAGTAAGGGTGATATAAATAAAAGTAATTTATTTTTCTTTTATATAAAAGTCCAAGATCGCTAATGACACTGTTCCCATAAATCATCAGTGGCCCCTCCTCCTTCTGTGTCATCTAAGGGTGACTTTTCTCCATGTCTGCATTTCAGCCAGCATCACAACTGCTCACGTATGTGCAGCTGTAACTTGATCACGTGGTCTACGGGGCAGCACTCACCTGCAAGGGACCTAGAAAATGTTGCCTCTGCTTTGGTTAGCCTTGTGCTCAGCTCAATAATCAGATTCTATAACTGGAGATGAAGGTAGTGAGCAACCAGTGGTTTTTGACTAAATGTCATATCAAATGTCTGAGCATCCTCAAGCCCAGGGCTATATGCCAGTAGGTCTTTTTTTTTGTTTGTTTTACTTATTTGACACAGAGAGAGAGAACACAAGTAGGAAGAGAGGCAGGCAGGGGTTGGGGGGGGGAAGCAGGCTCCCTGCTGAGCAGAGAGTCCAATGCAGGGCTCAATCCCAGGACCATGAGATCATGACCTGAACCAAAGGCAGAGGCTTAATCCACTGAACCACCCAGGCGCCCCATGTCAGTGAGTCTTAAAGCATGGTCTTCAGATCAGCAGCATCAGCATCACCTGAAAACTTGATAAAAATTCAAATCTCACCCTTTGTTCCTCTTCCCGAAGCTCGAAGATCAGAAAATCTGGGTGGAGCCCTGCAGTCTGGATTTTAAAAGCCTTCCAGGTGATTCTGAAGCCTGCCAAAGTTTGAGAACCACCGGCCCACAGTATGCTTTTCCAAAACACCAGGTGGGAGGCTGGTCATTAGAGAAGATGAGTCAGGAAGGAGCGGCCTGGAAATGGTCAGCTTCTGAGCCTTGACTGCTCTGGTCCTTATGAAGTCACCCCTTGTAAATCCCTCTTCCTGATCAGTGACCAGCAGCCAGGGTCATGCCATATGGTGGGTAGATCGTGGGATTATGGGTGAAGTTTCTCAGGAGCATACTTTGCCTTCCTGTGACCTGCTTTTCTCTTCTATAAAATGGTTTGCAGTGCAGACAAAGAGCAAATGATCTTGACAATTGCTTCCAGACCTTCTCCTCGTGGTTCCGTGCATGGCTCTACTGGCTTCCTGGAGTCACGGATTTGTCTTTTCCCACCAACAGTGGAGATGGTGGAGTCTGGGGCTTCAGCACAAAGACCCCAGAGCTGAAAAAGTTTGGGTTCGAACCAAGGCACCTCTGCTTACTAGCTGCGTGATCTTGGGCAAGTTGCTTAACGTTAACATCTCTGGATCTCGATTGCCTCAGCCATAAGGTGGTGATAATAAAGTTAACCCACTGGACTGTTTCAGGCATGAAGTGAAATGTGTGTTTGTGTGTAAAACACATAGCATAATGCCTCGTGTGAAGTCAGTGCTAATCGTATGGAGGCCATTGTCATGGTTTGGGACATATCAAGTGAACAACCATGGCTTCCAGGTATCTTTCTCTATGTGGGGAATTGTCATGTGATTCTTTTCTCTTTTGTGAGGTTTTACCCACTTCAGGAAATAGAGACCGAACTGATAATTTCCTGGCAATCCGAAGGCTTCCTTACATAGAGAAAGACCAACACCATCAGCAAAGCAAACTTACACAGCTACAAATCTCTCACGGATAGGATCTCCCTTGAGCATCCTATACAAGGGAAAAGCAGCTTTCTTCCTGTTTTACAGGCAAGGAACAAAAGCTCAGGAGATCAGGCTCCTGGAACAAGGTCTCCTGGCAAGTCAACGAGGAGCCCAGATCCAAACACTCATGTCTGAGTTAGATGCCTCTGCAGAAACCAGAGTTTTGTTATATCGTGAAAACTCTACTCTTTCTGTGTCTCCCAAAGGCCTATAAACTCCTTTCGTTTCCTGGTCCTCACATTATCTTTGGATCCCAGCACCTGATCTGCACCTGGGACAGAGGAAGTGCCCAGCAAATGTTCGTTGAATGACAAAATGAATGAAAGACGTGAAGCCGTTAGACTCCTACTCTAGGGGCTCTCTGCGCTCCCTGCAGGCCTTCTGTTATCCAGGGGTTTGGCAGCACGGCACAGATTTTCTAGAAAGAAAGTCTTCCTCTGCTGCCCTTGGAAACACGGCCCAGTCTATTCCTCACCATCATCCATCGCTTGCCAGCGCGGAATAGCAGATTGGGTCAAGCAGCAAGCTCTCCGTTTGTGCTTCCTCCTTCTCCCTTCCTCTGGGACTCCCCAGCCTCAGCCTGTCTCTCGTGGGCCTCCAGTTATTTCTGTAGACACGCTGCAGAGCAGATGTTCCTGAGAGGGCACCTGACTTTTGACACTGTAATGTCTTTCCCCCGATCAGCCAATTATGTTGCTGGTGTCCCCGGACTCCAAAGGGAAAAAGACGAGTCAACGTAATGGGAGCATTCTGCCTCAGACAATATCCGCTCCCCCCTACCTCTTACACACCCTCAGATTCCCCCTCCCCACTGTCAACATTGGCGTCTGTCAGCTGGCGGCCAGACACTCGAACAGACTTTGCCAATTAGAGAAGTCACACCTGCTGGTTGGCAGGCTCCCTATGGTGCCTGGGCCCCCCAGCAGGGAGCCATATGGCTTTGGGGGCAAAGAATTTGCCAGAGAGGAACAAGGGAGTTACCCCCCCACCCCCACCCCCCAGGGCAACTCCTATCACAGGTCTGGCCCCCTGTGAGCCCTTTTCTTAGGTAAACACACAACGTGAGCTGTGTTCTTTGGCAGGTTTCCTTTGGAGCTATTGTTGTCCCTCGTCCAGTCATCTTGTTTCATTCACGGGGAGGTTACTCTGAATCTGTCTTGGCATTATTCGAGCCGATCTGGTGTTCTCTTGTTCTCCATAACTCTCCCCCCCCCCTCCCCCCGCAGCCCATCCTGCAGGGGACTCGGGAGTTTTCCATTCCACCCTGGGTAAATGTGAAAACACAGGAACAACTTCTTATAGCTGTGAGGAGTTTCGCCGAGCCCTCTCACCTCCCCAGGCTGGTTGTGAATGAATTAGGTGAAGTAAAGTAGGGGGCGCTTTTATGTTAGGGAGAAAGATGCTGAGCTCCAGGAGGACTAAGTAATTGCTCTGCCACATGTTCAAGAAGAAAGAAAACTGAATTGAGAATCTGGGTTTTACTCCTGGTAGACCACGGGCTGGCTGGCATGGGCTGTGTGTCCTAGATCACTCACTTAATTTTGGCATCAATTTTCTCATCTACAGTTCAAGGGAAGAGTAACCCCTGAGGTCCTGCTGGGCTCCAGGAGTCTTTATTTCCAAGGTCACTTAGTTTATAAGTGACCTAAACGAGATTAAACCACCATGTGATCATGCCTGGTTGGAGAAACTGATCTTCAAGTGAGTTCATTTTTTCCTCCTTAATTTTAAAGAGGAAAAATTTCAAACACACACAGAAATAGAGTAATATAATGAATCCTCGCATGTCATAAACCAGCTTCAACCAGACCACCATTTTGTCCATCTTGTTTCTTTAAGCCTTCTTTTCAAAATGATCTGCAGTATTTTATTTTATTTTATTTTACTTACTTGTTTGTCAGAAAGAGAGAAAGAGAGCACAGTCAGGCAGAGCGGCAGGCAGAGGCAGAGGGAGAAGTATGCTCCCCACTGAGCAAGGATTCCACCCCCCCCCCCCCCGCCCTGGACTTGATCCCAGAACCCTGGGATCATGACCTGAGCCAAAGGCAGCCCCTTAACCGACTGAACCACCCAGAAGTCCCGATATGCAGTATTTTAAAAAGAAATCCCAAGTGTCAAATCATTTTGCCAGTACAAATTGTAGTGTCTCTAACCAACAGGGATTTAAAAAAAACAAAAACAGAAACACCAGCACCAAGCCATAATGACGCCTCACAAAATTCACTAACACTCCTTGATGGCCCATATCACTCCTACCATATTAAAATGTGCCTGTTTCCTCAAAGGTGTCTTTTTATAGTTGATGCATCTGAATGGGGATGAAGACAAGGTCTACACGTTGTATATTTGGTCATCCTGTGTCTTCTAAGTCTCTCTCACCATCTGTCCCCACCCTCCTTTTTTCTTCTCGTGCTATTGGTTTGTGACAGAAAACAAATCATTTGTCCTGAAGAATGTACCATATCTTGGTTTTTGCTAATGGCTTCTCTGTGGTGTCATTTAGCTCCGTCTTCAATTTCCCGTAAACGTGTAAGCAGATCTAGCGGCTCATGAGGTCCACTCAATTTTTTCGCTTCTGACAGGTGCCACATACTTTCTGTTGCCTCCCATTCTGAGGCACATACAGTCTGATTGGCCATTTTTCGGTGATTCTGCAACTGAGAATTTATTACGCGGTTCAGACAGTATCAAAGAGATCTCTTCATTACAAACAAACTCATTTTTTTATTTGCATTTTCCCTTAGCCTACATATGAACAGATCCATCAAATTTCTAAAAATGTATCTCCCTTTTTCCTCCTCTCTTTCATCTTTCTTAGCCTTTTCCTAGTTCCCCTGGCAGAAATTAATTTTCTTCCTCTCCCACTATGAAAATATTAAAGACAAATGAAGAGCAGTATACTTACAAAAAGGAAAACCTCAAACACGCACCCAGACATTTGATTCGGTGTAAGGACAATCTGCCGCTCATTGCAACAGTTTTTGTAACAAATAAATTTCCCATTGCTGTTTTGTAAGCCTCTTGGTGGAAATTCTGGAAAGTAATTGAGAATTCATACTCAGGCAACTTATGAATAGGAGAAGATGATGAGCATTACTCTCAGGAATTCATCTAAGAATTTTTTTAATTATTTATTTATTTATTTTTAGTTAGGGTTTTAAAAGCACTTTTTTTTGCTCAGCAGACATGCTTCTGCTTTTGTTTCTTTGCCATACAGGGCAGGAGGACTTCCCCTGGGGTGCCGAAGTCCAGAGGCAGGCTGGGCCACGGGCCGGGGCGGTGGGGGGGCTCTCACCGGGGAGCTCGCTGCTCTCACCCACAGTGGAGTCACACACTTCCCATGGTGCAAAATGGCGTCTTGTGCACAATGCACTTGTGCATTGTCATCATGGTAATATAGATCGGGGACACTGATAAACGTCGCGGGGCACATGCTGGGATAAAGAAAGCAGCAGGAGCCTGTCAGAGTTCTTTGTAGTTCCCTGTAATTACACTGGGTCTTACATGCATTCCCACACGTTTGCAGCCCTATAGAAAGGCAACATGCTTTTTAGAGAAAGTCTATTACAATCATAGAGAGTTGATGTTGGCTTTTAGAATATAATAGTGTTCTTTGTGCTGTCCTGCCAGACTGGTTTCCTACCTATCCATCCTTTCTTGACTCCCTTCCTCTTTAATCTTTTCTTGTTGGCTTTTACGTTACCCCTCTGCCCCCTTATAACCAGTGCGTGACTCTGAGTGAGGCGCCAAAGCTCTTAGAGCTTCGGTGGCATCTTCCTTACAAAGGTGTTCATAATACCTCCCTGGGGATTAATTATTAGGATTAGGGGATGGGGAATCTTTGAAGGCCCGGTAAGCCAGCTAGCACTTTGCAAGGGCGCTGTTCATACCTCTTATTTGGCCCAGAGTTTGGAGTTTAAAACTTTCTGGTGGCTCCCCCTTGCTCTTGGTGTAGCACTTACTCTTGAAAGTGCTTCCAAGTTCTGCAGGATCCAGCCTCCCTGTCCTCTCCAGGACAGTCCTCTCCATCTCTCAATCCAAGCCTGCAGACAGCCTGAACTTCCGTTTGAATGCTTAATGTGCTACGCTTTCTGCCCTCCTGCCTTTGCATGTGTTGTTTCCTTGGCTTAGAACATTGTTCCTCCTATTCTCTGCCTGCCTTGGCTAATGCAACCCCAATGTTCATGTTTCTGTTCAGATATTGCTTCCTCTAGGAAGCTTTCACTGCTCTCCAGAAACTGGAGGGTACTATCAGAGCATTTCCATGCTCATGATGTAAATTTTTGTTAACTTCTCTCTCTCTCTCTCTTTCTCTCCCATGAAACTGTGAAGTTTTGAGGGCAGGAATCATTGCTAAGACATTTGTCTTTGCAGCTCAATTTCCCAGCCCAACATATCACAGATTGTTGGGGTTCAATTGACTTATTGCATGGATGAATGAAATACTGAACTTTGACTCTACTTTCTTCTTGGAGAATTGGTATCTTCCTCCTCCAACTTACCTTTCATACTCTGGAATGATCATCTCTTTGTGCACAGTCTTGTTACCTACAGTATATACCTTAGCACCTTGTGTGTGGTCTTGTTCTCTAATTTTCTTGTTATTATTGTGAGTCTTAGAAGAGATAGACCAGGAACACCACCCCTATTGTGTTAGTTATGGATTGCTGGCTAACAAATTACCCCCAAATGGAGTGGCTTGAAGTAACAAACATTGTCTCATGTAGTCTCCATGGGTGAAGGACCCAGGGGCTCTTTAGTTAAACAGTTCTGGTTCAGGACCTCTCATTAGGTTATGGTCAAGGTGTTGCCCAGGACTGTAGTCTCTGAAGGCTCTATGGGGGCTACAGGATCTGTTCCCAAGTTGGCGCCTCACATGGCTGTTGGCTGGAGACCTCAGTTTCTTACCATGTGTATCTCTCCATAGGGCTCCTCACCTGTCCTCACAACATAACAACTGGCTTCCCCAAGAGACTGATCTTGAGGGAGAGAACACAGGAAGTCACAGCGCTTTGTGTGACCAAGTCGGCAAAATCTCACACCATCACTTTGGCTTTTGTTTCTCCTGTTTGTTAGACAGGAGTCACTGAATCTGGCCCATACTCAAGAGGAAGGGAATTGTGATCTGAGAATATGGTCCTTATGGTTTCAGTCCTTTGAAAGTTCTTGAGACTTCTTTAATGGCACATTATGTGATCAGTTTTGTAACTCCTCCTGTAGGCTTGAAAGACAGTGATAGGGCCCAGTGTTCTATACATGACTTTCCCAATTGCTTGTTCAAATCTTCTATAGATTTACTAATTTTTGTTTGTTTGTTGGCTTGAGCTATTGATTACTGTCTTAGTGTGACTGTAAAATGTGTCTATTTTCCTACATAATTTTATCAATTTTTCTTTCTATACTTTGAGATATTAGGTGCACAAACATTTAGAATTTAAATTTTCCAGGTGAATTAAACCTTTTTCCTGTATCTAGGAAAATGTGCTTTTGTCTTAAAGTATATTTTGGTGGGATTAATAGTATAGCTTTTTTTTTGATTGGTATTTGCCTGGCATACATTTTTCATTTTTTTCAACTTTTTTGTATTATTATATTTTAGAGGTATCTCAGGTAAGAAATGGAAGTGGATTAAAAAAATTTTGGTTCATTGGGAGACACCTGGGTGACTAAGTTAGTTAAGCATCTGCCTTCTGCTTAGGCCATGATCCCAGGATCCTGGAATCGAGGCCCACAATGGGGTCCCAGGCTCAGCAGGGAGTGCTTCTCCCTCTTCCTGCTCATGCTTTCTTTCTCATTTTCTCTTTCACTTGAATAAAGAAATAAAAATTTTTGGTTTATTAACTTTGTCTTTTTATCAGAACACTTCATCCAATATTATAATTATTGATGTGTTTGGACTTATTATTAACCTTGTTTTATACTTTTTTGGGTCTCACTTTTTTGTGTGTTTCTTCCTGCATACCCCTTCCCTTTCTTGCCTTCTTTTGGATTGATTGTTTTTTCATTCCATTTTTATTGTCCTCTATTAGTTCTGAAACTCCTTAGCTAGGACTCATCAAATATTGCCTTTTCCCCACCATTCTCTCTTTCTCTTGCATTCTCGTTCTGATGAGATGTGTGTTAGGCACTCTTACTATATTTTCCATACTCAACCTCTTCTCTTTACTTTCCTTCTCTATCACTGTGCTTTATTGTAGATCATTTCTTCAGCTTCCAGTTTTCTAATTTTCTCTTTAACTGTGTCTTCTTTGCTCTTAAACCTGTTCATTGAGTTAATAATTTTAGTTATTTTCTTTTTCACTCCTAGAAATTCTATTTATTTGTTCAAAAATTTGCTTGGTTATTTTAAAAGCCCCTTACTTCAGTTTTAGCCTAAAGATTTTAAGACTAACTTGGCAGTATGAACTGGGGTTAAAAATTCTAGGTGAAAAGCAGAGTGTAGTATGGATTCTCAGGGACTATTTCCTATATTTTACTCAGTGCTAAGTTTCAAACAGGTAATTTTCCTCTCAGTATCCTGCATCAGGGGTGAATATATCTTGGTTTAGCCTGACTGCCACTGAAGATATTATCTATTCTCCAAAGCCTTCCAGGCCATGGAAATTAAAGATCAGGTTGACTGGTTTAACAGAAAAGAGAAAAAAGAAAAAAGATTAAC
The DNA here is from genome assembly GCF_030435805.1 of Mustela lutreola. Taxonomy (NCBI): domain Eukaryota; kingdom Metazoa; phylum Chordata; class Mammalia; order Carnivora; family Mustelidae; genus Mustela; species Mustela lutreola. The sequence goes on along the minus strand of NC_081295.1, from coordinate 20,496,905 downwards.
TTTTAAAACACTTTAAAAACAAGAACAATACACCAACAAATTTAAGATAATAACAAGGCATTTATTTAAATGGAATAAAGTGCTGCACACATACACCTGTGCACACTTGTGCACGTGCGTGCACACACACACATACACATACACACACAAATGCAATGTGGGAATTGTATGCAGGCAAGAGTGATAAACAGGAAGATTAGAAAAAAAATTTTTTTTAAAGGAAAGTTGCCAGCATCCATTGCAGTGACTGAGTTTCTCTTAAAAGAAAAAGAATGACATGACAAGACTTGTTTTAGATAAAGGTCTCAACAAATGAGAAATCATAAAGTAAATGATTTTGGCACCTCAAGCCTTTTTCTAATGTGGTTGCCTCTGGGCAGAGACTATTTCTGTTTTGATTAATTCTTTTTAGATTAGCAAACCTGAGCACCATATGTGATTTGAATGGGGCCAAACACTCATAGAGTACAGGAGCCATCTCCTCTCTGAATATCCTCTAGGAAGTTTCAAGTTAGTGGAGGCAGGGGTCCCCACCTAGCCCTGAGCTGTAGCACCTATGGAGAGCCCAGGAAAGCTGGTGGCATCCAAAGATATGTTAGCAAGCTCTTCATGAGCAGTTCTTGCATGTATGTTTCTCATGGTTACTGCAGTTTTGTTTTCTCAGCCTCGGAAGGACTGCTCATTGGGCTGATTTGTCAGTCAGTCCTTTCCGTTGTGAACAAACAAGCTCCCTGACGTCATTTGACCCAGGAAGGAACATTGGGGATACATACATACATATATATATAATTTTGAGTGTTGACCACATCCCAAGCACTATTCTAAGTGCTATGCTTGCATTAACTCATTTGATCCTCATAATAGTCTGAGATGTTGTTTCCTCTCTAGATGGTGAAATATACCCCAAAGCTAGGATTCCCCAAGGTCCCCCCAAAAAAGCATGATTTCAGATATTACTCTTTCCACCACAGGTAAATGACACTCCTCTGAGAGTAACTTACACACTTGGAGAACTTTGGCCCCTATATGTGTGTGTCTACTTATATCACATAAGTATTAATGCATGACAATTATAATAGATGAAAACCATAGGCCAAACACTCATTAACATTTATAAAAATTAAAAAAAATAGCAAATACCCCTCAAATTTACTTGAAAACTTGTTTGAACCCAATAGGAATTACCTTTGTCTTTACCCACCTCCCTGCCCCCCTTTTTAAAAGCAACTGTGTCATTCACCAGAGATTTAAATTTGAAGGTTTCTGGATCCTATTCTTTGCCTTCCCATGAAGTATTTATTTTATTAAGCACATACAGTACTGTCTGTCTATTAGGCATTATTTTACTTTCTTTAACTTTACTTGCTCTTTAATCAATGCTTTAATCCTCAGAATAGTCTTACGGGAAGGCATGATTCTTCATTTCATTGATGAGGAACTAAGCTGCAGAAAAGCTAAGTTACTTGCTAAGGTCCCTTGACATGAGGGACAGAACCTATGCGGTCTGGCTCCAGTACCCCCTGCTTAATCTCCTCATCATGTCACCTCTCCCATCTGTTCAGGTCAAGAAGTCAGAGTGTGTAACTCTGCAAATATTTTGGAATTTGGGGATAAAATGAGCCATGACATGTTACTGGTTTTGATGGAGGAAAAAATCCTTCTCTCTTTTCATGTTGGTGGTTCTTGTCCTCTTTAGTTAATGTGTGCGTCAGTCCCTAGTAAACACTCAGCATTAATGAATGAACCATGCTCTGAACCAGACAGCAGAAGGCCCATAGGAGCCACTTGGCTTCACACGCATGCAGCCTCCTCCACCTACACATCAATCCCTTTACTCGGCCCCTGTCTGCTGGCCAACCAGCCAGTGTCTTACACTTCTTTGTAATAATTACTACAAAGCATCCTTAGAGGAGCTGGTAGAAGTCACTTTCAATAGTGATAATCATGATCTTCCCTACTCCTTTCATCTCTTTGTTCCTCCATTATTTGGGATTAAAAATAGCATTTGCATTTGCAGGGGAGCTATGGCCTTCTGTGTCTTTATCTGCTTCCTAACTACTGTAACAGGAGGGAGACTGACTTCCTTGAGGGGCACACCAAGGTCCTAGAGCTACAGTCTACAGACCTTTTGTCATGTTATGTAGATTCTTCCATTTGACAGTCAAGAAGATTCCTATTAAGTTGGTTTTACACCACATATGCCCAGGCATTGAGAAAGAGTACCCCTTGGTAGACAGTAGAAGGAAATCTGCCCGAATTTTTTTTTTTTTAAAGATTTTATTTAAGTTGAGAGAGAGAGAGAGAAAGGGAGAACAAGCAGGGGGTAGAGGGAGAGGGAGAAGCAGACTCCCCACTGATCAGGGAGCCTGACACCAAGGTTCCATCCCAAGACACTGAGATCATGACCTGAGCTGAAGATAGATGCTTAACCGATTGAGCCATCCAGGTGCCTCCTTTCTTAATTCTTAATGCAAATCTATTCAACCAAAGGCTCTTCTGTCTCCATATAGTGCCGACTCTGGGAGATGCCTTAGAGATGACGAGGATGAGGCTTTCCTGTGAACAGTAAAGAAGCTGATGTCCAAAGAGGCCAAAGGACTTGGTTCAGGAATGTGAATTAGCAGCATAACTGGAAGTGTGGGTATCTTCTGTTCACTCCTCCAGATTTGCTGCCCACCCTCCTCGGGCTGCTCCCACCCCAAGACCCATTAGACTGTATCAATGGACACGCTCGCTCCTTGCTCTGGCCAACAGGAGATCTGGCAGGAGATCGGGGAGGACGCAGGATGAGCTTGGGTTTTTCCTTCCTTCCCCCATCCCTGCAAGTTTGCCTTCCACCGACTGTATCCCACCAGTGAAGGCGCGGCTCCTCTCAAGGTGGCCTGCAATATTTCCAGGTTATTATCTCTGCCTGTGGATGCTACTTCTTCATGGCCCCATCTCCACATGTCCCTTTCCCCCATTTCCTCAGAGTTACTTTCCTCTGTGTGCATCTACCCTATTTTTGTTGTCACTTCGGTATTTTTACACATATATCCAATTCCCCAGACATGACTTTCACTTCTATTTCTTAAGCTATATGCCTCATTTGCAAATGCTCCCCTAATTTATCCTCTGACTATAAACTCGGGAACAGGTAGGGCCTCTCCACCGTGGGGACTGGGACAGCATCTTTCTTGTTCCTGGTGACTGACACCTCCTGGGTACATAATGTGGTTGTATGTGAGTGACTCAGTCTTTGATTTCTTGCACAAAAGCCTGATACAAAGTAGAACCACTAAATATGTCTATTAAATAAAAGAATTATTATCTCAATGCCTTCAGTTTTCATAAATGGAGAGATGTTCAGATGCCACCAGTAGTTGAAAGACTTTGAGGAAATTACATCTCTGTGGCTTCCTCAGCTCTACAGAAAGATAAGTAATATCCAATCCTGTGTTTTCCTCTTAGGAATGGTGAGAGAATTTAAATGGATTACTTGATGCAAATGGAATGCCTTGAGGTTCTTGGAAGAGAAAGCATCTATTTTTCAGAAAAGATAGAATCTACTAAGAATGCTGTGTTGGAGAAGGAAATGTTGTTTGGTCAAATCGTGTATTTTATACTAAAGTGACATCATGTAAGTTAGGGACTCAGTCCAGTGGCACCGAGCAAGCACTTACTAAATGCTTGCTATAATTTTTAGTGATTATTTTACAAAATTCTACCCTAACATGAGGTAATGCATTCAGCAGTTCAACATTCAACAGTCATTATGTTATTGAAATGTTTGTAGTGTTACAAATATTTGTAGTGTTACATGCTCATCATGCTTTGTTATATTAATAATAATCACATAAAAGTAATTCACGTGGATAAGTAAGTACGTGGGTGGGTGTGGGGTTATGGGAATGAGATTTGTTGTAGATGAAGTAGTGGGGTATAAAAGAAGCAAACAGGTTGTAAAGTAGCCCATTCAGGGAACTTGGCAGCTTGTCTGTGTTCCGAGGTTTTTTAAATTACAAAAAAGCAATCTTTGTTATAAAACAGTATCTGTCTATTACAGAGGAATTAAAATATATAGATAAATAAAGAAAAAAAAAGGAAAGTACTATACCTAAACTCCCATTATGGGGAACATCTGTTGATTCCACCTTTCCCCCTGCTTCTTCCTCTGGGGTACGGGGGGTTTCCTACTGCAGGAAGGATCACCAGAACTGGAAAGCATGAAGCTTCATGATCTAGTCCAAATCAATCAGACCCTCTTTCTGGAGATCTCAATCTGAGCTGGTTAAAAACAGAAGGATACACACACACACACACACACACACACACACACACACATCAAGTTGCTTTTACTAATGGCATAGCTTAGCAAAGACAGTCGTCTCATTCCTATTACCTGGGTGCCAGATCCTACTAGTTCGTGTTCTACCCGCCTGGTTGTTTAGCTTTTTCTTCCTTTCTCTGAATTACCGCAGCTCTTGTCAGTAAATTCTTCCTTTTCCACCAAGTTTACCAGAGTTGGTTCCTATGGATTCCTAATTAGTGTATCTGCCTGAAGACAATTACCTGAAAACCTTAAATACTTCCATCCTTGCTTTCTGTAAAGTAGTGTATCTTATTAGCAAGAGGTATTCTCAACATGATACTAAATCTCATCTCACGTCAGCAAATAGAATTTCTCTACATCTTCTTGATGACCGCATGACATCCCATCATATACAATGTATCATAGTTAACTAATTTCCTGTGAGACACTTAGGTACTCTACACATTTCAATACAAGAAATAGCTAAAAGCTTGCACACATTCACGCTGATTTCTTGAGGATAAATTCCCAGATGTGTAATTGTTGATCCAAAGGACAGGGGCCTTTTAGAGACTTTAGATAAAACCTGTGTAATTTAGAGGCACCTGGGTGGCTCAGTCAGTTAAGCATCTGACTCTTGAGTTTGGCTCAGGTCATGATCACAGGGTCCTGCATTGGGCTCTGCACTGGATGTGGAGCCTGCTTAAAATTCTTTCTTTTTCTGTCATTCTCTCCCTCTAAAACAAACAAATAAAGAAACTGCTTAATGAAACCTTTCTGGAGGTTTATTTCCTATCAAGGTACATTCAAATGCCTCTAATTCAGATCTTTCTTGACTTGTGATGGGGTATGTTGCAATAAACCCATTGTAAATTGAAAAGACTTTTAGTCGAAAATACATTAAATACACGTAAGCCACCAAACATAGCTTAGTCTAGTCTACCTTAAACAAGCTCAGAACACTGACACTAGCCTCCAGTTGGACAAAACCATCCAACACAAAGTCTATTTTATAAAAAAGTGTTGACTTTTTTATAAAAGTGTTGTCTATTTTATAAAAGTAATTTATTGAACCCTGTACTGAAAGTGAAAAACAGACTAGCAGTATGGATACAGACTGGTTGTAAGTATACTGCTTATTTACTCCCTGATCGCTGGCTGACTGGGGAAGCTGCAGCTCGCGGATAGCTCAGTATCACGAGAGAGGATGGTACCGCTTATCGCTAGCCCGAGAAGAGATCAAAATTCAAAATTTGAAGTATGGTTTCTACTGAATGCATATCAGTATTTGTACCATCGAAAAGCCAAAAAACTGTAGGTTGAACCATTGCGAATCGGGGACTGTGAAGACAATGACTGTGTAGTCTTACCGCAATGCTCTCAGCATCTTCCACGGTGCCTCCTATGGTGGACACTCACACTCGCTTCGTGAATGATAACCATTTATTGAGTACTTACTATGTGCCGGAAACCGATATGCATGTTAATTAACTATGCCAACTATTATTTACAGAGAAGTTAAATAACTCCCCTAAAGTCCTCCAGCTGTTAAAGACCAGAGTGAGTTTTGAACACCTGCAGCCCAGCTCCAGGGGCTGGGCTGCTAACGACTCAAGTCTTCTATGACTCTTCAATGCCTACTGAATGCCTTATCCTTTATATGATCAGCTGAAAATGAACTTCCTCAGGGATGGTTTCCCTGGTTCCTCAACCAGGCTAGATCTTTGCTCTTCTACGCCACTTAACACGCTATACTTCTCTTTTATAGGACTTACCTTATTTGCAATTATTTATGTAATGTTTCCCTTCTCTGCTGTATGACCCATGAAAACACAAACTGCTGCATTTCTAGTACTGGGCGCAGAATCTGGCTATGGTTCTGTATTGATCGACTGACTGTTCAACAATTGAGCAGGCGAAAATGAGGAGGAGGAAGATAATGCAGGTTACTTCCGCTTTCTACCTTGCAGAATCCAAGTAGCAGACTGGTGTGGAGTTAGAGACAGTAATAGTTTAACAACAGGCAGCCTATTTTTCTGCTCTTGCAGGGCTCAGGTGGTGTGTAACAGATTTTTCAAGATTGGAGTGTCCATGTTAATTTCTACCTGAGGTAGAGAATGAATGAAAGACATTGGGTTGGGCCACGAGCCTCAGGGATTGATCAGCAAGGTGCACCTTTGCCTTCAGTCTCTGTTGGAATTTGAGAAGCAATTTTCCAAGCAATGAGGTTATTTTCTGGGCAAAAAGATGCAAAAAACAATGAATATGTAATAGTTATTAACTTTTTTTTTTTGAGAGGGAGAGAGAACATGCACGCATGTGCCTGAGTTCATGTGAGTGGGCAGAGGTAGAGGGAGAGAGAATCTTAAGCAGTCTCCAGGTCCAGTGTGGAACCCCACACAGGGCTTGATTCAGACCCCTGTAACAAAGTCAGACATTTAACCAACTAAGCCACCCAGGTGCCCCAATAGTTATTAACTTTTATGCACAAAATCCTCTGTGTTATCAAATATATAAAACACAATTTTATTAAAATATAAGAATGAAAACATAGTTTGTGGTGGAAAGATTTAATAATATACCTCTTAAAAGGTCTTTGGGTTATCACTATTATAAGATACCACCTCATTCCCATTACAATGGCTACCATTGGAAAAATAAAATAAAAATAAAATAAAAAATACTAAAAATAAAAAAAATAAAGTGTTGGTGAGAATGTGGAGAAATTGAAACAATTGTATGCTGTTCTTGGCGCAGCTGCTATGGAAAACAGTATGGTGGTTCTTCAAGAAATTAAGCAAGAGTTACCATATGATCCAGCAATTTCTTTTCTGGGCATAAGCCCAAAGAACTGACAACAGGGACTGAAATTATATTTGTACACCAATGTTCATAGCAGCATTATTCCCAATAGTCAAAAAGGGGAAGCAACCCAAGTGCCCATTGATGAATGACTAGATAAACAAAATGTGGTTTATGTGGAGAATGGAATATTACTCACTCTTTAGAGGAAGGAAATTCTGACACAAGTTACAACATAAATGAACCTTGAGGATATTATATTAAATGAAATTAAATAGCCACAAAAGGACAAATATTGTATGATTCCACTTATGTGAGGTACCTAAAGGGGTCACACACAGAGACACAAAATCAAATGATGGTTACTAGGGGCTGAGGGGACGGGAGACTGGGGGATTGCTCTTTCATGGGGACAGATTTCTGGTTTTTCAAGATGAAGAGTTCTGTAATGGGCAGTGATGATGTTTGTACCACAATGTGAATGTAGTAAATGCCACTGAAGTGTACATTTAAAAAATGGTCAAGGGGTGCCTGGGTGGCCCAGTGGGTTATAAAGCCTCTGCCTTCAGCTCAGATCATGATTCCAGGGTCCTGGGATCAAGCCCCGCATTGGGCTCTCTGCTCCGCAGGGAATCTGCTTCCTCCTCTCTCTCTCCACCTGCCTCTCTGCCTACTTGTGATCTCTGTCTGTCAAATAAATAAATAAAATCTTTAAAAAAATGGTCAAGATGGTACCTTTTAGGTGTATTTTACCACAATTAAAATTGTAAAAAAAAAAAAAAATCTTTGACAGATCAAGTTAGATGTTAAAAAAAAAAAAGAATTTAGAGGATTTGAATAAAATCATCAATAAACTTGTTAACTAGCCATACGGTAAACTTTATATGGAAAATGACATGCCCAAGCTTTCCCAATACCTGTGATGTGCTGAACAAGTCTGATCATATGGTAGGCCACACACTTCAGAAAATTGCCCTCACCATAAATTTTTCAGGTGGCCTTCCTTGACCACCATCTAAAATCATTAGGATACTAATATATAAGATGATTTTTTTTTTTTTTTTTTTGGTCTCTCAAACTGGCAGAACCAAGACAAAACAGAATACCCACCCAGCCTCAGTGAAGGCATTTTTGATACCCTCTCACTGCTCCTAGGATGAGACCAGGCCCTGGGCTGGCAGAGCTATGTGGGGTCTCCCCTAGGAGAAGAAGGTGGGTCAGGAACATTGGCTGATACTAAGATAGTACCTGGAGAGTGAGGATAATAACCAATAGGAAGGCAGGTGATGGGGGTGGAAGGAACAAATAGTTTCAGAAGCACTTTAAAGGAAGGAAAACAGTTTAAAAGAATGAAGGAATGCTTTCTGGGCAGGAGGAATGGCTTATGCAAGGAACAGATACATGGTGAGAAGTAAGCGAAGCACAGAAAGTCATTCCTGCAGGTCCTGGAGCTCTGATTCTATATGGTTCATCCTAACCTCTGTAATGTAGTATCGTATACCATATAAATTTTGTTGTTTTTATTTCTTTCCATATATATTTTTAAAGTGAGTGAAAATAAATTTCATTGTGATTTTGTAATATTAGAGGATTTTTATCACTTCTGGAGAGTCTCTGTTTCATTTTAAGTAGACCACAGTTTCAGGTATAATTTGTTTCGGTCCTTTTTCCCCTATTGTGTCCCAAACTCTCTTTGATTCTTTCCTATCTCTCTGATTCTCCCAGTGAACTCTGCCCAAAGTGGGCAGATGAAGCCAACAGCACACTTGTTTTCTCCTCAGATGAGTTTAACAAGGCATGTAATTCAATGACGTCTTCTTTCTTTGAAAAGTATAGAGTGCTACTCTATGCACGTGGGGCATTTATTTGTCACCATTACCTTAAGGAGAAGTATCTATCAAAGACTCGTTCCTAAGGTCTTTTTTCCAAGAGCCTTGTTATATCACCTTAAAGAAAGTCATTACTTTTGGCTAAGGGCGTGCTTGGAAGTGTTTAAAATCAGGAGGATGACCCCCTATCCCAGTTTTCTTGGGAGTGGCAAAAGGACACAATAATACCTAAAAAACCCAAGGGTGTCTACTTCGGTTTTGACCTCCTTTGTGGGGTAATGTTCTAAACCCTCTCCCTTGGAGGGAAGTATAAGTGCGTATACAAATCCCAACTCTTCAGAGGAAAAGGGAACTCTGAAAAATGTACTTATAAACTAAAACGAGTCACAGTTCTATTTTGCAACAGTGTCAACATCAGAGATTTTTAACCCAGACGGAAAATACAAGGACCAAATATGAGCTCATAAACCATGCTCATGTTCTTCTTAGACTCTCTCTCTAACTTGGGGGCTTGTCTTCCAGCCGTGCTGCCTGGGACTCTCTTCTCTTCTCATATTACCACTTCCTTATTTCCCTCTTCAAGAAGGATTCCTCTTATGATCTTCACCCATCTCGTCACCATCTTCCCCTGTCCCAGAATAGCTTTTGATATCCAGGTGCTGACCCCTTTTCTAGGCGAGCCTGTCCCTTGATCATAGTTCATTGGTGAGGGGTAGGGATACCTGACCCAAATTGAGTTTCTCTGAGTTTCTCTTCTGAGAGCTTGAAACGTGACACAGATGGACAAGGACTAAAAGGAGCTTGAACTCATGAGAGGTGAGTCAAAGTGTGGTTGACAGAATTTTTAATTCCCTCCTCTCAAAATGTAACATGATGAAATGATAAGGTATAGCTCCCATGACTGTTGTTTTATGTGGCAGGGTTGACTTGAGGATAGGGAGATTATCTGAGTGAGCCTGACCTAAATATTTGTTCTCTCCAAAGGAGCGGGAGCTGGAGAAATCTGAAGCATGAGGGGAATTGGACACCCCATTGCTGACTGGAAGCTGAAAGGGGCCACATAGAGAGAAACTTCAGTGGCCTCTAGGAGCTGACGGAGGTCCCCAGTGGACCATAGGTGAGGAAGTGGGGGGATGGGGGGAACTCGGTCTTATAATAGCAATGAAATGGATTCAGCCAACAACCTAAATGAGCTTCCAGATAAGAGCCCAGCATGGGTAACACCTTGATTTTGACCTTGAGAGACACTAATCTGAGGAACCAGTTGAGCCAAGTCAGACATCTGACTTGCTGACATGCTGACAGAACTATGAACTAAGACATTTCCATTGCTTTCAGCCACTACATTTATGGTAAATTATTCTGGCAGCAACAGAAAGGAATGCACAGGACAAGGGCAATGCATTTGGAGAGGGTGGTGACCCCCTGCGACCCAGGGCCTCAGCACCACTTCGTTCTTTCCCTCCCTCACCTTCTTCACTTGGCCCCATGAGTTACACAAATCTCTTCCAATAAACTTCCCTCTTGTCGCTGATGTCAGTAGATTAGGTTTCCTGTTGCTTGTAACCAATAAGGCGCCACATGAGGAGGTGAGGACTTGGGTGTCCTGCGACAACGTGTACCACAGGGTAAATCTGCTCGCCGGAAATGTGGCTCTGTGGAGACTTAGGAGAGATTCCATGAAATCCCAGAACCTTAAATGGGTGGAAGGCTACTGAAAAAAAATCCACCACTTACAATTGCATTTTAAAGACATTATGTAGATGGTAATATCCACTTTGGTCTATACTTACGCCCGCCAATACGAACCCAACTCCACTGTTCATTAATAGAAATAGCTTGCAAGAGGCCCTTTCATTTGGTTAGTACGCACACTCTGAATCTCCCTGAAAGCCTGCAGATTGGTTTACCCCGAGTAGAAAGGAGCACCCCAGAGACCTCCCCGCCCCCACCCAGGTCCAGCTGGCTGCCCACCATAGAGCACAGACCCCATTGCAGGGATCATGCCAAGCTGGCTTCTGGCCAGGCAGAGTCGGGGAGCAGAGGAACAGAGATGTCCAGGTGCAGCCAGCTGGTTTGGCAAAGCAGAAGGGGCTGACACAGAAGAAGAGGAGGGGCAGAGCCCAGGCACTGTCCAGAGCCTGGGAATCTGCCCATGCATCGACTCCCAGTCTGCCCATGCGAGGACCCCACCCCTCCCTCCCTGAGGGTTCATCAGAAGAGAGGAGAGCATGGACAGGGAGCTCCCTTTCACTCTGCTGCCCAAGGGGGTGGCGGGGGTGAAACAGAAGTAGGAGGGAGCAAGCAGAGAGTAGCTGCACGCCTTTAACATTTACCCGTAGTCGAGCAAGTCTCTCTTGGCTTGAGCTTGCTTGGAGCGGATGGCAAAACTGAGGTCCACTCGACTTCTTTCAAATGTTTCTGTAAATGCCACTGAATATTAAATTTTTTCCCCCTATCCTTGGTGCAGAAAGCATGACTGAGTTAGCCACGGACAATGGAATACAGTCCTTTCTGGGTGGGGTCAGTAGGACAAGGAAGAGGACAAGGCCAAGGGCAGGGAGGAGGGACGGTATTAAGCTGTGCGTAAGCAGGAACAAAGAGTAACTGGGTCTTGGACATTCTTCTGAAGGAGTAATTCTAAAGAGAAGAATACGTTTAGATTTTTGGAATGATCTCCTGTGGGCACAAGGACAGAAAACGCAGTTGCTTCTAGAAGGTTGATTTGGTGCCCTGCTCCCCACTCAGTGCAGGCTCAGCCTGGGAGCCTGGGGACAGCCTCGCTGGTGTCAAGCTGCCAGCCAAGCCTCATGCATAATTAGGTGGATTTGGATGGAAACCCAGCAAACCAATCCTACTTGCCTGACTCTCCACACTTGGGTTTTGATTTTTCTTTCACCTCTAACCAGTTTCTTTAGGGCTTAGTGTGTCCATTTATAGTATTTCTTCACAATGGGAACAAAGTAATAAATTGGCTGGGTTCCTAGCACAAGTCAGTCTTGGTATTCCATTGATAGGAAAACCTTTTATCTTGCCTGCCTTTTTTCCCAGGAGAGCCTAGAGATCAGGCATTTTTTCATTTTTCAGATCTTTCCCCAGACTGAAAGTAACTAGATAACCATCATGTAAGATCAAGGTTATCTTCTCTGATCGAGAGACCAGGGGAATAAGATATTTGGGTTTTTTTGGGGGGTGGGTGGGTTTGTTGTTGCCTTTTTTTTTTTTTTTCTTCTGTTCATCTGCTTAATAGTGTTTCAACAATTTACCTTATCTAACATCAGTTCTTTTGCCTGTAAGACAGAAAGACTAATTCTCACCAATTTCCTCATAGCTCCAGAGGAGATTTAATGAATGTTTATGGACCGTATGGACTGGTTTTTTAGTACACCCCTCCCCCACCTTCCATCCATATAAGTGCTTCCTGCACCATTTGATGAAGCCTGAATGTGCTCTGTCTGGCTTTAGCCCTAGCATGTTTTGCTCCTCAAGGAAGAAAACAAGTTATTATTCACGGCTGACTTGGGGTGTCTCTTGCTCTATGGTGCCTTTGATCTTTCAACAGCCCTTCACTTTGCTGATCACAGCCTTCCCTTAACCATTTACAAGGCTCAATGGGTCTCCTGGCACCTGATTCAACTCTGATTTCTCAGTGTGCTCTTAGAGGGGGTCTCTGGGGACATGTTCCTCTGACCCACTGGGTTAACACTTTCATCAACCTCAGGGCTCTGCCAGGGAGCAGGGTTCCACTTTCCTGCTCCAGCGCCTGTTCTTTTAACTGAGAACAATGACAGTATGTATTAAGAGGGAGAAGGGATCTTTTAGGATTTAAAAAAATGGAGATGACAAAACCTGTGTTTTGGTCTATAGTCTTTTAGAAAGCTTTTTAGTTATAAGGGCAACAAGTCTGGGATTGCTTTATAGATGGAGAAGTAGAAAAATAAGAGATACATTATCTCTGCTCTTTCTTGCTGGAGGTGGGGCTTAGACAGGGGATTGTGGGATTCTACATTCACGGCTCACATGGCAAGGGTCCCACCTCTTCCACCCCTTTCTTCTGCCTACAGTCTACTTCTTTGGGATGTACCAGGTGGTCCATGTGTGGGGGAACCAGTGAGAGGGCGGCACCACAGCTCCCACATTCCCAGGGCACTCCAGTCAGCTGTTCCACATCTAGCAGCACATCACTGTTTCTGAAGAGCCAAACCAATTTCAGGTCTGTCCCCCAGTTTAAAGGGCTGGTGTAGTGAATTAAAAATGGCCCAGATTTCTTGTCACAGCCCCTCTCTAACTGGTAGAGTGTACTTACCCGCTCCACTAGGATGATTTGACCAACAGAATACAATGGAAGTGACCTTGTGCCAATTTCAGACGTATCCTTTGAGAAGACCGGCAGCTTCTTTTTCTTTCTTCTTAGAACGCACCTTGCTACAAGGAAACCCAAGAAGCTTCTGGGAGAAGCCCACTCAAGAGAGAATGGAAGTCACCAGCTGATGATCTCCGTTGAATAGCCAACATCAACTTGCTAAACCTGTGAGGGAGTCCTTCTTAGAGGTTGATGTCTCCAGCCCCCAGCAAGCTTCCCAGGACATGCCTGTAGATTGGAGAAGAGCCATTTGTACCATGCGCTGCCTAAACTGCCAGAGTGAGCAAATAAATGAGTATTTTTTTTTTTTTTTAAAGATTTTATTTTATTTATTTGACAGACAGAGATCACAAGTAGGCAGAGAGGCAGGCAGAGAGAGAGAGAGAGAGGAGGAAGCAGGCTCTCCCCCAAGCAGAGAGTCCGACGTGGGGCTCGATCCCAGGACCCTGGGATCATGACCTGAGCCGAAGGCAGAGGCTTTAACCCACTGAGCCACCCAGGCGCCCCTGAGTATTGTGTTTTAAGCCACCTAATTCTGGGGTGCTTTGTTATCCACAGCATCAGATGACTAAAACAGCTGGGTGTTAAACAACTTGTGAGTATCTACATGAGTTCCAATTGGCTGGATTCGCTTGTGATCTGTGCCTCGGTCAGCGGCACATATTTGCAAGAGTCCCCTGACAACAGCGAGGTGCTCCATGTTTGTATTTCTTCTTCTAAATAACAGTTTTGATAGGTAGGAGTCCTACCTATCAAAATAATGGTGCCATAAAGGTGACTAGAAAGACTCATGGAGGAGTGGACTAGGGGGTGGGAGGGGGCACACCAAGCGTTTCATGCTAGTCATGCTAAGTTCAAGATGCCTTAAATTAGGCAGCTCCCTAAGATATCAAATAGGCAGTGGGAGATATGCCTCTGAACCCAGGAGGGGAGTTGGTGCTAGAGATATAAAAGCAGGAGTCATGAGCTTGTAGATGACATTTAAAGCCAAAGATCTCTGGGTAGATAGAAAAGAAGGGGATTAGGCTAAATCTAGGAGACTTTAACTTAGCGGTTGAGCAGAAGAGAAGCACCTAGTAAAGGAAACTAAGAACAAGTGGTCTGTAAGGTAGAAGAAAAAATAGGAAAGTGTGGCATTCTGGGACCACTAAGAAGCAAGTGGCAGATGTGGTACAATGCTCCTGAGAGGTGGAATAAGATAGAAGACAGAGAAACCCACTGGGGTTAGCCAGTTGGAGGTTGTTGGTAACCTTCAACAGTTGGAGCTGCTTTGGCAGTGAGGTGAGGATGAAATCCTGAGGAGATGCATTACAGACAGAACGGGAGGTGCAGAAATGGAGACATCATGAGGGACACATTTGGAGGGGTTTTGCTGTGAGCAGGAGCAAAGGAAAAATAGAGTGTGGCTGTCCAAGGATATAGTCTATGGTGGGGAATTTATCATAACAAGTTTGCAGATTGTTGGAAACGAGAAGAAAAATAATGATTCCTGAAAAAGGGGGTTAATTCTGGGGAAAATGCCTTAAGGTAGGCAAGAGGCGATGGGAATCACTTCAGGAGTTGTGGGGGTAGGTCTTCAATGGAAAGAAATGTAATATATGTACACAGGTTCATATATGTTGTTAGATTTAACAGTAGAACAATGAAGTGATTCTCATCAAATTTGGTCAGTTTTGTCAATGAAATAAGAGTGAGGAAGAAGATGGTGTCGATGCTTTGAGGCAAGGATAAAAACATAAGAAAGTTGACTTAGAAAGGAAGAAAGTCAATGTCTTAGGGACATATTTTAGGATTGTACTATCAATCTGGACAGCTGAATGCCTACTTGAAAGTTTTGTCATAAATTTAAAGTCAGATCAGTTTGCAAGATGGTGTGTATTTTCCCAGCTACATTCAGCAGGAAGTGGGGGTGTCTAACTAGGATTGGAGCTTTGCCAGATAATACAATGAAGGGAGCAAGTGCCAAAGGAGTAGGATAGATAGAGATGTGTGTGTGTGTGTGTGTGTGTGTGTGTGTGTAGATTGTGTACCAGGGGATCAAAACTTGGTCAAGAGTAGGGGTAAATGTAAAGGCGTCGAGTGGGACAAAATTATAGGCAGAGAGAGAGAGAGAGAAAGGAAAAATGATGGGACTGATGAATTGGAAGTCTCATTGAGGTCTAAGAATCATTAGAGGGAGGTGAGCTGGAAGGACATGGGGTGGTGGTCAGAGAGGGAAGAGGCTTTAAACTGTGATATTGGAGTTAGTTCATGACCGGTGGTGTTGAGGACCAAGAGTATAACCATGGCCGCGATGGCTAAGATAGGGTGGGAAATGAGGAGCTCAAGAAACCACAAAGCCAGGGGAATGGTAGATTGTCCTTGTAGAGGCTGAAGTTTGCAGGAAAGATGACAGAAATGTTGGGAGAAGGAGGATGCCTGAGGCAGGTGCTAAAAATCAGTAAATGAAGGGGTGTGACCTTGATCAGCAGTTGAGAGCACCTGAGAAGGGGTCTTGGGTGCTAGTCTGAAGATGTTCTCCAGAAAGAACTGAGATTTTTACTAAGGGAAATAGCAGACCTGGTCTGGAGGCAACGGTGCAGACCACTGAGGCCCTGTGTGAGCAGAACGGACGTGAAATCAGTCTCCACTTGCGCAAGAGCTACAGGGGTAAGCTTGGTTCTCATTGCTGTGAGGCTCAGTGTTCTCCTTTGGTAACAAATGTTTTGTACCTTCCTTGCTGTAATAGAATGCCAAGATAAAGTAAAAAAGTAACTTATAGTGAGATATTTTATTTTATTATTTTTAAAAGATTTTATTTATTTATTTGACAGACAGAGATCACAAGCAGTCAGAGAGGCAGGCAGAGAGAGAGAGAGAGAGAGAGAGAGAGAGGAGGAAGCAGGCTCCCTGCAGAGCAGAGAACCCGATTTGGGGCTCGATCCCAGGACACCGGGATCATGACCTGAGCTGAAGGCAGAGGCTTTAACCCTCGGAGTCACCCAGGCGCCCCATATTTTATTTTGACCTGTAAAAATGTTTGGTCATTACTTCACTCGAAGGCCTCACAAGGTTATTCGCTGCTGGGACCCGTCGGGGGAATGCTGAACGTGAACAGCTCTGTGGGCAGCCGGTCAGAGGTGTGAGACTGTCCCGGAGGCATCTCCAAAATGCTGTGCAATTCTTAGAAAGTGCCCCAAAGTACAATGTCCCCTCAGTGTACATGCAAGTCTTGTTTCTGGAAAATGCAGTGGATTTAAAAATAGTGTGAAAAATACTTTGGGCTTCTGTGTAGAAGAGAGTTCAGTTCTAGCGTCGGATTATTATAGACGGTTTCTTCAATCACACGACCGTCTGGCGGAAAACTGAGCAATTCTTCGTCCTGAGGGATGGGTATGCTCATCGCGGCAAATCCTAGCGCCCTGGCAGAAGCCGGGCCCAGTCACCCACGAACACTTCACATTTCTGAAAAGCTTCCTCACCACTGGGTGACGAGGTAGAGGGACAAGGTACAGCTCAGAGCTGAAGTTGGAAATACAGGGGTTTCTGCAGATGAACCCTCCTGGGTTCTGGGGGGGGGGGGCAGAGTGAAAGTCTTTGGGAGGTGAGGGGGGACAGGAGCTGGAAGGCTCAGGGAGATGGATGGGTGTTCAAAGGTCTGGAGCTAAGAACCTGGGTGGTGAGAAGCTGGGCTCCCCATGGATCCGGACAGAGAAGTGAGACTTGACAGGAGCTACTCTCAGAGGTCTCTCCCCGGAGGCTGCGAAATCAGGTCAAATTACAGCTTCCTTCCCAGCCATGCCCAGTTTGCAGGGGAGAGGCGGGGCTGTGCTGAGCCTGGGGCAGGGCCCCCTCTGGGGAGCATTTTTTCCACATTTCCTCACCGTCTTCATAGTTGTCAGCTTAATGACTGCATAATGTTCTGTGGTGCTGCTATACCATGAATTATTAAACCATTACCCTATGTTTGGAAATTTATCTTGATTCCAACTTTTTTTTTTTTTTTTTCATTTAGGATTTGTTGCAGAGATGGTTTTCAAGCGTGTATCTTTTGGCCTCAGTTTAAACACCTCCTGAAGATAAGCCTCTAGTAGTCAATGGGTCCAAACACCTTTTTAATTTTTTTTTTCATGTTGCCATTTGCGATCCAGGCGGAGTTTTTTAAAAACCAATTTACAGTGCCATCAGAATTTGTGAGGATATTGGTTTCACAGCAATCTCATCAAAATTAAGTGTCATTTAAGCTTTTTTCCTTTTACACCAGTGGTTATAAAATGCAATCTCAAGCTTGCTTTTAATTTAGGTTTTATTGGCAAAAAGGATTTTTCCATGTTCCTATATTCTTTGTATTCCTCTGTGTGAATTGTTCATGACCTTTGTGCATTTCCCCCTTGGAGGTCTCAGTGTTTTTGTTCTAAAATTGAATGCGCTCTTCATGGAACGTGCAGGTGCACGCGCACGCGCGCGCACACGTATCCATCGTCTGTCATTACTGATATAAAATTCTGCCTTCTGCAGTCCACCTCTGCCCTGCTACCCCCATTCTGTCTTCTTTTCCTTTTTGACACTCTGCTTTTGATGAAAAGCTAGGCAGTATTCAATTTATTATTAATAAGTTGGGTTCCTAACTCAACTTTGGCTGCACACTGGAATCACCAGGAGAGCTTTAAAACCTACTGATGCCTGGGTTTCACTTCTGATTTAATTGGCCTGGGTATTGGGGTTTTTAAAAGCTCCCCAGGTAATTCTAATATGCAGCCAAGGTTGAGAGACACAATACTAAAATTTCTAAGTTCGTTGTTGGGTTAAAGTAACATGGGAGGTAGAGGTGGGGGGTGGTGTTGGGTGGAGTGAGGGGTAAGACAGGGCCGCTAGGGGTGGTGGTAGGACAAGTTACTGTTGAGGGTGGGAGTTGGGGTGAGGATCCAGACTTCCAGTGACCAGGATCAGTCCTGGTCAATGCCTGCTTTTTGTTCTGCTGTCATCCAGATCCAAGCTGCTTGCTAGCACTATCTCTTCTAACCAGGCCCTTTCATCTAAGGAATGAAAGGAACAGAGCCTACCCCATCTTGTAACTTCATCCCTCCACACCCAACTGTGAAACAGTCTTGTGGCTTTTTAAAAAAGAGGCTTAGAAAGTAAAGCCTATCTCAAGCATTTCCCATAGTCCTCTCCAATCCCCTTTTCTATTTTGATTTACATTTTAGAGACAGCAAGATAACATATGTATCCCAAATAACCCCAGTTCTCACTAGCTTTGGGTAACAATGAGATTGCATTAACCTTAGCGCCTACCTTTCCTGGCTTGTTGCTCCCACTAACTGAGAAGGACCTCAGCCTCCCAGCTGAAACTTCCTGCAGGTATTTTTAGAAATGCCAGGATGTGTCTTCTGTGTGCTTTTAATCAAGGCCACTGGTATTTTTCTAAGTTAGCCTTATCAGTGATATCAACTCCTACAAACTCATTTGAGGATAGAACTGCCTCTCTTGGTCTTGCTGCAGAAGACCATCCATAGAAGCATCTGTATTTTCAAACTAAGCTTGACTTGGGCTCTGAAGGGCTTTTCACTGCAGAAACCAACGAGTGAGTTCTGGGATAGGCGCAGACTTCTAGAGAAGGAGATGAGGAAATAGCACCAGGCTGGGTCAACAAAGCAGATGCTGGAGTGATGGGGCCTCCCAGTTCCCATCATACTCCCCCAGACTGCACCCTGGGTTAGGACAGGGCAGTGATAATTTCAGAGAGCAACCAGAATATAAAGGGGATGAAAAGTGGTGGAGAAGAAAAGCTTGTCCCCATTGGCCACCTCAAAGGTCTTAGACTGCCTTGGGAGATGAAGTTCCTTGAGGGAGAGACTGTCTTGTTCACTGTGTATCTACAATGTCTGGGGCTTCCCTACCTCTAAAGTGGGTGTAAAGTAAATAATTTTTGAATGAATCCATTGAGTCAGATTTCCCAAGTCCTACTGCACTGTTTATATGTTGGATTTTCTTGCCAGTTGAATCACTACTCCATCCTTTTTTCAGGGTTTTTAAAATGATTGAATTCTGCTCAAAAGCTGTGTCAGGGGAAATAAAAGCACAGCTCAACCACCTAAACATTGAACTGATCATTTACTGCTTGAATCAATCAGTAACGTTCTGTTTGCTGGACTGTAGAAGAGGGATAATACTGGCCATTTTCACAATGCTGTGTAAAAAATAAGAATTGTTTGGAAATAGAAACCAACATTAACTGAAGCGCACCTAATTTATTATCCTGAATCAACCAAACACTATTTGCTTTAGCTCACGTTTGGATTTGGATGGCAAATTGACAAATGGCAAATAAACATTTGGTGTGTTGGTATATTAGATATATAGTGTTTTTTTTTTTTAAAGATTTTATTTATTTATTTGACAGACAGAGATCACAAGTAGGCAGAGAGGCAGGCAGAGAGGGAGAGAGGAGGAAGCAGGTTCGACGCTGAGCAGAGAGCCTGACGCAGGGCTCCATCCCAGGACCCTGAGATCATGACCTGAGCTGAAGGCAGAGGCTTTAACCCACTGAGCCACCAGGCACCCCTATTAGATGTATAGTTTTAAAATATAGTTTGTTTTGAACAACTTCCAAAGGATACCCTGAAGTAATTATACATTTGTAAAAATCTTTGATCATTTTTAGTAACAGAAATATTGCAACAATCTGAATCATTAAACGGTATTTTGCATATTTAACTCATGTATGTTTATGCATTTAAGATCCTGTACACTTTGTTCTCTGTTTACTTGAAGTTTAGATTTTATGGCAAAAAAGTGATTATAAAAAAATGATTATAAACCACCAGTGTCTAAGGTCTTATTTTCCAGGATTTGCCAGAAGACTCACCTATTTTTTTTTAATTTTTTTTTTTAAGATTTCTTATTTATTTATTTGCCAGTGATAGAGGGAGAGAGAGTGAGCAAGCACAGGCAGACAGAGAAGCAGGCAGAGGCAGAGGGAGAAGCAGGCTCCCTGCCGAGCAAGGAGCCCGATGTGGGACTCAATCCCAGGACACCGGGATCATGACCTGAGCCAAAGGCAGCTGCTCAACCAACTGAGCCACCCAGGCGTCCCAAAGACCCACCTATTTTTGAGATCACTGAATGTATTTTAAATAAGAAGTTTCATCATTGTTAGTAAAAAAAAAAAAAAGTTGGTGTATTTATGAATTGAAAAATTTTAAGCAAGTATTTTTTGGTCATTTTTAAAAAATAGAATGATCTTATGTCTGAAGTTACTGTAGTGCTGTTTCTTAGAGCACAGTGGTCTACATATTTGCATAATTCTTATTAAAAGCAATTAAAAATCTTGATAATATGTATAGAAAAGTATCTTTAAAGCATGGAAAAGTTAAACTTTTGTAAAAAAAATTATCAGGCCAATCCTAGTGAAGGCAAAAAAATCTGAGAGGAAAACTATTTTTGCCTTAAAGCCATTTGCTGAACTGCTGAATCCAGCAAACTTGGGTTTGTTTTAATGGTCTAAAGGCTCAAGGAGACAGATAATAAAGCTAGGGCCTGAACAAAATAGGGGTCTAATGGAAGACCCTGCTCATAAAACTGGGATCCCAAAATGCTAGACCCTCTTGGGAAGAGTCTACCAGAAATAAACATATTCCCACTCCCGCCTCCAGTGGATGGACAACAAGAAAAGTAGCTTTGGTCCCGAGTAGACCAGTCTTGGTGGAACTGGCCTTGACACATTTTAGCCACAAAAATCTGCTCTCCTGCATTTTTTTTTTAAAAGCATGAATTCATATCATTTGAGTAGTTAAAAAACTTCAAGCCTAAAATTAGATTAAAGTGGTCTGGGACAGGCAGTGGCCTCAGGCAAGTGAGTAGAAGCAACAGCAAATTCTCTCTGAATGAAAGCATCTTCATAAAAGGCCACAAAGAAGTCCCACAGATAAGATTCCAAGGAAAATGAGAAGCTGACAGTAACAAAATAACTAAGCACATAAGGAGATCGGTACCATGAACGAAGCTAATAGGACAATAGACAGGAGAAATAGATCTACCAAAGCTTCAAGTAATGGATTATTTTTATTATTTTACTAAAAATTATATTAAAACCATAATACTATGTTTAGAAAAATAAAAGATAAGCTTGAAGATATCTACATAGAATAAGAACTTTTTAAAAATAGCCAAATGATTTTGAAGAAGAACCAAGTAGAAATTTTAGAAAAAAAATAGGGGGTACCTGGGTGGCTCAGTGGGTTAAAACCTCTGCCTTCCGCTTGGGTCGTGATCCCAGGGTCCTAGAATTGAGCCCCACATCAGGCTCTTTGCCTGCCTCTCTGCCTACTATTTGTTATCTCTGTCCGTCAAATAAATAAATAAAATCTTTGAAAAAAAATAGAATTGAAACTTAAAATTCATCATATGGGTTAAAAATAATGGATAAAGATAAAGAGAGAATTAGTAAATTAGAAGATAGGTCAGAAGAAATTACCCAAGATGTTTTTTGTTTTTTGTGGTTTTTTTTTTTTTTTTTTTGTATTTATAGTATCAGGCACAGTGTTCTCAGTCTCATATGGGAAATAAATGTTAGTAAGTGGGTTGTGGCACTTCTGGGCATAGTCTTTCCAAATATGTGTAATTCTGGTGAACTTGCAGTATTAAATGACAATTTTAACTTTATTCAAGATTAGGTTTGAATAGAGTTCAGTTTTAAACTTTTACTGATTGTCTTCCACGACACCACATGTCCATATTTTACTCATTCTACAAGTCTTCCTCTAAGTTTTTCAGTCACTTTATAACTTTCTTATATTTGGCCACTTTGAATTATAGCTACACATGTTATATGTTTGTTTCTTCCTAGACTGAGGTCTAGGACTCTGCCGGTACACTATTTGATCTAGCAGGTTCTCCAAGACATATCTGCCATTTGAAAGAAAGGAAAACAGAAAGAGAGAGAGGGACAGAGAGAAAAAGTAGAGAGAGGACAGAGGGAGGCAGGGAGGAAACTTCCTAACTAAATAAAGAGTGACTATTAATGAATTTATTTAAAGAGCATTTTTTTGTGAGAGGGTAAAGAGAATATAAAATAGATTTAGGGTCATACATTTTGCAAAAGAATGGAAGAAACATAGTTTAAATTAAGTTTGCAGATGCTCCAGTTTGCGAAGGGGTGCAGGGACCAAGAAGAGTCAATTAGATGCAAAAAGATGTAAATTAATAAGATGAGTGGAAAGGATAAAATGACTTTTCACTTTAGAGAAGCATAGAATTATGTATCAGTAGAAAAATAATTTAGGAGATGCAAAATTATCTAAGCATAAGTAAAGCCTGCAAAGAAATGTAAGTCTGAAAAACAATAACATTAATAATGCTAATAAGAACCACCACTTAGGGGCACCTGGCTGACTCCGTAAGTAGAGCATCTGACTCTCGATCTTGGGGTCATGAGTTTGAGCCCCACCTCAGGTGCAGAGATTACTTAAAAAAAATTTTTTTTTAATGACTTCTATGGGCACCTGGTGGCTCAGTTGGGTGAGTACCCAACCCTTGATTTTGGCTCAGGTCATGCTCTCAGGATCTTGACATTGAGCCTCGTGTCTGCTTAAGGTTCTATCTCCCCTTCTGCTCCCCCCCGCCTCGAACTGCACTCTCTCTCTCTCTCTCTCAAAAAATAACTTCTGAAAAACAACCACCAGTTAGTTGAGTGCATCTTATATCCAGGTACTGAGCTAGCCATTTGCGTACATTGTTCCCTGAATACTCACAACCACCGGATGTGTTGGATTAGAATTCCTATCTTTTCTTCTTTTTAAACTGAGAAAACTGAAGGTCACAGAGATAAGATAGCTTGCCAGGCTTGTATAGTGATTTAGGGGCAAAGCCAGGACTCAGCCCAAGCCTGTGTGGCTAACCAGCCTGCTCTTTCCCCTTTATTCTATAGTCCCAGGCCATGTAACTACAGATACTTACAAAATGGTGACGATAAATACTAGTTTCCCAGAAAAAGTTAATCCAATTCAGGGAGATGACTTCAGAAGTTTAGAAAAGATAGGAAGTTCAGGTCAAATACAAAAACTAAAAATTTCACTTTTATGACCAATTCTGGCACTACCTCTCAGGAGATGCAGATTCGAATTTGACAAAATAGATAACATACATCGTAAGGGGAAACGTGCTAGCATTAGACAGGCAAGACTGACATGGTAAGTTAAAATAAATCTTTCATGTGGAAAGACCTATAATGAATAATGGCAGGACTAATTTCTAACAACTTAAATGAAAAGGAATCCGTGAGTTCTTACTGACCAGAGTTTCTAAACAGCAGGGAGTGTTTTCTGGAAGAAAAGAAGCAAGGACAGAAGGAGAAAAGCCCCACTTTATGACCACCAGAGTATTAGTGGATTCAGGCAAGAATCACCAATGGATGTTCAGATCATTGGGTGAAAGATTGTTGGGGATCAGAATAATTAAACAGTCTCACAGGATCCCCCACAGATTTCTCATTAATTACAAAAAGAACAAAATACCTCTACAATTGTCAGGTCTAGTGGACACCACCTTAACCCCATGATCAAACTTAACACCACCAATAACAGGACAAATAAGCATCATGTATCCTTGATGTGATATAAAAGGAGGGACAAAATATTCCTTATGTATTAAGTTGAAATTATAAGTTGTATGAAATTGCTAACATTTGACTGATGTTGATATAGAAAATAACCATTTCATGATTCAACCTAACAGTGTTTCTTTTGTTTAATATCAAGTTAATGATGAATCAACAACTGAAAAATTCTAAATGCCTGGGGGCATTCAGCAAAACAACTGGCCTGGACTCTTCAAACAATGTTAATATCCTGAAAGAATTAGCCAGGAAAAAAGCTGAGGTATTCTTTTAGATTAAAGGAGACTAAAGAGGGGCGCCTGGGTGGCTCAGTGGGTTAAAGCCTCTGCTTTCGGCTCAGGTCATGATCCCAGGGTCCTGGGATCGAGCCCCACATTGGGCTCTCTGCTCAGCGGGGAGCCTGCTTCCACTTCTCTCTCTGCCTGCCTCTCTGCCTACTTGTGATCTCTGTCTGTCAAATAAATAAATAAAATATTTAAAAAAAAAAAAAAAAAAAAAAAAGGAGACTAAAGAGACATGAAACCAAATACGGTGATTGCTTCTTCTTTTTTTTTAAATATTTTATTTATTTATTTGACAGAAAGAGATCACAAGTAGACAGAGAGGCAGGCAGAGAGAGAGGAGGAAGCAAGCTCCCTGCTGAGCAGAGAGCCTGATGCAGGGCTCAATCCCAGGTCTCTGGGATCATGACCTGAGCTGAAAGCAGAGGCTTTAACTTAGGTGATTGCTTCTTGTTAAGATCATGGGGTTGGGAGGAATAGCTCAGCTATCACAAATAATATTGGGATAAATGGAGACATTTAAATGTAGAATGTATATTAGATAATAGTATTATGTTAACTGTGAAATTTTATGAATATGATAATTGCACTGTGGTCTTGAAAAAGAGTGTCTTTGTCAATAGCAGATATATTTTGAAGTAATTGGAGTAAAGGGTTATAATGTCTGCAAATAACTCCCTAAAGTTTCTAAGTTTTGGGCAAAAAGGAGTGTGTGTGTGTGTGTGTGTATTTGTCACACATACACACACACACACACACACACACAGAAAGAGAGAGAGAGAGAGAAGGCATAAATGTGGCAAAACATTAAAAATTGACCGATCCAGGTGAATGGTATATGAACACTCATTACACCTTTCTTGTGACCTTCCTGTAGGCTTGACATTTTTAAGATAAAACATTGGAGAGGAGAAAAACGAATTGTCATTATTTTCATTCAGCATTTTCATTCAGCATATCATAATGCTGGGCTTCTGGGTACTTTCCTGGATGGAATCTTTTGACTCTACAACCAGCTGTGTGGTGATGGGGATAGATTTAAAAAAGGACCAGTTGAAATAGAAAGGAAAGGATAACGATGAGGAAAACGATGAGTTTCCATTTTACTGTGAATGGACCCGCTAAGCAAAATGGCGCATTTGTGAATAGAGTCTTCTCTCTGTACAGCGCAGCTGTCCACCAGCACCTGGGGGGTCCAGAGATCCATCTCCATCTGGGCATTAGGGTAAAGCTCCCTGTGGGATTCAGAAAAAGAATATTGAATTTTACTTGGATCTTAGAGCTTTTGGGAAATGAAGATTCTATAGAACCACTGCCTAACTGGAGGTAAGAGAAAATTCTCTTTACTAAAAACAGACACAAAGAGTTGGATCTCCAGTTTTTTAAAACATACAGTTCTGTTTGGACTGGAATGGTGAGGGCATAAGGCAGGCACAGCGTTTCTCTCTGTGCTCCGCCAAGCTCTGCTCAGCGCCACCCAGAATGGGGAAAGAGGGAGCCCAAAAGGCCGCCTCTCTTTCTCTCCTAAGGACTTCATCTTTTCCTGAGCACCTCATTGTTATTTTAGCTCTAGTTTGCCACTTGTCATGCCAGGCTTCCCGCCAAGATAGTCTTTGTGTTTTCCCTGGCCTTCAGTCAGGGTTTCGGTTCTTTGCAAGAGCCCCTTCCCGTCTGCTTTCCCATCCTTCACTCTTTTCCTTCTGTCTTGTCAGCTTTCCCTTTGTCCTTTTGGCTTTCCTGACTGCTCTTCCTGCCAACAAGTCTGTACTTTCTCTCCTCCCTCCTGCCCCCCATTCCTGATCTCATTTTCAATGTAATTATATTTCCTTGGGAGGTGGAAATAGACGGATGAAGGAGAAAGTTATCGTTTATCACACCCCCACCCTTAAGATGAAGGTAAGAGATTGTTAATATAAGGAAATGTCTTTCAGCTTAAGTTTTGGTTTCTCTAAAAGATTTTAATGGTCCATTTTTAAAGGATCATATTAACTTAAAACTAGTGGGTATAGTGTAGAGCATACAGATATGGATTGAAAACCAGTTTCACCATTCGATGTGAACTGTACCTCTCTGTATCTCTGGTGATTGGTTTTGCTTTTGCTGGGGCAGGAGGGTGAGGGGCAGAAGGAGAGGGAGAGAGAGAAGCTTGAACAGACTCCATGCTCAGTTTGGAGCCTGATGTGGGGCTCTATCTCACAACCAGAGCCAAAAATCAAGAGTCGGTCACTTAATCAGCTGAACTGCCCAGGCACCCCTGGTTTGCTTTTTTAAGTATGAGAAATGGGTGTGATGATAGTGCCTTCCACAGAGGGTTGCTATGGAGATTAAATGGAATGATGCATCTAAAAGTACCTGGAGGAGGGTAGGCTCCCTGTGGGAGCTAGCTTGCTGTTACCATGAAATTCCTCAGGACTTCACTGTCCTGCCCAGACAGAAGCTTATCTCTTCCTCCTTAAGTCTCCTATAGCCCAGCTCTTACCCTGGTCATGAGGCTGCCATTTATTGTTTTTCTGCCTGCTTTCTTCTTTCCTTCCCACCATTCTCGTTCTCTCTCCTTCCTTTCATATGTTCTTCATCTTCCCTTTATTACCTTTCTTGTTTTCTTCGCCCCCTTCCACTTACCCACAAAGACTTAAAAAATATATCCAACACAAAAAGTCAAAATTCATAGTTGAAGAGAAAAATAGGTGCAGGGAAAATGAGGACAGAGAGATCATAATGCTGGAGTTAAAAAGAAATGCATGAATGCATTCTATGGTTAGGTGTAATTGCTAGCTGGGGCCACCATTTTACTGAGCTCCCTAGCAGCCAAAGGAAAGATGGAGACAGAGTTAAGAGTAGTGAGGTCTACGTGATTAAGAGAATATACAAAAATTGTGGTTCTTTTCCTCAGTACTTTTGTGGATTCTCATAAAAGAAATGTTAGGTGATATAAGTAAATGCTGTCAAGCATAATACTAAGTCTACTTTCATAATAGATGTGATAATAAACTCCAGAAAACCGTTTCTTATGATGCCTTTCAATATAGGCTGATGATATATAGCTGAAGTTCAATTCAGTAAAAGCATTTTTATAAGGAACTAAAATAGTGTGCTTTATGTATGCAATCCTCCAACTTTGGCATGCTGCAAGGATAAATTTTAGAATACATAGAAGAATAAATAGACTCATGTCCTTCAGGCAATCCTCCGCAGATATTATCTCTGGCAACCAAGCTTTTGAAAAATATATGAAAGTAGAGTTCAAGGCAAGTCCCTGAGCATGGATACCCTCTGTTGTTGATGAAGGACAGAGAGATGTGTTTGGACCATCAGGTAGAGAATAAGACCAAGGTGTTTTTTTTATGAAAAGTTAGAGCCAAGCAAACATACCTGCCTGAACAAACTATCCCATTTCTGTGTGTGGAGGGCTGAGAGATAATGTAAAGACAAAGTCAAAATAGTTCTGAATTCCAACAACGGGTAGATCTTTGTGATACATTATTAAATGATGGAAAGAGCTGGATACCATTTTGGGGACAAAGAGCACAAACATATGCACAAAAAGAAAATACACCAAAATGTTAATAGAAGAAATCTCTGGGAAGTAGGATTTTGGATGATGTTTCTTCTTTTTATATATGGTTCTACAATGAGCAGATGTTACTTTGGTTATAAGGAAAAAAAATAAAGCAATGGAAGTTATTTTCAGAGAAAAAGAGCTACGCTGGACTTCTTCAATACAGGCATGAATAAGTAAATGCGGTCACAAATTCCATGGCACTCACTGCATTTGAAAATCCCCTAGGGACCTTATAAAGATACTGATGCCCTGGACCTCCTCCAGATCAATTAAATTAGGATCTCTGAGGGTAGTTCCCAGGTATTGGCATTTAAAAAAATTCCCTAGGTAGTTATAATGTGCAGCTAGGATATGAGTCAGCACTCCACACTACAGAACACACCTGGAATAATTGAGCCCTGGACAATGTTCCAAGCAGGCAATCTCTTTTCATTGGCCTATGAGGACCTTCCATAATCTGGTCCCTGCTTTTCTCTCCAACATCAGCTCATCCCAGTCTTATTCATTCAGTCCCCAGAACAGTGGTTAGCACATAGTAGGTTCTAAATTTAAAACAAAGTAGGACTGAATGAATCCATCGATATGGTTTTCTGACTGTGGCACAGAAAAAATAATTATCTGTGTTGAAGCAATGTAGTTTTCTATGAATTATTTATAAATTGCATTAATTGTTTTTGATATCTTAGTAGGCTCTTGGAGAATAGAAAGGGTGATAATTTTGGTTTTCCAATAGTTGATCTTAATTATCCTTTTGTAATCATTGGATATCAGGATCATTTATTTGTTAGGTCATTTTTTAAATGCATAACAAGAATGTCTTCTCCATGATGATAGACTCTTGCTTTCTCACTACCATATCTCTTTGACCTAGGAAAGTGCTTGGTTCATAGTAAGCATCCAATAAACACTCATTGAATGCATATTGAAGAAGTAAATAGTAATGAGAGCATAATATTAATGTAAAGGTAATAAAAAGCATAATATTCATGTAGAAGAAAGTATGCATCATTTTATTCCCCACATGATGGGTTAGGATGTTTATAGGGGGTGGGAGGAATTGTGCATACACTCAGACAAAAGTCATGTCAAATTACTTAGGCAACTGTTGAGCAAACAAGTGACTGAGAAGTTAAAAACTTACACTGAAATATGGTTTTGGAACCCACCTTTTGGCATGCGAAGGATTAGATGAGGCACAGTTGGTAGCAGTTGGATTCCTACACAGCCACCAGAGGGATCTTTTAAAAATGTAAGTCAGATTATGTTTCTCCTCTATTCAAAACCCTCTAGCGATCTTAACTCACACCATATACAAAAATCAAGTCACAATAGATTAAAAACTTAAACTTAAGAGCTAAAACTACAAAACTCGTAGAAGAAAACATAGGGGAAACTCGTCACAACATTGGTTCAGCAATAGTGTTTTGGATATGACACCAAAATCACAGGGAACAGAAGAAAACATGGATAAACTGAACAGCATCAAAATTCAAAGCTTTTGTGCACCAGAGGACACTAGAAAGAGAATGAAAAGGCAACTCACAGAATGGAGAAAATATTAAAAAATAATATATTTGATAAGTTGTTCATATCCAGATATAGAAAGGACTCATAACTCAATAGTAAAAAAACTTAACAACCCAATTAAAAAATAGACAAAGGACTTAATAGACATATTCAAGTAAAGAAGATAGACAGTGATCAATAAACACATGGGAAAATGTTGAAAATCACTAATCATTAAGAAAACACAAATCAAAATCACAAGATACCACTTCACATCCATTAGGATAGCTATCGTCAGAAAACCTGAAAATAACAGGTATTGGTAAGGATGTGGAGAAATTGAAACCCTTGTGCACTATAGGTGGAAATATAAAATGGTGCATTCAAGAAAACAATACGGTGATTCCTCAAAATAGTAAACATAATATTACCATGTGACTCCAAAATTTCATTTGTGATTACATAACCAGAATAATTGAAAATAGGGACTCAAAGCTAACTTCTACAACTCATTCATAACAACATTATTCATGATAACCAAAAGGTAAAAGCAAACCAAGTGTCCCTTGATAGATGAATGGCAAACATAATGTGGTATATACACACAATGGACTATTAAGGAAGGAAATTTTGCTTCATGCTGCAACATGGGTGAACCTTCAGAGCATTATACTAAATGAAATAAGCCAATTGCAAAAGAACAAATATTGCATGATTCCATTTACATAAGGTACCTAGGATAGTTAAAATCATAAAACAGAAATCAGAAGTCAGAAAGTAGAATAATGGTTGTCAGGGGTTGAGGAGGTGGGAGGTAAGAAAAATGGGGAGTTAGTTAATGGCTACAGCATTTCTGTTTATGATGATAAAAAAGTTCTAGAGATGGATGGTAGTGATGGTTGCATGACAGTGTGAATGTACTGAATGCCATTGAACTGGACACTTAAAAATGGTTAAAATAATAAACTTTATATGACATGTATTTTACCACAATAAAAAATCCTTACAACCATGTTTGGAATTGGTAATATTATTTTGTTACTGTCCCCACTTGATAGGTGAGGAACATGAGGTTCAGAGGGGTTAACTGATTTGCCCAGGGTTACCTACTTCATGAACCACCAAAACCAAAACAAAACAAAATAAACTCTTCTCTGATGCCCCATTTCAGAATAAAGGCCAGACATCCTTAGTCTGTCTTTTTAAATGACCTTCTATAATCTGGCACATGTCCTGCCAACCCATAGCTCTTTATGCTTTCTTTTATATTTTCCCTGTGGTTTGCTTTGCTCCAACCACACAATTCAGGGATACTCCTGCCACAGGACATTTGCACTTGCTATTATCATTGCCCACACTGTTTTTCCTCCCTTCTTTACCATTTTCAGGTTTTTGCTCTACTGACACATTCTCAATGAGGCCTCTCCAACCACACCTATTTAAATTTCAACCCCTTCCTCTAGACACACACCTGTGTTCTTCCTTCATTTTGCTTCTTATCACTTATTTCCATCTGACACAATTTGTTTATACTTTATTTACAATTTCCTATCTGACTTGCTTTATGAAAACTAGAATTTTTGTCTCTTACATTCTCTGCTTTATTTCTAGCACCTTGAGCATTGCCTGACACATAACAGTTACCAAGTTAATATATGTTGAATGAATGAATAAATAAACCTGAAAATATTATATGCTTATACTCTGATGAGTTATGACACCTCACTCTGGTCATCTCTGTGTTTTCAATAATCCATTCACCTGTGTATCAAGTCTAATATCTGCCAGCTTATCAGGATCAGTTTTTGTCTCCCCAAATTGTCTACATGATTCAAAACATATAACAGAAGTTGCATATATGTGTATGTTAATGGAGTATTGGTGGAAATTAAGACTCGGATGTTAAAGAGAAGCAGCAGGTAGGTCACCATCAACATATCCCATCTAAAAATTTCCTAAATAAACTCATGGTCTGGTCTTGGGACACAATGAAGCTGTTCATTATCTGTAAGTGTGTTCCTACTCTTGTGATCTGTCTTCAGATGGCGAAAATGAAGCTAATCAAATGAGAAGTTTAATTATAGACAACTTCTCTGATTTCCTGCATCTCGAGGCTCAGAGCAAGCACTGATGAAGGGAGATAGAGTGATTTTGTATAGGGTTTGGCCTTAGTTATCACTTATGTAGGTGAAGACCCCCTCATCCCCTTAACCTTTAGGCAGCACAGGCTGGATGTCTTGGTTTAAGAGTTTCCTGCAACAGTCCAGAATTCTCATTTCAGAAATCCTCAATGGTGCAATTGGGAAATTCTTGGCATTTGTTTCCCTGGCAGTGAATGGGTCCAACACCAAGAAAAGAAGATACTCAGTAGTGAAGGACCTGGGTCTGGAAGAGATGTGCTCCATCTGCCAAGGCATTTTCTGCACATGGCTGGGCTTTTTTCCCCCTACTTTTTTTTTTTTTTAAACACTTGCCCAGCGAACTGCACAGTAAGTCATTTGTGCCAATAAAATGACAGTCTCTTCAAGGCTACAGATTAAGAATATGAATTGTCTGCTAAAAATTGGCTCTGGGAGATATATATATATATATATATATTTCCCCTACTCCTTCCCAAACTCTCTCTTTCCCTCTTGCACAAATAACACATACACAACTGCACACTCATAAAAATTGGATTTTCCAAAATTTCCCACTCGCCTAGGAAGCAAAATACAAAGCTGGATGAGGAAACGTGACTCAGCCCCCTACGTTTAGTATTTACTGCCAAATAACAGATTTTTCAGGAAGAAAAGTCATATTTCCCAAACCACCACCAAAGTGAAAGGATCTGATCCTCAGTGTTTGCCTCAGACTCTTTATGAGGCTGTGGTCGGGTGATGGGCAGTGGCTAGAGGTTACGTGAGCCCCAGAATGTTTTGCCTCCCTTTGTGGGACAACATTTTTTGACAGTTATCGACAATTCTCATTTCCACGTGACAGAGTCCATATGGTCAAAAGAATGTGACCCACGCCTTATAAAAGCAACAGCATGGTGTTTTTTTACTTGAAAGCGTGTTCTGTTCAGGGCAATTTTAATGGAACTGAGAGTTTAGTGGGTTGTGGTACAAATAAGCACACTTGAGTAATATTTTAGAAGCAACATAGACTTCTCTGAATGACAGCCTGATTAAGCGGTAAGAGAATAGTCTGGGATCCGGGAAGTCCAGTCTGAACAAGGACTCTAGGATATGCATTTCTGTGGCTCTCTTTGGATGCAGGTTTTCTTACCTGTGGAATCGATGTGAGTATTTAGGAAACAAAAGTGTCAAATGGATTGGTGTTTTTTAAATGCTCACGCTGGTTTCTTTCACCCCAGCCACAGCTATTCTCCATGGCGTTCTGCCGGACTTTGAAGAATGTTGGTATGATAATCGCAGGAAAGAAACTCTGCCTCTGGAAACCATATGTTACTGCACATTCACGGAGCTTCAATTTTGGTTCCGCATCCAGAAGGAACTGTGTGACTCAAGGGGACAGTTCCCACCTCTTCACCAATCATGTTTGAGGTGAGAAAAAGGAATATCTGAAGGAATAAATGTAATGTGTTGTGGAAGTCAGCCTTGAGTCATGTATGGGGTGGACTTAGAAACAATTCCATTTTTTCTCAGCACTGGACAGCCTATGGTTGTGAGGGAAAAGGGAGAGACAGAATATGTAATTTCAGTTTTGAAGATGTTACACTTTGAATTATGTTGACAGAGAGGGTTTGTTCCCGGGAGCCCCACCGAACAGCCCGGTTGGGTTATCTAGGGAAGGAATAAAGACATCAGTAGAGCTGCCCTATGTTCTCTCCTCCAAACCACCGTCTGTGTGTTCCAGGGAAGGAATCTCAGCTTATTCATGAGCAGTGCTCTTTTTCCACAGGATAGTCATTGTTTTGAAAATAGGAGAAAACCTCAACAGCTCTGAAGCGTATAATTATGCTTTCTTATTACCCAACAAGAATGTTCTCTGGAGTGTTGTTGTGATGATATACTTGCAAGTACTTGGCAGAGGGGAGGGTAGCTTAGCAGGAGGGTGGGAGACCAGGGAGCCGAGCTTGACTTCCATTCTGCTTAATCGGTCTTTCCTGTCTAACAGCTCTCGCGGCTCTGTGGCTTTTCTTCAAATCAACTAGGTAGACTTTTGGTGTGGGTTCCCAGGCTCCATTAGGTTATCAGTGTAATAAGTGATTTCAGAGTATTAGGGCAGATTCCATTATCACTGAATCATCTACAGATTCAAGGCCAGATGATGACATCAGAAACATATGTGTTCATCTGGAGGCAACACTTGGCCTAAGAAACAGAGCAAGAGCTCCAGTGGGAGAACTAGGCTTTCATTGGCCTAAAAAGAACCCCAAGAGGTGAGTTCCTTTATCTTTTGCCTCCAGGAAAGAAGTCACTTAAAAAAAAAAATCCCCCTTAAATGGTTGATAGGCTGTTCTTGAATATTTCTGAGGGAGCCCTTTTAGAAAGCTAGAGCTTAAGTGTTTCACCAACAAGGCAAGGCTTCGCATGTGAGGAATAAATTCTGTATGCTATAACTCATAATTACCATGATTTTATAAACCTGGAATTTCCTAACCAAGCTCTTTATTTTCATTCAGAGAAGCATCTGCGGGATCGTTCTTCATTAATCACGTCTGCCCACCCAAATGCCCATCTATATTTTTTTAAAAAGCATATTCCAGTTAGGTGTTTTAAGTAGGCACATCACTATACTGGGTGTGGTAATTCCTCCAAATGCATTTTTTGTCAAGCCATGGGACAAATTTTAAATCATTTTATAAGTTGACATCATATTTGAGCTTTAGGCAGGCCCTGTGGTTTCCATGGAAACAAAATCACTTCAGAGTATAAGAAACATGTGGAAGATTATAGAAAAAAAAAAAAAAGAGGGAATCTGAATTGAACAAAAGGCAGGAGCTAAATTCAGAATTTCTTGGGATGCTGGTTTTATTACTGTTTTATTTATTTCAAAAGACTAGTACAAATCTTCCTGATGCTATGAGGTGCAAATTGTGTCTGTTTTCTTGTCATCTTTCAGGATCCAAGATCATCTTACTCCAACCTATGGTTTTACAGATGCTTACATTCCCCATTGTGTGTGTGTGTGTGTGTGTGTGTGTGTGTGTGTGTATCTATGTATATATATACACACACACACACACACACACAGAAGATCTGTGGTCTTCAAAAAAACTAATTTCACCATTTTAGATTAGGTACTGGTAGTAAGAAGATTTTCCCAAGGACCTGCCTCATTTTCTCTCTATACACATACAAGCACCAAGACACTAGAAAGCTCTGCTGGATAAGTAGTGTAGTGACTTGGCAGCATGATTTGTTCACTCACTTGTTCATTTGTTAGAGACATACTTACTGAGCAGCTCTTATGACAGATAGAGCCCTTGTACCAGACATCGAGCTGTACATCGACAGTTTGGTTACCAGAAAGTACCATGTGGGTAATGTATGAAAGGTTTAGTGGGAACCTTCCTGGTCTCTTACCTGGTCTCCTCTGTGATCAATAGCTCACGTTCCCCAAGTTCCCAGGTCTGTGGGCTGCTCAGGTGGCAATGTGGGTCCCTCACCAAATGGGCTCTTTTGTTTAGAGGTTTGGGCTATTGGGTCTTTCACTTACTAACTTCTCTGAATGAGGAGACTGGTGCCCTTAATCCTGTTTTTTTCTACTATTCTGATTGGCTGGAGCCAATGTAATCCTAGTACTTTGGCCTCTAAGTGATGAGAACTAGGACAGGATTAGCTAGAAATTTTAAGACAGCATCTATGTTTGTGACACATCATTAGGCACATATTAGCTGTTCTGGGCAATGAATTTCTCCTTTTGCTTATGTCAGAAACTGGAACCAAAGGGAAGCCATTTGTCTCAACTCTCCTCAGTGATAGGCATTGGGATTATTAAATTTAGAGCTGGAAGAAATGTCATCCTTAGAGAAACATCTCCTTCGAGCCTGACAGTCAGAGTGAAATTTGACACCCTCCTTCTGGGCTCACCTGTTTGGATTGTTTTGGAGGTCTTTCAAAGGGATGGATCTTCTTGTAAGGGCAGGCTCACAGAGGAACAGTGGAGAGGGCTTAGCTGTGACGTTGCAGGCTGCAAGGTAGGCGTGCCCAAGAATGCATCAAAGGCATTAGCGCCGATCTCTGGAAAGAAGCAGTAGTAATTAAAATATTTGCTATCTTTCTCTTTGAGAAGGATTTCTGTCCCATGGCAACATAATAGCACTAGTAAATGTGATCTGTCAGAGTGCCTGGCTGGAAATGCATACGATGGTTAGGGACCTAACACTGCTTTTAGTGAGCCCCTGGTGCTTCCATCTGGGACACACCTCTCCTCTTGTGCATTCAAGTCTACCCTTCTGCCTCCTTCAGGATGTGGTGCTCATAATTATTCATTACTTTTGTCTCGCATCTTCAATTACTTTCTTTTCTTTGGCTTTTTCCTTTTATAAATAAAGAGGTGCCAAACTCCCCAAACCTTAAAAAAGAAAACACACAAGCAAATGAAACCTTGTGGTCAGGCTTCTCTTTTTGACCTCTTACAGTCGAGCTCTTGTCCTATCTCTGCTGAAATTCTTGCTGGGGGTGCAGTCAGAGCGCTGTTTCTGTCCTACTTGCATTCTTGGCAGCATTCCTTTTCCTCTCGAACACCCCTTCCTTTCTGATAAGCACTCCTCCGGCTTCTATACCATTACGCCCTTGAATTTCCCTTGCTTCTCTATCTCCCACCGTTTCTGTGCAATATCTTCACCATTTCTCCTTTACTGCCCATGGTTAGAAATCGTTTTCCAGATAATATCCCTACCCTTGGTACTCATCTCTTCTCTCTCACTCTATTTTCCCATATGAAATGTTCTCCCACATGAAACTTCTACTTTTGTAGGTAAAATGTGATCACATATTAGCAATTTCATATGGGTCAACCCATAATAATTTTCATATTCCCATTTCCAGTCCTGATCTTTTTCCTGAGCATAGACAAATATTTCCAATGATCAACCAGACATATCTGATTGGATTGTCCTAAGTCACCTCAAAATTTATACATCTCAAATGGAAAGCTTATGAATGACAGAAATTTCTGTACCTCAAGTATTCTTAGTCTTTTTTTTTTTTTTTTTAAGTATGCTTTACGCTCAGTATGGAGCCCAATGCAGGGCTTGAACTTACCATCTTGAGATCAGTATCTGAGCTGAGATCAAGAGTCAGAAGTTCTACCATGAGTCACCCAGGTGCCCCAGAAATTTCAGTAATTTTTGAGATCTTCCTCCTTTTGCACTTCTGTGGCCAGTCACAAAGTCAGAGGGTCCCATCTCATAAAGATCCCACTGTATTATCTTAGATCAGACCATTACTATGGTTTACCTGGTGATTGCAATGGCTTCATCTATGGAATTTCTCCTTTTGGCACTGCATTCCATTTCATCTTGTATCTTGCCACCAAAAATATCTTATAAAAAGCAAACCTGAGCATGTGACCCCAAGATGCATCACCATCCAGTTCTTAAGTTCAGCTCCTATGATTCTGACCCTCCAATCCTTCACCACAGTTGTTCTGATGGAATGACTTGTTTCCTGAAACATCAGACTCTTTCACAACCCTGTGCTTTCTTCTGTCAGAACTGTTCTTCTCATTCTCTAAGAAACTCTGACTCAGCCTCTGATGGTCAGCTTAAAAACATCATCCTATATCAAGCCTCACTAAACTCTTCCTGCCAAGTTAGTCCCGTGATTTCCATATACTTTTTCCACATTTCTAGTCTAGCACTTTTCAGGTCATCTGGTAGTTGGATTTATCCATTTGTCTTGAATAGATTAAACACTCAGATCATGTTTCTCTCATTTCTAAATTCAGAGTATGTGCATTTCTTCTTTCGCTGAAGCAGTTTGAGTGAGACTCCCATGAGATTTCAGAGGAAGTTGTAGAAGAGAGGGTGTATGAAGAATTCAACCTTTCATTTTGTGTTCCTTGGCAAAATAGAAAGCCTCCCTTTTGACACAGGGTCCCTGTCTAATCTTGGTGATCAGACGGGATGGGAGCCCAAAGCTGTTGTTTCACTGATCCTCAGGATGTCAGCTATTAGCAACGCCCACTGAAACCCCAGAGTAGAACAGAGAAGGAAAGAGGAAACCATGTCCAAGTGAGTAACTCAGAGTCAGTGTGAGGAATTGAATCTCTGGCCATCTTTTCTCAGGTATCAGGTGCTTTGAACACTGTGGACCTGCCCCTACATTGCTTGGCCCCTGCCTAACACGCTGCCTGCCATTTTCTGTCTCCTACTTGAGGAAGTACAGAATGATTTGTAGTTCCCTACATACAATGTCCTCCTGACTACCTCTGTGCTTTTGCTCATGGTGTTCTCTTTGCCTAGAACGCTACCTCAGATTCCCCTGTTCATTTTGATGAATTCTGATGAATTCATTTTGAATTCATCAAAATTCGAGATTCAAGAGAAATCCAGTCACCACTTCTCCAAACCCATCTCTGACCCATTCGCCTTCCTTCCCAGGCTGGGTTAGATTGATTCTGCATGCCGATGTTACATAGTATATCATGAACACTTTGGCATAATGGGGCCCAGCTGAGGAAACAAGTTCCTGATTTCCAGCCCAAGTCCCCCTTGCATATTCCATTAGGGCTGGAATTAATTTCTCATTCACACAAAGACAGACTCGTAGTGCCCTGTGCCTACCCCCATCACTGTCATGACCAACTACAGTGTACTATGACTACCTATCTACCTTCTCTTCTCTCCACTGGAGCCCTGGAGGGCCAGCTCCTGTACCTAGTACAACGTTTGGCATGAGTGAGTATGGAGAGTGTTATTTGTTGGATTCTAACAGTTATTAAGAACTAGACACCATTCCAGGAACTTTTGATACCTTAAGTCATTTACTTCTCACAATGATCATGAGGAGAGGGACAACTTGACCAATTTACAGAAGATCGAATATGGAAGTATCAAGCAATGAAGAAAGAGGCCTAAATCATACGACTGGTAAGTGTGCAGTCAGGTTTTGCTGTGTTTGGGCTCCATGTTGCCCATTCTCTAAGCCCCTGCACCACACCATCTCTTAAGTGAAAACTTGTCAGGTCTCTACTTCCTTGTATTTGTCCTCCTTCAGGAAAAAACAAAACAAAACAAAAATAACCCTTGTGTGCAACACCTAGTGGAAACCCTGCTCCCCATCAGGAACTTTCCCAGCTACCTGTGTCTCTCCTTTACATGACATAATCTCCTATGCCCCAAAAGCTGATTTCTAGTGAAGTCAGTTCCTGGCTTCCTTTTCTAGAGCGTGCCAGAAGTGGACGGTCATGACTTCTAGGGCAAAGTGTGCGGACCTGCGGATCGTTTGCAGAGGAGGAAATGCATGTGTTGTGAAAGGAAGAGAGGAAAGACAGGGGACTGATTGCGAGCAGAGAGATAGGAAGAAAAGGA
The DNA here is from genome assembly GCF_030435805.1 of Mustela lutreola. Taxonomy (NCBI): domain Eukaryota; kingdom Metazoa; phylum Chordata; class Mammalia; order Carnivora; family Mustelidae; genus Mustela; species Mustela lutreola. The sequence continues at coordinate 20,458,190 of NC_081295.1, read as the reverse complement.
CGAAGGCAAAAATCATTCATATAGTCACTAAGAACCATGAACTATAAAAGGGTGGTGCGGCCTAAGTGTGCTCTGAGAAGGGAGAGGGGCTTCTGGAAAGGTTGGGGCTTTGTGGTGTCACAGTCCTGGGAGAAAACTCCCAGGTCAGGCCCAGATTCTTGTTGAATCTGTGTTGAAGCTCCTCAGATGCTCTGATATGTCTCCGCCATTGTTGGTCTCCGCCTCTCCTGGGTCGCAGCATCCTTGTTAGCCGTGGAATGAGAAGGAGGCTTCAGGGGAGGCGTCTGGCTAGCTCCAGGTGAAAGCCAGCAGCTTCACAGAAGAGAGGCCGGCAGTGGGTGTGAGGCCAGGCCAGTGGCCAGGCAGTTGGGAATCAGGAATTTGGTCTCTTGCTCTTGCACTGACTCAGTCTGTGGCCTGTGGGTCACAGCTTACGATGACTCAGTTTCTCAAACTTGACACGGGGATAATGATCCTCGCTACTTTGTGAGGGGTATTAATTAAAGTTTGCACCCTGCGTGGCAATGCTGGGATGAAAGGGGTTAAAAACAAAGTGTAACTGTGACGCATGATTCGTGTCACTTGTAGGGAAACAAGCCATCTCTGTGGTGTATTGGAATCACGTTGGTGCCCAAACCACAGTTAAGAGGAAAATGTGGATTTGCATGTGGGACGTGTGGTCAGAGGCTGACACTCTTTCCTATAGTTTCATAAACAGGGAAGAGGGCTGATTCTTAAGTGTCACGTATTTAAGTTTTCCTTCAGAGACTCTGCTCCTTCACCCTTCAAATCCCACAGAGATCTTGCTGACAGAAAACATGTCCTGGGTGAGCACAGCTGGACAGTGCAGAGAAGGTAGGGGACACCTTGATGGATGAAACATAGCCCTTCCCTGCTTCCAGCGTGGCCTTTGGTCAGCAGCTAGAGAAGGGGAACTTGTTTACTCCAGTTCTCCAAAGCCTACTGCCTACCTCACTTCCTCCTGGTCCCTGACCCCGATCTACTACGCTGGAGCCCCTGGGGGCTTCTTGTCTGCATGTGGCTCATGTCCCACGATGTGGCTCATGTCCCACAATGTGGCTCGTGTCCCACGATGTGGCTCATGGCGGAGCTGAGATGGCAAAAGGCTACTCTGCTCTCTCGTGTCACCTGTGTTGCCTGAGATCCTGGAACGGCTTCTGCCAAGTTGGTCAAACGGATGTCATGTGTGAGGCTAATTTTCTAGAAGTGAAAATCAAAGTATCTTGGAGAAACCAGGGTACCGTAGGGACCTCAGGGAAATCCTCCAGACATCACATCACTGCAAATGTGGAGAGCAGGCAGTGACATGCGCCATGGATATGCTTATCCCCTCTGTGCCTTGATGTGGGAAGAGATTAAATATTTCAGAAAAAAAGTCAAAAGTGTGAAGTCCTGAAAAGGCTCAGATTCACCTACGTTTGTCGAGTTAGGCAAAAACAGGGTCATCAGATCAGGGAATTTGTGTCTTCATTCAAGGTTTACGTTGATTTATTGAGCATTTTCTGAGCACTGTTCTGGGTGCTGGGGAATACAGCGAGGCACAGACCATAGACATGTGTGTCCTGTGTGGCTATCATTCTGGGGCAGAGATGCCCATAGTGGAGGAAAGTACTTGCAGCATTGTACCATTACTTCTCTTTCTGGCTGTCCTCTCTCTGTGCAGGATTAGGACCTTGGTCCAACCCCAGTCCCACTGCAGCCTTCTCTAGAAATTAGCAAAAATGAAAATGTCAAACATGAGGGGTGGTGGTAGTTGTTGCTTTTAACTTAGAAGTGGGGGTGATATTAAAAATATCTAGCAACTAGTTTGGCACAGGTGCCGACCCATCACAATGGATACTGTGGTCCCTCCCGGGCCAGCATTAGCCCTTTACCTCCTGGGTCATGCCAAGTTCCAGAGGACTCAGAGGAGGAGCTGAGGTAGGTGAGATGGTGGGAGACTTCAGAGTGGTGATGACTGGGGCATTGTTTATTTACCAAGTGGTATGGAAGTATTCCAGTACTCTATAGCTTAACAGCCAGACGGCCCCGGATGAATATCAATCCTACTCTGGAAAGACTCTAGAAAAAGGATATACCCCCTGTGAGGTCTTAGTCAATATCTAACAGCTAATGAAGGAAATACTGTTAATTTAAAAAAATTTGAATCTGAGTTGGGACTGAGGTTCCACAACCTTATATAAGATGACTTTAAAAACCAGGTGGCCTTAAAAATCATCGTGAGTGGCAGCTTGAGGTAGGGGTGGGGCAAAGAGCTGTCAGGGACACCCAGCCCCCAGTGAAAATAAACAGTCTTTCCTGAAAAGAATGCAACAGCCGTGGGACATGCTCTGAGGTGGTAATATTTTCTTCTGGACCTACCCTTGCCTGGTCCATGCTTGGTTGGCATAGGAGCTGGCTGAAGACGAAGCCACACCCTTTGGCAGGCAGACTCGAAACGCTGTTGGCAAGGAGCATTCATTCACCAAGCAATCCCAGTTGTGGTTGCCGGGCTGCTACAATATTACTGGTCCTTCAGGTTCCTAGCTTGTCATCATGGCCTGACAACACCTCCTGACTTTTATTGGAAGCCTAATTGGAGAGTGTCTGATGCCCAAAGGGCTTTGCTGGTTGACAGCTTGACAGTGGTGAAAGAGAGATATTGAACTGAGCAGAGGTATTCCTGCATTCTTTTCTGCCCCGCAGGTGGAGACTAACCCCCCCCCCCCCAACCCCCCCAAAAAATCTCTAGGGGATGCACAAATGTACAATAACTCCAAGATGGTTCAATGATACGGGCTGCCCGAGAGAGTTACCAACCCACCTAAAAAGGGACATAGCCCAATCTCATCAAATTTGTTGAAAATCATTTGTGTGGTTGAAAGAGGGATGCCAATTACTCACCCCCTTTCCAGGGAAAGATCCCATCGACGGCCCCTGTTGGGTACCCGCTTTTGTACCACGTGGTGACAAGAGGACACCAGGGAGATGAATTCAGTCTCAGCACAATATGTGACGTGGCCCACAAACAGAGAACTGGGCCAGTCTGGTTTTGCCTCTTGTGACTGTGAGCCAGGGGCTTGTTGAGAGTCTGTGATGGGACTAAGTAGGTGCTGTGGCTGACGGTCACTGGGTGGGGTCCGAGGAGGAGTGCTTGCGGCATTCGTGGCTGCGCAGGTCAGATGGTAGGGGAGGCTGTGGGAGAAGAAAGCAGGCAATATTGTGGTAACTGCTTCATTGCTTCATTCAGCCATGAATAATGAGTACCTACTCGGCATCAGGCGCTCTTGGAGGTGCCCGTGATCGGCTGGGAACAAAGCCAGAAAAATCCAGTCCTCATGGAGCCGATGTTTTGTGGGGAGACATGAAATAACCAAGAAAAATAAGAAAAGATATATTAGAGAGTGATCAGTGCCAGGAGGTTTCGCTATAATGCGCAGGGAAAAAAATGGAGGGGACATAGATGAGAAAAGATCAATGAAATTTAGACATCTGATCAATGATGACTAGAAGGGGGGGTTCATCTTACCACTTTGACTGTTTAAAATTTTTCATAACAAAAAACTTTGAAAAGAATTCAGGTTAAGTTAGATAGGAAGTCTTGGGGTGGGCTTACAATTTTAGACAGAAGGACAGCTTCACTGAGACAACCTTTGAGCAAAGACCTAAAAGAAGTGATAAGCACATACATAGTTGGGGATGAGCATTCCAGGCAGGGGGGAACAGCAGGTACAGCATCCTGGAGCCAGGAGGGTTCCTACAGTGCTGAAGGACCACAGGGTAGACAACATGACCAGTCACAGCAGCGTGACTGACGGGGAGGCCCAGTGTAATCGGGGGAGGTGGTGAACATCATACAGGACCTGTGGGTCATGGTAAGACTTTAGTCTTTGACTCTGAGTGAGATGGGAACTACTGGAGCATTTTGAGTGGAGCAATGACATGAGTAGACACAAGTTTTGGCAAATTTTGGAGGTTTTGGAGTGAAGATCTATTAATTGCTAGCTCTGGGATTGACTGAGTGTCCTTGAAGCCAGGACCTAGCTCAATTATAGCTTCTGTGCTTGGATGTCCTTGGAACTCGATTTCTTCTTTAATTCCAATGTGTTCCCTTAATAAATCTTGCTTATTTGACTTGGCTTCAGTGGGTTTCTATTTCTCAAACTGAGACAAATCACAAGGACGGCCACTCTTTCTCATGGTATGGCTGCCACTCTTGGAGAGCAGCAAGGCATGCTGCAGCAGCACCTAGGCTGTTCTTCACACCCCAGCTCAGGAGGTGAGAGGCCAACACCACAGCTGAGGAGTGAGGGGACAATACCACTGCTCAGGAGATGAGGGGTTAATACCACAACTCAGGAGGTGCGAAAACAACACCACGGCTCAGGGGGTGAGGGGACAACACCACAGCCCAGGAGGTGAGGAGACGACATCACAGCCCAGGAGGTGAGAGAACACCGCCCAGGAGGGGAGGAGCAGGGGGAGACACACTACAGCCAAGGAGGTGAGGAGACGTGCTATATAGCCCAGAAGGGTGAGGAAATAATACCACAGCTGAGGAGGTGAGGGAACAATACCACAAAATCTGTTTGAGGTGACACTCCCCTCTGATTTCATAAGCTCTCAAGCAGTCTAAATTTCTATGGTAATTTTACTTAGAAGCTTTAAAAACAAAAGTACACTTAAACCAAAAATGAGTTTAGATGCTTTTTAAATTTTTAAATCCATGTTATCAGAAATAATAAAATCCAAAGGCATTCCCTATTTTCCTCAAGCACTGGAGTGTGAACCACCATCCCGAAGTTAGGAGCTGTAACTAACTGAGTAAAGATGGCCGTTAAGGACAAGGGCTTTCAACAATTATTTCTATCACATTTGGTGGTAAAATCACGTGCCCTCCTTTATGGTCTTATTCTTCTTGGCATTTTTCATGTCAATAAGGTTGAAGAACTACTAAAAATAGCACCTAGTGCTGAGTCTGTCAGGTCTCTAAGCCTTCCAGTTCTTGAAGTCAACTTCTCTTCTCACTCCAAACTAAACCTTGAAAAGCTAACCCTCCAAAGCTTTCATGTGCGCCTTGCCCACAAATAACTCCAGCAAAGCCAGGACTCATACATGGAAATGGGCTGAAGGGGCCCATGTGACCTCCTCAAAAGAGAATGTCACAAAACCAGTTTGCTTGACGGCTCTCATGCTCTCTCGAATGAATTAACAAGTATGAGCTGGATGGCTTCTTCTAATAACGTTGTTTGCCTGTGGAATCCTTTTGGACTCAGAATGCATGAGCCAAATGCTATGTTTTTTTCCCATTATGAAAGTTTTACCTACAAAATAAAAAAAAAAAAAAGATTTTTTGAATCCACTGGACTCCTTACCTTGCGATAGGAGGAAGTGTCGCAGTATTGGGGTTAATTGGGATGTACCTAGTGTTTATATATAGTGGTGTTCTGTATTTCCTTCCTATGAGAGTCCATAATCTTTTACCACCTGTTACTACCTTTCTCGCATGAAATTGGCCGATTTCATTAATTTTATTTTACAGGAAGTCGTGGGGTAGGTAGAGAAGGTGGGCGAATCATGCCCAGGATCATATGGTTGCAGGGACATGGGCAGAACGCATGCTGCTTGGTGTTCAGAATGTACGCTGCTCGGTGCACACAGACCAGCAATGATCTTCAGCGGGGGCCCACCTCAAACCAGCATGGCCAAACCCTCTTACGGTTGTTATCCCAGGCAAACTCGTGCGGAATTGCACATCGATCAACACTGTGTCTTTCTCTATCACATGAGAGAAACATGGGGAAAAGGAGGGCTCCTGCCTATCCTTGTCTGTATGTGATTTTTATTTTTATTTTTAAATCTTTAATTGATTAATTAATTTTTGTGACTCAGCTTCAACACCTGCACTCAGGGGCAGCAAAATAGCAGGAGAATTCCTGAGAGTGAGGACTTCCTTGTCATGAGGGTATTAGTTCTTCCAGCCCGTGAAGTTATTGAGAAGGGTGCTGGGAGAGGTTTTCTCTGGATTCTGTAGCAAACTGAACTCCAGGGAGAATGATCTAGGTATTGAGGAAATTCTGATCAAATATGACTTTAGCCCTATGTTTCTTCCCATCTGAAATACATAAATGAGAATCATCTCAGTTTGGGGATGCCTTGGTGGCTCAGTTAGCTAAGGATCTGACTTGATTTGGGCTCAGGTCATGATCTCAAGGTTGTAGGATGGAGCCTTACATCAGGCTCTGTACTCAGTGGGGAACCTGCTTCTCTCCTTCTCCCTCTCCCCCTGCCTTCCCCCATCTCCTGCTCACGTGTTCTTTGTCTCTCTCTTTCTCAAATAAATAAATAAATCTTAAAAAAAAAAAAAAAAAAAAAAAAAGAAAGAGAGGAACCTTCCCCAAGAAGCAAACTGGCTTTCAAAGGATGATCAGCTAATAACACATTCTATAAATACCTGCCACTTGATTAATATGCCAAAGCCAAGTTCATTTGTTTTGGTTTTCCATCAAGGTCACCCAAAGCTTGAACTCAGTGTTCTTCACTCTGGTGTGGTTTTTCAGTTCCAAACAATGACCGAGATCATTTTCTCGCGACTCCCGACGGGAATATCATCATCTTGCTTCCTGTATGAGCTGCTGTAACAGACAGACCGAACATTTTTTCATGGTTAACATAATAGGAGTTTACTTCTCCTTCATATCCTGCCTGGCAGGCTTTTCTCCATTTGACAATTCTGGGACCCAGGCTGCTTCTGTCCTGCCTGATATCTTGCCCAAGATCAGTGCTAACTCTGTCCCAGGTGAGAGGGAGTAAAACTGTTGTTGGACATCCAGCCAGCTCTGCCTCATTTCCTTGAGTAATGACAGTAATTCATGGCACTACTTTCTGGGGCCCTTTCCACGGTAGTGCCATTTTACAACAGGCCCAACGTGTACATTCTGCCTCTTCTACCAAACCTTCAGGTGTCCACCAAAGTCATGGACAAAGGCTCCTGTGGCCTACCTAGTGTGTGTGAATTCAGGCCTGTTGGGGCCTGTCCAGAAGGCCGGAAGGAGCCCTGTCTGCGGGAGAGCTGGAGGAGCTCGAGAAGAGACAGCGAGTAGCTGAGCTGGGCATGGAAACAGGAGTCCTTTCCCCGCAGACGGTGACCTGGATGAGAAAGGAAGCACTACAAGAAAAGGAAATAGTCTGAAATTTCTAGGTCTACAGATTCGGCACAAGGTGGGTGGGGCTGGCAGTACAGGGAGATGATTAAAGGTAGCCCAATGGGTACTTTGGGGACTTGTTACTATTAAGACTCAAACCTCCTACGCAGCTTACAGTTTACACACAACTTTTCTATTCCACTGTCTTCATCACATACTTAATAATTACAGAAACCTCTTTTCCAGGGAGATAAAAGTGGCAGATAATTTTATTGATCATTGCAAGAACCTCCTGATAGACATATCAAGTCTTTAATTTTTTTTTAATTTTTAAAAAGATTTTTTTTTAAAATTTGAGAGCGAGAGAGCACGCGTGTGTGCAAACGCATGCACTAGAGGGAAAGAGAGAGGGGAAGGAAACACGCACATGAGTAGGGGGAGAGGCAGAAGGGAAGGGAAGAAGTTGCTTGTTCACTTGATCCCACAACCCTGAGATCATGACCTGAGCTGAAATCAAGAGTCTGACGCTCAACGGACTGAGCCATCCATGTGCTCCTCAAATCTTTAATTTTAGAAAGCATTAAATGACAGCTTATAACCTAAGACTCGTTGAGACATTTTGCTTCCAAAATCCTTCCTTTGTTTTGTCCGCCAGTGCGAGATTATGACACCATGATCCTCCCTCCGTCCTCAGCGTGCCCCCACGCTGAACACCTGTCTTAAGTCAGACTTCGAAATCTCACTAAATGTATCTCCTTAGCCCTTCTCACTCTGAGAAGCTGTGAGACTCAGGACAAGTACTCTCACTGCCGTAGGCAATAAGCTCAGCTTTGCCTTATCAACGAGTTATTTGGGTGATATTTTGCACACCCAGCATTCCATGGTGTTTTCTGGTCCAGAGGATTTGTGCCAACTTTCAAAGGGAAGGGAAACTGTGATAACATGAAAATGGTACTTAAATGAAAAAATAGTCCCCTTGGCAGATCCATGCCGCTGAATGGGCCCAGTTGTCTCATACTTGGGCTTCCAGTGTAACAGAGGGAGCCCCCTCTTAACTGTGATTCAGGGAGATACAACAGAGCAGCGAGAGTTGCTGTGGGACAGCAGGAGGCAACAGTCCTCGTAGGGAGATCCTGAGGGTGGAGAGTGGCAGAAGGAAGGAGAAAAATAAATGTTGCCCAAGACCATACTCGAGACACCTGGGGGGCCCTTGAATAAGCAGCGATCAGTGATCAGGATTTCATGGATAAGGCTCTTAGCCCAGATCCTAGCTACTTCTCTCTACACCGTGCTCCCCAAGCCAAGGGATGTGTGGTTATGCACGCCGATCGGTATTTGGGAGCCCTGTGGTCATAAAAGTGCAATCCCTCTGTGATCTCGCTCCAGATACCTGAGCAGCCACTAGAAAGAAAAATGATGGGAAGACCAGAAGAATGCCTGTGAGCTGCCCCCCCAAAATGAAACACACATACACACAAACATACACACTCAGAGTAAAGGCTTATGGGCTCTGGGCTCTGGAGGAAGGAAAGGAGAAAGGGAAGTGAAGAATATATGATATCTATAGAAGGAAAGAGTCAGGATCACAGGGGAACATTCTACCAGGGAAGAAGAAGCTGTCTTCTTCCTGAAGAACAGAGATCTCTTCAGCCCTGAGGACAGTAGGACTGTGGACCAACATCTAATCCAGGGCTGGGTTAGGGATGGAGAAAAGAAGAATTTATAATCTCTTCAGGTAAATATTGGCATTAAATGCCTTTGATAAATCCTTCACTTTCCCAGAGAAAATTACAAGGTCATCAGTCATTCACACCATAAATTCAATCAATGAAATCAACTGACTTTCTCCTGATCGTTACCCGAGAAGGGAGAAAATCTGAGTTTGTGTGCGAGTAGGGGAGCCAGAGGGGTAGAGGGGTCTCGGGGGAAGGAGAGGGAAAAGTCACGCAGAGCTTGGCACACTTCAGAAGAAATCAGATATGACAGGATGTTGTGATGGGGCCCTGAAGCCAGAGGAAGTAGTGTGACATTCAACGTGTGTGTGTGTGTGTGTGTGGGATGTTCACAGGGGAGAAGGCCAAGCGATCTCACTTACACATTTATTTCCTAGGCCAGAAATTCTGCACCCTTAGACCAGTATTGGCTAGAGTTTTTCATCTGTGTGATGGAAATATTTTGTTAGCACCGGTCTACGTGCCTGTAAAGGTAGTTATGAAAAGATCTTAAGAGTAAAACAGAAAGTTCCAAGATCCGAGCTTTATGTATAAAGATAGGAGCCCCTTTTTCTGCAGGTGGAACAGATCATCTGCTGGAGGAGGTCAAGCCTCTTCACTCTCAGACCAAGTGCTAAGAAACCAGCACTGAGGACCCGGAAATTGGGTTTGTGTCCTTAGAGAACCCTGTGGTGTTGAGCTGAGCATTCAACTCTAGGTTTTGAGACCTGGTAAGAATTGTTGACTTTCCCTTCTCCCAGTTTTCTGGCTATAAAACAGAAAAAATAAATAAAAACCAGGACCAGAGAGTTATTGCACTTGGAGAAGGCCCCAGGAAGACCCAAATAATTCATTAAGTGGAACAGATGGGGTCCAAGAAGAAGACTGACAAGAAAGAGAGCATCCATCTGAAGAGCCTGGTCCTTGTTGGGAATTGACCCAAAAAACGTCCTAAGAGTCCCACACCTTCTGAAAGTGACCCATCATCTCCTGCACCATCAGCCTCATCATAGTCAATATTTATTTACTTAACAAGTATATACATAGAATGTAGAACGCTGCATTAAAAATAACATTTGTTGAAATTACCTTTAATATAGAGAAGTATGAAGAGGTAAACAAACAAAAGGATAAGTTATAATCTTGTTTTTGACAAAATAGATCAATAAACAAACCTATCCACGGTCATGAAATACAAATATGGAGAGATGCATAATCCATAATTTATTTATTCATTCCTGATTGATGGACACATTCTATTTGTTTTCCTCCTCTTTTTTTTTTTTTTTTTTTTTTTTGTATTACAGATTTGGGGCTATGAATACTTTTGTATGAATGTGTTGGTGAACGTTCACTCAAAAACCTATAAGCTAAATGTCCAGCACTAGATCAGCTGAATTAAAGTCATATGCTTAAATATCATAGTAATTCATAGCTACCTTTCACTGAGCAACTGCTATGGGCTGAGAAGAGTTCTATATATAGGTTTGGTTTCATTGATGTTATTGTTGTTGTTGTTGAGAGAGAGAGCACATGTACAGGAGCAGGGGCAGGGAGTATGAGGATGGGCAGGAGAAGGGGCAGAGGGAGAGGGAGAGAGAATCCACGCCCAGCATGGAGCCTGACCTGGGACTTGATTTCACAACATTGAGATCATGACCTGAGCCAAAATCAAGAGTCAGACGCTTAACCAGCTGGGCCCCCAGGTGCCCCAAGAGTTATGTATATTATTTTTAACCCGTACAATGACCTTGCAAGACCATTAAGGTTATCTGTGATTCCAGGGGAGAAGCAACCTCCTGCCCAGATAGCAGAGCTGTGAGCGGCAGACCTGGAACTGAGCTCCAAGTCCTTCTGCCTGGGAGCTGACATGGTCGTTTAAAGGTTACGAATCACATTTAAGAGGAGATCAGGCAACTGGAAGGGCCTTAGCCATCTCCTAGCCTGAGTCTTTTAATTTCGCAGACAGCAGTGAGACCTCCAATGCTTTGCCAAGGACCATGGGGCTAGGTTGGGACCGAGGTCCTTCCTCCTTGGAAGGATGGTGATCTTTTAAGCACATTTGTGGGTTTGCCTGTCTGGGGCCACAGAGGGGCTTCTTCCAAAGACCATCTTGTATGAAACATACAAACTCAGAGCTGATCACCTTGAATCAAGGGAGGAGGCCCAGAGCCTGGCTGTCCCTCATTCTCCACACATTCTCTCTTTCTTCATGCACTTTTGGGGAACAATTAAAAACTCCTGGTGTGGAAGACACATATGTGGGGTTAATCATCCTTGGGGTCCCGGGCAACCCCCAAAGCTCCGACTTCTTCCTCCAAATGGCTGCGCAGGCCTCGGGAGCCACCCTTCCTGCTTTGGGTTCCTAGCCCTCATTCTCCTGCCTAGGGAAGACCTTGGTGATGGGCCCGTAGGTGTTTCTTGCCTTCTTGATCGCAGGACATGCAAGGACCAAAGATGTCCCTAGGACCCTGGGGTTATAACAGCTGATATTTATTCATCCTAGAAGAAAAGGGGGGAAAGTTGGAGGAAGAAGAAATAATCAAAACATTCTTAAAATGTGAAACTTCCTTCTGCTGCCCGGGGCAACATCGGTGGAGAGGGACGGCTGCTAAGCTGACAAGTAAGATAAGAATTCTCGGGCCGGATGCACCACGAGAAGATGGGTAAAAACACCAGGAGCCATGCATCTATAAAGGAAGCCCAACAGGAAATTTGATGTGAATCATCAGCAAGCAGACTGTACGAGAGGGGGCATGCGGCTCTGTGAGAGATAAAATGCGTGTCGCGTTGTCTCAGGGCAGTGAATGGGAGAAATCACATTAGCCAAATCTGAGATAGAGATGCAGAGCGTCTGGGTTTATGTCAAGCTGATATGAATGGATTCTGCTGTTGGAGGCAGGACTATTTAGGAAATTGGACATGAACTTCAGATCTAGGCACTGCAAAAAGAGGCCATATTGATTTTACCAGTGATGCCATCAGTTGTTTCTGAGGTGCCATAAAAACCTTCAGCAGACCAGGCTGCCTCAGCTCATGTTGTGTCCATTTACCCACCTCTTTCTGGGTCACCTGCCACCATGGGGGCTGGGAGGCAGTTGGCATCATTACAGGTGCTGGTAGGCCCAGAAAAATGGGGAGTTCCACATGGACAGGCAGGGTTCCAATCAGTAAGACCTCCACCTGAAGTAGAGGCTGCCTGCATTCTCGGGCCCTTTGGGAGGACGTCCCAAGAGTTGTCTCTCTAGGAGAGGGTCTTCTAGTCGCTGGTCTTTAACTCTAATTGGTCTGTCCCACAGGCATAGGAAGTGAGAGGGAAAAGTGGGAGCAGGCCTCTGAGAACTATGATGCTGACGGAAAGCTGACCAGCCCCTAACGCGGAGAGAACCTGGGGCTCCCTTTCCCTAAAGGGGAATTTTGGAGGTAACACCACCTCCTGCTCCCACCACCTCCTACCCTGAGCCTCAGAACTAACAACCAGGGCAAGTCCATCAGTATGATGCCAATAAGAGGATATCAATGTGGTTTTGAAGATGTTCAAGTCCTATCCCATGAGGATGCTAATAGAACACTGCAGGTTGGAATGGAAGTCAGTAGAAAGTGTGGTAGACAGAGCGTGGACTTGGACTCTGGAGCAGTGGCTCTAAGCACCCCTCTTGCCCCGGGCTCTTGGATCTAACTTTGCCTCTTTCCTTTCTGTTATATACAGAGGCTAGACTGGGTGATCTCTGAGGCTACTCCCACCAGCACCAGTAGTAGGATGTTAGCTCCCCAGTCCCTCCTTTCCACCAGCCGTACTCCATCCTTCCCCTCTCCAAGCCACCTCATGTAGTAATGAATCTAGCACGTACTAAGCGTCTGCTATGTCACTACTCAAAGCGCTTTATAGATACAAACTCACTTCATCCTCCTACAATCCTGTGTGGGTAAATACTATTGTTTTTGTCTTACTGATGAAGGAACTGAGAGAAATTAACTAGCTCTGGGTCACGCAGCTAGGAAGTGCCCAAGCCAGGACGGAAGCATCATACTGCCTCAAAAGTGTAGGGTCATTCAAAAGTGGGTGAAAGACTTGAATAGACATTTATCTAAAGAAAATACAAATGGCCAATAAACACAAAAAAGATGTCCAATAATAACTAATCATTAGGGAAATGCAAATCAAAACCATAATGACATACCACTTTATCCATTAGGATGGCTATTATTAAAAAAAAAAACCTCCAAAAAACCTGAAAAATTACAAGTGTTGGGTGAGGATGTAGAAAAATTGATATCTTTGCTTCGCTTGTGGAAATGTAAAATGGTGCAGCTGCTGTGGGAAATAATTTGTTCTTCAAGAACTTAAATATAGAATCACTACATTGATCCAGTAACTCCACTCCTAGATATATACCCAAGAGAACTGAAAGTAAGAACCTAAAAAGATATTTGTACACCAATGTTCATAGAGCTTTATTCACAATAGCCAGAAAGTGGAGACAACCCAAAAGTCTACAGGATGAATGAGTAAGCAAAATGTCAGATAGCCACACAATGGAATACTATTCAGCCTTAGAAAGGAATGAAGTTCTGACTCATGCAATGACATGGATGAACCTTGAGGACATTATGCTCCATAAAATAAACCAGTCACAAAAGGACACCTACTGCATGATTTCATTTACATGGGGGTACATAAAAGAGGCAAATTCATAGCAACAGAAAATAAAACAAAGGTTACTAGGGGCTGGGAGGAGAGGGGAATGGGCCATTGCTTAATGGGTGCAGAGTTTCTTTTTGAGATGAGGAAGAGGTTCTGGAGATGGAGAGTGGGGACAGTTGCCCGAGAATATGGATCTACTCAATGCCACCAAATTGCATACTTAAAAAGGACTACAGTGTACTTAAAAAAGTACTTAAAAAGGACTACAGCTATGATGTTATGTATATTTTACCACCACAGTGAAAGTGCGCAGATTCGCCCCGCAGCATACCCGTCGTGTTCCCCTATTCCCACACTGTGGGTGGTTGGTGCCTCCCATCTTCTCCTCCAACTCAGCAGCCGCACCTGGCTGCAGGTGGGCGGTCCCCTCACCAAAGCCAGGCTCCTGTCTGCTTCCCTACCCCAGATGCTCTCAGCCCCAGTTCAGCACTCCCCACCCCAAGAGGAGAGGCTAAGCCCTGGTCTTTACCAAGAAGCCCTTGCTTGTCTACACTGGTGCTCTGGGCTCTTTTAGGAATTTCCCTAAGACTTGGAGTCTGTGCCGTGATCTTAATGCTGCCTTATACATTGTCTTGTACGAGCCTCTGCATGGGTAATGACTCTGCGTCACCATCTAGAATCTACTTTGGATCCAGAGTAAAGGACACAGGCGGAAATGCAGCAAATGATAAGTAGGGGCTTCCTGACTTGCCTCCCAACGAAAGTACTGCTGACTTTTATGGCAAGTCTGGCCTCTGTCTCGCCTCTGTGTTGGCCTGGGTGGAAAGAATCACAATTTCCAAAGTTAGGACTAAAGAAGGAACAGGTGAATGTCTTTAGGAGACGCAGGAAAGGAATAGTGGGAGTCGGCCAGGCCAAACTCCTGTTCATTAATAACGGTCTTCTATGTGGACCCTGCTCTTTTCAGTCCTCGCTTTAGAAATCTCCGCAGCGGGCCAGGCTGTCATGGCTTACAGTGTTATCGGCTCTGTTGTCTCGTAGTTTTATTTCTGAGCTGTTTTATATTCTGGGCACAGAACCAGCCTGGAGGGATATGAACCTAGCCGTGTCCATGTAGTAGCTCACTGCAGGTATGGCCTGTATCGAAACCCTGGCTTTTATTCAAGTCGTTCTTATCATCCCTTCTTTAACTTGCTTGTGGGGTCACCGGGTGTTGAGGAGGGGAAGGCAGAGGAACAGGGGGAAGTGTTTACAAGGTCGCCAATCAGCAGCACTTGTGAAAAATTCTAATTAATTGGAAGCACCTTTGGCGATAGCTCTCCCCTCCCCCTTTTATACTTCGGTCTGTGTAATGAAGGGCAAACGTCCCTGCAGTCGGATGCGTCCTGACATACCTGGCCCGGGCCCGCAGGTTGCTCCCTCTGCGGTGAAGCCGGGAGGCGGGCGGGCGGGCGGACCCCACGGGAGACTAGGTTGGATTGTGATGAACAGCGACCTCTAGCGCATGGCTTGGGATTTGCATGTGGCTAAAAGCCAGAATGAAAATCGCCGCAGAGATGGGAATTCTTAGGAAATTCCCCACAAACAAAGGCGAGGTAAGACGTTTCCTCTTTGTTTTCCTGGTGGAGACGCTTGGGACGGACCGGCTGAAGATTTCGTTCGTTTCTGCCGTGCATTGCCAGCAAGGCCTGCGATGCTACTCAAAGATTGCTGGGTTTGGTTTTGTTTTGTTTTTTTGTTGTTGTTTTGTTTTGTTTTGTTTTTCCCTCCAGCAGATTTTCTCCACAGAGATCACCAGGATTTGTTTTTTTAAAGGCTTCTCAGGTGCCCTTAGGGCTGCACCCAGAGAGTTCACCCAGGACAGGGTGTGTGCTGGAGAGAGGACTGAGGCCAAGGGCAGCGGAAGGGGCCCTCAGGAGGCGCCCCAGGCCATGTCCTCCAGGAGCTGTGGGGAAGGTCAGGCTTCTGCTCACCCTCCCTCAACGACAGTAGGTCTCAGAGGCCCTGGGTTCTCCATTCCTACTTAAGACGGCAGCCTGTTGGAAACCCCCACCCTGGTGCTTCCAAAGGCAGTAAGCAGCCGAGAAGGTTCTTACCCTCTGTTCTTCCCTTGTATTCTGCCCCTCCCACTCTTCTGAAGCCAGGTTCTGAGTCTCAAGGGCCAAGTTTAGGCCAAGCTAGCTCACAGGCTGATGGTATTCATTCCCCCTGAATAATGGGGCCAGAGGGAGACCTCCCAGCTCTGTTAGCAGCCAGGAGGAGATTCTTCGGAGAAAGGCTAAAATCACAGTTCCTGGCCCGTGACTTTGTTGTTTCGTCAGGGGAATAGCGACTTGGGGGTTGGGGAGGGAATACATTTTCCTGTAACTTCAGCCTATCAAAGGTTGATAGATTCAAGAACATATTTGCCGAATAATGGGGTTTACCCTGCTGCTGCCTAAGCTTCAGAGTCGAAATGCTGCATGTATGTATCTATGTATTTTTTTAAAATTTTATTTATTTATTTGACAGACAGAGATCACAAGTAGGCAAAGAGGCAGGCAGAGAGAGAGGAAGGGAAGCAGGTTCTCTGCTAAGCAGAGAGCCCGATGTGGGGCTCGATCCCAGGACCCTGAGATCATGACCCAGCTGAAGGCAGAGGCTTTAACCCACTGAGCCACCCAGGTGCCCCTCTGTGTATGTATTGTGTGGTGGTTTTGAAGCTGCGAGCACATCACTGTGCTTGGGCTGTCCCAGTTTCATGAGTGCTCCCTCCTCCCTGCATTTTTAGATCAAGGATCTAAGCATTCACTTAAAGCAGGAGCCATCCTCTGAGTTAACAAAGCCAGAGATTTACACTGTCCTTGGCCACATGTTCCCTTAATGTCACATTTATGTGCCAGGAGCGGGGAGTGACTGGTGAGGATGGGCACAGAGTGACAGGGATGAGATGAAGGGGCTGTGGTCATTATGTGACCAGCTAGAGCCAGGGAAGCCTGTGGCCGGTCGGTACTAGATCAGCCAGCAAGTTTGCCCAGATGGCCTGGCCAAGCCTGTGGTCCAGCTTGGGAACAGATTTGGGACAAGGGGAGGGACAAGTTCAGGCCAAGGGGAGGACCACTGTGAAGAGGCTAAGATAGGCAGAGCTCCCTGGTTCCTGATACAAGGGTTCAACAGCCTGGCTTCAATTTTCAGTGATGTTAGAATCCGAGACCAAGAAGGAAGAAAAGTAAAATAAAATTGATGGTTGGAAAAGGAAAAATGAACTTTAGGGACTTCATCAAGATAAAAAGCTTCTGCACAGCAAAGGAAACAGTCAACAAAACAAAGAGGCACCCCGCGGAATGGGAGAAGATATTTGCAAATGACACTATAGACAAAGGGCTGATATCCCAAGATCAATAAAGAACTCCTTAAACTCAACACATGCAAAACAGATAATAATGTCAAAAAATGGGCAGAAGACATGAACAGACACTTCTCCAAAGAAGACATACAAATGGCTAACAGACCCATGAAAAAATGTTTATCATCATTTGCCATCAGGGAGACTCAAATCAAAACCACACTGAGATACCACCTTACACCAGTTAGAATGGCCAAAATGAACAAGACAGTAAACAACAAATGTTGGAGAGGATGTGGAGAAAGGGCAACCCTCTTACACTGTTGGTGGGAATGCGAGTTGGTGCAGCCACTTTGGAAAACAGTGTGGAGATTCCTTAAGAAATTAAAAACAGAGCTACCCTATGACCCTGCAATTGCACTACTGGGTATTTACCCCAAAGATACAAATGTAGTGAAAAGAAGGGCCATCTGTACTTCAATGTTCATAGCAGCAATGGCCACGGTTGCCAAACTGTGGAAAGAGCCAAGATGCTCTTCAACAGATGAATGGATAAAGAAGATGTGGTCCATATGCATAATGGAATATTATGCCTCCATCAGAAGGGATGAATACCCAGCTTTTGCATCAACAAGGATGGGACTGGAAGAGATTATTCTGAGTGGAATAAGTCAAGCAGAGAAAGTCAGTTATCATATGGTTTCACTTATTTGTGGAACATAAGGAATAGTACAGAGGATATTAGGAGAAGGAAGGGAAAAATAAAGGGGTGGGAATTGGAGTGGGGGACGAACCATGAGAGACTATGGACTCTGGGAAACAAACAGAGGGTTTTAGAATGGAAGGGCATGGGGGGATGTGTGAGCCTGATGATGCATATTAAGGAGGGCATGGATTGCATGGAGCACTGGGTGTTAAACACAAACAATGAATCTTGGTACACTGAATCAAAAACTAATGATGGGGGCGCCTGGGTGACTCAGTGGGTTAAGCCTCTGCCTTCAGCTCAGGTCATGGTCTCAGGGTCCTGGGATCGAGCCCCACATCGAGCTCTCTGCTCAGCAGGAAGCTGCTTCCTCCTCCCTCTCTGCCTGCCTCTCTGCTTACTTGTGATCTCGCTCTCTCTCTCTGTCAAAAACAACAACAACAAAATAACAACAAAACAAAAAACTAATGATGACTAACATATGACATACAGATGATGACATACATACATACCGTATGGTGACTAACATAACACAATAAAAAAATCAGTAAGATAAAAAAAAAATGATGATTGGATAAAAGCAATACCAATAGAAGAGGGTGATTATGGCTGAAGTGGTGAGGCTCAGTGGGGAACGGTAGGTAGCTTCAGAGGGAAGAGATCTGAGGAGGAAGACAGTTTCCCTGGGAAAGGATCAGTATCTGTTTTCAGGCTGTGACAATGCAAACAGAAAGACAGGTAGGAATGCTGAGTATCTAGAGAGGAAAGGACAGCAGGATTTGCTAACAAACTGGGTTAAAAACTGGTTAGGAAGGATTTAGAAAGACTCAAAGGGAAATGAAGATCTCTCAGAAGTTCTCTGTCAGGGAGTTGGCAAAGTGGTGGCATTGACCAATTGGGCGCTCCGGAAGGGCGGGCTTTTTCCAGAGGTAGAGGGTGAACCAGGTGAGGACTATGTCCTGGAAACAGAGTCCCTGCTGGAGGAAGCCCGAGCTCATTCTTCATTCTCGCTGTCCCACTTCTACGGTACCTCTGCCTCTGCTTGGCACCATTTCCCTCATTTCCATTCATCCGGCACTCACAGCACCACCCCCGCCCCCACCCCACAGGACATGCCAGTGTCAGCCTCTTCCTCATCTCATGCTCTTGCTTCTTACCGGCCAGAGCGGGCTGAGACACCCAGAAGGAAGCTAGCACGCCCCCTGCTGTCTGGTTGTTTCCAGACACTTGCCCAGATATTTACATGGCTTGGTCCTTGGCTTCATTCAGCTGTCTGTTCAAATGTCACCTCCACCGTGAGAGGTTTCCTAGACCCTTTCTATCTAACACAACACCCCTGCCTTTCTCTATCTCCTTACCCCGCTTTATCTTTTCTTTATGGCACTTCATTGCCACCTGCTGTATATTTATCTGTGCTTTTTCTTCTTCATTGGGCTGTAACTCTTCAGGGGCTCTATTATATTTAACACGGAATCTCTAGCACATCCAGCAGTCCAGGCATATAGAAGATGTTCAATAAACATTCATTCAGCGAGTGACTTATAGATATCTTTATATGTAACATTGTTGGCATCTCTTTCCTTCTGGACATGTTGTCCTCTTCATGATGTTAGTTCTTGTCCCTTATTCTTTGACTGCAACTTCTTTGTTTTCTATTCTCCTATTTTTCAAGGCTCCATTTCTTCACCTATTTATTTCTCTTCTTCTGCATTATTCACTGGGAACTGCATGTACTCTCAGGGCTTTCTCTCTCATGTCTGTGCTCCTAAGTTGGCATCATCTGAGTTCCAGGCCTCTATTTCCAGCTTCCTGGTGGCCATTTCCATTTAAAAACCTTATTGTCACTTAAAGCCCCCAAATCTCTTTCCATTGTCAGAATTACTGTCCCCTCCCAATGTCACTACTTTCCTTCCATGCAGCTAAACCTGAGACTTTTCCATTTCTTTTTATTCCTATCTTTAAACATTTTTTCCAATCCACACCAAGTCCCATAGTGTCTTCTTTCAGAATTTATTAAGGAAATACTTATTTATTGCCTAGTATATGCAAAACACTGTGTAGATGCTTTGGGTTCGGTGCTATAAAGATTCATTTTCTAGACTCAGAGAGTTTGTAGCCAAAGCTTGGAGGTAAAACATGTTCAGGAAGAGTAATTAAAGGAGGAAGATAACGAGTTACAGATTCAAGTTATGAGGATGCAGAAAAGGGGAAAATTACTTCCACTTGAGTTTAGAAAGGCTTGGAGAAAGAGGGACATTTGAGATGGGCTGTGAAAATTAGGTCATGTTTGGACATCACAACGCTGGGGTTGGCCTTTCAGCCAGAGGGAACAGCATGAACAGAACCGCAGAAGCAAGACAGCTGTGAGTGAGGAGGGAAGATGATCACTGAGCTGGGCAGGAGCCTAGAGTGGGGGAGGGGAAGAGTGGGAAGGAAGGTGAAGACCGGCAGGGAGCTGATTTCTGTTTGAAGCCTTGGCAAAAGATTTAAAATTAATTTAAAAATAATGCACAGGTAAATAATACACTGGAGCTGTGTTTCAGGAAAGTTAATCTAGGCACAGCCTCAAAAATGGGTTGGAGATGAGAATTGCAAGAGGGGGCATAATCATCTAGGCTGGAGATTACGGCAGCTCCAATGTGGCTGGTGGAAGTAGGAGCAGAGTTGGAAATTCAGGTAGAGGAGGATGGTGGAGATGCTGGTGAGGTAGAATGAACAGAACTTTGCATCCAGTGGAGAATAACCAAGAGGGAACAGTAGCAAAAGCGATGCTGAGATGTTGAGCCCAAGTGTCTGATCCCCAAGTCGGAAACAGGGAGGACTAGAGGATCAAGTGTGAGGAGGCAAGCGGTGAGTTTAGTTGCAGTCACAGTGAGTGGGAGGTGCTGGGGGACATCCAAGTGGAGCTTTCTAGTAGGTAATTAACCCTGTGAGCCTGAAACACATGACAATGGACAGACCTAGAAATGGCAGTATGGAGGTCATTCCCAAGGTGAGAGCTTAGGTCCCGAGATTGATCACAATTGTCAAGGTCTTGTTAAAAAGGGAGGACAAGATGGCCACCTACACTGATGAGCTAGGAGGAGGAAGGATCCAGAGTAGGAGTGTAGAGAGAGAAAGTGTCAAAGAAGATGAGGCGGCAGTTTCAGCAAGGAGCCCCAGACATAACATGCTACTAAGTGGGAAGGGTGAAGGCTGAGAAGGCGCTGTTGGGTTTGGATGACCACATGACCTTCCGCCGTCCCCCTCCCACCCGTGCTCCCCTGCTGGAGACCCTCGGCTGCCACACCTGGGAGCCTCCCTTCTAAGGTCTCATCCACCAACTAGACGGTCTCTCTCTAAACTATTTCCATGATATCATTTCTCTATTCTATATGGAGGCAAAGAGGTGTGGTGGGGAAAAGGTTAGACAAAGTGTCAAGAAACCTGGTTCTCTGGTGCTGCCACTAACCAGCCGTGGGTGCTTGGGCATGGTCCGTGAATTTGTCAACCTATAACTTTTCTTTCTGTTGAAACTCTGGGATCTCTTTCTATAATATCAAGGCCTAAACAAGACCTTAATGAGGTCTCCCCCAATTCTGTCCCAGTTGTCCTCTCCAACCTTGCTTTCCAGGTTCTCTAAACGCATCCTGCTCTGCTCAGACTGGTCTCCTCCTTGTTCTGTAAGCAGACTGCACAGATGCCTGCCTCTGGGCCTTCTACTTGGCTTTTCTTGCCTGAGTTCCTTCTGCTCTCTCCCATGCCTGTGCCAGTCCTTCAGTCCTCCCTGGGCCAGCCCAATGCTCCCTTCTTCCATGAAATGTTCCCTGATTCCCCGAGTCCCAACTGATGCTTCTTTCTGCTGAACTCCTGGGCATCTACACAGAATATTTAAATCCCATTATTATTATTATTATTATTATTATTATTATTATTTAAAATTTTGTCAATGTTTTAGGCACTGTTAGTCCTGGTTCTCCCATGAGCTATAAGCTCTTGGGAGAAATGGACCACGCCTTTTGGGTCCTTTGTATTTCTTAGAGTATATTTCTCAGCATGTCACTAAACACATTCTTTATGTACATTTGTCAGTCAGGGTTCTTACAAGAAGTGTTAACACACACACACACACACACACACACACACACACACACACACAGACTTATTTTAAGGATTGGTGAATGTGAGGTTATGGAAAGTTCTGAAACTATAGGGCAGGCCTCAGCCTAGAAACTCAGACAGAAGTTCATGTTACCAAAAAAAAAAAAAAGAAGAAGAAGAAGAAGAAGAAGGTCATGTTACAATCTTGAGGCAATATTTCTTTAAGCAGCCTGTTTTAGCTTCGACTTATTAGCTTTAAGGCCTTCAACTGATTGGATGAGGCCCATCCACAATATTGAAAGTCATCTCCTTTACTTAAAGTCATCCATTGCAGATGTTAAACACATCTATTAATGCCTTCAGAGAAATGCCTAGATTAGTGTTTGATTAAATAACTGGGTACTATAGTCTCCCCAACCTGACATAAAACTAACCATCACAGAACACTTGCTGATGGAATCATATTGAGGAGTCATTCGTTGTACAGGATTCAGCAAGGTGGAATCTTCAGAATAAGAATGGAGAAGGATCACGGGGACACATTATTGGGAAGCAGTGAGTCTCCAGGGTATTCAGAGAATGGAAGCCCTGTGGTGTTCCTGGGTGGGCTGGTTGGCAAGAAGTTGGTGAATTAGCAGGAAGCGGCAGATTCTGGGTGTGTGAGCGTTAAAAGAGGGTGAGAGGGACACTGTTCTTAGAAGGTACTGGAAATATGCCTATGCAGAAAGAGGCGTAGTGTGGGGTTGGGGTGAGCTATGAAGAGAGGGAAGGAGGAGGGCGAGAAAGGAAGAGAAATTAGGGAAGGAGGGAGAGAGAGAGAGAGAGAGAGAGAGAGAAAGGAAAGTGATCACGTGAGAGAGAGATCCAGAGTTTTAAAATCCCAAGTCTTTGTTTGTTTGTTGTATATGGTTAAATGAAACTGAGGTAAATTTAAGTAGCTTCAAAATTAGGAAGAAATTTTGCTTTCTTCTCAGGTAATAGGCAGAAACGAATGGAAGATTGGAAATATGAGAATGAAGCCAATGGGAACCTATGGAAGGCAAAGCAGATGACTCAAGTGAGGAGAGTTCTTGACAGATTTTCAGATGACATAAAGCCAATTTTTATCTGGAAAGGTTTATTTCAAATGAATTTCTGTAGATAAAATCTTGAGGGAGTAAAAAATAAAAAGAAGACACACACACACACACACACACACACACACACACACACAAGCAACCCAAACAAGTAGAAAAGCCAAACAAAACTGCTTACAGCAGAAATCCAGATATTTGTTGTAAAACAATTAGTAATAGCATTGCTGAAGCATTCCCAAAATAGATGAGCTTCACCATTAGCCTTCTGTGAATTCAAGGAAAGAGCATCATTATACAAATTTTACGCCTGGAGAAGGGGCTTCTGCACTGGGATGAACTTATAAAAAGAACATTTAAACCAAAGGCAATTTTGCCTATCTGTAATTTGCTGTATTCCCTTTGCTATCATTGAAGATATTTATGCTTGGGCAAATTTCTCACTCTCAATCTGATTTCTCCCTTTTCTTAATCCAGCCATGAAGTCATAAAATCCCCTGTTTGGGACAATATGATTTGCTGCCATGGAAACAATTACGATATCATAAATTCATCTTGCCCCATGAGATGAAAGAGGAAATGCAATAATATATGATTTTGCAGTTCGGTAGTGCCATCCATCCAGCAGTCACCGACTAGTCAATATCATCGATGCGCAGATGGGGGAAGCTGGAGTCCCGAGCTCTCGTGCCTTGTCTCTGGCACTGGAATTTAAGACCGTGGCAAGAATGTCCAGATATTTGTAATTCCCATCCAGACATAGCAGCTAAGGAGCCAAACTCTTGGTCTTCATGACTCTTTCTGGATGAGGATGGAGTGTCGGCTCCCCTCCAAGCCCCTGTACTTCTCCAGCTGTTCCTAATTATGAGAGTGTTTGATGGAACCTAGTTTGATAAACAAACAAAAAGCCCTTGGTAATCATCACAGGGGTGAAAATATTTACTGACACAGGAA
Organism: Mustela lutreola; assembly: GCF_030435805.1. Classification (NCBI taxonomy): domain Eukaryota; kingdom Metazoa; phylum Chordata; class Mammalia; order Carnivora; family Mustelidae; genus Mustela; species Mustela lutreola. Next base: position 20,434,550 of record NC_081295.1, on the reverse strand, counting down.
TAGAGAAGAAGTTTTGGAAAAGTGCACCAGAACTTAAGCAACCGCATCCAGCTCCACCTTGGCCTGATTGAAGGTGAACAGAACTTGTTGCTCATTGTTTTGGTTCCTAACCATTGTTGAATTTACCTGGAAGCTAATGGCATGTCAACTTCTTGGCCCTTCACTTGTACAGACCCCTGCCAAGGCTCTTGGAGGTGCCCTAGCAATCACCTGGACAGACTTTTGAAAACATCTACGCTCTAACTTCCTCTTGGGTTGGGTGGTGTTGGAATAGCCTTTTGGGATTCTGGTAAGGGGAAGTGAGTTAGAAATGCCTTTGGATTAAGTGGTGTGTAGTCACTTCTGCTTAGATTTGAATTATTGCTAGCCATTTCTAAGTATCAGTGGCTTCCAAGAAATGCTCTTATTGCCTAAATGCCCTGACCCCCATGCCTGGTGGGAGGTAGTCCTCTGTCTCAAGATCCTCTTACTGGAACCAGCCATCATTGGCCTTCATTCTTCATGGAGAGATGTGCAAGATGCAATAATTTATCCTTTATTTTGGAATGGGGGGGCTGGCATTGCTCAGATCACTGGAGACCTAATTTTTTTTTAACTGATGCAGTGTGTTTCTCAACCTGCATACTGTTTACTTCCTAGCCTCCTGAGTGCACATGGCTTAGTTAGGCTTACAATGTCCTCGCCATTTCCTGCTCACCCAATCCAATTAGCATAATGTCATTAGCATAATGGACCAGTGTGATATTCTGTGGGATGTTTAACCAGTCCGGGTTTTTATTTTGGACTGTTTTATGACAGAAGGAAAGAGAGTTAATATTGCCCTCAAACCAGACTGTAAATATACTGTGTTATAGCTTCTGATTCTCTCTTTTGATAGGGATGGAAAATAATACATTTGCCAGATCAGTGGCTTCATTCCACATACCCAAGGCTATGTTCATCTGCTCTAGCAAAAATGCCACATCTGGTAGAGCAGCTGCATTGGGGCTTGATGGAATGGCAGCCATCTAAACTGCCATCCTTCAGGATCTGTCTGCTTTTTGCAGGGGTCAGACTGATGACTTAAATGGAGGTAAGATGGGGTTCACCAACCCTATGCCCTTTAAGTGTTTTTTTTTTTTCCTGCCATTCCTCCAGAAAGCCATCTTGCTTTTGATTTACTGTTTTGAACTGGGTTTTAGAGGAGTGTAGCTCCCACTTGACTTTCTGCCAGACCGATGTGGGTTTGTGTGCATCCAATTTTTCATTTGGGGGCTATGGAAATGACAGTTGATGGGTCCTTGGATTCAGTGAGCCCAGTGTAAGCTGGACCCGAGCCAGGCTACCTTCATTTATTCCTGGGACCCACGTGTCCTCATTCTCAAAGAAGGCCCGGATTGATGCTTGAGTCTCCAGTTAGCAATGTCAAGTCAGCTCTTATAGTCAGTAGACCTCAAAATGTTTGGTGTCTCCCTTTCCTTCGTGTACCCATGGCAAATGGCCACATAATCTCTTTGGGGAAGGACAGGAGGAATTGTTACTGGATACACTTGCCGTGATGTTTTGGGGTCCCTCCTCCCAGGATCCAGCCTCTGCTTAATAGGTTCCATGTTCACAAAACTTGTTCATTGTCTGGAAACTAGGGCAAGGGATTGTAGCTTTTGATTGGGATGACAGCCCTCAGCATCCTGACCATTCATCCTTGATTACTTTTAATTTCAGATTGAGTAGCATCCTTGCCGGGTGCCCATTAATTTTGTCCTAGGGATGTAAATCCTTAATAGAGAGCAACGGGTGCTTCTGAAGTCCGAGGATTCAGAACAATCTGGAAATGAAAGATGGTTGAGGACATTAGCCCAAATATCCCCCCTCCCATGTATCACTTGGACTAGATGGACTCTAAGGTCCATTTTGATCTTGAAGTATCTTTCAAGAGTGACCTTTCTACCCATACCTTCCCGTCCATTAAGAGGCAGCTATGCACAGGCCGTCAGGGCAGACCATGAAGATTTGTGACAGACCATGAAGCTCTGCCACTTCCCAGCTGTGGACCTTGAACAGCTTAATTACTCTCTGAGCCTCAGTTTCTTTATCTGTGAAATGGTAACAACAGAATACCTCCCCCCAGAGGATGACATGAGTTAATATGTGTAAAGCATTTATAATGATGCATGGCATGTGTTAGGTACTTTTCGCTAAGTATTTGTCATCCTGGGTCCTTCATTCAACAAGCTCACACTCATTTTCAGAGATGGGTATTGACTTCATCTGCCTCTGTGTCCCTACGGTGTGCTGCATTTACCTTCATCACCACACTTAGCACATTCTTTGTGGGGATTTTGCCTGTGTGCATTTCCTGCTTTATTCTGAGCTCTTCAAGGGCACAGGCGTGCTTTGTTTCCTGCCTCCTCCCGACACAGCGCAGTGGTTCCCTAGCCGTCCTTGAGAATGAAGAAATGAGCTTGCAGGCCAGGTTCCTGGCCTGCCCTTGGCAGGCCCCAGAAGTGGTTTGGCCTTTTCTTCACCAGCTGTGGCTGGGTTCTCCATCTGATGCGCACACCTTGATCCCTTGGTGACCCTCCGCTGCCCAGTTCTTCTGGCAAACCAGTCGTCCTCCGGCTGCTCCTGTATCAGGATCTTCGCTGCTCTTGTCCATTTCTCTTCCATGCCTGTGGGGTGCCCCCTGCTTCTTGGAGCTTTTGTGCACTACTCATTCTTACCACTTTTCTGGCTTTCAGACTATTAGTAAGCTTTTAAAAATTAACACCTCAGATGTACATCTCTGCTTTGACCTCCATGGTTCTGAAGTTTCTGGCTTGCTCTCCAGGTGGTACAAGCAAATCCCTTGTTTTTGTTCTGACTTCTTGTCCTGAGACTTTCACCTAGCTTCTGGCCTCTTGTAGCTGAAACACCGTTGACAGGTTCCCAACCCCGAGCCTGGGTGTTTGATTGGTACTGCCTGATCACCCCTCCTGGAGCAGGATGGCACAGTCACAACCATTCTGTGCCCAGAACAGACAGGGCTAATCAATCACAGAACTCTTCCCTTCAGTGTCCTGATGAGGTTGCAGAGTTTATACAAACTGATCCTCCCCACAGCCACTATCCATCAGAGTTGACCCAGGAGTGTCATCCTGCTTGCCCACACTGAATTCAATGATGGCCCTTGTCCACGTAAATTCACTTTCCCCTCTGCTTCTCTGCACTTGACTTTCCTCCTGCCCATTGGACAGAGGAAACCTGCCTACCATTCTTCCTTAGCTCCTGGACCCAGCTGCACAGCGCTAGGGCCTGTTGGATTTTACCTACCAGGTCTTTATAGAATCTGCCACAGTTATGCCTATTTTGGGTCAGTTATGACTCTTGATCTACAATCGCTTTGCCACTACCATTACTATACTGTACCTAGAAGCAGCTTCTCTGCCTGAGGTTTGAAGGAAGCCCAGAGAAGTCACAGATCTTTTCTGAAATGTACCAGTTTCCTTTCTGTGCCTGTTTATAGGGTTATCTTTGGGGCAGAGCTAGGTCAGATTGATTCAGAGTGTTTTTCTGGGAATCACTCTTGTAGATAGGGGTCAATAAGAGGTAATCAAATTAAATGAGGTCATAGGATGGATACTAATCCAATATGACTGAGATCCTTATAGAAAGAGGAGAAGATCAGACAGACAGACACAGAAGAAAGTTGATGGGAGGATAGTGAGAAGGTGGCCATCCACATGGCAAAGAGGGAAGCATCAGAAGAAACCAAACAGGCCAACCTCTTGACCTTGTACTTCTAGAGTCCAGAACTGTGAGAAGATACATTTCTGTTGTTTAAGCCCCCTGAATCCATGGTACTTGGTTATGGTAGCCCTAAGACAGATGGGGATGTTCTCCCGTGGGCCACACTTCCCACCACTCCCCTGCTTGGACCACTTTAACCATTCCTATCACTTCTCTGACCTCTGAAGGTATGTTATTTTTGATCCAGGCCTCACGGGAACAGAGGGAGTATTTTTTTCCTGGTTGAGGGGAAGGGACCTCCCTCTGCTTCCTTCACAATCTTATAGAGTGGCTGTTTGAGAGATTCTGGATCTTGGCCAAGTGTCTATACATTTCATCCCAAATAACCCTTTTAGATACTTAGGATTCATTTATATTCAGAGCAGCCTTGGGTAGCATGGTCAAGTTTATGCTTCTTGGACTGGCAGTTCTGGGACTTCTTTGACCAGGTGTGGCATTTAGGAGCCTGAGCTGGTGTGGGGAGTGGTGGGGCTGGCTCTCAGGAGGCAGAGCATGAAATCAAGAGAGAGCCAAAGGAAAGTTCTGAGGCCGTGTCTGAAATAAGGGCCATGCAGAGGCTACACATGGAGTTTATCTGAGGAGGAAGGAAGAGTCTTGGGGAATGACACCATAGCACATGAATGGAGATACAGGTTAGAATGGATATGCTCAGGGTCGGGGAGGAGGGCAGGAGAGCTGGTCTGAGCTGGAAAAAAGCCATCAGGTCATTTGTGGAGTATCTATGGCTTTGTCCCTGGGATGGATGGGAGCTGTTAAAGGTTCAGGAGAGAGCCATATCACCCTGCATTCAGGAAGGAGGAGCAAAGATTCTCCTCTTTGCTTCTCAGTATAACTTACACAGGTGGTAGGTCTATATTTGGGAGTCACAACCCAAATAAAAGTGTACAAAGGGGGTGCCTGGGTGACTCAGTGAGTTAAAGCCTCTGCCTTTAGCTCAGGTCATGGTCCCAGGGTCCTAGGATTGAGCCCCACATCAGGTTCTCTGCTCATCGGAGAGCCTGCTTCTCCTCTCTCTCTCTCTCTGCCTGTCTCTCTGCCTACTTGTGATCTCTGTCTGTCAAATAAATTTTTAAAAAGTCTTAAAAAATATTTAAAAAATTGTACAAATTTCCTAGAGGACAGATATCTCCACTTACCCCAGCACACGGAGAACTCACCAATTCATACATGCGGGATTTACAGGGAACTGGTGTTGGTGGTAACAGCATATGGCCTCTCCCCCCACCCCCCCCATCATACTGTTTTTGTCCTAGAACACAATATTCTCATTTTGATACCTTCTATGTGAGAGAATAGGGAATTCTTTCCTCCTTCTGAGGTTTCTGTGAGGAGAGTTTTGTTTGTGCTCGTGGAGGAAAAGCAGAATTTTTGAGTAATGGGTTGAATAAAGGCCAGCCTTTGCCCAAGGTGGAACAGACCATGCCAATAATTGTCCTCATCGCCTGTTTTCTAGATTTATCAGTGCTCATGCAACAATGCTGGCACCATGCCTTTATTATTTCAACTATCCACTGTGTGTGGAGAGAATAAATCATTTTTGTCCTCTCTGTACCCTAACTTTATACCCTTAAAGATTCGTGCCTTTCCTAAATCTCTTTCCTTACATACCAAACATAGTCCTTCTTATTTGTGTTTTCTTGCAAGGCTTATTTTTAAAAAAATATTTCTTGTTCTCATTTTCCTCCGAAACTTCTTTGGTCTACGTTGATTTTGAAATTTGGAACTTGAAGAAGATTATCGTTCGTATCCCCACTGGGTTTGTTCTTACGGAGGCCAAATCCAGAGTTATAAACACACGCCTACTTGACCTTGGAGTGAATCCCTGCATCCAGCCCGACACGCCATGGTCTCTTGTTGCAGTGGGACCCTCTGTGGACCTGCAAACTATTTATTACTCAGGCTCAGCCAGACCAACAGTCCCAATTCTCAACTTGCTCCATATTTTTTCATATGGGAATCACTTTGCTGTTTTAAAAAATTGAGTCTTATTTCGCTGATCTGAGCCCAATCTCTAATTTTGACAATGTACATGTTTTATTATCCTCTCTCACACAATAGGCCATTATTTTCAGTGCCTTGATTCTTTATCGTAAATGTTTTGGCCTGACAAGAGTCACATCTTTTGAAAATTCATATAATAGAATTCCAAACTGCAAAATAAATGTACCAATGGTGTTTTAATCCCCTAGCCTTATCTATTTTATGAAAGGAAGCATTTGTTTCATTAAATAGATATTAGCTTGTATTTTAATGCCCCCTCCCAAATCACATCTTTTAGAGTATGTACTCAGTTGGGTGAGGGGAAATTTTCACTAATTTATTCATACTTTTGGTAATTATTGAGATTCCATTATGAGCAAGGACGTGGGGGCCATTGGGGAGATGAGACATGACTACTTCAGCCTTAAGGATCAGCCTCCTGTTTTCAACTGGCTGTGAATGGTAACAGGGACTGACTCTATATTCTCTTTCCTCCTTAGACATAATTCAGATTCATAGTATTCAATAAAGGGTTATTCTGTAACTCAGAATAGTGGAGAAGTACTTCCAATAAACTACACCCTTTCATCTTCTTCCCCAAACACACATTACTAGCATATTTGCCTCGAGTCTAATGCATGGGAAAAGAAGGTAAGATAGACAGAGGACACTCTGTCCCCACCCAACCTAAGGAGCCAGTGAGTTCTCTGGTTGGGTTGGGAGGACACATGTCAGGAGCTGGTGGAATCATTCCGACTCTGAACAGAAGCACAGGTTACAAAGGATGGTCCCAAGTGGCCCAGGGGAGAGCTGCTCTCTTGGCCACATTAGGAATCTCATGTTGTCCTGGAGCTCTGAAGACTGGACTTGGGACCATTAGGAGATAATGCCCCTGACATGGGGCTTGAGGTTAAGTATGGCCGTTTGTAGTGTATGGGACAGGTTAATTATTGATCAATTTGTTCCCCTCCTGAGAATTCCTAACACATGTAGGAAATGGGGGTGCGGCAACTAGCTTAGAGACTTACTGGGTTGTGTTTTGGACAAGACAGGGAGGAGTGGGGAGTAGGAAAAAGGAAAAACCAATATTATCTTCAGTTTACATTACGTACCAGCATATTGGGTACTTAACATATTTTGTCTTACCTTATTCACACAATAGATTTCGTCATCCTTATTTTCAGATAAGTAAAGGGAAACAAAGAGAGGTTAAAAACCAGGATTTGATTATAAGTGTGCTTGACTCAACGCTTACAGGTTTCCATGATATCATTCGATTGTTGTTATGAACGGCATTCCCTCGTACACTCTTCTGTTGTCATGTCATATGACCTAAGCATGTAAATGTGGTCAACTTTGGGAGGGAGACCTCACGCTCATGACTGTAGAATGATAATATGACTCATCATCATTCTTCCCTTACAGAATACTTCCAAGGAAATGGTGAGAGAGTACACAGTGTGTCAACGTACTTCTCTTCTATAATAGAAAATGTGTCCCAAATCTGATCTGGGGCAAAAGTTTTTTATGTGATAAAAATCTATAGCTTCCTTCTGGCGGGGGGGAGTGCTTATGCAATTTTCTGCTGAAATTTAATGGAATGAAGATTTGGTCTAGGAAATCAGTTACCTACCCACACAGTTGACTCTCAGCCGATTGTCAGAAAGGAGTTCAGGGAATTTAATCAGGCATTCTTTTTACTTTGTGTCTAACAGTGATATTTTCATTATTCTCTTTTCCTGTAAAACATTTCTGACATGGTCTACTATAGGCCTTTCCTCCTTGCAAACATGATGTTAGCAGTATTTTCACATCTCTTCATAACTAAATTATCTGAAAATTTTCTTTAACATAAGTAATAATAAACATTAATAATGAACATTTATTGGAGTCCTACAACATGTTAGGCAAGGTTCTAAGGACATTACATGTGTTACTTTGTTTTCATAACAACCTGATAAAGTAGATACTGTTAACATCCCCATTTCACAGATGAGAAAATCGAGACCCAGGGAAGTGAAGTAATTTGCCCAGCATCTCACAGCTTGTTTATATGGTGGAGCTGGGTTGTGAATGCAGACAGTTTGAGTCTTACTTTTTCCCCATAATGCTTGGTTGGAGTCTACTTACTTTTATCTTTTATTTTATTTTATTTTTTAAAGATTTTATTCATTTGTTTGACAGACAGAGATCACAAGTAGGCAGAGAGGCAGGCAGAGAGAGAGAGGTAGGAGCAGGCTCCCTGCTGAGCAGAGAGCCCGATGTGGGGTTCTATCCCAGGACCCTGTGATCATGACCAGAGCCAAAGGCAGAGGATCAACCCACTGAGCCACCCAGGTGCCCCTACTCACTTTTGTTTTTAAAGTGAGTGGATTACTTTTGCCTTCATGGAACTTTGAATATTGATGTACTTATATTCTCTGCTGGCTTTTGCACTTGCTTTTCAGTAAGAGACAAAATGTTACTCTTTGCCTTCATTTTCTTATCTGGTTGAAATGTGTCATAGTCATTTCATCTTCTTTATTCTGACCAAATTCAAATTTTGGCTCTTGTTAGGGGAGATAGAGAGGTTTTGAACTGAGGAATGACATGGGTTGAGCTGTATTTTAAAAGGCTTCCTCTGTGGTCTACAGAAGAGATTATAGGAGGACACAGATGAAAGCAGGGAAGCAGGACACTTAGGAGACACTCACAGTACATGAGGGCTGATGGTGTCTAGGACCAAAGTGTGAGAATGAACTAGAGAATCAAACTGAAGATGAACTTCAAATATGTATATTGAAGATAAAATGAAAGGGATTAGGTGTGTTGGCTATTGGAGAAGGAGTCAAAGAAAGCTTGATTAGAGGTTCTCTCTGTGGACAGGAAAAGGAAGGCAGCTCATTCTCTGAGCGTGGTTTCTGGACCATCCACATGAGAAGAAGAGCAGTCTGCACCAGCTCCTCTCCACAGACTGGAACATCGGAAACCTTCACCTCTACTCTGCTGGAATATTCCTACAGCAAGTTTTTAATGGTTCAAGCTAGTCATGGTGTTTTCTTCTTGGCTTTCTTGTTCACCTGTTTCCAGCATTGCATATTCTCATAATGTTTTGATGTCTTTTGTTTTAATTTTCCTGTTTTAAGTTGTATTTTCCATATTGTATTAAACATCTTTTGAGGTAGCCTCCTAGGCCATGATCCCCTTCTTCTGAGAGTTGTTTCCCCTAATCTCAAGTGAGAGCCTTGTTTGCCCTGTAATTCTTTATAGATGTCCCATGTAATCCTTAACAAAACAAGTGCTCCTTAGTTTTAAAAAATTTTTATTATTTAGTGTAGAGAGGGAGAGAGAGAGAAAACACATGGGTTGGAGGAGGGATAGAGCGACAAGCAGACTCCCTGCTGATCATCATGGAGCCTGGAGTGGGGTTTGATCCCAGGACCCTAAGATTAGGACCTGAACCCAAGTCTGCTGCATACCGACTGAGCCTCCCACATTCCCCTCTACTCCCTAACTTATCAATTGATAAACCCGGATTTTCTTATGGAGGTTTAACCTATTAGTAGGATAAAGCTTCTTACTAATACTCACAAGAGGATTGCCTTCATGTTGGTAGTTAGATAGACAGATATACATATATACTCATGTATCTGTGTAAATTCGTGTATATTACACATATTTGAATGGGACCCACCAGTCCATCTCACTGCTTGGCAGAGTGAGGGGAAACCCAGCTGAAACTGACATAAGCACAAACATGAATTCCTGGGCTTCTGTAACTGAAACATCAAGGGCAGACTTAGCTTCAGGAATGGCTGAATCCAGGCACTCACAATACTTAACTAGGAATCTGTAGCTCAGCTGTTTTCCTCTGTGCTCTCAGGCAGGCTTTCCTGACCTAACAAGTCCCAGCAGCCCCAGGCTTACATCCCACTGGCTGGAAACTTTGGTGAAAACAGAGCCAAAATGGGTGGTAGGGTCTCACTGAGATGACTTGGTTCATTTTCCTAACTCTGCTCCCAACTACAATCCCCTTTGGCCCTATAGAATGGGAATGGAAAGGGGATAGTTTTCTGCTAGAAAATTACCAGAAGAAGGGAGGTGGATGCCAAGTTGCCCACAGCAGGTGTCCTCTCTAAGATTTCACTTCCCTTTCTGCTCCCTTGGGATCTCTCAGTAGTGGACAAGCATCTCCCGCTGGGGCCTGGGTTACCAAGTGCCCACTGAATTCCCAACTCAAGACTGAAAGTGCCTTTTGAAAGTGAAACAATGAGGTTGTTTCTTACGGAGCTTTAAAAAAATACTTCCTCCTCCACTCCCCGCTTGAATTTAATCTTTTATATTTCCATCAGAAATAATTTCTAGTGTTCTTTCATCTGCAAATAAGAGCTGATGTTGTCTTTGTCTGCATGTATTATTTATCATTCAATTCATGGTGTGTCTTTGTGGATCAGCCTGTGGGTGTATGTGCCTGAATTTAAATGAAAATTTATCTGTGTGGTCAAAGAACTCGTTTAGGAAATCATCTCCCAGAAGAGGCTGGGAAGGCAGCAGCTTGGCCTTGTGCTGGGTCTGTTGGATCTCCAGGGGGCAGGGAGCACTTATCAGCTCTAAGATCAGCAGGCAGTGGGGATCTAGAAGCAGTGAAGGCATTTTATGGATCAAACACAGCCTCAGTTCAGCACGATGAAGGGTTTCTCGATTACATGACGGCGATGATGGAGAGTGGATGGTTAGCTTGCATCTCACAACTGATGAGAACTCACTGTCCATTCTCTTGCTTCATGGTTTATAATTTCTCCAAAAGGAACAATTGCAAGGAGAAGGAGCTGAAATATAATTCACTAATTCTTTTCTACTTTTAAGTGGTTATGGGTTTTTGTAGTTTGTTGGTAGGAATTGAAGGCACTGTTTGCACAAAAAATAAAAAAATAAAAAAAAAGCTTGACAGCAAGTAGCCAGCTTCTGAAAATAATATTCTCCCGACCCTCATCAAAGGGCTTCTATCCCCATGGCAACAGGCAAACTCATGGATGGAAGCTGGAGTGACAAGCATCTCAGAGACCTTTCGCTCACTCTGCGGACCCTTGGTTTGGTTTTATTTGTCCCGGCTGGAAACCATCCAGAGGGGCAGCCGTTAACAGCCCATGCCCTTGGCACTGCAGGCTAAATGCAGAGGCGCCCAGACTTTACCTTGATAAATCCCTGAGTGCAGAGCTTCTCTTTGGATGCACCTTTGAAGCAATTTTACTAAAAGGCCAGATGCTTTTTTAAAAGAATCACAAGTTGGACATTTTCCTTTACTCTGGTTGAAATGAAATTTTTAGGCAAAACTCCACAAAGCGGGTTCGGTTACTTTCCCTTCCTTCTTCCCTTCCCCAAATATAAACGGAGTGAATGAAATACAAGCCGAGCTGCTGCCAAACCGGAGAGACCAGGGTCGGGCATGAATAGCGACAACACGTGAAGGCGTGGCCGGCGTGCTCCCCACAGCCTGGTGGCACACACGACAATTCATACCGGGCATTGTGGCCTAATAAACTGGAAGGAATGTCAAACAACAAGAATTCCCTTTGTGACTCTCATTCAAGAACGCATTTCCACATCAAACAAGTCTGTAGAGTATTGTGCCTTGTGTGTGTTATTGGACAGGCTGTCCCTATAAATGCTCCCGGCACCTGTGCTGTATGTGAGTGACGACCCCACAAATAGGATTGCTTTTCCTTAGCCCCTTTGTTTCCTTTCTTCCTCCTGCCCCTCCTGTCTTCCTTTTGTACTTTTTAGAGACTATCTTTTGTCCCTTACTTCATGGTGACTTATGTTCATTCTTGATGAAGAACATCCTCCCCTTAAATTTCACCACAGAGAAATGTTGTAGATTTCAGAACGACTCACTCCCGGCTCAGGGTGTGGAGTATGTTCCTGATGGGAACCCCCTTTCGGCGCTGGGAGTGCTTGTTATCTTTTCTCCTTCGGGGGACAGGGCTCACAGACAGCCTTTTCTTTGTTGCACGAACACACATTTCTTGGATGTCAGATGGGCTGTGCCTTCTAGAGCCCCCATCAGGTGCCATAGAGTTGGGTGGTTGTGGTCAAGAGTGTAGACAGAGTGTTCGGGCTACCAGGGTTCAAGCTATAGCTCTGCCATGGACACATGGTGGTACTTTGGCAAATCATTCCTCTCTGTGCCTTCATTTGCTCCTCTTTGAAACAGGGACAACATACGCCATAGGGCCATTGTGAAAATTCTGCATTGACTTACATCAAGAATCCAGAACAGTGCTTGGCACTGGGTAAACTACACATTAGGGGGAGCTGTTATTAGAGAGGGTTAGTACGGTGGCTAACATCTTTTAAATGTCTATTAGGAACCAAGGATTGTGCTAAGTAAGGGTTTCATAGGAATTTTCACATCTAATCTACACAAAGCCCCGAGGGGTACATACTCTTACTACTGTGGTCTTGCAGAGGAAGAAACTCATTATCTGATGTCCGTTGGTGAACTAGTAGCAGAAACAAGGTATTCACCTGGTTCTGTGTGGTACTGAGGCACATACACTTAGTGATTGCAAGTGGGTCCTCCCCATGAATGTTGGTGTGCTCACACCTCTCAGGTTCCCAGCCTGGGGAAAGCTTGGCTAATTTCAGAGAAGGATCCAAAGCCACATTAAGGGAGTTGAGTTGGTAGTGTCTTGAAAGGGTCCTTCTCCTCCCTGAAAATCCAGCCCTCCGTTCTAGTAAAATCATTTTGGTGGTCATCTGTGAGGACACCGAAAGTAAATGAGTCCAGAACACAAATTCTGATGAGAGCGAGAAGGGGCAGGAATAGGGGCTCTCCACAGGGGAGAGCCTGGGCAGGTGGGAGTACTTGAAGGTGGCAAACACCTGAGATTGTCTGGGAGCTCGTGCATGAAGAAGATGTCAGACAACAGAACCATTGAGAATCACTTTTGTTTTATAGCTTTGCTTAGTTCTGGCATTGGGTACCCCAGGAAAGTTCTGGGAGCCAATGTCTCTTGTCCTCATGCACCAAATCTCAGCCTTGCACGTGCCATCTATTCTTTGGGGGTATTTGGTACTGTTGTTGTGTTAAATTTCACCCTGTTAAAATAACTTCTGTACTAATTTTAAAAAACCCTCCTGGGAAATTGGGCTGTCTAAAAATTGAAGCTGCCTTTTGTTCTTTCCCTCTTTAGCATGCATATTCTGGCTAACAGATAACCAAACCCCAGCCTCTCAATAAACTCAGTGGACCGCTCTGTCTAGAAATGAGTATCTCTGTATTTATAGGGAGCCATCCCCTACCCCTCACCTTTTATGCCATTTGTAGGTCTGTCTCAATTCACAAAGGAAACATTGCATTCTCTTTTTCTAATGGACAATGGCAAAGGATACTGGCTATTGCCAAAGCATTTTCAGATGCCCGGCAATGAGGCAGGTTGGTTTTCTGGACACCAGACTTCTGTTCAAGGTCTTGGCCCCATCTTCCTTGGTGCCCTCCAGTCACGTTACCTCCACAGAATAGGCTCCAACTGTCATGCTTCTACATTTATCTGCTATTCCCGTGAGCATGGCATGAAGATGAGTCTCATTTTTCCCAACTGTAAAATGAGTCCAACAGCAGTAACCAGTGCACAGACCTTCGGTGAGGATTAAATAATAAAACACAGAGCATCTCATCCAGGAGGAACGTCTCATCCCGGAGGAGCATCTGTCCCAGAGGAGCATCTCATCCCTTAGGAACATCTCGTCCGGGAGGAGCATCCATCCCAGAGGAGTATCTCATCCGGGAGGAGCATCCATCCCAGAGGAGTATCTCATCCGGGAGGAGCATCTGTCCCAGAGGAGTATCTCATCCGGGAGGAGCATCTGTCCCAGAGGAGCACTCAGTGAACAACAGATAGTATTCTCCCTCCAGTCTTGTTGGATCCTGGTCGTGTGTCCTCTTAAGTGCCACAGTTATAAAAAGGTAAGTATATTACAGTATCTTCCAGAGACTCACAAGAGAACCTTATGATTTTCTTTAACTAACTAACTTCTTGCAGGCTGGTGCTAATTTACTTAGGCCTCGTTTCATTAGCATTACAGCAATGCCTCCCACTTTCTCCAACCTAGAATTAAAATCAGGCTGCAGCTATTGCCCTCAGTTTTAAGAGGCATAAATAAATTTCTCTGAGAGACTTAGAAACTTGCCTAGTTCAAGGTTAATTAGCTCCATATCTGCACAGTGTGTGGATAGCAGTGCGTTGTTCCTACCAACTTAGAAACCTTGTGATTGATAGATCTTTCCGTGTTCAGGAGGGGCTGCATAGCCCATCTCTAAGGATTAAGGCATCCCTGCTTGTGTTGGGGGAGAGTGTGGACCATCTGTCCACGGTGATCCAGGGTTTCAAATTCAGGGCCATGCCTTCTATGGGGTGCTTTCTGAATGCAGTCAGCCTTAGCAATAACAAGTACAGGACTCTCTTGGACAAAACAGTCAGGTAGAATCTTTCACATCCATCCTCTATGGATTCTAGAATCCCAGGTAGGACACTTCCGGTGGCCAATCTCTCTGCTGTTCTTAAAGTCGGGGCATGTAAAGAGATTTTTGGGGTGTAGGGGTAGGAGGGAGGATTCTTTTCAGGACTGCCTTTTAGGACAAAGCACCCTGTAAAGTTGTCAGTGCAGGCTATCTCCAATTCCTTCTTCCCATTCTTCTGTAGGACCTCTCGCATCCGATTTGGCCCCAGTCTCTACATCAGACTGTTCTTATTGAGACCAATGGTGATGTCCATGCTGCCAAGCCCAGTGCTCTAAGATCTCTTTTTACTGGACCCATCGGTGCATTTGAATTCTCTGCTGTTTCAGAAATGTTCTTTGCCTGCTTCTCAGAAGCCTCTCAATTGTCCTCTGGCCTCTCCAGCTGCTCCTCAGTTTCCTTTGCTAATCTCTCCCAATATCCCAGCCTTTTGAGCACAGGCCCAGGTTTTTGACATCAATGTTATGTGACATCACCCTCTCTGGGTGGTCCAGTCTCATGACAATAATAACCCCAGGATGCTGATGACTCATTGACTCCTACCTTCAGAGTGTGCTTCTTCCCTGAGGTCGAGATTGTATCAGGAATTGCTTGTACAGTATCTCCCCAGGATATCTGTGATAGGCTGGATGATGGCCCTCCAGAATGTATCCATGTCCTCGTTATTCCCTGCTGCCTGTTCTGTTATCTTCAGTGGTAAAGAGGACTTTGTAGATGTGATTATGTTAAGGATGGGGAGATGATATTGAGATAGGAAGATGATCCTGGTGAATTGGGTGGGCCCTACATGCAATCACATGTAACCTTACAAGACGGATGCACAGGGAGATTTGACACGCAGAAGAGGACATGGCAATGTGACCACGGAGGCAGAGATGAAAGTGATGCAGCCACAAACGGAGGAATGCCAGCAGCCTCCAGGAGCTGGGAGAGGAAGGGAACGGGTTCTCACCTAAAGGCCCTGGAGATGACATAGCTCTACTGACACCTTGATCTTGTCCAAGTAAAACTGACTCTGGCCTCTTGAACTATGAGAAAGTACGTTTTAATTCTTTTAAGTCGCTTAATTTCTGGCAGTTTGTTACGGCCACCATAGAAACTAACACTGTATCTAAGGGATGTCTGGAAACCTGTACCTCAGGATCACACTCCTGGAATTCCCCACAAAGCTGATCTCCTCATAGCTCTCCTTGTCTGAGAAGTGTACTTCTAGTTTCTCAGGCCAGAAACCCTGGAATCATCCATAACTTCTCTCTTTATTTCATAGTCCACATCCCACCTACGAGTCCTGCTTGCTTGATCTTCCAAATCTATCCAGAGTCACCATCACTGTCACTGGCATCCTGAGTCATCATCTCCTATTAGAATCATTGCAAAAGCCACTACCTTGTCTCCCTGTGCCCTCCCCTTGCCCCTGACACAGTCAAGAAAACCGAGCAGCAGCCAGAGATCCTTCCAGTGGCTCCCTTTCTGCACTGAAAGCGGAAGTCAATGTTCCTGTGACTTCCGGGCCCCTGTCACAGCTTCTTCTTCATCCCATTTTCCTCTGCTCCTCTCATATCATTCCACCCATTCTGATTTCTTTCTGATCTGTAATATTCCTGCCTTGGGCCTTTGCACGTGCTGTTCCTTCTGCCTGGAATGTTCTTCTCCCAGCTAGATAGCTCACTCCTTCACCTCTGTCAGCTCTTTCAGATGTCACATTCTCAGTGAGGCCTCCCTGCTCATCCTGTGTAAAGTTGTTCCCCCAGTGTAAATCCTCTACCCCCCACACCCCTGTTTTCATTTCCTCTTTAACATTTATAACTCTCTGACATACTCTTGTCTATTTGGTCAATTGTCTTTTTCCCTCACCAGAATAGGAGTTCCACAAAGAAATGGATTTTTTTTTTTTCAGTTTTATCCTTTGCATTATCCCCATGCCTAAAACTGCACCTGATCCATAGTAAGTGCTCAATAAATACCTGTGGAATGACTGATTGAATGAATTACCTGGTGGTCATTTTGGCCAGGACAATAGAGAAATTCACAGTCCTTTCTCGAAGAAACTGTGGAATGCACACAGGCTTTAATGGATGTCCTCCAATGACCTACAGCTCAGAAGACTTTTGGTAAGCAAAGGGTCCTTTGTTTAAAGTGAAGAGAGTGATAATTCCTGAATTTTCTTTGGCCCCAGTCTCTCTTGCATTTGCTGTTTCTGTCTTCATTCACAGATGCTTTATTTCTCTTAAAGTTCTCCTACTCTTCTGAACTTCTAGGGTTTCATCACTCATGAGAAAGCTAGAAATATCCAGCAGAAACTGATGAAAATCTAGGATCATTTTGCTTTAATGGCTCAGTATTAGAAACAACAAAATGATATAAAACATTCTTCCCTGCAAGGTCACATGTGGCCATGTGAGATCCTTAGCTCTGTGCCTTGCATGGGGGAAGGGGCTCAGTTAAGTCTCTAGTGGATACAAGAGCACCCCAGCACCCATCCCTCTCTTAGTGAACTCTCGAATCCTTTTATGTATCCATGCTATACACAGAAGTGAAAGTATGAAACCTTTTATGTATCCATGCTATACGCAGAAGTGAAAGTATGAAATGTCACAACCCAGCAATGAGTTGCAAATTAGGACTCGCTATGCCAGAATTTTTGACAATTACTCCTGTCACTGCTGCATGGAAAAGGCGAGAGTTTTGACCATTAGAAGAACCTCGTTGGTCTTCTGTGCCAGGTATCACCTCCAAGCACCCCTCCAAATATCAACTAATTTAATCCTCATCACAACTCCACGAGATAGGGACCATGACTAACCTCATTAAAAGAAAAAAATGGAAGCGAGGCACAATAATTGATTTGTGAAGGTCACTGTATTAAGTTTTCCAGGGCTACTATGACAAAGTACTAGAAACTGGCGGTTCACCTAACAGAAACGTATTGTCTCCTAGTTCCGGAGACCAGAAATCTGAGTGCAAGATATCATCAGGGCCATGCTCACTCTCAACGCACTGTGGAAGGGTCCGTTCCAGAACGGACTAGGTAATGAGCCCTAGGTAATGAGCCCACCCTACACTAGTGGGACCTTACTGTAACTTAACTAATTGCATCTGCCAACAGCCTTTTTTCCGAATAAGGTCCCATTCTGAAGTATAAGGGAATTAGGACTCCAACACAGAAATCTTGGAAGGACATCATAACGATCATCCACCAGTGAGTAAGTGGCAGAGCTGGGACTTGAACCCTGTTCTATGCTGTTGGCACCACAATGGGCTATGCCCTATGCATGGACGGAGTAGAATGAACATGGTGGGCCACCAGATACTTGACTCCGGTACTTGCATTTATTGCCATCACACAGTGCTTGGGGTATCTGCTCTCATTTTCTGCCTTCATGGGAAAAAACATAGGACTGGACCAGACGTTTCATAATTTTAATGGATTTTATGTGTTATCGACTGTTCTATTGAATTTTTGACCGTTTTGGTGGTTCCCCACTGGGATTTTAGAATGTGAGAATGGGATGATATTGAGTAAAGGTTGGGGGTAGGTGGGCTGATTCCCCTTACTCTGCGACTAGCCTGAAAGCTAATGATTTATTTTTGCATTAGTGAATCAGTAAATAATTACTGAGCTCTCTGAATTTGTGGGGCCATGTGCTGGGCACAGGAATAACCTATGACCGTGTCAGACATAAGGCCCATCTGCTCAGAGCTCACAGTCTTGTAGCAGGTGGGCAGTTACGATGGGCGCTGTGAAGAGGGGCGCTGCAGGCCATGGAGGTCCAAGATCAAAAACCATGCGAGGAAGGCAGTGGTGAAGAGGCAACTTTTATATTGATGAACACCAAATACAAGTATGGACAGTTCTGAATATATTTTCATATTTAAGACAAAAAACAATAGTGTGGAGACACATGTATAGGATTTAGATTGTTTTCCTATTAACCAGTGATGAGGAGAACTGAGAGGGGCTGGAGCAAGGAGAAATCCAAATAGCAGCTTTTCTGTGCCCCTTCACTGAGATTTTTGATGTCATGCCTTTCACTCCCCTACCCCTACATGACCTACATGATAGCTGGTGTCAAGATCAAGGTGGAAAACAAGCCACTGGACAGTTAATAGTAACACGGGTAGTGTCAGGAGTCTCACTTCTGCTCAAGGTAGGACCCATTTTTATCTCAGTCCCCCAACACCAGAAATGGCCCTTTCCAACACACTCTTCTCTTCCCCCATTTTACTAAAGGGCACAATGGTGCAGAGCACTGGTGGCCCTAGAGGACACACCCAGGACGGCTCTCAGGGCAGTGTGTGTGTGTGTGTGTGTGTGTGTGTGTGTGTGTGTGTGAGAAGCCAGTCCCCAAGGCACAGGGGAAGACCCAGCTGGCAGCCAGCCTGGTGCAGTGTGTGGGACAGAAGCAGCAGCAACTTGGCCTGGCAAGAAGCCAAATCAGGTACCAGCCCTCAGAGGAGGCGTCGTCTGGACAGGGTGACACTAGAAGGAGAGAAATCTGATCATGCCAGATCACAAATCAACACACTGGTTTTCACTAGTTCTTGAATGAGAAAGAGGTGGAATGGTGTCTCAGGTCCCAAGGCATGTCCTCATCTGGGGTTGCCTATTTAGTGATTTCTAAGTGAACTGTGTGGCCGTGTGCATCTAGTTCCCATTCCAGTGTATTGGTCAGTCTTTTCTCAGCAAACACTTTTGGTATGTTCCTAAAATCCTTGATTAAAGGGCCCTCTTGGGGGTCACTTTTGAGGGTTGTCTGGAGGGAGTAGACCCCACTTAATAAATCAAATCTCTTCTATGGCCAGAGCAGGAAAACTCAAAAAGCTACATTCCCTCCAGAATGGAGCTTAAACAAGGCTCATTTCAGTCTGAGTGTGTTAAACCTTACACCCTGATTACACAGCAGGGACTGTGTCTTGATTTTTACTTCCCACAGTGCCAAATATTGTGCATAGTAGGCATTAAATAAATACAAATATACAAAAGATATATGTTGAATTCTACTACACATTCTGATATTATCAGTAAATCCTGAACATTTTAGGCAGGGGTTTTCAGACACCCTGTTCCATCTAGCTTTCAATGGGCCACCAAGACCTAAGAAGCTTTGAACCTCTAATCCTGCCGTGCATATGTACTTGGCCATTAATGTGCCAGCAGTTGACTCTACCAAAGTCTCCAGTGATGAACCATTACCCCCGATGATGTTGAATGATTGCCTCCAGAATAGCAGGAGCACTGCTGTTACTGTTGGTTTGTCGGGAGTGAGTTGAGATAGTTCCTGCTGAATGTGGAAGAGGGCAGATTCCAAAAGAGCCTCTCATGGAAAAATCTCTACCTTCCAACAGGTTTTTGAACAGTTCTCTCACCTTGAGAGGCAAGATATTTGATATCAAGTGTACATAACCCCAGTTAAAGGACATAGCCATTGGGCAAGGTGTGGATTTTAATTCTTCATGTAGAGGTCAGAGGACCACCCCCCTCCTCTTGGGAGTTTTTGGCGTCGTGAGTCTGGTTTGTGAATTGCCGGGAGGTAGGGTGATTATTGTCCTCCAAAAGGCAAAGTCAGAAGAGCCTGGATTCAGGCTGCCTTTACTGCTCCTTCCCTCCTCCATTCCACTCAGCTCTCAGAACTCACATTAACAAAGTGTGGGCTTGTGAGGTCGATGACTCTGGGATGTCCACCTAGGTACTCAAGTCAATAAAACTTGGACAGAGTAATGGGTTTGGAGTTTAAACTCAGTAAATAGATCTAAGAGTCTCTACTGGAAACTCCTTCCTTTATATTGGCCAAAGGAATTACAACCCAACTGATACAGCTAAGTGTGCGCTCCACAGAAGCCGCAGGCTTAGCCAGAGTTAAATGATGGTTCGATCAGGTAGCATGAAGAATATACAAAAGTGTAGGGTTTTCGTGGAAAGGCCCAGCTTGAATATCTCACTGTGAGAGGACTCCTGAAGATAAGCCTTGCTGTTTGGCTGCTCTGACTCCCCACGTCCCTCAGGGACGAACTCCTGAAGTACTCATGGCAGATTTCTTGTTCATGAAGATGATGACCTTGGCCCAATAGGTTTTCTTTTGTTATATGTTCCAAATATGAAAGATTGGGTCAGTACACAAAGTGGCAGTTGCCTTAGGATTGGTATGAGGGTGGGATGCGTGTGGGCCCATGGTTTGTGTACAGAGAGCGCAGGAGGAGGGATAGGGGAGGACTAGAAGATGCCCACAGTTGTTCCATCCCTGAAGCATTCCAACAGGATCTCTGCTGAGGGCTGTTTGGAAGCATTCTCTGTGAACTGGCACACTCTTCCTCTGGAAGACTTCCCAGCTCAAGATTCAGAAACCATCCAATTTACTCCTCACTGTGCAGATTGCTACACATTCTATGTCTCTGACACTGTCAAGATACACAAGATACCCTTGGGCACCCAGGTGGCTCAGTCTGTTAAGCATCTGCCTTTGGTTTAGGTCATGATCTCAGAGTCCTGGGGTCGAGCCCCACATGGGGCTCCCTGCTCAGTGGGGAGCCTGGTTCTCCCTCTACCTCTGCTTCTGCCCCTGCTGTACTCTCTCTCTCTCTGTCAAATAAATAAATAAAATCTTAAAAAAGGGACACAAAATAGGGTTTTAGGGTTAGGAAGCCACAGGGAGCAGAGCACGTAAGACTCCATGATCAGTACTGATTACCTTCTATGGAGTGCCAGTGCAGGGCGCAGCGTGTGTGACTGAACCTGCTCCCCCAGGCTTTCCGTTCTCTCTCCTTGCTTTTCCTGGGGCCCTGCTTGGGTGGCAGGAGAGTCTGGCCATAGACTTCTTCCCTCTCTCACTCATCATTTCTCGGCTATTCTGCTGTTGTAGGGTGCGCCCATCCCGCACCAAGCACTGCTATCTTTCAGCTTCTCCTCTTCTATTTCCAAGTCATCAGATCCGTTCAGGGAGTCAAAAGTCACTGTCTTCAGGAAAAGAGTAGACTCCTACCCTTCTCTAATTTCAGAATAATTCTGCGAGGATATCAGTATGCTCACTTAAGATCATTTCTGCATGCATGCATTCCGTGGATTTGGACACCTACCGTTCCACCAGACTTTAATATCTTCTGACTTAAACTCCTCCCTCTTTAGGCTTCTTGTGATCTGACCCTGCCCTTCCAATCTGATCTTACTTCCCACTCAGGTATAAACTCTTTCACCGTGGACACACAAGGAGATTATCACAAGCATGCTGCTGGAAACCAGCCTTGGCCACATCTGCTGTCTGTGACGTTGTTGGTGCTCACCACACCATACCTCGCCTCAGTGAGCACGCAGCACAGCCTGTCATCCACAGATGAATCAGTCTGTGCAGCCTCAAGTCTCTGAGCACCCACGAGATTGTCAGCAGGGAGTATCTGCAGCTGCCTCGTGCAACAGAAAAGGGAAATGTTGAGAAACAGGAATCTGGGGCAGTTTCTGCTTTGAATTTGGGCCTGAAGCTAATTTAAAAGGCTGCCAGAAATCTGGAACCACTTTGCTGGCTGGAAATTGTTGGTGAAAGTGCAGAAAAGAGTGTTTCCTTTTTCTCGAGGCCAGTTTGTAACATCCTGGAAACGGCCCTTGGATCCCAAAGTCTCTGCTCCCTGTGCGCTGATGTCTTCATTGGGGCCATGTTCTCTTTGTCGGGCTGTCTTCTCCCCCAGATTGAAGTTAACCTCAACCTCATTACCTTCCTTCAAGTCTTGCCTGTTATCCCACCACGCCATCCCCCAGTAACTGGAACAGTGTTGTCAATCTTCTCCTTCATTCTGGCTCCTGGAATTCATTACCAGCCTTTCCCCCTTCCCCAGAGATGACCTGAAGACTCACCAGCATCAAAATGATCTTCCTCCAAAGTGCTTATTAAATGACTCTTTACATGCAGTGCTGAGCTGGGCAAAGCACCAAGTCAGTTCAGGGAGCAAGGTCCATGCTCCTCGGGGTGTTGCCCTTCTGTAAACAACAACATGGATAGAATGCTCAAGACTTTTGGTTTAGGGGAGCTGGCTGGCTCAGTGGAGCGTGCGACTCTTGATCTCAGACTTTTGAGTTCGAGTCCCATGTTGGATATGGAGATTATTTAAAAATAAAATAAAAAAAAGACTCTTGTTTAGTTAATACTTTCTTTTCCCTTTACTCTTTCTTGTGCATTATTTTCCCCTCCCCCCCTTTTTTGTCTGTAAAACGGGAATAGGATCACTTGTCTGTTAGAGCTATTTAGAAGAACAAATGAAATAATTTACCTGAAAGTGCTTTGACAACTATAAAGTCCCATGTGCATGTTTGTCATTATTTCCAGCATCCTGCATAATGCCTGGCATCTTGGTGTTTGGTCATTTTTTTGTTGAAAGAATCAGTGGATGAATGAGTGGAATTAAAAACATAGTCTCTGCACTATGTTCAGAATCAGGAGGGGAAGAGGTTGTACACACATGAAATACCATGAGAACACTACATAGTGTTCTGAGATGCCTCTTCTGGGGTAGCAGCAATTATCTGGAACGTAGCTGAAGCCAACATCCCAGGTCAGCCAGAATCAATGTCCTTAAACAGATACACCAAAGTGTATGTACTTTATTCATTGAGGAGGTCTTCCAACACAATCTATTTACTTTTATGATTTTGTTCCTTCTTCTAACAAACATGTTTCTCTAGGCTCTTAAACTCCTGACAACATTTTGGAGCAACCGGAATGTGGAAACCTTCTGCTAACGGGACTTTATTGTGGGTCCCAGAGCTATCACTGTAATACAGCCTTGTGTCATAATTGATGTTTTAGGGTTGACCATTTGTGATTAAGTAAAATCTACAGTAGATTTAGTATCTTCTGCAATCCTTTAAGTTAAATAGTACATTTTGGAAATGTTAAAAAAGAAAGGAAGTTTACATACTTACATCATTAACTGCAGTGGTCGGAAAGAGGCAGGGTGAGTATGGCATGACCAAGTCGGGGCTGTGGAAGGACACTGTCTAGGTTGGGTGCCTAAGTGCTGAGAAGCAGAGGTCAGTCACAGTGGCTGTCTCTTCTCAGAAGGAGAGGTTGGATCACTAATGGTTGTTTCAACAGGTGACTTACTCTGTGCTCTGCCATGTTCTGTCTTTGTCTGTATTAATACATGAAATTCTTGCAAGAGCTCTCTGAGTCGGCCTTGCTATTGTCACCCTTTTACAGATGGTGGCACTGAGACCCAGAGAAGTTAACCTACCCAAGGTCACACAGCGGTGGAGGTGAGTCTGGTTCCAGACTCCAGGCCACTCATTACTGTGCTAATTGCTTCCCCACGTTTTAAGAGAGGAGAGTACAACTCATAGGTAAGGGAAAACAATAGCAGCAAGGCATTGAGCGGGAATAATGAAAGAAAAGGAAATACTGAAATGGTACGTTAACAATCATGAGATCACGAAGGAGCTGCTGTGAAAAAAATCCATGAAAAAAGTTGTGGCTTGGGGAATTATCTGAATGATGTACTAGGAGAGACCATCATTTGAAAATAGGGTACATCTATATAGCAGGGAAGACTATGATTTCATAAATCTTATTTTGCATGTGGTTGTGTGTGCGTTGGGATCCACCCCCCCCCCCCCGACTGCCCTGTAGATTCTGTGATCTAACAACTCGATCCTCATTGCCTGCTCCAACTTCCAAAAGGAGGAACCCTATCAGACCAGCTGGCTTTGGTTCACTAGGGGCTCCTCAGGCAGGCTGTTTCCTTAGGCCCACGGTGAAGTGCATGAAAGACCACTCAGGCGATAAACAGACATGGCCTGAGCACCTCTTGTGTGAAAGTCTTTGTGCTAAGCTTCTTGGGCTCTGGTCTTTTTGATTTAACAGAAGCACGTCTGATGTAAATTTCAAAATGGCAGAGAGAAAAATTTGTTTTGAAATGGGAGAAAGAAAACAAAGTCCTTTCCCTGTGTGTCTCTGTAGCCTGACAAGCTTCAGTTTAAGGGTTGGCTTTAACTCTGTTTTCATTTCCAGTGGGTATGCTTTGAGTTGGCACACAAACTCAATGTGTGAATGGTGTGGGAGTTGAGAAAGTTGCACTGCTATTTCTCTTCTTAAAATTAACAGTGGAATCCTTCCGAGAGCGGTGTAGGCTCCGGAAGGCGCCGCACACGGCTCTCTAACGGCATCATGAGGGAGTTCTCCCTAATAATAATAAAATAATAAAGAGTAATAAAGTAGTCCTCATTCTTGACAAAATCGATACCCCGCCTCTGCGCCCTCCTTCGAGAGGCAACTGACAGTTGCTCTTCAGACTTCTCCAAGGTCTAGAATTTCACACTGTCAGCGTCACAGCCACACCCTGGTCACGAGCTCCTCAGGTGAGCTTTATGGATGCGTCTGCCTGCTGCCATGAGCTTCCGGGCTGTCGTGAACTCGCTCTGGTCTCCTCACCGATCTACAGTACGCGCATGCGCCACGCACGCGCACTCCCAGGCAAGGTCAGTCTGCAGCGGCTCATGGCTACCTTCAGAGGGAAAAGCTCTCTGCACGAACATGGTCGTCATGGAAGCTTGCTAAAAATGGACCCTCTCAGGCCCCACCCGTACCTCACTGGATCAGAGTCTGCACTTTAACGAGCTCCCCCTCGTGATTCACAGGCACAGTAACTAAGAGAAGCCTCACGGTACACTCTTGAGAGCAGCTCGGAGGGCAGTGCTGATTTCTCTACTAAGTCTCAACCCACCAACCAACTAACCAACTAGTAACACCTCCATTTCTATGGAACACCCGTCATATTTACCATGATAACCAAGGTACGTGATTGGCAGGGCAGAAAGCAGAGTAATAACAAAGTGCTGTCCTTGGGTTTCCCAAGGAAGTCTCCCTCATCATGGTTATAGGGTTAAGGACAACAACTTAGCCCTGGAAAGTAGTAACATGGGAGGCATCCAGCAATTCTGCGGTCCCCATGAATGCAGAAGTTGGAACACAGCTTAGGTTCCTGCAGTTACTACCGTGATGACTTCATTCTGGGTAGTCCGTGCTGACAGTAGGGAAAGTATCTGGTTTTGGTGTTTGACAAAGAAGCAATTGTCAGGGCAGCTGAGGAGGCGTGAAGGTAGGCACTGTGTCCTGTTGCAGCTTAGAACTTCTTCAAGAAATCCATCAACTAGAAGTTTGTAGTTCTATAATGGTTGGATGTAAGGGTGATCTGGCTGCAGCATAGGTCACTCCACTGATAACCAGAGCTGAGCCAGCTCATCTGGCTGGTTAGGTGTTTCTCCCTCTCACTGCTCCAGGTAAATGTGTCCCTCTTGAAGCTGCAAGCTCTTTTGATTGAAGGGGATGAAGTTCCCTCAGAGAAGAGCACCGTTTCTTTAGTCATGCCTTCTAGAACCCTCAAACAAGCTCTCAAGGTCCATCTGTAGAAGAATGTAGGGTAGTCAAACTTCCAAGACTCCAGAAACAACTCATTGTTAGATGGTGCCTATGACATTCTGCTTTACTTTTAAAAAGACATTTAAAAAAGAAAATTGTTATCATGTTCATTTCTCAGGGATATTTCCACTACATATTTAAAGCCTTCTTTTCAAACTCTTGAAGCCATGTTTGACCCTTCACTTCCTGCAATATCCAGCTTGCCTGCAAGGTTATTCATTCTTCATTATTTTTTAATGCTTTTCAATTCACTTCGTCCCCCATCTCACACCCCACCCCTTCCTGTGCTATCACTGTATTCCAAGCTATTCTAGCTTCTGTTTGTAACAGTTATTAGATGATTTTCTTGCTTCCAAAATATTTCCCCAAGTACATCCTGAAAATTTCTTTAGCTTTGCAGAGTTTCCTAAGATGATGTTTATTAGGTCACTTCCCTGCTCCATAGCCACATTGATATTACATCCAAATTTTCCTCCCCCTAAATTCTCACAAAGCTTCTGTGACTTGACCTCATGTCACCTGGGCAAACTTACCATTTATGGTCAAAATATGAATTAAAATTCCCTTCCCAGTAGCATTCTCCCAGAAAAGAGAAAAGTCACTTTATATTGAAGTCTTCATGAAGTTTGTAAAGAGCATCTCTAATGTGGGTGTTTTCTCAACTACTTTATTTGCAACTAAAATCACTCACTGGAGGACACTTATTAGACTAATGTCTGTGCTAGTTTGAGAGGCTTATTGAGGTTACCTGTTAGAATCATTTAAAAAATGCAAGCAAAAAAATTTAGCATGGTTTAGTAACCACATCTGAGTATGACCTCACTCTTAAGATTTTTAAAGTGATAATTTTTTAAAGATTATTTAGAAAAATACAGCAGACAGGAAGAAGTTACTCTGTGGTGATCACAAGTGTGCAACTACAGAAAGAAAGTTAAAAACAACAACTGGCCTAAAGAGATGGAACTGGTAAATCACAGCTTGGCTAAGACATTCGGTAACAACTTGGCACATGGGTTTATGTCAAACCTTTATGTCCAGCACTTTCCATGACAGTAAAGATTATGTGCTCTGTAAATTGCAATGCACAACTTGAAATAGAATTGTTAAGTGGTGACAACGGCATATACAAAGATACATAAGAAGTGTTTCAAAACCTGGGTTATAAAAAGTGAAAATGGAGACAAGCATTTGTACACTGTGTGAGACAAAATTCTAGAACAGCACACACATCAGACACAGATGTGTTGCCCAGGTTTCCTTTAGGGAGTGAGTTGTATCCAAGCTGTCAGGGCCATTGGGCCTCTCCGTGAAGACAGCTTCCCACCCAAGGTCTCACTGTCAGGGAAGCCCACAGCCTGAGACTGATCAACATGGAAAGACAAAGACCCGGCCACTTGGCTTTACCTGGGGTAACTGATAGGCAACATCCTCCTGCCCGCCCCCCCAACTCCTTGAAGGTTGGCAGTATCTTTGTCAAGCCTGTCTCACAACTTAACATCTTCCTGCCCAATTCTGCTTCCCCCACCTTCCTTCCATGAGTGTTAATAAACATTTTGCACCCCAAGCTCCCTCTCAGCATCTGCTTCCAGAGAACTTGCCCTGTGACATTAATAAATATTGCACTAAGATGTTGATTAGTTTGTCTGTATGCTTACAAATTTATACATTCAGGATGTTGATCATAATTTTTTAAAAAATCATGTCATTGGGAAGATGGAGTATCACCTTATGAGCAAGCTATTTGATTTGCATATACTCTGTATTTCCATCACTACCATATTCAGGCCACGCCACTCCCTGTCCTCACATCCATGCCCTGCTCCTTGTATCCACCCCACTGCACTCATCCCTGCTCTTAGGTTCTGCCTCACGCTGTTCTCTCCACTGCAAATGCTCTTTCTTCCACTCTCTTGCACATCCAAATCCTACTCATTCTTTAAGGTCTTAAAGAAAGGGATTATATCGTCCGTGAAGATCTCCTTGCCTTAGTAGCCCTCTCTTACTATTCCTTTATTTTTTAATTAAGTTAGATTCTATTGTGTGTTAACAATATGACTCAGTTAAGTTCAGCTATTCTCTAATTGTTCCTGTGAATTAGATATTCAATTTATACTTCCCAGTACCTGATCTTGCATAGCACATATGGTGGTTACCTTTTTAAATGGCATCTGTTAGCATCCCTGTAGGATTCGTATTGTGTAGAAACATATTCTGGGAGCCACGCCCTGAGAGATAGTAGAGTTGGTGTCAGATCTGAGAGTGCAGCTATGCCTTGATGTCACAGTGATGGACTCTCCTGGGAGATGAGCTGATGACAGCTATTCCCAAATCCAAGGTGGGGAACATGGCCTCCCAGGCAGGTGGAGTAGAGCGTCATCGCAAGCACAGGATGCCAGGAGAAGGAGCAGGGAGAGGGAGAGCCTGCAGTCAATCCCAATGACTCATGGGTAAAGGTTTGCTTTGGGCAGCCAGTCTCAACTCTGGTTACATGTTAGAATCACCTGGGGAAGCTTTAAAGTCTTGGCACCTGGATCTCACCTTGTAGATGCTAATGTCATTGGTCTGAGGTGGTCCTATGATATTCAAAAGTTCTCCCAGTAATTTCTTTTGGCCTTTTTAAAAAAAGTTTATTCTAAAAAATTTTTCTTTTTTTAAAAATTACCAAATGTAGTAGATATACCCATATCAAAAAGATATATCCACATCCTTTTTTAAAAAAAAAAATTAACATATAATGTGTTATTTGCTTCAGGGGTACAGGTCTGTGATTCATCAGTCTTAACACAATTTACAGCACTCCCCACAGCACATGCCCTCCCAATGTTCATCCCTACCCCCCTCCACTCCTCCAGCAACCCTCACTTTGTTTCCCGAGATTAAGAGTCTCTTATGGTTTGTCTCCCTCTTTGGTTTCGTCTTGTTTCATTGTTCCCTCCCTTCCCCTATAATCCTCTGTCTTGTTTCTCAAATTCCTTATATCAGTGAGATCACATAATAATTGTCTTTCTCTGATTAATTCACAGTGATTCTAATTGCAGCCCAAGTTGAGATTTCTCCAAAACCACAGCTTTAGGGAAATGGGAATGAGAACATTTAAAATGCTTTTTTCTTCTATGCTCCGGGTTTCCTTTATTGAGTATATCTGCTGTACCTGAAATTGCTCTGGGAAACTGTCAGCCACTGCTCTGTAAACTTCTGTCTGTGTAGCTTGCTTTGGAGCCCAAGCCTCCTACTCCCACTGGGGTCTGAGGACCACCAGCACTGACGCCACCCCAGAGCTGGTAAGAAAAGGAATATTTCAGGCTCCATCCCGATTCTGAGTCATGATCCCCACACTACTTGTATTTGTTTGAGAAGCACTAGACTAGATAGAGTTGTCCCGCGAAAAGCAGCTTCTCACCTGTGATCCAAACCAACCAACCAAGCAAGCGAACAAACTGTATGACCCAGACTGTCAGCCTGTGGCTATGTCTAGATTAATCTTCAGGTCAAAGCACATCTCTCCTGGTCAGCAGTCACCATGGCCTCCTATACCTCACTTCTGGGATCCTGGTGGATGGCTGCTATCTCTTGAGGGAAAGCCTTGGGTCCCTAGACTGAATCTTTCAAAGACCATTTGGTCCAAGTTTTAAGTTAGGCAACCTGGAATTCATGAAAACCTGTCTAGCTGTGTTCCCCTGTTGTGGTCAAAGCAGATAGAAAACAGAAATGTAATTTTATTTATATAGATAACAAATTATGTCAGTAACAGTTCTTTTCTTCCTTTGTTTTGGATGAAATAAAGAATGGGGGAAAATCAGAAATGTAGTCCCCAAGAGATTAGCCAAATCATCCAAATGGATGTGAGCGGGCTGCAGAACAGACTTACTCTGGGTGTTCCTGGATAACTAAACTGGTTGAAGGAAGAGAGAGGGGTGAACTAGAACCCTTGAACGCCAGTGAGGAACTCTTCTTCCTGCACAGGCATGTTAGCACAGCCACCGCCATGTACGACCGCGACTTGGCCCATCACTGAGTGCCTTACAGCTTGAGTCAAAGCCTCCCATTGCGTGTGCTCGTGACCTTAACAGAAGGACTTGATTGTAAATTTTCCTCACAATGAAAAACAAACAGACCAAAAGAGCCTCATATTTTTGCAATGAGTAGATGTTCTGGATTATCAGCCCTGTTCTTTCTCTCTCCATTACCAAGCTCATGGAAGGTCTGTCGTTCCAGGGCAAACCCAAGTAGCTGACTATTCACTTTCCTCTGGTAGACTGCTTGTGTGCGAGTTCATTAGCTCCCTTATTCATCTGTTCAACAAACATTTATTGGCTGCTTTTCTCTAGGAATCGTGCCGGGGAGTGGGGATACATGCCCCTGTCTACCTAAAGGTTGGAGAAGAACACATTGTGGATACATTGTCAAGCTAGACTTTTTCTGAAAGAACATTACATGGAAGGTGAAACTATGCTGCATCACCGATAGAGAATACTAATTTATTAATATAAATGATAAGATTGCTGTTAGAGATGTGCTGGCACATATGCTTGAAATAGAAGATGAAAATTAGATATTTGTATAAATTCAGTCCTTCTGAAGACAGCTTATTTTCTTCTCTTCAGAATAAGACACCAGCCCCAAATCTGATACTGGTAACTTTGAAAGCAGTGTGGCATGCCTGGTACCTGCATGGTTCTTCTGCTTTCTTCCATCATGGTCTGAGCTACGGCATAATGATCGGGCCAGATGTGGCCAAGTGGCAGTCCGAGCACCACAGGATTGCACGAGAATCACTAGAAATGTGACCGCCTTGGGGATTGGAATAATAGTAATGTCAGTGGTGACGTAGCAAGGTCGAAGGAGCAGGCTGTGTTCGTTTTTGCTCAACTAATTATTTAAGGGGGTAAAAGGGAAAGACAGGGTTCCTGATTACACATCAAAGCCACTGGTCCCCCCACCTCGCCCGGCTAGTTTATGCAGAGAAAGAATTCAGTGGCAACATACTGGGTAGCTCACAGAATCCCCAGGAAGGCTGCAGAACTAGTCCCGGAAAATGAGAGTCTGGGCAGGGGGAGCCTGTCTATGAGGGTCACATGGCAGGAGCGACCTGGTCAGCCCATTGCCATTGGTGCTGCCCTCTCCACAGAAGGGCTTTGGGCATCATTACAGCCATCACCATGGCAACCAGCAGTCGTACCTGCGCTCTTTCCAAAGTTCCAATCGGGAGTCTTCAATCAGCCCGGCCCAGGTCACACATCCACGTGGTAGCTGCCAATGGATGAAGAAAAACATTGTTTGGCAACTTCTGGGCACCTGTAGTAAGAAGTGGGGCCCCTGTCTCCCACTGAGAGGCATATTCTGGAAGGTCTATTCCCAAATAAGAAAGGTGTGTGGGTTTTGGGCCACCAAAAGTATGGCGTATGTCGATTAAAGGTTGTGAGGTTGCGTCCATCTGAGCTCTCCTCTTCCATGCCCCTCACCTGTGGTCAGAGTCTGCGGGAGGTGAGGTGCCCCTGGCTTGCTTCCGAGGGAAGAAAACAAGCTGGAGTTCCAAACAAATCGCAGACGAGTCGCATCTCTGCTGGATACAGTTACCAGAAACCCAACCCAAATTAGCTGAAACCAAACAGAAACACTCTTTTAAGAATATGAGGGAGGAGTGTGTCTCATGGAGCGCAGGGGTGACAATTGCTAAGATTTTGGCAAATGCCACAGATCTGGCAGTTTGAATGCTGGCGGTAATATTATTATAATTAAAAGTAATATTAATTACTATTAATAATAGTTATTAGTACTGCCACCAATATTATTATAATTAATAGTAATATTTGTGAAGCACTTATCATGGGCTCGCAGTTATTTTTTATAACAACTCTATGAGTTCTGAATGAAAATGACTCACATTTTACAGAGAAGGAAGCCTGGAGAAGTTAGGGCATGTGACCAATGCCACGTAGTTGTCACTGTGAGAACAGGTGCAGACCTGTGTCTGCGGTCCTCACCATGCTGTGTTCTCCGGCCTCGGAACTGACAGGAGTCTTCTGCCCTGCACTCTGCAGACCCCAGGTTTCACACCTGCTGTCCATCAGCCCCAGAGAGATCACACCTTCCTATGTCCTACGGCCAGTCTCCCAAGAAAACAACTGTGATTGGCCAGCTTGATTAGTGTCGCTGTAAGGGGCTTTGCCATAACTAAGTAAGTGGGGTGTGCAACGTGAGGGTGTGGGGCTCTAGGGGGAAGCCAAATGCCCCCCAGAAAATAGGGGTTGTTGGCAGCCAAATAATTGTTAATTACAAATTTCAATGTTGCCTTTTATGGGACTTTTCATTTTGCCATAGTCTCTAGACATAAATTTCATTTTCTTTTTTTTTTTTTTTTTTTTTTTTTTTAAAGATTTATTTTATTTTTATTTTATTTGACAGAGAGAGATCACAGGTAGGTAGAGAGGCTGGCAGAGAGAGAGAGAGGGAAGCAGGCTCCCCGCTGAGCAGAGAGCCCGATGCGGGACTCGATCCCAGGACTCTGAGATCATGACCTGAGCCGAAGGCAGCGGCTTAACCCACTGAGCCACCCAGGCGCCCCATAAATTTCATTTTCAAAAGCAATGACTAACTCCTTCCATGTATCTGGGAACATCTATGTCTCTGCTTGCTTGTACAGAACTACTTTCCTCTTTTATTGTTTTCATTAGAAAACCCAAGTTTTCTTATTTCATGCTGTGCTTGATTTTTTGGTAAGTTACCTTAGAAACCTTATGGAAGTGGGTGAGGCATAAATCATACATTAAAAGAGAAACCAGACTATCTGGTTGTGCTGTCCAACAGGGTAGCCTTTAGCCACATCTGACTATTCAAATTTAAGTTAAACTAATTAAAATTAAATAAAATATTAAATTCTGTTTCTCTGTCGCATGAGCCATATTTTAAATGCTCATAGAAAGCACAATATAGCACTATGGTATAGAATATTCCCTTATTGCAGAACGTTCTAGTGGACAGTGTTGCTGCAGAGGTTTCTAACAATGGCATGGATGGTCTTTTGAAATAATGAGCTCCCTAATGAAAGGCGCTTGCTAACCTGGGGTAAGCCCCCCCTCCCCAGTTCCCAGGAGCTGTGAGTTCCAGTTCTCTTTCCCTCTGCTATGCTTCCTCTTGATTAATTCCTGATTTGCTTCCATATTCATTTTCTCAGAGCTGACATTTGCGTCACATAAACTTGAGTTATTTCTTTTCTTTAGCAGAAAAGGTGTGCAACTGTAATAGAAAGTTCTTGGGCTGGAGGGATATTTGTTGCTGATACTGAAAATTTAATACACTTGCTTAATTACAGTTGGGACTGAAGGAATGTACGAGCTGGAAATGCTGGTTAACAAAATGAAATGTTTAGATGTGGAAATTCTTCAAGAGCCCAATAACAGAGTCCCCATGTTCTGCGTGGTGAGGAAGTTTCCATCCTCTTTTTAGAACTGTCCAGAAAAGATAAATTATTCTTGGTTGAAATGGCTCTCAATCTTTAACATTACTTTGTCCCCATTAGAACAAAATTTATTTCCATACAGTGCCCATCCACAAACTCTATTTCTACCACCTATTGGTTCCTTTAAATCCTGTCTGAAAAGGTTTACAGCTGGTACTCTTTATAGTAAATTCTGCCCTAGAGTGGGAAGGGAAAGAGGCATGGCTTTGGAGGCAACTGGACTTTGAGGTAGAGACACCCCTCCAAGATGAGTCAGAGGTCTTGTGAGAGTGGGAGCTCTTCTCCACTCCTTGACTGTGTGCTGCAGAGGTGGTAGGAAGGACATCCCTAGGGATGACCCGAGCCAGAGAGAGTGGACCCCAGATGCAGGACCTTCCAGGTCACTGATGATTCTCATACCTTGAGAGTGGGACAGTAACAGAGGACTTCAGATCCAAAGGAACACAGACGCTGGAACAGCGTGGTCTGTGGGTTGCAAGAAGTACCCTTACAAAAATCAGGACAGAGCGGGCACCGGATAATGATTATGATTCAGTTGTCCATCATCTCTGTGGAAAGAGGACTTGGAGTCATATTCGACTTGAGTTATAGGAGGCTGAAAATATATGCTATTGATCGTGCACCTGAATTTCAGAACTAAAACTCTTGTTTGCTGTACTTGAATCTACTGAGTTTGGAAATAAAATCTGAGGGTCCGGTACGGGCAGTGTACATGCAACTGACACAGGACCCAGATGGCTTTCTAGCAACCAGCAGCCAGGACTGGAGAGTTGCTTTCCATACTCTGAAATACTGACATGAGACTCAGTGTTTTGTGGCTGAGTTTCATCTGCTGACAACCTCGCCGGGGCTAAGAGTGAGCTCAGTTTTGTTCTGCCAGATCTTAAGTTAGGATAGCATGCGATTTAGCAATTGGTGCAATCATATTACATGTGGATTTGGCTAAGTGATAGGTTGGTATGTATATTTATTGGTCTTTGGAAAAATGATTATTATTTTTCTGAGTTCAAGTGGAAGCTCTCATAACTGACCTCCAGGTAACCAATTGGCCAGATTAACTGTTTCCTTTGTGAAACAAACTGATGGTAATGGAACCAATGTTTGTATCCCCTCAAAATTCATATGTTGAAATCCTAACCCCCAGTACGAGGGTATAGGAAATGGGTCTTTGGGAAGTTACTAGGTCATGAGCCCTCATGAATAGTATGACTTCCTTGAAAAAAGAGACCCCAGAGAGTGCGCCCCTCCATCGTGCGAGTACACAGTGAGAAGGCAACCGTCTATGAACCAGGAAAGTGTCCTCACCAAACACAACCATGCTGCCACCCCAAACTGGCGGTTCCCAGCCTCCACAACTATGACAAAGAAATTTCTGTGGCTTAGTAGCCATTCACTTTGGTATTCCATGATAGCAGCCTAAGCTAGACACTACTACTACCTGTAGCCCACAGAGGGCTAGAGGCTGCTGTGATAGGAGGATGCTCAGGAGGATGCTCTACCGTAGGTTCGCTGTGTGTGTTTGCTTCTTTCCTAACTATTTGACTGTATTCCAATAATTACACACTTTGACTATGTATTATTAAAGCCTGTAATACAAGAGTACCTCAAGAGAGGGATGTGTTACCAATGAAAATTAAGCTACTGCTCTAGAAAGATTCAACGAAGGGAAGCTGTTTAAAAAGTGTTGTTGAATTATATTTGATGGCTCTCAGTACAGTATCTAGAAGGATTACTGATTCAAGATGCTTTGAACTGTCTTTGAACTCTCATTTCGCTAAGGTAACCCAAATGATAGAACATAGAGGATCCATTATGTGTGTGGTTCACAAAGAAAGGGGACAAGACAGCCCTCTTACCAGCAAATCCATATTCAAAGGCAGGCGTTGGCCAAACAAAAGGATTGGTGAGTGAATACACATTTTAAGATTCCTGTTGGAACACAGTGTTTGCTGTATATTATGTGTCATTTGGGTGTGTGATCCCCTTTTTTATGCGAATGCATTACCGCCCTCTACTGGTCAGAAGGGAGAGATGCCGCCCATGGCTTGCGTGGAAGCCCCACCCACTGTCTAGTTTCAGAGCATCTATTTTCATATAGAAGTGCAGGTTTCCGGTTAAAATGCCGGCTGACAATGTAGTCGTGGTTACATCAGTATAATGCTATTGTTTTACGTCGAAAGTATTTTCACCTATTTATATAAGAACGTTTTGTAACTGGGTGATGAACCCCTTCACCCCACCCCCACGCAATTTTATTGCCTTTTAATTACACTCGGTAATATTTTAAAATAGATATTGATTTCAGAAGCAGTGGCTTTCAGCAAGGTACAGCTGTGTTCTTTGGTGCCGCTAGGCACAATGACATTGCGAAATAGAAATGATTTTGACCAAAGAAAGGTCCGATCGTCCTATGCATGGAAACAATAACGTGTGCACTCGAGAACTCCCTCCTCACACAACATAGGATTTTCTGCAGGAAGGAAGAGCTTCTCGAAGGGAAGTCGGCGGTGCCGCAGCCCTGGCGCGATGGCGGCGGGCTCCTCCCACCTCTGCCGCAGCGTCACCATCAATAATGCAGGGCTCTGCGGCAGAGCCGCGCCTTCTTTATCCCCCGCGCCCGCAGCGCCCGCGGGAGGTTGCTACGTTAGCCCGCTGCGCCATCTAGAGGCCGTCTGTTCTCATCGCAGGCTGGCCCCGGAGAAGCAGAAACTGCCCTCTCTAGATGGTGCATGGAGCCGCACTTGGCCTCCAAGAGAGCACCTAATTTTATTATCTTGTTTTATTTTTTAAAGATTATTTATTTATTTGACAGAGACACAGTGAGAGAGGGTACACAAGTAGGGGGAGCAGGGCACAAGCGGGAGGGAGCAGGAGTGGGAAAAGCAGGCTCTCTGCTGAGCAGGCAGCCCGGTGTGGGGCTCGATCCTAAGACCTTGGGATGATGACCTGAGCCAAAGGCAGCCGCCTCCCGACTGAGCCATCCAGGCACCCTAGTGGATCTAATTGTAAAAGGCATAGGAAAAGTAAATGCGGTGCTTATTCATTTGCTTGTAAGAGGAACCATTTTAAGGCTAAAAATGCCAAGTGCCAATCACGTAAACTAAATAAGGATTACCAAGCATCTGCCGGTCAGTTTGTACCAGGGCTATGCCGCCGAGTCCCATCAGTCTCCAGTGTCATCTGACATAGCCTAGGAGGGGAAATCCATATGAATCTGGAAGGACAAGCGAAGGCAGGAGGCTGGGGGGGACCCACAGCGCAGTAGTTCTATGCTGCTGGAGCACAGGGGTTAGGAGGGGAGAAGCCCCTTTGGGAGCTTGCCGGTCACAGAGGGCCTCCTGTGTTACCCAGGAGCTGGATTTCAACCTGTATGCATGGGGAGTGAAAGAAAGGGGTTGTTGTTGTTGTTGCTTTTAAATATTTTATTCTTCAGTAACCTCCATGCCCATTGCAGGGCCTAAACCCTGAGATCAGGAGTCCCATGCCCCACCGACTGAGCCAGCCAGGCACCCCAAAGAAAGGTTTTGAGTAGAAGTGTAACGTGGTCACGTTTGTGTTTAAGGAGGTAAATCTGGCAGCAACATGTGGGGGGGGGGGGGGATGGGAGGGGCTAAGAAGGCCAAAGGTGGGGCTGGGGGAACACTGTCCGAGGTCAGGGAGCTCCTAAGTAGCAGAGCTTGGATGTGAACTGGGGTCTTCCCGCTCCAAGTCTAGCCCGTCCATCAACCTGCTAAGGGGCCTGACCTTCTAACTGGATTACAGCGCACACACAGAGGCATTTTTCAGCTGAGGAATGACACACCACATTATGCATGTTGCTCCTTGTCTGAAAGATGAGCTCCACTCACATTCGGAACTGCAGAAAGTGACCCACGTCCCCGCCCTCTCTCCCTTCCTACTTCTCCGGTGGCTGGTGTGCTCAGTGCGTGCCTGGCGTGCTCAGTGCGCGCCTCTCGATGAACTCCGCTCTCTTTCCCACACAGTACCCCCCCCCCCCCACCTTCCCGCCCCGCAAACAAGACTAACAGGACCAAGAGATAAAGTGCATTACATCTCTCTGGGGTATTTGGCCTTGTGTTCCCTGGGTCACAGCATGACTTTTTGGTGCTCTGGGAACGAGGCTTGGGCACCTGCTGCTTTTCAAAAAGACGCTGCTGCGAGGCCCACGCAGACGGCAGGGCCTGGGGCTTTTGTGGTTGTCAGGGGCTGCTGGGTCTTGGATCTGGTTCACGAAAAGCAGATGGGAGGAGACATCGGCCGCGTCTTAGCACAGGGTTAGCCCCTCGGAGAACACGCAGGTGTTGGTAGACCGGGCTCACGAGGGTGAGCAGAGGTAGCAGAGAGAATGCACCTGCTCGCTCAGGCCCTAGCACAAAAATCAAGGTGGGACCTTGAGGCAAGAGCTTTGCAAAAAGATTGAGTGGCGGTTAAGGTGAGGACATACAGGAAAAAGGTGAGAAGTGCAATAATTAGCAATAGAAAAAAAAAATTAAAAACGCAGTGGATAAATGCATGCGAAAGGATAGTTGTGCTTAGCTATGGCAGAGTGTGATTTTTAAAAGAAGTCCTTTATATAACCAACAAGTTTTTATTGAACACCTGTCACATGTGTGTCCTTCGGCGCTATTATGCCTGCATTGTCAACCTGGCTGGAAAACTTGCTGAATTACTAGAGATCTAGCTGCTGGCCCTGCCAGGAGAGAGCACAGAGCCAGGGGAGGTCCTACAGAGGTCCTGGCTTTGGTTTCGGTTCTGGAGCCTGTGAATCTTCAATGAAGAGAACACATCTAAGGAGAAAAGCAATTCTGTGAGACTTCGAGTATTTGTAGCAAGTATGAGTGACTCTGCAAATCAAGCAGTGGCGCGTAGGAATTGGCCGCTTTCTTCATTTTCTTCAAATTCAAATTAAAAATTTATTGAATTTAATTAGCTGTTTAAACTTTAATTAAAATTACAATTAAACCTGGCTCTGAAACCCTCTCCCATCTCCATCTGGAGAGAAATTTGTTCTAAGCTCTCACCAGTGCGTTCCTCCCTGCCTCTGACAACAGCCCGGACACAACCACCACCACCACCAGGAGGCTGGGCTGGGGCTCAAAAAAGAGGCCAGGCTTTCGGTCTTCACTTTCTGAGTTTCCTGCCCACACTCTGACGCTCTTTGCCGGTGAGGGTAATAGAGGCTTTGCATGTGCCCAGAAGTCTGCAGGGAGCTTGCCCATGCAGAGCCCTGACATAGGTAGGGTCAGTCTCCAGAAAGGACCGTGGAACACCAAGTCCCTCTGGGCTGTCATTAGATGGTCCGAGGATCCAGACCTCAATCACTCCATGGGCTTCACTTGCTTCCTTTTCTTCTCAGCAGCCTCATGTTCTCTCCCTTCTCTCCTCTCTCAGCCTCCTCTCTTCAGTGAGGTCGAGCCTCCCCAAAAGACAAGAGAAAGGTGTGCCTGGGTGACTCAGTCAGTTAAGCACCTGCCTTCAGCTAAGGTCATGATCCCAGGGTCCTAGGATCCAGCTGCATCCAGCTCTGCATTGAGTGCCCACCCTCTCACTGTGCCTCCAGTTGCGCTAGGGAGTCTGCT
Organism: Mustela lutreola; assembly: GCF_030435805.1. Taxonomy (NCBI): domain Eukaryota; kingdom Metazoa; phylum Chordata; class Mammalia; order Carnivora; family Mustelidae; genus Mustela; species Mustela lutreola. The sequence continues at coordinate 20,395,871 of NC_081295.1, read as the reverse complement.
TTTCCCCCTCCTTCTGCCACTCCCCCTGCTTGTGCTCTTTCAGCTTGTTAAATAAATAAAATCTTAAAAAAAAAAAAAAAAAGATGAGATAAAGCATTCCAGTGGCTTCTATTTTCTGCTTGGAAGATGGATCAGAGAGAAATATAAAAGTCCTCACTAACTTCTTGAGGTTAAAAAATGTTGAGAAGTCAATGCAAAGTACTATCTCAATAAACCATCCTGCTACAGATGATCACGGAACGTATAGGCCAGGCAGAGAGGTCGCCGAGCGGAGGGAGTAAATGTCTGGAATCTCTGTTTTGCTTTGTGCTTCCTCTGTGGCCCTGTCTTGTGGTTACCTCATAAGTGAAGATCCACCCAGTCTGCAGGCGGGCCTTGGGAATCCGCCCGGTCAATATTTACACAGCACTGGGCACACTGGAAAGCCCCCTGGGCATGCCTAGTTAGCGGTTGGTAGTACATCTCTAGCTCCACCGATGCAAGCGCAGGCCCTCCCTCAAAGCACACTTTCAGTGTGTTCTCCACCAGCAAGGTCTCCCTCCCACAGCCAGTAAAGAGGAGAAAAGAAGGTGTGGGTTTGGATCTTTGCCTGCCTAGGTGGCTGGTCCACCCGAGAGAAGGGAATGTTCTAGCCATGAAGATGTGCCCTATGACAGGATTCCAGGCACCTTACGGGAAGGGCAGTGGGCTGTGCTCCTGGCAGATGGAGCTTATTGCCATCAAAGGTGTGCATTTCACCAGTGGAAAGAGCACGAGGGCAGCAGTCTTGCCCCCACTCTCCAGCTGGCTTCTGCTCTCAACTGGTTAAGTGCCATTTCCTCAGAGGTGTCCTGTCTGCCCCCTGAGCTCCATTAGCTTCTCCCTGTCATTCTGTCTTAGACTTTCTTGCTCTTCATTATTAGCCTTTTTTCAGTTTTTAGTGATGGATACTTTGTGTGTTTGGTTAGTGACTTCTCCCCCAGTAGATTATATGAAGCTCTAGAGGGCAGGGATTAAATGTGTTATATTGACCAAGTACAATCACTTAATTTCAAATTTTTAATGTGTTAAATGAGGATAGTTAATACTGCTTTTACCTACCTCACTGAGCTGCGAAATTAATAAAGATAATAATGTGAAACTTCCTTGTAAATCATAAAACATGATGCATATATTAACTATGTTCAATGCCATGTGTATTTGAATGCACATCACGAGCTGAGCATTGGTGCAATGGGCTCCTAGCTAGAGGAGCGTTTTGTTAGTCTTTGGCTTAAAATCTAATTGATTTGATATAAGGATTGCCACTCCTGCTTTCTTCTGATGTCCATTAGCATGGTAAATTCTTTTCCACCCCCTCACTTTAAATCTGGAGGTGTCTTCAGGCTTAAAATGAGTTTCTTGGAGGCAACATATAGATGGGTTTTGGTTTTTTATCCATTCTGATACCCTGTGTCTTTTGACAGGGGCATTTAGCCCATTAACATTCAGGGTAACTATTGAGAGATATGAATTTAGTGCCATTGCATTGCCTGTAAGGTGACTGTTACTGTATATGGTCTCTGTTCCTTTCTGATCTACCACTTGTAGGCTGTCTCTTTGCTTAGAGGACCCCTTTCAATATTTCCTGTAGAGATGGTTTGGTGTTTGCAAATTCTTTCAGTTTTTGTTTGTCCTGGAAGCTTTTAATCTCTCCTTCTATTTTCAATGATAGCCTAGCTGGATATAGTATTCTTAGCTGCATGTTTTTCTCGTTTAGTGCTCTGAAAATATCATGCCAGCTCTTTCTGGCCTGCCAGGTCTCTGTGGATAAGTCAGCTGCCAATCTAATATTATTACCATTGTATGTTACAGACTTCTTTTCCCGGGCTGCTTTCAGGATTTTCTCTTTGTCACTGAGACTTGTAAATTTTACTATTAGGTGATGGGCTGTGGGCCTATTCTTATTGATTTTGAGGGGCATTCTCTGAACCTCCTGAATTTTGATGCTCGTTCCCTTTGCCATATTGGGGAAATTCTCCCCAATAATTCTCTCCAGTATACCTTCTGCTCCCCTCTCTCTTTCTTCTTCTTCTGGAATCCCAATTATTCTAATGTTGTTTCATCTTATGGTGTCACTTATCTCTCGAATTCTCCCCTCGTGGTCCAGTAGCTGTTTGTCCCTCTTTTGCTCAGCTTCTTTATTCTCTGTCATTTGGTCTTCTATATCACTAATTCTTTCTTCTGCCTCATTTATCCTAGCAGTGAGAGCCTCCATTTTTGATTGCACCTCATTAATAGCTTTTTTGATTTCAACTTGGTTAGATTTTAGTTCTTTTATTTCTCCAGAAAGGGCTTTTATATCTCTCGAGAGGGTTTCTCTAATATCTTCCATGCCTTTTTCGAGCCCGGCTAGAACCTTGAGAATTGTCATTCTGAACTCTAGATCTGACATATTACCAATGTCTGTATTGATTAGGTCCCTAGCCTTCGGTACTGCCTCTTGTTCTTTTTTTTGTGTTGAATTTTTCCATCTTGTCATTTTGTCCAGATAAGAGTATATGAAGGAGCAAGTAAAATACTAAAAGGGTGGCAACAAACCAGGAAAATATGCTTTAACCAAATTAGAAGAGATCCCAAATCGTGAGGGGGGAGAAAGGGGATAAAAAGAGGTTCAAAAAGGAAGAAAGAGAAAAAAAAAAAGAAAAAAAAAGAAAAGAATTTAAAAAAAAGAAAATGAATAAAGAAAAATATAAAAAAGAAAAAATATATATATTAGATAAACTTTCAGAAAGTGGTTGTTTTTCTGTTTCCGGAATTGCTGTTCTTCTTCTCTTTGATCTGCCTATGGATTTGCAGATGTTTGCAATCTTTAGATAAGTTATCTAGCTGATCTCCTGCTAGCTGAAGTAGTCTCAGCCTGCTACTTCTCCGCCATCTTGACTCCTCCCCCCGAGGAGCGTTTTGTTAAACGAGACACTAAAGGAAAGTGCTTGGGACAGGATGTACCCCGTGACACCTCTCGTGGTCGGAAGTCAAAGATGGCAGCCCCAGCCTCTAAAAATATCATATTCATATAGTCCATCCAATAGTGGGTGTGAAATAGTTTAACTAGGGGTGTTCCTGGGGCTGGAGACGTGTAAACATGTGTGACAGTGAGTAACCTGGAGCCAATCAATTCTGTATACTTTGGTGGGGGAGGGGGTTCATGAGTTAGTGCTCAAGCAAGATGTTCCTTTCCTCCCAAGAAACAAGGATGCTGAGTATGACACCTTCCCCTCCCCGGTACAGAGACATTACAGACAGAGCGAAGAACTTCCGGAAAAATGGCAGCTGCCACCAGCATTTCACGGAGTGAATGGGAGAAGCCTGAATCTCCTAAGTTCAAAGGCTCCACAGATGTAGGCAGCATCATATTCAGAATGAGGAGGCGCAGGAGGGATGGAGTTGACCAGTACTCTAGTCCTCCGCTGGGGTTCCTCTGCTTCGGATGGACGAGCCAGGAGATGAGAAACAATCCATCCTGATGGCCAGTGCGCAACATGAGTCCCTGAGGTTGGGAACCCAAAGATCAAACAGTGTTACGCCAGAAAGGTTAAAGAAATAGATCAGAGTGGACCAGGACAAATACATTTTTCTTCACTGGGTGGTTCTGAGGTTTTGTCCTATTTCTTAGGAAGGAAGGGGTAAAAATTGGCCTGCAACTGCACTGGATATTCCTTGGTGTTTTGGTGTGATTATAATTATGGTTTAATTGACTACTTAATAATCGGCATAGAGTTTGTTTGCACCTTATGGAATCCCTGGCTCTCCAAGAGCTTGGATTCCCCGTTGTTGGCAGAGAGCCTAGATTTTCCCCAGACTCTTGGCAGTAGGCTTTACTTACCATGTCTTCATATAGCTGGGACTGCTCCAACAAAACCCAGGAGAGGTGAGGTAACAGGAAGAGATGGGATGCATAAAGGGGCAAAGAGAATAGAAATAGGCTCTAAGATGGGGGCAGGAAGGTAGACCAGACACAGGATCCACCAGGAGACAAAGCCCCTAGTGTCGATGCATGTCAAGATGCATAAGCAAAGACCAAGGCTGAGAAAGTAGGAAGAAGGAAGGTCACACACATACACACGAATCCCGGAGGAGATGGTCTTATGGTCACACACACCAAAGAGGTGAGATTTAGGAGGAAAGGTACAGACCTGTAATAAATGGTCTTCTTCCCCCAATCTTAATTTGTTAAATGACCTCCACTAGCACTTGTTTTGTCTTAGCTCAGAGAGACTGGGGTGAACTTTACTTCAGCTGTGCTGGGACTGTGGCCGCAGAGAGAACTTCTCTCAGGCCAGATACTCTAGGCATCCACCCCATTCCGCCTCCACTTCTTCCAGTCATGAGCCAGCTGGTGTGAGAGATGTGACTTGAGGGGGATAAGTGCAGGGAACTGGGGGGGCCTCTGAAGGAGAATCCGGAGATGGGGCGAGTCAGGGGAGGCCTTTGGAACCCCATTATTGCTGTGGAGGGAGAACCCCAGACTTTGGGGCTGGGGACAGAGAGCAGGCCGGCATTCTGTGCTGTGGGGCTGGGAGGGCCTGGGGCAGGGCAAGCCTTGAGTGAGTGGGGAGGCTGAGTCAGGTGAAGAAGGCTAATGGGGCCCGCGGCACCATTTTTTTACCGAAGGGCAGACTCTGATCTCTGGGAACTGGCAGAACAGTTGCTCAAAGACAAGTCGCCACGTGACCTATCCTCCTTAGTCGTGGAGGAGAGTGTTCACAGCCTCATGACACAGTCCACGCCCCTGTGAAGGTAAATATGAGGCAAGTCGCCAGAGAGAAAACAGGGTATTAAAGCAGATCCCTGAGAGCCAAAGCAGAGGCTGAGAGTGTGAGCCCAAAGTCAGTGGCCTGGGAGGTGGAGGCGTGTGTGTGTCCTGCTGAGGAGACACAGGGGCCCTTTGTGCGGGGCCTGAGCTGCCTCCTGTGTCCCAGTGCTGCTGGCTCCTGGGGAACATGCCGGGGCTCCTCCTTTCCATGCTGCTGGCCGCTGCTCTGGGGCAGGTAAGCTCCCTCTCCTTCTGCTTCCCCTTGGGAGGCTGCAGAGGTTCCTACTTCTTCAGGTCAGAAATGAAAAAAGAAGAAGATGGAGGAATTGAGGGAGGGGAGGTGGTGCAGGATAAATTCCTTGTGGAAAAACTTCCTGCCAAAAGGGGAGCCATTTTCCTCTCCAAGGAAAGTTGGGTTTTAGTTTATTAGCTTCAGGAAAGAAGTGGAAAACATTTCTCCCTCTCAGGTAATGGCACTAAATCCCACTTTCGATACATTTGAACAGCTCCCAAACTTGAATAAATGTGTATTTTAAGTGGAGTAGGACACACACCACGGATCTGGGAGAAGGCGGCCCCGCCTGGGGACAGTGGGGTGAATGGTGCCTCTTCATTTGGACCCCAGGCTGCGGCTCAGCTTTCCAGGGCTGTGTGCTAGAAGGTGCAGAGAGCCACTGGAAAAAATGATCCTGACAACTTTCTTCAATTAAGTCTGTCCTTGTTGGAGAGGAGCACTTTGGAAACACGTTTATATTTTTCAAACATTCTGTTACTTCGTCTTTTTTCAACTCATGTGTTTCTCACTTTTCGTGAAAGGGAACCAGTCCATGAAGACTTTGAAATAGTTTAAGCCACAGACCAAAGGGAAGGTTAATTTAATAGGAGCAATTCATTGCCTTAGTATTTTTTACCAAGAAGATGAAAACAGGGTGATTTATTTATGGATTTATGTACACGGCAGAGGTTATTGCTTGCATAGAGGATAGAGCCTTTGAACCCTCCTGGTGATTTGGAAACCATGAGACATGTCTTTGAGTTAATAGTTGATTAGGGCAGTAAATTGTATTTTGGGAAATAAGAGGTTGAAATTTGTTATATTTTACACGGAGAGATCTAAGATTATAAAAGAATCCTAACAAGAATGCGGGTGGTACAGTTTATTTCCAGTGTTAGGTGGAGCGTGCCTTTCCCCAGTGGGGCAGCCTATCTCCCACTCCACCCTTCTTGAGAAAAATCCTATCACTGTTGTGAATGGAGAGCCTATAAGGTATTCCTAAACAGTAAATATTCTATTATAGAGAGATGTGTCCAAAATTAAAAAACAAAACAAAACATAAAAAGGTGTTAAAATGCAGAAACGAGAAAGTATTATTTTGCTTACTTTTGCCATTATGAATTTTTAAGGAAGAATACCTACCATTTGTTGAACATCTGCCACGTGCCAAACACTGTGTTAGGTACTTTAGTTATTATCTTAATCCTCAAAATAACCTTATAAAGTGGATGTTATTAATCTCATTTTACAGAGAAGGATTGAGGCTCAAAGATCAAATAAATGATAAAAAGTCATCTAAGATCACTCTCTATATAGAGAGAACTATACCAAAGCTCAGCTTTGGGGTCAAAACCCTTTCTTTCTGTTATGCCAAAAGAGCCTTTTTGGGTGTACCAAAAGAATTCTGTTCCATTTCTTTTCCATCCCACCAAAGGAGTCTACTGACTCTTGTTGTTTTGAGATTTTGATTTTGAAAACAGTCAAAATGTCTGAAAAAAAATATGTAACTTTTAATTTTCCCACTATTAGCCATTTCTGGGACTCTTCATTTTTGTATTTTTGAATTATTATCTATTACAGTTTTCCTTGAGACAGATCTTCCTTTCACCTCTCTTGTGAAGCAGGTATGCTAGCAACAATTTTCTCAGTTTTTGTTTGACTGGAAATGCCTTTAATTTCACTTTCATTTTTGAAAGATAGTTTCACTGGAGATAGAATTCCAGGTTGACAGCCCCACACCCCCAACCCCCTTTTAGCACTGAGTCTTGTTCTCTTCCTCCTCCTTTTTAAAAAGACTTAATTTTTTTTTTTTTAAGTAGCTTTAAGATCATGGCAAATTTGAGGGGCGCCTGGGTGGTGCAGTTGGTTAAGATTCCAACTCTTGGTTTCGGCTTAGGTTATGATGTCAGGGTCTTTTCTCACTCTGTTTTCAAAACTTTCTCTTTACCTTTGGTTTTCCACAATGTTACCTTGTCGCCTCAGAGATTATATAGAAATACTTCAAGACTGGAAAGGAAAACATGTGTCCCCAGGTGGGCAGTTTTGAGAGTAGCCTTCTCCTTAAGAGGAAGCAATATGAGGAAAAGCATGAGGGGAGGAAACGACCTGGTGGGTCTAGTGAGTAGCAAGATGCAAAGGAGAGTGAATTGAGAGTGAAGGTTGAGAGGAAGAATAAACCAGCACAGGCTTTAGTCAGCATGCTTCTAATTTTGGACCACACAGTGTACCCAGTAGGGGACCACTCATGGGCTTTAAGGAGAGGAGCAGTAGAATCAGATATGTTTTTAAAAGAGATATCACCAGAAGCAATGTGGTAGATTCATTTGGGAAGTCATTCTTGAGGAAGCAAAACCAGTTAAGAATGTACTGAGCTGTCATCCTCAGTAGCAGTCTCAATGGCGAAAGAGTGACTAGTTCTCAGGATATGAGGACACCAAGCATCAGTCACTGAATGTCTATGGTAAGTGAGGAAGAGGAAAATGACCTGGATGACTCTTGGCTTCCGAATGCCAAACTTTGGAGAAGCTGTCTAAAAGGCAGAGGTTTGTGAGAGATGATGAGTTTGGGGGAAATGAGTTTTTCCCATGGGACATTCTAGTGACAACATCAGTTGGTAGCCAGCCATATGGCTCTAGAGCTCAGGGAAAAATCCTGGATGGAAATTTAGTTTGAAGCTTCATGAGATGGAAATTGAAGGCAAGGGGGTGGACAAGATTGCTAAGAGACAGTGGGCAGAGTGAGAAAAGCAATACATTGAGGTCACAAAACACCAATTAGTCTAAATGTATGAAATATTTGGGGAAGAGGAATCTGCAAAAGAGATTGAGAGTGTATGTTGAGAATAAGGGCAGAATTGGGATGGTCTGGTATCATGAAAGCCAGGGGAGCAGAAGAGATTAAGAGTCAAATGCCTCAGAGAAGGGGACAAGGGGCAGCCTAGAGACTCCATGAACACAAGCCTAGCTGAGCGGCCACTCAACTTTGCAGGGAGGCCTTGCTAACCATGGCTGAATCTTGGAAAAACTGAGAAGTAGACACTATTTCTACTCCCTTCTCCACTCTTGTATTTCCGTCCCCTTCTTCATTCTCCAGACTCTCAGCACTGTTTCCTCAAACTCCAACCTCATATTGAACCTTCCACTTGAATTGTAGCTGAAAGTGTTTCTCTGTTTCATCTGGGATGGCAGGATTACAAACTGATGTTTTTAAAGGTAGGATTTTTGAGTTGGAAGGAGGTTTAGACCTCTGGATTGGTGCAACGGCCTCCAGTCTATCAAATAAAAATTGAAAGTTAATTATATAACTTACTTGCCAGGCACTGTGCTAGGTGCCAACAGTATACCCACAAAAGAGCCCCAAGATCTGGCTGGGTAACTGTCAGCCCGTGGAGAAGACAGGCTCTTACACAGATAATTTCAGTACGAGGGCATGTAAAAGGGAGGCAGGAGAGGTTGTAAAAAGTTTTCTGGAAAAGATGATGCCTAAACAGAGCCAGGTGAAGAGTGGGAGTAGGGGAGGTATGGTATGTTCAAGGCGAAAGGAACAGCATCGGATATGCAGGGAACTGCAAACCCTTGAACTTGCTAGAACCTGAGGCAGGCAAGCGATGAGGAGGGCCCTCAATGCTATGCTTAGGAGTTTGGACTTTCCTGTAAGTCAGTGACTTTCAGGTGTCAGGGATGAAGGAGAGGAGCAGGTGAGGTTGGTTTTCAGCTTCCTGGCTTGGGGAACTCAGTGATTGGCATCACCATTCACTAAAGTGGGGACTACTAGTTGAGGAGCATTCTGTTGGGGGGAGGGAGAAAATGAGATGCTCACCAGCATCGAAGTGGATATACCCAGTGGAAACTCACAAGTTGCAAGCTTAGGGAGAGAGGTCTAGGCTAGAAAGGGGAGACAGATGCAGAGATTAGGTGGCTTGTTCAGGATCAAAGCTGGTTTGTGGCAGGACCTGGACTAGGGAAGGAAGGAAGGTAAGGGTTGAGAGCTCAGGCTCTGAAATCTGTCTGCCTTGTTTAAATAATCTGAGTTTCAGTGGCCTCTTTTATAAAATGGGGTGTATAGTTTCTTATGGCTTCTGTAACCAACCACCACAAACTCAGGGGTGGAAAACAGCACATATTTATTATCTTATAGTCCTGGACATCAATAGTCTGAAAATGAGTCTTAGGGGGCTAAATCAAGTATTGGGCAGGTCTGTGTTCCTTCTGGAGGGTCTAGGGGAGAATCTGTTCTTTGCCTTTTACAGCTTTTAAAGGTGCCTTCACTTCTGGCTCATGACTACTTTTCAGCTGTGATGTCACTCCTGTCTCTGCTTCTATCATCCTATCTCCTCTAGCATTCCTGCCGCTCTCCTTTTTTTTTTTTCTTTTTTGAGAGAATGAGAGAGAGAGAGAGAGAGCGAGAGCACGCAAGAGTAGGATGGAGTGGAGGGAGGATCCTGACCCGAGCAGAAATCAAGAGCTGGATGCTTGAAAAAAGGCTCAATATCACTCAGTATCAGGGAAATACAAATCAAAACCACAGTGAGATACCACATCACGCCGGTCAGAATGGCTAAAATTAATAAGTCAGGAAACGACAGATATTGGCAAGGATGTGGAGAAAGGGGAAACCTCTTACCTTGTTGGTGGGAATGCAAGCTGGTGTAGCCACTCTGGAAAACAGCATGGAGGTTCCTCAAGAAGTTAAAAAGAGAGCTACCCTATGACCCAGCAATCGCACTACTAGGTATTTATCTCAAAGACACAAATATAGTGATCTGAAGGAGCACGTGCACCTCAATATTTATAGCAGCAATGTCCACAATCGCCAAACTGTGGAAAGAGCCCAGATGTCCCTCGACAGATGAGTGGATAAAGATGTGGTCCATATATACAATGGAATATTACTCAGCCATCAAAAAAAAAAAAAAAAAAAAGAAAAAAGAAATCTTGCCATTTGCAATGAAGTGGATGGAGCTAGAGGGTATTATGCTAAGTGAAATAAGTCAATCAGAGAATGACAATTAAATGACTTCAGTTACATGTGGGATTTAAGAAACCAAACAAAGGAGGATGGGGAAGGGAGAAAAAAAATAAAATAGGACGAAATCAGAGAGGGAGAAAAACCATAAGAGACTCTAAATCATAGAAACAAACTGAGGGTTGAGGGAGAGGAGGGGGTAACTGGGTGGTGGGCATGAAGGAGGGCCCGTGATGTCATGAGCTGAGTGTTATATACAACTAATGAATCAGTGAACTCTACCTCTGAAACTAAACACTATATGTTAATTTCTTGAATTAAAAAAAACTCAGATGCTCAAATGACTAGGCTGCCCAGGTGCCCCCTGCCTGTTTCCCTTTTAAGGATGCTTGTGGTTACATAAGGCCTACCTGGTTAATCTAGGATAATCTCATCTGAAGATTCTTAACTACTTCTGTGAAATCCCCTTTGCTATGTAAGGTAACAGATGATACCACAGACAGCAGCAAAGTGCTTACCCCTCAAAAAGCTCACATTCTTGATGTATGCTTCAGAAAATAAACATACAGAACATGCAGGAATAAGATAGGTGGTAAGAAGGTCTATGGCAAAAAGGCCGTGCAGGGTGGTGTTTTATAAAGGGTGGTTACTGATAAATGTGAGCCAAGACCCAAGCGGGTGGAAGAGTGAGAGATGAAGGTACCTGGGGGAGGAGCAGGCTTGGAGTGGTCAAATAATGACGTGGGTGTGGAGTGGAATGGAACAAGCCAGTGGGTGAGTGACAGCGGGCAAAGGAAGGTAACAGGTGGGGACCCAATGTTGCAGGGCTTTAGAGGGTAGTTTAACTTTTTTTTTTTTTTTAAGATTTTATTTATTTTTTTGAGAGAGAGAGAAAGCATGAGCAGGCAGTGGGGCAGAGGGAGAGGAAACACAATGCAGGACTCGATCCCAGGACCCTGGGATCATAACAAGAGTTGAAGGCAGACGCTTAACTGACTGAGCCTGGTAGTTTGGCTTTTACATTGAAATGGGAAGCCATGAGGAAGCCACCTTTTCTGAGCGAGGAGTGGCATGAATTAAAGTCTGATTGTAAAAGGATACACGTATTTATTGTATACCATTTGATAAGCTCTGGGATAAATACATATTCATAAAACTATCACCACTCTCAAAGCCATAAACATATCCATCGCCCCCCAAAGTTTCCTCCTGTCCCCTTTATTGTTCTTTGTGTGTGCTAAGAACATTTAACATAAGATCTAGTCTCTTAGCAAAATTTAAGTATATAACATGGTACTGTTAGCTATAGGTGCTGTAGCTTATTTTATTTTAACCACTCTGCCAAGTGGAGGATATCCAGGACAAAGAGGGAAGCGAAGAGAACATTTAGGAGACGATTATAATCCTCTAAAGTGAGAAATAACTGTGGCTTGGATCACCAGGACAGCAGTGGGGGTGTTCAGAAATGATTAGAGTGGGTACATTTTAAAGATGTCACCAACAGGATTTACTGAAGGGATGGGAAGTGGAATGTGAGAGGGGCAGTCAAGAGGGGCCCGACCCCAAGGTATTCTGAAAAAATGAAATTGGCGCGTGCTCAAGCGAGGGTGTGCACGGAGGAGAAGATCGGGAGGGAAACTCGGGAGTTTGCTTTGGTCGCGTTGAGCTTGCTAGGCCCATCCCATCTCCACCGGGAGGTCTGGCAGCTTGTGGCTGAGGCCGGAAGGGAGGTGTGGCGGGAGAGAGGAGACAGAGCGAGGGAAGCCTTGAGAGGCCTCCACCACAGAGGGCTCCAATTAGGGATGAAGAAGGTGCGAAGAACCCAGCAAAGCACCCGGAGAAGGAGGCATCAGTGAGGAGGGAGGAGGAAGTGATGCGCTGGGAGCTCAGCGGAGAAAGGTTCAAGGAACGAGGGTCCGGTTAGATAGATATCCTCACAGCTCACCACCCCGAATCCTACCCGTTTAGAGGAAGGCTTCTATTTCCAGAACTCTCTGAACGCCGTGTGAGGAATCTAACGGCTCCTGTGTTACCCCCTGCAGTTCCGCTGCCAGGCGCAGGGGGGCGCGCCATTGGCCGCGGCGGCGCCGGAAGCCAGGCCCGGAGGAGAACTAGGAGAACCGGAAGTGCAGCCCCGCAGACAGTTCTGTCACTGGCCCTGTAAATGCCCCCGTGCGCAGCCCAGCTGCCCTCGGGGAGTGAGCCTGCTGAGGGACGGCTGCGGGTGCTGTAAGATCTGTGCCAAGCAACCGGGGGACATCTGCAATGAAGCCGACCTCTGTGACCCCCACAAGGGGCTCTACTGTGACTACTCAGCCGACAGGCCTCGCTTCGAGACCGGCGTGTGCGCGCGTAAGTGTCTCCCGCTGGGACCTCGGGCGACGCTCGCGTCTGTCTGGGCGCCAGGTCTCCCCCCAGTAATGGTTCCTGTGGGATAATCCGTGGAGTTCGGCCTCGGGTGGGGCCGGTTTTGTCGTCGTGGGCCACACGTGACACCGGCGATGTTTACACGTGGTCCGAACCCCCTGCGGTTTTAGTGGCACCGTAGTGAACCAGTTATTCTCAGGTGATTGCTTTCAGGGAGAAAAAGAGCTAAGATGATGTAAGGAGGAGCAGACTTCTTCAGGCGCCACACAGTGACAGCTTTTGTCCCTGCGGTCGAACGCTGTCAATTTAGCCTTCTCTGGAGCTAAAAAGGAATCTCGCTTCAAGTGTAAGGACGTGTATGGAGTGTGCAGACGTACTGAATTCACCTCCAGATAACCAGCAAGTCACTGTTCTTTTCAGATGAAGCAGATGTGTAAAAAGGAAGGTAGGGGTACCCCAAATCACAGCCTGACCCTCGGCTTGAGGGGTTTTAGCTCTGGAGACGGATTGAGACCCTCTGAATTGACACCTCGAGGATAATTCAGGATCCTGATTTGCCTGGGATTAAAAATGAAGATTTCCAAGGGAAGAGAAATACCCGTGTGAGCTGGACATTTGAGTCAGTCCAGAGGAAAGATTGCCCACTGTGTGGGCAGGCAGATTACTCCTGAAGTCTGGGTGTGAGCATGGACTGAATGTGTAGAGCTGTTCAGGGTTGATAGCCTGATACCCCTGTTTCGTGCTGACTAAACTATATGGATTAAGAATGTAGGTGCTGGGTTCCAGTTCTGGGCTTCATGTGCCGAGTGATCTTGACGTCAAGTTGCTTAACCTCTCCGTGCCTCAGCTATGTCATATATATTTCCTACCTTACAGAAATTCCCGGAGGAGCAAATGAAATAGATACAAAACCCCAAACACCTAGCAGAATATCTGGTCGGCAGTAGACTCCTAAAAATGTAGGCTATTATTTATGGAAATTTAACAGGGAAAACATGTCCTATCAGATTCTTGGCATCATGATACCCGTTTCTCCCAAACGGTGCTGGGCAAGTTAGTTCATTAACCTAACAAGCACGTAGTGAGCAGCCACTACCATGCTAAGCATTGGGACCAGCAGCTGGGGACGAAAGAAAGAAAGAAAGGAAGAAAGGAAGAAAGGAAGAAAGGAAGAAAAGAAGAAAGGAAGAAAGGAAGAAAAGAAAGGAAAGGAAGAAAGGAAGAAAAGAAAGGAAAGGAAGAAAGGAAGAAAGGAAGAAAGGAAGGAAGGAAGGAAGAAAGGAAGGAAGGAAGGAAGAAAGGAAGGAAGGAAGAAAGGAAGGAAGGAAAGAAAGAAAGAAAGAAAAGAAGGAAAGAAAGAAAGAAAAGAAGGAAAGAAAGAAAGAAAGTAAAGAAGGAAAGAAAGAAAGAAAGAAAAGGAAAGAAAGAAAGAAAGAAAAGAAGGAAAGAAAGAAAGAAAGAAAAGAAGGAAAGAAAGAAAGAAAGAAAAGAAGGAAAGAAAGAAAGAAAGAAAAGAAGGAAAGAAAAGAAAGAAAGAAAAGAAGGAAAGAAAAGAAGGAAAGAAAAGAAAGAAAGAAAGAAAAGAAAGAAAGAAAAGAAAGAAAGAAAAGAAAGAAAGAAAGAAAGAAAGAAAAAAATATATATGTCCTGCCCTCACAGAGTCAGTTTATTGTGTCAGACAGATCTGTCCACACGTGATGTCACATACAATGTGGTAAGTATTTTAACAGAGTGTAGCCATGAGGATGGGGATGAGGATGACCTCTAACTGGAGTCACAAACCATGGCCCAGGGGCCAAATCAGGTCTAGAGCCTGTTTTTGGAAGTAACATTTTATTGGAGGAGATCCACACCATCCAATTACATGGGCTATGGCAGCTTAATGGTACAGAGCCCAGTAGCTGTGACAAAACCCCAATGGTCTATAAATGCTAAGATATTTACTGTTTGGCTCTTTATGGAACATTTGCTGATCCATGATATAGAACTATGATTTTTAAACTTTGGTCTGAGGACCCCTTTAGTCTTAGAAATTAATAAAGACCCCAAGAGCTTTTGTTAATGTGAGTTTTCTGTATTGGTATTTAAATGGATTAGGGATTTAAAAATACTTACTAATTCATTTAAAAATAAGAAACCCCTTGCAACCTGATGGGAATAATGTATTTGTTAAAAATATTTTATTTTCTAAAACAAAAAATTAGAAGAATGGAACGGGTTTACAGTTTTGTACCTCTCTCTAATGTCTAGCTTAATGGAAGATAGCTCGATTTCCCCATCCGCTGCTGCTTTCAATCTATTCCTGTGTGTTATTTTGGTTGACTTCTATGAAGGGAATCCAGCCTGACACAGGTCATTGGAAAAGGCAGGGGTATTTTAGCAGAATTTTCAGATAATTGTGAATATTTTCTTTGATATTCTTTTGAATATTCTCTTTGGTAAACTTGAGGAGTGGTAGTTTCTTGGAAATTAGCTGCATCATTAGAATCTGAAACCATAACAATGAATTTGTCGAACTCTATGACAATAAAATGTATTGGTCTATCCAAGATCTACTTGGATGTTTTACTTATATATAATTTTGTAATATCATGCATCGTTTATTTGGAAAATGCTAGTTTGGAACAGTGGTTATATAGATATTCCAAAGATTGATATACTTAATTATACAATATTTTAAAATATCACATTAATGAATACTAATCTTATCAGAAAAGTCTGCATATTGGGTAGATATAAAGATCTCAGTGGTGGATACAGGTTTTCCAAAATTCTAATTTTTGCTTGAAAGCCTGAATTCTGTCATCGGCCAGAAAGTTGTTTTCCTTGAAGTGACAGGCTCACTGTTGATTTTGAAGGA
Organism: Mustela lutreola; assembly: GCF_030435805.1. Taxonomy (NCBI): domain Eukaryota; kingdom Metazoa; phylum Chordata; class Mammalia; order Carnivora; family Mustelidae; genus Mustela; species Mustela lutreola. Next base: position 20,380,631 of record NC_081295.1, on the reverse strand, counting down.
AATGTCTGCCAAATACCTGAGTAATCCTGGTTTCTCTGTCAGTCATTTCTTTAGGTGAAATTCCTAATGAAAAAATGGTTGTTTCAGCCCCAAACTCAGACAATAGATTAGTTGCTTCTCCTCAAGAAGAATATCTACAGAAATGCTCTGTGGATACTTCCTGTTTTGTCACACAGGATATTTAAAAGACATATATTTGATGGTTAAAATTTAATAAAGTTTGTAATTTTTACTGTGCTGTCAGGAAATTAAGTAAAACTAGCCTTTTTTTTCCCCCCAAAAGTACATTTATGGATAAGTGCATTGACAAGGCAAACACAGTGACTACCCCATATAATCGACTTCATGCTTAGGTTCCAGCTTTTGTACCTTAGTGCAAATATCCACACAGTGAAAACAGCCAGGCACCTCTTGGTATTCTGGAAAAGAGTTTTGGCCTCACGGATTCTCATGAAAGGACTTCAGTATTGCCAAGAGGTCTGAGGGGTCATACTTTTGAGAACTGTTGATCCAGGTCAAGAACGCCTCTCAGAGCAGTGAAAGTTTCCTCCAATTCTCTTAATGAAAAAAGAGTTACTGTGTGGCACTGTACTTAAATTATGTTTGTACTTAAATTATGTATGTACTTAAGCAAATTCTCTTCAACCATTCATGTAGCCTCATTTCCTACGAATATATCCCTGCCTATGGTGGGACATTTAGCAAAACCTCTTTTTTTACCTTCCACCAATCCATCTCTCAGAGTCATTAACTCACTGCCATCCTCACAGTGACAGAACAGGGCCCGTGCTTGGTCGTAATTCTGAAAGTGACCAATTGGGGCTGATAGTCTACAATAAAATGAAAATGTCTAATTTTCACCTTTTACAGGTGTTTTGGAAAGGAGGTTCTAGATGGGGCCTAAGAAATTGGGAACGTGACCTCATGAAGGAGATGGCTGTTACCTCTGAGGTTTCTCATGGGAGGTCTGGCCTATCAGTTACGGCTTCTTTGGTGATTCTGCTTTTCTCTCTTTCAGACCTTATAGCTGTGGGGTGCGAGTTCAACAGGGTGCATTATCGTAATGGCCAAGTCTTTCAGCCCAGCCCCCTGTTTAGCTGCCTCTGTGTGAGTGGGGCCATTGGATGCACACCTCTGTTCATTCCAAAGCTGGATGACAGTCGCTGCTCTGGTGCTAAAGGTACAAAGAAGTCTGATCAGTCCAACTGTGGCCTGGGACCCTTCCAAAAGCAGCTTTCAGCAAGCTACAAAGCAATGTCAGGTGCTTAGAGGCATATTTATTTTTCATGTATTGGCTTCTCGTGGTTTTCTTTCATGTTTCTTTGATGTACCATAGGTACTCAGTAAGCATCTAATGATCAGCGGTCAGTGTGAGATTTAGTTTGACTGCACCATTACTCAGTCTGCCTCAGAGAGGTATAGTCTAAGAATCTCAAAAGGAAACTTCATAATGTTTTTTAGATTTTTCCAGTGAAACATTCCAGCTTTTAAAAGCCTTGCTGGGTCAGAAAAACTCTTCTATGCCTCTGTTCATTCCCACTCAACCGCTTCTCAGAAGAGCTGACCAACTATTGTTCATGTGCACCCTGAGAAAAATTTTTGCTTGTATTGTTTATATTATGGGCAAGAAGTGCAAACTAACTCATCCCCCAAATTTTCAAAGGCAACTTTGCTATATGATGAAAGCAGAAATGGAAGCCTACTGATTAAAAATATTTAAGAATATGTTTAGAATTTGTAATTGTTTCTAAAAACAGAAAACAGCCGACATAAGATTATCTTTTCATTCGTTCTGGAAATGACACTCTCCAGTCACTGACACACGTACAGGGGTTTTAAAGTAGGTTCCCTAGGCATGTGAGTAGTCAGAAACCTATAATGAGGTTCCGTATCACTCCTCTAGAGCACCTGTTCATTTGCAGTAAGTGTCCATATGTTCATAAAGGCTCTATTCTGGTCAGCTCTAAGTTACTACCTTACTTAAGTGCCAGGGCATTTTGGGGACAGGAGTTTCAAAAACACCAACCAATGAAGCACAGATGAGGAAGGACTCAAAAAGGCCAGTATTCATGCCTAGTTATTATTCACATCTCTGTGTTTTCACCCAGAAATCAAGAATGCCTCTTTTATCTAAAGTTAGAGCTTAGGAAATGATAGATGCCATGGAGATACAGAGGGGATATTCAACTACACTAAAAACTCCTTAAGTTCACTTCTAATATGTGGGTATTTAATAAAAGCCACAATCATCAGAGAAATGATATTTTAGATATTTAAGAACTAACTCTATGAAAAGAACTTTCTCAGAAACTTCCATTATCCCAACTGGTTTGAAAATAATTTAACAGGTTGTAGTGAATTTGCATTTACCATACCTAGTTTTTCAGCTAATAGCAAGACACTACGAATGCTCTAAAACTTCTAAAATTATAAGCCAAACTGTTCTTTCTTCAAAATGTACAGGAACGGTTGATTTTCTGCATTGGATCTGAGGGACTCAGTGTGAGTTCTTGGGACCCATGCATGAACCTCGCTGGTGAGAAAATACCTTAGCCCAGCAGTTTTCACAAGTAAAGCCCTTTGGATCAAGTTCAGTTGGTCTCCTTTGTGGAGGTAGAGCAGTTCCAGATGATTCACTTGGAACCTGGTTGGAGGGGATGTTAGACCATCATACTTGGTGGTTAGTGCTTTGCTACAAAAAACCAAAATCTGCCACTGTGCTCTAGGGAGCTGAGATCACAGGCCTAGACAGGTTTCAAAGGAAGTGTACGTTCAGTCTGAAGTCTCTCCTCTGCTTAACTTTGAAACTGTATTTATGGGCCTGAACAGAAGTTTGGTTTTTTAAATTAAGCACAATGACAAACATACACTCTAAGGTGTATTTGTGGTAGTAATTTATATACTGACTTAATGCAGACAGCTCATGGTTGGAATCTAGCTTTTGTTTGCTCCATATGAAGCATGCAGTGAACGCCCCCATGCTTTCCTCACTGCTCACTGAGTACTAAATAAACTAAAAGCTCTTCTAATTTTCTTGCTTTTTAATGAATGTTAAATTTCTGAACTGCAGCTCTTGGCTTAACTTTAGGGGGGTTATTGGTAATACGATAATCTAACCTACCTTTATTTATTGCAGATGCCTGCCGGGGCTTTTAATCTGCTTCCTGCATAGAGGTCTTTAAACTGCTGTCTACCTTCCAGGTATCTTCATGTTTCTGCTTCCTCTCCCTCAGTTCCTTGTGCAATCGCGAGATCTTATTGTAGTAACACTGAAAGCAGTAAAGGATCATTTTATTTTATTTTTTATTTTTTTCAAAGATTTTATTTATTTATTTGACAGAGAGCACAGGGGGAGTGGCAGGCAGAGAGGGAGAAGCAAGCTCCCCTCTGAGCAGGGAGCCCGATGTGGGACTTGATCCCAGGACCCTGGGATCATGACCTGAGCCGAAGGCAGACATTTAACCAACTGAGCCATCCATGCACCCTAAAGGGTCATTTCATTTAAAGACAGCAGAAACTTCAAAGTGCCTACTACTTCCTATCAGGAAGGCAGTTTGCTGGGGGCAGGCGGGGAGTGAATTTTCAGAGTTTTAAATTGGCATTTTAAAGTAATGTAGCCAGAATTTTGCCATGCTCAGTTGCAGATTCAAATCAAAACCTTATTCCAAGCATCAATTTTAGGATGCATGATAACCTTAAGGAAATGCTTTGAGAAAATAAACCAGTTTGTAGTTTGTTTAAAATGAAGCAATGGCTTGATTCATTCACGAGCAGAACACGAAGCTCCCAGTGGGTTCATAAGAGAAGACTTCTTATGTACTCACTGTACTCTTATTATTTCTCCCCTTGCCCTCCCTTTTGCTCCAGTGTCAGTAGAATCAGTGGAGGGGGCTCCCTCTATCCACCAACTTATCCGCCCACCCATAGCTCTGTCCATCTTTTCCTTTGCCATGTCTTTTTCTAGAAGTGATTTGAAATGACTAGCCAATGGAATGAATACTATGGGCCCAATTCCATAGGGAATGTAGCAGTTAAGCTGAGTGGATAAAATAGATTACATATTTGCCATGACTTAGTAGTATAGGATTTTGACTAGTTCAATGTCATGTAGAGAGTTTTCTAAAAGACTAGATTAAAACAGTGGAGGAAAAATAACTGGCTCAATAGTTTATCCTCAAATATGACTTTTGTATTTTAGATTTTAACATAATAGGAAATTTAACATTAAGACACTGTTCTGATTAATAATATCTTGGCACTCTTAAATGTCTATTTCATTGTTGAAAATAATGTCCAGCAAGAGGCAAGAACCAGAGAAAGCACAGTAGTTTACTACTTAGATGAGCTGAGAAGAAGCAAATGGATACATCTTACTTAGATTTTCAAAAATAAAGTATTTCTATTCTTCCTAAGAAATTGGGACTGTCACATTTGGTTGAAAGGAAATTTGCAAAGTGGGGAAAAAGAAAATGATGAATTAGACCGTAAGCTTATTTTATGCTGAGTTTCACTATATAAAAGTTTCTGATCTATTAATAATTAGCTGAAAAATAATGATTAAAAGTGGTCTGTTGACATATGTGCATGAGTACATATATGTATACATATGTACTTTCCCCTCTTTATTTTAGCTTATAAGAATCTCCCACTTGTTTGGAAGAGAAAATGTCTTGTGCAAGCAACAAAGTGGACCCCTTGCTCCAGAACATGTGGGATGGGAGTGTCCGATCGGGTCACCAATGAAAATAGCAACTGTGAAATGAGAAAAGAGAGAAGACTGTGTTATATTCAACCTTGTGACAGTAATATAGCAAAGAGCGTAAAGGTAACATTTAATTAGATTTAGCTTCGTTATAATTCAGTATTAAGAGACCAAAAAGTATTCTTGCATTTTAGAGGGATAGATGCTGTGTAATTCTTATAAAAATAAGATCACCTCATTGTAACTCTTAAACTAATCAGAGGAAAACAAAGATCAATCTATCTGCACTTCATGGGGGAGAATCTTAACTAGAGGAAAGGTAATGTTACCCTGCTGATTCTCGATATTTTAACAGCTTAACAGTGTGGGTCTTGATCAGCCTGATTTCTTCTGGTAGACCCAACATGTATTATGTTTTTTAAAAATAGATCCTTTTCAGAGTCTTTTAAAAAATATATTAATTTTATGCAGTGGAGTCAAGGCAATGGATAAAAGATTTTGGTTGCTACATCATAGTTATAAAAACAGACATTATGGACATCAGAGAAGTTCTAATCTTGGTTATGTATCACCAGGTTGGAGGGGGAAACCATGTCCAAAATACTCCGTGCTTAGACAGTAGACTTGCCAAAGGACTGTGACAAAATAGTTACTCTAGATTTGTTTGGTATAACTAGAGCTGGTCCTGCTTCTAGAACAAAGCAAGATAACCGTCTCAAGAGTTAAGTATTAGGAACACTAAAAGTCTTTTCATCTCCAAGTTATTCCCTATCATGTTAAAAGGTGACAACTCAATTTTAAAGGGATTTAGATATGTCTTATTCATCCACTCAAAGTTGCTAAGTTTTAGGTAAATAAACATTTAGTAAGACATGGCCCTTGACATTAAATAAGACAGAGAAATTTTCATTCTGGAAACTGGAACTAAGTGGAGTGGATAGCCAAAAAGACTGGGGAGCGGGTGCTATACTCTGACGGAACAAGAACAGGGAGGACAGACTTCCGGTGAGGGAATTTTGAAGGTAGAGAAGAGAGTGCTTTAAGCCACTAAATGGGAAATATTAATTCCCTGGAAATAATTTTTCTTTGTGTTTCTATATAAAGTATCACTTTTGTAAACTGTTGTAACTAAATTAAAGAATGACTTCTTAATGTCATGTACCTTTTCAGATCCCCAAAGGAAAAACGTGCCAACCTACTTTCCAACTGCTCAAAGCTGAAAAATTCGTCTTTTCTGGATGCTCAAGCACTCAGAGTTATAAACCCACTTTCTGTGGAGTATGCTTGGATAAGAGATGCTGTATCCCTAATAAGTCTAAAATGATTACCATTCAATTTGACTGCCCAAATGAAGGGTCATTTAAGTGGAAGATGCTGTGGATTACATCTTGCGTATGTCAAAGGAACTGCAGAGAGCCAGGAGATATATTTTCTGAGCTCAAGATCCTATAAAACCTAGTATATATGGGAAAAGTTAAGTTTAGGTAATCATGTCATTACATAAGGAAATTAGAGTGGTTTTAAAAGGGTGGCACATCTACCTTACTGATTTAAAAAAGGGAAGAATACTTACCCATTCTCAGATGACTCTATTTAAGGCATTAGAGGCTATTTAAAATGTTCTCTTAAAAATATATGTAAAACTTGGTTAGCTCTTTCTGCTCATAGGTCTTGTCCTTCTGCTTTAATAAAAGCTTTTTTGCACCAAAAATATCTATATATGTATATATATAGCTTAAAATTCTTGAAAGTGAACTCTTGTTTAAAATGTGTAATTATGAAATACACATAGTTGCTTCCATCTCCATATTCCATACATAATGGAAAAATTATACAATTTACAAGAAAGCATTTTATTCTATAAAATAATCTAAAATACTTTGTTGAAGATGTGTAAAACGTTTAGAACTTTTTTAACTTTATTTTTTAAAACTTTATCTGTACTTTGACAGTGTAGCCTAGGATTCCATCAGATGATAATCATTACACAGTGAGCAAGATTCTGGGTTTACTTCTTAAATAGGAATAAGATTAAACTGCAAATATAATTTCCACTACCCTATCCTGAGTATTAGGATTTCTTTTAAAAGAAGAAAATAGAACTTCTTTGGCCATTATTGACAACTGTAAACTAAAAGTTTCTATACGAAATACTGTAAAAAATGAAATTTCCAAGATTAAGAACAGTACCCGTACTTTGAAAAGGAAAGAAACTTAAAGACCTGACACTAAAGAAAGCACAGATTATTATGGCTTGAAAATAAATTGTTCCCCAAAATTACTTTCTTAAATGATAAATCCACCTATGGATTTAAAATATAAATTGTATTTAAAGTTAATTTAATGTTAAAACTGTAACTGGAGATTACAAATGGAACACATTCCCTAGACTATTATAGCCATTTTCCTGTAAACTTTAGAAGATGTCAAGCTAAGTAATGTTTTATTTGCTTATATAAATGGTAATAAGCAAATCCAATAACACGCAATACTGTTTAAAAATATAGACATTTATTATTATGAAATCAACTGTTTTAATAAAAAAGCATTATAGTTAAAGATAATTTAATACATATACATGTTAAAATAAATGTAAATTTGGATTCTTTGAGTGCAAACATGTGGTTACCCAAAGAAGAAACCAAAACCTCCTTTAGAGATGTAATAAAACCTATCCCTGAAAAGTTATTGGGTACTACATAGATGTATTTATATTGTGTTCTACTACTCCTCGTACTTGCTTTTAAAAAAATCAGGAGAATTTAAACAGAATATGAAAAAATAAATTATAAATAAATATAAAAATATACCTTGTAAGATCTTTATTGAAGACACGATTATCACTGTATTTAAGTGCCTAAATATGAGAATATAAATTAAAATACTGAAGAATTCTGTTTTCTCATATTAGAAAAGGGGAATTTTCTGAAGACAAATGTTTGAAGTTGAGGTAGTAGGACTTCACTAATTTCACAGACTGGTATCATCCACAAATTGTGATGAAATGAAAATCACTTTTTTTTTTTTTTTACGACAAAAGTGCTTTCTAATAGGAAAAGTGCAAATTGGATTTTCTGAATCACAAAAAATTCTGAAACAGAAAGAAAAGGTGACAAAATCAAAGTTGTATCTTGGGGTTTCTTTTTCACATAGCTACGCTTAGTCTGGGAAAATCTTCCACAGGCATGCTTTTCGTGGCATCCAGTTGGTTATATTCCTCTATGAGCCCCGATAAAGATGATAGAGCTTCCAGGAAACAGCTTTCTTCCATCCTTTCAATTTGTAGATAGTGATGAAGATGAGCCTATAAATAAAAAACTGGATAATGCTGACCATTTTCAGAAAATTTAATACATATGTAATTATCCCAAAACATAAATAATTCTTTATTAAAATGATAGTTCACTCAGCTTTACAACTGAGTGACTCAAAGGGCAACTCAAAGCCTGTAAACTCACAATATTTCTCCTTTACATAGTCTGAGCAAACTTCTCCTCTTCAGTTATAATCTGTACAGTGAATAGAGCCATCAGGATTGCCCCTGATTCGATAGTGTAATTTGTGAGAACACCTCTCAAATAGCCAAAATAAACACATGTAGTTATGAAGGTGTACTGATAATTACCTTTTTCTTGTACAGCCTCATGAATCTCTCTCTCAGTTCCATGAAGGTAGGCTTCACACATGTGTTATTTGCTAGAGCTAATAATGAATGGGAATGACCCACAGGAGGTACTGAACACAGGCTGGTCTTCCAGCCTTCTTGATTCCAGGAGACAAACTGTAGAGAAGGTTTTAATCTGAGATACAAAAACTGAAAGGTGAGAATGAAGGTACTGAAAGTATCTGCCATATATGGCAGCGGACATTACTGATGGTACCATTCTAATTGCTCAGTATATAATGTAAGTTACCTATTTTTCACTATTAGCAGTCTTGTGGTATAGTCTGACAGTGAGCTAAAGGGATATTTAGTTAGGGAGACATTAAATCTGAGATGAAAAAGAGATGAAAATATTGCAATATCCTTACTTTGTAATTCAAAAGAGTAGTTTTCCTAAAAATAGACTGTCAAACAATAGTAAAACATACTTAGAAGCAGTGTAGTGGTAGTAATACAACAGCACTAGTTAAATTTTCTGAATACTTTCAGAAAATAAAATATCTCCTATATCATTCACTATTCATAAATAACAACTTTGAAGATTTTATTTATTTATTTGACAGAGAGAGAGGGGGAAGCAGGCTCTCTGCTGAGCAGAGAGCCCGATGTGGGGATCTCAGGACCTTGAGATCATGACCTGAGCCGAAGGCAGAGGCTTAACCTACTGAGCCACCCAGGTGCCATCCATAAATAACAACTTTGTACCATTATTATTCTTATTTTACATTTGAGAAAAATAAGGCTAAGAGAGGCTAAGTAATTTGCTAGGGTCACCCTTTAGTTAAATGGCAGCAGTAGAATTTGAAGAGCGGCCATTTGAACTACTATGCTCCTACACTGTCACAGGTGGTACACACAAATTGTCATGAAAATATAAAATCAAACCTTTCAATATTTCTGCGAAGATCTGAAACCTGTACATTTCCTCTAACCATAAGGGCACAGGCGAGGTACAGACTATGTTTGGGGTCAGCCCGAATTAGCTGGTGATCTTTACTAAAGGCATCTGAAAACATCTGATCCAACCTAGAACAATGAAAATCACTGTTTATACAACATATTATTTCTTCTGTGTAGAACTACAGAGTGCAAAGATAGTTGCTCATATGTAAATAAACGTCACATACAAACACCTTCTCCATTTCAGTGATCATTTTCTCAAAACAATCTTGATAAGAAACAGAGGAGGACATCTTTTATCCTTTATTTAAAGAGAAGAAGAACAAGGTGCTAACATACTATATGTAATAATAGACAGGATCCTAGAGCCCCACCCAGCCTGGTTCTTCTATCCCACTTAACTCAATACAAATATCAGGTTCCTAGATAACTCTAGATTCTGTGTGCTGAATCTGCAAACTGTCTGGGAAGAGCAGCAGAAATCACACTGTGTTACCTACTCATTCAACACATATTTATTGAATGCCTACTAAGTGCCAGGCACTAAGTGCAAGAGACCCAGAAGTGAGCAACAAAAATTTTTATTCTACTGGGGATTACATTCGATCTTAGTTATGTGATAGCAAGAACAGAAGACTCCATTAGGGAATGAAGAGCTGTGGGAGGTTAGTAAATCCTCTGCTACTGTGTTCAAAATTTTGGTGTGTATGTGCTTTTGGGCATTTTTATGGAGTTAAGGAAACCCAAAAAAGGATACGAACCACTATCCAACAAGTGGGCAAACTCATTCTTGATTTATCCTCTGCCACAAAATGTAAAAACTAGTAAGGAGCTATTTGTAATTTTGGGATACTTATCTTTATTTACATTAGAAATATGGAATTTCAAGAAATCTAAAACACTCCTCACATGTGCTTATTTTATTTTTGTGTGACTAAAAATGAGATAAGGTACAGGACTAACACTAATAAAAGGCACAACAAAAACCATTCTCACTACGAGAAATTGAAGAGCTTTAAAACTGACTTCTAATAGTACAATTTTAGAACAATTTATTATTTTACTCAAGGATAAATGTGCTCATATGCTGACAGCCTCTGAAATATCTATACTACATCAGAAAGGGGTAAAAAGACACAAAGATAGAATATTGTGACAAGTTCTCTAAGAGTATAAAATCTTTAAAGTCCCTTATATATTATCACAAACACATTTTTAAAATAAACCTTTGCAACAAACTATGATTATATGAATACAAACAGAATAATTTTTAAAGCAGGGTTAAAAGAAGTTTAATTGGCTTTGAAATATTCAGGTTGAAAGACCAAGTCAAGCATTTTTTTCTTTATGCTGGACTTAATTAGAAGTTTCCCATCTTTATTTTTTAAGAATTAACTTTCAATGTAAAAATGTCTAGACTATCATTATTGTACAGTAAATAGTTTAGCACCAATTTACATTCTATGTGTCCATACTGAAGATGCACCTTTAAATGCACTAATTTTTAATTTGGGGGCTGATAATAATGTGATCATTTAGTGAATGATTCCCATGTTCCATATACAATGCAAGTCACTTAAGGTCATCGGCGTCCCCTGCAGAAAGAGTCCTATCTACTAGTTGGCATAACTGGGTCTACTAGTTGGCATAACTGGGTTATTTGTTAACAGCCTAAATAAAAGTCAAAATTTAAACTACAAAAAAGACCTTTCATCTGGTTTTTATCATTTACATACTTTCCTCTTAGAGTTTTACAGGACCTTTTCCTTCAGTCAACTATGGATGCCAGTGGGACCTTTTCAAGCTTATCATCACTGTATGTGCTCAGAATATTTTTCAACTACATTTTTTGGTTAAGTAGACTGATTAAGTTTTATGCTTATAAATGACACGCAGTTACAAAACAAGGTGTTCTGGAAATGATATATAGCAGCTACCATAAACAGTAACACTGGAAAGCCTTCTATGGTGCTGGACTGTGGTAAGAGCTTTAAAGATATTCTTATTTAAGATACCCAATAAGCATATGAGGTACGTGCACCTGCCCAAGGTCCTATAGCTAGTGACGAACTGGCATTCAGATTTATGTATGTCAGATTGCAAAGCCCTGAAATCTTTTTCAATAAAAATCAAATCTTTAGGAATTTCATTAGCTCAAAAATTAAGATTTAATGTCAAATAGTTTAATACTATGATTTGTAAATAAACATTGTTTAAACAATGACTTGTAAATAAAGCATTCAAATAATGAAAATGACACAAAGAAAATGACATGAAAAGAATACCCAGAGTTAAAAGTTTTAAAAAAACTTTTGAAAAAAGGTAATTCAAATAATCAAGTCATTGGAATAAAGTTACTGTATCTTACCTTCGGGTAGGAATGTTAACATCTGCCAGTGTATAGAGAGGTGTTAGGCTTGACACAAGATAATGCAGTTGTGGAAAAGGAACTAAATTCATGCTGATTTCATTAAGGTCCATATTAAGGGACCCTTCAAATCTTGCAGAGCTAAAAAATTAACATTAAAGCAAGAGAAAAAAATTTAATGTTAAAATTTTGTATTTTGAATGTAGCTTTACTATTCAGCAGGCATTCTTAAATCCTTTTGCACACCATTCTTCAGTAGAGAATATATGCTCCTTTTTTTGTATTAGTGAAACTCTGTATCATGAATAACATGTATAATTAAAGTATAACACACAACATCTATATCAATTCTTATTTGTGGATTATATGACGTGTAACCAAGACACTATTATGTTGCACATTACTCATACAAAAATATCTTACTTAAAACAGACTTTGAATTAAACACATACAGGTCAATAATTATTTAATTATTCTATAAACTTCATTAAATTCTTCAAGAGTTTGCCTGATGTGCTCTACAATCTGGAATATAATAATGCCAAAGCAGCCTTCCAGATCAAAGTCAAGGAAATATTTTGGACCAACTAACAACAAGGAGATAAACATTAGCTGCTTTAGAAGATGAGACAATCTATAGCCAAAAAAAATATGCTTACTGTTATCTAACCAAGGTCTCATGTGTTTATCTGTGGCAAACTTTTTTCACTTAATACCTATTAATATTCTCCGGAATATACCTGGGAAAATAATGCTTTGGATAACAGAAATTAAAGTTCTAGTCCATCACTCCAAGATCTGAAAACACTAGACAGAATTAAATAAAATAAAAAAAACCCTCCTGTGACTTAGAAAACCTGAAAGATGCTATTACAAAAATGCTACTACAAGCACCATCATAGGACAAGTGAAGTTTTCAAACTGTCTTAAGTTTTGCCATTAATAGGATTACCTTGTTAGGTTCAGCAGCAAATTGGCCACAATGTTGTTCATTGCATCAAAGGGCTTCTGGTGCCGTTTCTTAACAGCCCCAGCACTTGAAGTAACCAGACTCTTTGGCTTTATAGTTGTGCCCAACTTTCCAGAATTCACCATCAGGTCAATTTTGCTAATGATGTCAAATAAAGACTTTTAAAGGGAAAATATTGGGAGAGAAGCTATTAACGAGAGTGGACATAGATGACATTTTACCAGGAAGGAAAGAAGAGTAGGAAAAACAATTTAAACTTATTTTTCCTCTTAGATGGGAAGGCTGAAAAATGATGAGAATGTTTACTATGCACATATAAGTGTAACACAAGACTGAACGTATATATATCCATAAATTACAGTGTCATTTCTTACTTGGTTGTCAATGGGCAACACACAGTCTGCATGCTCGTTGAGTTCCTTCATTGCCAAGATGCTATTGTAAGGCGAGGTTATGACATCGTCCTCACCAGAAGGATAAACTGAAGTCACGAATCTGTATACATCTGGGAATTCATCCTTAAGCATCTTTAAAAGAAATGTGCCAAGTCCAGATCCTGTGCCTGAGAATTAAAATTGCAAAACAAAAACAAAAACAAAACCCAGCATAAATTATTCAAAATAAAATTGTGAGGAACTTGGAATTTTATGGCTTCTTTTGATAGGAACATATTTTAAAAACCAGAGCATTATATAGAAGAGAGTTTTGATTCCATTAAAAATTAAAAAAAATATATACATACATATATAAAACCTATAAACAAAATGAAAAAGGCTAACTAAGGAAAAAATCTCCAACACATATGAAGGGCTAAATTTCTTCAATAAAGAGGTTTCACAAATCAACAACGAAAAAAACATGAATAGTACAACAGAAAAATGGGTCAAGTATGTAAATATATAATTCATAATAAATAAGTGGTGACTAGATGTGAGGATGGTCAACCCTTCTTCTAATCAAAGAAATCCAAGTCAAATTCAAGAAAACAATCTAATTTTGAGTATATTAATGTTTTATACTACTCAGTGTTAGTGACAGTGTGGGGAAATAAATCCATATAGATTGTTTCTAATACGGATTGGTGAAATAAAGTAGGAAAGTACTTATTAATATCAATCAAAATTTAAAATGTATTCTTTGCTCCCACTTTCCTTTTGGGAATATTACCTACAGCTGTAGGGGCATAAATGGGCAGAAATGTATGTACCAGATAGTCAAGTTGGGCTTGTCTGTAATAACTAAATACCACGAACAACTGAACATCCACTAGTGGGAAATGGACTTCAAATAGTATGTATTAACACAACTGAATTCTCAGAGACAGAGAAGATAATGAAAGACAATCAAGAAGGACATAAAGTGAAAAAATGTTGGAATAATATGCACCACATGATCTTATGTTAAAACACACACACACACACACACACACACACACACACACACACACACTTTTAAAGGCACAGAAAATATCTGGAAGGACAGACATAGGCAGACTTGATGACCTGTGAGGACAATCTAGGACTTAGATGTCAGAAAGGAGACCATTTCAACCTTTACTATTCTTTATTTTTGTCAGTGAATTATGAATAAAGTATAGTCTTCTGAGATTTTGAACAATAGAGGGATTAAAAAAGGCACTATAATTAACTATAAATCAAATTGGTTTTTTGAAAACTTACCGAAACTTGCAGTTTATACTAGTAGAAAAAGAATTTGTTTCTTAACGATTGTGATGGTCCTCTAAAGGCATGGTTACATAGAAGTTATCACTTTAATTTTAAAATGTTATCATACTGAATAATATGTATAAAAATCAATTTATAGGGGAGCCTGGGTAGTTCAGTGGGTTGGGTCTTTGCCTTCGGCTGGGGTTATGGTCTCAGGGTCCTGGGATCCAGCCCTGCATCGGGCTCCTTGCTTGGCAGGGAGCCTACTTTCCCCTCTCTCTCTTTCAAATAAATAAATAAATAAAATCTTTTAACAAAAATCAATTTATATAATCTGCTGAATATAAAATCTTAATCTGAGCTTGGAGAAAAATAGTATGGCAAACTTTTCTTTTTAAAACTCACTAATCCTTTTGGAAATTAGCAAAATACAGTATGTGTCTAGTTCATAAAACAGGAGCAAAATACTTCATTTGCAAAATACTTCAATACAGGCTTCCCTGGGGAAAGAAAGCAATGCAGATCATTTAATCTAGGTCAAGGCAATTACTATGTGAGGAATGGTTTAAAGGAGCTGACTAAAAGGATTTATCTATGTCTCTTATTGGACACAAGAAAGGTTGGGAAGCAGTTAAAGAGTATTGATATTTCTTAGCAATGATACCTATGAACAAGCCAAAAATGCTTAGTTTCTAGGCGGTATATCAGTCTACACAAGCAAACTTCTAGGACAAAGGCAGGATTCCCAGAAAGCTCACATACACTGAAATGTAGCTGGAAATTTTATGAAGAACTAAAAGTAGAAGAAGAAAAAACTTCAGATTCAGTTGTCCTGACTTTTAAAAGGGCTTCAATTTATAAACAATGGTAATAGCAACAAAATTTGACAAAAATTTAATAAGAAGCAGTTATGTATGTACTCAAACACATACAGTGTTAAAAGTTGTACCTTTATTAAGCATAGGTCTGAAAACATGCTACTGTTTGCAAAATGAATTCCCACTTACACTTTCACATTGCTATAGGGAAATGAGTGAGTAACTTTACCTCCTCCCATGGAATGTATTATAAAAAAACACTGCAAACAATCACAGTGCTCTGCCGACTTTCTGAGTTTCTCTAAAATCTGTTCTTGATAAAGACTGCCAAAAACTTTGTGCCCCACAGCCCTGAAAAAAAAAGGATATAAATTACAAAAATACCCTGACATTTATTATTTCAAGATTTGATTACTTCTGAACTAAATGAAAAAAGATTACAGAAAAACTTAAAGAAGCATTTTTACTATACTAATTCTTGTTTCATATGAATAAATCATATTGTGATATTTAAAAGATACTAGATAGAAAATGTAACAAATATAAAGGTCTATAATCCTCAAATATCTTGATAAAATAGCTCATTATCAATAGATATTAAACTATGGTTTTCTAAATTTATCTTATCTTTCTCCTTTTTTTTAAGGTATAAATATGACTTTAATTACATAGTTTTTTCTCATTTCCATTTAACATAAACTCTGATTGCAGTAAGTTTTACACATTGAAGAGCAGAATTTGGTCAACTAGAAAGACATTAAAAAGAAAAAAATTTGAACTAACATATTGGTTTAATATAGGAGAAAACATTGGTCACATCCTGTTATCATTAGTTGAAATGATACACAATAGAAAACTGAAATTCACAAGGCTCTGAAAGCCTTACTGATAATCAAATTTGCAAGGAGCACTTTGATGTATTAAGAAATAATTAAAAAAACAAATGAATGACTACCCGTGACACAGGTTGTGTAACTCAAAAATTATAGAAAAAGTTACACAATTAGTGAAAAGCCAGTTAAGTGGGCAGGTGAATTCATTTAGTGGCTGGTTCTCCCCATATGAAGTTTCTAAGAAGGCAAAATGTAAACTCATGTTTTAAAGTTTTATTTATTAGAGTCATCTCTTCCCCCGACATGGGGCTCAAACTAATGACCCCAAGATCAAGAGCTGCACGCTCTTCTGAGTCAGCCAGGCACCCAGCAAATTCATGTAGTGAAATGATATCACTACACATTAGGAACCTGAGAGACAGACTGCAAATAGAGAAAATAGTAAACATTAGATTTGCAAATAATAAGGAGTTACTTAATTTTTAAACAACAGCAAAAACAGTCTCAATGTAAATGTTCAATGATCATCGTTGAAGCTTTTTACCCCATTAAAGAGAACAGACAGTTATATATTTATGAGAAACACAGCCTTTGGCTGAGCTTTAATGCTGGGACACAGGTCTAGCTTGCACTTCCTAGCAGTCCCGTCAAGTCTGACCAACTGGAAAACTTGACAGAATCAAATAGTGTAGGTAAGAGAACAGTTTATAAAAATAGTTAAAACTTTTGCCACTAGTATTATGTAAGAATCAATTACAAGGAATTTAGTAAATCTACTTTTCATGATTTTTTCTAAAAAATGGTGAGAAAAAACTGTAATAGGGTGACTTTTCAGCACTGAGAAACCCCATCATTTATCCAGGGAATGATGAAGGGCCAAAAAGCCTAGAGGCAGGTCTGGCAGGTAGATCTTGCTTTCCTGTCAGCAGGACCTATTAGAAAGAAGGAAAGATCATTTTTTTTGAGATGACATTCATTTTTTTACATACAGCATGTTCTCACCAGTTATTTCCCGAGCCAGAAATATCGGTGATGAGCTGCTTGCTATCAAACACATCTCTCAATGGTCCCTGCAGAATTTCATTTACTACCCCTTCCTCCATGTCAATCAAGACAGCCTGAGAAAGAGAAATAAAATCGAATTAGCTTATTTGTCTTTAGAGCTAGTAACTCTGTAAATGAATTTATGAACTAAAAGTTGTATTGTTCTTTTTATAGTTTAAGCTTAGTCAAATCTTTATTTGAATGTTTATTTGAATCTGTTTTAAGAATGAAAAAGTGATTTCACTCTGCTCAGGAGGTGGAATACAATTAAAAGGTTGGTTCTAAACTCTCAGTCTACTCCAAAATACCACCTGGGGTGGGGGAAGAACTGACTAATCCCCTCAACTGTTTTTCTAACAATTCTTTTACTCCTGTGCCTATGTGATTGTAAATGTTTTGAGAACAAGGTCTCAGAAACTTAGAAGGCGCCCTAACCAGAAAAAAATTCTCAATAAATATACAGTATGTTAATGCACTTGCCCACGCTGCTCTTCATGAATCACAGCCCAGAACGGTTCAATTCAGATCAGTAAACTTACTATTAGATGCAAACCAAGGCCCTGGATAGAAGTCAAAGGTGATAACAAGGTCCCTACTCCCAAGAAAACCTAATTCATTACCACAAACACTATTGACATGGGCAATAACCTTTACTACTTAGAAGAAAATGAGAATATAAAACATAAAATTAAGTATGGAAAGAAAAATAGAAAAAGATTGGAGGGAAACACAGCAAAATGCAGGCAGGGATAGCTTGGCAATAGGATTATATACCCTTTACCCTCACTGTTTTGTACTTCCATGTTTTCTACACTGAGGAAGACGAGTGAAAACGTAAAATAAATAGTTAAATAAATAAGCTGAAAAAATTCTGAAATAACTTTAGAATACACTACAAAGCTATTAACTCTTTGATTCAGTGTCAGAGAAAGTGCTTGGTTTACGGGCTTTTTTAGTTCTTGTGACCCCGTGACTGTAAGCACTTACAGTGTCTCTATGTGCTTTGTACATAGTACCCCATTTGATCCTCAGAACCCTATGCATAGGTATATAATTACCCCTGCCTTACCCTTGAGAAAACTGAGGCCTAGGAAAGCTATATCACTTAGCTGTGATCACCTGGCTCCATGAAGGAGTAGAAATTCACACTCAGTTAGCCTGGCTGCAGAACCTTCAGTCTTCACCATCAAACGCCATGCTCGCCTATCTATTGAGATAGTGAAGTTGACATTTATGGAGTACTGACTACCATGGAGTTGCAACTTATGCCCATTTAAATTCTGTGAATTAAAGTGTTTGTGGAATTAACTATGCTACGGTAAGCAAGCAACTGAGATAGTCTTACCCAGTATGTCAGAAATATATTTCTAATTGTACAATAGTATATCACAGTAGTATACTAGAAAGACTATAAAATTATGTATTATAAATGTGCTCTTTTATATACAGCAAGCAATATACATATACTTTATGTATATTGGACTACATAGGGTTATTTACTGGCCAGGTTTTTCTAAGATATTTTGATAATATGCAAGTTTTACCTAGATGTTGACTTTTAACACCTAATCAACCATAAGAGAGACTTCACTGTATGGGCAAACAGTAGTATACTACATGTTGTGTAAGATTACAAAAAGAAAAAAAAATTAGCTTATAACGGCCTTGTTCCAAAACAGATTTATTTAAGATAATTTGTGGAAGACTACCCTCAATTACATTGCAATCTGGCAAAGGAAGCAAGAGGAAGAATACAAACTGACATTCAAGCCCCTCTTGAAGTCAGGTTTGATAGAATCATACTGTCAACATCACTGAACATGAAAACGCTGACATGGTATAGAACTTTTTCAATTCTAGTCATATCAAGACTTCGATTTGCTTTTCCCTTGGAAATTAATTAAATGAGGAATTATTCTGGGTTCCTCACACAACCATCCAAGGTCTAGAATCACAGCTGTTTCAGGATTTGATGTTTTTTGTTTTCTACCACAAGAACAACCAGGTGACAGCTTTCTGGGCTTGGAGCTTTCCCTTAATTGTAATATAGGATTTACAAAACTCTGAGTATTTATCCATTAGCCTGGGATACTGAATACAGAGGAGGGACCTGACCACCAAGTTACCTTGCAAAGACTTCAGTGATCACAGTCACTTAATACCAAGATTCCTAAGGAGAAATGGAAGAGAACCTTCTAGGACAAGTCAAAGGTGACAGAGACACACTGATTTATTCTCTCCCAATAGTGTTTTCTCCACCTCCTACTTGCTCACTGATAGGGTACTGGGAAAGAGCTCAAACTGGGAGTGCTCTAGGAAATGTCAATGTTACTTTTTCTGTAAGATTTGGATTGGGATATTAGTGCTCTCCATAGCATGTAGGATACCAAGTTTTAATCATCTGAACAGCCTATAAGCACAGGGTCTCTGCCACTAAATTTTGTTTTCCAAGGACATCTGAGAATTCAGATACAAGGAGACCATTCCCAGGTACCACAAGACAATTGCTATTTGCTCTTCCAGCCACGACTCCAGGTCTGGTCCTTACTGTCTCAATCCCTTCCATCCAAACTGCTTTTCTTTTTTGTTTCAAAGATTATTGATCAATAACTGGAAAAAGCAGGTTGTTGTAGAGAAACAATTGCAGAAGTGTTGTTGCTGGAATGAGATTAAGACTAAATATGGGAGACTGACTCAAATAATTTTTGTTCAAGAGGTCTTAACAGAGTTATGGTATTCACTATAACGAGGCTGGATCTGATCTGTGCTTTGGACTGGAAATAGTAACTGATGCAAAGAAATGTTCCATTATCTTCAAATGAAAAATTAACCTGCATTAGCATGTGTCTGAGGCTAGAATTAAGAGAGCTCCTTTTGTTATCATTTACCCAGATGTATATTTCCCCTGAAACATTTATTAAAAAAATGCTAAGATAGTGTTTTTCCTTTAAGCACAAAATTTCCCCCTAAAGTTCCAGGCAGATATAAATGTCTGCTTAACTATATTTATATTAAAATGTGGCTTAGTAAATACTTTTTTTTTATATATGAGAAGTTAAATTAAAATTTAATTCTGATCGTTAAAGAAATATAGTTATTTTTAAAAGACACACAATATAAGAATCCAAGTATACAGATCTTACTCGTGCTTTCAAAGTACAAATTTTCCCCTTGGAAATACTGCCACCATCACCAACCACTCTGAAAGATAAAAAATGAGTAAAGGTCACAAGATCTCCCAAAGGCTAATACTGCTGTTAGGTAATTAACTCCCGTTTATATAAAGCTACTTACAGGCGTGGTGAGGCAGACTCAAAAGGCCTTTCCTATTTTTCTCCCCTGTTTACCCTCCCCTTAGGCTGAAAAGTGAATACTTTTTTCCCTGGCTTTCTTTGTAGTTAGGGCTGGCCATGTAATCTAGTTCTTACTAATGAGATAAAAGGGAGATATTCTGGGAAGCTTTTCTGATAAAGAGGACCAGAAGTAGTCAGTGCCAACTCTTCCCTTTTCCTACCTTGAACGTGAATAAAGATGTGATGCATGGAATGGAGGCTGCCACTTTATAGTTATGAAAAAACAAACAGGAGGACAAGAAGCCAACACAATAGAAGTAATGAAATGAAAGTACCTTGATCTTTTAAGGAACTTCTCCAAGCCTAGATGGCCTATTTCCAGATTTCTTTATATGGGATAACTGGATACTTTTATTGGAGAAGCCATCATTACTGAGGTTTCCTACTGTAGCTGAACACACATCAACTGATACAATGGTTATGTATCACCGAATATCTAAGCCTGTTCCTAGAATGCCGTGTTGAATTAAAGTAACTACACCTATGACTAAACACAGAGTATATAAGTCAATACAGTTCACAAGAAGATAATATAAGAAAGGAGATTGAATTGAACAGAGATGATGCTATAGGTTGGGTTAGTAAACTATGGTCCTTGGGCTAACTTTCACCAACTGCTTAATTTTCCTAAAGTTTTATTCAAACACAGCCATGCCCACTTGCTTAGGTACTAGTAAGCTATACCTGCATTCCCATTACAACAGCAGAATCAAACAGATGTGACACAGACCTTATGGTTTTCAAAACCTAAAATAGTTACCACCTGGTCCTTTGTAGGAAAGTTTTGTTAACCCCTAGTATAGGTAAATTCTTAGTATACTATTAAAAAGGTATGGTCATTTCCTCAAATGTACAAAATGTACAAAAAATGTGCCCGTGTTTTTGAAAGGTTTTTTTCTTTTTTTTGTGTACTAACATGGAACAGATTCGTCCCTAATTTGAGGCTTGCTTTTTCTCATAGCTCATGGAGATCATACACTCAAGACCTCTTTAGCTGTCTGTTTCCTCAGATCAAAGTCTGGGGTTCACTTTAAAAATCAGATGTATGTTTTACGAGCGTGGTCTTACTTCACTAAATTTCTTTTTTTTTTTTATAAGCTGTTCAGTAAAAGTCATGGACCAAGAAAGATGTTCCAGGTGTTGCTAGTACATAGAAAGAAGAGTAAAATGCCAAGACTCATCTCCCCTTTTTGGATAAACTTGGGATTGGGGAAATAAGAATGCCCTCACGTTAAATTATAAAACAGAGTACAGGAGAGTATAGTTACGTAAGAAAGAATAGCTCCCTGGCTGAGTCTCAACTAAGTAATAATGAAAGGACTGGCCATCAAGGGTAGAGGGGATGAGAGTGGGAATTCAGTTAGAAGGGAAGCACAGAAAAGGAAGTATGACAAAGGCAAATTTGCATCTCTTTAACAGTATTTAGGGGAGAGGATGTTCTAGTTCACAAGGGAGAGGGAATCCTACATAACAGGTATCTCCATATAATAAAGATAAATGACAACAATCATTAAGGTAATACATCTACCTCCCCTTGGTCTGATTCCATGATCACCAAGCAACCCTCTATTATTACTTTTCAGGTAGATTCCCTAGAGAAGAGAAAGTGTTTTTGAAGGGAAAAGAAGATCTGATGCTCCTGAGTTACGGTTCCTACTTCAATTACTACATTGACTTTCTGCTTTTGAATTTCCCATTCTCTTTGAGTTTGGTTTATCTGCCTGTACTGGAAAGCAATGGACTCCTTAACAAGATGTTAACAAGTTTTTAGAGTTTGTAAATATGAGGGTCCAATTCTGGGATTTATCAAGGAAGTAGAGCCTCTAATTAGCCTTCCCTAGGAGATAACTTAACTTAAATACCCAACCAACTAATTCAAACTAGAACTAGAACTTTTTTTCTTATAAGAATTATTTATTTGACAGAGAAATCACAAGTAGGCAGAGAGAGAGACAGGGAAGCAGGCTCCCTGCTGGGCAGAGAGCCCCATGCAGGGCTTGATCCCAGGACCCTGAGATCATGACCTGAGCTGAAGGCAGAGGCTCAACCCACTGAACCACCCAGGTGCCCTTAGAACTAGAATTTTAATTATACGAAGGTGGATCTTCATGATGTATTTTTTAGTTCATGTTCACTACAGTTTAGTTTTATTAATTATTTTGAAAATACACAAACTTAACAATTAAATATTAAAAGCTTACGGATATATCTTGAATGTTAAAATTACTTTCAGATAAAAGATACATATGCTCTTTATTATATAAACAAAAGTAATCTGACAATTAGCACATTCTATTCCTACAACAAATATTCCTGACTACAAATAGTGTCACAGAAGTGTAAAGAATGTATTTTTCTTTCAAAGGTTAGTCATTCTTGAATGCATTAACAACATACCCTGAAGGAAACTTTCATCAGTCTTTCAGTAAAACTTTATTTCAAGGTCATGTTAAAATAAGGCACAGGAGGGGCGCCTGGGTGGCTCAGCTGGTTAAGTGTCTGCTTTCTGCTCGGATCATGATGCTGGGGTCCTGGGATGGAGCCCCACATGAGGTTCCCTGCTCATCAGGGAGTCTGCTTCTTCTTTCCCTCTGCCCCAGTTGTGCTAGTGTGCACTCTCTCTCCAATAAATAAAATCTTTAAAAAATAAAGAGAAGGCACAAGGAAGTTACTTTTTGTTCCTTCAAATGGCCTTAAAAGGAAACTTGCTGTCCTACTCTGCAGAATAATATGAGAAATATGAATGATATGGGAATGAGGGAAAAAAAATGCTTTTTATAATGAGAAAAACAAAAAAGCCAGACAACTTCTTTATAGCTATCAACTGTTTCATTGTCCCTTGAAGAACGCTCAGCCAACCTGATGGCATGAAAAGAATCATTATGATATGTGATAGACTTTAAAGCCATCTTACCTGGTATCCACATTTCTAAAGAAGCTGCTTAATGCCTCATCATAAATTCCTTTCTAAAAAGAAAAAAAGTATATTTATAACATCTGATTAGTTTGACCTCTTTCCCAAATGAAATCCTTTCGATTTAATAATCTCACAATACTGTAATGGTTGGTATTTGGCTATGAGAACAACAGCAAAAATGCAAGTTATCATAAAGTGCTTAGACTGATTCTTCCTACCTAAAGAATAAATGCCATAAAATCTGTGGATTAAGTTTAGCTGAGGGTGCTGAAGAAAGGAGTCCCCACAGGGACTGTAGAACAGGCGCGTCAAACGAAAGCTTCGTCTGGATTCCCGGTGATCATTTTCAAGCTGATTAAATTCAGGAATATAACATATATAATATAACACGACACACGTTACCTAGTTTACGAGTACTTCCCCAATACTCTCTCATCGCTCTTCACAAGAATCCTGTTAACAGCGAGACCCTGACAATCAGCGAGCCTTAAGACTAAGATCTTTGACCATCGTTTGTTCTTTGTCTAACGCCCAAAAAACGTTTAAAAAACCAGGTTGTTCTTTCCTGAGGAGATCCCATTCGCCTTATACTGGTCAAAGAAAAGATCAAATGGACCGATTCTTGCTTATTTGTTGGACGAGCCTCGATAAAAGGCGAGGGCTGGTCTCCGGGCGGCGGGGCCGGTACCTGGTTGACCGCGGCATGCTCCCTCAGCGCCAGATCCCAGAAGCAGCAGCCGATCTGGTTTCCGCACTGGCCCACTGCGATGAGCGAGAAGAGCGAAAGAGAGTAGCCATTAGGTGGCAAACAAGGCCACCCGTCTGCGCGGCGACCGACTGCCCCTGCCCGCCTCCCCCGCCCCCCCGCACAGCTTACCCTGTACGACCACCGACTGGGTCATACTACGGCGCGTCTAGACGAAGGTACCAGGGAGCCCGCGCCCACTTTCGAACTCCCTTGCGAGCTCCGCCTCCCAGCGGCACGCCCACAGGCGCCCGGCAGCCGTAAGTCACGCTGCCGCCGCAAGTCACTGCCGTCGCAACGCTCTCCTCTAGAATCAAGCTAAGTTTTTCCGTCAGAAGGCCGCGCAGGGGTACTTGCGTCCCACCGTTACCATAGCGAATGGGCCTCCGGGCGGTAGATCCTGCTGCTTGCCAACATCTTTGAGCTTCGGCAGCTCCGGAAGCCGGGGTAACTGGCGGGTAATTAGGCCGTGGAGTGGGATTTTAAAATGTGTGTCTTTAAAAGTGTTTATGGCCTATGAGAGCCCTAGTTTTTGTTCAGTCTCGACACCCTGGGAGTTGGGTCAAATTCCGTTTAGTCCGAGTCCTCGGGACGCTCAGCTTTCGAGCGTCTTTCCAACAAGCCCTTTCTTCTAACAGAAAACAATGTCGACGAGCACAAAGAAATCCCAGACAAATAGGCGTGTCAAGCTACTACCGAAACTAGGCAGTTGATACACTTGGACAGAAAAGCGCTTCAGAGAGACAGTCAGTGTTGGTTGAAGCTGTATACTCCCGACATGAACTTCTAGGCCTTTCAGAGTATTCGAAAGTAGTCAAGACATGCATCCAGCCCCAAGAAGCCTATAATCTTAGATACACAGGAAATACTAAAACAATTTTTGTCTTAACTCTATGGTGTGGTGCTGATTGTAAGTTCTGTAGGGTTTGGTGGATGAGGATGTAGATCAGTAAACAGAAGTCTAGTGAAAGAGATGACAGTAAAACTAGGCATTTGATTTATGTCAATTAGATGGAAGGAAGAAGACTAAGACTAAGACATTCCCGGAAATTACCAAGTACCAAAAATTGTCAAGCATTGAAAAACACTCTAAACTGTTACTGATTAATTTAGACCAGACTTCAATTGAGAACTCCAGAACTTCTTTACTGAAATTAATAATTTCCACAAAATTGTGAGGAACTACAAAATCTTAGGATTTTGTAGGAAGCCAACTCCATTAAAAAAAATAATAAAGTGTATGTGCAATTAGTGTGTGGTGATAGTAACCGTAATATTTGATTGACTAGAACACTTTCTTTCCTCCACCAAGACAAATAATTTCTACATTCTCTGATAGCTGGTGAGTTTGAAGTTGCGATGTGTGGTTTATAGTGCTTAGGCTTTCCCACATTTCCATTTGGCTGTTTTTAATTTTAGTATTTATATCCCTTGTGATTAATAGGTAACTTTTAATCCAGAATGTTTTGCAATTGCTAGATTTTACTCTTAACTGCTTATTAGCGAGTGTAGAGTCAGTGGTGGAGGTATAGTTTGGAACCACCAATACCTCACTTCACGTCTTGATATTGAAGTCCCAAAGCCTAGGGCTTCCCAAGTTTGCAAAGTTTGGTCTAGTTTGTAGGCAGTGGTGTTAGTAGGTCTGTGCCAGTGAGTTATGGTGTCAGCTCATCTGGCGGTCTGGCTTCTGCAAGCTCCGTCTTTCATACAGTGGTGAGATCCAAGTCATTAGTCCATGCAGGTCATACATGGGAACAAGTTAAATTAAGAAAGTCCTAACAAGCCTCGTTAATAACTTCAGTTTGGGGAGCATCAGAATGAGAGGCAATTCTGCTTCAGAATCAAGGCAGAGCCTTGTATACTGGCCATTGCAGGACCTTAGTAGAAGCAGAAAAACTTTTAGAGTTTATATTTTACAAGAACTCACATTGAAGTCATATATTTGAGCATAGCCTTGTGTTGAATACACTCCTCATTAGATGGGTTGATCCCCTATTTAAGATATTCAGCAAACTCAGCAGGAAGAACCCAGGCCATCCTGGAGGTTTATACAGAGCTCTAGTGGCGTTATAATATACCTCCTCTGATACAAACAGTGAAAAAAATATAACTTACCTTTCAAACTATAGCTGTACGTAGGAGAATTGGATTTAGAAATACAGAATTAGAGAGGTAGATACAAATACAAAGAGGTAGATTAGAGAGCTGAACATCAGATAACTGATGTTGATGAGAGGCTTGAGATAATCACAGAGAATATTGAGGCAAAGAAAAAAGGTATTAAAACTCTTAGAATATATGTGAAAGAAACAAAGATGGTTTGACATGAGATTAATAAGTGCCCCTAAAATAGAGAACACAGCAAATGGAAGAAGAAATGTCCTTACTGATAAAGAAAATCTATAGATTAAAAGGATACAGGAGTAAGAATTATAGGAAGAGTATTAAGAGTATGCTTATCATGATGAATACTGAGTAATGTATAGAAATGTTGAATGTATTATACATCTGAAGCTAATATTAACACTGTATGTTAATTATACTTCAATTAAAAAGGGATATATCATGTTCCATAGAAAAATTTCTATAGAACAGTCAACACTAAGATATATCCTGGTTAAGTTACTCAGTTTTCAGAATTAAAGAATTCTCTGGGTACCCAAGCAAGAAACAAATGCAGCAGCGTGGGGTGGGGGGAATGTTGGAGAAAAAACAATGAGGGTTTCTTAGACTCCTCTAGAGCACATTCAGTACTGGAAGACATTGAAAATATATTACAAAGCTCTGAGGGGAAATATAATGTGTTCCAGGGAAATTATACTCCTTTGACTTTCCAGGTTGTCACTTGAATATAATTAGAATTTGTGGGGGCTCTATCCCTTTTTATTCCTGTTGGCACACTGCATTTCTGAGCCCATCTCTGTTTCATATAACTTGACAAACACAACCATAGCAACCAATGTTTTACCAGCATTGTCTTCTAACTTCTTCCCCTTGAATTCAAGTTCATTAGTAAGTAATCCATCTTCTAGGTTATCACAAGAGTTTTGCAAAGGTTTTTTTCCAATACATTTGCCATTAATAACATAAATACTATCCTTTCAGCTTCCAGTAACAGTTTCTTTGTTACCTGCTGCCTGACCACTATGCTAGTGACTTATATTTTAGATTTTTGTTACGGCAGTTATTAAATCTGGACCTAAGTCTTTATAAGTCATGATAAACTTTGCTAAGTTGTGGTAACAACTAACCTCTAAGTGTCAGTGGTGTAAAACAATAAAGGTTTATATTTTTGCACAAAATCCATGTCTTTTGGGAGATCACTATAGTTGTGCTTTATGTTTACCTCACTCTGGCACCCAGATTGCTAAACTACCACTATTTGGTACATTCTTGTCTTTGTGGCAAAGGGAAAGACAACTCAAGAGGATCTTGCACTGCAGTTAATGGCTGTTGTTAATGCACTGGCCAAAACTAGTCACATGAGCTCTGAGTAATCATAGGGGGACAGGAATTGCAATTTCCAGAAAGCAGAAAGCCAGAAATATTTGATGAACAACATTTATAACATTACAAGCACTCTCAGACGTGATATCAGAATACAGTATTCCCTCTTCTTGCATATGGACTAGACCTATTAGCTTCTTTCTGATGAATAGAGCTCAAACACAACACAACAGCCATTCTGAGTTGGGGAGACAGAACTGAAAATTCTGTGGGACCAAGGCAGGTAGAATTTTCAGAGCAGAGTGCCAGAGAGTAAGTGTATAGAGAAAGCTCTTGAGATCTTCAGGGAATTTCTCTGAGCCTTAAACTGAGTACCGATTAGTATATGCATGTGGGGATATTACCCAGGACTAAGGAATGAACCACTGGGAAGAAGCAGTCAGAACAAGTTAGGGGGTTCACACAAGGCTGGGACTAGTTTACATTCCCAGTATTTTTAGTGGAAGAACCCTGTAATATCTGGGGGTGTTGAGTACAGTAAGGACATTGCCTCAGTAGTGGAGAGACATTAGCCATAGATGAATGGCTGTTCTGATCTAGACTAGAAAAGCACAAAAATCAAGCCTCCAAAGGGTCACGCTATATACAAGTAACTGTGTCCCAGATCAAAACTTGAAAGTGCTTAGAGGACTAAAATAAAATCCAGCATTAAACATCGTAAATTTACAATGTCTGCCATCAGATGAAAAATTGCAGGATAGGCGAAGATGTAGAAAACACTCCAAATGAGGTTAAAAAGAAATCGGTAAAAGCAAACCAAGAGATGGCATAAATGAAAGAATTAGTAGATGAAGACATTGAAATAACATAATTATACTTAATATGTTCAAGAAGGCAGAAGGAAGCATAGCATGGAAAGATTAAGAAGAGACAAATATAAGGCCTAAGTCAGACATCTAGAGATAAAAAAGAACTCAGTGTCTAAAATGAAAAGTACACTGGGTAGAATTAAGAACAGATTAGACATTGCAAATGAAGAGAGTAGTGAACTTAAAGATTTAACAGTAGGAACTACCCAAAATAGAACCAAATGAGAACAAGAAAGGATCAGTGAGCTATGGGACAACTTCAGACAGCTTTATATATCATAATTGGAGTTCCAGAAGGAGGAAACAAAAACATACATGAAGAGATGATGTCTGAAAAGTTTTCACATTTGATAAAAATTATGACCCCACAGACTTAAGAACCTCAATGAAACTTTAGACACAGGAAATAGGTATTAATCAAATTAATACCAGTGACTAAAAAAAATCTTAAAAACACTCAGAGGAAAAAAAAAAGACACATTACATGTAAAGGAACAAAGTTAAGAATAAAAGAAGACTTAGAAACAATGCAAGTCAGAAAACTGGAGCAAAATCTTTAAGTACTTAAAAAAAGGCCCACAAAACAAAACTGTTGACAGGATTATA
Organism: Mustela lutreola; assembly: GCF_030435805.1. Classification (NCBI taxonomy): domain Eukaryota; kingdom Metazoa; phylum Chordata; class Mammalia; order Carnivora; family Mustelidae; genus Mustela; species Mustela lutreola. The sequence goes on along the minus strand of NC_081295.1, from coordinate 20,351,728 downwards.
TACTCAGCAAAAATATTGTTCAAAAATGGAGATGAAAGAAGTGGAGATGAAGTAAAAACATACAAAAATGGAATAAATTAATTGCTAGTAGACTAGAACTGTTAAATGAAAATCTTCATTCAGATAAAAGGAAAATGATGTTGGAGGGAAATCTGGACCTACTGGAGGGGTTCAAGAACACTGAAAATGATAAATATGTGGGTAAATAAAAGACCAGTCACTTTTAAAATTTTCTTTAAAATCTGTTGCTTAAAGAGAAGCTTATAATGTGTTGCGGGGTTTGCAATACATGTAGAAGTGAAATTTATGATAATACAAGATGGGATGGGAAATGGCTCTTTTAGTATGGGTTTGAGTGTAAGTTTCTTTTAGTGTGTGTGAGGTGGCATAATGTTATTTAGGGCAAACAGAAAAGTTAAACATGTAGTATAAACCCTAAAGTAACCAAAAAGAAAACAAAAAGTTGTAAAATAATAAGCCAGTAATGAAGATAGAATAGATTCATAAAATATACTCAGTTGTTTCAAAAGAACAGAGTAAGAAAAAAGGGAAAATAGAACCGCACAAATAGAATACAAATAGCAAGAGGGCATACAAATTCAGTTATATCTATCACATTAAGTATAGATAATTGAAACATGCTAATTAAAAATTAGAGATCATCAGAGTAGATCAGAAAAAGCAAGACTCGACTATATACGGTTTATAAGAAAATCACATTGAATATAAAGACCAAATAGGTTAAAAGTCAAAAAATAGGCAAAGATTAAATTACACTAACATTAATGAATAGAAAGTATCTATATAAATTTCAGACAAAGTAGATTTCAGGACACCTAATATTACTATAGATAAAGAAGGATAGTTTTTAATAATAAAGTTGTCAGTTCATCAGGAGGACATAGCACTACTAACTACTTATATACCTATTATCAGAGCTTCAAAATAATATCTTCAGTCTAACGCTCTCCCAACTGAGCTATTTCGGCGCCTTTTAGAGCTTCAAAATAATATGAAGCAAAAACGGCAGTATAGAAAGGAGAGACCAATGCATTCATAATTATATTTGGAGATTTCAACATCCTTATTTCAGTAATTGATGAGGAAGAATACAGGAAATCAGTAAGAATGCAGAAGACTTGAACAACACTGTCAAACAGGTAATTATAATGGTAGAACAAACACTTCACTCAATGACAGCAGAACACATTTTTTTTTTCAAAGGTAGGTGGAACACTTACCAGGATAGTCCATATTATGACCATAAGCAAGTCTCAATAAATGTAAAATAATTATAATCATACAAAGAATGTTCTCTGCCAACAATGGATTCTCAGAAACCAGGAAAAGAGAACTAGCTACAATATTTCCATGTATTTGAAAACAAAATAAAACAGTTCTAAATAACTCATAGGTCAAAGAAGAAGCCAAGAGGGAAATTTTTAACTGAAGGTAATGAAAATACATCATTTCAAAATTTGTGGAATAAATCTCAGCTAGTGCTTTGGTGGAAATTTATAGAATTAAAAGCTTATATCAAGAAGGTAGTCTCGGGGCGCCTGGGTGGCTCAGTGGGTTAAAGCCTCTGCCTTCGGCTCGGGTCATGGTCCCAGGGTTCTGGGATCGAGCCCCGCATCGGGCTCTCTGTTCGGCAGGGAGCCTGCTTCCTCCTCCTCTCTCCTCTCTCTCTCTCTCTGCCTGCCTCTCTGCCTACTTGTGATCTCTGTCTGTCAAATAAAAAAAAAAAAAAAAAAAAAAAAGAAGGTAGTCTCAAAGATCTAGGCTTCCGTTTTAAAATACTAGAAAAAGAGAAACAGATTAAGCCCAAGGTAAAGAAAAAAAAAGGGAAATACTAAAGATTGGAGAAGAAATGAAGTAGAAAACAAAATTAACAGAGAAAAAATCAAGGAAAACCGAATACATTTCCTGAAAGATTAAAATCCTTTTGTGAGTTCCCTTGCTCATGAAGTCTTCGACTTCGGTTCCTGTTCCTGCTTGGTTTAGCCTCTACTTATTTCTCTGATCTTATTTCTTTTTTATTTTCTCTATTATGTTTATGCTGGCCTTTCATATTTTCTGTTGTCTTCTCTACTGGCACATGATCTTTGCACATGCTGCTTCCTCTGTTTGCCCCATCCTCAACTGTCTCAATGTTTCTAATTCCCACCCATTTTCATCTAGTTAATGTCTACTCATTCTTTAGACTTAGGTTTGATATCCTAGTCTAGGGCATACACTACTCTAACCTGTAAACTCTACTAGGACAGACGCTGTGTCTTGCTCAATATTTTATCTTCAGCACTTAACGTATGCCTGGCTCATGGTGGATTCTCAGCAAATATTTGCTATACGCATGAATTCCTTGTGGTAGACCTGCTGTCTTAGGATATGACAAATTCAAACATTACTCCTTTCCTGCATTTCATGAATCAATATTCTGAGGGTTGAAAGATTATTATTACTGTCAGGCTTATGAGGATTAAGAGAGTATTTAGAGATTTCACCATCTTCAACACCACTCCCGCCTAAATATCTATACTTCACATAGTCCTCCATTTCTCTGTGAAAATCTGCTGGAGAGTTAGGTACTTTTTGGTGATGTATTATTACTGTAGTGCTAGAAAGTTTCATCATTAAGGCTACTGTTTGGTTTATTTCATTGTGTCACCCATACCAAACAAAGAAACTTGGTACAACTTATGCCAAATAAATAGTTAAAAATCATAGTAAATTAGAGAGGAATTTATGAGTATTTCACATGCAGATACTTCACTTCATAGTTTAAAAATATATCAATGACTAGAAAGTGAAATCAATGCTTCAACACTCTGATTTCAAGAATTGTGCACGAAGAAAAGAATGTGTGCTGATGAAATTTTTGTATCTCAGACATTGGCTTTATTCCACGCTAGATTTTTTTTTTTTTTACTCCTCAAAACAACTCTATGATGTAGAAATTCACACCACTTTTTCAGGCAAACTTTTAGTGATTTGCTCAAAGTCTCAGACTTAACATTGTGTTAAAATTCAAACCTAATTTTCCTGTCAAAACCTACCATTTTCCCACAGCCACCTCCACCAGAAAATGTAAATTATTAAAAATTTTTGCCGCCCTAAGGATCAAATGTTCAGGTCCTAATGATACATTAGCTAACAATGGCTAGCAATTATTTCAGTTTGTCTAACTATGACACAGTCAGTTAAATAGTTTCTCCAAGCTAAAATTGCAATCAACTATTCACACATGGTTCCCTAGTAAGAAAAAGAAGGTAGAGGTAAGATTTTGTCTAACATCAACTTAAATATGTAAAATTCCAGCTTCCCATAGTGTAAATCATATGAAAACAGAACAATGGGAAATTAAAAAAAAAATGCTTAATATCATTTAAAAGTTTGTCATCTACTATGAAAACTGAAAAAAGAAAAAGAGTAGCTGAAGAGAAGTGTTCTGACTCAAGGGTTATACTTTAGTATTATATTCAGTGAGGTACACTATTGCTACAGAAGTTGGGAGAGGGAGGGCAGTCCAGAAGATTAAGTTTCACCTTGTTGCTGGGGCTATGAGTTGAGACATTTTATTCTTTAGCAGATAGGAACCTATGTGAAAGAATCCTGATGTCATAATTTTTGGGTGTCACTGGGACAGTTGATCATCATTCCTTTGGCAAAGTTGGTACAAACAGAGGAGAGCCTCAGGGTCCAGGGAACAGAACAGAGGACAGTACAAGGTGTATTCTTATTTTTCAATTGTCCTTATTTCTGTCACTGGGGAATTTCAAGGTTCTTGAGGAAATAGAAAAGAAGAGTTAGTCCAGACTTTAGGGAGAAGATGTAAAGAATCCCTTATAGGAAGAGCCATAGAGAAATTTGTAAGGTACAGTTTGAGGCCTTTGGTATGGGTATAGTTACATTAGATTAGTTTGTATTAATTGTTGAGGGAAAAACTGGAAGCTAACGATAGTGAGGAAATTGGGATATAAAGTGAGAGGAGTCTCATGATTTTGTACAGACTGTAGGTTTAGAATAAAAATAAATTCATTCATAGATTAAAATATTTCATATTGTTGGAGAATAAGGCAGTGACAAGAATAAAACTGTCAAACTGCAGAGACAAATTTTTTGTTGAGTTTCAGCTTGGTGCTGGAGCTATGAAATGTGACATTTTATTCTTTACCAGGTAGGAAACTATGTGAAAGAATCTTCTGATGTAATAATTTCTGGGTGTCACTGGAACATTTGATCATCATTCCTTTGGCAATTCCAGCCTTCTATGGAAAGTCAGTAGAAGCAGTTGATTTATTCACCTCTACGGGAATCAGACTCAGCCTATTTTGGTAAGTCTATGTATCCTTGATTGAATTAGCTAACACTTAATACCTACATAAATAAGATAGTTACACTAAACCATAGATTTTACTGTAGTTTTACTAACTTATCAATGAGCCTTTCATTTTTTTTCCTTGATAAAGGAAACCCATAGTCTATAAAAACCAATATATATTATATTCAAATTCCTAAATTTAGTTTTATTATTTAGTTTTATTATTACCACAACAAACACTTACTTATTAGGCATAGAATACTGCTCTAGGTATAAAAAACAGTTATAAGACATATTTCATTTTTCCCGTCTTTTGTTGAACACATACACGTTTATATAAAATAGTTATTAATGACTGTGTGCCACTGTTCTAGATATTAAGGATTCAGTCAGTGGTGACAAAGATAGGCATGAAATGGGGAGAGGATGCAATGATAAGAAAAACATTTACCAAAAATTAGTTCTCAACAGGGGATGATTTCTTCCCCTCTCCACCGGGGAACATATGGGAATGTCTGGAGACATTTTTGTTTGTCACAACTTTGGAGGAGGGGTGCTATTGGTGTGTAGTGGGTGGAGGACTTCATGGTATAGAACATCCTACAGAGCACAGGCCAGCTTCCTCTCTCCCCAACAAAAAGCTATGTGGCCCCAACTGTGCATCGTGTCACAGTAGAGAAATCCTGATTAGAGTGGTACCTGTTCCAAAGCCAAAACAGAGGGTGCTAGGAAAGCTTCTATAGTGGAGTGGTTATGGAAAGCTTCTCTGACCAAGTGAAATGTAAATTCAGACTTAATGAATGAGTTGGTCCTAACAAGTAAGGAGTGGGGAGCAGTGGGGTGAGGGAAGAGTTCTAAGAAGAGGCTATAGTAGGCAGTAAAGAACTTATTTTATATAGTTGTGTGTGTATGTGTATTATACTTATATCTCATATGTATGTTACATTGTGTGTGTATGTATACATAGATTTAATAATGCCCAGCAGCATCTCCTGGGTACTAATAGTTAACATTTATTGAGCATGAACTATGTGTTAGGCACTGCATTTTACATGTATTACCTTTTTTAATCCTCACTATTATCCTGGAAAGAGATACTATTATTCCCGCTTTATCCTTGGGAAACATACTTGGTTAAGTACCTTGCTTAGGATTTCATAGTTGAACTCTCCCACTTTCTTAACTAATATGCTGTAATTATGGGGGGGCGCTGATGAATGATCATCAAGGACAGGGTTAAGGGAAGCTATCGTGGAGGATGTGGGGCTTGGCTCTACTAGAAAGGAAGAGAAGGGCTTGGCAGAGAGTTGGGGATTGGAAGTAGGGGCTCAGGCTTGTTGATTGTAACATCCACTTCAAACAAGCTAGTTTTTTTCCCAATAGAGCAGAAAGAGATTTCAGTAATGTTAGCCACAGGACACAGTTTACTTCTTTTTTTTTAATTTATTTTTTATTTATTTTCAGGATAACAGTATTCATTATTTTTATACCACATCCAGTGCTCCATGCAATCCGTGCCCTCTCTAATACCTACCACCTGGTTCCCCCAACTTCCCCCCACCCTGCCACTTCAAACCCCTCAGATTGTTTTTCAGAGTACCATAGTCTCTCATGGTTCACCTCCCCTTCCAATTTCCCCCAACTCCCTTCTCCTCTCTAATTCCCCATGTCCTTCATGATATTTGTTATGCTCCACAAATAAGTGAAACCATATGATAATTGACTCTTTCTGCCTGACTTTTTTCACTCAGCATAATCTCTTCCAGTCCCGTCCATGTTGCTACAAAAGTTGGGTATTCATCCTTTCTGATGGAAGCATAATACTCCATAGTGTATATGGACCACATCTTCCTTATCCATTTAGCATTCAAATTGTATGTGAGGGGGAGTTATATAATATAACATTCATATACTTTTATAGATAGTTTAAAATGTCAGTTTCAGAATGTTTTTATATACCTGTGACAAAATAATAACATTAAAGACGCCAAAGAACTTTTTGAAGACAACTCAGCCCCATGCCATTATTTTAACTTTCTGATCTAGGTTTTCAGTGAATTATGCCTTTTCGGTTTGGGACCCAGCCAAGGAGGTTTCCAGTAGAAGGTGGAGATTCTTCAATTGGGCTGGAATCTGGACTGAGCTCCAGTGCTGCCTATAATGGGAAAGAGATGTCACCAACTAGGTAAGGTCTGCTTATCCTGATGACTGAGGAAGTGTGTAATGACTCTTATCAATGTAAGCTTGAGTTGATGATGTTCAATATTGGCAAGAACAAAGTCCAGGGCCATTAAGTTAACATTAACAAACATTGCTATTATGGAATTAGTATTAACAGATTCCAGGTTTTCTAAGCACTAGTCTGTTTTCGGTACCTCTGTTAAGTCTCAGTGATAGACCAGTTCTTTTTTTGGGAAGGGGGGTACATTTTTAGTTAGATTGTTGTTATTGTTGTTTTTGATATTTACAAGAAAGATGACATTCATTTGAACAAGTAAATCTTTAAGACTACTATATGCCAGGCATAAGGCTACAAATATTAAGAAGTCCCCAACCTCAGATTTAGTGTCACTTCGGCTTTGATTTGACTTTCAGCAGAAAGACAGTAATACAGAGTATGAATGTTTTATAAAGCAAAATCATTTTCTACAAACGAGAAAAGTATAACAAAGCGGATTTGTTCCACTTTGCTGCTGCTTACCAGAGCAAACCGTCAAATACTACCTTGTTAGACTCCATTCTCACGGCTTGGAAATTTTTAGAACACAGATTTGAGCTTAATAAGTCAGGTACTTTAAAAATCAGAGTTATTCAAGGATGCAGTACTATTTTGGGAAGTACTAAACACTTGTCTTTAGAAACGTCTTAGGTTAGGTATTATCTGGTGGGAATGTTAGAACAGAAATTCAAGCACTAGATGTATTTTGGGACTAGAAGTCGTTTAAAGATTCTTTTAAACCTGAGATTCAATCAGCATTTGAATAGTATATGGAATAGTATGTTCAGTTGTATATTTTTCCACAAATATTCCAGTTTTTAGGTCACTCAGTTGAATGATTTTAAGGTGCATGTATGCATAAAGTGCCATAGAATCATCACTATGTTTACAACTATGCACTCCCCCCACTCCTCTTTTTTGCCATTGAGCAATCACTGCATATCATTCAAGATGATCATCCAGAGGGTTATTTTATATTTATGAATTTCTGCATCTAAATGTATGGCAACAACCAGAACTACTTTGCAGCATAAGTCTAAAATGTCTGGCTCATCAGTGCCACTCTGTTATAATTATATTGTGACATTCAAAGTTTTTAAAATGATTTAAAACAGTTGATGCGCAAGCTTTGCTGCTCTGAAAAAATTTCCTTTTTAGTATCTAACCACATGTCATTTGCTCTTTTCTCCAGGCAACTCCGAAGATGCCCTGGAAGTCATTGCCTGACCATAACTGATGTTCCTATCACTGTCTACGCAACAATGCGAAAGCCACCTGCACAAAGCAGCAAGGAAATGCATCCTAAATAGCATCATTAAGCCTTTTGTAGAGGTTTGACTAGGTCAAGGGTAATGGGCCAGTATCATCTTATGATCTGATAAACAAATAAAAGTGGTGGCACCTTTGGATGATGACGGTGGTGGAAATATTTTCTTTCAGTAGGAAAACACACAAGGTCGTCTGTAAAATATGTAGTGATAAGCCATCAGTTATGTTTGATAGATAAGACAGAATAATATTTCACAATTAGAAAGTACTTTAGAGATCATTTTGCTCACAGTGGATCATTAATATCAGTAATTTAAGATGAAGGTTAATCCACCTTGGTTATCCATCATGAAGGGCCTGTTCTAAATACTTAATGTGTTTTAGGCTGGTTTCCTTTGTTTATATTTGGGTTGCCACTGAGCTGAATCCTTTCATTTGGATACCCTAAGCCAGTTTCTGGCTTGATATCTTTTTTTTTTTTTTTTTGAAGATTTTATTTATTTATTTGACAGAGAGAGAGAGAGAGAGAGAACACACATGTGAGAGAGCACAAGCAGGGAGAGGTAGAGGGAGAGGGAGAAGGAGAATCTGGCTTCTCAAAGAGCAAGGAGCCTAATGTGGGGCTCAATCCCAGGACACTGGGATCATGGCCTGAGCCAAAGGCAGATGCTTCACTGAACTGAATCCCAATAAATTGCAAACTTTAGAGTTATCTCTAAAAACAAACGATAACAGAGAGCTAATACTAAATAGTGGAGATAAAATGGAATAAATATCACTCAATCCTAAAGAAGGCAGGAAAAGGGGAAAAAGGGAACAAAGATAAGTTATATTGATATTTACATTAATTACAAAAGGTCTAAATATTTGAATGAATAGGCAGAGAGATTTTCAGATTGGCTAAAAAAGAACATACTATCTACTTGGACTTACTTTAAATGCTAAGACACAGGGGCACCTGTGTGGCTCAGTGGGATGAAGCCTTTGCTTTTGGCTCGGGTCATGATCCCAGGGTCCTGGGATCGAGCCCCACATCAGGCTCTCTTCTCTGCAGGGACCCTACTTCCTTCTCTCTCTCTGCCTATCTCTCTGCCTACTTGTGATCTCTGCCTATCTCTCTGCCTACTTGTGATCTCTTCTTAAATAAAATCTTAAGAAAAAAAAAAGAAACATTTAAAGAAAAATACTAAGACACAAATTTAAAATATGAAAGGTAAAAATAATTATACCATGTAAACATTAATCAAAAGAAAGTTGGAATAGCCTATATTAATAATAGGCAAGACAATTTTAGAACAAAGACTACTACCAGGGATAAAGAGGCATTTCATAATGTTAACATTGTTTGTAACAATTTTAAGTGTTTATGCAGAGCTTCAAAGTATATGAATCAAAACTGATGAAATTGAAAAGAAACAACTCCATATTTTATAGTTGGAGATTTCAACATCTTTCAGCAACCGGTAGAAGAATGATAGTATGACGGAAATGGTACATCTTTTCAAGTACACATGGAAAACTCCATCAAGAATAGACCACATTGCAGCCAGCAAGTCTCAATAAACTGAAAAATAGGCAAAATATAACAGAGTATGCAAGCATATTCCACAGGAGAATTAAGAAAAGGATCCAGAGAATCTCAAATACTGGGATACTAAATGACACGTTTTCAAATAACCCATGAATGAAGAGGAAATGACAGGAGAAATTTGAAGAGTATTTTGAGCTGAATGAAAATGGAAATATCAAAATGGATGGCATACAGATGAATAGTGCTTAGAAAACATTAAATTTTTACATTAGAAAAAAAGAAACATCTCAAGCGAATGATCTAAATTTTCACCCTAAGAAAGCAGAAAAGATGGGCAAACAAAACCCAAAGCCAGCAGTAAGAAAGAAAGAAGAACAGAGATCAATAAAATAAAAATAATAGAGGAAAATTAATGAAACCAAAAGCTGGTACTTTGAAAAGATCAACAAAATTGATAAGCCTCTAAACAATTAATTTCCTCTAAACAAGAAAAAAAGAAGACACAAACTACTGACATCAGGAATGAAAGTAGAGACATTACTGTAGATCATAAAGACATATTAAAAGGATAAACCAGTAAGTTTTTTACCAGTATGAATTCTTTACTCTTCTAAGGCCTTTGCCTTGAGTAAATCCTTCCTACACTGCTTACAGTGCTATTTCTAGGCTTTCTGTAAGGGGATATAAGCAGGTTTGGGGGCATCATGCTTTCATAATCTTCCTCCAGATTGACATCAGCTCATCTTTAGACGTGATCATTTTAAAGCATATTTTGTTGAGGTGGCCCATTTGGCTCACTGTAGAGGTACTACGGTCTGGCAAGGTTGGTGAAGCACTCAGTGCTGGGCAGCTGCCATTACTACACTTCAGCACCTCCTTGAGGGATTCAGTTGCTGCTTCTGGCTGGTTACACCATGCTACCTTCCTCTTATGTGTGCTTTTCTGTCTCGTGCTTTGGCAGATGATAACAGGCTTTCATTTCTCAATCTCTTCTAACCACCAGCCCTCCCAACCTGCCACCTGGGCCATTCTGCCCCTGAGTAGTGCCTTCTGGGGTTGATGTCCTCTGGTATTGTGAAGTTTAAAAACTGAGTGGCCTTATCCATGTAGCTAACCTTCTTCTCTACTTTTCAGGACTTGAAAGGTTACCAGAGATCTGAGGGAGTGCTTCTTGTCTCTCTGGTGGGTTGTATCATTTTTTTTCCCTCCCTACATCCTCAGCAATCAGAGATCCCTGGTGCTCAGAGGATGCCTAGTGGAGGGTCAATACCAGATTTTTTTTTGTTCCTTCAAGACTCTTTGGTACTTTACAAGGGATTGCACTGGGAGATAAGGTGAGGGGTAACTTCTATGAAAATTCTGCTTTCCCAAAATTCACTCAACAAATACGTAGTGAGCATAAACCTAGGTATCAAGTGCTATTCCATTGCTCTTACAACACATCTGTGAATAACCCACACAGTTTCATGGAGTTTACATTCTGGGTGTCTAGTCTCTCTATATAGAGTCTATATACGTAGACTGTGTGTGGGGGGAGCATGCTGGGGGGATTGTCATGTTGCATTGTTGATTATGCTGAAATGGTTTCTCTAAGTCAGTCCTAGAGGAAAAGGGATTGACTCCACACTTCAAATATGATGTATTTACTGTTTTATGGCCCCAACTATGGGGCGTAGTCACAGATTTAAGAAATAGAAAAGACACTACTTGACACCCTATACTACCCTGTTACAGACAAGGATGTAGGGGCCTGGAGAACAAATGGATCCTAGTATCTTCTGAAATACATTCCCCTCCTTACAAACTCTGGGCTGAAAATTGAGGGGGTGTGTACCAGACAACGGGCAGATGATTCTATCTACAGAATGGGAGATGCTGCTAAGTGCTTGATTCTTTTCATGTTTTCCAATTCAGAATTTTAAGAGAAAACAATCTGATTGTTTGAATTCATCTTTACACACCACTAGATAATGGGATGTTGCTTTAGTACAGTCCTCTTGTCCAGTCAGCTGTAGTCATGACAGGAAGAGGTGGGACACGGGCCTAAATAGGGCTCCTCCTTCAAACTAGGGCTATGGGAAGCCTCTTCATTTCGAAAGGCTCCGAACTGGCAGGGAACAAAACAACAATTGGTCAAAATTACTATGAGCACCCAACCCGTATTTCTCTATATGAAATCCTGATACACTGTGTTTAACTAATAGAAAAAAAAATATGACTTTTTTCTCCCTAGATTGAAGCTGGAAGAAGATGGAGTCCAATCTGAGAGCCAAGTGAGGCTCTTAAGAATGACAAATTCAAAGTTTCAGGTCATTGTGTGGTGGTTAGTAGGTATATGGGTCAGTGGTTCAGTAGGTTCTCATTTGCCAAGTACAGGAATGTGAAATATGAACTCTGCAAAGTGGCTTTGTAAATTGTGGAGAAGGTAGAAGAATTTTTGTGTTTTCAGTCTATGTATGTGAGCCTCTGTGCATGCCTGCTGGAACCACGGAGTCGGTTCAGACAGGGTCAGCAGCTGGGCTGCTTTTATTTCGTGCTATTGCTGAGAATGAGGAACTAGGTGGTCCTCTAGGATGCTTCTGGAAAATCTTTTGGAAAAGAAAATGGTAGGGTGTTTCAGAACCACTTCTTCCTGTTTGGGTCTGTTTGGGGTTGCAGTGTGTTTTGAGCACTGGGTCAGTCTACACTTGTTAAGGCTCTAGACTTCTGGGATTCAGAGTTGTTAGTTTCGATGTCACATACGACTCTTAGAAGGTTTTGTTTGGTCAGCCTGGTATTGTGGTTGCTGTTGCTTTAATTTAATTAGTTACCAATGGAAAACTCAGGCTATTCCAAACTCCCCAAATTTCACATTTCCAGCTTCTGTTGGAATTCTGGTCCTTTAAGACTCGTGTTCTTTCATGGTTGAGAGTCAGTTCAGTTGAACAACTGCGGGCTTTTTAGGTAGGTCTGGCAGGTGCCCTCTTAATTTTGTCAGTCAGACCCTACCACTTTACTCCTTTATGGTAACTCACCAGCTCTGTAGGCACTGGGGTTTGTGACTCCAGACTGAACAGCTGGTAGCTGGCAGATAGTTCTCTGGAGGCAGGAAGCAAGGGAATAATCACGCTGCCCTTTGTTTTGAAACCTGGCTCTTCAGCCTAGCTGAATGACAGCCAACAATATATCCTTAACTTTTCTAAGTCTCAGGTTTCTCATCTACAAATGCCACCTCATAGGATTAATGTAATAATCAAATCAACATGAACCTATCATGGAGTTCATTTAACTCCTTTTTTCTCCTCTAGAAACAGTTATGCTTCCATTTTTCTAATAATGTGTTAGAAATTTACTTTATTAAACCTTGTAACTGCTATAAACCTAAAATATTCTTGTTACGCTGTTAGATCAAACCAAAGTACTAAAAGCAAAGCTACCATCTAATTCCAGATTTCATGTAAATTAGCAAATGTTTTCAGGATTAAGAAAATACACCTCAGATACTTTGGTGTAATTCAATTCAAAGTATCCCCGAAAGAAAGATGAATCTGAGAATCTAGCCATACTTGCAAATGTGTGCCAGTGTTTATTTAGAATCCCTTCTATTTTATTAGAAACAGGAACAGTAATTTCACCAGCAGGAAATAATACAATGCAAGTAAGTGTGACAGTCCTTTGATTGTTGTTCACGGCAGACACCTTGGATCCAAGGTAACAATCCAAATGAGAAATAATAAACCTCCATTCGCTGGTGATTCATTTATTAAGTCCTGCTCAACCAGGTGAAGGCTCCCACTGGGAGGAAGAGTTACTGTTCCTCGTGGCTGGCTTTGCGTTTCTTTCAGTGCTCTAAAGAACTTTGTACGGGGCAGCTTTGCTCTGCTGTGTCAGGCCGCGGGACAGGAGTTGATGCTCACGGCGCCGCTGACCAGGGCTGCTTTGCTGAAGCTCACGGGGCGCCCGTCAATCACGAAGTGACGGATGCAGCCTGTGAAGGGTCTGCCAGGGGCCAAGCGTGGTGTCAGCAGAGACTCTGGAAAAGGGAAGAAATGAAAACAAAGATTGCAGGTGAGCCCTTCCAAGCCCAAATGTTACTCTGGCAAAAATATGCACAACAACGCTCACATCATCAAGATGATTTACATGTCAAAATGGAATGTAGTGATAATTTACTCATTTTCTCAGGAACTTTATCTGCTTCTGAAGTAACGTGACCATGTGATAATTTTAAAGCTTTGCCATGTTTCCCATGATCAAAGTTCTGAGCGGATTTCAGCTATCTTCCAGGGCTAAAATTTCCTACTTACATATAAAATTTCAGTAGTAGATTTTCAGGACCTACCTATGCTGATGTTTTTTAGAGTTAACTTTGCCTGGTTCTCACTTAGTTGGGGTGATTCACTCAAAAGGGAAAAGGATTTCAGCTTCTCCACTATTTTTAGACTTGGTTAATGTTTCCGTTTAATTTGTATCATTACCCTTCACCCTTAAGCCGCCACACTTTTGCCAAGCTCATAAGATGTAATGAGAAAATAATGAATTCACATAAGCTAAATTTTAATTTTTCTGAGCTCAGGATTTAAGAACTAGATAGGGGGGTTCCTGGGTGGCTCAGAGGGTTAAGCTTCTACCTTCAGCTCAGGACATGGTCTCAGGGTCCTGGGATTGAACCCCACTTTGGGCTCTCTGCTCAGCAAGGAGCTTGCTTTCCCCCTCTGCCGCCTACCTCTCTGCCTACTTGTGATCTCTCTCTCTGTGTCAAATAAATAAGTAAAATCTTAAAAAAAAAAAAGAACTTAAATAGGATAATGATAACTGGTCTAGTCTTTTCATGGGCAGGGGTGTCCTCTAGTATGCCAGGGGAACTTTCTCCCCCTTATCTTAGAGGTCTAGAAGAAACCTTACGCTTATTAATTGTACAGATACAATTAAATGTGTTGGATGATAGAAGCAATATAATCTAAAGCAATTTAGAGAGCTTAGAAATATCATGGAATTAAAATCCACTTAGTCAAAGCTTATTATTATGTACAAACAGCTATGTGAGCAGTAGAAGATAAAAGATGGAAAACACTTAGAAATCACTAACTCAGGAAGGAACATAAAACAGGACAGCAAATTAAATATCATCAAGCAGCTGTAATAAGTTTTCTAAGCAGTGTAGATTAAGACTATGCAGAAGCTTGTACTGAAAATAAATCATGGAAATCGCATTTCATATTTAGAATGATAATTATGAAGTTTTAGATTTGGAAGAGGCTGAGAGATCACTTCCCTTTGTCTCTAGATTAGACTATACATATTCTTCAAGCTGCTCAGTGTACTTCGTCATCAGAATAAAAATGCGTGAACAGGAAAGAGTATAAGGGGCAGAAACATCTATCTCATTTTGGACACTAGTTTTAGAACATGGATTTTGGTTCTGTTCAAGCTTACCACCCTGTGGTTCACGGGGAATATCATCTAGAGGAAATAATTCATATAGAAATTATGGTCTTCATATTTCACCACACAATTTATTGTAGGTACTGACAATAAAGTGTCCTGGAACCCTAAGTAACTGATTAATAAAATCAACAGATGATTTTAAGAGCAAACATTCCTCAGGTCGAAAGCTTGACTATATACAGAATAATGTAAGGTTTTCAGTAGAGGAATGATCAGAACTGTGTGAATGTGTGAACTACATTATCTTAAATTATTTTTTGATTTCTAATTTTGATTTTTAAATTACACAGTAACATTGACTTTTGGGTAATATAGTTCATTAAATGCATTCAGTTTTTATTGACAGAAATAGTATCAGGATCGTATCATGAGGGGCCTATGTGATATAAGAGAACTGATTGAGATTCTGAGGGAATTCAGTGAGGCTTATTTATGACTAATTTCCTTTAGTTATTCTTTTTCATGCCTCAGTTTCTGATGTGATTTTAGTGGAATTAATGTTGAACAACTCAAAATGATGTAATTAATGACATTTGGCTTACATTATAATTGCTTTTGATCTAGGCTCACTGGCATGGTTCCTAGATGGAATTAAAAGCTGTACAGGCGCAGTGGTTAGCTCCCCCAGCCCACTAGATCCTGTGAGCTGGCTCATTAGCTACAATTTGCTGTTTGTTATATGTCTCAGGCAGGCTAAACTCGGCTTAAGGTACACCTTGCCCACCTAGTCTGTGGCACTTAGCTACTCTTACAGTGGGAGATGATGGCAGTGTGTAATGCTGGGACAAGACTCTGAAAACAAAAATTGGAGACAGGGATGCCTGGGTGGCTCAGTTGGTTGGACGACTGCCTTCAGCCCAGGTCATGATCCCGGAGTCCCGGAATCGAGTCCCACATCGGGCTCCTTGCTCCATGGGGAGTCTGCTTCTCCCTCTGACCTTCTTCTTGCTCATGCTCTCTCTCACTGTCTCTCTCTCAAATAAATAAATAAAAATCTTTAAAAAAAAAATTGGAGACAAACATTTGTTTGAATGACATAGTGCTTTGGTGCAAAGTAAAGAAGAAAGATGTTTAAGTACCATGAAGGAGAGCCATGCTTGGTTTGTCCCTCTGTCAGAGCCTAGCACAGTACGCAGTAGACCATAAATGTTTGTTTCGTGTTGAATGAAGTCACGTTACCGGGGAGCAAGGAGTGGACTATTTAACTTCCATGAAATCCTGTGGCAAGTGTCACAAGAGGGCTAGGCAAACGTAGCACATTCTAGGGGCATGTGTGGGTCAGCAGAGGTCTGAGCTGTGTCCTAAAGATCAGTCAGGAGTTGGACTGGGAGAAGAGTGGGAGAAGCTATTCCTCAAAAAGGTATACCAGGGAAGGAAACCAAGAACATTTTCCCAGAAATTGAGGCTCCACATGCGATTGAAAGGCCGGGAGCAAGGAGGGCATCGAACATTCAGAGAACTGTAAGTCCCCGAAAGTGTGCGGAGACCCCAGAGGCAGGGGTGAGGAAGGGCCAGAAGATCAAGGACCTTGCTGAATTTGATCTTGTAAGCTCTTGGGAACCCGTGGGATACTTGAAATCGTGTTGTGGTTTCCAGGAAGAAAGCAGTGTACAGAAGTATAAGAACTGAGGTGACTCCTCTCCCCGGCTGCCTGCAGAAAGTGCAGCGGTAGCCTTCACCAGAATCCCTTTCAGCACCGAGGCCAGGAGTGGGCGGAGAGGACTGGGCGTGGAGGTGGGTGTGGGCAGCAGAAGTCAAGAAGAGGATGGTCTCAAGTGTTTCATCAGGGACTTACTGTTATTGTCAATACTAGTATTTGAAAAATTCATGGTAAGAGGAATGCTCAATCCCTACGATTTTGTGCGTACCCAAGTTCAGGTGCTTAATTTGATCTGTTCTCTCTCTCTCTCTTCTTGCTCTCTTAATTAATTTATTGCTTGCGTTTATTATTAAAATAATCTAGTTAGGACACGGAAAATCATGCCAGGTTTTTCCTTAAAATCACCGTCAAATTCCAGCTGTAAAAGCTTGGTTTTCTCCTTCATATCTCCCTCTCTCTAGTTTTAACATTCCATTTTTCCAAGTTAGTAAAATGTGTGCAACAAACACTTTCAACATAGGTCATGGTTCCTGCTCCAGAGGGTTAAAACAATTGCAGGGGTCCATAAGAGTCCTTCTGTCACCACCCTGGATTACACACCATTCTTGCCAGAGGACAGCAGGAATATTACTGATGACGTTTGCAGGATGGCAGCTGGGAACCTCTCTTGGGGATTGTCACTACATCGGAACAAAACAACTTACGGTCTGCAGCTGTTTTCACAATTCAGACTAATCCTGGACAGGGAGAACTGTGGAGTCTCTTCTGTCTTAGTAAGGAAGGGGAGTAACTATCAGCAAACTTTTAGTCCTCCAAGATTCTCAGATCTGAGAGCAGTATTAGCAACTGAATTTTCTTTGTGTTAGAGAAAAAAATAGAGTATGTGTGTTCACTATGTGAACGTGAGGACATACAAAAGGAAGAGAGAGAAAAAAAATAAGCATATTTGGTAAAGGGAGAGTAGTATCTACCAGGCAGGAGACTGAAGTGTATCGATGTGTTACTTTGTTTTGATCCTTGGATAAGGAGTCATAACCACCAGTATACTTTTTTTCCTATGAAAGGACATTGTATATAAAACCCTTTGAGTTATTAGGTGAATTATGAAAACACACGGCTCCATTCTTAGTACTATAATAACAATTATAAGAAATTACTGTTTTTTGGAATTGGAATCATGTCCCTTTTAAAGAACTCTTACCTGGAACTCCTCCAACGAATACAGGTTCCCTGTGATCTACTGGTTTCGGATTCAGGGGTCCAACCACATGGTTCACTTCAGAGTCTACATCCAACTGAACCACATTGGAATCTCTAATAACTGAAATACCAGGAAAAGACTGGTCATAAATGACACCGGAGTGGTTAATTTTCACATGAAAGAGACGAATTTATAACAGCGATGGCTTTTATTTATTCCAGAATAAACCTCACATTTCTTCTGTATCATTGAAAATGTCAATGTCTAGTCAAGCAATCCCTGTAAAATTTTCCTTTGGAAGGGAGAATGTTTAGGATACTCTATTTTTTTCTTCATAAATTATACATTATGAAGAAAGCCCCCAAAGACAATTTTCATATCACATGTGGATTTGATATATATGGTAATGTTTGATTTTCTTTTCTTGGACACTTGTAGACTGTCGTCCATCCCCTATTTTATCATGTAAGTTAGAGTCTGAGTTCTTCTGAGCCATCATTCCACACTTGGGATGTAGGCTAACTCTATAAGTGGAGCCCAGGACACACTTTTTTCTCACCTGTAATTCTGTGCCATCTGCCATCACAGAGACTCTGCTTGGGTGTCACTGAGGTGGAAAAGTCCCTGATGCCATTGTTGACTTTCACTATGACCTGCAAAAGACAGGATACGTTATATAGTTTCGCTTTCCTCGTAGAGCTAAAACTAGATTTCTTAAATTCACCCCAGAGGAGCAATACTTTAACATCTGCAATTGATGAGCTTTGCAATGTGAACGCAAGGGGTCACTCTTTGGTAGGCTATAGACCGTAAATGGTTCCTAGGCGAGAGGACAGAATAGTAACAGGAGAAAAGCTGGGGGAGAGGAACAACAAGATAATAAAAGGCTTTCCTTTAATTTTTACAGATTGAATGTGTTCTACAAAGCTGGTTAAGGTAGCGGTGGAGGGTGCGGACTGTGCAGCCAGACTGCCTGGGTTCCTGTCCCAGTGCCTCATCACCTCGCTGCCTGTTTTCTCACTTGTGACACCTACCTGGGGTCACATTCGCTGGGGGGCTAACGGAGCTCATCCATAATTAGAATAGTACTTGACACACAGTAAGCACGATATCGTTATATAGTTTAAGAGTACCAGAACTCAAATAAAAATCAGTTAGGGACAATAATGAAAATATGCTGTTTTCTCCTTAATATTTAGTTGAACACTTTCATGACTATTCCTTGGTCATACTTTTTCAGGATGAAAGTGCTGCTTAATTATAACAATGTTTTGATTTCTAGCAATTGAAAGTAATATATATGTATATATGCACTTATGTACATATATATACCTGGTATGCAAATATATTATAAATAGAAAGATCAATGCTTTAGTGTTTGTTCATTCTGATAGCTGGATATATTTGCTGCTTTCATTTGTTGTAAAAATGTTTTCTCCCAATCCTTTTATTAAAACCTTTTAATTCCATTCTTATTGATTTTTTTTTAGCTTTGCCACATTTTCATGGCGCTTTGCTCTAATCAAATCAATTCCCAGCATATGAATCTGAATCTAAGTACTGCCTGCATTTAAATTTCATGTGTAGCTTCCCCATGATCCCCTCCCCCCCAGTTAAGAAAGACTGATGGACTAATTCTGTGAAATAAATAAGGTCAGAGAAGACAGACTGTTAAAACAGTTTTTAACCCATTACCTGCCCCTTCTTCATGTGAACATTTAGGTACTCTCCGTTGACACTGTGGCCATGAACAAGGGTTCCCGAACTGCTTCTGGGACGGACTTCAAAGCCAATCTCAAACTTCAGTCCAATATTGAAAGACTCATCTGGGGAGAGAAATATTAGCTCTTAAGAGCAGCAGCCTCAATTTTGTAACCATGGTGTGATTTTGTAATTATACATTTTTATATGTTTTTTGAAAGTTTGACACCTTTTTAAATAGATCAGTAGCAAGTGGCATTTCTCTTGTCAAACACACTGCAGAAAGCTCTGAGGGGGCCTGAGATAACTAGTATGCCACTCCTGTGGTGGGCCGTGGCGTGGGGACAGCATGGGGAAAAGACACCATGGTGTCTTTTCTCAGGGGAGGAGAAACTGATTCCAACCAGCAGGACCATTTAATCTTTCACAAGCGAGGAGGAGAAAAGAGCAGCCTGGGCACAGGAAATAGTATGAACACGAGTGCAGAGGTCAGGACATTTGGAAAGCACCGTGGAGGCCAGTGTCCCCTGCCAGGGTAAAGCGAGGCCAGGCAAGGGAGGAAGGCCACAGGGGAAGGGCACTCGTGCTCAAGTATGGAAGGTGGACTTTATTTTGCAGTCACTGAGCAAGGGAGCTGTATTTTAAGATAAGCCTTATTTTTAAATAAGACCTGTATTTTGAAATAAGTCTTAATAATAAAAATCACTGGTGCCAGTGCTGCAGAGCATTTCAGAGGAAAGAAAAAGTGAGGGCAGCAGAAGCAGTTAGGAGCTGCTAGTGCCGTGATGTGAGAAAATGAATTCTTATTAAGGATAGCGGTGCTCACTCCAGGAGACGTGATGGAAACCTGGGCATCTTAATAATATTCACTCGACATGTCTCCTTATAAATCACTTTTTAATTTTTCCTGCTATTAGTTAATGGTAAGGGAGAATGTCAATTGTGCAGGGTGCTATGCATTTTAAGCTGTCTGAGCCTTTGAGTTCTTATCACTGAGATCCAATGAAAGGCTGAGAAATATGAGTGTTGGTGCTTTATTGTGGTTCAAGGAGGAGAAAGGGAAGTACAATCATGAACAAGACAGAGAGAGGAGAGATGACTTCTGGTATTCTCTTGGACGTGGAGACGGTTTAGGAAGCTACACATGGCTGCACTGTCACGTCTTTATTCAGGGAATGTTCGGGGTACCGATCCCAGTGACCTCCTCATACCTAATAATTGCTCTGTAGAGTATTTGTTGGAACGGCTTGGATGGTGATTGTTTATAGACTGATAGGACTTTATGTACTTATTTTTAGAACTACTATGTTCCATCACTTGGCAGAGCGGCTCACATGCCAGAGGCATACAATAAACATTTGGTTGATTGGATGGGAGAATAATAGCTATGGAGAATACAAATCCAGAAATAAAATTTCTGAAGGATGGGATTGCAGAGCAAAGGGAGGAAGTGGTTGCTTTGGTAGGGACAATGGGTCATGCTAAGAGGGGACAGAGAAAGACGAGAGCCACCCTGCTCTGATTAGAGCCGCCCTGACACAGATTAGAGCACAGAGCAGCACGGGAAATCCTAAAAGGGTCAAGATGGGCTACATCTACATCAGAGGTGTGGCGGCTGTGGAGAAGCTCTGGACAGGGAAAGTGAACAGGGACAGGGGAACCTGTCTTGCTGGGTGTGGCAGGAGGCAACAAAGGGGATCCTGGAGGAAAGAAGCCATTTCCTAGGGCTGAGTGAGTTTGGTATTCTGAAGTTTTAACCCTGAGCCAAATCTCCCCAGCCACCTCCAGGAAAGAAGAATTTCGTGATTCGTGTTTTGTGCAGAAGTCACTGTTACCTAGAACTACGTATCCTCCTTCTGATGAAAAGTAGGTCCCTGTTTCCATAGGGCCTTCAAAACAAGGGGTCACGCTGAATGTCTGAGAAGCAGAGGCGATGGAGGCCCCATTGAGCTGAAGGTTGCCGAGGCAGCCACTGAAACTGTAGACCGAGTTGATCTGAGGGAAGAAGACATTTCTTAAAAGTCATTTTCTTAACATGCGCAGGTGTGCACCAAAGGGATTCATGTCTAGAGAGAAAGGAAGTAGCCCCCTGTCTTAATTTATCTTGGCTGCCTGAAGGGTCAGTCATTTTCCAGGTAGTTGCTTCTTTAATGAGTTCTTTGAAGTTGGGATTTTGTATTTGATAATGTCAGCCTGCAGTCATTAGCTATGAACATTTCTACATACACTGTGACAAATAAGTTGCAGCTATGGTTTTGAAATTAAATATTAGAACTATCCTCCTCTGTCTTCCTTCAAGAATGACAGGTGGCCCCAAATCAGCTAATGTTGATGAGGGCTAGCAAAGTTCTTAATTGTTAAATCTACCATGGTTAACTAAACAGCAGAAAGCTTGCATTTCTGGCTGCATTACCTGATCTTGCAGTCGAGAATTTATCATACCTCAAGACGTGAAACTTGGGCCTCTTTGGACAACTGATTTCACACTGCTTTGGAAACCTTTCTTTTAAAGGAGTTGTCATGAAATTGGGGATACTTGCCTAAAATCTCAATATAACATGAGCCCCCCCTTTTTTCCTTTATCTACATATATTAGTGAATCTTAGAAATGCATCTTTTTTTGTGTTGAAGTCAAATCTATATGTTAAGAAAGATACATTCCCTTTATTACTATTTTTGTAAAGATGCAATATTATTAACTTTTTTTTTAAAAGATTTTATTTATTTACTTGAGAGAGAGACAGTGAGAGAGAGCATGAACGAGGAGAAGGTCAGAGAGAGAAGCAGACTCCCCATGGAGCTGGGAGCCTGATGCGGGACTCGATCCCGGGACTCCAGGATCATGACCTGAGCCGAAGGCAGTCGTCCAACCAACTGAGCCACCCAGGCATCCCTATTAACTTTTAAAGTACAGAAATTACATGCTTTTTACTATAACAGCTTCTCCCCCACCTCCCACCCCCCTCCCCCCCGCCCAGGGATTACCATACTTCCTTGCCCATTTACACATGAGTGTGTGTGTGTTTGTGTGTGTGTGTGTGTCTAGGAAACAAAAATATGAAATCATAGTCTACAGAATGGCCCTAAAGTTTTTTGTCACTCAATGATACATAATGGAATGACATTTTTTACTTCTTTTTTAAAAAATTTTTTACACTAATAGCATGTGTACTTGCTGAACAAATAAGCATCTCCTTGAGACATAACTTCTCATGACAGTTTAAACCTCTGAAATTGTTTCATCTCACTTCTCTGTCAAAGTCAAAAGACCACTCTTGACTTTGTAATGCCAGAGGGCAGACAGACATGTCCGGGGACAATACGCACTTTGGTAGCCTATATCCAGTGAAACTACAGTTCTCTTCTTGCCAGTTCGCTGGTGGTAAAATGAGGTCCTGGATTAAATAATCCATCGGCTCTAAAAGTCAGGGCTTTTCCTGGTCATGTCTGGCTTACCTGGACATTTTTCACAGCCCTTCCAGGAGCCACACCTCCCAAATAAATAGGACCCTTGATGTTCCAGGCAGCTCCTGTAGGAGGAAGACTCTCTTCTAGGACTCGAAGGCCATCAATGATCAGTCGGCCACTGCTCTTTTCCCGAATAAATATCACCTGGATGGAAAGAAGGACAATAGCACATGTCAAGTGCATCCCAAGCTTTGGCAGAAGGCTCTGTTGCCTCTTCTCCAGACTTGGCTATTGTGGGACTGTGGGAGATCTGCAGAAGTTCTTTAAAAAGCTGACCCTTTCTCTGGAGGTCAAGAGTTTGTTTTTTCCTTTAAAGTTTGATTTAAAGTTACAGGCTTAATTTCTGAATTCAGCTTATATGTATTTAGCAGGGTTCTCAATGAAACTCTTCAGCCCACTTGGTTTGTTCTCCTAAATTTATGGTGCTTAATACATCTTACATTTCTTACTCTTTCCATTATGTAACACTGATTTGTTTCAATATTTAAATAGTCTCCCTGTGGTATCCTAGCATCCTAATAGATTTTCTTTTCACTGTGTATCTTCCATGGCTTAGCCTATAAAAGACACTCAGCATTTGCTGCTGAAATTTAGAAACTTACAGGCAGTGGGAAAACAAGTGAAAAATCATTAGAAATTAAACTTCAGGTTATGTTTGCTATTGGTCCTTTGGTGAAAATAATTACTCTAAAAATTACATGCAACCTGTATCTCTTTTTAAATAATATGCTTCAAGATTTTAAAAGGAATTAAAAAATTTCTCGAAATTGAACTCTGAGCATATGGCAACAGAATTTTAAAATGGGTGTTTCTAGAAAGACCAATAGTGGGCATTAATGTCACCATCTATTTGCTGGTAATAATATTCTCTGCCTTCAACTCACATCATGCCACAATCCATCATTGTATTTCTCTTGGCTTCTAATCTTCAGTTTCTTATGGCCAACATTAAACATGAAAACCAAGCGGCCATGGGCTAAGAATAGAGTCATGAAGTCATTCTCTTCTTGATCTGAGACATAGAAAATCATCCCATGGGAGGAACGAGTCTTCAGACGAATGGAGAACTGAGATCTGGTAAATGAAAAGAAAAAGCTTACTATCTGTAAAATGAGACTGAGGGGGATCTCTAGTTTCCAACAGCAACACAGTGTAAGGAAGAATGAGTAGCCATTCTATCGAATCCCAAGCAGCATTACTTCTAATTATGTCTTAGCATTATTCATGAATATTGGGAAAGCATGACTAACTCAAAAATGTAAATCTTTTCCTACTTATTTATACAGCAGGGCTACTTTCACATTTGGAAGCATTGTTTCATGTAAGGATCATAATGCGTCTTGCTCTGAAAATATGGTCGCATTTGGTTTGTTCATGTGGACAAAATACTAGTCCGTAATTAATGTGCATATAGAAGTTTGCCTAGAAACAATACGATTTGTGTGCTATCTAAAATACAAGATTGATTTGTCTTTCCTGAGAAAAATTAATCAGTAGATATCATGGGCCAAAGACAGCCACCAGGTGTAGGAATTAAACGAAACCTTCTAGACTCTTAGCTCTAGCCCGTATAGATAAGATACATTTATTAGGCTAATTTCTAGTTTGATTTAACTCTAAATTCTTCCCAATGAATACAAAATACTGATACTGCCTAATATTTGCCTAATAAGGCAAATAGCAAATAAGAAGGCATTAGACTCATTGAATGCACTGCCTCTATGGACATTTGAAAGAGATATAAGACCTATGTAAAAATAGCTGGGTGCTGACACTATAAAAAGAGATCTTCAAAAGTGCTAAGTAACCTGGAAATTTGCAGAATACTGGGAAGAGGGGCTGGGCTTTACAGATAACTTGAGGGCTAGCCGAGATACAAGTGGTTTTTGTGTCTTTGGCGTCTTTCCTTTATTAACCTTCCAGTGGTTCAGAGGCACCCCCATTTTCAATCTGAAAGCAATTTGTATAGGGGAAGGAAGGTAATATCAAGGTTAGATGATGAGTCATTGAAAATGTGCCACATGTTCCTTTCTTTGATTGCCTTTCTTTTTTGATAAAAATGCTACAAACTCCTAGGAGAATCCTGATTTATGCATCTTACTTTTGGGAAGAAAGTCTCAGAGAATGTTCATTTATTGGAAAGTAAGAATTGTGTACTACTTAGCATTTATTTTGATTACAAAATAATAGGACTAAGTGCCACAGAAAGGAAAGATCATAGGAAAAAGACAGCATGTGGCAAATAAGTATGAAGTCCAGCCATGGCATAAAGTTTCTGGAAGGATAGTGTGTTACTTTACTTTTCACCAAAATCTCCTTTTAAGTGTTCAAACTCTTGGCGGCTGTTGGCTGTCCCTCCATACTGATAGGCATGCTCTATTGCTCTAGGACTGTTGGAAAGGTGACAGTAAGAATCCCTTGGAACATTCCCCTCTGGGAACTTCAGGCCGGCAGGATCCCCTGAAGGTGCATCTTTACTTTTCTCCCCCTGTAAGAATAGGAAATAAATCATATTAAGGGATGAAACTGATGTGCTAGTAGCAAAAGTTCATTTGTGATTTCTTTATCATTAATAAAAATAAAAAAAGTAATGATGAAAGTATATATTATTTGTGCATTTTCCATTCATGAAATATTAGGCCCCTCTCTTTCCTTGAGGAGATGACATTAGGTGCTGTAGCATTAAGAACAACAAATGACAACACAGTATGTTAAATCCAACATTCTAGTCTGTGATAATAAAGCAGAGCTAACCCAAAGCCTCAGAGATAACTGCTCTATCATTTAAATTAAATGCACATCTTAGCCAATGGTGAAAAATGGAAATATTGACAATAAAATAACCCTGGGGAATCTGTCAATAAAACCCTCATGTCATAGACAACAACATTTCTTTAACACACATATTGTTATTTATACAGGCTGTTACCAACATACTTAGTAACACCTTCAAAATATTTAAGAGTATTTTTGGTGATAAGTAGTAAACGTTCATGTGACAGGATATAGAACAATGACCTTGTGCTCCTAAATTGCGCTGCTGATTTTAAAATTTAGAGTTGTGAGACGATAGGCTAATATTTCATGGTTATCTAGTCTAAATTTGGGGGGAAAAATTAAAGTTATTGCAAATAAACCTGATCATCCTGTCATTTATTCATGTATCCAAGCAATGTTTATTGAATACCTACGAGGTAGAAATGACGTAGAAGGACATGGGTATTTGTGCGTGCCCTCCGCAGGCACCGTGTGGTGGGGAAGAGAAAGGTGAGTGAGAAACAGTTTCTTTTTTAAAAGCAACTGAAAACTGGTTTGGAAAAACAGGTAGTTCAATAGCAAACCGGAAGACAGGCTGTTGCCAGATAGAAAGGACCTTCGATGACTTGCTGGAGGATGGGGTTTTGTTTTCCAGGAGGGCGCAGGTGAGAGATTAGTCAGGAGTTGGGGACTGTCCCCAACCCTGGTGGCTCCTCCTCTTTCTCAGTCAGTGCATGCACTTTGCTATGGGAAGAGGGCATGTGTGAATCAACGGCAGGGGTCAGCAAAGGGGGGGGCTCCCAGACTACAAGGTCTCCATGACCAGCCCTGCCTTTCTCTGCTTCCATGTGGGAATCCATAGAGGACTAGTCTCTTATCTGCTGCGGAAAGGAATAGACGCTGGGATATTTATATGTGGCAACCAAACACTCTAAATTCTCTGTGGATATATGCTCTGAATCATAATAATGATAATAAAAGGTTATAATTTAATTACTTCCAACCATATAACACAGAGACTCTGTTTACTATCCTAGAATAGCTGTATATGTGGATTTTGAACCCCACTAGACTTTGATTTTATCAGTGTAATTTTTTTCTCTGAGGGTCTTTTTTTTTTTTTTTAAGATTTTATTTACTTATTTGAGAGACAGAGATCATGAAAGACACGGCAGGAGAAGGGGTGAGGAGTAGAGGGAGAGAGAGAGAGAGAAGCAGACTCCCCACTGAGCAGGGAGCCCAACATCGAACTTGATTGCACAACCGTGGGATCATGACCGGAGCCGAAGGCAGGTGCTTAACTGACTGAGCCACCCAGGTGCTCTAGGAGGGTCTGTTTTAATGCGGTAAGATTCTTTTGTGTCACATAACAGTCAAACTAGTTCAGTTACTTAAGCAAAAGAGAGCAGTGCCTTATAAGGATATGGGAGTATCTTACACAATCCAAGGGGAGATAATACAGTATCAGGGGAAAGATAGTACACTACCAGGGTCAAGAATCAGGAATGGCAAAGCTAGGAAGATTCAGGGAATTCCTTTTCCAAATGTTTCTGGTATCTTGGCTTTGTTTTTCTCAGCCTACGTTCATTTTTCTTTCTCTTCAGGGCAGCTGCCTTTTAAATTTCTACAAAGCAGCTTTCTTTCTATGTGCATGATTAACATAGAGCTCTTAGGCTTACATGTTTTCCATTCAACGACTAGCATAGGGTAGTGTCTCTTTCTAAGTTTATAAGGAAGGGGATCTGATAGCCCAGCTTAGTTCAGATGACCTACCCTAATCCAAACATCTGTATCCAGGTAGATAAAGTCACGTACCTAAAATACTGGGCTTGCCCTGTGTGTAGGGAATCAATTCTCAGAAAAGGGAATGGTTGGCTGGATACCTTAGAATGATGCCTCTTAAAATACATAAAATTTTCATTATCCCATGAAATACCACATGAGAAACTATGTCCCCAATTAAATTTAAAAGCAAAAATTATAAGAAATTTTCATGCTGGAACACAGGTGGTAAGATAGGTATTCTTACGTACTCATGGAGGAATAGAAATCAGTGTTCCTTTTTTGGAAAGTAATTTTCCCTGACCCAGTAAGTCCACCTCTAAGAATATTTTGTAAAGATATATTCAGCAATGTAATCAAAGACTAATACATAGTGATCTTCACCCGTAAAGGGAGAAAATTAGAAAGCACTGAAAGTCTATTAATGGTTAAATAAAATATACACATAAGGTACAATATTAGGACGTTACTGTGAAAATAATTTATTATAGCCCAAATTGCTATGAATCGGCCTTGATAAAAATTTAAAACAGCAGCCACATGTTTTTCTGGATAGCTACTTAAGAAGCTATTGATACAAGGGTAAATATGAGAGAAGATTAGCAAACATTTGACATTCTGATTACCAAGAACTAGAAGGGAAATCTATAGTCATCCTGTATCTGTTATTATGAAGTTGAGTTTCTAAGGCTTTTTACAAGAAAGGCTAAGAGGTTTCCTATAATACTGAAAAGTGTATGTTAATAGTTCCAAGGTCTGTTGATTGCAAACTTGAGAGTATGAATATTTGTTAGGAAACTGCACTTGATAGACAGCTTCAAATAGAAAACTGTATTCGTTTAAAGTGGTAAAGTGCGTGCCATAGGCTGATCTTCCTCATCAGCCCATGATATTAACCTGCTGTGTCTGATCCACTGACCCGCGCTCAACTCCCAGCTGAAAAATTCCAGGATAAACCTTTTAGCATCAATATGAGAAGAGGATGGTAAGATCTCATCAGAATTTCATAGTCTCCTTTGAAAAATCCTTTAAATTATCCTCTAGTGAAAGCCTTCATAAAAGTCATATGAAATTCTCTTTCTCCTATGTGAAATTCAGGAGAGGATCCTGAAAAATTACTAATTTTGAGTTGTACAAAAATAAAATTAACCTTTTAACATTGACAAATCGTGTGTGAACAAAGGAGGAATTGCAAGGGGGTTCTCAAATGTGATCCCCGTAAGCTGAAATACATAGGGAAGCGATCAAGATATAATGGCCGGTGAAAAACTATCAGAAGGCAGAAGCTGGTGGGGATGCTTTCCTCTTGCTGATGGTTCAGAAGCCAGCCGTGGAGGGAAATCAGTTCTTTAAAAGATGCTCAGGCACATTCGCATTCAAGGAAATGCAAATCAAAATCACAGTGAGATGCCCTATCTGTCCATTAGATGGGCAAAATTATAAAAATTTGATCATATCTAGTTCAGCAGTTGGGAGGAACAATAGGTTTTTTCAAATGCTGTTCGTAGGAGTATAAATATTATCTCAATGTTGACAATACATATTCCCCTAAGCCAAGCAATTCTACTTTAAGGAATTGATCCTCCAGAAACATTCACAAGCCTCTATAAAGAGATCTAACAGCTCATATTCATTGAATGTTTTGCTCTATGCCAGGCATTGTGCTAAGGCATTTCATGCATCAACTCACTTAATCTTTCTAACAACCCTGTGATGCAGATAGCTAAGTATGTATTGAACACCTATTATGTGCATTGTTCTAGGTTCTTAGGACACATCATTGAGCAGATTTAAAAAAGGAGCTCGAATTCTAGCAGAAGAAACAGAGAGTAAATACCAAACACAGTAAAAACAGGCTATAATAAAACGGGAAAGGTGCTATGGAAAAAAGAACAACTAGGAAAGGCAAAGGAGTACTGGTAGTACTGGGGAAAGTCAGGAGACAGCTATGGTATTAATTAGCGGGTTAAGGGAGGCCTTACTGAATGCTTGAAGGCTGAGCCGGAAGGAAGAGCCATTCATGCAGATGTTTGCAGGGAGAGTGGTCCAGGCAGAAAGAAAGACCTTAGGGCAGGAATGCACATGGCTCATGCTAGTGTGGGCAGAAGAGTGAGTGAGGGAAAGGAGCCTGGATAACAGAGAGCATCTTATGACATTGTAGGAACCGGAGTTTTTATTTTGAGTGTAGTGGGCGTCGGGGGCACTTTGAGCAGGGGAGTAACACGATGTGACATGTGTATAAGCATATGGTTGTTGCGTGGAGGATAGAGTGTCAGAGAAGCTGGTGGAAGCCCGGAGCCCTGGCAGGAGCCCCTGGTAGGGCTCAGGTGAGAGATAACGGTGGCTTGGACCAGGGTGGTAGGGGCGGCACCCGAGGGACTTGTTAAGGTTGGACCAGGAAGTGGGTGGGGAGACCAGCCTGAAAGAGTGGGAAGGAATTGGAAGCCTCATCTGTAATGAAAGCCGCTGATGTACACGCTGGATGTAAATGAATGAGGAAATAAACTGTCCTCAGGGGATGCAGTTTAAGAACTCAAGATTTTGTTAATGGAGTGTTTCTAGTTGATATCACGGATCAGCCGTGCCTCTGAGTGGTTGATGTGAAGGTCAGGGGAGGAGGGGAGAACAGGAGATCAGAAACTTTAAGAATTTCCATGGCTGTGACAGAAGCCCGAGATCGTGACTCAAAAGCAAATGGTACTGAGAATGACAGTACTAAATAATATACATTATACATATGAATGGTTAAGTATGGGGCAGTTTTAATCATTATAATGAAAAATTCCGTATGGAATAAATCTGATTCAAAGTGTTTCTCTTGGAACAAAGACTGATACACCAAAGCTGGGAAACAACAGTATCAAGTACTAGAAGAATCCCAACTTTCATATGTACATACAGTTGCAAACTGGAGTGAATTTTATACAGCATCAGTGTCTAGAACTGTGTGTGTGGAATGCGAGAACGTTTGAGAATCTGACACAGCATTCTCTTTTTACCTTTTTATTCTGGCTTGTTTTAGGCTTTGAGGAATTCTTCCCTTTTTTGTAGAGAAAGTGCAGTGGCGGAGACTCAATAGGGCACTCAGAAAGAGAAGTGTGGACCTTTTCCACGTATCGCTGGAAGTCTTCGACCTCCACGTCTTGATCCAACCTGTGTAGCAGAGCGGGGGAAACCCTTAAAATGTGGTTCAGACTTACAATATGAAAACTACAGAAGTGAAAGAATTTGGTATTTAAAATGTGTGTGTGTGTGTGTGTGTGTGTGTGAGATGGGTCTGCGTCAACCACTGTCTTAATAAGAACCCTTTACACAACCATTTAACAGTTTATGGATAACTTTGCCTGGCACCGGCACATTCTGACAGATGGACATCTTTTCCGTCACCACGTTCTGGATGTTGGGTACCACCTCTGTGTTACTCCGTGTGTATTAATTTTCTCCCTTGCTTGCTCTTGTACTCAGGGAGCACTTTCAGTCTTTGTCAAGGACCTTGATTAATGGCTTTGTTTAAAGTGATGCATTAAGAAGACTTTCTTAAACCTCTAACAAGAATTTGGGTATGTTACTCTGTGCTATACCATTAATAATAAGCACAGATATAATTACATCTAATATTTATAGCTTGCTGTATGCCAGGTGCTTTCTGCACTTTATCACATTTAATTGTTCTAACAAGGAGGCAGACATTATTATTATCTGCATTTTGGCATAAAAGAAGTGAAGGCTGACTTAGCCAAGGGCATGCAGGAATTTAAAGGGAAGAAACCTACACACAAACCTAAGTATGTCAGTTGCTTGAGCCCATGCAAGCTTTTAATTACTCTTCTCTGTTGCTATAAACTATAGAGAGAACTATAAATTTTATATATAACTATAAATTTTATAGTTCTCAGTTTAAATATGTAAACATTTTCATTATTGACCTGATTTTTTTTATGAATCATGCAGAATTATGAATAATAAAAATATCCTACCTGGTAAAGTAGGCGTTACTGATACAGCCAGTGAAATTAGCGTACTGGGGACTGAAGGGTGAGCCTCCGAAGTAAAACTTCTTTTCACCTGCTTGTGTCTGTTCCACTTTCCCTTTGGTAGGGTTCTTACTCCCAAGTCTGCTCTTATCTACTATCAGTTCATATCTGCAAAGGAAAAAGTTTCTTTACGCACCACACTGGTACCCTTTTACCTGGAGTTTCATTCTAGGTTGCAGGTTTTCTCATGGAATTAACATAGAACATTCTGGCTAGTGAAAAGATAACAACTTGCCAGACTCTTCATGAGGTCTGGGATAAAATAGTTGAATATTTTTACATGCAGAAAAGACTCTCCAAACCCCTAAAAACAAGAAGCTCAGGTGATTAGTTACCAACATTTTGGGGGGGGCAGTGGAAAAAGCAGAACGTAACTCATGGTGATTATTTCATCACACTTGGGGAGACTGTTTTCATTGTAAGGCACATTGACTGGTTTTGAGTATAATTGGAAATGGAGCCTATAGAGGCCAGTTAATGTCTTTTTTTTTGTAATGGGAGGGCTTCACAGAAGTGGGCATAGAAGAGCAGCCGTCTACAACGGAAATGTATTTCTTACTCCAGAAAGCCTTCTTCTTAAGAAAAAGAAATTCAGTATTACATATTTGAAAAATAAAGCTAGAGCTTTCAATATGCAGTCATAAATATAGAGTTCTCAATTGCTTAATTAAAAATCTAAATGAAACCAATGTTTGCGGATCTCCTTCTACATGCAAGACAGTGCCCTCCATTCAGTAAGCGCTATGTGTAGGCACTTCCCTCAAGAAGGGTGGTAGCCTGTGGCTTGACTGGAAAAAGCCCTTTATCTTCCTGTTAAGTAATTATATAGTGATTTATTTGGCATCTCTTGGAAATTAATAGCAACTTCTTTTTAAAAGAATGTAAGTTGTTTGCCCTACCATATTTTTTTTTTTTTAAAGCACCAGAAAAGCAATAGAATGGTCTATTATTCATAGTGGTCCTTGGGCAGAATCATGCCCTACAAATAAAGGCATCTTGGGGAAGAACATGAAGTCAGGACCCGTACCTTGCAGGTGAGACGGAGGTAATGATGAAGTGGGACAGCCCATCGTGGTACTGCTTCTCGGCCGACTGCACCTTGATTCCCTTGACATCCATAACCACGGTGCCATTAGCCAACGAAATGGAGAACACATCTGACTGAAATTCAAGCACAGGGTTTTAAGTAGGGAGGCCTGGGATCCAAAAGATGGACAAGTGTTCAACATTCACTTAGTGATATTGCTTAAGGGAACGCCTGATGTCCGGAAGGTTGCTTGTGAAATAATTTCTATGAAAACAACAGTGACAGCATATTGCTTATATTGGTGTCACCGGCAAAATTAGACACATTTCAACTGACAAAGGAGCCTCCTCTCTCCTGCACTGAAGATTTCTAGTGCTTTTTTCCCACTGAGAGTTGTCTCAAGGTTAGCGCCTTCCCTAACTGGGGCATCACTATTCTGTCTTCGGGCTCCCGGCTGGGAAAGGCAATACTTCTGTCTCCTTGGAGATGTAGCTAGATGACCAGGCAAGGGTTTGGCTTTGACTAGTCAAACTTGCCAGTTTGGCTTTTTAAGTGTCTTTTGAAGTGTTTTACTTTTCATCTATAGAGGTGGAAGACAAATAGAAAAAGGGCTGAAGTTAACAGTTCTTTTTACTAATTATTGTACTATTGATTGTTTACAATATTGGCAAATGGATAATCTTGCTTCTCTTCCCTTAGAGGGGCACTGACCTCTATGGGGGGGGGGAACAACCCTCAACATAACTACTTTTTAAAAATTTTTTTTGACAAAAACTGTTATTTAACTAACCATGGTAATCTGAGGCAGATTTGGTGGTAGAGATTCTACAGGGTGCTTTGGGTAAATTCTCACATTGCTACTGATTTAAATTAAATTCAGTATAAATGTGACAGATACAAGCTAATAAATATGAAAAGTAAGAGCGGTTTTTACATATTATATCATGACCTGCTCTATCAGTGTATGTGTTGATGATGACCTTTTCAGAGATAAATCAGTTGGGTCTTAGGGTCACCAAACCTCTGGGTATCTTATTTTATTTTTGGAATAATATATCTTTAGAAGGTGAGTTCAAGTGTTCTGTAGCCAGTCCAAGAGCAGAAAAGTATGTTCTTTTTATTATTTTACAAAAAAATCACATATGTATTTGTATATATACACAGAGGTTCTTAACATTTTTTGTGCTATGCACTCCTTTGGCACTTTGGTGATACACACGGGCCCCTTCAAAAGTAACATTTTAAAATGCATCAAACAAATATCTAGAATAAAAAGGAAACCAATTATATTGAGATACAGTTTCAAAATATTAAAAAAATAAATCTGTGATATAGTAATATATGTACTTCTTTATTAAAACGTTAAATTATAAAATCTCTCAGCAGACCTAATAACTACTGAAGTTTAAAAGTAGCAATGAGCAAAAATGATATTTTGAGTTATCTGTGGCAACTATTATGTGAGATGAAAAATAACTGTGATTTCTATTAACAATAAAGTAACAGGTTCTGCAAATATTACTGTGGTTTGTTGCTGATATTTGTAGCTGAAGAAAATGCTAAATATTAGTTTGAGAAAATAAAATTTTTAAAAAACCTTATTTTTTTCTGACTTGGGTCCACAGACACATTGAATTTTCTCCATGAACTCCTGAGAGGTGGGTCTATGCATCTCCTGATATGCGATAGACTTAATTACAAAGTGTCTGAAACGAGGCATTCTGTGTGTGTTCATGTGAGTCCAAATTAATCTGAATTGAAAATCACTTTTAACGAGCTCAAACAGTATTTTCAATAGACAAAACAATTATCACAAAAAAATTTCCCATAGGGAAAAAGAAATACTTACTCCTGAAGCATAATAGAATAGTAACCCATTTGGCTGTAACGTTCGAAAATTAAAACCTCCTTCAAAGCCATCGAAGAAAGATATTTTCTGAACTGAAGCAATAAAACTCTGCCCATTGAAATATGCTCTGCGAGATATCTGTGTGGCAAAAAAATAAAATAAATAAATAAAATAAAGTGAATATAGTACAGTGTTTATGATAATTATCAAATGCTGAAAATGTCAATTTCTCACACGCCAGAGCCCTTGCCTACTGGTTTCTGTATTAATAGTTTATGTTTTAACTTCCGGTTTATACAGGCATTCAGGCATGTTTACTGTTCTGTGTATCCCTGGCCGATGGGATTTTAGCTTCTCCAGTTACTCCACCTGAGTGAGTAAAGATGCCCGCACAGCCTCTCTGGGCTTTAGAAACCCCCTCCCACCAATGAAAAGTGAAGTAAACAGACAAGTCCCAGAGGAACCCCCACACGACTTTTTAGCTTAATGTTTCTCCTTTTTGCTGGTGGCAGAAAGAAGCCCAAGGTATCCTTAGGCTCACAGAGAAACTCAAAAAACCTTTTCCAGCTTTTGAGAATGATACATTATATGTCTATTTGTGTGTGTGTGTGTGTGTGTGTGTGTGTTTATTTATTTAAAAGATTTTGACTGTCTGGTACTTACAAGAGTGTCTTCAGGGCATCCATAACCAACTCCCAGGGTTTCCGTTTGCTCTAATAAATTGAAATCTTTCTTTTGGAACTGGAAACCCTTCATGCATCCTCTGAAGTTGACATCTAGGGGAAGGTGTGCTCTGAGGGTCCTGAAAAAAAAAAAATTAAGTCTTCACTGATAACATGATGATGATGACAATGGTGATGTTACCCTGCATATGTGGGATATGAAATTTGATTTTATTTATAGTCATTTTTAGTAGCTTTGTAACTATTCATATTTTCATGCTTTCTCTCATAAGCATAGAGTAATGTCTAATCTTTGCCTGTAGAACAGCTTTATTCTGCATCAAGCCAATTTGTTTATTTCTTTATAGTTCTGAAGATCCTTTAGATTACATTAGCTCATTTTATGTTTATAAATTCTGTGATATAAAAGGAAAGGCTAGGGGCATCTGGGTGGCTCAGTGGTTAAGTGTCTTCCTTTGGCTGGGGTCAAGATCCTGGAGTACTGGGACTGAACCAGTCTTGCACAGAGTTCCCTGCTCAGCGAGGAGCCTGCTTCTCCCTCTCCCACTCCCTCTGCTTGTTTTCTCTCTCATGTCATGTCTCTCTCTGTCTAATAAAATCTTCTTCTTCTTCTTCTTCTTTTTTTTTTTTTTTAAGATTTTGATTTATTTGACAGAGATCACAAGTACGCAGAGGCAGGCAGAGACAGAGGAGGAAGCAGGCTCCCTGCTGAGCAGAGAGCCCGATGTGGGGCTCGATCCCAGGACCCTGGGATCATGACCTGAGCTGAAGGCAGAGGCTGTAACCCACTGAGCCACCCAGGCGCCCCATTTTTTTTTTTTTTAAAGGAAAGGCTATTATTTCCCTTTTACAGATGATTAATAGGTTGAG
This sequence comes from Mustela lutreola, assembly GCF_030435805.1. Lineage (NCBI taxonomy): Eukaryota > Metazoa > Chordata > Mammalia > Carnivora > Mustelidae > Mustela > Mustela lutreola. Next base: position 20,315,990 of record NC_081295.1, on the reverse strand, counting down.
CCACACAGAACTGATGTATTTTAGGTCAAAAACAGTCAATTGTTGGCAACTTCAAAATGAAACTAAGAAACATCAAAATCTTTTTGTTTTTGTTTTTGTTTTTTTAATGTCACAAGTGGTAAGTTAAGATTTAAACCCAGGTCTTCAGTTTTCCATTAATCCATTCCCAAGTGGATTGTATTCAAGTCATGAACTCATCTTCTTGGCTATTTTTGCAACACACTTATGATCAACTAAGGCTAGAGAAATCTCCTAGTGGAATGTTGAGCTTTTGGAGTAATAAGAACGTAAGAAATCATTTATCTTTGAGATCAGGGATGATAATTTGATTGATACTGTTATCTTAGTACCTATCATTATGCCTAGGATATAGGAGGTGCCCAGGAGCATATTATCAAATATTGAATGACTATGAAGTTAGTTTTGATCAAATTATAATGTCTTCAGTGTATTTTATTTTATTTATTTATTTTTAATTTTTAATTTTTAATTTTTTATAAACATATATTTTTATCCCCAGGGGTACAGGTCTGTGAATCACCAGGTTTACACACTTCACAGCACTCACCAAAGCACATACCCTCCCCAATGTCCATAACCCTACCCCCCTTCTCCCAACCCCCCTCCCCCCAGCAACCCTGTTTGTTTTGTGAGATTAAGAGTCACTTATGGTTTGTCTCTCTCCCAATCCCATCTTGTTTCATTGATTCTTCTCCTACCCACTTAAGCCCCCATGTTGCATCACCACTTCCTCATATCAGGGAGATCATATGATAGTTGTCTTTCTCTGCTTGACTTATTTCGCTAAGCATGATACGCTCTAGTTCCATCCATGTTGTCGCAAATGGCAAGATTTCATTTCTTTTGATGGCTATATAATATTCCATTGTGTATATATACCACATCTTCTTTATCCATTCATCTGTTGATGGACATCTAGGTTCTTTCCATAGTTTGGCTATTGTGGACATTGCTGCTATAAACATTCGGGTGCACATGCCCCTTTGGATCACTACGTTTGTATCTTTAGGGTAAATACCCAGTAGTGCAATTGCTGGGTCATAGGGCAGTTCTATTTTCAACTCTTCAGTGTATTTTAAATGAGCACTGGCCAAACTAAGGAGTAACAGTCCCACTATATTCTGTTCCATCAAGATCATACCTAGAGGACCATGCTAACTAAAGGTTTGGGAGTAGATAATGACAACCATAATGGTTGAAAGTCCCATGTGGAGTTGTTGAAGAAGCTAAGAGGGTATCTAATTTGGAAAAAAATTTGAAGTTGGGGGTCTCATCCCAGACCAGTTAGAATTTCTGGAGAGTGGTTATGGGCAATGGTGTTTATAAAATTCCTCCAGGTTATTCTGGTGAGAACCAGGGTTGAGGATGACCAGATTGGACTATGCTCATTGCCTCTCAATTTCAAGGGTGTCTGAAGCTATGGTTTGATTGTAATAAGAGATAGTTAATTTTTAAATGCTTGAGAATAAAATTATAATGATACATAATTCACATCACCTTGGATAAGCTTAAAATTATTTTATACCTTCAGATGCTATTTGAGAGTTGAAAGAAGTTCAAAGTAAGTCTGAAATAAAAGTAAAGGGACACAATGCTTCATGTTCATACAATACACAGGCTCCATCTTTGCTCTTACAGGTAAGAAATATTGCATGAGACTGTGTTCAGATATTAATACAATAATTAAAGAAACCTGTAGATCTCATCTAGAAGATGCTAATTTAAGGAGGTCATGAGGGTGCTTGAGTGTGTGTTCATGTGTCTGTGCGGGTACCTAGAAGCAGCAAGTCGAAGTGCCTTCAAACCTTTACTAGACCTCTCTTGGTTGTTGAATACTCAGCCCAGGACATCATCAGGAACAACAGCTACTTAACAAAAAGAGCTTACCTGGATTGTAAAATTTCTGGGGGAGCCCCTCCAATGTATATGTCTGTAAAAGGTATTTTCATCTTTTCATTGTCCATACTCTTGACATGTCGTCTGTCAACCACCAAAATCATTTTCTTATCGTTGTGGTAAATGATTGAAATCTGGGAGACATAATATATAGCCAAATAATGATCATTGTTTAATAATAAACTTTTTAAAGATGATTATATATTTTAATTATTCTGGTTATAACAGCTGGGTCCCCATGTTCCTGTATTTGGTTGTTCACAAAATGCGGAACAGATTTTCCTTTCTTACAGACGAGGACACTCACACTTAACCAGAAGGTCATATTTTCTGGAGAAGAATTTACACATGGACAAGGAGATAGACCAAAAAATATTTTTGTCATGGCATCAATTGTTTTCTTTTGCCCCTTTGAGGAGATTCAGGATAGAAGACTATAAACAGGGACCTTGTGGACCCAGACTGCATGTTACCAGGTTTCATTGTTTTAGTGACACAGTGAAAAGCTTTAATGATTCTGCCAAAATTCTAGTTAGTGATATAGTTAAAATATTCTCCTATTGTATACCATCCTCATGGAGGTCATGGACTTTGAACTGAAAAGAGAAATAGAGCGTCCTACTCTCTGTGTTTTGGTTCAACTTAAAAGATAAACCTTTTATACATTTTACTCAATTGTAGATTCAAAGTAGTTGTTACTGAAGATAGATGAAATATATTATTAGTGAACTACACAACTGTTTCAAAGTTAAAAAGCATTCCCTGGGGGCTCGCTTTATAAGGAAATCTGTGTTAGTATTTTCTAAGTTCTGGATAAATGCTTTACAGGGAGATTCTCTATTTGCTTACCTACTCTTTTTACATTTAGTAGTGCTCAAAGGATATTTTAAAAAATGGCTCTGTATCCACACTAGCATTTTCAACAGATGTATAAAAGTATTCTATGGAGTGCCATTGTAATCAAGCAATTAAAATGAATCTTTCAGTGACTCTTTTATTAGAAAACATCAATATGACAAAACATTCATTTTTTTAAAGCAAATGTCATTCTGGAGTTGAGTCAATGGGGTCCTGCTGTTGGTTTTTAGAAGTGAAGGTGCTCAGTTTAATTATTTTCCCACCTACGTCATTTGACCATCTGATTCAATCTATAGTTCTAAGTACAAGTGAAACAAAACAAAACACACCACACAAATCGCAATGATTTATACCTCATGGTATTTAGCATCGTTAATCTGAGCTTTCTTCAATGTGTCCTCAAGATGCACAGGGCCATTGCTAAACCCAAAGTCATAGAACACATGTAGGTAACCATTGCGCATTTCCAAGCTGAAAAACATACTCTGTGGACAGAAAGAAGAAGTTATAAGATGTAAACATCTGCTATTAGGAAAGTGTAGATTTATCTGAATTTGAGAGCTTACACTGTAGTTTTTATTATTGCAACTGAAGACTAAAGAAGTCTCATGAAATTCTTAAAATTGCAACTCCATATCAGCAGTTAGGTCTCAGGTTAATATATCAAAATGTTAATATTTATACTCAATTTAAAGCAGCCATCTTCTGTTTCTTATTTACTTGATGAATTAATAGAATTTTAAGTTTACCTTGTTGGCCTTTTAAAAATCTTGAGAACATTTGAAAATTGTAATGGGCTTACAGGCATGAGTGCATTTCACTTTATGAGGAAAATTGGCAATACTGAAAAATAATTCCAAGGTTTGATGAGAAGAATCTGAAAAAATTATTAGCAAGCACGGAGATAAGGAAAAGGACATTTCTGTAATTATTTGGAAACACTGGATTTATGTAAATAAACATGAAATGATTATGCACTTGGGCCATATGGTGTTTGAGAACCAAAGTAATTCTGTAGCACTCAAGTAATTTACTGGTCCGACTTGCTTGTTTTGGAATAGTTTGCAATAGAAGAACTGAATGGATTTGAAAAACGAGGCATTATCGTAGTTCCTATAGATCAGAAAGCGATCTCTCAAGCAGAGTCTGTATACTCCAGAGATATGGAAAATAATCCATTAGGGGAAAGAAAGAAAATATTTCAACTTGATTTTTTTTTAAGATTTTATTTATTTATTTGACAGACAGAGATCACAAGTAGGCAGAGAGGCAGGCAGAGAGAGAAGGAAGCAGGGGCTCGATCCCAGAACCCTGGGATCATGACCTGAGCCCAAGGCAGAGGCTTTAACCCACTGAACCACCCAGGTGCCCCTATATTGTATTTTCTAACTCCATCCATGTCACTGCCAATGGCAAGATTTCATTCTTTTTTAAGGTTGAATAATATTCCATTGTATATATAAACCACATCTTCTATCAATGGATACATGGGCTGCTTCCATAATTTGGCTACTGTAGAAAATGCTGCTATAAACATAGGGATGCGTGTATCCCTTTGAATTAGTGTTTTTTGTGTAATTAGATATTTTTTGTGTAAATATCCAGTAGTGATCATAGGGTAGTTTTATTTTTCATTTTTAAAGGAAACTCTACACTGTTTTCCACAGTGGCTGCACTAGTTTGCATTCCCACCAACATAGCAAGAGGGTCCCTTTTTTTCCCACTTCTTTGCCGACACCTGTTTTTTGTTTTCAACTTTAGCCATTTTAGCAAGTGTGAGGTGATGCCTCACTGCAGTTTTTCTTTCTTCTCATTGTAGTTTTGATCTACATTTACCTGATGATGAATGAGATTGAGTATCTTGTCATGTGTCTGTTGGTCATCTGGATGTCTTCTTGGGAGAAATGTTGTTTCATGTCTTCTGTCCATTTTTTATTTGGATTATTTGGTTTTTTGGGTGTTGAGTTGTACCAGTTCTTTATGTATTTGGATACTAACCCTTTATCAGATATTTCATTTGCAACTATTTTCTCCCATTCTGTGGGCTGCTTTTTAGTTTTGTTGCTTGCTTCCATCATTGTGTGGAAGCTTTTTATTTTGGTGTAGTTCTAATAGTTTATTTTTGTTTTTGTCCCTTGTCTTAGGAGACACATCTAGAAAAATGTTGCTGTGGCCAATGTCAAAGATATTACTGCCGGTGCTCTCTTCTAGCATTTTTATGGTTTCAGATATCATATTTAGGTCTTTAAAACCATTTTGAGTTTATTTTTGTGTTTGGTGTAAGAATGTGGTCCAGTTTCATTCTTTTGCCTGTAGCTGTCCAGTTTTCCCACCACCATTTGTTGAAGAGACTGTTTTTTCCTTATTGTATATTCATTTCCCCTTTGTTGAAGATTAATTGACCATATAGTTGTGAATTTATTTCTGGATTTTCTATTCTGTTCCATTGATCTATGTGTCTATTTTTGTGCCAGCACCATACATTTTTGATTACTACAGCTTTGTAATACTATTTGTGCTGGAATTAGGAGACCTCAAAAGTTTTGTTCTACTTTTTCAAGATTGCTTTGGCTATTTGGATCTTTTCTGGTTCCGTACAAATTTTAGGATTGTTTTTTCTAGTTTTGTGAAAAATGCTTTTGGCATATTTTGGGATAACAATTGCATTAAATTTGTAGACTCCTTTGAGTAGTATAGACATTTTAATAATATTTGTTCTTTTAATCCATGAGCATGGAATATCTTCCTATTTCTTTTTGTCTTCAATTTCTTTCATCAGTGTTTTATAATTTTCAGAGTATAGATCTTTTGCCTCTGGTTAAATTTATTTCTAGATATTTTTTATTTTTGGTGCAATTGTAAATGAGATTTTTTCCTTATTTTTCTTTCTGCTGCTTCACTATTGGTTATAGAAGTGCAACAGATTTCTAAAGAGAAAGTAACTTTTTTGAAGAAAGTTATACTCCGGAGAGATGGTTTTTAAAAAATATATTTGTAAAATTTTCTAATGTTAAATAAATTTGTTGATGAAAACAATGTGTACTACCTGTAAAAACTCTCATATCTGCATTATTAAAAATAATTTTAGAAAAAAATTTCTAACGAGTTTAAAACTCTGTCAAATAAAGATTTCAATGGTCTTGAGTTCTTTTGTTAAAATTTACAAAATGATGCAATATATGATTAGCTAGCAAGAACTGACATCATAAAAGATGGAAATGTACCAGCCAAATTCAAAGACCACTTTTGCCAATTAGTGGAGGAGACTGAAAAATGGTATCAAAATTTAGTAAGCATAGCCAATGATACAGATCTGACACTTTTACTTTTGAGGTACTTTGTTTAGTTTTGACAGCCAATAAAACTTAGTATTGAAAGCAACTGGGCTTAGGATAAGACTTTTGAGTCACTGTATCTCAAAAAGTTAATGAGATGCATATTTTATGCATATGCATATTTAATTACATTGTTCTTAACTAACACCGCTATTAATATTTGTACCATTAACAAATAGGAAACAATTTTATTTCATTTCATCTTTATTTTAAAGTTGTAATTATTTTCATTCAATATTTTATCTTTATATAAATTATCTTTTATACCTAGTTTTGAATATTATCTCTATAATAAAATATGGATTATTACTATTAATAATCATTAATAAAGTACTTTATAATTATATTATAAAGTATACATTATGTGTGTTTATATATATGCTTTTACATATATTATTAAGAAATGCATATATTTATGGTAAGCATGCATTTTTTTTTAACTGATAAAGGCATATGATGTAAAAAAGTCAGTGTTGCATTTCTGCAGACACACTACCCAACTAGATCTTGGTGCTGATTTTCTGCAAAATTCTTTAGCTTATTAAAGGGGTTATATTTAATATACATCCAAAAATGCATTTCAAAGTTGCAGAAATTACTTATTGCTGGCGCAACTTCCCTAAAGAAAAACATATCCAATTTTTCTTTCTAAATAAAATTTCGATTTGGTGGCACGACACACTCAACCTGGGAAGGTTCCTAGGAATATGCACAGTGGAAAGTAAAGGGAATAACAGAGAGGAGAAAGGACTTTTATATTTACTCACTCCATTGACCATCAGGAGCACGAGGCCATTGTCAGCTGGTGTTCGAACTTCTATGTCAAAGCGAGTCACCTGACCGAATTTCCCTCTCCTTGTGATATCCCTTACCACAGCATAACTAGAGCCATCGAAGAAATAGCTGGCAGCTCGGCTCTGAGTGAAGGCCAGTTTGTCTCTGGAATAAAAACGCAAGGATATATGAGCATGACAGTTTGTATTATGCTTTCCACGTGAGGAACTTACAACCCATTGTCATGACATCTTCCATGGAACTCACAGCATTAAATATGTGGAACTTAAGAAACAGAACAGCTGAACATGGTGGGGGGGTGTGAGGCAGAAAGAGAGTCAAACCACAAAGTAGACTCTTTGTTTTTATAAAGATTTTATCTATTTTATTTGACAGACAGAGACTACAAGCAGGCAGACAGGCAGGCAGAGAGAGGGGAGGGGAAGAAGCAGACTCCCTCCTGAGCAGAGAGTCCGATGTGGGGCTCGATCCCAGAATGCCGGGACCATGACCCGAGCCGAAGGCAGAGGCCTTAACCCACTGAGCCACCCAGGCGCCCCCACAAAACAGACTCTTAACTAGAGAGAGCAAACCGAGAGGTGCTGGAGGGGACCTGCGGGGAGAGAAGGGCTGGATGGATGACCTGCGTGAAGGACGGCATTGTGATGAGCACTGGGTGTTGTATGTAAGTGACGAAGCGCTAAATTCTACACCTGAAACTAATTCCAGGCAGCCCACGAAGCCTGGGGAATAACTAATTGGAATTTAAATAAAAACTTGAAAAAAAAGTAAGTTCTGATGTCTACATGGGAGACAGAGAAGTATTTATAGGTAGGTTAAATGAATGGTTTATTTTTTATTTAAAATTTTTTTTTTTTAGTTTCAGATTTAGAATTGAGTGATTCATCACTTACGTACAACACTCGGTGCTCATCACAGCAAGTGCCCTCCTAATGTCCATCCCCCATCTAGACCATCCCTCCATCCACCTCCCATCCAGCAACTTTCAGTTTGTTTTCCATAGGTAAGAGTCCGTTTTCTGGTTGGCTTCCCTCTGCCCACCCCCCTTGCACATGTTCATCTGTTTTATTTCTTAAATTCCACACGTGAGTGAAACGTATGGTATTTGTCTTCCTTTGACTAATTTTGCTTAGCATTATACTCTCCAGCTCCGTTCATGTCATTGCAAATGGCAAGACTTCACTGTATTCCTGTGTGTGTGTGTGTGTGTGTGTGTGTGTGTGTGTGTGTGATCTTCCATATTCTGATGAGTGATTTTGAATGGATTTCTTTTCTACCCTTTGTGCTAAGACAACAGAAGTTTCTGGTGAAACCCAAATCTCTGGAATCCTAAATTAAAGCAGCAAACAAGGGCACTTGGGTGGTTCAGTCGTTAGGTGTCTGCCTTCGGCTCAGGTCATGGTCCCAGGGCGCTGGGATCGAGCCCCACATTGGGCTCCCTGCTCACCGGGAAGCCTGCTTCTCCTTCTCTCACTCCCCCTCTTGTGTTCCCTCTCTCACTTTGTCTCTCCCTGTCAAATAAATAAATAAAATCTTTTTTTTTTTTAAAAAGCTGCAAACAAGATGTTTAACACTTCATACTTGTATATGCTCGTCTGTGGCAGAAAACTGAAATGATTTTTGCAGACATGACTTTTATGCAGTTCCAAGACTGGGTTCCCCAAAGAAAAAAAAGAGAACCTGAATATTGATCCATGGTTGTCTCATCTGCTGCTTTCACGTGGCTATCAAAGTCTTTAGTACTCTTAACACTTTCTTACCTGGCACAGGGTACTGACTTGGAGGGATCCATGTTATAGATGTGCTTGAAGTTGTACAAGCTGATCACATCATTATTCAAAGTGGCCAATTCCAGGCAGCCCACGAAGCCAGGCAAGTTTAAGCTTGCAGGGAGCTATGTAACAGACAAAGTCAATTACCCCATGATTGTGCTTCACCCAGGTGATACAGAACAGACAATGAAATAGACAACAGGTCAAGGGGAACTGCCCATATAGATAAATATCTTTCTAGACCTATGTCTCCTCTGGGCCGGATAATTTAGATAAACAATGATTTTTCAGCTGTGCCTATCTAGCAGAGAGGATTGGATTTGTTGAATACACATACTATATATCATTCACACACCAAATATCGAATTCAGGAGCAAAACTAATTCTTTCAGCAGCTCTTTGAGGAAGATATTCCTGTTTTCATATCAACAGAAGGAAAGTAATTCTCGGAGAGGTTCAATAATATGTCTATAACTAGTAAGTAATAGCCTTGGGATTGAAATCCTACCTCAACTCCCTATCTCCTTATCTGGGCCTTTCATTTATTTGCCTTTCACCAGGTCTCATACTCCCCCCTTAGATTCACCCCTTTCTTCATCCCGAGTATTTTATTTCATGTCTATATTAGTTGAAATAACTGAGTTTTTGAAATTGTCATTGTGAACCTAGCAAACCCATAAGGTCCACGCACTCCTGCAGTAGTGGGTGGGGGTAATATCGATTATGTATGCATGTATTGGAATGAAATGAATTGATATACAAGTGGTAGCTAGAGCCCGAAAGCATCTGACACCATGAAACTATGGGTGGCAAAGACCGGATTTATATGCCAGATTTATAGATCAGAATTTTAACACCATGGAGCTAACTTCTTTCTTGAAATACCAAGATTTCGATACACCCCCAAATCATTGTAGGACTTATGGATTTTTAAAAAACAGTCAGTGTAGATTTTCAGTAAGTCCAAATCTGGCTGGATAGCTTACCTTGAAGTTTGAAGGCACGCCACCAACATAAAACACAGTGTCCTCAGGGTCCAGATCCAGCAAGGCGTCATCTCCCGTAAATTCTCCCTTTTTAATAAACTTTTCCTCTGCAGTGCTACTCAGACTTGGGACCGTCAAAAACACCTTTCCGTGTTTTCCTACCCTGTTAAGAATTTTCAATCCTAATTAGCCAGATAATTTGTAGAAAATATGTTTTTTTTAAAGGTCATCATGTGAAAGCTTTGTGATGTCAACAATCAGCAGAAAGGAAAAAAAAAAGATATTCCATCTTGGAATGAAGGCATGGATTGGGCAGATAAAAAGATCTAATAATCTGTTTGCTATTTAGAAATGATGAGTACTTTTTTCTAATCTTTTTTTTCCTGACTTAGGTATTTGGGAAGCAACATAGGCATACTGGGGGAAAAAAGGAGCAACAATAAAGGGAAGAAAATGCTATTTAAACATCCACAGGAAAACAGTGTGTGTGTGTGTGTGTGTGTGCACGCGAGCACACACACGCATGCATTCCCACAGATTTTTTTATGAAATGTGCATGGAAGCCCTGTATTGTGAATTCACTTTACCTTTCAATCTTGACAATGCTGAAGTAAGCAGGCCAGGAGCTGACGGGCTTGGAGTTCAGGGGAATCTCTACATCCTTAGCTCCCAGATTATAAATGTACACCAGGTTATCATTTTTGATTGCAAGACCCATGTATTCTTTTTTGGCCTGAAATGTCAAGAAGCCACTTAAAGAAAATCCATATGAATGAACATCATATTTTGTTTTCCTTTCTTTAAGGGACAATCATCAATCCAAGTGCTTGGCTGTCTACAAGGCACATCTTGCCTGAATTATTACAAAGTTCCTGTTGGATTGGGCAATGCCTTTTTCTTTCCAGCCTCCCTGTGGCTACATTGGTGTGCTGCTTCCCTGTGTTTGTTCAAGTGCATCCTGGACAGGGAGGCAGGCAACGGCAGGCTTGTGGACATCTGACGGCTTCCAGGAGTGGCCTGATCCCGTCTGGTTAACCCATGGACATAACGCAGCCCGCCAAGACAGACTGCTGTGCCTGTCCAAACAGGGTGAGCAACAACTGTTAGTAGGCCTCTGGGTTCCGGAAGTCCTTGAAATGCTGCATTCAATGAGCCGTGTGAGACTGATCACGAAGCAGCCCCAGAAATATCCCACGTAGAGAAGGAATCACTTATCTTTATGACCACTCGAGTCTCGGGATTAAAGTGGTCTGTACCAGAACGGGAATGTTGTTTGGGTAACCAGAATGGGAATGTTGTTTGTTTGCATAGGTGGTTTTGTTTTAAAGGAAGAAGAAAGCCCCTGTCTTTCCTTTGACTATTATTCTCTCTTTTCAAATGTCGTGTTTTCCTGGGTGTTATATGCAACTGATGAATTATTGAACTCTACACCTGAAACTAATGATGTACTCTCTGTTGGCTAATCGAATTTAAATTTAAAAAAAGGAAAAAAATTAAATAAAAATAAATTTACTAGGAAAAAAAAAAAAAACCCATGTCACAAGCTTACGGTTTTGCTTCCGAGGTACAGGATGAACCGGTCCGTAGCTCCAGCCAGCTCTGGCTGCTTCACGGGGGGAGGTTTCATGTACAGGCTCAGGGATGTGAAGGTCTTTAAGTCATCCATACTGGTTTTGGGGTGCACCTCGACTGCTGACTGGCCATCAAACATCATGGAGACTTGGATCTGGAGTGAGAGAATGTTTCTGTTAAAAGCACCCTGCATAAATGGGCACAGCTCTCTCCCATGGTTTCCAAAGGGATTCCCTCCATCCTTATGGACTCTCTGAGTCCTACTCCCTTCCTTGTCTTTCTTTCCTGATGTCCTCACCTTGTGGGAGAAAGGGGTTAAGGGCGATCATAATATAGTCATTTACATTTAAAATGGGGTGAAAGGAAGCCAAAAAATGGTGACAAAGCGGATCTATGATGAGGATAACTAAGAATCCCACAATGAATTAAAACTTGATTGGGGTGAACTAAATAGCTTGATGGGATTCCTGGTCAGTTACACAGTTCATGAGGCCCATAAAATTAACAATGACTAGTTGATTAGAAGTATAACACATCTGGGGAACTAATACAGTTAGAACTTTCTCCTCAGGGTTTTAAAAAAAGGAACAAGAAATAAGGCTGTGAGTAACATCCTTGAGCACAAGAGGACTGTTGGGAGGGGTCTAGTCCAGCTTTGGAGTCTTCAACAGGGTCTTGAAACCTGGCTCTGCTTCTTACTAGCTCTGTAACTGTGAGCAAGTCACTTAACCTGCAGTTTCTTCAAATGTAAAGTGTGGACGAAAATCTTGCTGAGTGAAATGAGATAATAACTATAAAGTACTTTCCAGTTCCTGGCTCTATCATTATTATAACTGTAATGAGTTCATTAAGATGTTTCTTATAATAATTCTTAGAAAAACCTCAAAACAAAGCACAATTCAGTAGATGCATGTCTGAGAGGCCCAATATGATAAGCTGATTCTCTGGTCTGGTTCAGAGTGATTTTCTGAGTATTCAGAAGGGGATGGACTTCTATATCCATGTCACACATGCAAATATTTCTGAATAATTAGATGTATTGATATCCATTATATAATATTAATTTGGTTAATATTGATGGTCAGTAAGCTCAAGACTATATTCCCAAGTGCCTAGAATACAGCTGTCTTACATTGCTAGTTGAGTAAAAATTAATCATCTTAATTAACAAACAATTCATGGGATTAAAGTCTTTTTTCATAAAAATTGAGTCTGAGAAGGAAATATATCTGCACAGAAAGTACCTCACTTTGGGGCTCCCAAAGGCATTGCCAAGACTCTCTCTAGAAAACAGTTTTAGGTGGTTAAGTTCCCCAAAGTTTTCTCCATTTGAATCAAACTACCAGAAAGCACTCCCAGAAACCTAGCTTTGGAAAAAACGTTTCTTCACGCTAAGCTTTTCTTGAAATGCTTCCCAAAGTATCTAACAAAGGTAATTTGGGGTGTGAGACCAATTACCACAAATCATTTAAATGCTGAATATATTTACCAAAAGCGATCTCCTCCATTACAAAATAGTTGATTTCCAACTCTTCTTTTGGTCAGTGCTTAGGGCTCATGGTCTGTTCAGGACAATTTGCAATTGAGAAAACAAAACCATATAATGCCGATCTATGCATCAATAAAAAATAAATGAAAAAGAGGGCCAAGGATGAGCCCTATTTGCCAACTGAAAACGTTAATTGAATTTTGGTGTTGCTGTGTGGCCTCTGTGTAAAGATTGTTCAGTTTAGGTGATCTGTGATTCCACAGTGACCCCTGTAGGGGGTCAGTGAAGGCTCCCTCTATCAATGTTATACCAGAGAATTCCCTAAAGAGGTAGATGGGCAGGATTATTCAACATAGTAATTGCACTAAAACACATGTTCCAATAATTAATAATATTGACAAGTATAAATCATGTCTTCGGTTGGTGTTAGCTTTACTCAATTTCTTTTCCTCTACAAGCTTTATTGACTAGGTTAACCCTATGACTCTTAATCTTGGCTATCCATAAGAATCATGAGGAAGCTTTTAAAAAAATACAGGAACTGAGCCCATCCTCTAGAGAGCCTGATCATGGCTTTGAGGTTGGGACCGGGAACAGGTTTAGTTTTCAAAGCTCTTCATGTAATTCTAATGAACAGATCTAGATGGTGCCTTAGAACTAATGAAGTAGAGGGGGCACCTGGGTGGCTCAGTGGGTTAAGCCTCTATTTTTGGCTCAGGTCACGATCCCAGAGTCGATCCCAGAGTCGTGGGATGGAGTCCTGTAAGTGGTGGAAGTGGAGGTGGGGGTAGGTGTGGGGGTGGGGGGGAGAAAAATCCCTACTCAGCGAGGAGTCTGCTTCTCTTTGTCTCTGCCCCTCCCCCCTGCTTGTGCACTTGCACGCGCGTTCTCTCTCTCTCTCTCTCAAATGAATTAAACAAACAAACAAGAAAAAGAACTACTGAAGTAGAAAGATTCTGGGCTCTGGCAGCTGCCTTAGCGCTGTGATTCAGTTTCCTGATCAGTGAGCACTGAGAAGTCTTCTTTCATGCTTACCTTGCTGGCAACACTTCTGGTCTGAGCTATAAGCTCCCGGATCCTCCGGATGCTGGCGGAGACGTTGCTCGCAGGCCGCTTCTGTTCTACGGTGCGGAGCTGATCCAGGAGCTGAGGGACAACCTCTGTCAGATTTCGTACTGCAGTTAACAAAAATTAATCACTTGAGTAAATATCTCAATGATATTAACTAATATTAGCTGTATTTAAGGAATCAGGTGAAGAGACAACAAACACAGGCTACTTTTGTGAGATCTAGAATTATTTGTAATCCTGCCAAAGGAAGAGTTAAGCCCGCTATATAAACAATTCCTATTTTGTGGCATTTATAATGTCTATTGGTCTACATGTATGTAGAGTCAGCTGGCTGACAATGTACATTTCTGAAGGGCCGGGCCCACAAAAAATGTACAGATGTTTTTGTCCCCATATAGCATAGGGTCTACTTGCATTTCTAATGGAACTGATAGAACAAGTCTAAAGGAAGGCTGGGCAAAAGGAGGTGGGAATGTTTTTTCCCAGGTTGCCTGGGAACATCACACTGCTGCTGCAGTGGTCCATGCAGAGGCAGAGCTACATGGAGAAAACAACCGAGTGCCCAGAAGAGTGGCAGTTGGTGCCAAGGAGAGGGTGGGCGCCATGGTCTATGGGCCCAATAAGGGTGATGATACAAACACATCATACTGACTTTGTAGGTTTGTGGTTTTTTTTTTTTTTTTTTTTTTAGGTATGAGGTATACATAGAAAAGAGAAATAGGGGTGCCTGGGTGGCTCCATTGGTTAAGCGTCTGACCCTTGATTTTGGCTCAGGTCATGATCTCAGGGACCTGAGATGGAGCCTCACGCCAGCTCTGCGCTCAGTGGGGAGTCTGCTTGTCCCTCTCCTTCTTCTTCTTCTACTTCTTCTTCTTCTTCTTCTTTTTTTTTTTTTTAAGATTTTTATTTATTTGTTTGACAGACGGAGATCACAAGCAGGCAGAGAGAGGAGGAAGCAGGCTCCTTGCTGAGCAGAGAGCCCGATGCAGGGCTCGATCCCAAGACCCTGAGATCATGACCTGGGCTGAAGGCAGAGGCTTAACCCACTGAGCCACACAGGCACCCCGTCCCTCTCCTTCTGCTCCTCCTCCTGCTCACATGCTCTCTTTCTAAAATAAATAAATAAAACCTTAAATAAAGAGAGAATAAATCATATTTACACAGCTAGATGAGAGAAGTCCAAAACAGGGAGAATGGCGTAACTTTCTATAAGGGTTCATGAACCGGACCAGTGGTTCTCAACGTGTGGGCCACAGACCAGCAGTATTGGCATCATCAGGGAACTTGTCAGAAATGCAAAATCTGTGGCTCCAACCCAAACCTGCTCAATTAGAAACTCTGGGAGTGACGCCCAAGTGATTCTAAAGCACATGAAGGTTTACGAACCGGGACCAGAGAATGAATATTTTTTGCATATTCCCCCGGAGAAGGGCAGAGCCATGGTCACTAAGCAGTAGCAGCTGGAAAACAGAAAGCCTCTTACCAAACCCAAACTAAACTCAGATTCAGGAGAATATGTCAGTGAAGACCAAGGATAAAACTCTTCTGTATTTAGGAAGTAGGGTGTTTCTCTATCTTAAGGAATGGAATGAAGAAAAATAATAACAATTATCACTTTATCATGTTAATATTTTAAATAGAGGTAAATATTTGTTGTTTGGATAACTGACCACAATAGCCATTTTATAGTATAATCATGTTTAAAAATTATAGGTAATGAAGTATATTTCATGTGTTACATTAAATTTTGATTATGGAAATGTATATAAAACAAAGTTTCCCTGTTCTCAATTCTCCGAGAAAGGGAACCACCTTTTATTATAGTCTTTACAAAGTCTCTTATGTTGTGGTATGCTCTTTCATTTACTTTGATTTGAACCACAAAATGCTATCTGAGGAAAACACAGAGGCCTAAAACAATTTCAATTAGTGGTAGTTCTGGACGCTTACTGGAATTGTAAAAAAAGGAAGAAAAAAATTTAACACAGATTTAGTAAACATTCCTGAGGCTCTGTCTTTATAAATGTAAATGTTAGATGTCACGAAGGCAAATCTTTTAGAGATTAAGTTCTAAATGCAATTAGGTGAGCGGTTACATGGTAAAAGTCATGAATATATACTTAAGAGATGAACATAACGGTCATCTTCTTGTTACGGGAATGAATATTTGTGACCTGGGATAAAATTTCTAGTGACAGATCAAATGGAGATTAATAAAATTCTTCCTTAACTCGGATGGAAGTGAATGTAATATGTTCTGCAAAACCATGCTGGAGAACAGGAAGTTCTAGTCATGACAGTCATTGATATTTAAGAGGTAGAAGAGATCAAATAAACATGGTAATATGTGATTTAAATATCTGTGTATAACTAAATAAATTAGGTAGATAACAGAGTATTTCATTATCATTGCTGTAAATTTGCATTCAAGCTGGGCAACAAACCCTTCTCCAATTATTATTTTTTTTAGGGTTTATTTATTTATTTGAGAGCAACAGAGAGAGAGAGAGAGCACGCCGAGCAGGGGAGCAGAGAGAGCAGGAGAGAGAATCTCAAGCAGATTCCATGCTGAGTGGGGAGCACTCAGCTGGGAGCATGAGTGGGGCTCGAGATCATGACCCAAGATCATGACCTGAGAACAGAAACCAAGAGTCGGAAATTTAACTGATTACGCCTCCCAGGTGCTCCCAAACTATTCTTCATGGGAACCCTCAGTTTTGTTAAAGATTTTACTTATTTATTTGACAGAGAGAGAGAGAGAGGGAACACAAACAGGGGGAGTGGGAGAGGGAGAAGCAGGCTTCCTGCCCAGCAGGGAGTCCGATGCAGGGCTCAATCCTAGGACCCTGGGATTATGACCTGAGCCGAACACAGACACATAACGACTGAGCCACCCAGGTGCCCTGGAACCTTCAGTTTTGAATGGACTTAGTCAGTACCTGTTGGTAATAACCTACATTTCTCAGGTAAGGACAAAGCAATTCAGTTTAGTAAATATTTTTCCCCAAAGTAAACCAATATTTTGTGATTGACCTTCTTCCCCAAGGAACAGACTTAACATTGACCAACATCAGTGCTGCCATTATTTCCTATAGAAAAAAATGATGCTTAACCAATCTCTCTAGTATATTTTTGTGAAATATATATATTTTACATGCATACACATGTATATGTGTATACATATACGGTGTGTCATAGATGACCTGAGCAAATTTTTTTTTTTCTAAGCGGATTTCTACAATATTCTAATCTCACACCCAGATGAAAACCACTGCATCTTAATGAAAGACGTGTTGAGCCGAATGGCCAATTCATCTGGATGCAAACCGTGATACCTGCATCTCGCGCAGAGTCCACCGCTGTGCTGTAAGCAGAAGAGTCAAAGCTCTGAAGGTTTTGTGACCAGTTGGTTAGGTTGTTAGCCATGGGGGCGGCTGCCCGCTGGACTTCCACTGTGGTCTTGTTGGCCTCCTCCGTGATCAGCTTCGATTGACCCAGGCGCTCCTGGGCGTCACCTTCACACAGAGCACAGGGACACTCACTTTGCAGAGAAGCAGGACATTTGTTGGGAGCATCAACGTCCATTTAATCATTTGGATAAGGCAGCCCTCAAGTTTTGGGTTTTTAAGCTGAACAAAGATCTTTAAGTAGATGTTAATGATGGCACAAGTTAGAAATGTGAAGGTAGCGTTACAAAGTGAGCTTGAAAGACTCTAGAGTCTCATTAAAACCAGGCAGCCCACTTAAAACATTTTCAAATTAGAGGTGAATTTTTTAAAAAAGTAATTAGTATTTCTTCAGGTTAGAGACCTGGTGAGAAAGCCACCGAAAACATATAGGAGATTTTAAGTCATAAAATGTTCATGTCTGATATCATTGTAAATATCACTTTCTTCTATGTGGGACGCATTTTGCTGTAAAAATGCAAAAGTAAACCAGTATGGAAGCAGGCTTCTCATTAAATCAGTATGGAAAATTATTTTTAAATAGTAAAACCAAGTTGCAAAATAGCATGTAAAGGGACATTCTATTTTTATTAAAAAGTTATGTATTTAAAATAAAAAAAGTTTACAACAAAATGTTTTTTCCTGGGTAATAAGATTAAAAAAGATTTTTCTTCTTTTGTTCTTTTTCTTATCTGTATTTTCTACTCTTTCTATAATAATCATGTATTACTTTGGTAATAAAAGTCACAGGTGAGGTTATAGCTTTTCTTTTTCTTGAGTGGAGAAAGATTTAATTCAACCTTACATAATCTGAACTCTGATGGATGCACCTTTGAATCCTGGGTCTGCTTCTTTTTTGGAGCTGTGCTTTTTGGAGCAAGTTCCTAACCTTAACAAGCTTCAGGGTTCACCACCATCTAAAGGCAATGGTGGTACTTTCCTACATGACAGGAAGTGTATACACCACAGCCCAGTGCTCCAGCATGTGGCAGCTCTGATGGTGCAGATGAAAGGGATTCTCGTTGGATGACATGGTCCTGGCTGGGGCTTTGGCAAACTAGGAGGCAGTAGATGGATTTGCTCCATGTAGGAGAAAACGCACATCCAGTAGTCTGGCTTCCAGCCCCTCTGGTTCCCAGCCCATCTTTTTAAGATACCACTGTAGTACCAGATTAGGCAAAATGAGTGCTCTTGTGTCTCCATTTGGTTTGGTGGTCTCCCTACTTGTACTATCAGAATGACATGGCAGGTAACAGAGTCTGCTACTCCCATGTGGGGCCAGAGAGACCCAGACCCAAATAGGGCATATTTATTAGAGAAGAAGGAATGTTCACAAGGAAGTGATTACAAAATAGTATAAGCAGCCTGATTGCATTAAAGCACCTGCACATGTGGACGCACACAAGTACACACACACACACACACACACACACACACGCACATGATTGGAGGAAAATGCTCTCAAATGTAATGGTCACCCCTAGGAGGTATGATTATAGGTTTTACAATTATTTTCCGGTGTGTGTGTGTGTGTGTGCGTGTATGTTTGTGTGTGTGTGATGAACATAGTTCCTTTTGTCACCAGAAAACAATATTTATTTATAGAAGTATTGACAAGTAAGGAATCATGTACTCCTTCCTCAAGCATTTATTTGAATCCCAGCAAAGAAACAGTTGAGGCTTACTATGTTCTTGTCTGTGACCCTTACCTCTCTCTGTGGCTTGTAGTCGCTTAATGGCGTCACTCAATCTGTTTCTGAGAGCACTCTTCCTTGCTAGGGCTCCGTCCACACGCCTGTTGGTGTCAGCTACCGCCTCATCATTGCCTATGAAGAAGAAGCCAAAAAAAGGAGCCAAGATGCTAGGGGGATAACAAAAATCTCCATTTCAACAAGGACAATTCTGATCTGTGCTGTGGGGTCATCTATAATATTCTGAATATGGTGTGAACATAGAACAACAGCTCTGGAAAGTGGCATTTCAATTAAGAGGTACAGGACTATAGAAGACTAGTCGCACTGCTTAGAGTGATTTAGAATGCCATAAAGTGACTCATAAAAGGTGCAAGCATAATGGCTAACTTCTTTGAAAAATATAGCACTGCTGTGACTTACAACTAGCAGCACAGTTGATAAAGAGCTGAAACGAAAGGTCTATATTTATGGCGATGACTTGTTATATAAGAATAATTATTTTTTCTTAATTTTTAAATAAAATTCTAATGGATATACAACATACATCTAGAAAAGAGTGCACATTATAAACAAATTTTCGCAAACTGAGCACGGCATATATGCTGTGCTAAATCAAGAAAGTAGAACCCTATTGCTATTCAATTTTCTGGGCCCTCTGTAATTCCCCAAGGATGACCACTGTTCTGAATTCTATCTCCATCTGTTAGTTGTGTCTATTCTTTTTTTTTTTTTTTAGTTGTGCTTATTCTTAAACTTTATTAAAAAGAAATGATACAGTAGTATAATTTTTTATAGCTTTCATATCTCTGTTTTTATTTCTGTAGAGTGGTTAAGTCTTGATATCTGGTGTTTAAATCTTCCAGCTTTGATTTTATTCTTCAAGGATTACACTGGCTGCTTAGCTCCTCCCACACCCATTTCCGTGGAAATTCTAGGACCATCTTCTCATCATTTACATATAGTTCTGGTACTTTGGTTGGTGTTATATTTAGTCTATACATAAATTTGGCAGAATTGTTATTTTTACAAATTTGAGTCTTCCAGTTAATTGTTTTTGCTTACTCTTCTTTAGATCTAAATTCTCATTTTGATCTCCATTTATTTATTTATTTTTTTTTTTTTTTTTTTTTTTTTTTTTTTTTTAAGATTTTATTTATTTATTTGACAGACAGAGATCACAAGTAGGCAGAGAGGCAGGCAGAGAGAGAGGAAGGGAAGCAGGCTCCCTGCTGAGCAGAGAGCCCGATGCGGGGCTCGATCTCAGGACCCTGAGATCATGACCTGAGCTGAAGGCAGAGGCCTTAACCCTCTGAGCCACCCAGGCGCCCCTGATCTCCATTTATTTAGATCATCTTTAATTTCTTTTCAGTTTTATGTGTAGAGATCTTATCTTTCATCAGCTTTATTTCTAGGTATTTTATGTTATTGCAAATGGTGTTAAAAAGTAAATTTCTAATTATTTTCTACATAGAAATAAACTGGACTTTTACACATTGAATTGGTAATGTGGGATATATTTGTTGTTTCCAGTCTTAGTGGGCAAACTTTAAATATTTCAGTATTAATATGCTTCCTTATTTTTATTTTATTTTATTTTTCTTTCTTAGATTACAGAAGTTGCTATGAGTTTTTTTAAACATGAATGGACACTGAGTTTTGTTAAACGATTTTCCTGCATGTGGTGAGATAACCATATGAAATTTCTGATATATTCTTTAAATGTGCTAAACTACTATTGATGTTTGAAATGTTACACTGTCCCTGAAATCCCAGAACAAAGTTAACTTGGTCATGTATTACCATTTCTATGTGTGTTAGATTTGATTTGCTAATGTCTTGTTTAGGTTTTTCACATCTCAATTTGAGAGAGAAATTGGCTTATAATCTTCCTTTTGTTTTTTTACAATGTCCTTATCAGGTTTTGTATCTTAGTTTTGTAGGCCTCATAGAATACATTAGACAATATTTCATCTTTTTTTATTTTCTGGAAGAATTTATACACAAGTGGTGTCATTTGTTTAGATGGTTGGAAGAATTCACTGGGGAAACCATCCGAGCCTTAAGATTTCTTTGTGGGAAGGGTTTAATTACTGATTAAATTTATATATGTATATACAGGTCTATCAGATTTTCTATTTGTTCTTGTATCAGGTTCGATAGTCTTTTTCTTACAAAACTATTCTTGAAAGTGCACTTGTAGCATAGTCCCAAAACGGGTTATTTTGGAGCAAGTCCAAACAAATCATGATGTAATACCTTGTCTGAACTGAAGGATGAACTTTCCCAAAGATTCTTGGTTTGTGCGTCGTTTACTCCCAAATCATCAGGAAGTTTATGCTTTTTGACAAACAGACAAATCATTTCTTCCCTTCCTATTATACTTTTCTCTTTCTCTCCAAAAGGCTTGTAAATATATACTCTGCCATGGCGTACTTTCTCATTTCCATTATACAATCTTGGTGTGCTTGCTTTCTTGTTCAGTTGTCTTTCCGCACTTGTGTATGATGGGTATAAAATGAGTGGTGCTGAGTTGATTCTGTCACCAAGTACAATGTAAACAAAGTACAAACACTTCTTTCTTAATTCCTCCGGTGAGTGCTAAAAATTTCCCAGAATTCAAGGAGGGACTTAAACATACTTTGTACTTGTATCGCACCATCTTCTCCCTCTTTTACTTTCAATTTTTGAATATTTTATAATCTTTTTTGAATAATTTATAATCTTTTCAGCTCTTCTTTTTGGGGTTTGTAGCTGCAAAAGATGCTGAATGATATACTGAGAAAGAATATATTTAACTCTACATTTGGAGCCCTTGATAAAAATAAGTGAAAAAAATTATATTTGGGGCTGGATGTTTCTAAGAAAAAAATGTTTCATAAAATTTCTTTCCTATTTGAAACTTATTGTTTTACATAAACAGTTTTCATTTTAGAAATGAATTCAATAGAAGATTCCTTTAAATAGCAGCTTCCTGAGTTTATTATAGATTGCTAACTATTTGATATAGATAATAAAGAAAGGAAATCTGGGTTATAAAGATTACTAATCATTGAATGTTATTTGGAAATGAATTAACAGTAATTTGAAATTGTAATGTAACTCAGTAGATAAATATAGTTTAATCTGAAAATCTGAATTTATATCACAAACGTTATTGTCTAAAGGGAGGGAAGTTCTGACCCACACAGTCCTAATTCCCCAAGGATGTCCCTTTGAAATTAAATATGTGAAGAAATTTAACCAAACAAGATCATGAAAGAGGAAAACAGATTTGCAAAATATTCAGAGACCAATGCAGAGATTTTATCTGTACTTAAGTTATAGAACTTTGAAGAGACATTATTACCAGGGATGAAAAATTGTTTTCATGAGAAGGACAAGACTGCATTGTAAATTATCAAAGAGAACAAAATATCGAAGTCATTGTGTCCTGAAAATCCACATACTCTGGTCTTCACATCACAAGAAACAAAGAAATACATTGATATGGCAACATTTACTTAAAAAATATTTTACTTTTAAGAGTACGCTTATTGTGATGAGCAACTGAGTAATGTGTAGAACTGTTGAATCATTATACTGTTCACATGAAACTTTTATAACATTGTGTGTTAATATAATTGAATAAAATATATTTTACTTTCAATATTCTAAATTGTTGCTTGTCAGTATTCTAATTCTTTTGTAAGAGTATGTCCAAGACTAAAAAAAAAAAAGGATATGTTCAAGACTAGACTTATATAACGAATGAATTAGAAGAGAACATTCTTATTGCCTTTGTTTATACAGCAAACATAAAATAATAGTTGCTTTAGACCACAACTTGTTAAATATTCTGCATAGGAAAAACAAATACTTTTTCCCCCTATATATATTGTTCTTTGTTAAAAAAAAAAGAAAATGCATGATTAGAATCAAGATTAGTTGCTTTGATAAAATTACATGACATTTTCTGTTTCAAACTTGGTTTTTGTTTTTAGGTGGTAGTTAGATGTTAGCTAGATAATGGATTTCCAACCTCATCAGTCAATGCGCAACCCTCTTTAGGTATGAGTTCATTAACTCAGAGATGAATATCGTTTAGTGAAATTCTTAGCCAATGCAACTGTTTTTAAGAGTAGCTCACAAGATTCAAAATTGGCTAACGTGATTTTGCTTTTACTTTTCCTTCCCTCTCGCACTTAGATGTGTTTGCTGTCACAGATGCAAACACTAATCTTTGGAAATGCTTCTTTCCAATGGTCACTGGCTTGTCCTAGATACAGTAAACTTACAGAACACAAACTACAGGAAAGTGCTGATAAGTACGTGGCTCTGTGGTTTCCTATCCTCCTGATTCTCCCACTACTG
This sequence comes from Mustela lutreola, assembly GCF_030435805.1. Taxonomy (NCBI): domain Eukaryota; kingdom Metazoa; phylum Chordata; class Mammalia; order Carnivora; family Mustelidae; genus Mustela; species Mustela lutreola. The sequence goes on along the minus strand of NC_081295.1, from coordinate 20,292,705 downwards.
ACTCATTACTTCATGTAAAATTTTAAAGGGCCTTCTGAATTGTTCAAGAAAGACTAAATTATGTACAATACAGTTTTAGTGTTAAGTGTATTTTATGGCATTATTTCCTTGAAAATAGATAAACATGGTACATTTCTATTAATTAACCAAATTTTTTAAAGATTTTATTTATTTATTTGGGAAAGAGAGAGAGTGAGAGAGAGATCACAAGCAGGAGGGAAGGGTAGAAGGAAAATGAGATTCCTCACCAAGCAAGGAGCCTGACACAGACTTGATCCCAGGACCCCAGGATCATGACCTGAGCCGAAGGCAGACGTTTAAACAACTGAGCCACCCCGGTGCCACAATTAGTTTATTTGATTAACAAGAATATACACCACATTTTACTACATGGAAGTTCTTTTTTTTCTTTAATCACAATTTATTTTATAATATCCAATTTTATTTATAATATCCACTTGGGTGGCTTAGTTGGTTGAGCATCTAACTCTTGGTTTCTCCTTGGTCATAATCTTGGGGTCTTGAGATTAAGCTCTGGGGTCGGCTTTGTGCTCTGCGTGGGGTCTGCTGGTCCCTTACCTTCTTTTCCCGCCGCCCCCCCCCTGTCTCTCAAATAGATAAATAATATCTTAAAAAAAAATCAATCTTCACTTTTTTTTTATACCTTGGATCGCAACAAGAACTATTCATATACTATTCAGTTAAAAGATCATTTGTTCTTTAATCCTAGACTTTTAAAATCTCTATCCCTATGCAGAAGTACTGTATGAAAGGAGAGAAGTAGCTGTAAATCAGAAGGAAGGTAAGAAAGGGGAGATGCTTACTAGGGTCTGTCTTGGCTTGCAGTTCTCTGGCTTGATTGAGGAGGTTCTCACTCTCATCCTTATGGTAAATGATTTGAGTATCAATCCCGTTGACAGCCTGCAAAGGAATTGTGTGGAAAGAGTAAGAATGACAGAAGAAACCCACTTTTCATGGACTGAGGATATAAATGACACCATATATTTACTAAACACCAAGCAAAATTCATACAACTTAATTTCCATAGCTCAAAATCAAGGTCAAATGGGAACACGAGGAAATAAAATCCATTTCATAAAGTCCATTTCAAGACAAATGTTTTTCATGGAAAATTCAGTCAATCTAGACCAGCAACGGGCCAAGGCCCCACCAAAGTGCTTGTCAAATAGAAGTCACTCAATAAACAATTTTTGATTTGAAAAAAATATGAATGTGTGCATAAAACATCTTCTCTATCAGTACGGGCTCATCTTAAATATGTTTTATTCAGGGACTGTGGTTTAAAAAAGCTGTCAAAGGAAATGACATTTGCTGACAAGAGTATGGCACATTTTGAAGAAGTATTACTGAAACCTTCATAACATCAAAAAAATGGTCTTTTCTTAGTTCTCCTGCACTTTCTGCCGTTTGCATTACAGTGGAAGCTCAAGCGAGGGCATTAGAAAACAGAAAAGTCCTAAGCTGGAAGACGGCAACATATAAATGAACTTGAAAATAAGGGAATACTTGGGGTGGGGGATTGCGCTTGTCTGGCTTAGTCAGTGGAGCATGTGACTCTTGAGCTGGGGTTGTGAGTTCGAGCCCCACATTGGGTGTAGAGATTACGTAAAAACAAAAACTTAAAAACAAAACAAAACAAAACAAAACAAGGGAATACTCACGTCATGAACTCGGTCGGTGATGTTCAGAGCCAATTCTGCCGTTTCATTGGCTTCGCTAACATAATTGGCAATATTTTCGTAGACATTTGAAGCATCCAAAGCTTTCTGTACCAGCCCATTCATATCGGAACTGTGCAAATTCCTGTTAAAGAAAACATGTGTCATTATTTCTCTCTCTCACTTTTGTGGGAAATGGGGCCATTTTTATGACTTGATTTGAGTACTTCTGGGACCCCAGGGACCTCCCTCCCGTTCTTCAAAGCCACCAGGCTTGGTGAAGTTTTCCCAAGCTGCTTCTCCTGGGAGCACAAGTTCTTTGCTCTCTTCTGCCTTTACCCCATTTTGGCTCACAGAAGCCGTTTGCCAGGCAGTGGCTACAGGAAAAGGGACTGATTTAAAAACAGGCCTCTGCACCTCTTCAAGCAAGAGTTTATGTGGTGGGGGTCAGGCCCAGGAACGAACACAGGGTCCTTCCCCACCTACTCACCCAGATCATCATTGTTATTTTCTTTCCATCAAAGAAACCAAGGCTCAGCATGGTGTTAGGTATGAGTAGGTTTCACTCTATTTATTCAACCTTTTGTTCACTTTATAAAACATTGTATTTTCCCTTAAGAAGGGGAATGATACATATTGGGCATCTATGTGCTGATTCTGAGCTAGTTTTGCGGTATATGATATGTCTTTAATTCTTACCACACCCATGAAGTAGCCATTTTTATTCCCTTTTCATAGAGGGAAACAGGGCACATGTTGTTATGGTTTGTCTCACTCGTGGGGCCCAGCGGCTTCCTTAAAGTGCAAAGCCCTACTCATTTCCACCTTTGCCCTATACACCATGTTCTCTGCCTTTACCCCATTCTGGCCTCTGTAAGGTTCATCCACTATTTACTGGGTACCCATCATGCACCGGGCATTCTCACATAATGCCTGATAACGTATATGCCTCAGAGGACTGATGTGAGGTACAATAGAGATAAACTAGGTGACATGTTTGGTCCCACGCCTGTCATCCAATAAACATCAGGATTTATTATTGTCTCTAAACTATTTCCTGAATTGGAACTTCAAATTCTAAGTGTATTCATAAAATAATTCACTTTTTTGACGCCTACTTCTTCCTCTCTAACATAAATATCCTGTCACTGTTGCATCTCATCCTGAATCCTTTGCCTCAATTTTACTCAGTTTTAAATACACCAGTTGCATATTTTCTTCTCAGTCTGATGACTACTATCACTTGATTCGTCAGTAACTTCCAGAAGATTCTCTGTGACACAGTATGTGACATTGAGGATCCCACACTGGGTCATTTCTTCCAATTTCCCTGACCTATTGAACTCTATTGATTCTCAGTTTCCTCCATCAAGTTTCAGTTTCAGTGTGCTCTCTTAGGCTCAGAACAACTTCTCTGTATTTCCCTGGCTACTTTCTTCTCTTTGGTTCTAGTTCACAATCATTAGGCTCCTTTGTGGGAGAGCTGACTTATCCCTTAGGTATAAGAGGGGCCCATAAAGAATTTTTTTCATTTTCATTTTTTTTTTTTAACTTAGAAGAACAATGAGGATACTAGTAACGATTACATTAGTCTTTATAACAATGCTATTATGACATGTAATTTTAAATTTTTTTTCTGGAGGAAAAGGCCCACAGAGGCAAAAGTACCTAGGGTCAAGGAAAGCCATAATGCAATTCTGCTCTACTGAGGTAATTCTAATTCACATACTTTCTACTTCTTCCTACCCACAAGCCCTTGTTTTCAGAAATGACACAGAGAGGAAAATCTGAGGAAATTTTAAAAGGGATACAAAGAATAAAATGTTACAAATATTCATTAATATTTTAAAATTTGTTTGCTAATGTTAAAATGCAAGAAATGATTAAGAGAGTCTTTAATGTTGTTTTCATTATGAGGCATAAAAGAGGTACTGCATCAATACATAAAATAAAAATGTGTTTTTGAAATGGAAGTTTCTTGATGAATTATGTTTATCTCTGTTTTATGCACAAGAAGCAAATCACCGGGTCACCAGATAGAAGATGAAGAATGTTCAGGTTTTGAGGGAAAGACATCTATGAATTTCAATGCTTCCCTGAATATACCTAGTCCGAAATATCCTACATGCAAAAGGGACTTCAGGGTGATTGATATTTCTGAACAATTCTTCATATATAGCATGGGTAACTTTCTTAGAATTATGCTAGAACACTGTGCATTTAGTGAAGGTATGTGTTGGGATCCCAACCAACAGGAAGATTCACTAAGAGGACAAAAAAACAGTGAAGAGAGACACAAGAGAGATCTCAGAAACAATATTATTTCGATACAGTATATTGTCTGAATCATATTTTATCTAAGCTTCATTTTATTGGTTTGATCAAAAGCAAATTGCCTGGATTATATCCACTAGATGGATATAATGCCATCTCGGACACCAAGATTTTACATAACATCTATTTTTCTCTGTCTGTCTCCTCTCTTCCTTTCAATTCTCAGAAAATTTGCAGGGATATTTGAGAATTTTGACAACCAGGAATAAAAAGGTAGTTTAAGTCTGAACAAGAGTTATTATTGGTTCTTATTTTATTCATGACCTTTACTGATCCTTTTTCCTAATTGCCAGGTTTGTAGTCTTTCTCTATAATTATCTCATCATTTACCTATCATTTCAAGGTCATGAATTCAATTCCAATCTTTCATTACATTTCAATTAACATTAATTGAATGCCCAAAGGGTGTGTGACTCTCTTCTAGACGCTGTGAGGTAAATTGTCAATTGATTTTCTCTTAATCAGGTGTTGAAATCAAACATTTCCTGCTGAGCACCATAGAGTGTCTATGAGAATTTACCAGAAGTCAATTGTATTGCCAACTTCCAACCAACTTTACTTAAGACCCTTGGGTGTAAAAAGCTAATGCTGTATGTGAAATAAATATGTGATGGTGGTAGAATTAGACCTTGTAGAGGGATCTCATTTACTTAATCATTTTTAAAAAGATTTACTTATTTATTATTTGAGAAAGAGAGAGCTGAGGGACAGGAGGAGAGGGTGAGAAGGAATGTCAAGAATCTCAAGCAGACTCTACACTGAGCACAGAGCCAGACACGAGGCTCAGTCTCATGACCCTGAGATCATGACATGAGCCAAAAATCAAGAGTCAGTTGCTTAACTGACAGAGCCACCCAGGTGCCCTTACTTGATAATATTTTGTGCAGCATTAGGCCCCTAACCAAAATGTCTTAGGTCACCCTATTAATAATTATGGAGCAGAACCACCCCCTCTGCAACACAGGTCTCTAATCTGACAGATTTTTTTTTTTTAACCAAAAAACTCTCCCCAAAACAATGGCAATAAACAATGACTGGCTGGCTCTCAGACTGACCAACCAAGCAACATACAAATGAACAAACAAACCCAACCCAAATCCCAACCTGCTAACCTGTAACTCGGGTACATGGAATTGAATAAAAATGAGTTATTCAGCTTACATAGATATTTGCATTTCTAAAACCAGGATATTACCTGCTCAATTCATCAGCCTCTTGTTGAAGGTTCTGTGCATGGTCAACAGCCTCTCGGACTAAATCATGACTAAGATTACTTAGGTTGGACAGTTTTCCTTGTAGTTCATTTTTGGCTCCATCTATTTCCGCATAAATCCCTGAAGCATTCTAAAGAAAATATTTTAAAAAGTGAATTGAATATAGAATAACTTAAAATCTTCTCCCCAGGGAGCACCAGAAGATAATCTCTAGTCTTCCTTATTATGAGGTTCGGTAAATTTTAGGTCAGGTATACAGCAGTCTGAAGTACTTTAAGTAGACTTTTATCTATTTCTCTTGCATCCTCAAAAACTCCTTTCCTACTGATTGCTTCCCTAGCTTTCAGACATGCTCTGCCTTCTCCCACCTGAAAACAAAACAAAACAAGCTCAACAAAAAACCTCCTTTACCCACACATCTCTCCAGTGTTATTACCTTACTTTTCTTTCCCTCCATAGCAATATAGAGCCAAAAAAGTGTTTATGTTAGCTGTCTATTCCCTTGCTTTTTAATTCACTCTTTGACCCACTCCAGTCTATTTTTTATTTTACTACTCCAACAAAGCAGAAATTCAAACTAATGATATTTCAGTTACTGAATCTAATAAGCATCATTCATTTTCCCCAGTCACTCAAGTAGTGAGTCTAAACATTGTCACCATTCTTAAGCCAATCATATTTCCTTCCTCCATCACTGTCTGATTCTAAATAGATCACTGTATTTTTTTCCCTTTTCTTTCTTTCTTTTTTTTAATTTAGGAGATATCAACTAACTGTAGCAGGAATCATTTTTTTCTATACTCCTGAAGTTTCCTCCATATAAAGGGAGCTCAACTGATGAAACCTCAGACCTCTCCACCTCTTCCTTCACTCTGCTCCTGAGAGAGGAACTGGTTTATTTGATTGGTAAATTTGGGGGGAATAACTATGTAGGCTCTATTCAATTCTACCTTCTGCCTCTTGGTCGCAAGCTGCCAGCAGAAAGCCCGAATTTTCCTGTGTTTGTCTCTAATGAAAGCTGTTCTAGGCAGAAACCCTATAGGAACCTTGCAATGTTGTCTACCTGAGTGGGCAGCTGTGCCTAATTCTGGAATTGAATATTAGCAACCCCACTTGGCTAAGAGATCTAAAACCATGCCCTCATCTTAACTGCATCAGGAATGAAGGTTATAGTCTTGGACTTTATATTTACTATTTTATTTATTTTTCAACTTGTTTAGAACTTGGGAGCTGAAAGGGGCTACTATTCTCCTCACAGACTCCAATACTAACAAAGAAGAGTTGCAAACAACTCTTTGCCACCATCCTCCAGCTCTTTCCCTCCACCAAAAATCCCCTATACACTTATTTATAGCACAACTTTATGTACGTCTTCCTCATACTTTAAGAGGAAAAGCGTTCCTTTTCTGTATAAGGCATGCTGCCCTGTTTTCTATTCTTCTTGCTCCCTAGCTACGGACTCCCATTTCAGATGTAAACATGCCCAGTTAACCTCTCCCATTAAAAACAAACAAATAAAACCTATTCCTTGACTCTAGTTTCCCCTCTAGCTTCTTTTCTTTGTTGATGCAGTGCATTCCACAAAAAATGGTTCTTGCCAAGATCTCCAGCGTCAGACACCAAGTTGCCAGATCCATTTGACCCACTTTTCCTGTCTTTAGTTACTGGATTTATCTGGTTTGTGACAGTGTTGGTCACTGCCTTTATCTTAAAAATCTCTTTCCCTAGCTTCTGTGACATTGCTCTCTCCTGGGTCTCCTGTTTCACTGTCCAGGAAGGAGACTGTAAAAGTTGGTGTTGCTCAGACTTGACTTAGCGCTTCCCTTTCTGAATAATCTAACTCCTCTCTCCCAGCCCAGACTTTAAATCTTTCAGCTGACTCCGAACCCTCCTACAGGAGTGGTGATCTTTCTTTTAAACAAATATGATCATGTTATTTTCCCTCTCAAAATCAACCAATTGCTATCCAGGAACAAATCTGATTACTCAGGTGGCTTCACCAACTAAATATAACTTTTTAAAAAATATTGTTCCCCAGATGACCTACCAAATGGCTAGAAACTTAATACTATCTCCATAGAAATAAACCCCCTGTGCTAGGAACTATGCTACATTCTGGGAATACAATTATCATATGGTTTCACTTGCTTGTGGAGCATAAGGAATAACATGGAGGACACTGGGAGAAGGAGAGGAGAAGGGAGTTGTGGGAAATCAGACAGGGAGACGAACCATGAGAGACTGTGGACTCTGAGAAACAAAGCAAGGGTTTTGGAGGAGAGGGAAGTGGGGTTTGTGTGAGCCTGGTGGTGGGTATTAAAGAGGGCATGTATTGCATAGAACACTGGGTGTGATGCATTAACAATGAACCTTGGAACACTGAAAAAATAAAATTAAGTTAAAAAAATAGACACAGTTCTTGCCTTCTACAATCATGTAGTCTTGGGGTGGAATAACCAGGTAAAATGATTATACTGGAAGTATGAAATTTGGAGATATGAATTGTGGGATCATGCATATGATTGTTCTTTAAAGCCATGAGATTCAATGGGATCAACTATGGAGAAAGTTTAAGTACCAAAGAGGGCCTAGGACTGAGAACTGAGCTAGTCATTATACCAGAGTAAGGATGGACAGAGTTCTGGGCCAAAAATCACTTGAGGCCTATTTTTATATAGCTTCTAGCTAAGAATATAATTTACATTTTAAAAGAGTATTACTTTTTTGTATAAAAACAAACAAACAAGCAAAAAAAAAAAAAGAAAAGAAAATGAGAGCGTGGTAATATGTGGCCACAGAACCTAAAATATTTACTACAATATATACTACACAGAGGATGTGTAGAGGTGAAAACATGGCCAATTAAGTGGGAGGAAGACCAGGTGAGTGGGATATTGGAGGAGCCAGGATGAAAGCTCTGAGTGTTTATATAAGGAGGAAACTTTAATCAGCAGGGAGAGGAAGAGGCAACCACAGTTTCAGCTATGTTGAGTTCATTGGTGAACTGGATAACGGTCTCAGTGGAGGGGCATGCAATCCCATTTGGAGTGGTTGAGTACAATAGACACCAGGGGGCTGGAGGGTGGGAATGACGATGGTCAATGATTCTTGAGGTGTTTTGTTGTGAAGCTGAGCAGAGTAGAGTAATGGGGCAGAGATTACAGGAGATGTAGGCAAGCTCTTTCCTTTTTTAAAGGACAGGGAATAAGTTACAGAATGTTAACATTTTCGTAGTAATGGATCAAGAGAGAATAACAATTGGATAACACAGAAGAGAGAGGGAATACTTTGGGGAGTATTGAGCCGAGAAAGGATTGGATTCAGAGCATAGGCGGGGAGATGGGACTTTGAGAGGAAAAGGGACACTTCATTAATTATATGAGGAAGGGAGGTACAAGGGTAAATACAGATGTAGGTGGACTGGTAGAACTGGGGAGGAAAGATTAGGGAAGTTTCTTCTCTTTGCTTTTATATTTCAGTGCAGCATGAAGCAAATTCACCAAACAGACTGACAAAAGAGGAGGTAGGCTGTTCATTATGTTGACTTCTCTCTGGTATGGCCATGATGCTGGGGATACTTGGGTTTACTAAGATAGAATTCTCATGTGAGTACAGTAGGGGGCAGAGGTGGGTATACAAGTTAAGGGTGTTTGAAAATAATGATTATATAATAGTCCCTCTTATCTATGGGGGAGACATTATAAAACCTTTAATGGGTACCTGAAACTGTGGATGGTACCAAACTATATATATTAGGGTTTTCCTATGCATGCAAACCTATGATAAAGTTTAATTTATGAATTAGGCTCAGTAAGAGCTTAACCACAATAACTAATAATGAAATAGAACAGTTATAATAATATACTGTAATAAAAGTTATGAGAATGAGGTCTCTCTTTCAAAATATCTTCTTTTAATTAACGTATAATGTATTATTTGCTTCAGGGGTACTGGTCTGTGTATCATTAGTCTTACACAATTCACAGCACTCACCGTAGCACATACCCTCCCCAATGTCCATAGCCCAGCCATCCTATCCCTATCCTCCACCTGCCAGTGGCCTTCAGTTTGTTTCCTGAGATTAAGAATCTCTTATGGTTTGTTTCCCTCCTCAATCCCATCTTGTTTCATTTTTTCCCCTCCCTTCTCTCCATGACCTCCTCGCTTCTCGAAATCCTCATATCAGAAAAATCATATGATAATAGTCTTTCTCTGATTGACTTATTTCGCTTAGCGTAATACCCTCTAGTTCCAACCATTTAATTGCAAATGGCAAGATTTTGTGGGGTTTTTTTATGGCTGAATAGTAAATGTGTGTATATTTATATTTATATTTATATTTCCTTGATGCCCAGTGATGTTAAGCACATTTTGGTGTCTGTTGGCCACTGTATGTCTCCTTTGAAGAAATGTCTGTTCATGTCTTCTGCTCATTTCTTGATTGGTTTATTTGTTCTTTGGGTGTTAAGTTTGATAAGTTCTTTATAGATTTTGGATACTAGCCCTTTATCTGATATGTCATTTGCAAATATCTTCTCCCATTTTGTTGGCTGTCTTTTGGTTTTGTTGACTGTTCCTTTGCTGTGCAAAAGCTTTTGATCTTTATGAAGTCCCAACAGTTCATTTTTGCCCTTGCTTCCCTTGATTTTGGTGATGTTTCTAGGAAGAACTTGCTGTGGCTGAGGTCTAAGAGGATGCTGCTTGTGTTCTCCTCAAGGATTTTGATGGATTCCTGTGTCACATTGAGGTGTTTCATCCATTTTGTGTGTGGTATAAGAAAATGGTCCAGTTTCATTCTTCTGCATGTGGCTGTCCAATTTTCCTAACACCGTTTGCTGAAAAGGCTGTCTTTTTTCCATTGGACATTCTTTCCTGCTTTGTTGAAGATTAGTTGACCATAGAGTTGAGGGTCCATTTCTGGGCTCTCTATTCTGTCCTAACAGTTTTGGAGTGGAGTCTTTGGGTTTTCCACATAAAGTATCATATCATCTGCAAAGAGTGAGAGTTTGACTTCTTTGCTGATTCAGATGTCTTTTATTTCTTTTTGTTGCCTGATTGCTGAGGCTAGGACTTCTAGTACTATGTTGAATAGCAGTGGTGATAGTGGACAGCCCTGCCATGTTCCTGACCTTAGGGGAAAAGCTCTCAGTTTTTCCCCATTCAGAATGATATTCACTATGGGTTTTTCACAGATGGCTTTTATGATATTGAGGTATGTCCCCTCTATCCCTACACTGTGAAGAGTTTTGATCAAGAAAGGATGCTGTAGTTTGTCAAATGCTTTTTCAGCATCTATTGAGAGTATCATATGGTTCTTGTTCTTTGTTTTGTTAATGTATTGCATTACATTGATTGGCTTGCAGATGTTGAACCAACCTTGCAGCTCAGGAGTAAATCCCACTTGGTCCTGGTGAATAATCCTTTTAATGTACTGTAGGATCCTATTGGCTAGTATTTTCGTGAGAATTTTTACATCCATGTTCATCAAGGATATTGGACTGTAATTCTCCTTTTTGATGGGGTGCTTGTCTGGTTTTGGAATCAAGGTAATACTGGCCTCATAAAATGAGTTTGGAAGCTTTCCTTCCATTTCCATTTTTTTTTTTTTTTTTTGGAACAGTTTCAGGAGAATAGGTATTTATTCTTCTTTAAATGTTTGGTAGAATTCCCCTGGGAAATCATCTGACCCTGTACTCTTATTTGTTGGGATTTTTGATGACTGCTTCAATCTCCTTACTGGTTATGGGTCTGTTCAGAATTTCTATTTCTTCCTGGTTCAGTTTTGGTAGTTTATATGCACCCATTTCTTCCAGATTGTCAAATTTGCTGGCGTATAGTTGCTTATAATATGTTCTTATAATTGTTTGTACTTCTTTGGTGTTGGTTGTGATCTCCCCTCTTTCATTCATGATTTTATTAATTTGGATCCTTTCTCCTTTCTTTTTGATAAGTCTGGCCAGGAGTTTATCAATCTTATTAATTCTTTCAAAGAATCAGCTCCAAGTTTTGTTGATTTGTTCTATTGTTCTTTTGGTTTCTATTTTACTGGTTTCTGCTCTGATATTTATTATTTCTCTTCTCCTGCTGGGTTTAGGCTTTATTTGTTGTTCTTTCTCCAGTTCCTTTAGGTTTAGGGTTAGGTTGTGTACTTGAGACCTTTCTTGTTTCCTGAAAAAGGCTTGCATTGCTATGTACTTTCCTCTCAGGACCAGCTTTGCTGTGTCCCAAAGATTTTGAACAATTGTATTTTCATTTTCATTTATTTCCATGAATTTTAAATTTCTCCTTTAACTTCCTGGTTGACCCATTCATTCTTTAGTAGGATGCTCTTTAGCAGCCATGTATTTGAGTTCTTTCCAACTTTCCTCTTGTGGCGGAGTTCTAGTTTCAAAGCACCGTGGTCTGAAAATATGCAAGGAATGATTCCAGTCTTTTGGTACTGGTTGAGACCTGATTTGTGACCCAGGATGTGATCTATTCATGTGCACTAGAGAAGAATGTGTACTCTATTGCTTTGGGATGGAATGTTCCCAATATATTTGTAATGTTCATCTGGTCCAGCATGTGATTTAAAGTCTTTATTTCCTTGTTGATCTTTTGTTTAGATGATCTGTCTATTTCAGTAAAGGGGGGTGTTGAAGTCCCCTACTATTATGGTATTATTTTCAATGTGGTTTTTTTTTTTTTTTAATTTTGTGTTTAATTGGTTTGTATAATTGGCTGTTCCCATGTTAGGACATAGATATTTAAAACTGTTAGATCTTCTTGTTGGACAGACCCTTTGAGTATGATATACTGTCCTTTCTCATCTCTTATTATAGTTTTTGGCTTAAAATCTCACTTACCTCATATAAAGATTGTCACTACAGCTTTCTTTTGATGTTCATTAGCATGGTAAATTGTTTTCCACGCCCTCACTTTAAATCTGGAGGTGTCTTTGGGTCTGAAATGAGTTTCTTGCAGACAGCATATCAATGGGTCTTGTTTTTTCTATCCATTCTGATATCCTGTGTCTTTAAATTGGGGGGAATTTAGTCCATTTACATTCAGGGTAACTATTGAGAGATATGAATTTAGTGCTGTTGTGTTGCCTGTAAGGTGAATGTTCCTGTATATTGTCCCTGTTCCTTTCTGGTCTGTTACTTTTGGGCTCTCTCTTTGCTTAGAAGACTCTTTCAATATTTCCTGCAGGGTTGATTTGATACTTACAAATTCTTTTAGTTGCATTTTTCCTGGAAGCTTTTTTAATCTCCTTCTATTTTTACTGACAGTCTAGCTGGATATAGTATTCTTGGCTGCATATTTTTCTCATTTAGTGCTCTGAATATATCATGCCAGTCCTTTCTGGCCTTCCAGGTCTCTGTGGATAAGTCTGCTGCCAATCTAATATTTCTACCATTGTATGTTAAAGACCTCTTGTCCCAAGCTGCTTTCAGGATTTTCTCTTTCTCACTAAGACTTGTAAGTTTTACTATTAGATAGATGATGGGGTATTGAAGGGCTTTGGGAGAGTTTTCTGTGCCTCCTGGATTTTGCTTGTTCCCTTTGCCAAATTAGGGAAATTCTCTGCTATAATTTGCTTCAATATACCTTCTGCCCCCCTCTCTCTTTCTTCCTCTTCTCGGATCCCAATTATTCTAATACTGTTTCATATTATGGTATCACTTATCTCTCAAATTCTCCCCTCGTGGTCCAATAGCTGTTTATCTCTCTTTTTCTCAGCTTCTTTATTCTCATTTGGTCTTCTATATCACTAATTCTCTCTTCTGCCTCATTTATTCTAGCAGTAAGAGCCTCCATTTTTGATTGCACTTCATTAATACCTTTTTTTAATTTCAACTGGGTTAGATTTTAGTTCTTTTATTTCTCCAGAAAGGGATTTTATTTCTCCAGAAAGCAATTCTCTAGTATCTTCCATGCTTTTTTCGAGCCCAACTAGCACCTTGATAATTGGCATTCTGAACTTTAGTTCAGACATCTTACTAATGTCCATAATGATTAGGTTTCTAGCCATCAGTACTGCCTCTTTTTCTTTTCTTTTTTTTTTTTTTTTTGAGGTGAGTTTTTTTTGCTTTGCCATTTTATGTAGATAAGAATAGATTAATGAGAGAACAAAATACTAAAAGGGTAGCAATGACCCCAGAAAAATATACACAAACCAAATTGGAAGAGACCCAAAACCAGGGGGAGAAGAAAGAAGAAAGAAAAAAAGAATTATACATATACTAGATATATTAGACTGGTGAATAGAATAGAATAGAAGCACACACTTGATTTTGGGTGTATTTTGGTCTGTTAGAAGAAACTGTCTCCCAAAATTTTAAAGAAATAAAAACCATATATATATATATATATATATATATACACACACACACACACACAAAAAATGAGGGTAAACATGATGAAGAGATGGAATATGACTGCAAAAATGAAAATTTAAAAAAAGTTTAAAAAAGGAATTGATAAGACAAGAAATTGGTTGAAGAAAGAAAAACAAAAGAAAAAAAAAGAGGAAAGAACGTGATCAGGCTGGAGACTAGAACAAAGCCATGTGTTAGATTTAGGGCATATTTTGATCTGTTAGAAGAAACTGTATCCCAAAATTTTAAAGAAGGAGAAACCTATATGTATATAAAAAATAAGGTTAAATACAATGAAGGGATAGAATATGATTATAACAATGAAAATTAGAAAAGATTTTTAAAAAAAGGTATTGTTAAGATAAAATAGTTAAAAGAAAGGTTAAAATAGGAAAGAGGAAAAATTAAAAAAATAGAATAAGAAAAAAATTTTTTCAAGTTAAAAAAAATTAACTTGAAAGACTAAAGAATTGTGGGGAAAACACCATGAATTCTATGTGTTGCATTCCCCTAGCTCTGGAGTTCTGCAGTTCTCACTTACTGGTCAATTCATTCTTGGCTGGATGTTCTTGCTAATATTTTGGCGGAGGGGCCTGTTGCAGTGATTCCCAATTGTCTTTGCCCAAGGTGGAATTGCACTGTCCTTGCCAGCAGCCAGGCTAAGTAATCTTCTCAGTTTTGCTTTTGGTAGCTTTTGTTCCTTGAACACTTTCTGTACTGCTTTGGAGGATGGGAGGATGGTGGCCCCCCAATCTCTGGCCCTGTAGGAGCTGAGAGCTCAGGGCCCCTCCTCCTCAGTATGCCCTCAGAGAAAAGCAGTCCGTCACTCTTGTCTCCCTGGTCTCTGGCCATGCTCTGTGTTCATCCAGCCTGTGACTAAGAGTCTCTATCTCTGGTGCAGAGAGATAGAAACAATGTCCAGCCCCGTTTGGAGTCTCCAAACCCAGCAGATTACTGCAGCATGCTCCTGTGCCACTCCTCCCAGAGGAGAAAGGAAGGGGTCTCTCTGGATCTGCAGCGTATGGGGTCCCTGATCGAAGAGGAGTAACCTAACTGTGCCTCAGTCACAGTTTAAGGTAACCCTGAGCTGAGAGCCTGCTCTTCGGCTCCATCTCTGCAGCCGGTTTCCCCACTCTGATACTTGGGAGCTCTGCCACACTTAGGGACCCCTCAGGATCTCATGGGTTCTGAGACCACACTGTCCCTGTGAGGGCTCCACCCCTGTCTAGCCTCTGGAGTGATGTCCCTCAGTGGAGCGGACTTTCTAAAAGTTCTGATTTTGTGCTCCACTTCTCTACTGCTTGCCAGGAACTGGACCCTCCCCCCACAGTCTATCTTCTAGTGTATTGCCTCAGATTCACTTCTCCACACATCCTACCTTCCAGAAAGTGGTCGCTTTTCTGTTCCTAGAATTGCTGCTCTTCTTCTCTTCTCTCTTCTGTTGAGTGTGTAGGTGTTCAGAATGATTTGATAACTAGCTGAACTCCTGGGACCCAAGGATATTTAGGTCTCCTCCTCTTCTACCATCTTCTTCCTCCCCCCGCCCCACTCAAAATATCTTATTAACCATACTCACCCCTCTTGTGATGATGCAAGATGATCAAATGCCTGTGTGAGGAGATGAAGTGAGGTGACTGATGTAGGTCTTATTCTGTAGCATTAGACTACAAGTGGCCTTGTGAGGATATGTGAGAAGCAGGATCATCTGCTCCTAGACAGAGGTTGACTGTGGGTAACTGAAACCATGGATAGCAAAACCATGGATAAGAGGGACTACTGTACTGGTCATTTTAGTTACTTAAGGAGGGAGAAGAGGATATGAGAGGAACAGGGTAATGAGCTGGAGGAGGTCTCCATGTGGTCAGAGAATTGCTGAAGTGGGTATTCCAGAGTAAGTGAGATAAGAGAGGGTGGAGCTTAACACTGGGATTTGGAAGGAGGTACTGTTATTGATGACAAGACCTCGGTATGGCCATAGCAGGGATAACAGGGTGGGCTGGAGGAAAATCTTGTTGGACAGAAGTTATAGGAGCCAGAAGTCAGAAAGCTAGTGGGCTCATCCATCTGGATTTTGATGTCTCCAAGATAGTGATGGGATTAGGGATGGAAAGGAAGACAGAGAGCTTGCTGCTGAAATTGTCAAAGAAGGGGATGGTGATCAGATGACTTTAAAATTATATCCTTTCAAAGGTAATACAAATGAGTTAAGAGTAATTTGGGGACTGTCTGGTTCACTGGAAATTTTCTACTTTAAAAATATGTCTCTTATTGATTTGAATGCTAGCTTTATTACATATACAACTTACAAGTAAAGAGTGAGTAGGATGGCTCTAAGTTGCACTTTCTGCCAGGAGATCTATGCTGTCCAATTTAGTAGCCATTAGCCACACGTGATGTTATGGAGCCCTTGAAATATGGTTAATTCAACTGAGGAATTCAACTTTAATTTATTTCATTTTAAGTCATTAAATTTAAATCTAAATTTAAGTAGCCATATGTGAGTTGTGCCACCATACCACAAAGGAAGCTGAAAAGCTCAGTCACCCAGTCTTGCTTCTGTAGTGCCGGTTAACATGACAGATTTGAATTGGATTCCATTATTGTTCTGTGACACTGAGCCGCTGTTCCAATCTGCTATAAATACAAACCTACAAGTCACATGCATCCCTACCTTTATTGTCTCATCAAGTTCTGAAAGGGTCAGACGAGGTATTGTCAGAGACTCCAAAGACGTGTTCAGAGAAGCGTTCACCCCTTCCATTTGTTCCCTCACTCTCTCGTGTTGTTTCTATGGGAACGAAGAGTAAGCAAGAGTGGAAGAGAAGGTCACTTAGGAGAATGCATCAGGGAGCGCGGTCAAGGTCACCTCTTGTCTTTGTGCTCAGATAAATCTGGGTTCCTCTCCCAGCCCCACCACTTAATTGCTGTGTGACTTTGGGGAATTCTACCCATGCCACATGCAGTTTTCTCATTTATACTGTGGAGATAACAAAAATGAGCACTTTGGGAGCTTTGAAGCACTTAGTTATGATTTTTACTTATAACACCATCATCTCAAAGAGACTGACCACTTCAGAGAGAGGTGTTGACTTTTTCTCCATAAAGGTAAAGTGGGACACTGGACACAGGATTTCACAGAGGCTCTATTTTTGAGTAAATGGAAAATAAAGTAAGTCAAAAAACCATTTATCACGTGGTGACTTTGGGCCAGGCACAAATATATCATTTGGGTAGGAATAAAGCCTATACAAAAAAATCTTAATGCTCTTTAAAAAATGCAAATGGCCCTACTATTAAGTCATGAAATTATGATCTCCCATTCTAGCACTTGGAGCTCTTTATGTTAGATGCTCAGACTTTTTGAGGAGGGAAGTGGCCCAGGGGATTTTTTGATGAATGGTTTAATTTCTACCTTCACTGTTAGGTTCTAGAAGCAGGCACGTTGTGATTCTGAAGAAATATTAGAAAACTTCAAATGAGTTTGGAGTTTGAAAGCAGCCAGAATGATACTTCAAGAGGGAAAAGTGAGACTCATTTTATAGTCTGGGTAAAAAACGAGTTGAAGTTACTTTAGAAACGGTCATTTGAATGGGAGTTGAAATACATGACTTATGGTATAATCTAAGATATCACGGGAGTAATTACAGAAGCCCAGATATAGAGGGACATACTTTAAAACTTCTGAAGTTCATCTTAGTGTCTTTCGTGCTGCCTGTGGTCTTTTCTAATTTAGTGGGAAGGAAGACGGAAGCCATCTTCTCCAAACGCATTGCTAGAGGGGAAGATATAAGTCCAGGGACAGGAAAGAATCCCATTCGAACATCTTCTTAATGCAAGAACATTACAAAATCAATTTCCCTTCAAAATCCATCAGGCTTAATACAGTGTGACTATCTCAGGTTAATTATTCTTGTCTCTTCAAGGAGAGGTGGTTACACAGTGCTACACAAAAGCAGTATTTTAAAGCATGGGTATTGAACTATATGTAAGGAAAAGAGGTGAAAAAATGTTGGTATTATTTAGCTCCATCAGAGCAGTTTTCCTTTTACAGAATCTGAGATATGACCCCTGCTGGAAGGCTCTTGTATCTGGTCGCCTTAAGGGAATATAGCTAAAACCCAAAAGTTAGAGCCAAATGTCAAAGCCCTGTGCTAACAGCACTGAGTGAGAAGTTCATTTGCAGGAGCTGGGAAGTGATATGCTTCAAGCTCAGGGGCTTATCCTTTATCATATGCCGGACTCATCACAGGTAACATTAGATAGAAATGAATAAAATTAGCTTTGAAACAAATATACTCCCACAGAACGAAGGTCAATATGAACACAATAATTATGAAAATGACACACAATTAACACTATCAGGCTTGTTCAGTTTCCATCTCACAGTTCCAAAGAATAATAAATTTCCCGAGCCTTACAAAAAATGAGAGAATCAGTTCTGGGAAGGCAGAGCTTTGCTTTAACAGACTCTCTAAAGAGTCCTTTCCAAAACATAGAATCTTTCATTCATCTGACAAAGATTTTTATCCTTCTATTACCCTTTGAAGTGAGAGCGGGTGGTGAAATAAATCATGTAATTATTAGTTGTGTGGCTACCATCTGCACATATCAAAATGATTAAACTGTGTGGTTATTTTTGGTTTTGTAAAAAGATTGGAAATTTGCTGTTATTCTTTTGCTGTAGGTCTAACAGTGAAGTGTGAAATACAACACTCAGGCGGGGTGGGGAAGGCAGGTCTGTTGAGGGATGATCGCGATACCGAAACGGAACGGCACAAGGCGCATTACGGGGTTGCTGAGGAGAGCACCTGTTAACCTGGGCCTGGGGAGGGGGAGGGGAGGGGAGGCCTCCCAGAGGAGGTGACGCCTGGGGCTATCCCTGCGAAGGAGAAAGGAAAAGGAAGTCTGTGTTCCAGGCCCATGGGTTACTGGAAGCATGATCTTGCCTGAACTGAACATGGGAGGCAGGGACTTGACAACAGGCAAGGCCAAGGAGGCTGGCGAAGGGAGGATCAGAGAGCGTCCCTCATGGCATGTGCAGGGGCATAAGCTGTCCTACCAGACAGGGTCTCGAATGTTCTTAACTGGGAGCCGCAGTAAAAAATGCGATTTATGTTGCAAGGCTGAAGCAGAGATGCGAAGAAACCATACCTTCTTATAGATGATGTGCTTTGATACTTTCTATTCTATTCTTTCTTTTCTTTTTAGAAAATGCTGGTTATTCAACGAAACTTCAATTAAAAAAAAAAAACAAACAAAAAGGCTGGTTACGACCCTCCCAGACTTATTTTATGATCACTCAGTGGTTCACAAGCTGCAGAGTCACAGGCACTGCTATAGGGTCAGAAGGAAAAGACGAAGGGTTTTACCAGAGTGACTGGTGCAGTCAGAACTGTGATGGGGGCAGCTGCTCAGGCTGGTGCGGCGGGCAAGTGGCAAGGGAGCAGGAATGCAGGGTAGAAAAAGGGGGGCTATTTTGGTGGCTCTCTTGGCCATTGCTATTCTTAAAAAATGCTGGCTGAGGGACTGCTCCTATTAGAAAACGGTGGTGCTAAGGGTAATTCACTTTTGTTTAGGAAAATTTCCAGTGACTTACTGAGAGATGGTGATGACTGATAATCAGGGTGGAGAGTCTCACTTAAGTTGGTTTTGGCAGACAATAAAAGCAAACATAACTGAACTAATGAACTTGCTCATAGTTGCTTCCTAGTTTTTGACATTTCACTATTTCACTCTGATCTTTATAAGTACGTCCAAGATGCACGGGTCTTCTTCTCAGAAGATCGCTCCTCTGCATGGTGGCGGTTGTGGGTTCATGCATTGCTTGGAACAGACATGATCACCACCAGATCTAAGCCCCCTAAGGTGGGCATGCATGGATCCTGCCCCCATCAGTATGCCCGCCTTTGCAAGCTGTGGCTATGTCTGGGAATTTCTCTCATCTCTTTGTATTTTCATGACCTTTGGCTTGAATTAGATTCCCTATCCCTGCGGCTGCCAACCAGTCCGGCTGTGAGATTTGCTTATCATACCTTTCCAAAAATTACACATACCCTTCTAAAACATGGTTCTGGGTTGCTTTGGTGTTCTAGTGCTCTCGGTAAACATAGGAATAGCAAATTGCGAATTCACTCGCAAGAACATCCTATCCATACGCACAGACACACGCCCCAAGAACAACTGCATTCTTATCCATGCAGAAGCTCAACAATTATGCTTTCAACTCAATTTTAGGTGCACATAGTGACATTAGCAAATTATGGTGGCAAAAATGCATAAATATTTTAAATATATGGATACTTGAATATGTCAGCATTTTAAGATATTGTATGCCAACCATCCCTTCTTGTTACAACTTTGTGTTGTATATGTCTGAAATGCATTTACAGGGAATGTGTCCACTGTACCTCGTGATCCCGCTGCTTGGCTGCTGTGCCTCTGTTCATGTCTTCGGCATCCCTGATGTGGTCAAGAGCCTGGTCCAGGGATTCCTGGAGGTCTGACAACTTAGCACTGTAGTCGTCCAGTTGCTCCAGGACGACAGGGAACAGGGAGCGAGTGTCGTTGTATAGCCGCTGCCAACTCTCAGCCTGGTTTAACACTGGGAAGAAGTGGACACAGAACCTCAGCCTGGGCTTCTCCTGCCTTCTCTCCCTCCATCCAGCAGTTAGCACATTTGTCAGGCCACACATTTGTCAGGCCATGCCTTCCCTAGCAATAGAGACTGAAGCTGTTGTTGATAAAAATAGTCCCGCGTTTTATATTTGGAGAAAGAAATACTAGGTTATAGAGTCTGAGAGTCCCAGGATGATGTCAGCCCCTCCCCCCCAAAAAAGTCTGATTAGGTTTTCCAACAAGATTATATTTTTTGAGAAAACCATGTCATTATGCTGTGTTTATTATTACCCAGATTAGTCATAATTTTATCAAACAAAGGGGTTTGGATATACTGTAGTTTTACTATTAAAAAATAGGAGTGCCTGGGTGGCTCAGTGGGTGAAAGCCTCAGCCTTCAGCTCAGGTCATGATCCCAGGGTCCTTGGATGGAGCCCCACATCGGGCTCCTTGCTCAGCAGGGAACCTGTTTCCTTCTCTTTCTCTCTCTCCCTGCCTCTCTGCCTGCTTGTGATCTCTGTCAAATAAATAAATAAAATCTTTAAAAAAAATAACCAAAGTTATCTTATCTGCTACTGACATTTTCTCTATTCTCTTCAGGCAATTGTCTGTAGGTAGCTTCTTCAGGTCAAACCTAAGCCTTTGTTTAGGGTGGTCGGAAGAGTCAATGACAACAATACATTCTTAAGTTCTGTGTATGTTGTGTATGTCTTAATCCTCTGATAAAAGTAACATGCATTGATTACATGTCTTAATTCTCTTTTTCCTCCAGGGAGTATCTGTCTGACTTTTCAAGGTTTTGTATTTTTCCTTCATTAGTGTGAGCAGAAGACACACGCTCATGACTGAGTAAAGAAAGTGGTTAAAAATGCATTGACCAGGCGGGAGGTGGCTCTGTGGGAGATATGATTGGTTTCGCTTCCCAGGGCAGACTCGTTCTATTCTAAAACAGGCAAAAAGTGTGGAAGCATTTGTCTGACATCAGAGCTCTCTCCTTCCTGAGCACTGGCTTCATCCTGACCCAGAAATGGGGCCCGAGACTCTTCCTGAACTCTTACTGTTTCTAAGACTTTATACATTTGTTATGATAACATGCCTTTAGGTGAAGAATGTTCCTCTTCTAGAATAGTCACAATAATTTTTTAGCAGAAGTTGATAATAATGATCCTTGGGAAATGAGGTAGTACAGGTGTTCTTAACCCTTTTTGTACCATGGGACCATATGCAATCTAGAGAAGCCTTCAGGCCCCTTCTTATCATGTACTTTAAAATATGTAAAGGGGGGACGCCTGGGTGGCTCAGTTGGTTGGACGACTGCCTTCGGCTCAGGTCATGATCCCGGAGTCCCAGGATCGAGTCCCGCATCGGGCTCCCAGCTCCATGGGGAGTCTGCTTCTCCCTCTGACCTTCTCCTAGCTCATGCTCTCTCTCTCAAATAAATAAATAAAATCTAAAAAAAAAAAATAAATAAAATATGTAAAGGGGCACCTGGGTGGCTCAGTCGTTAAGCGGCTGCCTTCAGCTCAGGTCATCATCCCAGGGTCCTGGAATCGAGCCCCGCTTTGGGCTCCCTGCTCCGTGGGAAGCCTGCTTCTCCCTCTCCCACTCCCCCTGCTTGTGTTCACTCTGTCTCTCCCTTTGTCAAATAAATAAGTAAAATCTTAAAAAAAAAAAAAAAAAGTAAAATAAAATACATAGACTTAAAGCGAAGACCAAGATATCAAAAAACAAATTGGTGATATAACAACACATGTGCTTATTTATTAAGTCGGAAAAAACAAGATCTAGAGGTGGGACTAATAACTACACAATTTTGAATTACTGATGAACTGAATGTTGTGAGATCAGACTACAGCTAAAATCCAATACCCAGATCCATGGCTTCTCTTGTTGACTGTGTGGATTAAAATGGATACAAATTCTTTGCAACTCTTCCTATCAAGAGGAGAGTTAATCTGGGCGGGTCTGGGCCAGTAGGATAGATAAGACACAATTGAGTTCCATTCTTGTCTTCCTGGAAAGCTGTTGCCCTGTGAATGAGCCTGGGCGAGACTCCTTGAGGGTAAGACTCCAGGGAGTCTTATAATCCTGCATAAGGCCCCAGACATCCGAGGGAGCCCAGCCCCTCCCACATGGAGCAGAGATAAGCTGTCCAGGTGGAGTGGAGCCCAAATTGCCAGTGAAATCATGAACAAATAAATGTTAATTTTAAATGAATATGTTTGGGGTGTCTGGGTGGCTCAGTCTTTAAGTGTCTGCCTTCAGCTCAGGTCATACTCCGAGGGTCCTGGGACAGAGTCCCATATTGGGCTCCCTGCTTAGTGGGAGTCTGCTTCTCCCTCTCCTGCTCCCCCGGTTTGTTTGCACTCTCTCTCTCTGTCAGATACATAAAATCTTTAAAAAAATGAATATATTTGGGGTGAGTTGCTAGACAGTCATTGAAAACTGATAGAGTGGCCAAGTCATAGGTTTGCTGATATTACTGTGGTTTCTTGCCTACATTCATCATTGAAGGAAATGTTAAATTTGCACTGGAGGTTAAAAGTCATTAAAAGTCCTTTCGGGGACCTCAGAACAGGAATGTTGCTGGGCTTGTAGCTTTACTGCCTTTGCCATAGATTTCTTTTAGTGGAGTTCTGAAAAGTGGTTCCCTTTAGTTTTTCTTCTCTTGTTTTATACGTTTTCACCAACTATGAAGTCCCTATTTCTTCTCCTCAGGAGTTTAAGGTCTACAGATTTTATGTGGAATCTCAGTTCTTTTTCAAAAGGTCAAGGTTGGGCCTGGATCTAAAAATCTTGACCGTACAGGCTGTTCTGATTCCCCGAGGCCACGTATAAGTTCTAAATAGCTGCATCTAGGGGCACCTGGGTGGCTCAGTCAGTTAAGTGTCTGTGTTCGGCTCAGGTCATGATCCCAGAGTTCTGGGATCTAGTCCTGTGTTGGGTTCCCTGCTCAGCGGGGAGTCTGCTTCTCCTTCTCCCTTGGCCCCTCCCCCAATTCATGTGGGCCTGCGTATTCATGTCCGCCCTCAAATAAATAAATAAAATCTTTTTTTTTTTTAAGATTCTATTTATTTATTTGACAGGGAGAGAGATCACAAGTAGGCAGAGAGGCAGGCAGAGAGAAGGGAAGGAGGCTCCCTGCTGAGCAGAGAGCCTGATGCGGGACTTGATTCCAGAACTCTGGGATCATGACCCGAGCCGAAGGCAGAGGCTTAACCCACTGAGCCACCCAGGCGCCCCATAAATAAAATCTTTATAAAAAAATAACTGCAAATATTGGAGATTGCTTGCTTTGACCAAATGTTCCCCTGTAGTTCAGCATCCTCTCTTGGACCCACAAAGGAAGCAGACACATGCTGCGCCTTAGGAGTTAAAAACACCTACGTTCCTGGGCTTCATCTGCTTCTTCATCCACCAGCTCCCTTTGCGTGAGAAATGGTTGACGGCGTCTGATCTCCTCAAGCATCTTCTGAGCCAACACCAGCTTCTCAGAGATTTCTTCAGAGGTAAGTTCCTGCTCCTTCCCATAATAGAGCATCTTGTTGTTGATCTCTGAAAGGAAGGGCACAGTGAGAGAAGAAAGCAGGGTGGGGTGTCTGGGCATCTTATGGGGGATGCCACTGAGAATACGGACAGTGAGGGCAAAGAGCAGGGCTGATCCTGAAATGGAAAGAGGGTTTCATTCAAGGACAGTGCACTAAGGTTCATCTGTAAATACTGCTGTCAGCATTGGAATTCATCATATATTCCAAGGAGAAGTAAAACATGAGGAAACAACTCTGCTTCCCATCTGGTGTCTTCAGAATGGGAATGGGATTAATATAAGGCCTGTCCTGACTTCAGTTGTGTCTGGTTTCCATAGTAATTCCTGAACATTAACATTGAAGGCACACAAATCTGGGGTCTTTGATCAACATTTTTTATTTTATTTTATTATTATTATTATTATTTTTTATGATCAACATTTTATATAAAATATATAACTTGGAAAAAGTCCTCTGAGGCATCTCCTGTCCTTCTTAGGATGTGTTAGAGATAATAATTATATTTTAGTCAAGGTTCTGACCAAAGCTCTAAACTAAAATGAGAGTATATTGGTAGTTGTAATAGTTGTAATAATTGTAATAGTTGTAATAGTTGTAATAATTGTAATAGTTATAATAGTTGTAATAATCTTTCAGATTATTCTATAGACCAGATATAAAAATATAAAAAACCAAAGCTCTAAACCAAAATGAGAGTATATTGATAGTTGTAATAGTTGTAATAATTGTAATAGTTGTAATAGTTGTAATAATCTTTCAGATTATTCTATAGACCAGATATAAAAATAGAGGTTTGTTATATTGTGATGTGAGTTTTTGTTCATTTATATATGTATATTATATAAAAATATATATTATATATATGTTATATATATAAATATATATTATATATATAGTGTATACACACACGCATACTTTGCAGTTGTTACTTGCCTTCTGTAGTATGGCTCTTAAGACTGGGCCATTTTGATTCTGGGTCATTTTCACTCCCCTTCTGGAGAATTTTAGAACCAAAGGGACTACTGATGGTCAGAGGGATTAAATGCATTGTCTAAATACCAGCAGAGCTGAGTCATTCTCTGACTTTATCTGCCTACTAAATATGATCAGATGAAAGTTATGTAATTGCCACCTTGTCCTCTGACAGCTCTGGGAGGAAGTATTTTATCTTCCTGGCATAAATGAAATTGTGTGTCTGTGGTTTACTATGACCTATGCGGTTGGCCAGACGAGATGGGTAAACAATCACTGGTGTCACATCAATCATACCAGATAAGGGCTTGTATTTTATGTGGATAATGGCTTGAAGGTCACCAGGAGTTATTTTACAGATGGTTGGGAAAAAGGAATGACACACTGTTGGTCCTGCGAAGCATCCCTGACTTCTGAAGGAAAGGAGATAAACTAGGAAGGAGGTTTTTGACACTGTAAATATTACTGAGAAAGTGACGGGGAAACCACGATAGGCTAGAAACAAAACTATTAAGGGATTAAACATTCACTTTTCAAGTGAAATCTGTAATCTTAGCTCTGGAAATAAATGAAACATAGATTTCCCGTAGCCCTTCTTAGATATATCACTCCCATCACTGACTTCTTTGGCATTTTGATCCAAATATTACATTTTCAATTCTGGCCTGTTTTAGTTTAGCCATGTCCGGTGTAGATTAGAAAAAGGAAATGCAGA
Organism: Mustela lutreola; assembly: GCF_030435805.1. Taxonomy (NCBI): domain Eukaryota; kingdom Metazoa; phylum Chordata; class Mammalia; order Carnivora; family Mustelidae; genus Mustela; species Mustela lutreola. Next base: position 20,267,268 of record NC_081295.1, on the reverse strand, counting down.
CAATAACATATTTGCCTTAGTCTTGGAGACTATTCATGCATTATTTTTAAAAGGTAAACTGATTGAAATTATTGTTTCCCATTTACATTTCTTTTGTATTTCTTTCATCTTTCCTATGCTGAAGGGGGTCAAATAGAGGGCTTAGATCCCTCCCCAGTGAAACACGGTAGAATAAAAAATTTACAACAGCAAAGGTGAATTACTTTCTCTGAATAGTTTACTAGGACCCTGGCTTTATTTGCTGCCTAGAGGGGCATTTATTTCTTAATTAGATGAGGTCAGCTTATCTAGGTTCAATCTTACTTTTTGAAAAAAAATCAATAATAACTCTAAAATGAAAAAAAAAATTATTGGTAGATGCAAAAGCATGAAACAGTGAAGATGGGATTGGGGGGTGATTAAAATGCATGCTGTTTATTTTTATCATGTATTATAGCCACCAAAGGAAATACAGCAAATGTCTAATTTTGGTTCCATTCATTCTTCTGCCTGAAATATGTTTCCTATACCTCAGGATAAAGATGTGACTTTCTCACTGTGGGCTCATTTACTGCCATTGTGCCCTGAGATGCACTTGATGTTATCACCCAGCTCTTAATATATAGGATAAAAGCTATGGAAACATACAAATACTGTTTTGTATTTGTATGAAACATACAAATACTATTTGTATGGAAACATACAAATACTGCAAATACTTTGCAGACTGTGAGTCAAAGAAATTCTCTTTATTTTAGAACAAGTGAAAGTGCCTGTTTTCTGTTGGTAAATTGGAGCCTGGCTTTCAGTGGGCTATTAAGATAGTCTTCAAATACAGCCAACACTTATCAGAAGTTAGAGCACAAATAAGTACTCCTCTAAGAAGGAAGAAGGTAAAATCTGCCACAACGCTTTAGGGCAAAGAAATCAACACGAGGCCTCCAGGCTTTTCTTCTGGCTTGGGGACTGGAGCGTGTTGTCTGTCTGGTCTTTGGGAAATGGCATCGTAGAGAGAGCTTAGGACAGTCTGGATTAGTGGACAGTTTCCTGCCACTCTAAAGGTGGGGTTTTTGCTGCAAATAGTCCAGAAAAACATGATCCCTATTCAACTCTTGCATTTTAGAGACACCATAGCATTCCATTTCCTTGCTGGAAGGATATTCTGGCATTCCATTTCCTTGAAATGCCTGGAAAGGGAATGATTCCATACATTTATTCTTGACAACCAACAGAGAGTAAGTAGGGATGAGTGCTCAGAAATCCTAGATGGCCAAACTAGAAGACCTTATATGTAATACATATAAACTATCATAAATGCATATGTCTATTACCTTATATGTAACACTGTAACAGTAGTTCCCAGCACTAGGGAACACTAACAGTAGCCATATTTTTGTTGTTAAAGCACAAATGATTCCTGACATTAAGCGGCATGAGAAGAGAATATATTTACCTTGAATTTTATCCCTCATATTATGAGCTTGCTCCACAAGGTATGTTGCGTGGTTAATGGTATCCATGCTTTCCTTCTGAGCCAGCTTGCCCCTTCTTGAGACTCGACTTTCCTGCAAATAATTCATATAAACAGCAGCTTAAATTTACGAGGAGGGAATGTTCTACCTGTGCATGCGATGGTGGGTGGGCATAATGTATTCCGTAAACATAAATTTCCTTGGCATGTGGAAGTTATATAACATGTAAAATGGCCCCAGAAATCACACGTGAAGGCTGATGGGATGACCGGCTTTAGAATTGCAGGATGCTATAAAATCAGCTGTGTTCCTCTGCCATCAGTCACAGTTCAGTCCAAACCAACCGCCTTTCATATGCAATTTACCCTTGGAATTTTTACTGTAGCTCACAGTTCCAGACTAGGAAATGACCCAGGTCTGCTGACCAGCCTGACTTTGTGCTGGCAGAAGAGCTTAGAATTTCACAGGGGCAATTGTTGAGAAAGCAGGCAGACCTTGAAATGCTCTCTGCACCCAGTAGCTCCTGGGTGGTCCAGCGCTGACACTGAATGACTACAGAGATTTAAAGGATTATGCTGACTGGGCTCAATGCTGTGCTCCAAATTCCCATCAACACTGATGGCACTCGGGGACAAATAACCACTCAGGCAGATTTGGCTTGGAGTGAATGAGACTCTTCTCTGAGAAGTGGGCTCCGCTCTCTTCACTGGGGAGTTTCTGATTCTGAGCTCCCACATAGTATTTGTCAAGATGAAATCCCGACTCAAATGCAGCTTCTGGAAGCACGGGTGGGTGTGTATGTGGATGTGCAAATTTCTGCGTGTGTAAGGACAGAAGCTCATCTAAGAAACGGCTCAAGGCCAGGACACCAGCCTGTATGCATGGCGTTGGGGACGTGTCCTGTGTACTTCCTTTCAGCATTAGAAAGGTTGGCTCATGGGCTATATATAAGTGGAGAAGGAGTTCTTTTGTCTGAACTTGGTAGATGTCTGTTCGCCTCATCTGGTGCTTTTCGGCTTGGTTCTCTACCAAAGTGCTGCGGCATCTGAGCGGACTGCAGGGTGGCCTGCCCCTCAGCGTGCTTGTAGACCCGCTGCACAGTTTCACCGGGAGAGGGGAGTAGCTATGTCCTCCCGTGTTCCAGCCAGAGGATTATGCCATGACTTTACCTGGAAAAGCTCTTAGGCTTCCCAGGCATAAGCCACAGAAGGGGCCCTTAGTCAAGGAAGACAAAGCAGAAATGGTATCAGAGCAAACACATGCCCCAGAAGATTTTTATCAAGCCAGTTCCAGACGCTTTCCATATAAAGTTCGCTGGGCAGCAGTAATGTGACCATCAGACACTTCCCGAAAGAGTGGGTTCTCTGAACTAACGGACACCTGCATTCTGTGTCATTGGAGTTCCTTCCTCCAATGCCCGTCTTCCTCTTGCCTTATTCTCATGCTTTCCAGAGATACAAAGTCTGTGCTCATTTTAAAATCATATGATGCAGAAACTAAGATGAATCTTATTCTGACGTCACCCCTCCCTGCTTCTAAAAATTATGGACACAAATATTTAAAACATCTAGAAATTTTCAACAAGTTGATTTTTGATCTGTTTAAATTATATTTGCAAATATAATTTATGTATATATGTTGTGCTTTGTAAATATAATTTAAATATTTATATTATATATATTATATTATATATATTTATATTTATATATATTACATACTTATATATTTAACTTTGGTTTTATCCTTCAAGAAAAAGGCCTTTTGTGATTACTGTAGTCGTTTAACTTATTTCTTTCTTTCTTTCTTTTTTTTTTTTTAAACATTTCTTTTAAGGAAACTTTGAATTGAAGCAATGAAGGGCTGGGGAGGCTGGACGGCGTCTAAGAACACTTCTTCCCGATAAACACCAGAGGGCGCTGAGACATACACTATATATTTGACCAAGGACTCAGAGGTAAAGAGGACTGCCTATCACTTTAAATTGCAAACTTACTGGCCTTCATAGATAGTGATGCCTTATTTGAAAGTTTTATTTTTTTCTGTAGCTTTGCTTATGGAAGAAAAATAACAGTATAGCCCCCTGGTCAAGCAGAGGCACCTTACTTTATGAAGAGCTGAAATTAAAAAATTAACTAACAGCTATAAACTGATGAATGCTACAGCAAAGTCTCCTTGTACATGTTTGACATAAAAGTGACAAGAACTTTTTGGTAATACAATGCATGGAGGGGAGTGTATCTAGATTGCTGATTAAACAACAACAACATCAACAGCAACAACAACAAAACAACCAGGGCACCTGGGTGGCTCAATCGTTAAGTGTCTGCCTTCGGCTCAGGTCATGATCCCAGGGTCCTGGAATCGAACCCCGCATCAGGTTCTCTGTTCAGCAGGGAGCCTGCTTCTCCCACTCTCACTTCCCCTACTTGTGTTGCCTCTCTTGCTGTGTCTCTCTCTGTCAAATAAATAAAATCTTTAAAAAATTAAAAAAATCAACCAGATTAAGTGAGGATGATAATCAACATGTAGGATGATCACATATGTTTTTGCTTATGCTATGACACTTTTCAGAGTGAAAGGAGAAACTTCTAGGAATCATTCTGGGAGACAAGCATAAGGCACAGGACGAAATAGTAGTGGGAATACTGGTGTGCCATTTCAGAATGTGTATAGGGATACCTACTCTGGGTTTCCCTACCTCCTGAACACAGATGGTTTCTAACAACTTTTCTAGACTGGATCTCTCCTCTGAGCTACAGACTCAAATCTTTCTCTAACTACCCTCTGGTTAGTTAGTAGAAACATCCAGATTATTCTATTCTGTAATTTTGTTTTTTGATATTTATTTGTTTATTTATTTATTTAAATGTAATCTCTACCTCCAATGTGGTGCTTGAACTCATGACGTTGAGCTCAAGAATTGCATGCTCTACCGACGAAGCCAGCCAGGGGCCCCATTCCGCAATCTTAGAATAGTCATTTCTCCAAGCCAGAGCTTTCTCCTTGTTACTCCTCATGTCCATTGGTCACCCAGTTGTTCTTACTGTGCCTGCCATTCTTGTCTCTCTTCCTGTTCCATATGATCATAGTCTTGACTGATACCTGATCACTGTAAATTCTTCTCAAATGAAGGCAAGGTAGCCATCAACCATGCTTGTCTAGATTCCAGAGGCAGTTTTCCAGACTAGTGCTATCTGTATCTTCAGAGTTCTTCCCTCGCTAATCCATCATTCCCTACCGAAGAGGAATGTTTTTGAAATTTCAAATCTGATCAGTTCACGGTTCTATGTAAATACTTCAGTGTTCTCCAAAGTCCACAGGATGAAGTCCACATGTTCCTGGGTGTGGTGGTCATGGTTCCTCATGATCTGGCCTCTGAGAGCTTCTTCAGCCGTATCTCCTGCTCCTTGCCTTGCAGCTAATCTTTTTTTTTTTTTTTTAAGATTTTATTTATTGATTTGACAGAGAGAGAGAGAGATCACAAGTTGGCTGAGAGGCAGGCAGAGAGAGAGGGGGAAGCAGACTTCCCCCTGAGCGGAGAGCACAATGTGGGGCTCGATCCTAGAACCCTGGGTCCTGCTGAGTAGAGAACCCGATGCGGGGCTCTATCCCAGGACTCTGGGATCATGACCTGAGCCAAAGGCAGAGGCTTAACCCACTGAGCCACCCAGGCGCCCCGCAGCTAATCTTTACTAGGCTATAGCTAAAGCTTTTCTAGTTCTAAGAACACACTGTGAATATCTATCTCTTTGCTCTTATGGAATTTTCACTTGCTTGGAAGTACTTGATAAACTCCTGGTCATGTTTAAATACGTAGGTCAACACTCAGCTTCTCTGAGAATCATTCCCTCCTGTACCCCTAGTGAGCAAGTTCATTATTTTTTCCTTAGAGTACGCTCTTTAGCCCATACCATGCCTCTCTTATTGAATGCTAGGTGGTCATTCTTTTGTTTTATGTATCTCTTTTCCCTGCCAGATTGTGAGCTGCTTGAGAAAAGGGTTTATGCTCTATTACTATGTTCGTTTCAGTATCCCTAGCAGCTAGCACGATCACTTAGTCACCAGGTGTTAAGTCATGCTTTGGGGATTGAAACATATTCTGATTTTTTGTCTTACATTTTTGTCAGGATCAGAGATGAGGCTCAGGTGCTTTTGATGTACACAGCAGACCTACTTTCCTTCCAGTTCTAAACATCTCTTGGATGCATTGATGAGCAGGGAGTTTTTGTTGTGGCTAAAGGGGTGGGGTGGAGGTGGAGGAGGCAGAGGAGTGGAGGTGATGGGGTGGCACCTCCTGAGCCAGCCCTTGGAGACTGGGCTCTGGGACTTGGGGCTCTGCATTTTAACATCAAGCAAGGTCCAGTTGGCAAGAGACAGCAGTGCTGAGATTGAGAGAGGGCCAGCGCCTCCACTTTTGCTTACAGCCTAGTACCACTCTGACTTTGAGCATGGTGGCTTGGGAACGTGGGAAAATGGAATCTTGACATTGGTTTGGCGCTTTCTTACAGACATGGTCAGCAGTGGTGGAAGCCCCTTTCGAGCAGGGGCTTTTTGTGAATACCAATGCACGGACACCCTTTAGGAGGTTCCCAGAAGTAAGAGGGTAGGAAGGGGCTGTAGAATTTTCCAAAAGGGGGCTAGAGGACTTAGTTACGAAGGTTGGGACAAAACCAGTCACTTTAGATTAATATGAATTGTGAGATTTGGGTCTCATGAAATTTATGTGACAATTTGCACGAAGGCATTTTCAAGTTTCAAGAGGAAACATTACTGTCTTTTGAAAAAAAAATATCACTGTGGGAACCTGCAGTGAAATCCTGCAGTCTGTTTAAAGGCAAATATTAGTCACTTATGTGGTAGAAGACTTCGTAAGGCAACTCTGTTCTTAAATCTTTCTGAGAATCAATCACAGACTTTTCTAGACTAAAGGATTGAAGGATGCTTTGAGAAATCATTAAGACCAGCTCTGGGCATTTGTTTCAAAATGTTTTAGCAGGTTCTTACACCATCTGGACTGTTGTTAGAAAGACCTTATTTTCAATAAGAGTCAGTGGAAACAGCTGAAAGTTTCAAGTGCTTTATTATCAACCTCCTGCTTTGGTGGTCTGCTCTTGGAGCCCAGGAGCCTTTTCTGTTGTGATGTCACTTTTAAGCTCATGCCATTTTCTCCCTGTGAACGTCCGCATTTAAGTTACACCAGAAGTGGAAAAACTGTACAATAAAAGGATCGGTAACTCTGTGTCTGAGCGGTAAAAGGAACTAACCTTGGTGAAAATATTTTCTCAAGAATTGAGACACTTTGGGCAAATTCCAACCATGATACCGAAATGAAAAAACAATGAGTTTTCCACAGAGATTTCTTTCCTGGTATTTCCTTTGAAACTTAAGAGATCTCACCACTTTCTACATATGCTTATGGTTGGATTAAAATGCACCACTGCGTAGGAACAAAGGACACAATTTTCATACACATTTCGAAGTTGAATCTTCCAAAGATCCAATTAGAATAATCCATGTTTTTAGAATATAATCTTTTAAAAGTTTAAGATGTACAAGTTCAAAAGAGATTATCAGAGTTATTTTAACCATTATTTTTGCAGAAAATAAGAACTGTTTTTGAAAAGAACTTCAGTGTTTTATAATATCAAACACCAGTGTCTGAAAGTAGAAATTCCAGAGTACTTTGGGCAGTACTGGTAGAGCATAATTAGGTGGAAAAATGTGTCAAACATTTTAATATGTAAAATATGGCACCTTGTGGCTTAGTTATATTTTTCTTTATTACTACAGATGATGGATATTTTTCCATTAGGCTCCCGGGGAGTGTATTTAATAGTCTTTCATGTTCACTCTCCTCCTGTTTTAGTGTTTTTCTTGTTAATTTGTGAGAGCTTTTACAAGCCATATTTCCCTCAATATTTTTCTTGGTCTAGGTGACTTTTTCATTTATTTAGTTGTTTTACTGGGTATTTTAAATTTTATTTTATCAAATCTATTACCTCTTTATCTTATCAAATCTATTACTATCTTATCAAATCTATTACCTCTTTTTATTATAACTTTTTATGCTATATTTAAGCACACTGTTATTTCCTTTCAAGGTTTAACAATTATTTAGTTCTGCTTTCTTATGGATTTGAGATTTAATCTCAAGTCTTAATCTGTCTGGAATTTATTTCAGTATATGGTATAAAGTTAAACTTGAAAGTGATTTTTTTTTTTTTTTCCCTGTCAACCTGCAAAACTGTTTTCTCAGCATGGTTCTTCTTTCCTTTTATTACTTAAGGCATCCTTTAGCAAATATTTAAATTTTATCTTCTGTATAATAAAGTTTATTTCTGGGTTCTCTACAGCTCTTAGCTATAAAATGTTATGGCAAACAGCTGATCAACTATCCTAATTGAAATATATATCAACCATATTAAGCAGCAGCAGATACAATGAAAGTTCCCCATAAACACAGTTTTTCAAGGAAAGCAATCAAAACGGGAAGAGACTGTAAAGACCAAGTACATTAACTTTTTCCACAGATCTTGCCTTGATTTATTTTAAGACATGTGGGTCACTGCATTTTTCCTGCACTGTGTTAAGCCTTGATCGTTTGCGACTAGCCAGGCTCTAAATCCCTTCTCTGTTTATTTGGGAGTAGAGAGAGAGAGAGAGAGAGAGAGAGAGAAAGCAGGGGGAGGGGAGAGGGGGAGTCTTAAGCAGACTCTGCACTGAATGCAGAGCCCAACTAAATCCCTTCTCTGAAGGCAGTCCCAGAAACTGAATACGTACTCTTTCCACTAATTCTTCCACGTCAGACAGAAAGCTTTTCATTGTGTTCTCAGCATTGTTGATTTGTATCTTTCTTAGGACATACTGGTTTTCTCTTTCTAACAATTTCATCTGTGAAAAAAAAAAGTTTTGAAAATAGTCAGTAGATGTGCACGCCAAGTTTTGAAAAGTATCCATAAAAGGGGGCTTGGGTGACCAGTTGGTTAAGTGTCAACTCTTGGTTTGTGGCTCAGGTAGTGATCTCAAGATCCTGAGATAGAGCCCTGTGTTGGGCTCTGCATTCAGTGCAGAGTCTGCTTAAGACTCCCCCTCTCCCCTCCCCCTGCTTTCTCTCTCTCTCTCTCTCCTCCCAAATAAACAAATATTAAACACACACACATACACACACCCCACTTTCAGTACAAGAGGACCTAGAGTAAAATGTGAGCTTTTGTTACCAGTCTGAAGGCTGCTGTAAGCTGGTATGAAAGTTGGGGTCTGCACAAGGGTTCCAACGGCCTTTGGGGCTGAATTTCTGCAAGCTCTGCTCCCTAGGCCAGAGACTCTGACCCAGTTTGTGCTCACCATGGAGGAAGGGCTCATTTTTCTAATTTCACAAAGGCACCCTTTAGACTGGTGGAGGCCCAGGGTGTCTATTTTGGCAGGCCCTGGAGGAAATGATCAACCCACAGGGATCCGTGTAATGGGAAATGGAGTTTGGACATTTACTTTTTTTTATTTTTTTTTGGAGAAGAACAGCAATGCTCTTTATTTCAGATCATTTGCCCTTTCTTTTCCATTTTTGAGGAGTTTGGTCTAATGTAGCTTTACCTGGATGACTTTGGACTAAGCCTTTCAATCCTGGCACTGACTTCCTGTCGGCTCTAATTACACTTATCTTGAAGTTATGTTGTTGAGGAAAGAGAGTTCAAGTGGTATCAAGAGGCCTGAGTCTGGGCAACTCCTCTGAGAACTAGTGCCTCCATGTGTCCAAACAGACGAGTGTGCATAAGAATGATTCCTAAGTTTAGAATAGAATGCTCATAGAAGTCCATCCAGCTCTATGATTTCATGATTTCTGCTTTACTTTACATTTTGCATATTTGGCCAATTGCTGTCAATATCATTTATTTGCCCCTCTAAAAAGTAGAGTAATGAGCACCTTCTAAGGTAGGTACTTTTGCAACTTCTCTACACATATTGCTTGGTGAATTCTCTCTACAGCCCAGGAGATTGGTACAACAATGACCCTCAGTGCCGACGGAGAAAACTGAAGAATGAACAGGTTAAATAACTGACCCAAGGTCACATAACTGGTAAGTATCAGAGCTGGGATCTGAATGCAATCCATCTGGTTTCAAAGTTAATGTTCTTAACCATTATGTGAAATTGACAGAGTAAAAATCTGTGCCAGTATTAATTCCATTATGCTTTCAGTTAATTATTACTGTTTTAAAAAATAACTGTTGGTTGTGACAGAGCCCATAATTTAGAGGGGGAAAAACACCTCTTAAAGTTTAGGTATAGAAGCACTGTTACAGTCTACTGTTTTTGACTGTTGTCTGACTGTGTATAAGGTATTAACCACTAGACCTGTGAGGAGACACTGGGCAAGGATGTTGGTGTGCTTCAGTGTGTGTGTGGATGGGCAAAGGGGAGAGACTGTGTGTCAGTAAGAAGGCAAGGTAAGGGTGGGAGAGCGAGAGGGAGAGAGCAGGAGAGAGGTTTCTAGAGAAACCCCTCAAAGCCCTGGAAATTGAGGTAAAGGTAATGGTAAGTTTGTGGTAAGGACCTGAAATGTACATTTCTACCCAGGAAGTAAGAGTGTTTTCCTTCCCTCAGTAGATTGGTACATAGAAATTGCTTGTTTTAGTTGTTGCCTTCTCCACATTGACTTCTTTTATACATGGCAGCTCTTGCTTTAGATTGAAGCTCATGGCTACAATAAACTTTTTCTCATTTCCTAGTCCAACAGCCTATCTATAATACAGCCATGGGACTCCGATGACAGAAGGGGCAGGAGTTACAGGAGCAATCCTGTAAGACCAGCAGGAGATACAGCTGAAGGTACAATGGGGCTGCCTACCTTGAGGAGGCAGAGGGTAGAGTTGAGTTCATTCACGTGCCTATGAGCAGCCGCACCGGAGGAGACACTCAACACACCGGATTTGCTTTCTTCAATGGAGAGTGCCGCTAATCGAAGGTCATCTATCAGATCCCAGATGCACTTATCACAGCCTGGAGGTAAAACAGATGTGTTATTTCTTTAAAAAACTGAAAGTCATCCGGGAAGTATGTGCTCTAGTAGATCATTATATCTACTTCTTTGCTTAATATTATTTTTATGTTTGTTTTCTGAGGAGCTCTTCTGGGTCACAGAACCAATCCTTACCCTCAAAGTACACTGGTGTCCAAGATGACTCAAACTGTACATCGGGCACTATCCTTACTGAAAATCTAACAGAACGAACAGCGCGTGCAACTGGGCAAGTAGGCTGTCGCGGACACCAGTCGCTGAATTGAGAAAGACAGGAAGCAGAAAAGGGCAAGCCACTTGCAAGGTGGGTGGGGGAGGAGAAGCACACTCTCCACTTTTCCTTAGTGGTGGGACAGGCCTCTGGGATGGCTCTCTTCATGCCAGGCTTTTGCTTGGTGCCTGCTGGTGAAGTTGGCTGTTCGGTAGGCAACCCCTCTTTCCTATTCCTATCCCAGGGGTGGCTCAGCACCGCTGCATGGCCTGACCTCATGTCTGGACAAACACTTCAGCGAGAAGGGGGTCTGTAGAATGTCACTGTTTGTGAATATCTGCTCAGCCTGGGCATGTGGTGAAGTAGGTCGTAGTTTCTCCCCACCGCTCGCATTTCACATTTGAGTTCCGCTTGCCGCTGTCATCACCTTCGTCCCCCACCCCCTGCTGCTCCTGGGGGGCCCAGTGCCCACTTATGCACACTAAGGAGGACAACAGACTGTGCTTTGAAACCTGTTTGACCCAGTCTCTGAAATTTTTCTGTTCCCAATCTCTATTTCTCAGACTATGCTCTTTTCTAGAGAACCAATAAGGGAAGACTGAGTGTTAATAGTTGTTAATATGTTAATTTGTTATTTGAAGTTTAACATGATCTTACGTATATGCTATAAGAATCAACCATAGCCTTTTCTAGACGAAGGGTTTGAAGGATGCCCGAGAAGTCATTAAGACCAGCTCTGGGCTTTTGTTTGGAAGTGTTACAACAGGTTCCTGCACCATCAGGACGGCTCATGGTTTGATTGATTGGAATGACAGAGAAATCCAGGAAAGTAAGACTTCAGCTCCATCCCATAAGGCCTGAACATTTTTTTTCTGCTGTCATTTCCATTTTGGAGTGACGTGGGAAAAGTCACTTAAGTCGCTTATTGTCTTGGTTTCCCTAGTGTTATAAAGCATTGTCTGTATATCACATTATCTGAGGACTTGAAGAGATGACAAAGAAAAAGGAGCTAAAATGAACTTGGTCACTAGGAATTGTACCTCTGACTCTGCCTTTGCCCACGAGGTAAGATGCTGAATTTAAAGGCTTCATAAAATAAGTTTTCTAAAATAGAGTTGCTTCAATGTAAATCACCCATTTTGCCAATTGAAATCAAGTAGCTTCCGCTTAGGGTCCACTTGGTGGAGGCAAAGACAGGGTTAAAGCCAGGAGGGGGACTTAAGCAGTTTGCAGAGAGGGAATTGCATAGCTCTTCTTAATCCTACACCTGCAGCACATTAGAGAAAGTGGGGTTAGTCAATCATGTACTGTTATTTTTACTTATGGTTGGGCAGTCCATGCCTGTAGGGGGTTCAAAACCTTCTTCCAAGCATTCTCCGGTTACGCTGTCACAGGGGCCTCCCCCACAATTGCACACTGTGGGAAACAAAAACAAGAGGTTAGGGATTTGTTTCTTCATACTTTAGATATGGCAGAGTTTTCCTGGTTTCTAGAAATACTGGCTATCAGTATAGAGTTCTTCCAACAGGGATTAATCATACTCTTCCTTATGATCCTGTAGAGTGAGTGATGTAGAGATTATGCCCCTCCCCCAATTTAGCCCAGCCCAGGAAGATATTCAAGGCAGTCCTGGGGCAAAAGTAAATCTACATTTTCTAGGACTCCTCTCCCAACTTTTTGGGATTCTGGCATGACTGTGCAATTGCTTCAGTCCAAAAAGATCCTGGGAAGTTTCACAAAGTACAAAATGATCCCGGAACCCATCATTCAACCGGAATTTGAGAGCTCTCCCTTTCATCAGGGACTGATTCTCCAGTTTAATCCAACTCCAGGGTTGATCATTGCCAGGTGTGAGGGAGGAGCAGTACTGGGGGAGGGAGGGAGGAGGCGCAAGAAGGATTTTTGGCTCCCCCAGTGCTTGACCCTTGGCAAAGCTGACTCCAAACCTCCAAACGATAGCTATCAGTGGGACGACTAGGAATAATATCGTGGAAAGAATCGGGAACATATTTATGTGAATTTAGAAGACCTGAGAGCCCGTTAAGATCTACTGATGATTTCCAAGAAAGTCTTTTGGGAAAAAAAAAAAAAAAAAACCCAAAACAAAACCCCGATCTCATCAGACTGCTCATTTTCCACTGAATTTCTCAGTAGCAATTCATTTGTAATATTTAAAGATTTCCTAAGCTATCTATGCTAGCCATCAGCTGGGATAGTATTGTGAATACTAAGAGGGGAGCCGACCTCTTAACTGTTTTTACAGAACAATCATTAAAAAATCAGCTTCAAGAGGAATGCATGTTTATTACATTTCAGTGTGTGATGTTCCACAAAATGTAGATTTATTAAACAATTCAGCAAGGTTATACTTAATTGCTTCTAACATTAGCATCATTTCTAATGGTGACCGGCATTTATGTGGTATAACATAATTTTAGCAAATGTTTTGTGAACTGGAGTATCAATGTCTAAGGCTTTGATTTTGCCAATACTCTTTCAGACACCTGCCTGACGGAACCCAGAACTCCTTTCTTGCCTCTGGTTTTATGCCTCAGGGCACCTGGCTTTCTTATAGGCAAGTATACTTTTATTGTGACTTCTGCAGATCATATGTGCTTTCTCCTCAACTTTAAACTCTTCACTTCTTAAAATCTTTTCAGGTGGGAATCAGCTTCTGGGAGGGAATTCCAGTAGAAGCATCCCCCAAGAGCACAGCGCCTCCTCACCCTGCTTCCTCTTAGTCACAAAAGAGTAAGAAATATTCAGTCTCAACCTTCTTTTGCTCCTAGAAAAAGGCAATTTAACTTTATTTCTGAAGTTGTTCGCTCTATGCAGCAAATGGATTAGAGAAATCATGAATAAAATTTGTACATTTTGGTCCCACTGAAGTTTAACCAGGAAGATTTCTTATACTGACCCTGCACTATTTACATGGACAATTTGAGGACATTGGGGGATGACTAAACTGTACCATTGGCTTGCTATTCTATTTCACTAAGAAGTCAGTTTTAGTAGACACAACTGGTGAAAGGGACATGGCTTCCAGAATAAGAAAACAAAGGTAAATTTTTCAAGTTTTCATTCAGAATTCTGGTCAATGATAGGTAATCCATGGAAGGCTGATTCACTTCTTTGATCAAAATTGGAAGACTAGGGGCGCCTGGGTGGCTCAGTGGGTTAAACCTCTGCCTTTGGCTCAGGTCATGATCCCAGAGTCCTGGGATCGAGCCCCACATCGGGCTCTCTGCTCAGCAGTGTGCCTGCTTCCTCCTCTCTCTCTCTGCCTGCCTCTCTGACTACTTGTAACCTCTGTCTGTCAAATAAATAAATAAAAAATTAAAAAATTAAAAAAAAATTGGAAAACTAGATGATATGTGTACGTGCTGGCCGTGATCTGCAGTACCGTACCTGCACAGTTCTTGGCTATCCTGGCATCCCCATAGTAGCCAGGGGCACAGTGTTCACACTTGAAACCCGTGGTGTTGCGTAGGCAATTCCTACACTGGCCGGTGACCTCATCACAATCTTCAAAGATCAGGTTGGGATCTGAATTTCCACTGCAGTCACATTTCTTACAAGTGCTTCCAATCAGCAAGGGGTTTCCATAGTAACCTGGGGCACATCTGAGGCAAAAATCACAGGTAAAAATTTAGCAACCATAGTTTTTCTTCTCTTTTATCTTCTCTCCTACCTAAAAGAATATATAGTGAATATATGTGGATTGCCCTCCCAGAATTCATTTCTACTTTTCCATCTTCCTAATAGGGACAGACTTTGTTTTTAAAGAACCACTCACTCTTCCCTATTGTGTTGAAGTCCATCCAGTTTTGTCAGACCTCCAGATGCACGAACGTCTAGACATAAGTAGCGTGTGAACATGTTTGGTCACCTCAGCCACTATGGTATATGGCTGGCATATGATCAAGAGGTGTCGGATATGCTAACTGTACTGTAGGGTCACAGTACTAGGGCACAGCTAAGAATTATCCTGGTCAAAATGTTATTATCTATATTGAGAAACACTGGTATAAATCACCAACTGCCTTGCTCTAGTGAATTGTTCAGAGAACCTAAACTGAGCTACTTAGTGCCTGGCATTGTCCTGGCTACTATGTTTGGCTGAGGAGTGACTCATTCAGAGTATAGCTCAGAGCTCTTGCTTGAGGGGTGTGGGAAGGCATTCTCTCCATCCGCAGGGGAATGAAGAGGCAGGTAGCACTCAGCTCTGGCAGCCATCTTGTGATGGAGGGAAGGCAGTGTGGAGACAAAGCAGATGGCATGGCTGAAAGTACCACAGATAAATTAAATTGGAGCCTGGATGGCCATTATGGTAGACACTTTAATATGTGAGCCTACAGAGACCAGGCACCAAACTGCCTTTGTTTTGGGGGCAGAGATAGTGCCTATGGTCATGCCAGCTGGGTCATTGATGATTGGTTGGAGAGTAGAGGCCAGAATCCATCCAGCCTGTGCTGGACTTGCTAAGTTGTGCCTTTGTTGTGGGGGCGGGTGCTCCTGCTCAGAGGAAGAAATGCTTTTCTCTACTTTTTCCAAAAGAGTCTTGTAGGCCAGGGGAGGCCCTATTGGGAGTGGTGAGACCACAGGCCCCGTCCAAGGTGGTAGCTGCTACTCAGCTCCTGTCAACTGTTTCCACACTGTGGCCTTGAAGGAATGAAGGATCTGTGTTGCCAGACCTTCCTATTTTTAAAACAAGAAAGCTGAAGTTTGGATTTTTATGTGAAACCGCAGTTTTTAAAGATTGGCTCAAACTTTATAAGAATACTGTATGAGCCAAGCTATAGATGTTTTCTGGCGGACTACCGCCTCCTCTTTGCTGTGACCCTAAACTAGTGTCAAAACTGGCTAACTGGAGTGGAAGATGCTTTGGGAGTGGCTGGAAAGAATGTGTAGTCACTCTTTCATGGAGCGGAAGGTCAGGCGCAGGAGTAGGTTCTCATGTGAAAGAGAAAAAGAAAGGGAGCCCACAGGGGTTTTTGTGATGATAGCAGAGGTGGGGGAAGCCAGTGATGGCTTCAGATGCTGGTGGACTGTGGGCTGGAATGGGGAGACCAGGCTGGGGTGTGGAGGCCCTGGGCTGGGGCGTTGGCCTTGGACAGAAAAGCAGGAGAGGACTTTCCAAGGAAATCAGGAAGACCGGACCAATAATAACAAGACATTACTTTTTCCTTCTTTTTTTTTTTTTTTAAAGGATTTCATGACTCAGAATATTTGAAAAAATAGAGAAATGAAAAAAAAATCACCTTTAATCCCAAGATCCTAACAAAATCACAGTCCAACATTCTGCATATGTTCTTCCAGGCTTTACTCCTATGTCTCAGTTTTTTTAGTGTAGTTGTAATAATGATATACGTTCAATCTTTACACCCTTGACTTGCATTATATCCCTTAGCTTTGCCGAGGTGGGTTTATTTCGTTACACCTGGGAGGTAGGCCACGCAGGCCTGGCGTGCTGAGGCTGAGAAGCTACTTTGGTTTTCCAGGCTCATATGGCAAGGAATTCACAGTGCAAGACCCAGACCTTCTGACCCTGATGTTCTTTCCTTCCCTCCGCCCTGGACCACACTGCTGCTGCTATAAATGAATGAATGCATTCATCCAACAGAGGGACAATTCATGTCTATTTTACGTAAGGCGTGGAGAGGCAGGAAGAGGAAAAATAGACAGCACATGCCCTGAAAGAAGAGGAAGGGAATCCTTCACACTTATATGTAAAATCATGAACTCTAGAAATTGAAGTCCATGAAAAAGATAAGAATGAATGTAAGTGCCACACAACCCATGGAGAGACACCCCCCTGGAGGAGATGTTCAGTGAGTTTGTTATTCATACTCAAGTCTTTGCACCTCTGATTTACAGGTTCTCTGGTTCCCAAGCCAGCACAGATCATTACTCTATGGAACGCATGGCTCTGGATTGAATTTCTGTCCTTTGCCACGGTTCACCAGAGAATAGGAGACTCTTGGTCCCGCTGAAATGGGACTGCTCAAAGTAGAGTTGGGAATCCTGAGGTCTGGGAGTGAAGGACCTTGTTCAAGCTCACAGAAGTCAGATGACACTTACTTTCTTCACTCTGTTGAATCCCACTGAATATGATCTCCATAGGTTGTCTCTTGGTCTTCCACAAGAGAAAAATCAAATTCTCTATTCTGCAAATCAGAATCTCCCCCCCCCCCCAAATATTTTGTTTATTTATTTGACAGAAAAAGATCACAAGAAGGTAGAGAGGCAGACAGAGAGAGAGGGGGAAGCAGGCTCCCTGCTGAGTAGAGGACCCGATGTGGGGCTCCATCCCAGGACCCTGGGATCATGACCTGAGCCGAAGGCAGAGGTTTAACCCACTGAGCCACCCAGGTGCTGCTGCAAATCAGATTCTTAATCACAGGGGCAACCTACTTTGAGTTTCAAGAACATCTTTTGGTGGTAGGTTCAGAGGCAATTCTGAAGTCATAGCCTAAACTTCAACTCTACAAATTTTATTGAATAAGCATGCAAAGGTTTCTTCCCATAACACCCTATATCTCTTACTTCTATAGACAAGAAAACTAGAGTGTGGAGAAGCTAAATAATTTATTCATTACTGCAGGGCTCAACCCTATCATGGGACTCCAAGTTTAATGCTCTCCGTGTCCCACAAGTCTGGCATTAAATAAATTAGCTAATTAATCAATTAGTGATTAGAACAATTGAATAATCAAATGCTATCAATGCACCCAATTCCTACCCTCAAATAACAAATAACAAAGATTCAAAAGGACCAGCAGTTGGATTTAGAGTCAGAACTGGAGCCTTGGTACCCAGTAGTCTGGTCCTATCTATTTTCCTCCCCCATAATCTCATTTCTAGCTTTACTAATGACTTGATTCACTCATGGAAAATAGAGCTGATAAATTTTCAGTGTAAACAAAAAAACTGTGGTATATGAACATTGTCATTTCAGTTAGTGATCATATTATTTGGGCAAAACAGAAAACAAAGAAATATGTTTTGGGGGGGAAAAAGATGTTGACCCAAAACTACTGTTCTGGGAATTTTTGCAGCTCTTTTCCCCTCTTCTGCTCTTTCTCCTTTGCTTTACCTCCTAGGGTCACACAGCTGTCACTGAACACTTTTACTAAGGGTGCCAAAACTCCCAGGTGGCACAAAAATCTTTCAGGGAAGGATGCCATTCTATAGCCATCATCGGGGTTAAATTAAACTCTGGAAAAAAAAAAAAAAAGCACCTGTTACATAGTAGGTGCCATATAAATGCTTTCTACTTCTCTATGAACGACTGATAAATAAGGCTAGGAAAATGTACCCATTCAAAGTCAGGGTAAGAATCCACGAGGGGGATATGGTAGAGAGTAGGGAGTCCTAGAAGAATTTTTTGCAGATAACAGAGTTGATAGCATAAGTTTAAAAAAACGTAGTACCTTCAGAAAGAATCAGACTAAACCCTGGAATCACAAAACTCCATAAATGTTAACTTTCTCTTCCTACTCCTCCTCTTCTTTATTATTCTTTTCTGTCATCAAGGTCATCATCAACACCATTATCACCATCACCATCATTGTCTCTGATGATACTATATTCAGCCTTTCCTGTTAGGGTTTTAAGGGTTTTACTTTAATTTGTCCCATTCTTCCCTCTTGATCTTTAAGCAAAAAGACCCACATGATAAATTTTCTTACTGTCTTAGCATGTCTCTCATTCCATGGCAAAACTGAATGGCCGGGGCTGCCATGGGAGCGAATGTGGAGTAGTGAGGTAGTGAGAACATATACATGTATGAACTAAAAACTCTGGATTGGACGTTGAGGCCCCTGGGTTTGGTTTTGGGTTTACCACTAACCAACTGTGACTCAGATTAAGTCTAATGGCTCCGTGTCTCAGGCTTCTCATCTTTAAAAGGTACGACTTAGGAGTTCCTGGATGGCTCAGTCAGTTGAGCTTCTGACTCTTGATTTCCACCCAGGTCATCATCTCAGGGTCATGAGATTGAGCCTGGCATCAAGCTCTGTGCTGAGCATGGAGCCTGCTTAAGATTCTTTCTTCCTCTCCCTTTACCCCTCCCCCTGCCCCAGCTCATGCACATGCTCTTTCTTTCTTACATAAAATAAGGTTAAAAAATATATATATATTTTATATATTATATATATGTTATATATATAATATATTTATATTTTTATAATATTATATTTATATTTATAATATATTTTATGTACTATATATTATATTATATACTACATATATAGTTATAAATGCATATTTATAACTATATATGTAGTATATATATATTTATATATTTACAACTTAGAGCAGAGGGAAAGTCACACTGGGATGAGAATGAGAATTGCAAAATTCCTTTCTATAAAGTCTGTACATTTTATAATTATTTGCATCAGATGATAACTTCCATTTGCAACCTCTATTCAGTCAGAGGACACTTTTGACTCACTCAATTCTGTGTCACCCTCTTCCATTTTCTTGGCATGAGGAGAAGTGGAATGGGGATCAAATAGGGCAAACGATGGCTGACTCTCATCACTACAGGTATCTTTTTAAAGGAACATTTACAGTACTATTATTATATTTTATTTAAAAAAAAGGTATTACTTAAACAAAGTAATGTTGTTACGTTGTTACTTTAACTGTGTGTCTACCATGTTCCAGATACTGTGATGGGGAAGAGCAGTAGAGAAATGAATGAGATGCTACTTCTCCTGAAGAGCTCCTACTTTAATAGTAGAGACTGGGGGGTAAAAAAAAAAAAACAAAAAACACCAAATGTGTGATTTTGAGCATGTGGTTGAATCTCTCTGTCTCTCACTTTCCTCCTCTATAAATAAGGATGAGAATGGTATCTCATAGGATTTTTTTTTTTTTTTTTTTAGGTTTAAATGTGTCATTGTATGTAAAGTGCTTACAACAGCTATCTGGCACACAGTAAGCACTCCACAAATGTTACTATTTCTGTCATCATCGCCATGGTCATCATCTAAATGTAACACGATGTGGTGAGCTCTAGAGTTGATCTTGTGGATTTGGGGAGCCGCAGCTCCCACATGCTGAAGTTAAAGTGTGAGGTGGGGAAAAGGACTTTGGGAAAGAGCCAGCCAGGGGCCAGGACAGGCTAAAACACAAAAATCTCACTGTAAAAACAAGGGTGTTTGAGCTGTTTTACATGGTACAGTAAGAGGTTCATATTTTATGCTTTAGACCGATGTTTCTCGAACTTGTGTGTAAAACGAAAAACATTTTCAGAGAATACCTCTCCTAGTGTTCATTTAAATTATCTTTAAATCTTTGAAGAGTTTGAACATTAAACTAGGTAGAAACTCTTTATACCTATGGCTTTTATACATCTTGAAAACCAAAATAAAATTTACAAATAAAACACAAACGAAACTGCGAAAGTAATGAATTCATATTAATAGCATCAGTTCAAGACAGTGGATGATGTTGTCTCGTTCAACTGAAGGGCTACTTGCAACATGACATGGGAGAGGACTGTGTGAGTTCAGCATCTATGTCCGGCCATGTGCTGGGTGATGACTCAGTTTGCTTTGATGTCATGCCAGTTGACCTCCAATTGTCTGTAATGTGCCACTGACATACCCCCGGCTGTTACTTTCTCCTCTGCTCTGAGGCAGATCTCCTTTTATTATTAAGTGGTTCTACAGAAAGTCCACAACATGTTTCAAGTACCTTTTTCCTCAAGATTATCACTGAAATTAAACACAAAATTAAGAAAATATTCACTGGGAACTCATGACCCTCTATGACCATTTCTGAGGACACCAGCGGCTCTTGAGCTACTGTTTGGAGACAGTGTTTTATATCATGCAGCTGTGGCATTAAAGGTGGAGCATTAGTTCCCAGGCAGTGAGAGGAATGGCGTGAGAACCCAACAGGGAGTCCAAACACAGGTCCTGAGGCCTCACTCCTAGAGGTTCTTTTTCAGTGGGGCACGGAGGGGATTTGGGGAAGGCTCAGGAATCCGAAGGTTTCCAGGAGATACATACAGTCAAATTTGAAAACCATCGCTTGACTATATGATCTCTAAGTACAGAAACACCTAGTCTGTTCTCAGTTTGGATCAATTGTAGTTTTGTTTGAAACAGATAGACGTCTATACAAGTCGGCAACATATTTTGAAAATACCTGTGGAGAGGTCCAAGGTCACAGATACACTGAAAATATAGATTAGATGAAGCTTAACTGCGACAATTTAACCACCTGGCTGTTAAACTCAAAACAAAACTAACTCCCTCCCCCATCAATCCCAAGGTCAAACATGAAGTAAAAGCAGTGAAGGCTACCCCCTTCCCAGTGACCCAGCCCTCTCTGTGGGAAAGTGATCATTCCTTCCACTACACACCTGAAAGGGCTTTGCTTATCTTTGTATTTGGCTTTCCTTTTCTCCCTTGTGATGAATGGTGTTTGGGTTTGTCTCCTGCTCTAGCCTTGACTTTCACTGAGAGCAAAGACCATGTCTTATCGTATCACATCCCTATCCCCACCACCAATCTGCTGTGTGGTCATTTCCATTTTAAGGAAGAGTCCTCTGGATGGTAAAGTCCATTTTTGGAGCAAAAGGCCTCAGGCCATTTTCTCAAAGACAGGACGGTGTGAGGAAGAGTGGACAGGAGACAGGAGACAAAGTGGAGGGACTTGCTCAGAGCGATTCCCCCCAATGCTGATGGCAGGCTTTGAAGGGCACTCATTTCCCGCACATTTCTTGATGCAGCCTCCAGTCAAGGGGAATCTAGGAGCAGGGTCACTGTGCTTCTGAATATCAGAGACAAAATTTAAAATAGAAGTCCTTTGGGAAGACACTTGGGAAGGACAGTATGGGCACAGGGAAAGAATCCAGATTTTTAAGCCAAACCGTGAGAATCCTGGTCCCCCACTCAGCAGTGCTGTGACTGTGGACCAGCCCCATCTCCTCCCTTTGCCTGTTTCCTTATCTGCAATATGACAAAAACCACATCCTCTCAGGGCGGTGGCAAGGCTGAGATGAGGAATGCAAAGCAGGGAGGACACGGGAGACAAGCAACAAGGGGCACTATCTAGTTCAAAGCTATCATTTCTGGCTGAGGAAACTGCGTTTCAGGGAAACGAGCCAATCTCTCCCAGGCACACTTATGCCAGGGGTTGGGAACTGGACAATGGCCACCAGGGACTCCTGCTGCCACCAGGCCATTTTTATCGAGCATTTCTGAAGTGCCGTGTGCCATACTAAAAACCCCACCGTATCCCCTCATGACAGCGCTAGGAGGTGAGCATTCTCATTTTCTCCAAGCTGGAGATGTGGAAATTGGCACGTAGAGCTCACATAACTCGCTCAGGAGGACCCGCAAGGATTGGAGCTGAGATACAAACTTGGCCAGGCTGAAATGACACTTACTCCATATTTGACAAGTAGTGCTCCTCCCTTGACCTTACCCGTCCCCCAGATCTGACCAAGCCTTACAGGGTAACGGCAGGGCCAAGGGCTTCCAAGGTGCACCGGGAGGCTGATCACCTACAATCCCACATGTGAGGCAGGCAAGCTATCCTGTGCTGGACCCCCTGCTCTCACCGACAGGACCCGGGTCTGCATCTCTGTGCAACTCTTCAGGCCTGAACCCTGAGGGACAGAGACGACTTCTCTTCCGGGAGGCCTTGCTTGTGGCCAGTGGGCCATCCCCGGGGCCATTGAACACCCATTAAATGATGAACTGCTCAATCTCTGTCAGACTAAACGGACTTCAACCTCAGACACTGAGGAGAAAAAGCTCCATCCCTGATTGACCAACAGCCCTCCCTGACTCACAGGGAGCCAGAAAGCGAGCAAGTCAGGGATCTCACATTCCTGAGTCCCGCAGTAAGGAAATACGGAATGAGTGTGTCACAAACATTAATTAACAAAATCTGTTTATCTCTCTCAAAGGATGAAATTCATATGTGCCATGGGCTTTCGCTTTCCCTCTTCCCTCATAGCAAAAAAGAGAGAAAAACCCCTTTAAAAAATCTTCAGTGAAGGAATTACCTATGATTTGTACATTTAGTCATCATAGCAGCTATGCCCTCTGGGTACAGAGATTTTCTCCACACCATAAACACCGTGGCTTTTTAAAAAGGGTTCAGGAGCTACTCTCTGAGAGGTAGAGGGTGTTTTCTGAGGAAGTGAGATAGCTTATCATTTGAGGTTGACATTGGGAGTCCCAGGCCTTTGTGCGGCACATCTGGGGCAGTGGGAGTATGCCGTGGCGAGGTGGGCATGGGCAGATGCTGGACCAGAGGCTTGGGAAGTACCCCCGGTCCTCCCCCCTGCCCCTCCGCATTACAGCACCCACATCATCTTGCTACCCAACCACATGGAGAGGCTGATGTCAACGGCATTTCTGTTAAGAATAAGAAGACTCTTCTGTGAGACTCTTTTAGCAAAAGCCATTTGATTGGAGAAAACTGAGTAACTGACAGGTAGGGAGGATGGGAAATGTCTCGCCAGGAAATCATGCAGTGGAAAGCATGACTTAAAGCTCACATCTTTAGTCACCAAAGTCTTTCTTACTTGAGCAAAGCCCAAGGCAACTTTAAAAAATTAAAAAAAAAAAAAAACAAAGGTGTTAAATACTGACAGGGATTCAGAAAATCCAAACTCCTGTGAAATTGTTTACTTTTTAGGGGAGGAGATGGTATAAAGAATGGATTAATAATAGGTTTGTGCCTTTGTCAGTGTGTTGCTTTACTGACCGATAGAGGATTCCTCCCCTCCCCCACCTCTTTTCTCTACTAAGGAAGCCTCTCTATCAATTACGCTGCTGGTTCTCAGGGATGGGGAGAGAGATAGTAGTGTTACCAAAACCATCTAGAGAATCTTTTCAAAATATATTCATTTTCCTCTTCACCTGACCATTTAACCTGACCTGGACCCATGGGAGCATATTTTTACAGCTCTCTCTGGGGCATGGGATTTAGGAAAAAGTCCCCCGAGTGTTCTGCTCTCCTCTTCAGGCTCACTGAATGGGAGTATAACAGAACTGATGAGTGCAAGAAACAGAAAGTTTCTTCCCACACAGAAAATAGCGAATTTTATTAGCCTACCTTTCACAGTTAGGTCCAGCATAGTTTTCTTTACAAATACACCGAACGGCTCCATTTTTTCTATAGCAGGATTCTGCAAAACTAGAATTATAAGAGAATATTAGAAGTCAATTCCACACATCACAGAAAAGATTGTCTTAACTTTTGGTTCCATCATCTCTACCTTGGTCCCAGTCAAGTTCGAATGAGTCTCATCATTTGCTTTACTTAAATCAAATCTTCTTCCTTTCAGGAAAGTTTAGACTAGCAGACTCAGATAGAAAATGCCCAAATGTTCATCCACTGGTGAGACCATTTTCCAGGTCCACTTACTTATTTTGCCATAGAGGCACTTAATTATTTTTACTTGAAGCAGTGGGAATTTCTAGAATATTTAACACAAGTCTAAGTCACATTCTCTGAAGCCAGAAATAAAATAATCAAGTTCTTTTATATGTTACCTGTGATTTTTTTTTTTTTTTTGGTTACCTGTGATTTTTGATGAAATGAGAATTTCTGTATTCTCACCATTTTCTGTATATACATTGGAAAGTTTATCCCCCTTTTTATTTTTTTTTTTTTTGCATTAGATCTCTTCCACTCTTCAAGGTCATGGACCACTTCTAAACTATATACTATAATCCCCACTGAACCCTAATTTCTTTGTTGTATACCCTAAAGGTTGGGAATAGGGGGTGCAAGGACTGGCTCTTTTGACCAAAGTCACAAAACAAGTACACAAGCAATAAATAGGACCCACAGGAAAAGGATTCTCATCCATAGAAACCCTTCTCTTGATTTCTGTGTGTTTTTTTGCTTGTTTGTTTTTGTTGGTTTTTTTTTTTTTTAGATAATAAAAATTTGGACATAGGACAGGAAAGCAATAAAAATATCGTTCAACTATTAAGGAAGGGGAAACGGAATATAACTCTTCACATGTTTGGAAAATTCTACATTGACACATAAATCCAACCGTATCAGGGGGGTGTGAAAAATTTTAAAGACTTACAAATTAATTGGCTTAGGTATTGTGCCATCAATGGAGTGTGACCTGCTGCTCTCACATTCCTGCTTGTATTAGCAATTTTACCCTAATGGTCTTTGGAAGGAAGCAAATGATGTGTTTGCTTTGTTTAAAGAGATTTATACAATTAGTCAGAAGATAATATATACTTTGCCATGTCCACAATTTATTTTTTCTGTGTTTGGCTAAAAACATTTCAGCAAAATTATATCTCTTTGGCCTCTATTCTCCATTTTGCTTGTTCTTATTTTTTTTTTAGCTTACTTCAAAAAACAGTTAAGAATCCAGAATGTGGACAAACCCTCATGCATGTTTCTTTGAAGATGTTTATCCCAGCAGCCTGCCCACAGCTTGAAGGACTGAAGCATCTGCCTGTGTCTGGAGTCATCTGCCTTTAGCTAATGTCCTGCTGCTTCAAACAGATGACATTTTCCTTAATTGGAACGATTGCTGTAGCTTCTAGTAGACGGGGAGGATGTCTGGCCAACTCCAAAATAAATAAATGAACTCTGTGCAAATGGTCCCTGGGAATAGCTGTGTGACCATTGGTCTCAGTGGAGTGAGACTCACAAGCAGTGCCAACCATTGAGATTCCTTTTTTTTTTTTTTTTTTTTTAATTTAACCAGCATTAATTGTTTATATTTTGCTTAAGGTAAAGTCTGTTTTTGGCTAAGGAAATGAAAACACTGAGACTTTCTCAGCCCACATTAACAACCATGGCGCCCTCTCCAAGTGGATGGGAGCCTTTTGTTCTTGGAAACCTTTATGGAACCTAAGGAAAAATAGACTTAACACTGTTTGCTTGCTTACCTCCCTCAAGCATAATTTTGTTGCTTTCTGATGTGGCTATTGGAACTGGAAATCCAAATCCTGGTCTGGAGGCTCTACTGAAGGATATCTCGAAGTGATATTAGGTGACTTTCTGAGCTCAAATAAAAGTCCTGGCACTTTAATTTTTATAGGAAGTAACAATATGAATTTCTAAAAAACTGAAAGGGGCAATGGGAATTTGATTTGGTAAGATATTTGAAAATAGTCAACTAAGTCAATAATAAGGCCTTATCAAAGGCTAGAACCTTACAGGATTCCGGCAAATTTGTCCTGTTCAGTGACCACAGATTACACCTGCCCACATCCCCCCATCCCATCCGCCCTATTTGTAGCCGGTTTCTTTACCCAAGTAGGACTGTTGCCACCTCAAAGAAAGAAGGTCTCTCCCAATTCCTCCACACTCCCACATAATGTTTTTTACTTATACGTGGGGGTATCTTTGCTTTTCTGTCCATTGCAGCAGACTTTTCAACTTGAAATGTACGCTGTTAGAGGCCTCAGTTTCCATATCTATGAATATGTGCCTAACTGCAGAGTACATTCCTGGAGACCTTCAACTGCCCTTTGAACCCAGATCTGCTCACACACCCAAAGAGCCTGAGTAGGAATGGTGATCCAACAGAAACTGTTTCCTCCTCCAAGACAGGAAGCTCATCACCTAACTGGCAATTTCTCCCTTATTTATTTTTTTGAAAGAGTCTTCAGAAGAGCTTCTTGATCAACTGAAATACTGGATAACCTAGCTGAAAAGGTGAAACAGTAATTTGTTCTAGGAACTTCAAAATACTGCTTTATTTTGACCTATTTCAATGAAGTCAGGGCATTTTGATAGTATTGTTTACTACTGTGACTGGCGACTAGTACTATATGACTGTCACATAATAAGTGCTTGATAAATATTTGTTGATTGCATGTAGAAAAACTTCTTAGTCCACAGGAATTAGGTTCCAAAAGTTTCTTATCTTAAGACCTTAAGGTCATAATTTAGGTAAGAAAGTCCTGTCATATTGTTGTGGAAATATTGGTGTTTGGAGCAAACGGTCAAGGAAGAATTCTTGAGACATCTTCGGTGCAAATTGGTTTCTTTATTAAAGCACAGGGGCAGACCGGTGGGCAGAAAGGAGCTCCACTGGGGTTGTGATGGTTGACTAATTATATACTTTCAAGCGGGAAGGGGGTTAGGGACAGCACAAGCCTCCAAGGAATTTTGGAAACAAGCTGAGGGGGCTAGCTATTGTTAGGAAAAGGTCATTTATTATTGTTTAGTAAACGCTCAGTCATGAGACCCTTCAGATGCTTATCAGTGGGCCATATGTTTGGAGAATGATTGCCAACATGTATCTTGGGGTAGAGATAAAGGACATTTCAAAAGGAACTTCTATATATTTAAGGTAGACTCACAGGATCCTGGTGCGGGAGGTGTTGGGGGGTAGGTCAGGATAATGTTAAGCTAAGATCGACTTTTGTTTGCCTTTAGAAAAGTGTCAACATCAGGCAGCTGAGCCCCCAGAGGAAGGTTACTCTGGTTTCAAGGACTTGTCAATGGGCTGTAAGTAGTAAGGAAATTTAATTTTTTCCTTTGCCTTTGTTTCCCACATCGACATGCATGGGGCAAAAAGTGCAGAAGTCAGACAATACAATTTAAAGGACTGCCTTTGTAATTCATCTTTAGTTTCCAAAGAAACTGCAGCTCAGAGCTTATAAACCTATTTTGAGCAAATGATGCTACATAGAATCTTCATTTGTATGGGAGATTATATGGAGAACCTGTTATTGGAAAGTTGGAGGTAGGTATATTTAACAAGATAATGATAGCATAGCAAGAAAGCAGAATGCTGAACATCTCATCAGATATGGTTAAGACTAATGTTTGAGATCAGAATATTAATGAACGATTAAAGAATCTATCTAGATGAGACAAAGGGAGCTCATAAATCAGGACACACTTGGATGACTATAACAGAACATTTAATGTTTGAGGTTTCTATTCTCCCTCTCAATACCATCCATTTTGAACATATTGTTGATACCATGAGACATGAAAAATCACAAAGCAAGAACTGAAGCAGTTTAGTGGTTTCTAAAGAAAAATGGGGGCTATAAAACATTTGACTTCTTCACTGACAGACTCATCAGAGGATTTGAACAATCACAAGATTTTAGGTGAAATGTTAGTTGAGTTGGTGTTCAACTAAGAAAAAAAAACAGGGGCAGAATTTATTGTCGTCTTTGTTCTCTTTATAAAAAAGTGTATGTGTAGGGGTAGGGGATGATCTTCAGGCCTTTTAAAAGTTATTTTATAAGCATTAGTTAACTTAACCTTTATAACAGCTATCAACTAAATATTACACCCAAACACTTAGAACATTGCCTGACACAGAGCAAGCAAAATACTAGTGTTAGAAAAAATACAAGTATGTATTTAAAAAAGTCAGTAACTAGCATACAGCTTTCTGTCTGTGAGAAACCAACTCAAATGCTCCACACATATTGTCCTAGCCCAACTCTATGAGGCAGATCCTTACACCAACTCAGAAACAAACAAACAAACAAACAAACAAACAACAACAGCAACAAAAAAACAACCCAAGACCCAGAGCAGATAAATGAATCAATGAATGGAGCCAAGATCTGAATCTAGTCTCCTTGACCCCAAATCCCATGGAAAGTGAAACATGGAAAGAAAGTTATCTTGCTTGAGATCATACAGCTAATTTGTGCCAAACCACAGGTATGAACCCAGGTTCATTACTCTTCCTACGTGTGGTATAAGAAAAAAGTACATATTTGATTTTTGTCCTGGTTTCTGGCACAGAGCTCCTAAAGCTCCTGGAATTCCCTGAGTGATGACTATCTTTTGTGATTCAGAACGAGCCCATCTCAGGCCTACTTGAGCTTGTGTTAATGAGGTGACTCTTGATGGGCCCCTAAGTAGTTTCAGGTTAGGGGCTGGTTGTCAGAGGTGAAAGCTACTTGGTTCCAGGGTTGGAACTTTGAACCCCATCCCCTTCAACACCAACCTCAGAGTAGGGGAGAGGGGATGGAGATTGAGTTCCAATCATCAATGGTTTCATCAATCACAGCTATGTAACAAAACATACATAAAGTTCTTAAACAACAAAGAAGATTTTGTGGAGCTTTGGGGTTGGTGAACAACCCTGAAATGCATAGAAATTCTACTCCCTCCCATCTCCTCCTCTACACCCTGCCCTATATATCTTCTTCAATTTAACTTGAATTATATCCTTTAGAATAAAACTGTAATTGTAAGTACAACACTTTCCTGAGTTCTGTGAGTCATTGTACAGAACTATTGAACTTAAGGCAACCCCTGAATCTGTAGTTAGCTGAGCAGATATGTGAGTAGCCTAGGGATCCCATTTGTGGCTGGTTTCTGAAGTGGGACTTAATGTATGGGCTAACTAACTCTGGGTAGTTAGTTAATGTCAGAAATGAACTGATTGTAGGACACTCACTTGGCTTCAGAGAATCAGAGAAATGGTTGATATTTGGAAAACCAACCAGCACTATACCAATTTAATTCTGTTTTCTATCATTTTTAAGATAATAAAGCGGCCAGTCATGACTTGACTGTTGGATTTATACATATTATGGACCTGAAAAGAATTCCACTATTTCCATTAAGATGTATGCCTATTTTCTTTAACTTCTCACTCAGGTCAAAACATAGCCAGAAGTGAACATTAGTTTTCTGCAAAATCTTTTATGAGCTGATTGGCCTAAATCTTGCATTCTTTTTATCTGTGTTCTAATTCTGATTGAACAGTTTGCCACCACATGTAGGAATCCTCTTCTCTGTGAAAGTAAGAGGAAACACAACTACTGGAAGTACTGGATTGTGAGTTTGTTTGCATTACCAGTTGTGATCTCCCTAGGTCAAGGGATAGCTGAGAAATTAACCTTGCTGATAAAATCTAGGAGACTCATTTGCCCTTATGATGCTACCCAATATTTGGGAAACAGAGTCATCACCCATACCACAAATTTCCCTGAAAGTGCGTTTAGGCTAAAGAACTTTTCTGTATCTTTTCTAGTCTCATCTCAATATGAGGTACTCAGTCTTTCCACTAAGGTGGGAAAACCTGAGAACTCTGGATAGAACAAAAATAAAAAGTACATAATTAAGGGGATAAGCAGCAGAAGAGAACATCTTCTCTCAGAACTTACTTAGCCACATGGGGTAGGGGACAGGGGCATGGCTGGCAAAACCGGGGTGGTCCTCTGATGGAATCTCCAATATAACCATCTAGACATTTCTCACAGTGCTCTCCTGTCGTGTTCCGCTGGCAGTTCTGTGAGGCAAAAGATAGGAAAATTTGACAAAACCACAAAAGAAATGCTATAAGCAATATATCTGGGAACCAAATACTACTCCAAGTAAAGAGGTTGTGAGGCTCATGGAATTTATTGTGTGGTCAGAACTGGTCAACACAAAGCGGTCTTGTTGGCCAGTCAATACTAGAAAGGGTAGACAGTGGTGGCTGACTTCATCCTGAGCTTCCGTGTGTTCATGAGCAGACTGAGGAGTTTAGGGTTTTCATGCAGAGGGGATAATTCCTCAACAAGCTGATTTTTCTGCTTAGAATGCCTGGTTATCTTTTAAGATCTGTACTAGACCTTGAAACCTCCAGGAATTCCTTCTGATGCCCCTTCCCTGATCCTTCTCCCATTCCACTACCCATATGGTACTATCTGCTCGAACCTCAGCAGTCCTTCTGCCACATTGTGCCTCTCGTACTGTACTGCCACCAACTCAAATGGAGCAGGTACTCAGTAGAATAGAGTCAACTCAGCAGTGACAAGTTCATGGATTAATTTCTGCCCAGTACTCTAAAGAGGCAGTGATGCTAATCTGATAGTTTTTTCCAACAGGACTGAACTGGATCGCTCAAGCCAAAGCCATTAGCACCGTGGTATTTTCATCTCTGTGTTCAATAGAGTATATAACAGTTGAATAGGGTTTTCAGTGAAAAATCACACCATTAGAATTAGAACATCATCAAAGTCAGCCTCCTGTTTGATCCACTCCCTCAGTAACATCTGTGCACAAGATCTTCAACAGACACAACTGTTTTCAAACAGCTCTCTGTGGAAGAACCTGAGGAAAGGCAAGATGGAGCAGTAGTAAGGTGAAATCTCTGCTCTTGATTTTTGTCTTTGTGTTCTATGGTGAAGTTCAAAATAGACTAACAAAACAGAATAAAGCCTCCAAACATTTGACATGGGTTAACTAGTTTAATTCTTATAATTCTAAGGCAAGTGACTATTTTTTAACGCCATTTTACATGTGAAGAGATGGAAGCACAGTGAGGTTAAACACATTGCCCAATAAATTGTCACACAGATGGAAGGAGGTAAAAGTGAGATTCAGACTCAGGCAATCTTGCTCCAGCAGCCAGGCTGTTAATGTTCATATTATACCACTTCTACAATGTGTTAGACAAAAGGCTCCTTTCCCAAAAGAGTCATAAAATGACTACATTAGAATGTGCCATACTATTTTACTAACAGTTTGGACTTCAGATCAAAAGGGCAGAGCTTCTCCACATGAGAAATGCCATCTCAATAACTTGGCCACAGAATCAGTTTAATGTAGTAAGAAAGCCGAAGAGGATCACGTTGGCCTTCCTGTGGTTTGTCACATGATTATGCAAGACTAGAGTCTACCTAGATCTATGGTTCTCAAACTATGTCTAGGGAGGTCAAAACCATTCTCCTAATACTACTAAGATTTTATTTATCTTTTGGACTCTCATTTTCTCATGTGTGTAAGGTAGATGCTGGGGCTCCTGGGGCTCCATGACATGGAGATACCACCACAGATATGAGATCCAGCTGCCTTCTCTTAAGCCAAGCATGAACTATATTTTTAATTTGTAAAATATGTTTATATTTTATAAAAGCATATTACTTATGTTAATATGCAATGGGTTTATTGCTATTTTCAAATAAATTAACAAGAAAATACTAGAATAAATTTCAGTTTTAAATTCTTTTTTCTTTCCTTTTTTTTTTTTTTTTAAGATTTTTATTTTATTTATTTATTTGACACAGAGAGAGACAGGAAGAGAGGGAGCACAAGCAGGAATAGTGGGAGAGGGAGAAGCAGGCTTCCCAGCCCCACGTGAGACTTGATCCTGGATCAGGACCTGAGCTGAAGGCAGACACTTAACAACTGAGCCACTGGGTGCCCCTAAATTATTTTTTTAAAGATTTATTTGTTTTAGAGAGTGTGAGAATGAGGGGGGTTGTGGAGTGGGGAGAGGCACAGAGAGAGGAAGAGAGATACTCAAGCAGACTCTGTGCTAAACACAGAGCCCTATGTGGGCTGAGATCATAACCTGAGCTGAAACCAAGATTAGGTTGCTCCACTAACTGTACTATCCAGATGTTCACCCCCACCAGCTTTTTAAAAGATCTATTTATAGTTTTATTTCAAATGCAATAAACATGGATAACCCCCCACAAACAAGACTCTTTGGCTACTTGAATAACTCTCATGAGTGCAAAGGGCTCAGAAGACCAAAAGTTTGAGAACTTCTGCTCTGTCTAGACCAGTGCTTCTTAAACTTTACTGTGCACACCAGTGCCCTGGAGATGTTGTGAAGATGCAGATTCTGATCCAGGATGTCTGGGGTGGGGCCTGGGTATCTGCCATTCTAACAAGCTCCCAAGTATCACCAGGGCTGCTGGTCTAGACTGTACTTTGAGAAGTAGGGGGTCTAGAAACACCTAGACTAAGTAACGTTGTTTGTTAACTGCTCAGCATTGGGCCTTAGCCTGAGTATCTGGCATAAAAACACAATACATTTCACTGCAATGAAGAGTGACCAGAGTGTCTCATAAATTGTAAAATTAAAGGTTTTTGCATATATCAGTTTGTTATTTTACTAATTCATTCATTCACTTAATAAGCTTAGATTCAGCTGATATCATGACAGACAATGAGCTGTGACTTATTCAGATGAAGAAGACCAGATTCATTTATGTGTCATTTTATGAAAAAGACCTGGTTCCTGCCTTTGAGTAACTCACAGCCTTATGAAAGAAGAAGAGAGGCCAACAAACAACTGTGTGCTAGGTGCTGTGACTGAAGTATGTATAAAGGATATACCTATGATGGGGCAAAGAGGGAGAAGAGGTTCTGGCTTTTCCTAAGAAAGTTGGAGAAGACCTAATGGAGCTGATGACATTTAAATGAGGCCTTGAAGGAGAAGCAAGAAATCCCAGGTAGAGAGCAAGGGAGCACAAATTCAGACACAGACTCTGCCCATACAGAATCAGTTTTGGTGGCAGTGAGCAACTCAGTGGGGCAGGAGTAGAAAGCCTTGAAAGATTTTAGAAAGGAGAATGTCTGATTAGGTTGAAAGATGTCTCCGTTGCTGGTAAGGAAGACAGAGTAGGGGAAGGAAAGTGGATCAGGGCATGATGAGTCATTGGGTAGTCATAGCTGTGGTCTGGGATAGATGCTGTGGGTTGGAATCAAGGCAATGGGATGGCAGAGAAGAGAAGAGGCTCTCTCTGGGGTTAAATGTTGGGGAAGATAAAAAGGAAGTTCATGAAGCATCTGGGACATCTTAGTATAAGGGTTTGGCAGAATGATTAATTAACCGAGATGAAGAACATAAGAAGAAGAACATATTCAGGGTTGGAAGAAGAAACATGACCTACGTATAGAGAACTTACTTGCATTCAGTTCCTATTATATTCTCATGTGACCAGGCACAAAGCAACAGAGGACTCTAAGATGTTTGGACATACAATTTTCTGACGTTATTTCAAAACCTCAGTTAGCATGGAACCAAATCCATCCCTATTTGCAAAATTTTGGGGTTTTCCAAGTTGCACCATATTGGAAAATTGTCAAAATTTTGATGTAAGAATTATGCATTTGATCTAGATACCAACTGTATAGTTGCAAGTAAAACAGGAAAAAGAAGTGTCTACAACTCATTTTTTTCTTGCTCTGAGATGTCTAATGAATGTGCTGGTTTATTAATCACACATATTTAGTCTTACAGGAACTTACATTGGTTGATTTCTGTCTTACACACATAATAAAGGAGAGCTGGAAAAGCATGAGAAAAATGTTAATGTCTGCAGAATTTAGAGATGTAGTATCTTTGCTTTCCTGAATGAAGTTTTAATTAGGCTTTGAAGTAATAAAAAATTCATTAGCTTTCAATATACTGGATTACTTCCCTTCCTCTATTACGTTTAGGGTGGGGTAGAAGTCCATTTGAATATCAATATCTTTTTAACTACAAAATTACTACAGGCAGTTGTATAGAATTTAGGGAGGCACACTGTGAAGTAAAAAGAAAATAAAAATCCATCCATGTTTCCACCAGCCAGATAACAGCTTGATGGGCATCTCTTTAGATTTCAAGGATATTTTTGCTATTCTTTTAATAGTTTTAAATCTGAATATCCTCATTCAGATTTAGAAAAAAAAAATTTCCTGCAATGCTGGGACAGACGCTGAAATTTTTTCATTTTTTTAATTTTTCATTTGATTTTCACTGAGCAGATAGGGATATCTACATGTGTTTCTCAGGCTCCCATTGTCCTCATACCTTGACCTTTACTATGTTGGTCATGTCCAGAAGCACTTTCAAGTAGGTGTTTCTGTTCCTACAGCTCTTCAACCCAATACAGTGGAAAAACCACTTAACCCAGATCTTAGGATAATGTCTGGCACATAGGTGGAGCTCAAAAAAAAAAAAAAAAAAAAAAAAAGGTGCTTCTTTGTTAAATGGTTGGATGAGATCAATAGACCAACCAATCCTTAATTAAAAGGAACCTGAGGAGCCTTGTTTCTGTGGTAAACTTCAAGTCAGATTTTCTCCATTCTAGTTCTGGTCAGTGGGCTCCTGGCTTTTCTTTAGATGGGTACTGGCCTTAGTCATGTCCTCTTCTCCCCCCGCCCCAAGATTTTATTTATTTATTTGACAGAAAGAGAGAGAGAGAGATATCACAAGTAGGCAGAGCAGCAGGCAGAGGGACAGAGGGAATCACGCTCCCCGCTGGGCAGAGAGCCCAATGCGGGGCTCCATCCCAGGGCCCCAAGATCATGACCTGAGCCCAAGGCAGAGGCTTACCCCACTGAGCCACCCAGGTGCCCAAGTATGTTCTATTCTTAATTATCTGTATGTAGCCTATAGACTTGGGGTAAAGTATGGGTTATTAGGCATTTCTACCACCGGCCATTTGTCCACTTCTATCTGTTTCTTCCTCTATTTCCTTTCTCATACCTCCTTCTGGAGCTTTCCTAGAGAGTCTGCCATGTCCACTGGGGACACCTGATCCTTGGGGCCCTGTCTGGCTGACTGAGATGAGAATCCTTCCCAGTACATTCTAGTTATGATAAGATGCAAGATAGCTTTTTGGAAACAAAAAGGATTTCATTCATGAAGGCACTTTTCACTTAGCCACTTTTCTGCATTTGAAGAGTTAGAATCCTACTTGTGAAGACATCTCTAAGCTTCTTTGCTATGTCTAAAATGGTAGCCTAACTTTGTCTACACTATATTTTATTGCCAAATGGCTTAGTTCCTTGAAATCAGTCAGTAAAACATAAGGTCAGTTTCAGAAATTGGACATTGGAATGGAGGAAGAATTAGAAACACCAGGGGGAAGGCAAGGTGGAGGGAGGCATTATAAGACTTCAAAATAAAAACAAAACTAAAATGAAATAAAAAAGAAGGCCTTTTATATTTGGCTGTGTATGGAAGACGGGAGAAATGAGTTAGGTAAGCAAAAGATAAGAACTGATAAAAACTCAGGCCCAGGGGCGCCTGGGTGGCTCAGTGGGTTAAGCCTCTGCCTTCGGCTCAGGTCGTGATCCCGGGGTCCTGGGATCAAGCCCCGCATCAGGCTCTCTGCTCAGTGGGGAGCCTGCTTCCTCCTTTCTCTCTCCCTCTCTCTCTGCCTACTTGTGATCTCTCTCTGTCAAATAAATAAATACATTAATTAAAAAAAAAAAAAAAAAAAAAACTCAGGCCCACAAGGAAGGCTGCAAGGAAGTGCTTGAAGAAGAAGAAATTGCTTCTTCTCTGGTGCCCTGAGAACCAGATGAGCTGGATGGAGGAGCTACAGGGCAGGAGCTGATAACCAGGAGGCCAGAGCCGGGAGGCCAAAGAAAATGGGAAAACCTGAGTTTGATTCCAGTAGGTCACCATTGGCAATACATTTACCACCTAAGTGACAAAGGATTCTAGGCTGGCAAGTCTCTGTTTGCTACTTACATTTAATTCAATAGAGTTATGTCCTTTTTTGTCTTTCTAAATTAAATTTGTAAGAATATATGTATATACATATTTAGCTCTAAGGGATAAGATTGTGGGTGATTTTCACTCTGAATTTCATGTACAGTACATAGCTGTATTATTGTTTTGGTTGTTTGTTACATTGAGCATATATTACTTCAATCAGGAAAAAAAGCTATTTCCATCTAAATAGAGTTGGGGTGGGGAGCTCACTATTAGGAAGAGAAGGACGGCTGTTCTTTCTTTTTAAAATATTCTGTCTTGGAACAAAGTAACTGGAGGAAGATGGCCAGTTCCCTTGAGTGGGCATAAGAGTTTACACCCCAGTCCATCCCCAAACTTTTATTAGAACTTTGTATGCCCAGGAGCTGTGAAGGAATCCTGTGAGAAACTTCTCCCTCAGAATTCTCGTCTAAGTCAGAGAGAAAACCACGACAATTCCGATTCTGACAAAGTCACCTTAAGAAGAGTGGTTTTCTCACAGGCCCTGGCAGGAAGGACTTTTTAAAAATTTAATTTCATTTAATTTTTTTATTAGGTTCAATTAACCAACACATAGTACATCATTAGTTTTTGATGCAGTGTTTAAAGATTCATTAGTTGTGTTTAACACCCAGCGCTTGTCGCCGCATGTGCCCCAGGAGGGACTTTTACCCTTCTAGTTCAGTCTTCCATCTTACTGGCGTCCTGATGGCCTCTGATGGACCTACCAGTCCCTATTGTCTTCTAGCTAAAAAAAAAACCCAAAAAAACAAAAAAACAAAAAACCCCAGATAACAAAGAGCCTTTAATTGGTCAAATTATCGGAGATGTACATTATTAGTTCAAGTGCATCCATGGGATTTTCTTTTCAAATGTCACTGGGATTAAAATAACAGGAAACCGGAGAGGGAAGCATTAGAAAGGGGCAGGCTTTGGCAGCTGCGTGTGCCTACACGACTACAGAGGACATCCTGGATGTAAGGGTTATTTAAGAAGATGGGGGAGGGGGAAGACAGAAACACCAGGACTAAACAAACACTACAAAGAGATGGCCTTGTCCAGTGTTTGCCACTACATTCTCTCTGTCTCTAGAAAAGTGGCAACTGCTGGGTTCAAAGTAGATGAAATGTTTTAATTTGCATCTTAATATAATGCATTTACAATGGGTAAAAGAGCACCTCCGTGTGCACACCTCAGAGACCACTTATCATCAAAATGATGGGCTT
The DNA here is from genome assembly GCF_030435805.1 of Mustela lutreola. Taxonomy (NCBI): domain Eukaryota; kingdom Metazoa; phylum Chordata; class Mammalia; order Carnivora; family Mustelidae; genus Mustela; species Mustela lutreola. Next base: position 20,230,166 of record NC_081295.1, on the reverse strand, counting down.
AATGGAGATAATTATACTAATCTTGAGGTAAATAGGGTGTACTTAATTAAGAATTCTTGTAGTTTATGCAAAAATACTCTTGCAGTTTTTGGAAAGCCTCTTCTGCCTCAGAGGATCTTGAAGAATCTAATTTTCCCCCTGTGTGGTACAGCTCCTGAAGGAAAACATGATCATAGGGCATAAGTCTTTAAAAATGCCTCCTAGGACTTCTACTAAAGCCATTTCTGGTAAATATTTCAATAGCCGTTTTCACGAAGCTGTCAGTCCACTCAGTGAATGCAGAAAAGTTGTGGCAAGCCTTTTTTGCTAGAAAGCTCCCCAGTGTCCTCCACAAGTCTCTACAATACTTCAACAGAAGAAGAATTCATTCCAGTTAAGGGAGGGAAAAAAAGGGTCTTGGGGGGGGGGGTGCTGAAACACAGACTTATAAAGACCACAAGGCCAAAATTTTCATTTTTATTAGCTATTTGGTTCATACCTTTTTTTTTTTTTCTAAACAAATTTTGATCTATAGACCTATATGAAGTTGTAAAATAGGCAATGAAACAACTGTTTTATTCTCCTGGTTTATGTGGAATGAAGCCAAACATATGGCAAACTATACTATTACAGAGGAATTTGGATGGGTGATCTCTTCTTCTGTGTACCTTTTCAATCCCTTCACCCTTGGCCCTATGGTAGACACCGGCTGCCGGGGACGCTAGGTCAGTTCCCTCCAGGAGCACATGCCATGTCGTACCTATGCCTGGAGGGCCAGGTAAAATCACCAGCAGTTTCTAGAAGGCGTCTTACAGGAAAAGGTAAAGGGTAAAAAGGGAAACTGATTAGCTCTTTCCTAGATAGTGCTAACATGCAGGAAGAATATTTGATCCCTGCTGAAGACACAGAAGCCCAAGGAAGTACATTAACAGTGACAGATGCCCCAACCTACCATACAGAATCCAGAGCCATCCAAGCACTCGTCAGAGTTATCGTTGCAGCCACAGGGCAGACACTCTCCTGACTGGGCGAGAAAGAATCCAGCATCACATTTCTGAAACAGACACAACAAAATATTTTCTTTATTGAAAAGACCTCCTTGGATCAATATTTTCCGAGAAGCATAAGAGGAAATGCTTACTAAACGATCTAAATAATTCTTTACAGAAGTACTAGAATGAACTATTTATATTGTGATTCAGTGGTGTATGTCTAATTCTTTTTGTTATATTCTCCCTCTTTTTATATTTTTTTAACTTTTCAGGGGAATAGGAATATCTTTAACGCTGTCCTACTATTGTAAGGAAGACTTAGAAGATTTTGGGTAACAGTAAAGAAGAAAGAAATTTTCTGATATTTTCTTAAGAAAACCAAACCAAACCAGGACAACTGGTGAGGGTGAGGAATTGCCTCCTGCTCCCTAAAAATAAAGACTTATGGTTTCAGAAATTACTGGCTATCACATAACAACTCAGAGATGTGTCTTTCATGCTTAAAATTTTTTTTTCTCTTCACATCCTAACATTTTAAACAGAGGGGATAAGAAGTTATGAGTTCTTATACTTGTCAGGTCTTATGTGGGTGTTATTCATATATTTCATTTTTTCTTGCAGTTCTGTGAAGAACACATTATTTTCCCGATTCTAGTGATGAAATCATTAGACACAGAGGTGCTAAGTGGGCTGTGGAGATGTTAAACCATCTTTCAATACACCAGTCAACCTATACAATGATGAATTGCCCCTCGCCCTTGCCAATGTCACTCATGCCCTACTTGAGAAACTTTGCGACATTGTTCCTAATTTACGTGATGGGAGTTGTGAACATGTATTTTATTTTTCTTCAGAATGTCTTAGTGATGCAAGGCAACAAGGGCATTATAGACCTGGAAGTCCACTCCCCTCATCAGACGGATTCACTTCTAAAGAATTCCAGACAGATAAGAATCTGGGCTGTTTCCACAAACTTACAGAGTTGGAGATTTCACATCACCTCCCTCCCCCGATTTCATTGACTCATTGTACTTTGTACTCTCTTAGCCACCAGGAAATTTTTCATTATATCTGGCTGAAGTCCCTTTGACTGCTATGCAAAGCCATTTCCTCTTGCTTTTTTCTCTGTAAAGAAAGAACCACTGGACACTATTCACAGTATAAAAACACCACCACAACAAAACAAAACACCACCAGTTTGGACCTGAGAACTAAAATCTGATATATTCAATTGGGAGGAAGTTTAACAAAGAACAATGACATTTGTCCATAAACACAAGGCAAAGAAATTCCGTCTAAGTGAGAGAAAGAAAGTAAGGGTGCGAGGGGACTGATTTATAATTTATAATGGAGAGTTTGTGGTTGATAGGAAACATTTTCCTCAATTTCCACTAGGGAACAATAGAGAGGGAAAGTGCTAGAACTGCAGCAGGAAGCATTTAATTTAGACCATCTAAGTTCAAGTATTTTTGAATTTTGTATCAAAATATAAAAAATACATGTTTGGGGCACACCTGGCTGGCTCAGTCAGTTGACCCTACTACTCTTGATCTCGGGGTTATAAATTCGAGCCCCACATTGGGTGTAGAGATTACTTAAAAATAATATCTTAAAAAAATACATGTTTTAACTGTGATGCAGTACACAGACATACATATATGTATGTAAATATATAAGGATATACATATATATCAGAAAAAGATTCGCAAAACACTAGTTAACCCATGTGCCATGTACCTTAAACTTCTTTACTTTATTTAAAAATACATCCTTGTTATAAGACATATGATTGATGACCCATGAATGTGTTACATCCTGCAGTTTGACATAAAGAGGGTTTTAATTATCAGAGGAATGGATAAGAATAGTGAGGGGCCTAGTATTAGTTATCTCAGTAGCTTCCAAAACAGCAGTTTCTGAGCTCTCTAACAGACCAATGCATGGACATGTGGGGAGTCTCTCATTTGGGAGTTCTGATAAAGAAATAAAAAAACTGTATTTTTTTATAAAATAAATCCTGGATTTAAAAAAATTACTTACTTAAATTAATTAATCCTTTCCCCCCTGGATTTATTGAAATAATAATTGACATTTAACATTGCATAAGTTTACAGTGTACAGTGTGTTGATTTGATGTGTGTATACATTGCAAAATGATTACCAGCATAATAGCTTTAGCTAACACTTCTGTCATGTCACATAATTACCATTTCTTTCTTGTGGTGAAGACATTTAAGATGTACTCTCTCAGCAACTTTCAAGTATATAACACAATATTATTAACTATGACCATTGATCTATACATTAGATGTTCAGAACGTGTTAATCTCGGAACTGGAAGTTTGTACCCTATGATCAACGTCTTCCCATTTTCCCAGCTCCCCAGCCCCTGAGACCACCATTCTGGTCTTTGTTTCTATGGGTCCCAATGAATGGCACAGAGACTGGAGGTGTGTTAGGAGGGGAAAAACATGCTGGTGTCAACAGAGAGTCTGGTAGTGATGCCTGGAAACAGAACAAGTGAAGATCTACTTGTATCATCAATTATGGTAAGAACCTTCCTCTGGCCCAAGGTATCACGTTCCAGTAAAAGCACTCTAAACTGATATTAGTTCAAGTCTTTTTGGCATTTTTGCTCCTCTTTTATCTAAAGAAGACAAAGAATATTAAGATTTGCCCTGAATAAATGCATCATTTTGAATATGACAGTAGGTAATCCTTAAGTCCTTGAGGACTTACCTAAATCAAGAGATTCATACTCAAAGAACAAAAATAAAATTGCACAACACAGAAAACAATCCCAAATAATAATAACAAATTTTTTTTTTTTTGGTAAATTCTGTATTTTAGAAAAGCTTCCGGTTTACAGAAATATTAGAAGGACCTGTTTTTTGTTTTTTATCTATCTATCTATTTATTTATTTATTTTTAAAGATTTTATTTATTTATTTGACAGAGAGAGATCACAAGTAGGCAGAGAAGCAGGCAGAGTGAGAGGGGGGAAGCAGGCTCACTGCAGAGCAGAGAGCCAGATGTGGGGATCGATCCCAGGACCCTGGGATTATGACCCGAGCCGAAGGCATAGGCTTTAATCCACTGAGTCACCCAGACGCCCCTATTTATTTATTTTTAAAGTCCCCCAGAGATTCCAATGTGTGATTAAGGACTGCTCTAAAGCATCTCACAGTGCATTATTCATGTTAATTGCTCCACGAATGCTTGTGATTTAAACAGTTTGGACCAGGACAGCAAATCTGAAGCATATGTGCTGTTGGAAACCAATGGTTTATGCTGCTAGTACACTCACTGCTCCCTACTGGGCTGGATTTGGTCTCTAGTCTTTTTCAACACAGCGACTGCCTAGACTGCCTAGACTAGACTGTGCTCAATGAAATCTTTATGTTATGCCTAGTTCAGGAGCGGACTTCACCCAGAGCGTCTGTCGTTATCTACTGACACATTCCCCAGGCTAAGGCTCTGACCTTGTGTGAAATGGACTTGGCTCCAGTCTCATAATCTGTAGGAGATGGGAAGAAAAAGGGAAGCAGGGACAGGGTCACGTGGAGCCCCCTGTGGAGAGAGTGGAGAGAGTGCAGTAAGGTGGAAATCCAACCAACTTCTTTTCCGCTGGGCTTTGTACACGTGAAGGATTATATTTTCTAATTCATCTGTCTAGAGGGGAGGTGCCATATTTAAATTTATATAAAAGCACCATTTAGGCTAATGAAAGCCCTGGACATGGGAGCTTCTGATGCCACTACTACATGCACTGAATATCTTGGATCCTTTGTGTTGTAGAACCTTAGAGAATTTTTCAGAATGGCAAATAATTAAGTGGTTCAAGAAAAGTTTGAATATCCTCAAGGAAGAGCTGTATAATGTTGTTCCTTTTATGTAGAAATGTTTGGTCAAGGCTCCAGAAAGTTCTGTTTGTACTAAATATCTTCTTGAAATTCTACAGGAACTGGCAAAACTGACCTTTGTTATAATATTAAAAGGCAGATAATTTTAAGAATGAAAGCAGAGTTAATTTTAGTTTTGTTACTGATTCCAAGACCTGTGTTATTTAGAGATTTTGAAAGCTGAGTGGTCTTCCCACAGAGAAAATGAATGTCTGTCTGATTTCTTTTGGAACATCTTCCATAATTTCTTAAATGAAGATGGTGTTTATGTTTATATATGTGTGCATTAGCAAGAGAAGTGTTACAATCAATTTTTAGATGCCACACTGAACACTCTGGCCCGTATGAGAAGAACTGTATAGCATACAACTGTAGAAACACATGTGGCTAAACTGAGAATATTCAGAGGGCTTGTACTGTATAGGATGGTTCCTAGGCTTTAAATTAATGGTAATAACAAGGATAATGATGATAATAATGAAGACAATAATAACACAGTTATTATTTATGGAGGGCCTATGTACCAAGCATTGTAAATGCTTCATCCACATTATGATATCTGCTCTTTGTAACAACTCTGTGCATTAGGTATGAGTATCTGCATTTTGGAAATGAACAAGGTGCTGGTCAGAGAAGATGAAAAATGTATACACAGCTGTATAAGGAGTTCAGACAAACCTAAATTTTGTTTTCTCCACTATAACATGCTACTTCTCATAAAAACAAAAAAGAGAAAGGGAAGGAAGGAAGGAGGGAAGGAAGAATGGATGGATTTAGATCCTTTGTTTGACTCCTGGGTTTGAGCTCTTAACCATCTGGTGTATGGTTAATATATATTAATCCAACAACTTTTTTTGGACATTTAGTTTATTTCTAAATTTTTGCTACTACAAACAGTCCAAAGCAGGCTGAAATGGATAAAAATGTAAAATCTTTCCTTTGAACTCCAGAAAAAATATTATTAAGATATGGATACATGCTTTAAAATATGAAGTTATTAATGTATGAAAAACATTGACTGGGACTATCTATTCTTTAAACAATTTATTTCAGCCCAATTGTCATTTTGACTAATTACTTTCCATTAAATCATTTGTAGACTTTTTACAGCTCTCTGTCATTAGCTACTATATTATGACAGCTTGTCTCTTGCTTGAACACTGACTGGATGAATCAATAACATTTAGTTCTGCCTTCAAAGAATAGAACAGATTGTCATTTGCTTACTTTGTTATCATCAGTGTGGTATGTGGCTTTGAGTAAAAATCAATGTGTCTGTGCTTGATTAATTTTACATTCATAGAAATCAGAATTAGATGGAACTTTAGGAAGATATTGGTATGGTATACCCATGTGCCACTTACATTTAAAGGACCTGGGAGTGACAGTATATGTTGATATCATTGCAGGAGGCATTATTTCCAGAGGTCCATCATATAATCACAATATTAATTATTTCATAAGATAATATAACATACTGAGACTGTTTCTTAACAAAGAGGATAACATTTATCCAGCCGATTGATAGTTTTGTCTTCGTATGAAGAAGTCCCTTGAGAACAGTAACTGAAACTAATAATATTGTCAGAACATTTTTTGAATTTTCTTAAGATTCTGAAGTCATGGTTTTTTGAGGTCTAGTCCAGTCTGCATCCCTTGAGTGTAGTAAACTCAAGCTAAGTAATACCATTTTAGGTTAAAAATGTTCACAAAAATCTCCCTGGGTTTTCCAAATATTGTCACAGAGGAGCTAATAAATTGGCCCAAAGTCACTACTTTTGCATAGATACTATATCTCTAGAACCTTCAGAATTTCTGTTGAAAAGCCTGATAGACTAAACAATTTAAATGCTCAAATAGCATTCTCTAGGAGTCTGAGCTCCCCAACTACCCACTGAAAGAAGCAATGGCAAAGATGGATCAAATTTACAAGGAGTCTGAAGTTGTTGTGTGAGACCCATCTTGAGGTCTCTCTTGGAGAGATTCAGACCTTAATCTTCAGCTCCAACAAATGACCGTGAATCAATCATAATAAAATTCCATTACAAACAGCATACTCTATAGCCCTGTGCCTAGTCTAATAATATCTGACCTATAATACAGTAGTTCTCCCCCCTTATCTGTGGATGATACATTCCAAGACCCCCAGTGGATGCCTGAAATTGCAGATAGTAATAACTCTATACATACTATGTTTTTCCCTATACAGACATACCCATGATAGTTTAATTTATAAACTAAGCATGGCAAGAGATTAACCACAATAACTAATAATAAAATAGAATAATTATACCAACATACTGTAATAAAAGTTCTGTGAATGTGATCTCTCTCTCTCTCTCTCAAAATATTGTACTGTATTCACCTGTTTTCTTTTGGATAAAGTGAGATGGAAAAATGTCTGCTTGATGAGATGCAGTAAGGTTAATGACGTAGACATTGGGACCCAGCGTTAGGCTACTATTGGCCTTATCATCTGCTTCTGAATGGAGGTTGACTTCAAGTAGCTGAAACCACAGAAAACAAAACACTGCACAGGGTAAGGGAGAGGCAATCACTGTAGAAATTTGCTTTGTGTCTTCAACCTAGGATTTCCCAACATTTTACAAATATTCAGTAATCTTGCTTTCTGAATTAGACTTCTAGAATTTTGATTCATCAGCTTTTGCTTTAATTTACTAAGGACCGATGTGGAAAGCATTAGAAAAACAAAAAACAAAAAAACAAAACCCAAACCAAAATCTCTCTGAATTCATTTGCTTGTGTCCAGAGTCATTGCTACATCCAAAAGTAGTATTCTTCAAATTTAACTACACATATCCAATTCTCTTTTTGCTTAGGTTTTTGTATGTATATAATGAATCCACTTTTCTCCTTGTTTCCAGGCAACAATGATTTTAGCTGTAGTTTAGGTTTTAGAGAATTCCACTTTTTAAAAATCGAATAATAAAAGTCACCTTAAGATTGAATATTATCCTCACGTAAAAACTAAAACTTTGTGCCTCTACTCTGAGTCTGTGGGTCTTGTGCAATCCTGACTTCCATCTGCTTAAAACTTGGGCAGACCTAAGAATCAGTATTCAGAGGCCTTTTATTTGGAGGGACCAATGGTTTAATTTAATGTATTCAGAAATATCAAGTTAGCCTTTGTGGGAAGGAATGACTTCTGAGAATGTATGAGTTTATGACATGGGTAAGCATCTCACAGGTCATTTTTCTGTGTCTATACAAATAAAAGACAGACTATCCGGGATGGAAAGCAGTCCTGAATCAAGCTGTTGGTAACATTTGACTCTATACTTTTTCAGGGAGGGCTTAACACATCCTGTCTGTATACAAATCTGTGTCAGAGTGCCCAAATAAATTAAAGGCAGTCTGTAATGTGCAACAGTTAGCAAGAAGTTGACTTCTTGATTGATTTTACTTGAATGTGGACAGAATTACCCCCATATCCTCCCTTGGGTCTCTTTAAGCTCTTGTTTGCGTCATTGAAATTCCCTACATTTCAATAGGTGAAGTTAAGTTTCATGATTTCACCATAGCTTGATTAGGAAAGTGGTTTCAACATTCTTCAGAAGTTTATCCGGTTGAAAGGCATTTCTTCTTATAACTAGCACCATCAAGCTAGGGCATCATTAAACACAGACTGTGGAGCTAGTGTCTCCTCGTTGGCTCTTGGAGCTTCATTTGTGCTTATGGCTTAGGACCTGAGTCTACCATGGCTTGGCCTGCATGTCAAACACTCCAGCTCTCAAAGTAATTCCCTGTGATACAGAGACAAGGATTTAGGTTCTGAGGAATTCTGAGAAGCACAGAGCTGTACTGATCAGAGTTAAGCCAGGTTCTTTAATTCTGTAAGGTGGAGAGGTATGTATCGCAGCAATGAAGTCGTGTTAATATGGCTATTCCTCAACACCTTTTATGAGCTTTCTGAGTCATCACTTGGGCAGGGAAATCCATGCTCCACCCAAAGATTTCAAATAACTCTTGAAAGCCGGTAGTCAATCAAATGTTACTCGGAATGGAGGTACCAGCAGACTCGGGCTCTGATGATATACTTACCACCGCCTTGGCTCTCTTTAGTTGTGTAACTGAAAGGATCAAAAATGAGAAAGTTTAGAGCCCTATGGCCATAAAGATTTTCTTTTTGAAATGTAGGATTTGGGGATGATTATGTTCATTAATACTGATGAAAATTTCTTTGTCTCCTTGAAAAGTTCCTTTAAATACTTTGTAAGTTGCTCATTTGTAGTAGTGATCGCACTTGTATAACATAATCGGGCATGAGCCCTGCCTTTTTTCTTTTGATTTTCTTGAAAAAAATCTGCTAACACCTGGCTTTCTGCCCTGGTTCCTCGTCACATCATCTCATGTAACTTGTTCTTTTCATTCCCCGCCCTCCAAGCTACAGTTACACAACACAGCCTTGGCCAGATTTCCTTTTTCTTTCTTTCTTCTTTCTTTTTTCTTTACTTTGCTTTTTTTTTTTTTTTAATATATCTCGAAGCTGACTCAGTTTTATTTAATTTACTGCGGCAAATGCCTTGGACACATTTCCAAGAAAGGAAGAGATACGGTGTAGAAGGGCTAGATGAACAAGCAGAGAGAAATGACTTCAGAGTTACAGGCATTTGGGGATTTTTACATGACTCCTTCACCACTTGGCAGGAATCAGTGTTGTGAGATGGCAGACATTTCTGTCATCTTCCACTGGGTTTTAATGAATAATAACAGCTAATATTTATTGATGGACAGACACCAGGCATGGAGTTAAGTGCTTTTTATAGACATTCCAATTTGGTCGTCACCACTTTAATGGCTCCACAGTCTTGCAATTGTCTGACTAAATTGCCTTTTCTTTTCACAAGGAATGGGGAGGCTTAATTGTCTAGAAACTTACAGTGGCTTCCTTTCCTCTCTAGGGAAGGCAGTGGTGCTTCCTTGGGCAGGTGGACTGGTTGGGATGTCCCATCAGTTTCCTTTGCTAATCAATGTGAGCTTCTGTCGTGCAATCCTCCCAGTCCTTCAGTGCTACCCTTACCCTGGATTGCTCAAGACGGCAGTCCTGTTTTTCTTTCCTTATGCTCTTCCTCACGGGTTTATGCTTCACTAAAGAAATGCTATTGTGAATTAGTAGGAAAGGAGAAATACATCCCAAACCTCAATTGTACCCATTTATTGTCAGGAGATAATCTTGCCTCCTCTTTCAATGAGAAAATAGAGGTCATTCAGTGGAAAATCTCATACTGTCTATTTTTCTTCTCCTCAAAATTCATCTTAATATTTTTTTTTATGATTTTATTTATTTATTTGAGAGAGAGAGAAAGAGAGAGTGCGCGCACATAGGGGGAGGGGCAGAGGGAGAAGCAGAAGCTCTGCTGAGCAGGGAACTTGACGCAGAGCTCAATCTCAGGACCCTGAGGTCATGACTTGAGCTAAAGGCAGACCCTTAACCAACTGAGCCACCCAGGTGCCCCGGCATCTTAATTTTAACTCATTCTGATTTCCTCTGCTCATCTCAGATGAGGTAGCATTCCTCATATTAGAAGAGATTAGCCCTCTCTCTGTGCTCTGGAACCCATACATCTGACCCTACCATCACCTGGCTTCCTTCTCTCACACACCATCCAGCAATTTCTACCCACAGGAGTGAGGAAAGCCAGAGCATAATTAGGTCTTGGGTCCTGTGTTGGATGAGCTGTGACTTCTTCCCTGGGGCTCAGATTCTAAGAACACCTTCTCTCAGATCTACCTCCCTTTCATTCTCCTCTTCTTTTGCTCAGCCAAACTTCATGAGTGAGAGAGAATTCAATCACTCTGGCTCTGCTTTCTTCATGCCAACCCATGCCTCTATCTGTCGCCTGGCATCTGTCTCCACTGTGCCACTGGAGAGCTGTCAGAGGACCCAGGGTAGAACTGATAAAGCTGTTGGATGAAGTCTTTGTGGCTTTTGCTTTTCCAGACTTGTTCTCGTTCTAGTACTTAACATGGTTCAAATTCCCTCCTTGAAATTCTCTCTTCTCTTGGTTTCCAGGACAACCTGTCTTCAGATTTTTCTCTTGCTTATCTTTCTTAGTATTTTGGGGGTGGGGGGTAGGGTGGAGTAAGTGGCAGGAAGGGAGGGCTGTTCCTCCTCCTCTGCTGCCTCCACACTATTGATGTTCTCTAGGATCACCTCCTTCTAGCTCTTTCTATCAACGCACCCTGTGATGTCAACCTCACCCACAGTTTCATCCTCTGTCTATATTCTCCTGGCTCCCAAGTCCCTCTACACATCCCTGATCTCCCTCTTTTATGCCATGCTTTTGTTTTCAAGTGCCTGTGGGAGAGGTCCATCTCCAGTTTGGTAAGCACATGGAGTTGACTGTGCCCCACAGTGAACTTATTATATACTCTCCTAATCTATTTTTCTTCTTATACCATATTTCAGATAGAGATGATAGAACATAAAAGGAAAAAAAGTAATGGAGTGAGACTTTTCAATTTTATTAATACATTTGGCAGTAATATAATTTTTGGAAATGCTTCCAAAAGAATGAACTCTGCAAAGATCAGAAAATGGTTTGCACACAGAATAACATTTAAGTACCCAAGTTCTGTCTCTTCCTTTTCACAACCACTGTGCTATCATTGTTTATCTCAAATCTGTGGCTTAAATGGAGACAGATGGAGTGTCCCAGAGCTCAGAGTCTCAAGTCAGAAAGGGCCTTGCACAATCCTGAACTGTTATAAATTTACTCTCTAAATTAATACCTCCATCTGTACTAGGGGGATTGTAGGACTGGAAGTTCTCCGAATTAATTTCTGTGTAGAATGCAATGTTTATTAAAGGTTAAGTAACTGGAATGTGCTAATTTGAAGCTGACATATTTGCTATATTATTTAAACTCAACAGTAACCACAGCAACTGCGTAGAACTTAGACAACAAAAGATTTTTTTAAGGGAGGAGAATTTTCTCATTGACATTGTTTGGAAATGCTGGCACATGAGGATAATAAAAAGCAGACTGTGGTTCAGCAAGTTTTATTATTGTTTTAAAATTCTCTCTACACAAAGTGCCTCTCATTGCCTCCACCTGGACTAGACTGTTCCCACGTCCAGCCACCCTTTGTACAATATACCTCATAGAGTTTATATTCTACCTCTGAGATGTTTATCGAGATGGGTCTTCCCCTTGTTCCTACTACCACTATTTAGTTCAGGATCAGGATAATTATTACAATTATCTCCACCCTACTCTCTTGGTCACCAGTCTTTCTCCTTTTCAGTTCATTCTTTATTACCAGAATTAATTTTAAGAAAACTTATACTACTTGTCTTCTTTAAAACTCCCAGTGACTCTTCATTCATTGCTTACATGAATACATAAAATTATTTAGCATGATGCACGATGTTCCTTTTTCATAACCCAACCCCAACCTGTCCTTTAGAGTGAACTTAAACTCTGTTCCCTCTGCTCTACTTAAACTATGGATTTCCTTCTTCTCCCAAATATACCATTCTTTTGACCACGTTGACTTGGCACAAGAGGCTTGGAGTCATTCTCCTTTCCATCACTTATGAATCCTTTCCTTAGTCTTAGACTCAGTCGTTTTTCCTCTGTATTCCCATGCCACTCAACACATATCTAATTAGAGCACATGGAACATGCTATTATAGTTTTTAATTTGCACTCCTGCCTCTCTGAAATCACTGTGAGATCTTTGAGAAGAGAAATAGTGGCGTGTTCATCTTTGGATCTTCATCACCTATCATCATCATTAGCAAATAGCAGGTAGATTTTGAAAATATGTTACTTGAAAAAATTAGATCCAAAACTGTAAAGAATGAACTAAATGAGGGTAAATAGTGTAGAAAGTTTGGAGAGCATTTGGACAAATCTCACAAGTGAAGATCTTCAATCATGAATGAATCTTGTAAATATAATATTGAGGGAAAAAAGCCAGCTGCAGAACAAAAACACTACCTTTATATTGCATTTAGAAACATACAAAATAATATTATACTGTATGTTATATAGGGACACTCACATATAAAGAAAAGTATAGATATGAATGGGAATCTAAGAAATCAGGTTGTTTAAGGGCAAAAGAGGGGAATGGGATTGAGGAAAGATATATATATATATATATATATATATATATATCTTTCATATATATGTATCTGCAATATATATGCAATATTTTATTTCTTAAATTCTATGTAGGGCACACAAATGCTCATGAAAGAATAAAAGGAAGAAAAAAAAAGAAAGAAAAACAAAAGATCTCACTCAGGTTGACTGGATATTGGATTTCCATGTCTAGACCTGGTGAGGTCTCTAAAACATCATCTGTGGGAAGTGACTAATGTCTTGACAATAGATTCAGATGCTTGTGTATAATTTCCCTAACTTCCTTGTTATTCACTATGTACCGTGGTCATTATACAAGGTTAAAAAAAATAAGCATAAGAACATTCCTTTCCTAATTTGTTCTTCCTTTGTTTTTCATCTTACAGCTAGCAGCTACATCATCTCATGGGAAAGCCCTTCCCATGTCTATATGTCTGTCCTAGTTAAAGCATGTTTCAGCCTTTAGTTTTTTCTAAAATGTTTAAAAGGCTACTTAATTTGATTTCCACTAACTAATTTATTTCAGCAGTAAAGTTACATGTCCTATGCTGCTACCTGTGCAATCTGGAGTACTTTTTGAGGGTTTATTTATTCTAGTTGGGATGGACTAATTTAAGGCAGAGGTAAATTCTCAGAACAGTGCACAATACTCCCATTTTCCAATATTGAGAAACAAAATTTTAAAATTCAAGTAGGGGAATTTATAGGCTAGTTTTCTGTTCTAAAAGGGGGAACTGGTCCAAATTCAGAGAACCATTTTCTCAGAGACCAAGACAGCAAATATGTGTGTGTCCTACCACCTCTGAATTTAGATTGGCAGAACATGGCAGAATGACCCATAAGCTGAGGTTGTGGTTGGTCTCTCCAGCTGGCTTGGAATTGAAAAGGGGACTAGGGAAAGATGGAGCAATGACTCAAACCAAATGAACCGGACTTGTGAAATTTAAGATCACGTTCTCAGAGTTTGCTAAATTTTTTTCATATAATCTCTTCTTTATCAATCCCTTGCATGAAAGTCAAATAGTTTGTGAATTAAAACAGCTAATTGCAACCGATGCTTTTGGAAAGTGTTTCCTCACCAGAAAGGAAATAGAAAAAGCCATAAATTTCAAAAGAGAGCCTGTCCATTGATATAGTCAGTCAGTCAGGGGCCCAACAGGGAACACAATTCACTTTAGGGGTTCAAATGAAGTGCGGGGAAGTTAAGGCACAAGGAATGGAGAAGCAATGGGAACACAAATCTACCCCCTCTAGGGCCAAGGAGTCAAAAATAGTTGTTACACTAACCTAGGGGGAGGCCAGAGCTGTGTCCACCATGAAAACCAACGTCTTGTCTTGTGGGGGGCCACAGCCTCTGCCTGGGAAGCAGTGCCTAAGGCAGAGAGGAAACAGGGCAAAACTACTCCACCTGCCCTTTCTCCTGTGTTCTGGTTCAGCAAGGGAACACTAGTACTGCTGTCTGGAAGGCTCTGCAAGCCTCACCCTCTGCATGAGGCAGGCAGGCCGGGGCCAGGCGAGGATCTGGAGGAAGTGGAGAAGAGCAGGTGCGGAGTAGTCAGCCCACCATCACCCCCAGGAGTGTGGCAGGAGAAGGTACTCAAGCAGCAGTAGGAAAGAATAGACCTGCCAGCTCTTTATCTGGGGACCATTTAACGGTCCAGCAGATGTGTGAAGTGACATCTGGTTGACTTTCTTTTTCAGCCCATTCTAGGCCAAGGCCTCTTTCAAATATCCAAGTTGTTTTTACCGAATCTTTGAAGGCTCGTTAAAAAAAATGTTAACTGGCCAATTATGGTGGTTTTAAAACCCTAAAACAGAAGGAAACTCAGCTTTTGATAGAAAATTATTAAATGTGATACCAGAAATTACTGTAGCTGTGTGAACTGAGCTAAAATTAGGCCATAAATTTAGGATTATTTATATCCAGTTGCTTTTAATCACACCTGGCTCATGGCCCCCTCCTTACTGTCTTTGTTGGTGGGGAGCCGTGTGTCTCCTTCCTAGAGAGCCCTGTTCCTCAGACTTCCTTAGACATTGCCTCTGAAAACAGGCAAAACTATGACAACACCAATTATCTCCTCCAACATCCTGAGCTCAACTTTCCATTTCATAAAAATTTAATCAGCTCTTAGGGGAGAACTATTCTTTGTTGAAGGGGAAAGGTCTTTTTAGCTATAATTATTCTAAACATTAATGTGGCAGTGACAACAGATTTTTAAGTAGTCCCACTAGGGGCTATGTCAGGAAAAAGCATGGATACAAAGGCCTTTTACAAGATATATTTTTGGAATAGCTAGTAACAGACTGGAAAGAGCTAACAAATTGAATTCTATCCATCTGGGGATTGAAAGTGCACAATCTAAAGATAGATGGCACTTCACATATTCGGACCCCTTCTATCGTAATTTATAACAATCTGGAAAGTGACATTTCCCCCCCTAGTTCAGTCGATGGAGCACATTTCCAGGAAATCCAAATAGATAAGAATTTATATTCAAAAGTAGGATATTTTTCAAGTGGTTGATTTTGATAGGTTTCTCAATACAATTGCAGGGAATCAATCGTTCAATGAGGAAATGAAGAACATTTCATAAGTAGGGGGAACGTTCCCTCAAATGTGTTCTCTTTTCTTTCTTATTCTTCTAATAGCTTACACATTCTCTTTCTCTCTCTACATACAAATATGTACCTTTAGGTAATTTTTCTTTAGATTTTGCACCCCCCCCCCCCCCGTTGTCAGAACATGATGAAAATCTACTCTTTGGCATTTTTAGAAGTACACACGTGTATTCATTTGTTAACTCTGCCTCTGGCAGCCACTCAGGAAGTATTTGTTGAGCGAGTGCATCAATTTCTCCTACAAAGATGCTTGCAGGTAGGATACCCCCCGCTTCTAGACCTTGCTGATCGATCTCCCATGTGCAGTGATGTGATATGCTACCATCTCTTCCTTACAGCAGCTGTAGTTCCCTATAGCCACGGCCTTCTGAGACAACTTGAAGGAGCAGAAAGCACGAGAACATCTGGATTCCAGTTCTGGTTCTACCACCCAGGCTATTTAATGTGAGGTCTCAGTTTCCCTTTCTGAAAAAGGCAGAGTATTATCTCCTAGAGTAGATGTGAGGAGCAACTACTATTGTGCATTTAAAGTCCAGTGGAGGGGCATGCAAGGGGTTCCACAGCGAGTAGTTTCCTCCTTTCCTTTTAGATATGTCTGTATCACAATGGTCTGTTTTAACTGGGGGCCTCGCTGGGGGCTGTCACTCTTTCTCTATGGCACACTGCTCAGCAATGACACCTGAAGTTACCAGTTCACTGCCTTTCCTCCCCAGAAGACTGAACCCTCCAAGAACAGAAACTGGATTCGTCTGATTTGTCACTGTATGCTTAATCCCTTGCACAGCAGGTTCTTGACATAGATGCACTCAATGTAGGCTGGTGTACAGAATCACAGGACTTAAGGGCTGGTGAGGATCTTACTGATTCCCTTGTCTCGCCCCTCCTTCTAAATGTGGGAGAACTGAGACCTAGAGAAATAAGGGACTTATCAGAAGTTGTGTGCCTAGAGTGTGTCAGTGCAACCCTCAGTGCTCCTTCCACTAAAGCACACTTCTTGATGATGATGAAGAAAATGATGTTGAGAATTGCAGGGGTATCGTGGAAGCTTGCATCTCTTCTGGGGCTACTGACAGGCCCACACTGTCCTCCTCTGCCTTTCACAGGTCGATCTTGGGATAAAAAATAGACTCTGCTCATGGTTATCCGACGTGTCAAGAATCTCACTGAAGTTATCCCACTAGCACCCGCTTCCTGTTTTGCAGGTGACTGGTGACGTCATCAAAATGTCTGAATACCACTCCCCAGGCAGGGTGGGTGAAGGGGTAGGTGTGGGGTGGGATGGAGAAGTGGGAGTAGGTGATGGGAGAGGATGCTTTTAAGCCTTTTTCAGGTTTGCTTTGCTGGTGGCGCGCAATCGGGATAGGAAACGTTGCCCGTCAGCCCTTTGTAATGACCTGATTTGGCATATGGCAATTATTATTAATTTAAATATAGTAATTTGTAGCTGGTGTTTCAATTTTTAACAGTTTCTATGTAATGCAGATGGAAATGGACTGTGAGGCAAATAGTGTAGATGACAACCCTTGTTAGAAGCGGATTGTATGACATCCAGCTGTGTCCTTGACACTCCCTCATTCCATTTGAGGCATCTGACAATGGGCCTTGGGAAAGGATGCCCCTTTGTGTAATATACATCAGTAATGTGTGCAGGTGTTTCCCCTTATGAATCAGAAGCAGATGTCTGGTTGGGAAGAATGTATGGCAGCTTGACATGTCTGGCCCCAACCAACAGGAAGACTATGACCCATAAATTGTTCTAATAAAATACCATCTCTGTAATTTTGATGGAGCCATGAAACCAACACCTTTGTCCTTTAGCACTGCAGGATGCTAAATCCCACAGAGGGCTTGGGACAGGCTCAAAATTTAGCAATGCTTGTTGAAACTACACATTGTCACTGATATATTTTATAAAACAAATTTTATGAGACAAAGGACAATGAAACTCTCCCTCCAAGTGTTCTTATTTGTAAATTTGTAGAACTTGAGAGGTCGAATTTGTGAAACAAACATTTTACATCTCTGCTACGTGTCAAGCACCTAAAAATCTCAGAAGAATGAATCTTCAGGGCCAGATCAAATTCTGTTCAGGGACTCTGATG
The DNA here is from genome assembly GCF_030435805.1 of Mustela lutreola. Classification (NCBI taxonomy): domain Eukaryota; kingdom Metazoa; phylum Chordata; class Mammalia; order Carnivora; family Mustelidae; genus Mustela; species Mustela lutreola. The sequence goes on along the minus strand of NC_081295.1, from coordinate 20,212,458 downwards.
ACAGGGCCATTTTCAAACAGTTCATAAATAAAAAAATACATCAAACACCAAGTACTTATAGAAAGCATGGGAAAGGAATATTTAGAACATACTGAACATTTAGCTCCATAATGTGGGGAGTTAATTTAAAAGGAAACAAAACAAAACAAAAAACTTTTCCAACAAATGGTAAATCTATACTAACAAAACTTTAATTTTAAGATCATGAACTTTCCATAAACCACTTTAATTCTTCCTAGAACATGAATGATATTCAAAATTGGCATAAAATTTCCACTCTTTTCATGTTATTTGGGAATGTTTCTTGTTATTTGGGGATTTGTTCCCAACTTCCCAGCCCTAAACATTTTATTTTGTAATTTGGTAAAATACTGCCCAATTTAAAACTTTATTTCATTTGTTTATATTTATAAATGGCACAAATAATCTGCACAGTTTTTTCAGTAAAAGTTTTGAGGATAGTTTTTTTTCAGTAAGTTTTGAGGATAGTTTCAGAATCACTTTACAATCTGATATTTTTTGCAGCATTTAAAATTTGGCCCCAAATAACAACGATAATCCTGATAGCTACTCTGTTCAAGCATAGTTATAAAAGTGAAGGTAAAGTATACGAAGTAACATGAAAAGAAAATGACTGCAAAGGAGTAGACGAGGCTTCAAACGCTACCAATCTATTCTGTGTGCAGCCACGCTCCTAACAACAAAATAATACACACTTAGGAAAGGAAATAAAGGGGGAGGCTGAGCGTGTTTGATTTAAAGTAATTCTGTTATCTATCATTTGAGGGGGAAAAATTGTGCTGATTTTAAAACAATACTTTAGTTACAGATGTTTCCAGACCCCTTCCCTGATCCAAGGAAACAAAATACCATTCAGCAACAAGCCCAGATTTAGAGATGGGGCTGGTTCCAATATAAACATTTCTTCGCTAGACCTTCTCTATGAAACCGCATAGTCAATTTTTCCATATACAGTGGGAAAGACAAAGCTTTTAGCTTAAAAGGCATTCTCACCCGCAGTGCAGAGCGCCTGGAATGAAGAGCCTGGGGACGTCATGGTTCACTATTGATGTCAAGTTGAATGTCGATTTGGCCGTCAGGATTATAGACTGAATTATGTCAGAACGTACACATGCCACAAACGAAAATCTCAGCACTGTTTTGGCTTTCAGCATTTGGTATGGTCATTTATTCATTCTGTCTTGTTTCATGTACCACTGTTCACCTGGGGTCCAGTTTAGGGTGTGGCATGCATTTAAGAGTTAAGTGATGGATGCATAAACTTTTTTTTTTTAAGTCCTTCATACTGAAGGCACTTGGCTGGGCAATTTGGGGAATCAGAAAATGAATCACAGACACTGCTGGTCTCCACAGGCTTAATGGGGGCATATGTATCTTACCATAAGGTAGGGAATAATGTACTAAGAATCATAATGTAAGAGGACAGGCAGAGAGATGCTGAGAGCATGAAGGAGTGATTACTTTTAACATGGGAGTGGGGGAATGTACATCAAGAGTGGTTCTTCAGAGGTGGTGACTATTAGGTAGAAGTGGGTTTTGTTTTGTTTTGAAGGAAGGAAAGCTAAAGCTGAAATCCTGGAAAAGCATTCGGCATTTTTTAGTCATTCCCCATAAGATGCAGAGGCTCAACCTTTTGTGCCTCCCCTTGTTTTACTGCTCAAAGCAGACAGCTTTCATTCCTGGTAATCTACCTCAGTGAAGGCACCAGATGGACCTTCTATTTTTCCTACTTTCTGGGACCTTCTTTGGAAAGATTAGTTTCATATCACGATTAAACTCAAGTGACATCTTCAGCAACCTTCTTGCTTACACTATACTCCCACAGAGACACTTCTCTCTCTCTCTAAACATTGTAGATAACATTGGAGCCATCCCCTAAACTCTGAAGTAAGTGTTAAGTATGACTAAAAGCCTCAATAATTCTTAGTGCTCACCAGAACTCCAAGGCTGACTCTCATGTGGCTTTAAACTTAGGAAGTTTGGAATTGACAATAATTTCCTAGTTATAATTTATGCATAGGGAGAATGCCATTCAACTATAAAAAGAGTATTTTTATTTTATCCTTTTTCATTCTGTTATCTAGTGAAATTTCCCCACAGTGAGATAAGCAGAAGAATGGTGGTAGGTTTGGGGCTTGCATGGCAAGACAGAGGTAAAGTGAATTCTCAGATCTCTGGGCCTCATTCTCTCTCCACAGAAATTGAACTCTTGACATGGGAGCATATGGCTTAGACACACCCTTCAATCCCTAGAAACTCCCTATACCCACAATGAGGAAAGAAAGAACAGGAACCTAGAGGGTGGCCTGACCAAATGGCCTGAGGCTTGGTGGCTTTGCACACCTGATTTTCTGGCCCTCTGAGTAGCTGTAAGGTTGATTTAATTTACTTAGAACCCATCAAGAATTAAAGCAAGAATCTGGTGAACTTCTTTTTCAATACTCTGTTGTCAATAGCCTGGTCTCTGAGCAGTTGAAATAGAGCAGAAAACTATCCTCATTTAAGGCCTCAACGACTATTTCAGTTTTTTTTTTTTTTCCTTTTTGAAGTCTGTGAATTTCTTAGATGACTTGAACTACGCTTGAAGGAAATCTATGCTGACTCATGAACTTGAGGAGAAAGCAAATCTTCTAGTCAAATATGAGCTTATGTTAGCAGATTAAAAAAAAAGGAGAGAGATTGTAATCAAAGGAAAATCAAAACACAGTTTAGATTATCTGAGATGAAGATATAATGTCCTAAAACTAAAAAAAGAGTCCCGGACTTGTTAGCTTTCACAATAATTAAAATGGAAGAGCAGACAAAAAGATGTTCTACAGGAAAAAAAAGAAAAGAAAAAAAAAAACCCAACCCCAAACTCCTAAATGGTTATTTTCACTGAAATACTACAGATCCAAAAACACAGATCACGGGAAAAATATGCTTCACTTGCCAAAATCATCACAAATACTCTTTGAGAGTAAGAAGAATCCATCCCTTCAATAAAACCAAGAGATTTTTAACACCCTACAAAGAACATTATACTTCCCCCATAAAGATTATTACTCTAACCCTACAAAAATACTTCTATCACCTTAAATACAGTATCACTCTCACCATACTGAGGATCCTCCTCACATCAAAGACCAGAGGAGAAGACGTGGGATGACAGCACCCCTCATTTGGAAAACGGACCACGGAGTGGGCAGCAGTTACAAACTGTCCTGCCTCTTGTACACACTCCTATTTTGCTGACCACAGGTGCTGCCCCAACCCCTGAAACACTCACTATTCAAGTCAGGGCACATCCGAGCAGATGCCACACATAGGACAGTCCCTGGATTTCACCAACTGCAGTTCCGCTGGATGTTGGCAGATTTTATTTGAAAAACGGGTATTGATGAAGTGGGGAGGCTGAAACTCTCAACTGTTCCAAAGCGGGCTGGGCAGGTCCCGGGGGTGTGACTGCCAGAGGAGAGCACTTCGGTGCTCTCCCACATTTCATTTTCCTTGTTAATTTCTCATGTTACTATTGTTTTATTTCACGACAGGGGAATTTCTTAAAGTCATGTGGAAACCTGAATGATGATCGTGTTGCAGGGGGAATGGCAGACACGATGTGGTCTGGGAATTTTTAAAATTAGCTCTTCAATTGTTTTGAAACAAAAGGGTCATTGTTCATTTTTGAAATAGATCTTTTTTTTTTTCTTTCTTTCTTTCTTCCTTTTAAGATCCAGGATGTGCTGTTTATTTTTTATGACCATCAGAAAACGTTAGCCAGAAATTCTGAAATCATGCACTTGAAAGACTTCTTTCTAAGCACAGGTGATAATTTAAGGGGCCAAAACTCAATGGGGCAAAAATCTCTGAAGTGAAAGAAAAGGTATGAATGATACGGTTATAAATTAAATTCAAAATTGGGATAAGTACCATGATCAAAAGCCCAAGAGAACTTCTAATATTATAGTACTTAAATTACTCAGGACTAAGACATATGTGGTGGCATAAGACATAATAAGGAAGTGAACACCTGTATGCTTTTGTCTGATCCAGCAACTCTCATGTCCCGACTCACAGGTCACCAGGTGTTCCTCATCCCTCGTCTTGGTTCTGGTGTTGGCATCCATGCTTTGGTGCAGGATAAGAGGACTGTTCCAAGGGTCAGAAAACTTGGTTCTGGCCCCAGGTCTAGAAACCTGCTGTGGGACCTTGAGGAAGTGACTAAACTTTTGGCTCTGGTTTCCTTCTCTTTCAATGACATTAGCGGTTTAATGATTCCTAGGCTCTTCCATCTCCACAGTCTATAATTGTATAAAATTTCCTTTGGTCTCAGTAAGGTTAATTGCTATGAGGCTTTGGAAAAATCATTGGACATCTCCATATTTCTGTAAATTATGTCAGTAATGCCTGGCCTGCCTGGTTTGTAACATGGCTGCAAGGAATAAAGGTGGAAATATGTAGGGATAAGCCTAGTAAACCATGAAAGCTTTGTCAGTATTAACATTATTTTTCATTTGAGTTAGTAGTCATTGGAAATCCCAATACATGGCAGTTGTGAATAACATCTGTCCTCTATCAATAGCCTTTTTTAAAAGCTTATTTATTTTTCTTCGTAATCTCTACATTCAATGTGAGGCTTGAACTCATGACCCCAAGATCAAGAGTCTCACATTCCTCTGACTGAGGCAGCCAGATGCCCCTAATATCAATAGGTTTTTATTTTTATTTATTTTTAAAGCTTATTTATTTGACAGAGAGAGAGAGAGAGTGTGTGTGAGAGAGGAAGAGAGCAAACACAAGCAGGGGAATGGCAGGAAGGAAAGAAGCAGTCTCCCCGCTCAGCAAGGAACCTGATGTGGGGCTTGATCCCAGGACCCCAGGATCATGACCTGAGCTGAAGGCAGTGGCCTAGCCGACTGAGTCACCCAGGCGCCCCTATCAATAGCTTTTTAAAAGCCGAACTCTTGAAGCTATGGGATGAGAGATACAGAGAGCTTTCCTAACTCATTGGAAGATCAATTCTCCCTTCATGTTCTGCATATACGTGTTAAACAAAACAGGCTGAAGTTTGCCTTCATGACACTGTGAAATTCTTAAGATATCACTATTTTTAATCAAGTGAGAAAGTGAAAATAAAGTACATTTTTTTGATATTTATTTTTCTCTCTTTTCATAAACATAATATTTATGTGGAGGCATTTTGACCTTTGGAGACAAAGGACCACAGATGGGTCCAATAGTGTGTGGAGGGAGGGAATAGTAAGACTAAGTAAGAACCATCTTTTTTTTAGCTCAGAGTGTAGGTTAGAAACTGTAGTTTGGAAGAAGATGAAGTGTATGGCAATGGAATAATTGGATTAAAAAAAAAAAAAAAAGCAGCCAAGCAAACATCTGACCATTCCTGTGAGGATCAAAAGATACCAGTTCGCTGGTCTCCTCACTACCACCGTATCCTCTTTCCAAAACTCCTTTGTTTGTTGTCCTCAGCACCCCAGGTAATAACCGAGACAACAGAGGAATTTCCTTATTTCCTAAGAAGGGGCCAAAAATATCTTCAGACAAGGAACAGGAAGCATAAAAATAGCCCTCAGAGGAGTATCAATTGTTTGGAGATTTCGAGCTCCTGATAGGCAGGCTGCTTCGGAGGAGCCAGCAGGTCAGGGGCTCTGCACAAGCAGCAGGCTGGCCGGCCCCAAGGCAGGTGTGTGCACCATTGGGCAGCGGCATAGGAGACATGGATGGGAACAAGATTTGGGGTAACATTTTGGAGAACTGTCATGCTTTGGAATATCAGCGTGGGAGCCCTCAGCCAAGTGATTCTCAAACACTAGTGGTCTCCTTTTTGTTCCCTGTGAAACATCATGTGGAATTCACCTATAAAACAGATAAAAAGAAAAAAAGAAGATGCTCTGGCTGAAGGAAACAAAGCCCCAACTTCCCTCCCCCCAAATTATACCCAGGCCATTTTGGTAAAGCCTCAGCTTGAAAGTCACTGCTGGAGCAGGTCTTGCGTTAGAATGTCTCCACAGAGATCTTCTTCCCCTGATGTGATGCATCTCTACAAACATGAGCAGGACCTCTGACTTCCCTCTCATTCTTGCTCTCCAAACATACAGCAAGCATTCATCTTCATAGAATCTCTGCAATGACCCCAGCATCTATTCTGTCCTTTTTGGACTAGCCGCCATTCAAATCTAGGCCCTTCTCGCTCTCTCCTGGATAACTACCAATGCACAACAAAGGCGATTCTGACTCCAGTCTCTCGGCTGCCTCCTGTCCAATGTATCTAATAGCCTGTTTCCAGAGTAATGTTGATCTGGAAGCACAACTCTCATGGATTTTCTCTTCTATTCTTCAATCTTCAATGGCTCCCTGTTGTACAGTCCTACCAGCTGAGACTCTACGTCTTTCTAGAAGAAACCCTTGTCTTTTGTCTTTACTCATCCTGTGCCCTCCCCTTGAATTTCCCTCAGTTTTAAGATTTAACTCAAAGACCAGCTCTCCCATGATGTCATCTGTGAGCTTCCCACCAGGAATGATTCTTTCTTCTATACCCTCGAAGAGTTTTTGTAACGTATCAGTTTTGCTGTATTACACTACTGGTGTACTTGTTTCATCTCTTCGACTGTGTTTTATTTGTCTTGGTAACATAACATGGTACTCACTGAAGTAGCAGGAACTTTTCTAAAAATAAGAGAGTCAAGATATTGAGGCTGATCAGTGAAAGGTCCTTGGACACCTAAGGCTTGCAGGATGGCAATCTAGAGCCTGACACTATATCCTTATTTCAAAATATCTACTTAACATTAATTATGAAAGAATTCTTTCTTGGTCATCGGCTCCGGACCTCAGCCCACCAAACCTCACCTAGGTTCTAGAACTTCATCAATAAGACAACTAATACGAAATGGGAAATTTTTGTGTGTGTTTATGCTTTTGGCTGAATGTAATACTGATTATCTTATTTTATCAGAAGCTCTCTTTTGAAGTTATTAAGTAATTTGTCCCATTAACAATGAGTTATTGCTTAGTACACTTCACTTAGTAGGTGTTGTGGACTCAGTTATGTCTCCTGCAAAGTCCTATGTTGATGATCTAATGCCCAATGTGACTCTGTGTAGAGATAGGGCCCATTGGAAGGTAATAAAGGTTATCTAAGGTCTTAAGGGTAAGGCCTGACAGACTGGTGCCTTTATGCAAGAGGAAGACACCCTAGAGAGCCCTCTCCCTCTCTGCAAATCCACAGAATAAAGGGCAGGCGAGGCGCCAGAGAGAAGGCGGCCACTTGTGAATTAGGAAGAGAGGATTCACTGTAAACTAACCCTGATGGCCCCTTGATCTTGGACTTCTGGCCTCCAGAACTGTGAGAAAATAAGTTTCTGTTATGTAAGCCTTCCAGTCCATGGTATTTTGTTATGGCAGCTCTAGAAAACTAATACAACAGGCAACCTATTTCAAAACATGAAGCCAGAGGAATAGGAGAAAGAGCTGACATTCTTGAGTATGAAAATTTGGGGGGACACTAATGTCGTACCTTCCGTTCTCCCAGGGTAACAATGCATTTCCCGTGACTAGTAGTATAGCTCTTCTCCTAGTCCAGGAGGGTAGAGACCACCAGGGTCTGTTCCAGATGGACCCGTCCGTAGCTTGATGGTGTTCTCAGCACTTGGTTCTTAAACCTTTCGTGCTGAATGAGTAACTCCCTTTTATCAGACCTGTTGTTTTCTAGGAAAGGAGTTAATAGCCCATGTTTCGTTTAGGTCTGATTTGAATCTTTTCTGTTACTAAACTCCTTTTTAATATTGCCATTTATAATGAAAACTTTTAAGAGGTAAACTGTTTCTAAACCTTCACTTGGTTTTCTATGACTGACATCGTTCTTCTAATCATTTCTTCCAAGGTCCTGCTTTGACCACATTTCGGTTTCTTGCCTTATCCTTCAACCGAATTCTTTTCAGTTGTAGATCCGCAAGGTAAACTCAGGATCCCACTGAAATGATCAATGCTCCGCAGAGCTGGCAAAACATGAAAACATACATATTCAGAAATTATGTCAATTTTTATTTCTATTATGTCCAAAGAAGAACCTCTCATTGTTACTGAAGTGATGATGTCAGTTTATTTTCTAACAACAACAACAACAACAAACCCAAAATATACACTTATCAGTAATTTAAGTATTCTTTATAGACCTGACAACTACTAAGACCTCTCTGGCATTCCTGGATGATGCTGGGACCCTTCTTAATTGAGCTGCTGTCGGTACTCTGAGATTTAGAAACACTGATGTCAGAAGGTCGGTGTAGGATAAAGATGATGAACTTGGAGTCAGATTCTAAGCTGTGATCTGGAACAACTTCTATGTGACTCAGTTTCCCTGTGTGTCAAATGGTACTAATGGTAGTGTCTTCTTCCTTAGGTTATGAGGAATAAATGAATTAATAATACACATAAAATGCCTCAAACAATGCCTAGGACACAGTAAGTGCTAATCAAATGCTTAAGAGTTAAAGCTAAAAGGATCTTTGAAATCAGCCAGCTAGCTGTCCTGAAGGGGTTCATGGCTTTTATAAAACATCCCCCTCGGGGCCGAGGCTGCATTGAGGAGATCAGGATTCTTCTAGGAGGAGGCAGATGCCCTGTCTGATACAGGAGAGACACAGAGCCCTTCTCAAGAGCCCTTCCCTGCAGATCTCAGTCACTGTAGGACTGGATCTGCTGGAGCCTTAGTCTTGACAATTTTCATTTTGTGGAACTAGCTCTACCGTGTCTCTGAACAGCATCTTTCTAGTCGAGGACAAAGACCACACTTCTCACTCCCTGAAGACACATTATCCTGAATTAGAAAGCTTCCCTTATTGGCAAGGGAAACATTACAATTCCACTATTTCCTGAAGAGTCTGAGCAACACCCTATTTTGAAACAGATGACACAACAAGTAAATTCTTCCCCTGCCTCCCCTCCCTTTCCCTCAAGGATAAAGAGTCTCCAGGGTCCCGTTTCTAGGCTAAGGGTGTTGGGAAGTAGACAACCTTCCCTATCAGTTCATAAAAACCCTTTCCTGAGCACCTAATGGTGTGTGGGCCATGGTTTCAGCTTCTCTGCATTCCCAGAAACAGCCCTTGGCTTTGAACTTGTTTTTTATTCTATAGGGCAGTGTTTCAGGGCAGGGACTACCTGTGTGGGCCTGTGAGCCCTCTTCCTAGCCTCACGCAGCCCTGATCTGGGTTTCTATTTTAGGCCTCCCCGTAGTTACATGAAAAAAGCTTCCCTTTTCTGGATTCTCAATTTCCTCTAAGTCCTTTAAAATTCAAGCCCAGCTGCCTTTGAGACGCTCTACATCTCCTACCTTCATGTGCACTGGAACAACCTGGGAGGGCTGGTGAAAATGCGGGTTCTGATTCTGGGGTGCAACTGAGAGTTGGCAGCTCCAACTGTGACCTGATGCCACCTTCCTTGGGCGGCACTTTGGGTTACAGTGATCTGGATGCCTGTTCCCCCCCAAACCCCTGTTCCCCGAAGCCAGCCACCATGAGGGTGTTTACCCACCACGGTCCCTTACACCCTGGTGATTCTGACTTTCAGAAAGGTCCCTGAAAATATTTGCTTCCAAAGGTCACGTTCTGCCCAGCCTAGAGCAGGTTATCAAGTCAGGCTTCCTCTTTACCTGACAGTGAAGCCTCGGTCGACATCTGTGCTATGCACCAGTGATTTCAGCTGATGTTTACAACAAATCAAGAGTCCATCGCCAACTTTCCTTTCCTTTGGCACTGAGTGAAAATACATTCTCCTCTCTGGACTTAGTCACGTGTCCCTTAACTGTTACGAGATGCGAGGACTTAGGCCTCCCCTCCCCCCTTCTCCTTGTCCCTCGTTTCTTCCAATGTCATCCTTCCTGTGTCTCTGTGTAGAGTTTCAGTTTAGGGTCATCCTGAAGGGTCTGAATGGGGCAGGTGGCAGCACACAGGAACCTAGGTGTGGGGGACCACTGGCATTCATCGGACCTCGGTATGTCACCTTGGAAAGTCTCATGACTGACTGCGGCTGGGCTGGTGCTCTGTCCTGCGGCCACCCTTAGACCCACACATGGAGTTGTTAGGAAGCAGGGGAAAGACCCACCAACGCCTCCCTTCCCCCACCCCCAGATCAGGACCCTGTGTTTCCCTCAGGCTCTAGGCTCCTCAGACTTGGGCTTCTAACTTGGACAGCCATTGTGCCTCTGAGTGATTCTGTTGCTTAAGCCAGCTTCCTCTTAACAAGTGTAAGTTCTGATCTATTTATGAGATAATTCTAGAATTTTGTTGTTAGAAATAACCTTGTTTTTGTTTGCTTATTTTGATTTACTTTTTTTAAACTGTAGACATTGAGGGCCCAGGAGGTGAAGGGACTTGTCCAGGGTCCTCTGACTGGTAAAGGTGAGGCGATCTGGTTGTTGTTGGTACGGCCAAGAAGCAGAATAGTTGGTTCCGGACTACATTCCAGGACTTATGCCACTACACTGAATTCCATGAGACTCTCCTACAGAGCATTTCTCTTATAAATAGAAACCATAAAGAGTAAAGTGAATAATAGTATATTAGAAGCAAACAATTTTTCTCTTAAAGATATGTGTATCTTTAAGATATATATAGATATATATGATATACATATATATATCAAGTCTACTGAAACAATTTCAAAGAGTATAAGGCTGGAAGTGAGAGACAGAGCTCCTGCCACTGCTGCTAATGAATGAGCTTTTTATCCTCAACTGCCTCCCACCTGAGACTCCGTTTCCTTATCTACAAAATGAGAAGGCCGAATCTCTAAACTCTCTTTCTAGCTCTAACGTTCTATGATCTCTTTGATATTTACGGTTTGCCCCGCAAGGTATAATAGAGTTATCCATCCAATAATAAACACCCACTGGCTCCGCATTCACACAGGCCTCCTTTATGCTGAATTCTGGGCTGCAGTAGGGGCTTCCGGGCTTGTCTCTCATAGATGGGATTGCAGGGTGTCTCCCCGCATTGATCATGACAGACAACAGTTCCAAGGGAACAATACAGAATGAGGCAATTATTCATGCACCGCAAACACTGGCTCATCTCCAGGCATTCAGTCTCCAAATAACACATGTTTGGCTCCTCACCTGTGCCCGGGAATTGACAGAATCACAGATGACAGAATCACTCTGCCACTCCCAGGACTCATGGCATGTCAGCAGGGAGAGGTTTCATTTAGGGCACTCTTAGCTTGTCAAATTGTATCACTGTTCCTTAAGGGGGAAACACACCCTGTGTGGCCTGGAAGCTTGAAAGGCATCGCGGAATAACTACTGTGGAAGAAGAGTCCAGCCACAGTTTTAAGCCCGGGGTCCCCAATGTGTGCTCTGGTTCTTGCTGTCATTCTAGAGGGTTTCATAGCCCTAGTGTCCCACGGTCTGAGGCTTATCAGGCATTTCTCTTGCCTTCTGCCGGAGTCTCTAGTACACATTCCTTTGGGCCGGCATTTGGCTTTACAGAGCTGTGTGTAGTGCAGGAGGACACGTTGCAATTCACTATGTAAACAGACAACATGACTGCATCTACCCGGTCACCTCTGAGGCCAGTTTTACTGAAGACATCTCTGATCTCTAGACTCTCTAATTTCCTTTAAAGTAATCATGCCACTTCAACTAATGGAGGGCATGATTTCAAAATAAACACACATGCACAAAGCCTACACTGCACGCAAGGGTCCTTTTAGCTGGAGTATACGACGTGGATTACTGGTCTGGTCTGCGAGAGATCTGTGCTCATGCAGCTCTTGGTGGTATGAGATCTCTCCAGCGCATCAGTTCTCATGGAGCCATTAATGTAGGTACTCCACTCCACTTAGGTAAACACTGAATCTTTAGCTTCTTCCAAAACACAACACACCAACTAAGAAAGTCCTGGAAGTGAAGAGAGGGTCAAATTGCATATTACTCAAAATATGATCACTCCTTTCTCCTCTTTTTGGAAAACAGAATTTGTTTCTTAATGTATTTTTTTTTCCTTTATGCAGAGGATTTGGGCTTGAATATGGACGTTTTCCCACTACCATTCAACCTTGGGATGCTGTTTTCCCCAAGTTTCTCATGATAAAAAGACTCAGATTCAGAGCTGAGCTGCTGGCAGCTGAATTTCATTAAGACTTTGATGGGAAACTTAAGTTGGAATTACAAACATCTGTGGCTAAGCTTCCCCCTTAGTAAACCATTTCCCAGAATTTAACTTTACCACATTAGGAGCAAAAAAGAAAACAGTTGAAAAAAGAATGCTTCTCTTCGGCAAATGCTGGAGTAGATATTTAAATATACTTCTCTGTGGTCACTACATCTCAATGAACCAGCAGATTTACTGGTTCCAGAAAACAAATAAGTCATTGTTTGGCAATGCCAACTTTTGGAACTCAATAATGTACTGGTAGTCTGATTTTAATGGTTTCTAATCAATCAAATGCTTCAAAATTATGTCTGGTCATCATTATATTTATATGGTTACTTGGAGCAAGGAAAAACCCAAAAGGAGAGAAGTGTTTTTAGCATTACATATTTCAAAAAACTATTACAAATCAGATTTGAGAATTTAATGGTGAAAGAAAAAAAGACCTTGTCATATCAATGATGGGGTTTTTGTTTAACTTTGAGGGGGCTTTAGAAAAACTCATTCATTTCTCTTTACTGCTCAGATCATTCTATCACTGATGAAAGGCTATGTTAATTTTATTTAAATTATTTAAGTTTTTTTTTCTTAAAAAAATTTTTTTTATTATGCTATGTTAGTCACCATATGAAAGGGTATGTTTACAGAATCGTTAGGGATACAAAAATTACAAAAGTTAAAATACAGTCTCTTTCTTCTCCAGTGTTGGATAATCAGCACGTTTGTAAGGAAAAGCTAGAAGTAATCAAATTTAGATAAAGAAGCACAAATTTAGATAAAAACAAACTGATAAAACAAATCTTAACTTGCAGATAGGTAAAAATAGTGGAAGAAAAGAAGTGAGGACAGAGGTGCCAAAGAGACAGGGAACGGAAGGCAGACTTTGGGAGACAGCTTCCACATTTTACTTTAATAGTCTTGCAAGGCAAATACATTTCTGTTCATTTGACAATCAAACAAGCTGAGCCTCTGAAGGATGGACTAGTTTGTTCAAAGTCAAACAGCTAGAGGTAGTGGAGTTGAGTTCATAGCACATCCGTCTGGCTAGACGCCCACATTGTACCTTTGATGAAAGGTGAATTTCAAATGTTGTTAAGCAGAGACTGCAAATAAATAGCCCTTGGGCTGAATGGGGCCATCGGATGTACATCCCACAAGGTATTTAAAAAAAAAAAATTGAGTCAGCAATTTTACCTAAGAATCCAGATTCTGTTTTCTCTTGGGAAAAAAAAATAACAAAAGTAACAGAAGACCTGGCAACATAGAGGTGGCTGTCTTTCTGGATGAGACAACCCTTCTATTCCTTTGGCCTTAGTCAATCTCAGGGTGTTTTCCTTTCACTGCCCAGTAATGTTTTTCTTGGCCTCTATAAGAATCCAAGTTTTAGTTTTTTTCCTGAACCATATGATCAGCGTTTCCACTTCTGGGCATATACCCCAAAAAACAGAAACCCCAAAACAAGTATGTGTACACCAATGGACAGAGCGACACTATACACAGAAGCTGAAAGCTAGAAGCAACCCAAATGTCCCTCAACAGATAAATGGGTGAGCAAAGTGTGATCTGTGCATACGGTAGAGTATTCTCCAGCCTTAAAAAGTAATGAAATTTAGAACACACACTACAACACAGATGAACCTTAAAGACATGATGGTAAGTGAAATAAGCAAGGCACAAAAAACAAATATTGTAGGTTCCACCTACACAAAGTATCTACTATTGTAATATTCATAGAAACAGGAAGTGCCATGATGGTTGCCAGGGTGTGGGGAAGAGGGTATGGGGAGTTATTGTTTAATGGGTATTGAGTTTCAGTTTAGGAAGATGAAAAAGTTTTGGAGATGGATGGTGGTAATGATTGCATAACAGTGTTAAAGTACCTAATACCGCTTAAAAATGGTTAAAATGAAAATTTTTATGTTATAGATATGTTACCACAATAAAACAAACAAACAAACAAAACTTATGGTTCAATCCGAGAACTCTGGAACTACAGCAAATGGAATTTATTTTCCAGCTTTTTTATAAAAATTCTGTAAGATAGGCCATATATTCCTGTAGGTGGTGCGGTTCTGAATTCTCTCCCTATTAATCTAAATCAGGAGCTTCTAATGTAGACGAGCATCATGTAGAGGAAACACACTAGAATATACTTATAAAAGGAAAATGGAATACAAGAAAACTCAAGAGTTAAAAAAAAATCTAGAAGGGAGACTCAGGGATATGCTGGAAAAAGAGAATGGGATTTGGAAACCTTGGACAAGGTACTTAACCATCTCCAAACCTTAATTCGGTCATCTGTAAAATGGGTATAAGTTTCACTAATGAGTATTACAAAGGATAATACATGTACTTTTTTGGGACATTGTAGAAATCAGGAACATTTTTTTGTCTTTCCTATATGAGTAGTTTAAAAAGTAACTATCAGACTGCTCCAGAAAAGGAAGTTATCTCAGTTCTTTGGTAATCCTAAAATTTTATGCAACATACACTACTCATTTAGCAAGCATTGCACAAATAGTCTTTGAATGACATTTTATATATCTTTGTTTTAAGAAATTCCCAAAATGTTTACTGAAATTATGCCTACAAATAGTTCTAGTTACCTAACCACTTTTTTCCTAGATACTCTTGTACAGATGAATTTTTTTATAAACTCCTTACTAGCTGCGGCACTTACCAGGTAGAGTACGTGGGCAAATGCTCTGTGCCTCAGTTTCCATGTTTGCAAAATAAAACAGTAACTATATAAGTCCCATTGAGTTGTTAGCAGGTTTTAAAACAACATAACTCATGGAGAAAGGTTAGACTGGTGTATGGCACTTGGGAAATACTCAATGAGCGTGTGCCACAAGCCATGCTATTATTATTACTACAGCCTCTACTATATTTAGTCCTTCTAAAATAATGTTTCCCAGGAACCTTCTTTGGTATTTGGTGAGTAGGCGACTATGTCCTACTGATCTGACTCAAGAGTAATCTTTTTCCCCATTACCCCCATGGCCTTCCACTTCTAGCCAATCTCACAGATTATTAATTCCTTCTGCTTTATAGAGTGGCTGTGTACATATTTTTCGTTCTATGATTGCTTCCTCCCTGATGGTAGGGAGATGACTCTGCCTTCTTTCTGCTTTTCCCAGTGCCTACTTTTTGCTCTGTATGGGGTAGGCTCCAAACCTGCTTGTTGGGTGCTACTGAGTGAAGGGATTAATGGCTGCACGTGGGTGTTCATGTTGCTTAAATGCACCATTGACCCCAGTATAGAATGATGGCGCAGGCCAGTGATTTAATGTGATTCCATGGGGCCATTTTTCCTTACTTTTCTTTCTTACTTTTTTTTTTTTATAGATTTTTAAAAATTTATTTGATATAGAGAGAGATCACAAGTGGACAGAGAGGCAGGCAGAGAAGAAGGGGGAAGCAGGCTTCCCACCGAGCAGAGAACCCGATGTGGGGCTCAATCCCAGGACCCTGAGATCATGACCTGAGCCGAAGGCAGAGGCTTAACCCACTGAGCCACCCAGGCGCCCAATGGGGCCATTTTTCAATGTAAGAGCCCAAGATAAGGAAAAGGAATGAAGATAGTCAAAGAGATCTAAGCTGCCTTTTAATAAACATACAGCAATCCTTTTGTGGCAAGGCACTCATTATATTGGACCACAGGAAAATGTACCAGCAATAAAAAAAAGTCTGGAAGACAAGTTACTCAGAATGAGTCTAGTTCACAGTGCTTTTTAAAAGCCAGCAAGTAAGCGTGTCCAGGGCAGGGTACCTTTGCATATGTGGTGCATGAGGCATTGATTTTCTCCAAGTGCAGCTAACAACAACCGCAAAGCCCAGTCAGGTTACCAGGAGGTAAATTCCCATCTTCCTCTCTGAGAGAAGTTAGCTCAATATTGTCATTTATTTGCCTTAATTTCTTAATTATCTCCCAAAGGCAGTAACAACACTTGATCCCTCCGGCCCCCACTCTGTCCCTCCAGCAGAGTGCCCCCCCCAACTCTGCTGAGTCTCTGTGTGGGACTTCTTCCCAGCCACACAGTGGCAACCTCTAACCTTGTGTTCTTGACCTTCTATAATGCCTGCTTCTTTTTTGACAGACAAGACTGTCCTTCCTGCCAAGGACTTTCTGACACCCTCTCCTTGGGGACTGTTTCTGCCTCCATCCCTGTAGCCCTCGAGTTCTTTTGCATATCCCTGTTGGTGAAGAGGACTTTTGCCGAGTTTTACTTGCTAGAGTGGGTATGATAAAATCAAAACTTTCTTTTCTTAAATGTAAACTATTGTCATAGTGAATATGCTTTTTTGAAAGTACCCAGTTTCCCCTTTGCCCAACCCCCACCTACTGAGAATCATTGTTTTTGCCATAAACTCAGCAATAATGGACTCAGGAAATTGTTTGTGAAAAATCAGAAGGTGGGAAAATTCTACCCATTAGCACAGAGTTACTGGTGGGTGCTACTCTCTTCAAACTCTTTGCATCCTGGGGGATGTTTGGGTTTGAGAAGGAAAGGAGGGACCTTCTTTCTTGGTTGGTCAGTGTTCCCCATTCTTTTACTCGGTGTGCATTTGAAGTCTTTGATTCCCTGACTCACAGTGGGCACCGCAGTGTGTGGGAAACCGGGGTCCGTGTTCAGAGCTGAGTAACCAGGGGTGGGGAGGGCACAAACCTTGCTGTCGAGGAGCTTGGGAGAGCCCGTGGAGGGCCATCAGCCAAGCACCTCCCACTGCCCCATGCTTGCCTTAGTATTTTTCTTCCTTCACTTTGAAGGAAAATTGAAGAATAACCATTCATATAAATCCAAGTCAAATAACATGAATGTATTTTTAGAATGTCCCTCCATCCACATCTCGAACCTTCCACGAATATTGTGTCATATGTGTCCATGGTCCCATTCTCTCTCTGTCTATAGATGTAAATACAGTCTCCTGAACCAATTCGGTAAACTGGCTCTACTAAGTTATTACATTCCAGAACGTATGTGGTTTATGGTCTCCTTATTGGCTATAAAGAGCATGGGAAATCTAAATGCTGGGGCACTGGCCTCGCCATGGGACCGCAGGCGAACTGGAGGTATTATGTGAAACTATGCAGTGGGAACATAATTACTCCAATCCCACCCTTTCTACTTCATATACTTTGACCCTTCTGCAATGACTAATAGCTTCTTTCTGTTTTCCTAAATCAAAAGCCTCAACTGGCATTCTGGACCTATTAGACTCTGACAGTATTACAAATTTAACCCACTCTAGGACATTCTTTCTGGTTGGAAAGATACAGACGAGCAGAGACAAAGTAATATTAAGTAAAATAGTGCCATAAAAATAATGTTCTGAGAAATATTCCCAAATAAGGGTTTCTTTTCATCATCTGCATAGTTTATACTAATAGTAACACTCAGAATGTATAAAGCATTTATGCTATACCAAGTACTGTGTTAAGCATTCTTTCTGTATATATTTTAGCTAATTTCTACAGTAACTGTAGGCAGTGTGAAGTAGGCATGAATACTTTCTCTAAGCTTCAGCTTCTTTCTCTGTTATTTGGGCATCTGTACTTTGCCTCAGCTAAGGAGCAGGCAGTTTGGAACTTGAACCTGGGACCATCAGAGTGCAAAGCCTGCCACCCAAAACACTCTGCTGGGCGGCCTTCCTATTGTTTCACTGAGCATATAAGTACATAAGAAATCACTCAGGGTCTCCACAAGAATTTAAGTTTCCCTGAAAATCAAAATAATTATTTTCTTACTTTTTGTGGTCTGAGTGTTGCAAAAAGTTATATGTGTCCATCTCTTTAAAATTAGCAGGTAAAAATACAGAATGCCTAGGTAAGTTTGAATTTCAGGTAAATAATAAATAATTTTCTTACTGTAAATATATCCTGCACAGTATTTGAGACATATACAAAAAATCTATTTGTTGCTATCTGAAACGCAAATTTAATTAGATGGCTTGTATTTTATCTTAATAAAAGGGCAACCCTACTCTCAGGCATTTCATTCTGAGACTCCCCATGCTCAAAGGAACAGGTGGAAATAACGCTTCCCTGGGTTGGGGGGTGGGGTGTTAATTCCCAGCCTGTGGAGAAGCACTGCCCTCCGACTGGTGACTCTCCTGGCCTGGCTTCTCCCCACTCCTGGGAGTACAAAACTGAGCAGAAGTCTATCCCCCTCTTTCACATAGAAGTTACTTTTAGCACTGCAGTGGGAGGTTGGTAAGCTCTGGCCCTACCTCCCTTCCCTCTTTTTTGGGGGTATGGGTGTGGCTTACTCCTGGAGAAGGACCATCTTCATGCACCTTATTTTGGTAATAATAATTAAGAATTACTGCTCTACTAACCATTAGTAGGATTAATAGCAATAATCTAGACTTCAGTTCTTGTTAGAAATGGTGTCAATCCACATGACTGCTTTGGTTCTACAATTGCTGGAACCATAGCTATAGTGTGTGTGTATGTGTGTGTGTGTGAGAGAGATGTTAGGTCCACTGCTCCTTCCTTTCCCATGAACTTAGGTGACTTCATTTTCCTCCTACTTAGCATCTCCCACGCACTGGACATGCTCGTGTCCATTTTGGCTCAGGGGACTCTTAAATCACTTAGCCTGGATTCATTCTCCTTTACCCAATTTCTACATTTTGGTTGTGCTTTCAACATCAAAGCTATTACAAGGTATTCAAACAGCAGCTCTTTGCATAACCACATCATCAGTAGCATATCCTGATCATTTTAACTTTTGGGCTGGGGCTTGATTTTCATCACAACTTCTTGCTTCTGGAATATAATGGCTCCCATCTTTTTCAAGTATCAGCTCTGCAGCTTCCCAACAGATTCTGTAGCATCCCAACACCCTGAGTCACTGGCTCACTCTCCCCCCTGGCAGAGAACCTTCTGTTTGATTTATGTCAAAAGGATTGGTCCGCAGTACTGTTTCTATTGTCCCAACATCACAGAGGAGCAGGAAGCCAGGGACAGAGCACACGCATTAGGAGCTGTGGCTTGACAAAAATGACCCTCCTGGCACATGCGAGTGGCAGAAAGTCACAGAAGTGCCACTGCCGCCTTAGGTGAGAGTCTAAGCAGCCCCACTCCGAGGAGGACACAGGACACATGCCCTTCTGCTAGTTTCAACACTGACATGTTCCAAAGCCTCAACTCGCAATGCACGACGTCCAAATCCAACTCAACCAAATGACACTCTTCAAGTTTCGCAAGCGACCTGGTGCAGGTGACGCTCTCAAGGCGGATGGGGGAGGGCAAGAGGAGGAGAGAGTCAGGGACAGGCGAGTGGCGCCCGCAGCCCGCGGGGCGCAGGTGCCGCGGCAGGGTGACAAGGGCAGGGACACTGTACCTTGGCAGCAGGCGGCAGGCTTCCGGGAGCCACGCGGGGCTCGCTGCTCTCGGGCGGCTCTTGTCTGCCGACCGCTGAGCTCCCTTCAATGTCAAAAGGAAAAGCGTGGTCGTTCCCGGCCGCGGCGGCGGCGGCGCAGGCGGCGCCCCAGAGGAGCCACAGCGGCAGGACTGAGCACGGGGCTGAGCTCAGAGCCATCTCTCCGCTGACATCCAGCAGGATCTGCCTGGGACTCGGCGGCGGCTTGTCCTCGTCGGTCCCCCCCCGCACCGTGGGGCGGCGGTGCCTCGCGTGCCCTTCCTTCCCGGCCTCCGCCGCGTCCAGATGCGGCAAGTCAAGGCGGCCCGGGGAGCAACTTCGTCAAGAAGGGAGCGGGAGCGCGCAGCCCGGGTCCCTCTTCCCCACGTCTCCCTCCTCTTCCCCTTCTCCCCCCTCCGTTCGCCTCTCTCACTTTCTCTCTCGCTTTCTCTCTCCCCAGGGGCTCCGGCTGAAGGGCGTGTAGATGGACGAAGCTTAAGGCTGAGCATCAAAAGGCGGACGGGGTTGGAGCGAGCCCCGCCGGCCACCTCCTGTCCCGGGCGGGTGGGGACTGCGGGCCGCGCTGTCCTGCCTTCCTCCCCACATCCATTCGCACCACTCCCTTTTCACCTTCCACTTCTAGGCCCTCCCACTCCAACGGGCATTACCGAGCTCTGGGCCTTTCCCTGGCCTGCCCTCCCCCTTCTCTCCCAGTTTGGAGTCTCTCCAAGGGACCCCGGGAATATTCAGCTTTTGTGATTGCTTCCTCACATCTCTTATTTCTTTAGTCAGGGTGCCCCGTGTCTTATCCGTATTTATCTAGATCTCTTCCGTGGCCCCCTAGTTTACAAGGAAGTGAGTGGGAAAGGGATTCCAGGGGCTGGAGCCAGAAGGAGGCAATCTCACGGGGACGGGAGAGGGGGAGGGCCCCCACTTGCTTGGGCAAGGTTTTTCATTTTCTAAAGATGGAATGCTTCGCTCTTTGAGCTGTCTTCATGGAGACTGGCTGGCCACGGTCTTCCTCCTGACGGTCCTCACCCAGGGGGCTTGGGAGAAGAGTATCTTTTACTGCAGCGCTGGAAAATGACTTCATTACGCAAATGCATGAACTTTTATTTACAAAGAACATCTTGTTTTCATCCTAAAGAGGTGCTTTGTGAGGGCTCCGGAACAAGGCTTGCAGTGTACGAGCCTGTCAAATATACTGCCCACAGCCCCGGCCTCTTCCTCTCGGCCTGTAATCTCATGCCTACTACATCTGTGTGAGTCATGCAACCTTTCTTCGACTTTGGGCGAAGTTGGCTACAGTTGTTCTGGGGGTGCCCTTGTGGCTGGGTCAGTGGTCACTGAGGCTGATAGGTACCTTGGCTTACTTTGGTTTCGTAGTGGAGCTTAAAACCTTCCCAGAAAACCCAAACGTGGCTTACAAAGGATTAGATGAAGCAACCATAAAATGATACCCAAGTAAGTCTCTAGATGTTTGAAATTATCCATAATCATGCAATAAAGCATCTTCATAAAACCTAATCATTAGCTCTGTTTTATAGGACAGAAGTTACTTTATCTAAGAAAAAAACTCACTCATTTGTTCTGTACCAAATATATGTCAGATACTTTATATACGTTATTTTGCAGACTCACAGCATTCCTGGAAAAGAGGACTATTATTTCCTTTCAAGAACAACAACAACAACAACAACAACAAAAAAGGAGGGGGAGGTTCTGAGAGATAAGACATTTGCCCAACCTTACACAGCTGGTAGAAAGCTAAGCTAAGGTTTGTACGGGGACATCACAGATAACAAAACTGTCTTTTATATCTACACCACACTAAATTCATAAAATAAAGGACACAAATTCAGAGTAGGAGAAATATTCTCATCTTTAAGTACTTTCTATCTGCCAAAATGTTTGCATAAATGATCTCATTTAATGTCATCATTGCAATAATCCCACGAGATAGGTATCATTACATACATTTGGTAAAGGGAAAGTGGTGAAAGTGCTACTATTTGATGCTAAGGTCACCAATTCTTTTCAAAGATATTTTTCTTTATTTGAGAGAGAGAGAACACAAGCAGGGAAGAGGGGCAGAGGAAGAAGGAGAAGCTGACCCTCCCCTCCCTGCCGCTGAACAGGGAGCCTGATGTGGGACCCTGGGATCATGACCTGAGCCAAAGGCAGACGCTTAACCTACTGAGCCACCCAGATGTAAAGATAGTATTGAGATAAATCAATAAGCTAAACTATGATCATTGGCCACATACACTGGATTAAGCACTAAATTAAGTGAAAGTACCTAAAATATGTTTGGTTGGTCCTTGAAGAGAGCGATGTTGGGAGGCAAGATGGCTAGGGTCTAAGAGGAAAAAATGATGTTCAATTATCCTCTCCCATTCTCTCTTGAAAAAACTTTAAGTAATAATAAAATAATAATAATAGCAGTAATATCACATTCTGACTTCCGAGAAAGACCTCATCAGTACACAAAAATTGTTCACTTCACATTTGTTTTCTGAAGGATTATGTCCTGTTCTTCACTAACTGTCAATCAGTCACACACTTTGTATTTGACTTGGGTCTCTTCTCTTTACGCACAACGCCATGTTCAGGTTCTGGGAAAGGCCTGAATGGTAGGGGTGAGAGTGTATTTGTCCAAGACCCATGAACTTTTGATTACCGATTAAATATGTACTTCCAATTTTTCCTCCTCATCTTCTTTTTGTGGATGCTATTATTTTTGAGGCTAAAAGCATAATACGCAAGAGCATGGATTTTGTACGAAATAAAATAAGGTTTAAATCATGGGTCTGTTTACAGCTCTGGGAGCATGGCATACACACAGTCTCTCTGGATGTTAGTTTTCTCATCTGTAAGGCAAAGGGGTCAATGAAACGTCTTTCACTGAATTATTATGAATAGTAAATGAAATAATGTTGGTAAAGTATTAACATAGACTGGCCTATAGTCAGTGCTCAATATAGACTATTTATACTGTATTTCAAAGTCTTAAAAAAGAACAGAATAACTATTTTTAAAAAGGAAAAATAACCACGTTTATTTATCCTGCGGCTCGGGTAACCTCGCATTTGCTGAGAATAGCCATTCGCATTTCTGGCTGCTGTGTAGGCCTTCCCAGTATTAAACACATATGTGGTGGTCATGGACGATGGAGTGATAGGACAGGGCAGGCCAGACGAGAGTGTGGCTGACTGTTGCACAGAAAGTTAGGAGGGAGTAGAACAGAGGGAATCATCTCCTCACTGAAGGGCCACCTACAGACCATCAAAATCCGGAATGTGGGAGGATTTTACTCCTGCTACAATGACAGACTGACAGTAGACCGAGTGTCCTCAGTGTGGCGGCTCTCTTATCATGACCCTTCCTTGCACTCGTCTCCTGAGACTGGAGTTGGCATTGGCCAAATACTTTCAGGTTCATTATCTCCCTTGGGATCCCCACCTGCCCCGTGATCAAAAAAGTGCTGCTCCCTGATGCTCAGAAGAGAGCGCATTGGGAGGCGAACAGGTTTAATGGCAAGGACATAAAGCTAGTTCATGAGCAGGATGAGGGCCCCACACCTTCCCACTTCCAGACCAATGCTTTCTCAACTACACCCAACTATTTTTAGTGCTGGCAGCAGCAGATCTGGTGGCTTGGAGGCTTTATCAAAAGAATGTTCTGGAATTCCCTTCTGAGTCCCCCCAGTGGGTGCGCTTATCAGCAGATGAGTATCAGGGCTGCCCCCTCCTTTCAGCACTTGTTGGGCCTGTCCACAGCATCCGAGGATCCAGCAAGGGTGTTGTTAATGCATCCCATATGCCCTTCTGTAAATAGAAAGTCACGTCAGATGCTATTTCGGATTTTTAGGCGCTAATCTTGGACATAATTAGACAGGATTGTTGTGGGACTGTGTACTAGTGACAATTTTGTGATGAGGTTGGTCAGAGAAGCAAGGGCGAGCTATCACCTGCCATGAGGTCTCTGACAGTCAAGTGGCAGGAAGGAAAGGTGGAGCGTGGTGTCTCTTTTCGGCTGACACCCCCTCCTCTCAGGCTGTGCTTCTCCTCTGTGGATGACTCTGGTGGGAGTCCAGCCATATGAGGAGGAGCGAGAACAAGAAAGCCAGGAGCGTGTGGGGTCTTCTGAAAGCCATTCCTCCTCCCATTTGTTTTGTCAGACTTTTGTTTAGGATGTGGACAGCCTGTGCTAGCTATGCTTCCTCTCTGGACTATGACACTTATCACAGCCTCATTTGGCTTTTAGCATGTGTTTTCTACATTCTTTCCATCCATCCATCCACCCATCCATCCATCCTTTATTTAGTTACTCATGAACTCCTGTATTCACTTATATACTCTGCATTTGTTGAACACTTCAGAGCGGCAGGTTACATGCTGAAGGAAGGATGATTAAAAAAATATATATATATCCTAACTCTGAAGGAATTAAGAGTCCACTGAGGTGTACTGTAAGTTAACCCTAGAAGGAATGCAAAGTGGTTAACAGGAATTCAACGGCAAAGTCCAGATGAGCTGCTAATAAACTAACTAGAGCAAGGCTTTTCTGGGGACTCTACTGACTGGAAGAAGGGGGCAACCTTGCTGAGTCCTCTGTGATGAGAGGAAGGAAAGATGCCATTTGTAGAGGAGCAATCACATCAGAGACTTGCGGCCACAGGATGGGTGAGAGAGTCATGGGATTTTGAAGGCTCCTTGAGTGCCTGTTTAGGGCACATAGTCTTTGCCTTCAGGGCCTGGGACAGCCTGAGGGAGATGAAAGCTTCCCTGCCTGCTCTGGTC
This sequence comes from Mustela lutreola, assembly GCF_030435805.1. Lineage (NCBI taxonomy): Eukaryota > Metazoa > Chordata > Mammalia > Carnivora > Mustelidae > Mustela > Mustela lutreola. The sequence continues at coordinate 20,188,122 of NC_081295.1, read as the reverse complement.
TCTCAGCTTTTCCTCTGTCCAAGCCCCAGGCTACACGGGGCTCCTGCCAATCTGGACACTGAAGAGCTTGTCACAGTCCCATGGAGGTCCTGAACAAAAGCCTGAGGAAACCCATGGGAGGAAGAACAACTTCTTTTAAGTTAACAAAATGTTTACATTCCATTGTGGTGAGAACTTAACAGGAGGTAGACCCTCTTCACTGGTTTTGAAATGTACAATAACAATATTGTTATGCATAAGTACAATGACCCATGGGGGGAAGAACAACATTTAGAAGTCTCCATGCTCACCTGGCTCTCTTGCTTTCGCTCCTCCTCACATGGCTGGACTCCTTCCAGAGTCATCCACAGAGGTGAAGCGTAGCCTGAGAGGAGGGGGTGTCAGCCGAAAAGAGACACTACTCTCCACCTTTCCTTCCTGCCACTTGACTGTCAGAGACCTCATGGCAGGTGATAGCTTGCCCTTACTTCTCTGATCAACCTCAGCACAAAACTGTCATCACCTTTTAAATTATAAGTGAAGAAATTGAATCCCAAGAATGACATAATCATGGCTGCATTTGAAAAATTTAAAATGTAGCAATTGTAATTGTAGTTAAATTGAAAATTACAGATAGCAAAAAAAGAGGAAATAGTGGTCACCATGAATCATACCTTTCTAGGGTAAAGATTTAAGACACTGGAAATGTTTGGGAGTAAATACCTTCAGACTTCTATTGCATCCATATCAATTTTTTTTTTTTGCAGCTGTTCTATGTTTTTAAATATTTTATGCATTCTATTTGATATATATTTTGTATGTGCATGAAATATATTTTACATATCCATTTTATATATCCTACTTTTTCATAAAAAACCAAATTAAAATGGGGCACCTCGATGTCTCAGTCAGTTGAGCTTCTGACTCTTGATTTTGGCTCAGGTCATGATCTTAGGGTGGTGAAATCTAGCCTTGCATTGGGCTCCATGCTCAGCAGGGCATTCTTTCTCTTCCTCTCCCTTTACCCCTCCCCTCATTCATGCACTGTCTCTCTCTCTCTGCAATAAATAAATAAATCTTAGGGAAAAAAAAGAACAAAAACAAAAAAGAATCACAATGTGCATAGTATTTTTAAGCTTTTCCTCTACTGAGGTCACTGTAACCTCAGTATGTTACTCTGAGAAACTCATGGTGTTCAGATTTGCATGTGGGGAGGATTCTCAGGGACAGATGGGACCTTGACTAGAGGGCCCCACTAGGCTGGGAAACCCTTTCTTCTCACACTGGCTCTGTAAGCCCTCAGGACAGGGATCCTACAGCGAAGAGGAGGGCCTGGATTGCACTGGGGAATGATAATAGAGATGAGAACATCCTGATCCTAGTGGTGTAGCCTGATGGAGAAACAGGGGAAACCAGCAGATGGAGAGAGAATGGTCCTAACAAGGATTATCGACCACCTTGACTGTGGCCATTGCTTAGGTCCACAAGGGTAATTACTTTATCAGGCTAAGAAGAAGTGATCATTATTTTGTGGTAAAGTAATCAACTGAGAACAGGGGTGTCAGCATCCATTATATCAGTGATGAGATCAATATAAAATAGGAGCTCCTGGGACTGGATAATGGAATGATACAATTAAGGAGAATTGGGCTACATTCAACAGAAGAGACCCAAGACACTGGATTCTTATATCCTTGCACCCATTCCAACCCAAACATCATAAAAGGAAGAGAAGTTTCCTTAAGAGAAGGATTGCTGTCACCATGGTGGGTATATAAGCAGGACGGGGAGTTAAAATGTGTTCTAACCTACTTTGTATGAGGCAGAAATGGGTCTTTAGGAGTCTAACTCAAAAGCTCTCTGCAATCTAGCCCTGTATCCCTTTTGTTATCTTCTAGAAAATGCATGCTGAATGTGTTCACCTTGGGAAATCAACTTGTTTTAGAAAAAAATGTCAGAACTGAGTATAACCATAATAAACATCTCAAATTTGCACTGTGCTTTACAGTTTGGAATTAAAGTACAGTTACTGCTTCTCTAACAAGTGAGAAATTGATCTGGCTCTAAAAGTTTAAATGTACAGATTCAGACCTTTAGGAGAAAGAGTCTCAAGTCATTGTCCACCATATCTGTTAGATGGTCGGTACATAGCTCCTGAATATTTAGGGATTTATTCATCATCCATTCACTCAACAAATATTTTGCAATGTCTACTTGGTAATTGGCACTTTTCTCAGCCCTGAGGAGAGGGCAGAGTAGAAATAAGACAAAAATTTCTGCCTTCATGAAGTTTACATTCTAATTGAGGCAAGCATAGGAGAGAGAGAGAGAATAAACAATCAAGCAAGAGGAATATGTATACATGGAATACAGTGTGTCAACTGGAAAGTGCTGTGGGGAAAAAGGTTGCAGAGGATGGAAATCTTGCTTGCCTTCTTGAGGAAGAAGCAAGAATAAAATGATCAAGGCAGAGTAGTTGGAAATAGTCTCAAAGGTAAAGGGCTGTGGGGGATGGATTATGTAGGAACATCAAGATAATTATAAAAAAATTTGGCCCTGAGGGAGATGGGAAATATTAGAGGGTTCTGTGCATGGAAGTAACATGACTGGACTTATTTTGTCTTTCACTTGGAAACAGGGTTAGAGGGAAAGAGATGAGAGAGGAGCCAGGGAGACCGCTTAGAAGCTATGGCAGCAATTCAGGTGAGAGACCATAGGGACTTGGTCCACAACATTAACATTAGAGCTGAGAGGTCATCAAATTCTGGATCTATTTTGAATGTGAAGATTTGAAATGAAGACTTTCTGGATATTGGGAATGAAAATAAGAAAGGACTTCATCTTTTTGGCCTGAGCAGACTTGAATGATTGATTTGTCACTACTAGATGGAAAGGAAGAGCCAGTTAGAGGAATGGAAATGATGAAAAGCTTAGTGTGGGAAGATTTTTTTGAGATGCTTTTTAGATCTCATTCTTACACTCTACTCCTTTACTTAAATACTTGTTTTGAAAACATTACATATTCATAACTCATAACACATAAAACACACACCGCCTTTTCACAGGGATCTACTTAGTGCAAGGCACTGTGGATAATGCTATGTAATAACTTTATCTTATACTCTAATAAGGGAGATTTATAGCAGTTAGGTACTATAATTCAAGTCAGTAGGTGTTCCAGATGGGCACAAATCCATTGCTCTTGGGGGTTAAAGCAGGGAGGGATACTTTGAGCTCAATGAGAAGAGAAAGCACTCTAGATTGGAACTGGATCTCCACACAGGCAGAGGAATTAGCTATTGGAAGATGGGTGGGGGAAGGGCATGGAGAAGGGAATTTCAGGCAAATGGAACAGCAGAGACACAGGAATAGAATGGGAAATCACATGCATATTCAGGTAAGAGCAAGGGCAGATTACCTGAGCATTGTGCAAAGTTTGTTTGGGTGGATAATAAGAGATAATATGGAAAAGATAGATATGGATCTGATCACTGGTTTACGACTAGAAGAGAAAGAGATGATCACAGGGGAGTTAAGAAGGGTTAATCAGATAACCAGGAGGAAGGTGCTCTGGAGTGGAAAGACAGGAGCCCAGAGGACAAATGGGAGGTTGTTGCAATAACAATTTAGGCCTCAGGGGACAAACAGAATAAATCTTATGATCTGTCACTGTGTCCCCTAAACACAACCCCTCATTCCTGGGGCAATCCAGACATCTCAACTTGTAAAACCAATATATCTTTGAAGCTGAGATGAATTTTAGCTTGAATGGAGTCAGCTCCTCCTATTGGAGGGAAAGAATGCAGTGTTTTACATTGTTTCCAAGTCAGCACACACCAGGACACAATATGTTGGCTGTTCTGTCAGTGGAAGGTGTTGCCTGATAGTAATTCCTATGAGATAGCTTCTATCCATCACATACCACATCCATTAGTAAAGTTCATTAATTACCTGCCCTGGGTCTACTTTGACTATTTTGATTACTTCCAAATAACCCATTAATGGTTTTCCCCTTTCTTTCTCTCTTAGTCTTGCTTTCTTTTCTTCTTCTTCTTCATTTGTCCTCCCTCATTTATTTTCTCAAAAGGCCCATGCTGATTTTAATTACATTTATCTAAAGCTAAGTGCTTAACTTATTTTTTTTATTTAATGAAAAGATAATATTTCTAGGGTGCCTGGATGGTTCAGTGGGGAGAGTATGGGACTTTTGATCTCCAGGTCATGAGTTCAAGCCCCACATTGGGTGTAGAGATTATCAGAAAAAATAAACATTAGAAAAAGATAATATTTCTTATTAAATCAATTCCCAAAGACTTTTTTCCTTTTTAATGATTAAAGAGAAATATATATATGTGTGTGTGTGTGTGTGTGTGTGTTTGTGTGTGTGTATGTCTATAATAAATAATACATACCTATGTAAAAACAAACAATTATGATATTTGGGATCATAGTCCATGTAGTTTCTTACTAATAAAATAATCCATAAACATAGGTTATCACCTTTAAATACACCCAAATTTCTCTATTGGGATTTCTAGACTAGTTCTTACCCTGACATTATTCAGACCCTAGAGATGATGATGGGAACTCTAGCAGACATTAAAAGACCTTCAGTAACAACTCTTATTTTCCATGGAGAATTCATAACTCCTACACACAGGACTTGTGCTAGTGTCTCATTTTCTGGGTATGGGGCATTTGTTTCAGATCTAAATGAATCATTGGAATCCCATCCTATAGTGGAACATAATTATAGGATCAGAGATGGTCATATGACCAACAGGTCAATCAGATGGAAGGAGAGGTTTGCTGGAGTTGTCTGGAAAAAGGTTTCTCAGGTTTTTTTGGAGAGAGCTTCTAGAGGTGGGCAGCTTTTATCTTTTGTATGTAAAAAAGAGACTTTGTTTCTCCTGGAGTCATTTGCAATCCCAAGGGAAACCGTTTTTAAGAGAAAATGACCCCACAGAAGACAGAGTAGAAGTGGGATAAAATGGGTCCTGAAAGATGTTGTTTAGCCATGAAATCAAATTGACCTCCAAACTTTCATTTTCATGGGCCAAGATATACCTTTTATTGCCAATTTGAGTTAGTTTTTTCTTTACTGACAACCAAAGAGATTCTGATACAAGAATAGTAGGAATTTGAAAACTGTGATTTTTGCAAGAGTCTGTGATGAGTGTATTAGGTAGAAATAGAAGATGCTGGTTTGCAAAGCAGTCATGTTAGTCTTCTGGAGGAAGTCATCATAAAAGCAAAATTTATATATGAAATAAATTGTTTTTCCATAAGTTTGTTAATCTGTAGGTCTTCATTAAAAGAGAAATTAGATGTAGTTTTTAAAAAGCCAGTCTACAGACTTAGATTGTCAGTTTGTATCCCTCGATTTTCCTGCCACATCTATAAAGTGGGAAGTGTATCTGTCTCATAGGGTTTTTGTGAGGGTAAAGTAAGATAATGCACATAAATTTCCCGAAATAATGCTTGAAACATAGTGACCACTCAATACACTTTAGCTGCTATTATTATTACTAATAACACTAGTATTATTACTTTTGTTATATGACTAATGTGTTCTAGAGAAAACTAGAAAAAAAGGCTAATTATAAAGTTAATAGAATTCTTTGTTATCTATAACATAATTCAATAAGTATTTTTCACTTTTCTTTCAGTAGTTTTAATATCTGGAAACAATAACTTGATTGCAGATGCTTTATTATCAACATAGTATTTAATATTTACTAACCTTTCTCATAGAGGCTGCTACTTAGGCTAATACATGGCTCTGGTCTCATTATCAACTAACACAGCATCTAGCCCTTCATTACATGTCCCATCTTAATCCTTAGCCCCATCCAGATAATTCATGGCTCCAACTATGCCATCCTTAATTACTTCATCCTTTTAGTCTAAAGTGATTTCAGTATGAATCATGTCCTTAATTCATTCAGTTCTCTACTTGAATTTTCATTTGTGGACTCAAACTTATTCTCTAGGAATAAGTAACTAGAAATGAACAGGCTTTTCTAAGGAACTAGACCGTAATTTAGGGGCCAATTTCCTGTCTGGTATTCTCAGGCATTCAAATTCAGACTCTATATTTACTAAATGTTTTCAGAATTATGGCATTTTTTTTTTTTATTTTTTATAAACATATATTTTTATCCCCAGGGGTACAGGTCTGTGAATCACCAGGTTTACACACTTCACAGCACTCACCAAATCACATACCCTCCCCAATGTCCATAATCCTACCCCCTTCTCCCAAACCCCCTCCCCCCGGCAACCCTCAGTTTGTTTCGTGAGATTAAGAGTCACTTATGGTTTGTCTCCCTCCCAATCCCATCTTGTTTCATTTATTCTTCTTCTACCCACTTAAGCCTCCATGTTGTATCACCACTTCCTCATATCAGGGAGATCATATGATAGTTGTCTTTCTCTGCTTGACTTATTTCGCTAAGCATGATACGCTCTAGTTCCATCCATGTTGTTGCAAATGGCAAGATTTCATTTCTTTTGATGGCTGCATAGTATTCCATTGTGTATATATACCACATCTTCTTGATCCATTCATCTGTTGATGGACATCTAGGTTCTTTCCATAGTTTGGCTATTGTGGACATTGCTGCTATAAACACAGAATTATGGCATTTTTACATTGGTTTTCGTTTTCCATCTTTTAGAGCATGCAGAATGCTGTCACCTATGCTGTCCAAAGCAATTCACCCAACAACTCCGTGGGGTAAGCACCATCATCCAACTTGAAGCTGGGAGAGATGGAAACATCAGTGAGAGCAGACCATACCCAAAGGCTGATCTTCAAGCGTCTCAGCCTGGCATGATTTCTTCCCATCCCCTTTGACTCCCAAAGTCATCAGTCTTTGACATTTGTGACTAGAACAGCTCAAAATAAGTCATAGCTGAGCAGCAAGTATACAAAAAGAGAAGGGTTCAAGATTGCTGTCCCTTGTATTTTGAAAAACAATTCACTTGTTATCATTCTTAAATTAACATTTATTTAAAAATGAAAATACCAAGGACAAAATAATTGATTATGAGGTAAGAGGAGAGAAAGAGCCCATATTTAGAAGGAGATACATTTAATCATTAAATGACTGAATTAAAGTTAAGGCTTATTCTCTTTCTTTATTAAATCGTTTACCTGAGCAAAACTTAAGGATTGGGTTTGCCATAGGTCATGCTTGTATTTTTCTTCTGGGTGAATAAGATTATGTACTAAAGACCTTGAAAAAGCTATTTCTTCCAGCTAGCTACTGGAGATGGGCCCATAACATTTCTGTGCTTATTTCAACTGGATGGCCTTTGGGAGCAGTCCACAGTGGTTTTTAAATTGGTTTTATGATGAATGATGGCCAGCAGCTCCCTGGAGGGCCTAGGAGAAAGCACAGGGAAGAGAAAGGGCTCTATACTGTGGGCTGGAGACCTGGTATTTCCATTCCAGGGCTGCACCTCACTCGTCTCAGCCTCAAGCTAGTCTTCTAAGCTCCCTTGCCTTCACTCCTTTCCTCTGTAAAATGAAAAGTGAGACAAGATGCACCTGAGGTCCCACTCAGCCTCAAGGCTCTTATGTTCTAGGAAGGCACCTATCCCCAGACATTGACTGTTCTGGTCATGGCCAGTTGCAGATCAATGGCTTAGAAAGTAACACTAATAGGACTACTCTATGGCCTTCTCTGCTGAAATAATTAAATGCAGAGTCTGGTGATTTGTGCCTGAAGCCATATTTTAGGTGCCTCAGGAAAGCCTGTGGACAGTTAATGTAACAAATCAAATGTAACAAAGGGGAGAGAAATATGAGTTATTATTTTAAACTCTGCCAGACTCAGAACTACAGGCCAGAAAAGAAATAATGCTGCTGGAGACCACAAAAGGAAAAGAATTTAGAAATATGCCTTCTGTCCTCAAGTCACCCCTCTGTTATACAGTTCTTCACTGGTCCTATGGTATGTACTTCCTAGAACAATAGGCTATCAAATCAGTAGTGCTAGAGATGGAAAAAGACCAGGCAAACTACACAGGATACTGCAACAGGAAATTGTGACTATACTGGAAGAATAGTCCAGTGGATGCTCTCAGCCATTAGGTCACCTGCAGGGCCATTCAAAAAACATTTATTGAGTTATAATGAAGTCGAATTCCATTCCTTTCCTTTAGTCCATGTTTTTTCTTAGCTGTGAATCATTTCATCCTTGCCCTGCATGAATATGTTAAATGTATGATCACAATTAGTAAAAAGTGAAAGGGTAAGCTGTGAACAAAATGTTTATGAAATTCATAAGCCCGAGGTCAAGTGTAGACACAGGCTGGACTGAACTGTATAGAAGAACAAGGAGCATCTGCTTGTGTGTTGGATGATGAAGAACATGGGGAATTGGTATGATGTAATTTAGTGTGTAGATTCCTTATTTACTCACAGATTTTATGCAATCTACTACTTAGACTAAATAGAACTCAGTCTTTCATGGAAAATGTTCTTATTTAGTCCAATAAATCAGCAGGGAATTTGAGACCATTACATAACTTTCAGTAGTACATATGGCCAAGGTGGGACACAGGCAAACTCAATCCTTCTGGTCTATGCATGACATAGACATAAAGATAAATCATAAAAAGAAATAAGTTTAGAAATAAACAAAAAGCAAAAATCCGGGAACATTAAAACACAAAGCAATCATGGAGAGATCAGAAGAGCATTGTGCCTTTCTTTCTCTTTAAACCCACCCCTCTTAATAACTTACATGGTTGCCCCTGACCCCTCCTTGGAATGGTAGACAGTACCACATGCTGTGGTCTACTCTCCAATCTGGCAATTCCTTCATCGTATCATGGTTGGACATCATGGTAGTATAGCAAGCAATTTAGCAGGAGTCAATTGGGTCTAGGAAGAAGGTACAATATTGATACAGTGTCCAGCAGGCTGGCTAAATGGCTGACCCTCTATTCCAGGAATAACTGCCAGGATGCTGAGCCTTAACCAGCCAATGCCTTAACGAAAGCCTGAGCTGCTAGCTAACCTAAACCTGCTCAAAGTAGTAGGTAAGGATTCACCCCAAGAATTCTGGGAATTGCCAGACATTTTGAATCAGTGATGAGACTTCCTGTTTTATTAACTCAGTGGGTGCTGCCTTTACAATTGGGGCAACACCTTTACCCAACCTACCTAATTGGACACCAGCATAGCTAAGATTCCTTGGACGAAAGTGGAGCAATCCAGTAGACTATTGCTCATTTGAATCAATCAGTTCTAAAGGTCTGTCCCTCAGTCATTGATATAATAATCAGTCTCCTGGGATTCATCTCTACCTCCCACACTCTCATACTCCACCCCCTTCTCGTCTCTGCTCAGCTCACAGGCTGCTTATCATCAATACAGAATGCCATAGTACAGTGAAGGCTTCTCTTCACCCTATCAGGGTCCTCACAAATGCCTCACAACCCATTTATTCATATGCTTTGAAGGCTTTTTGCATATTTTTAGAAGCCATTGTATTGAACTGGCACCAAACCATGTATTCTTTGGCAAGGCTTTGTATAAAGTGTAAAGTGGGTGGTTGTATTGAATGGTCTTCAAGGTTTCCCCAGTGCTAATACTGAGTTCATGTTTGAACTCATGTTCATGGATGACACTGACTTCTACTTTATTGAGATGTATGGCTGGGTTCCATAGTTTTCCCCCCTTTCTGTAACTTCACCATCATCCACTACTGTCTTTCAGGAAGATGGGGCTCCTCCCTTACCAAGATTAACCCACCCTACTGCACTCTTCTTCATTTTTCTCTAGTGATTTTGTATCTTTTATTGACATATGGAAATTATAAAACAAATTCATGATAGTAAACGTTTAAGAAGATAGAGTTAATTAAAATAAAAGTGTACTTATGTCTCTTCCTCTTCTTCCCATCCAAAGATAACTACTTTAATTTTCTGAATATTCTTTCAGAATTTTTTTCTATGCATATACAAATGTAAACACATATATGTATATATAAAATAAATGTGAATCTTTTCATAGTCAATGTACACATTATTCTGTAATATGTTTTAAAAACTTAACAATCAAGGGGGTTTGAGTGCCTTAGTCAGTTAAGCATCTGACCCTTGATCTCAGCTTAAGTCTTGATCTGGTGAGTTCAGGGCGCATGCTGGGCATGGAGCCTACTTAAACAAACAAACAAAACTTAACATTCTGTTCAACAAGTATTTATTGAGATACTGAGCACCTACTGTGGGTCAAGCTCTGTTCTAGGACATAGGTATACAGGGTGAGAAAAGAGACATGGTTCTTGGCCCAGTAAAACTTAACAGTTCATTGGAAAGATGTTTTGAGCTTCATTTCATTTCAGCTTATAGATATTTTGTTCGTTATTTTTAATAGCTGTATTGTTTGTAGAAGAGGTCTATCGTGATTTATTTAAACATTCCTTCATCAGAAAACATTTAAGTTCTCCAATGTTTTGCTATTACAACTAATATTATAAAGAATATCCTTGTACACTTGCATTAGCTTTTCTGTGGACAGAATTGTAGTATGAAATTGATGCCAAATGGTATAAAGATTTTAAAATTTTGATACATTGTCACATTGCTCTCTAAAAAGGCTGTATCAGTTTATCTTCTAGCAATAGCAACCAGAGACTCTACCCCACTCTTTGGAAATTTATCAGCTGCCCCCCTTTTACTTGTAATCACTTCCTTTGCCTACAACAAACTTAGGCCATCCTACATCCTAGAGATGTGAGGATACCCTCTCTTCTGCTACTTCTTAAGTTTACCAAGATAGCTTTCTAATCTCTTTTGTTGCTGACATACTAAGTCAGTGCTCCTGGCTATCACTTTCTGCATGCTCAATTCTTAACACTTTCCATTAAGATTTACATCCTTACCACAATGCCAGCAATGTCCTCTGGAATGTTCTTGTCACCTCAAATCAATATATTTGATGCCCTTATTTCAGGTATTCAGCTTTACAACATGGGTAACATTTCTTCCTTGTTGAGACTCTCCTCTTCGGGCTTCAAGAGGAACGTGCATCTCTGGTTCTCATCTCAGCTATCTGATGACTCCTTAAATACAGGGACATGTTCTCTCTTTCACATTTTTCTTCTTTCCTCATCATTTCCTTCCCAACCTAATCTACCGCCCTGGCTTTAATTGTTGCTTCTTTATATGCCTGTGAAATCTTGATCTGTGGTAAGGACCATTCTGGTAAGCTCTACTCCTGAATTTCCAACTGACGGAGAGTGATACCCCAAAAGGATCTTGATATCAAACTCAGTACTCAGAATGGAACTCATCACCTCTCCCAACCCACAACTTTCTGCGTGTTTTCTTTCTTTTAAGAATTGCCATTCTACCAGTCACTGAGGCTCAACTAATGGCATACTTTTTTTTCTTGAATCTCATTTCCCATCCATTGTCAAATCGGTAGAATCTACTAAAGCAGGATTTCACAAACCAAAAGGTAGAGAATTAAACAAAGGTTAAAAAAAACAATACTCTTCAGAATCTTACATTGTGAATTCCAGCTCCTATGCAATTCTCCGCTTCTGAGACCAAAGAGCATTTCCCTGTTTCTTTTCTGAAGATTTTATTTATTTATTTGCTAAAGAGAGAGAGAAAGTGAGCTAAAGAGTGGGAGCAGGGGGAGGGGAAGGGAGGCAGTAGCAGACTCCCCACTGAGCAGGGAGTCTCATGCCAGGGAAGGGCTTGATCCATGAACTCCAGGATTATGATCTAAGCCGAAGGCAGACTTTTAACTGACTGAGCCACCCCTATGCGCCAACACTTCTTTCCAGAAGAAACCTCTTGAGGTCTCTCTGGAAGTAAAGGAATAGATTTTGCTAAAGGCATGTATGGAAAAAATGTCATTCTCTACTAAACATATTTTGATGTGTCATTTCACTGAATTCATTCAGAAGTGAGCAGTATGAGAAGGCCAAGTTTGGTGAGATCCATACAGAATGGGTGGTGGGCTTCTTGTCTGACATTGTCCCTGATTCCTGAAACTAAACATTTGTGTGGTTTACTGCTGGCAGATTCCATAAACAGGTTCCAAATCACAGAAGCACAGGCATTTTTTAAAAAATGGGTAAAAACAATTCCATACTTAGTATTACCTTTGCTCAAAATTCTTTTTTTTTTTTTTTTAATATTTTATTATTTGTGAGATGCCTGGGTGGCTCAGTTGGTTGAGCACCTGCCTTTGTTTGGCTCAGGTCATGATCTCAGGGTCCTGAGATAGAGTCTGGCATCATGGTCCTTGCTCAGCAGGGAGTCTGCTTCTCCCTCTGCTTGCCGCTCCCCCTGCTTGTGCAAGCACTCTCTTTCTCTCTTCAACAAGTAAATAAAATATTTTTTTAAAAAATATTTTGTTTATTTGATTATTTTAGGGAAAGAGGGAGAGAGAGAGAACTCATGTGAGCAGGAAGGAGGAGCAGAAGTAAGGGAAACAGTCCCAGAAAGACCCCCACTGAGCGTGGAGCCCTAAGTGGGGCTCCATCTCAGGCACTGAGATCATGAACTGAGCTGAATGAAACCAAGAATCAGTCCTTAACTGACTGAGCCTCCCAGGCACCCTGGCTCAACATTCTTTTAAGTGATCATCAGACATCTTACTCTGTTTCTTAGCTCAGCCTGCTTGGGTTATGAAAGCACTGTCTTTTAAGTGGTATCTATTAATTTCCACTAAAAGTTATTATTTCTATGCATCACCAAATGATAGCACCACAATGCTCCAAGATTATTCAAATAAACTGATAAACTCAGCCTTTATAATATGCTAATTGATTCAGATGAACAAATACATTACTCTTTCCTTTAGGTCCTGAAACTGACTTTGGTTATATCTACTCTAGCCTATGTATAGCTCTGAAATTATGTCCCAGAACCTATATTCACTGCTTTTATCACATTGTTTAATTTTTTTCACATTAAAGGATATTTCCAGAATCTAGCAAGATCAAAATATGTGGAATTATGGAAAAGAAATATTTATTTTTTTCTTTCCTGTGTATGTGTGTCAGCAGCAAGTTTTATTGAGATATAATTGGCATAACCCTATATTAGTTTCAGGTGTAGAGCATAATGATTTGATATTTATATATGTTGTGAAATGATCACCACAGTAAGTCCAGTTAGCATCCATCACCATACATAGCTACAGAATTTTTTTTTCGCAATGATTCTTCTCTTACAAGCCTTCATGGGAGAAATCCCCCACACATATGCCAAAGGCCATGTACTTCAGAATGTTCTTAGTGGTGCTGTTAACAACAAAGAAAACAGAAAGCAGTCCAGATGCCTGCCAATGGGAGACTAGGAGGCTGAACTGTGGTCTATTTATACAAATGAAGACTATGATATAAATGAATGGGTTGATCTTAACAATATGATGTTAAGTTAAAAACATTAAGTCCCAAAAGATTACCTATAGTATGATACTCTATTTCTAAAGTTAATAACAAGTAAAATTAAAATGTAAATTTTGAATGTGTATAGACACAATAAAACCGCTTAAAAAGGAAAGCAAAGGAATGATCAACACTGGATTCCAGATGATGCTACTTTAAGGGGGATGGCTAAGGGGATGAGGAGGAACCATATGGATATATGCAGATATTTCCAAAGATCTAACTTTTTTGAGGGGGTAGTTTCATAGGAGCTCATTAAATTATTTCAAATATTCAATTAAATCGCTAATTCAGTAAATAAAATTAGGACATGCACTTATCAATTACGAAAGTATGTCATGAAACTGGACTACTATGCATCTAATTCTTTGTAATTGAGGGCCAGTGGAAGGTCCAAGATGAAACTGGTACATTAGCAGGTGAGGTCTCTACATTAGCAGGTGAGGTCTCCAGGATTCGATCTGGAAGAGATCTCTTTTTTTAGCTACCACCACCCCTGCATGCTCCTTGCTTCCATGAAGGTGGATTTGCAAGAAGGCCTTGATGGAGACAAAGGCAAGGGAAGGGCATGGAGCCTTTCTCAGACACGGGTCCCTTCCTTCGCTTCACAGACGTGCATCTTGACCTTGGGAAGAATGGTGATTGCAGAACTGAAGATGATTTTCATGAGGAAATTAAAAATAACAACAGCAACATCAAAAATAAATACCTGAGTATGACTGCTTTGGCATCCATGGCAAGGTACAAAACCGAGTGGGTGATAGTGGCCTTCTTCCTGCTTCTGCTCAGAATACAGCTGTCTGTGGCCTATAGAAGGACCCTTCACTTTGAGAGTGCTGGGCATCAGATCCTTGGCAGGATAATCAGTGCTCTTATGGAGTGTCTGACAGTCAGGGCTGAGATGAAATGCTGTATAATTCAGAAGTCAAGAGCAAGGGCTAGAGGCAGAGTGCATTCTTTTACATGCTGGCCCTCTGCTTACCTTGTGCATGCTACTGACTTTCTGCAAGACTCAATTTTCCCATATATAAAAGGAAAATAATAATAGTATATACCCCATGGCTTACTGTGAAGGTTTAATGATAAAATCTAGTAGGGTAGAATATGTAGCACCCAGCCAGTAGATTTTACATACACCCTCTTAATAGATGCATGGACAAAAGATATCTGAGAGCAAATACAATTGGTTGGGTCCTTATAAGGGCCATAAGAGGTGGTGTGATGGAGAGCCTGTTAATACACAATGACTCTGCCTGTTAGTAATGGCAGTCCAGCCAATGTCTATGATTGGATGGATCAGTTTAATAAGGCCTTCATTCTTCTTCTTCTTCTTTTTTTTTTTTTTTTTTTTTAAGATTTTTTGACACACAGAGAGAGAGTAAAAGAGAGAGCATGAGCAGGGGGAGTAACATTGGGAGAGGGAGAAGCCGGGTCCCCCCAGGACCCAGGGGTCATGACCTGAGGCAAAGGCAGACACTTAACCAACTGAGCCATTCAAAAGAGCTGACAAGGACCTTCATTTCTGAGAAAAAGTTAGAAGGGAAATGAGTTAACATGGGGAAAGAAGTGGGTTAGATGGTGAACTTTTCAATAAAGACCTAGGTCATCAAAAATTAAAATAATTCAGTCTTTTATGAAGACAGATATATGTACATATTCAAAGAGTTCCATCCAAAAAAGATTAACAGGCACACACAAACACGACTGGTATTTAAAGTAGTGAATTTCGTAACTATTCCCACAGCTGGGCTCCTCAGAAGGCTGGCTTGATGAGCCCAGCAGTGGACTCCATTTTCTCTCCTGCACTTTGGAAGCCCACCAACAACCATTCTGGGTGTGATTGTGACCCTAAAACCCAGTCCATTTCAATGCATTCTCCATATCCTCCTCTTTGAAGCATGCCAGAGATAAAGAGTGACATGATGAGCGAGAGCAAGTTTAATTAGCACACGCCTTGCGATATTTCCCCCTTGGGGATTATCTGCGCTTTTCTGGTTTGGAATAGGCTCTTAAATTCAAATTTTTAAAAGCATTTTACTTTCTGAATATATTTCTGGATAAGTTTTAAAAGTCAGCCCATAATGTAGGGATCTAAGGAAGAGAGATTGTGTGCAATCCAAGGTAGAGACATGAGACATGAGTTGTCTTTTTTTTTTTAACCTCTTTCCACAGTTTTTGAGAGTTATGCTTTAAAGTTGTAATAGCCAGAGCAGCCCTCTAGATCTCTGGGGAGAAATGTTCCTGCTAAAATAATAAAGAAAGGATGACAGGATAAAGACAAATCTGACATGTAAGCAAGATGCAACTCTTGGTTATGTCCTTCCTTGTCCCCACCCTGTGCTGCTCTGTCCCTTGGGGAGGCTGCTAGAGCAGGGCCCTGTCACTTAAGGAAACTCAGCCTGTGGCTTGGCAGCTGTTTCTTGTGTATGGCATGTTTGATTCACAGGATTTGGGATGAAAGTTCTATCTTTTCTCTTCTCCACCCAGATGAAATCATTTCCTTTCGCCATCCTGCAGTTTCGTTCTTATGGAAGAGAAGGGTTCGGGTTATAAAAGAGACAGGGAAGGAAGGGCAAGGAAGGAAGAGGCAGTTTATAAGCCTGCCAGGCTTTCATATGTGTGAGATTGAAAGAGAGCTCACACTTGCAAAAAGACAATGGTGCTGAAATGTCTGAACTTGACACATTGGTGGGAATCACCTTTCCCATCTTTGCTGAGCCAGATGCTGGAAATGTACCATGTCATTCCCTGAGAAGAATGCTTGTTAATCAGATATATATATATATATATATATATATATATATATATATATATATATTTGAGATTATTAGGATTTTACAAGTCAGAATATTGTTGGGAGTTAACAGTTTTCAAAGCCATATTAAATCATGTGATGGAGAAAATACTCCCTGATCCTCATAAACTTGCAAAAATGGAAAATGGCAAGCTTTGTCTTTTTTCCACAGGACATGAAATTTGAAAAATAGCATGAAGGCTGTATCCAAACCCTCTCTGCCCTAAAAATGGCACAGCAATCTAAAGAATGAGTACATGCAGTGACATATGTTGTCAGCTGTCTCAATAAAAGGATGTTTCCATAATATGATGTTATTTCTTCAAGCCACATTCAATATTCTTGGCTGCCAGATGACAAGGGGAGAAAAAAAAAACAAGACATTTTTAGGGCAAAGGACAAAGTCTCAAGGACTGGGGGAGGGGGAGTGAAGAAGGGAGGGATAAGGTAATTTGAAATTTGTGGCTCCTCTGTCTGTCCTATTTAATTTTTGAGATGGGTGGGGAAGAGATACATAATATAGGAATTTGGGGGAGACCAGTCCCTCAATGCTGACACGTATCTGGAGAGTATTTGTTATTTTTATACTGAATGCTCCATTAACCAAAAGGCCAAAATTGGGTGAACATGGACTGAAGGCAGGAAGGAAAGACCCTGCTACTCTCTAGTTGTCCTCAGAGAGTTTCCAGGGTTGCTATTATTCTAAGGACTAGCTGCTCCCAGAGTCACCCTCCAAAGAAGGCAGTCATGAATGGAATGATTATTGACTTAAGATATTTAATAAGCTCATGATAATAATCTCTTTAGTGTTGTAGTCAAGTTCTGTGCACACACATACACCCATAACACACACTCATAACACACATCCATCCATACATGTTACATACATGCATAACACATACCATACACACACCATACACATGCCCATAACACATACCATACACACACCATATACACACCCATAACACACATCCATACACATACCCATAAGATACATCCATAACACACAACATACACACACCATACACACACCCATAACACACACACATACACACAATGTTCTGACACCCTACACACAATCCTCCCTAGCCTCAATTCTAGTTTGTGTTTTGTCTCATTATATGAAGTGGCAAACATGAGTAGCTTGCGAAGTTGTTCAATGGGACCTTTGTAATATCTCCTTCCATTACAGACTTCTGAGCCTTCAAAGGATTTGCAAATTGCTGATGGTAAAATAATAATAATAATAATAATTGGTTGAGAATATAAATTCTTAATCATGTTTCTTACATGTTCAAGGATTATTATTCCTTTGGCCTCTTTGTCATCCATGTCAACACGGTTTAGGTTGTAAATCTGTTGAGGGTGGGGCAGTGGACATATATGCCCTAGAATTTTCTAAGATAACACTGATTTCAGATATTCTGCTCTGGGGCCCCTGAAATACCTTCAAATCTATTGGAAAATCTGCCCCATAGCTGCTCTGTCTCCATGGCCTCATGTTCAGAGAAGTGGTTGGTTAAAGCTTTGTAACGAAGGCAATGGAGAGTCCTAATTCAGGCTGGTGAGTGGTGGGTGACATCCAGGCCAGGGGCTCCTGTGGCAGAGCTGCTCCCGAGAGAGCACACCAGGGTTGTATAGTTCTCAGAGATCCAGAAGGAAGGGGAAAGTCCCTTTATAGCATCTGGGATAATTTTTATTTAAAATTGTGAGCCTATACTGCTTTGCCCAATAAGTGAAATTTACTCCAGTGTTGGCAATGACTGTATGTATGACTATCCTATTTTCAGGAAATGATCTGCAGCTCATAAATTCTGCCAAAACATGAATAAAACTAAAATATCCCGAAATGAACTTAAAATCATTCTGGAACAGAAACGCTCCCCAGTATGATGAGATTTGCCTTTTTCTTTTTTTTAAAAGTGAATTTTTGAAAATGAAATTTTGCTTCTTTTTTTTCCTCTCCAGTTTTCTCAGTTAACTTTTCCAGCAGTTCAAGTGAAGGATCCATCTCCTTTTGGTTCCGGGGGAGCAGCTGTAGCAAGTTTAGCAAGTCCTTCAGTTTGGATCCTATGTTTTAATCCCCACCACCTCCTGTCAGACACACACACAGAGACACACAGACACACACACACATACACACTCACACACAGACACACATACACTCTTCTGGGGGAGCAGCTTTTGTGAGCCTCGGACTCCAGTGGGACCATGACATCTGCTGTGGACACTCAGCAGCACAGCTGACATGTCTTTGAAAAGTAGATTGTTAGTGTCTCTTAGGGAACAGAGCAATTTCCTCCGTCCGTCAGAGATGAACACTTGGATTGAGAGGGAGTACTTAGTTCTCATGGAAGTTAGCATCTGAAATAAGTGTCAGAAGCCAATCTCTTGACCCTGAAGTTGAGGTCAACCAGTCCTGGTCAGGGTCAGGAGCTTAAAAGAAAGGTTGTTAATAGAGTTTAATGGGGTGAGGCTATTTTCAACTGAATCTTCAAAAGCCTTTCAGGCTGCAATTAGAATTTACCCTTTGCTTAAGAAAAATGACTCTACCCCTTCCACAGCCATTGATTCTTACTTATTGATACTACTTAATTAGTGGCATTAAAATAATACACTTAAAACGTCGAATGTTCAATGTTTCTCTTTATTCTTTTCTCTTCCTGTTCCAGCCATTCCAAAGGGTTTTAAATTTTCTGAACAAGCCATGTCATTTTGTGGTTGGCCTTAAACATGTTGTTTTCTCTTTTACTCTTCCCGTTTCCTTTGCCTCTCTGCCTGGCTAATTCCTCCTCAGCCTGCGAGTCCTGAGCTGCGTCCACCAGCATCTTTTGGGGTGCCACTCGTGTGAGCTCCCCGAACCTCTGGGCTTACCACCCCACCCCATGTCTCACTTCAGCTTGTTTGCTAGGACCTTCCACCTCTGCACCAAAAGCTCTTCTCTAGTGCTTGGCACACGCTGGGTACTCAATATTGTTGGATGAATGAATACACGAAGACTAGAGAAATGAACAAATATGTGAAGTGCTTGGCAATTGGTGGAAGTATAGTGTCTTTTAAGTGTTACTGTTCATCAGGATGTCTTGGAAGACTTGATAAAAATGAGAATTCTCAAGTACTAACTGTAGGGATTTTGCATGAGACATGATGATATGTGTGGTAAGCTACACATAATTTGTTACTGCTCGAGCACAAAACGTGAGACAGAAGTGGAGGTTGACAAGACCAGAAGAATAGGCAGGAATAAGATTTGGAGGAAGTGCCAATGGGCTTGGGTTTCATTTGCAGTACAGGTTATGGAGAGTCAGCCAAGGGCTTTAAAATATGATTGGATTCATGTCGTCTGTAGAAAGTACATTCAATACTGGTTCTCAATCTTGTCCACGTCTTAGAATTATCTGGGTTATTTTAACAAATAAGCAATAAAGCCTGGGTCTATCCTGAGTGATTTGAATTTAATTGTTCTGAGGTATGGCTGGACTTTGGATGGTGTCAAAGCTTCCCAGGTGATTCTAATATAAAGTAAAAACTGAGAACTACCAAAATAGAAGAGAAAATCTGTCCATACAATTTGGCAATCAACTCTCTTGTGACATCTCTTTAATTACAGTTGTGTTTTGAGGAAAATCAAATTAAAAATCACATTGAAATATCACTGTACACTTAGAAAAATGGCTAAAATAAAAAAAAATAGTAGTAGAACTAAATACTGGGGAGCATGCAGAGAAATCAGATCTCTCATACAAAGCTGGTGGGAACCTATGATAGTTTCATAAAAGCTAACCATGCAGCTACCATACACCATGATGTTTGTACTCCTGGGCATTTATCCCAGAGAAGTGGAAATGTAGATTGACCAAAAAACTTGTACACAGATGTTCATAGCAACTTTAATTACAATAGCCCCACATTGGAAACAATCCAAATGTCCTTCGGTGGGTGAATAGTTATACAGATTTTGGTATGTCCATATGATGGAATACTATTCAGCAATAAAAAAGAACAAACTATTGACCCATGAAATACAATAATTTCGATGGGTCTCAAGGGCATTATGTTCAGTGAAAAAAGCCAATTTGAAAAGGTTACATGCTATATGATTCTACTTATATAACATTCTTGAAATGATAAAACAATGGAAATAGAGAACAGATGAGTTGTGCCAGAGGACAGAGATGGGAATGGATATTACGAAGGGGTAAACTTAAGGAGTCCCTTTGTGATGATGGAATAGTTCTGTATCCTGATTAGGATGGTGGTTATAGAAATCTATACAGGGGACTGAATTGCACAGAACTACATCTACACACAAGCACACAGCTGAATGACAGGTAAAAAGTGGTGAAAGCTGAATAAAGTTTTATAGTCTAGGTATAAGTATGGTGCCAATGTCAATTCTTTGGTTTTGATGTTTGTAGTAAAGTCATATAAGATGGCACATGGAAGTTGGCTGAAAGGTTCATGGGACTCTGCGTTCTATGTTTGCCACTTCCTATCATCTACTAGTACTTCAAACTAAAAAAAAAATTGTAGTTATGTATTGTTATTCATTAGTTGTATTAGTTAAAGTTTCACACATTTGTATTTTAATACTTTAGGTAGACTGGAGATTTAAGTATAGTGACAATGTCTCATGATTGCCCTACTTTAAGTCAATGTTATAATTCAATGCAAAGTCCATTTATTTCAATAAACATTTGAGGGCTTACTAGACATAAAATTAATAAGTTTTAGTCTGCTAACCATTAATATTATATTGTCCATCCAGCCCAGCATCGTGACGTGTACAGAGTGAGATCTCAAAATACAGTATCGTTTGCTAACCTTATTAATTTTTATGGTGATACGTGATAGACCTCTTATTTATATAAACACTACCTTTCCTTTATTTCCTTTCTCCGAAAAGATGGAACATAATGTCAGGAAAATACATTTTCCAAATTAATTTTGTTCTTTAGGTTTCTAAGTCACAAGGACTGAGGGAAATATTTATTTGATCCATACATATATTATATGTTTTAAGTTGCAAGTATATGGTCTTAGATCAAAAGGCATAATATATATTTCTATTCTTACCTTGAAATCAGGACAAAACAGCTTACTCTACCAAATGACATTCTTAGTCTTTTTTTTTTTTTTTTTTTTTTAATAATCACTAAGCTTAAATTTGTGGGGAGGAGTACAATTTTCTTAATGTTTTCTACTTGGTTCAACATTCCCAGACAGCAATTACAAGCCAAATATCATTTCAGTAAATGAGAAATTCTTGTTTTCATGTACTGATTGGCTTTATTACACATGAAGGTTAATTGGGAGGCTTCTGGAGCTTATCTGGGTAATGATGAACAGCTGCAACAGATTGCCCTCCCCCCCTACCCCACCTCATTTTGACCGAACTGCACCCAAACAAAACCTCCTGCAAAGGGAACATGATTAAACCACGCGGCAGATCCCGGTTGCAGTTGTATCTGAGTGAACATCGTAGAAAGCCAGAGGGAAACAGAAAGCATGAGAGGAAATGCTCAGTTTAGCAATGGTGGAGCACTGCCGCCCCCATCCCCCACCCTTCCCCCCAGACCCCTGCAGCTATCAGATTTGACTCCTGGAGTTCTAAAGCACTGTGCTTAACTAGATCTTCATCCTTCAGGAGTAAGTGGTACCAGCAATGGCAAAAATGGGCTTGGTAATACAGAGGAGCTCAATGGTTGATTTTTCTAACCTCAGTGTAAGATCAACTCTGCTGATTTCAGTAGCAGAGAGAGAGGATGGCTCTGACTGCTTTGAAGAGCTTCTAGAGTACATTACCTGTCTCATGAGATCTTTAATAGCAACAGCTATTAAAGATTTGAGTGACTTGTCATGGGTCAAGCATTGTACTGTGTGACACGTGTCGCCTCAGCTAATGCTCTCTCTAACTGTAGGTAGAATTATTACGTATATGTTACGTATATGATGATGCCTAGAGGACTTAGGGAGCTTGTCTAGGGTCACAGAACCAGGGGTTGTTTGAGGCTGGGCTTAAGTTCAGGTCCATCCTTCCCTAGAGGCTCACTCTTTTCCTCCTGGGTGCAGGTTAACAGATAATGCCATCCATGGAACTCATTCAGAGAGTGAGTTGCCTGGTAAAGAATTTATTAGAGTGGTAGATATCTTCCCAGTTCAGTTAGTCATTGGCCAAGTCACCAAGGGGATAGCCAATACTCTCTCTGGTTATCTGTGTGTGTATTTAGGACGGCCTGCTTTCCATTGTGTGGTATTGTGATACTGCAGTGTATGTTAGGGAGTTAAAGTTTTCAGGTAAAAGAAACTTGCTTAGTGATAAAGGAAGAGTTAGTAATGATTTGGATGGCAGATGGATATGCGCCATTGGTGCCCTCGCTTGCTAGTGGGGTTCTCCTCATCCAAGGTTCCTCTAGTCCACACACTCCTGTTTGACCCTTTATACAAAGCTTGGTCCTGTCATGATCTTCATCTGAAGCATTAAGGGGATTCATAAACAGTCTTTCATCTCACTGTCTGTTTTTAAAATGATTCCTTCTACCTCTTATCTTTTTAGTTCATGACAACAAGGAAGTTCGGTAACAGCTTCAGAGGGCAGGTTTGGAATCAGACAGACCCATGTTCAAATTCTAGTACAGGCACTTGTTGATACTTAGACACACACTTTGGTCAAGTCACTTAATTTTTCTGAGCTTCAGTTCTCTCATCTGTAAAATGTGAGCAAGGATACAGTATTTTCGGGTTGCTGCGGGAATTACATGAGATGATTCATGTGAAGGCCTATTTCTGGCACAATGAAAGAGTTCAAATGTTAGTCAAAAGTCATTATCAACAACAATCCTTCATACCTGCTCTTCCCATAATTTGGAATTCTTTTTTTTTTTTCTTCACTAATCTCTAAGCTTCCTTTGGCTCCAATGTACCATTTAGCAAACATGAAGACCATGCATGTGTAGTTCTGTGCAGTTTCAAAACTTACATTACTCTGTATTCTAGCTGCCAAACACTGTAATAACCCCCACTTTCTTAATTTTTCTTCCTCTGATACATAAGTTAGCACCTGTGTAAACTTATGCAGGTGTGCTCAACTATGTATAAATGTTTGCATATATGCTTCTATTACATTTATTTATGTGATTCTGGGTACAAGCAGTTTCTTTATTAAATTATATACTCCCCAGGGACAAGGATCACATTTTCTACTTTTGCAACAGGTCTGGGTGTCCTTCCAAGAATAGATTTTTATGAAGGCTGAAACTAAAACATATAGTTCCACTTTAATAAGATGTTAATGGCAAGTTTCCAAACGTTGTGATTGTGTTTTTATCTAGAGCGTTATTTCTTAAAGAAATGTTAGCAAAGCTCAGCATTCTATAGAGATGTTCAACCTGGGGGCCTTGAGTTGGTGACTTTTGACATTTAAAGAATTAAAAGAACAAATCTATTTGAGAAATAAGTCAACATTAACAAAAAGAAAGAAAGGGTTTAGGGGCACCCGGGAGGCTCAGTCTGTTAAGCATCTGATTCTTGGTTTGGGCTCACATGTTGATCTTGGGGTCATAAGATGGAGCCCCAGGACAGCTCTGTGCTCCGCAGGGAGTCTGCTTCGGATTCTCTCTCTCTCCCTACCTCTGCCACTCTCCTCACTTGTGCTCCCTCTCTCTCTAAAATAATAAATACATCTTTTTAAAAGAAAAGGAAGAAGTTTAGTAATTGTGACTTTCAAGAAAACCTCAGACTGTATTTCCTTTGATCCGTGAAGTGATTGATACATTGGATTAAGAAAATGTCAAGTCCTTTTTATGATGGGAAATGTCGACATACAAATAAATAGAATAGCTGCTGGGACTCTCCTATATCTACTACCTAGACTTGCAGTATCATTTTGTTAAAATAGTTAATGTAAATTAGGATATTAAGTCATTTATCCCTGAATCCTTGAGTACACATCTCTGTAAACAGTAAGGAATTTCCCCACATAATTACAGTGCCACTATGGACCTAACAAAACTTAGAAATCTTTAATATTATCTAATAAAAATTTGTATCCAGGTTTTCCTGGTTGCCACCTGAAATATCTTTAACAGTTGGCTTGTTTAAAGCAGAGCACATTAAGGACCACACGGAGTACTCAATGGGCACGTCTCTTAAGACTCCGCTGGTCTGGAAGAGTTCTGTGTCCTCTACCAACACCCCACTTTGGTTGTATTCACTTAGTAAGGAGGCGAGGCTGTTTGACCTGTAGAAAGTCCTTTCTTCTGGAAAACTACTGATTGCTTCAATGAAATGGCATTTCACCAGTTACATGACTAAATTTGTCCTATATTCTCTCGTTAGGCTTATTCATTTGAGATCAGCTGTGTGAGGCACAAGACTAGGTAATCAAAGAGCATGGACTTTGTCCTTAGAGAAGTTGGAATCTAATATACATTCTTGTCAAATTCTTTTAAAAATTTTGCTATCAAATTTCATCATATTTCAAACATAAATTAGTTTTTCTCGTTTAGTTAAAACAAAACTGGTACTTACGATTATTTTTCAGATTTTAACACAGTACCCAAAAGCAAACAATGTTATAATAGTTAGATGTCATCCTGTTTACATTTGATAATTCACTTCTATTTGTTTTGTGGATTATTATAATAAACTGTCTAATGGTTAAAAAGAAAAAGAAAATGTCAAGTCATGCATAATGGTCATAATAATAATCGCTGCAGGGTCGCCTGGGTGGCTCAGTGTAAGTTAAAGCCTCTGCCTTCGGCTCAGGTCATGATTCCAGGGTCCTGGGATCGAGCCCCGTATCGGGCTCTAGCTCAGCAGGGAGCCTGCTTCCTCCTCTCTCTGCCTGCCTCTCTGCCTACTTGTGATCTCTGTCTGTCAAATAAATAAATAAATAAAATCTTAAAAAAAAATATTAATCGCTGCACTTTTCCAGTACTTAGTAGGTGTTGGTACCTTGTTAGGAGCTGTTTTGTCTTGTCTCAACTAGTCTTCCCAGCACTCCCAGGGGTAGGCATCGTGTTCCTTCCCACATCAGGTACCGAGAAACTAACGTTTAACCCGTTGTCCAGAATGTAGCCAAAATAGAGGCAGGGTATGTTGACCACTCGGCTATACTGCCTCTTTTACATGAGGGAGTTTTACAGACGACCTATAAAGATAATTCCAACAGCTCCCTTTCCCTTCATCTACACCACCTCTTCCCAGCTCCCTTACAAAGGGGAAGAAAATTCTACTAGTATATTCATGATTACTTAGTGTAAATAAATAATGTCAACTGCAGGAGTTTGGGACAGTTTTCAAGAAAAACTCAAGAAAGAAAAAGAAAAGTCTCTCCCTGGTTGCTTGCCTTCAGATGCTCCTGCTCTCCACTGGGCTGGCTCTCTACTCACTGCCTGCTGCTGGGGTCCTCAAGAGAGCGTTGTCCTGTCAGAACGAAGCCATTAGGGAAAAGCCCTCAGTGCTTTTCAGAGGACAGACAGGAAATATCTTTTGCTCTTATCCTCTCCCTTTTCCTTCCTCAGCTCTGTTCTTTCTGGAATAAGTAACAGCTAACTTCACCCAGCCGTTGGGTAACTTGAGCCCTCCCAGAGCACAGTCTGAGAACGTTGGCTCTGAACATGCACACACCACACACAGCTGCTTGGGGCCCTCCTTTTTGGCAGCCTTACAACTCTCATCTGCTCCTGCCGGATCTCAGGACACAGCAGTTACAGAGCTGGCCTCTGGGCCTGCACGTAAGGCATGCTTTAGTAATAAAAACATCGAGTTGGTCTCTTGCAACTTCAAACATTCTGTGAGTTTCTCAGCCTTGAGTCCTAGGGGAAAAGAACTTCTCAGTGGAGTCAGCATGACAGTGTGGTTAGTTTGTCGAAGATCCTTTCATTTGTTCTCTTTTACAATAGAGGTACCTAGAGAGATTCCAAGTCACAGCAACGCGCTATGTTCTGCCTAATGGCAGAGGGGAGAGGGGCAAGGGGAGCACGGGGCTCCTCAGATGCCTGGGTTCTGACAGGTGCAGTCACACTTTGTAATTCTGTGCTGTTTCTTAAAGAGGCCCTTGTACATTGTACAATTTTCGGGCCACTTAAAACCTAGATCTGCCCCTGGTTGGGTGGCTTTTTGAACAATGGCTCAATCTATCATGTTTGACTAACAAATTTAAACCTCTGATGGTTGAATATGGAAAGATTAGTGCAAATAATATGAACAACTAAAATTTCTTGGGTGTCTTTACATGCATCAGGCACCGTGGTAAATATTTTTCTTATATTAACTTCCTCAACTCTCACAAAAAGCCTTAGCCTTTAAGGTCTACTATTAGCCCATTTTTAGGATGGGGATATTAAGTAACTCACCTCAGGATTCCAACTAGTGAGGAACAAAGATTGTACTTGAGTCTATCCAGAGCCTGTGCTGTCCACCATGGTACTCTCTGTTGGTGTGAACTGAGTTTTTATTTCACTTCTGGTTCTTTTGAAGCCTTGTTCTTTGTCTTCACTAAGTCAATGCATTTCTTGTTGCCTTAGTCTCCTCCTCAGATTTTATTTCTCTCCTTTCCAGAGATGAGAATGGATTTGCCCATTGGATATTGGAGATTGGAATCCAAGAATAGGCAAAATGTACTCCAACCAAAATCCAGAGAAGGCAGATGCCTTCTCATTTGGCAACAAAAGTGGGATGGGGACTTCAGGCCTCTATCTTTCACTCCTCAATGTAAAGATTCCTCCATGGAACATACTTACATCATAATAAGTATAGAGTATAGTGTAGTGTAGTAGTATTGTACGTACAGAGTATACAATAGAATTTCTCTCTGCAAAGTTTGACTTGAATCAGTGTTCTTATCTTAATTAAGAAAAAAAACCTTTATTTTACATATAAATAGTTGTATCTTTGTTCACATCAAAAGAAATTCCAGGCTGTATTACAAAAGGGAGCAGTTAACGTCTGTGACTCACATTATCATTACTTTTTCTAAAAAAAGCCAGTCAATAAATAAACAACACATATTTCAGTTCTGTGTTGTTTATGTTTTCACTACATTCTTCTGTGAAATCTAGCATAAATATATAAGTTGAAGTTGTTTGTTTAGAGGAGTCCAAAACATTTACTCCCATGTGAGGAATGAATGCAGATTTTTCTTTTGAGCTTAGATGTTTCTCACAGTATTACGTGATTAGCTGGAGTTTCATCCATACTCAAGGTCATTGCATATCTGAAACCCTCAGGAAACACATTGTATTATTGTTCTTGAACCTCTTGAGCATTACAGATTGATTGAGTTAAAAAAACATGTAATGGATAAAAAGCACATAGTTGCATTATTATGGTTTTCTTCATTTAACACCAGAATTTTTAACTGTTGCTTTAAATGTATATGATGACAGCTCTCTCAAAATTGAAATAAATGACCATCTCTGTTATTTCTTCTTGCATTCTCTGTGTATAACACACAAAGGCTCATAATATTCTCTGCCCTCACCCAACTAAGAATTTCTACTCTTCACATTTTGCAATAATTCCTCACTAAGCCTTAGGGCTATAAAGGTAACTTAAATGCCAGGAGACACAACTCACCCATTCAGGCTTTTGAAGACTTCTCACCTCCAACTCCTGGGCCTATCAGTCTCCCCAGTCCTAAATAAGGAGAGAAAGAGAGGAAACAATGCCTCTCATCTACTCTAATTTCTCCTCAAGAGACCACAATAGGGGTCTGGTTTTTTTCACGTTCCCATTCTTGGAAAGAGAGTTGGCCTGTGTTACCTCAATGTCCTTGCCTCTTTCAGTCCTTGGAAGTCTTCTTGTCTTCATGACTGCAGCACTGAATCGGCTGGCCACTCCATTCTCTGAACTCTTCCACTCTACTTTCTAACACTATCCACTTTTTGTTCTCTTCTTAGCTCCCAGACTACTTTCCCCCCTGTTGACCCCTTTTATTGATTCGTCTTCCCCTGCCCAATTCCTAAATGGTATCTAAATTTCTAATTGTATTTGTTGTTCCTGTCTTCAGCCTTACAAATCACCATGAGCGATCTCACCCACTCTCTTGGCATGAAGTCTATCATTTTTTTCTACAACTTCTACAAGTTCAAGCCTCCTGCTTGATCCTCTTATCTGACCGCAACACACAGACCTTCAGCTGACCTTGAACTGCTCCTGATGGAAGAACTGAAGCATCATAAACTCAACATGTGCCAAAAGGAAACTGTCATCTTCTCTGTAAGACCCGTTCTTTGTTTTGTATTCTACATGGACATGGGTAAAAGTAATCTCTGTCGATGATCCATTCATCTTAAAATGTCAGAGTTCTTCACCTCTTCTTCTACCTTATTCCACTAGCCAATCATCCACCAAAGTCTTCGCAAGTCCATCTTGAAATGCCTCTCAAATTCATTTACTCTTCTCTTCCCATTGTTACTCTTTTAAATATGTCACATATAATCACAGATAATTCTACTCACCTGGCTGGTATTTGTGATTACAGTATCTCCCTCTTTCCCTTCACCTCCACCATATTCTCTTTATGCCAACCAGGATGGTCTTTCCAAATATGCATCCTATCAGGAGATGCCTCTGTTTACAAACTTATAGTTCTTTAAGGATCTGTAGCATAGGTGGGAAAAAAAATCATACAACAAAATATAGGAATAATGCCATTGTTAGTAAAAATAACACAAAGGCTCACACACACACACTACATCAAAATGTGAGTAGTGCTTAACTTGTTATTGCTGAGCCATCGTATTGGGATCAGTTGTATTTTTTTCTTTTGGCTTGTTCTTATTTTCTGTACTGAGCATGTGTGACTTAAGTCACAAAGCAAAAATAATATTTAAAAACAAACTGATGGGGTAAAAAGAGCTGACTTAAGTAACTTGAGAAAATAATATTTTTGCTAGATACTGTAAGGATAAAAACAAAAAGAACTGTACATAAACACTGTGCTCTGGCTGGTGAATTCATTTCTCACAGGGTTGTGGGTTAGCAAATCTGTAACTCTATAAGCACACATGAACTAAATGAATATGTAAATAAATTGTAGATAATGAGAAACAGGTTTCCCACTGTTGTGGAGAGAAGTTATAAATACGCAAGCAGGGAAGGCTAGAATAAGCTCTGTAGTAAGGGATTAGCATTGGAAACTCACGTTTAGCTTAATATTTAGATAGATAAACAGAGACAGGAAATAATTATAAATAGATGTGTATATGGTTGGTATATGTGTATATATTACCCTGCTCTGTCCTTAGAGAGGGCATGGAAGCAGTAAAACTCCAGCAGCAACAACCATACCCAGCACATGGATCTTGGTTTCCACATGTCATTTTCCAACAAAAGAACCAATTCTCCTTGGAGAAATGTCTGATTTCAGTCATGGGTCAGGGAAAATCCAAGGTGAGCCCGAGGCATTTGTGGTGCCAGAATGAAAGGAAATGCATTTTTTAAAAAAGATGAAGCATGTCAAAAGGACATAGGAGCTGACTTGAAAGAGCTTGAATTGGCCAGAGGTGGAAAAATTTGAGAAAAAAAAAATTGGAATTGGATTATAACTTGAAAAACAAAACAAAACAAAAACCCGATTCCATTCTAATATAAATAACTGAATGAATAAACAAATAAATAAGGGAGAAGAGGCAAATCTTTCTTAAAGGATTACAGATAATATATGGAGATGCTACTTCCCTCCTGCAGGTGGTGGGGGTGGAGGAGTGCAACTTAACTCTTTCTGTGCAGGCTAGAATTAACAATTCTGTTCTAATGAATTGTCATGTATTGACAGCTTCTTGTGACACTGGAACTCTCTAAAGTTATTTCAGGAACATGACAATTCATTAGAAGAGGGGAAAAATTGTCCCTTCATCTTGGAGAATCCTGGCAGACCGCACCTTAACGTGTGAGCAGTCTTGACCTCACTAATGATATGCAATTTTGACATCATGTCCCACCCCCTATGTAATGCAATGAGTTGGGCATATCACCTATAAAGAATTCTTCCCCAAATCATGCAAAAACATCAGACAAATTGAAACTAAAGGACGTTCCATAAAATACCTCACTTTAAAGGGGCAAGGTCATAAAAAACAAGAAAGACTAAGAAACTTTCACAAATGAGAGGAGACTAGGGCACAGGATGATTAAACATTGGGTGACACCCTGGATTAGGTCTTGGGACAGAAAAAGGACATGAATGGAAAAAAAGGTGAAATTGGAATGAAGTCTGTAATTTCATTAATGGTAATGTATCAAGGTTAATTTCCTAGTTTGATCAAATGTTCCTTGGATACATAAACTGTTAAGATTAGGGGAAGCCTGTTGAAAGGTATATGGTAACTCTCTATACTAACTTAGTAACTTTTGTGTAACTCAAATATTAATTCAAAATAAAAACTAAAAAAAAAAAAAAAAAAGGAGAGTACACGGCTTCCCATTGTTTGTACAGTCTTGAAAAACTCATCTTGGAAGTTTTTCAAAATGACATGCCTGGGCTCCACCTGAAAGACTCTGATTCAGTAGGACTGTCAGTGAGCCAGGGAAACTCAGGATTGTGAAGTGCCACAGGAGTTTCTCAGACGCTGCAGGTGTTGCAAAACCACTTGTCTGCAGGACAAACAGAGCGGGCCAGTGACATTGCCCCTGCAGAGCCCTGAGAATTTTATAGTAAACAATTGCTTAGAGACTATAACCAGAACTGGTCTTTATAATCACAGTTAAGAACAGACTAGTTAATAAGACAGACATCATTCTGAGTTGAAGGAATATGACGGGTAAACTGAACAACTTTTCAAAGAATTGCATGGAATCTGTGAATTTTATTTCGAAATACAGTATATTGTAAGTGTGCCATCTGACAACCCTAAGCCCCAAAAGCTTATTAAATATTTATGGACCCAGGAATTATTTCCACACCTTCATTTTGCATTCCATTTACCTTGAAATGAGAATTTACACATGATATATTTCCAGCAGGACTTTCATGAGGCCGTCCTGCATTTGCAAAGCTTTTTGTGAACTGACACTCTCTAAAGTGATTTCAATAAACAGAAACAACAACGACAAAACAAAACTGCACACTAACTTGGTAAGATGTAGGGGAAAGTTAAAAAAAAACTGATTAAAAAGAGTTTCAAAGAAGATTAAAATCAAAGAGACCATGTAAATTCAATCCCAAGTGAATGTATGTGTCTCTGTGAGTGTATGTGTGCATGAAGCCTCTCATTGAGGTTCACGAAGACTCAGACGTTCATGAAGAAGTGCCAAGGGTTCCTTGGAATCTTGGGATGGGGGAAACAAACAAACAAACAAACAATATATATATATATATACTTTTTTTCTGGAGATCCTTTCTCTCTTTTATATATATATAATATGTATTTTATATATATATATCTTTTAAAATATATTATATATTATATATATATATATTTTGGGGATTCTCTCTCTCTTTTTAAAAAATTTTTATTTATTATTTATTTGTCAGAGGGAGAGAGAGTATGCGGATGCACAAGCAGGGTGAGCAGTAGGCAGAGGGGAAAAAACAGGCTCCTCCTCACTGAGCAAGGAGCTAGAGATGGGACTTCATCCCAGGACCCTGAGATTACAACCTGAGCCAAAGGCAGATGCTTAACCAACTGAGACATCCAGGAATCCCTTCCTGGGGATTCTCAATAAGGATAGCGAATCAAAAATAATAAAGAAACACTAACCTTGGGGGTAGCCTTTCGAGAAACAATAGCATACTTTTATAGTAACTAAATTACATTTTAAAATGAAATAGCAAAAAGAAAATATAAAAACAGGTGCACTGTGATCCCATCTCATAACAAAAGAGTTATTGCTAATATAGACAATTTATTTTTCTCCAGCAGAGAGTTGAGAAAAGTCTTAGAATGCAGTGAATGTTCCCTGAAAGCATGGCTGAGATGAAAGCCTCAGTCCACGGGATAGGTCGTTCACAGAGGAATAGCAAAGCTTATGTTTTGGATTAATTACTCTGGTTTTTATGCAGCAAAAGACTCTGGAGGGCAACAGGGGATGCCAGGAGACTGTTTAGGAGGCCGTTATAGTAATTCAGATGAGCGAGAATAGGGACTGTGCCATTCTGGAAGCTGTGCAGGTAGAGAGCAGTGGTCAGAGTCTTGATATATGCTGAGGATAAAGCCAGCATGATCTTCTGACTGGTTGTGTAGGGGGTGTCGGGGAAAGAAGAGCCAAGGAAACCAAGAAGGGCCAGGGTTTTTGGCATGAGTAAGTAGAAGGATGGAGTTGCCCTCGAAGAGACGGAGAAGACTGCAGGTAGAGAAGGCTTAGGGAGAAGGTCAAGAGTTCAGTTTGATCCATTAAATTTAAGATGTTAGACATCCTAGTGAAGATATGGAAGAGGCAGTTAGCCATAGGAGTTTAGTATTTGGGAGAGAGGTTTGCACTGGAGGTCTACATTTGAGAACCATCAACGTGTGAATGCTAGGGTTAATTCTGGGACTTGGGGAGGTCACTAAGGGAGTGAGGGTCGATGGTGAAGAAAAGATGCCAAGGACTGAGCCAGGGACTCTCCAACACTAAGTCTTCAAGGAAACATAGCAGAACCAATCAAGGAGAGTAGGAAAGAGTGACCAGTGGGGAAGAAGGCAAACTGGGAATGTAGCATCCTAGAAACCAGTATAAAGAAACTGTGCTAAGGAGGAGTGAGTGACATATCTTGTCACATGCTGAGCTGATAGACTAGTAGGATCATCAGTGAGAACTGACCATTGGATTTACTAACATGGAAATTACTGATGACATAGTCAAGAACAGTCTCGGCGGAGGGGTGAGGGCAAAACCCTGACTGAGTGCATTCCAGACAGAATGGAGGAAAGAAACTAGAGATAAGCCAAGAAATTTGCTGCGGGGGGAGCAAGAGAAGGGAGTTGGTAGGCAAAGTGACGTCAAAATAAGTGCTTTTGTTTATTTTTAAGGTGGGAAAAATAATAGTGTTTCTAAATCCTGAGAGAAATGATCCAACAGACAGTGAAAAATGAATGGTATAGGACATAAAGAGGAGAGGTGGTGGACTGACAGACATTTTGGTGAGGCAAGGGAGGGGGGATCTAGTAGATAAACGGCTGACACTTAGAATGGAAATTTCATCTCTGGAAGAGGTGGGGATGCAGAGAATGTGGATAGACATTTTGGTAGAAGCCTGTGGAAATTTTCTTCTAATTGCTTCTATTTTCTCAGGGAAGTGAGAATTAACATCAGGAGCCGAGACCAAGGATAGTCCAAAAATTTTTGAAGCTATAAACACGTCAAAGAGACTCCTTACTTTTGAGTTCCTTCTATTAAGTGGTGTTTATTTGCCAGAGTCTCACATGAATGCAATCCACAGAGGACAAGTGCCATGATAATGTGTACAAAGAACAGTTGCCATAGACGACTCTTGTCTAGCTGTTTGATGTGTAACTCAAAGTGATAGTCTTCCAGAACTCAGAAACTCAGAAACGTGGATGAAAATTGCACGGCTTCGATCCCTTGGAAAACGTTCCAAAAGAGGGTAACCCATGCAACTGCTCCAACTGCTCACACATGACTCACCTGAGAACTTACCAGTAGAATCCCATGGAAACAAAGCAGACAGATTCAACTTGAACCCAGAGGTTTGGTTTCACCCCAGGTTTGAAGTGTTTTTCTTCTTCTGCACCCTGTGAGTTTCCTGAAGCAACGATTCATGTTTAGCCCTGTGTCTCTTCCCTTTTAGCTCTCAGGTCCATTTAGGGAGGCAAAGCCACCCAGATTTCATTGCCTTTAAAGTCTGGTGGTTCCTCCCTGGCTGCCATCTGCAGAGATGTATCACAGAGGCGTGCCTTGGTGCTCGCTGTCACGGGATGGGCTGCCTTTAAGCCCAGGGCTTCCTGAGACAGCCGCAGCACATTCAAACAGAGAAATGCATCAGGAAATCGACTTCAGTCCTTTAATGGTTCATTCGGCTATTTAGAACTTTGGAATTTATGAGTCCCTTCCCTTACAAAGGCATTTTTTAAAAAACAATTTTTATTTATTTATTTGACAGAGAGATCACAAGTAGGCAGAGAGGCAGGCAGAGAGAGAGGAGAAAGCAGGCTCCCCACCGAGCAGAGAGCCCGATGCGGGGCTCGATGCGGGGCTTGATCCCAGGACCCTGGGATCCTACCTGAGCCCAAGGCAGAGGCTTTAACCTACTGAGCCACCCAGGTGCCCCTTACAAAGGCATTTTGAGAAAAGAGGGGAATATTAAGAAATCGTTTTAAGAGAAGAAGAAGAAAGAAAATGGCAGCTCTGAAATTTTTATTTCTGTCCTGGGTAATCCACCTACAGAGAAAAGAAATTGATCATTGTGTGTGCGCACATGCACCCATGTGAGTGTGTGTTTGAAAATCTGGGTGGTCCCCAGGACCTTTACTCACCCGTGTACAATGGACAGTTCTATATTATTTTAAGTCCTCCACACAGTCTCCATTCACTAACTCGTCTAGTGGGTATGAATCAACAGTTCCCACCACAATTCAAGGTAAAGTCTTTTCACCCTCCGCCCGACTGGGGACCTACTGTTGAAGGTCAGCCTTCTGCTCTCCCCACTCTTCCCCAGGCTGGCTGATCTCCCTCCAGGGTAGAGGAAGGAAAGGAGCTCGTGTATATCAGAGCACTTGCTCCCAACAGCCGATTGTGATACAGAAGGAAAATTCTGAGCGAGTTGTTAATCTGTTGGCAGCTTGAAATCAGTCATGGTGGGTGTCTCTACATCACAGAAATTGGCAAATGCTATAAATCAGCCTCTACTCCCTCTAGGGAGCTGTTTTACTAATACTCTGCTGGGTTAGGGGTGGGAAATTTGCCTGGGCCCTGGGTGCTTTGAGCTCTCTGGACTTGTCAGATAGTTCCCCTTTGCTCCCATGATCTGTGAGTTCCTTGGAGACTCCCATGATCATTGGGGGGCTCTAATGTGATAGGCAGTGCATGCTGGACTTTGGCAAGCCACCCCCAATCCTCAGTCAGCTTCTGGTTTGAGATGATCACCCCAAACACTCCTGTTGTTGGGAGTCTATTTGCACTCTGGGCAGGATCCTTTCAGATATTATATTAGTTTTCTATGGTTGTGTTAAAAATGCCAGAAACTTAGTGGCTTATTGGCAAAATTCAGTGATTATTGGCAAAATTCAGTTTCCTAGTGGGTCTAAGACTGGGGTCTCTGGTTCCTTACTATCAGCCAGGGGCTTTTTTTTTTTTTTTAGCTCCTAGAGACTCCTTTCAGGTTTTTGTTTGTTTGTTTTTTGTCATATGTTCCTCTCACAGGGCCTTTGACTCTATCCAGTTTGCAAAGAGAGTCTTATGTGATTTGATGTAACAGTGGGAGTGACTGTCTCATCATCTTTGCCTCATCTAAGGAGAGACAGTCCAATGATTTTCTACACGAAATAACATCATCAAGGGAATGACATCCAATCACCTTTGCCATATTCTGTCAGTGAGAAGCAAATCACAGGTTCTGGCCACATTCCATGGGAGGTGGTTGTAGAGGATTGGGACTCATGGCAGGTGACCGCAGGTAGTGTCTTCCATATCACTGTGGGTTCTCCAACGGGCCCCTGAGTTCCACAGACACTGGACTCGTTGTCAGAGGGGAGCACAGTTTCCTCTCAACGCCGACTCAGCTTTTTTTATCTTGCCACCAAAGCAGGCTGCTGTCTTCTCCTTCCTTCAGGATTTCCCACAGACATGTCTATGGTGTTCCACTGGAGGGACGATGTGTGAACCCCTCTGATGGTCACTGCGAAGCCCATCGTCTTTGGACTTGAAGTATTTTAAAACCAAACACAGACATCATAACAATGGCCATTAGTTGGGTTATATACAGTTACATTTTCCACTAAATGTCAGTTCTCCCGGAGCCAGCAAGCACATATTTGAAAACAAAACTCTTGAGGGAATGATACTACATTAATCTCCCACTGGAGCCTGATGTTTCAATGGACTAAGGGGGAACATACATGTTGTTGTTTGGGTTCATTCTTTTTTTATTTCTGAAATAAACTGGGCAGACTGCAGGCTGCTGGTCATCACTAAGCTGACCCAAACCATGGGAAGCTTTTCATCTTTTCTCAGTGACATTAGCAGAAGACCGATGTCTTATATGTAGCACTAGTTTGAGCACGATGCCATCTTTCAAGTAGAGGCATGCTCTTTATTTCATGGCTTTACACTCCCGGGCTAGCTCGGAAAAAAGAAATTAGTCTCTCTCTATTCCCTGCATTTCCTCCCTCTCCCCCCTTCCTCTCACCTCTATTTCTCCTCCCTTGCTGTCTTCTCTCTTCTAGTTCCTGCATTAGTTTTATCTTTTCTAATAAGATAATTGATTGCTTGGTTCTTTGTATTAAACAAGATTGAGATTCTTTTACAAAGAAAGTAAAGTTTCTATTATTCCAGGTCATAAGACTAGGTATAGCAACTTCTACTGTTTCTGCTTCCTGTTGGACATGTTATAAATCTGCAGGTTATCCCTTGGCCATTAACACTGGGTCTGGATAGCTCCATCCCTCTGCTGAGAATTTTCTTGGTGCCCTTGTGACATTTTACCAGGGGTCATGGCTCATTAGTTCCTCTGGGCAGGCCCTTAAACACTCAGGTTGCCTTTGGACATTTATTTTTTTTTTCTTTTATTCAACCATTAAATATTTACTGATCCCTTCCTGTCAAGGGGAAGAAGATACACATTTAAATGGGGGGAAATGCATCATTTAACTTCAGTGAGATACTTAGAATGACACTTTAACAGTAATTCTTGAACGTTTCTCGAGCGCTCCTTCCCTGCAAAATGAAGCATCTGGAGAATGGCACGTTAATTTCACCCCAAAAAGCCATGAGTGAAAACTACAGACTTTGGAAGGTAGAATTAACTTTATTTTCCCTGCTTGCTTCTTTCCTTCCTTTCCTTCCTTCCTTCTTCCCTCCCTCCCTCCTTTCCTAAGATCTGGACTGGGAGCTCAACTAAGTGAGGCAAGCAAAGATTTCCCAGCTGTTGCCAACTCAAAAGGAATTGTATCAATATGGAAAAAGCAGTCATATAACCAGAAAGCGCCAAATATCTTGGTCCTAGGCAGCGATAACCGGGATGGACAAAGAATCAAGAATTTCTCTACATTGACTATCTCTGTACAGAATATCTCTACATTGTACCTTTAGAAAAAAAAATGGAAAGAAAATATCTGGCTCACAGAGACCTTCTATTGAGTCATGAGGTAAAACCCCTGCAACAGTGCTCAGCACAGAGCAGGTGCCCAGTAAATACTTGTTTGCTGAAGTAATGTTTGATTTGAATTGCCTCTGAGATGCCTGAACCTGACTGAGCAGTATTTATGGACCTCTTGAGCTCAGTCCCACATCAACGTTCTCATCGTGTCTCCATATGGGCAAAGCTAATTCCCAGTAAAATAAAATATGACATAAATATTTAGTGACTTGAAGATTTAAGCAAATGTTCTGTGTCCTACCTCTAAACAAGTCCGAGGCTGATCTTGGTTTGCTGCCTGGAGAAGAACCAAATGTTTTATCTAATGGTGGAAGATTCTGTCTCTCTGCTTGTAAAGATCTGGCCCAACTTAATTGTTTAGTTAAGATGATCTCCAGCTTAACCTTTCTGAAAGCGCAGGAAACTGGCTTAAGTATAGCTGTCCATGGCTATAGATTGTAATGTCTTGAGGTAGGTGGAGAAGTTGTTCCCCAGGCCAGTTCTTCCTTATTTACTAGCTGGTTGTGTTAATTCCCTTTGGTATTTACCCCAGTCTTCAACAAGTCAACGTCTGTAGGATAATATAACACAATGAGATGCTTGTGACTGATGAGTGAGTTAGGCTATGTGTTCAGCACTATGATTAATCACATCAATTTGTAAAAGGCACATAAAGGTAGTCACTGGGATAAAATGATGATGATGCTTAAAGAATGTGCCGTTCCCTCCTATTTTCCTGGAGTCGTCTAGCTCCAAAGCTTTCAGACTATGGATAGGTAAGTTGCATTGACTAAGATCCAGTGGAAGAAGCATGATGTTGGCATTTAAATCTCATCTCATCTCTTCTTTAATATTGAGCAAATATCATCCCTTCTCCAGGACTTAATTTCTTTATCTGTAACAGTGCAACATCAGTGGGATTTTTCAAGTTGTCCCAGAATCATCAAAGACGCAAAGCTGAGAAATTACTCCAAATTCTAAGCCCTGAGAAGCACAGCTACTCAGACCTGCTGTCTCCTTGCAGGGCTTACTGGGGATTATTCCAGCAGACCTGGTGTGACTGCTCCATTATCTTTTACCGCTGCCTATATAAAACAAAATAAAACAAAACAAAAAGTGAAAAACAGGAAACAGAAAAACTGAGAAGAGCCTTTTTGGGGAGCAAAATGTTCATTTTCTTTCTCTATCTCCTTTGTTGAAAGAAAGAGAGGGAAGTCCAAGAAAATAAATCATTAACTTGGTGTTGGCTAAAGAAAGGCAGACTGGCACTTCATTCCCTGGTTGAATGTCTGTTTATATAGCAGAGCCATGAGCTACCTCTGAGCTAACAGATGTGTCCATATGGGTGTTCACAGACGTGATGCATGTGAACTTGCACATTGGGGAGGGGACTGTCAGGTGCAGAGGTCACTAAGATTTCTCAAAACTTTCCCTAGTTGACATGAACCCCTATACTGAGATGGCTTCCACATGTACTTGGTGCAAGCCTGGAAACTGGCCAAGAACATTAGATGAATCTGGGAGCAACTGTCTCCAGAGGAATCTCACCGTGAAGGACAAAAGCATATGACACAACAATGCTAGCTGGGGTCAGCCAAAGATGGGGACAGACTGAACAAGGAATGTCCAGTGTTTAGAGCTGTGGACTGGAGGGGGCACGTTGGAGAGCAGGAACTATGTTGGGACCACAGGCAAGCAGAGAGGTATGCAACCTCACTCTGCCCTGCTCCAGCTCCAGAAGGGATAGCTCAGGAAAGAGGAGAAAGGGCGAACCAGATGAAGACCATGCCTCTGGCTAGGGGAAGGGAGAAGCATACGATGAATTAGATATAACATTAAGATTTCGCCAAATAAAGTGGTGAAACCCATGGACTTGAGCTAAGATGTGTGTGTGTGTGTGTGTGTGTGTGTGTGTGTGGTGTGTGTGTTAGGGGGTGGTCGGGGGCACTTGGTCCAGCATAGTTGGGGGCACTTATTGGAAGAAAACAAAATGACTTTGTATTTATAGTCTAATGAGTTTAGATTTTTCAATACCCCATTTGCCTTCTTGTCCATGGTTCATCCTGCCAATCGCCAAACACAGTCTCTCTCACAATCCAATACTGTTTGTAACATATAAATATGTGGCTCCCCCTCCCTGCCCACCCCAGTTTTACAAATCCTTGAGATTTGTGTCAAACCCTGCCTCTTCCCAGAAGACACCCCTTGGCTCATTTTTCTCATCTCACCTCTTGCCTGTTGCCCTCCACGATTCCCGCATTCTTCTGGGATCCACCCTTTGCTTTACATTCTTTTCATTCCAACTGACCACACCCTACTCCGGGGCCTCCACTAATCTCACCTAGGAAGCATTGCCACATACTGCCTAAGGAGGACTGGCTGAGCCCTGGCTGCACTTGGCAAGGCCTGTGATCTGAAACAGGACCACAGCAGCCCAGAGGAGTGTGTTTTCTAAATTGCACAAGGACTCGCCCAGCAACCCAGGTGTGCACCTGTGAGGTCATGCGTGCTCAGAGGGATCTTTTTGTTAAGTTGTATAAAGGTGACCCTGCTGTTTTTAACCATTGCTTGCTCCTACCCTGGTTTCTCTTAATTTCAAATTATTTTGTACAGGGCTGACAAATCTTTTTTTTTTTTTTAAACTTTAAGGAATTTCTTTTTTGTACATAAAAGCCATCCACCAGGGCACCACCAGCATCATACATATTGGGTATTGTTGCAGAAGGGCTGAGGAGAGATTCAGCCTGGCCGTGCAGTGAAATAAAATCTTCCCAGCACTATGATCCTTAAATTTTTTTTTATTTTTTTTTTAAAGATTTTACTTATTTATTTGACAGAGAGAGATCACAAGTAGGCAGAGAGGCAGGCAGAGAGAGAGAGGGAAACAGGCTCCCTGCCAAGCAGAGAGCCTGATGCGGGACTCGATCCCAGGACCCCGAGATCATGATCCGAGCCGAAGGCAGCGGCTTAACCCACTGAGCCACCCAGGTGCCCCTGATCCTTAAATTTTAAATGTGTACACAGATCACTATCAGATCTCATTAAAATGAGATTCTGGTTTGCAAGTTCTGGGTGGAAGGTGAGTTCTGCATTTCTAACAAATGCTTAAGTGATGCTAATGTTGCTAGCCCCAAACACATTTTCATAAGTAAATCTCACAGAGTTCTCACAAAGGTTCCCATGAGGCCAGTTTTATTCTTAATCCTACTTTATGAATGAGGAAATTGATAGTCAAACTGATTAAACAATTTAAGCTCGAGTATCTTATTAATAAATGAACAGGGACTCGAATTCAGGTCTAATTCAAGAACTCTTTTTCTTTAATTTAAAAAAAATTTAAAGATTTTATTTGTCAGAAAAGAGAGAAAGAGAGAGAGAGAGAGCACCCGTGCAAACAGGCAGAGAGGTAGGCTCCCCGCTGAGCAAGGAGCCCTATGATGGACTCCATTCCCGACCCGGGGATCACAGTCCCCGAAAGCAAGCACACAACCGACAGAGCCACCAGGCATCCCTCAAGACCTCTTTTAAATCACCATATTGTATTCTCTCTAGAAGGGTTGGACAGAATAGAATCAACTTCAGGAAGGAATTCCTTTTGGGAAGTAAGACAGGCAAACTTGGTCATGGATTGGCTTTGAACTTCTCAGTTAATCTGGTCACATGCTATTAGAAGCGGAGCATGGGGCAGTGGGAATGAGAGGCTTCAGAAGAGTTTGGAGGGTTTAGGGCAGCTGCAATGGGCCCTGTGTCAGGGAATCAACAGGAAGGCTCTGCTGAAGTTGGGGGGATTGAATCCAAGTATCAAATGAATGGTTCCTAAACTCCGTAT
The DNA here is from genome assembly GCF_030435805.1 of Mustela lutreola. Lineage (NCBI taxonomy): Eukaryota > Metazoa > Chordata > Mammalia > Carnivora > Mustelidae > Mustela > Mustela lutreola. Next base: position 20,146,852 of record NC_081295.1, on the reverse strand, counting down.
TAGAATCACCTACGCAGGTTTTAACTTTCAAAACTGGTGGCATACCTCAGACCAGTTAAGCCATAGGCTCGGGGGCTGGGACACAAACATCAGTATTTTCTGAAGCTACCGAGGTAGTTCCAAAGTGCATACAGATAATTCTGGGAACCACTGCTATTCGCTTCTAATGCTAAAAAGGCAAAGTCTTTGATTATTTATAATGAGCCCAAAGAGCACATAAATAATGGTTTTGGGTTTTGGCATAGTTCAGTGTTTAGCAAACTTTTTCTGTATAGAGCCAGACAGCAAATAAAATATTTTAGGCTTTGTAGGCCAAGAGGCAAAATTGAGGATATTATGCAAGTACTTACGTAACAAGATAGAAAACAAATTCCCAGATTTTCTATTAATGAAATTAAAAACTTTATGATGCTAAACGTTGAATTTTGTATAATTTCTATGTGTTATGAAATAGATTTCTTTTGATTTTTTCCAACTATTAAAAAATTTAAAAATTAGTCTTAGCTTGTGGGCTCTACAGAAACAAGCAGCAGGCTGGAATGGGCCCATGAGTTCAAAGGTTGAAATTTGCTGACTCATGGTGTAGTTAATGGAAGGCGTAGTCATCCAAGGAAGCCATCAGACACATATGTTTAAATAAAAATACCATGTATTCAAACGAGGGCCGTGTATGACTAGCAGTAAAACTCGCCTTCGGAATATCATTATCCTTTCTAAGGGCAATGTGCAAGTGGAATGACAATATTTTAAGACAAAGTCTATCCATACTTTTCATAACAAATTAAAGATAGCTTTTTGAAAATATGGATAAATGTGTCTACTACCTAGAGGAGAATGCTTTGTAAATGATTCAAAATGCTTTATTTTTAAAATATCTTTAAAAATATATAAACAGGATTTTAATTTGATTCAAAAACAGCTTGGTGTTTACCCAACCAGGTGTCAGTTTTCTCCAGGCCCGGATTTGCTCAAGGGCCCCAGTTGCAGAGGGCGGCCCTTCTGTGTTTCGATTTTGTGCATTTGGATGCAGGGATTATAGGTCAAAAATGACCATTTTAGGGAAATGCTGTGGTATCATCAGGTAGATAGTCTGAAATACTTTAGAGGGCTTATAGAAATCACTCTACTGTCTTTTTTTTTCTTTTTATACCCCTACGTGAATTTCAAGATTAGGTAACTCCTCCAAAGTCACATATCTGGTAATGATCAGGGAGAAATTGGAACCCACATCATTTAACTCCGACTGCAGATTTTCGTGCTTTGTCCATTATACCACTCACACTTCGCAATATTCTGCAAAAAGAAAAGCCCAGCTCTGCAGCCACCATGTTTGAAAAGGTGCTGTGCATGTGGTCTGCTGACGCCAGGCACCAGAATTTTCCTTCTGTTTGGGGTACTAAGTGCCTCCAGTGGAGCTCACTCGCTCTCTCTGAAGTTTTGACCTCTCTCTTTTAAGGACCTAACCCATCCATTTGTTTATTTGTTTACCTACCTATTTATTTATTCAGTCAGATATCTCTTTTTAATATTGGCTACTATGTCCATTAATTCGGAATTTTAAAACAACAGAATGATGAATTAAGAGAATCATTATACTTACAAATCAGAATTACTAGGTCCATCTTCCCAGTTAAATGTAAATACATATAAATAAATTTAAATGCAAAATAAAAAACACTCAAATATAGATATAGCCATAGTGTGCTTCTGATGCTCATTTTCAAACCCTAGTTGTGTCTCCTTCCATGTTTTCTGTGCTACTTGCAGGTTTTTCGCATTAGTTGTTATCAGTTGTCCTTCAGGGCAGTAGTGTTAAAAATGGTTATTTTCTAGCTGCACCAAAGTTATGTTTTACTAATGCCATTTCCACCTCAATAGAAGCTCTGTTTAAACTGGCTACTCATTTCATGTTCCCTTGTTGGAGATTTTTGTCTTAAAGAGCCTGAGGGGTTAAGTCACAATGCAGGAAAATGATTTTAAGGAAAACAATATTGCATTTATGTAAAAAGAACATTTAGAATGTGCTTAAATATCCAACTGTATTTGGTTAAGTATCATTTAGGACATATACTTGTATTACTGAATATTATGTAATTATTAAGAGCTAAATTCATAACAGAATATGAAATGTTTTATTAAAATGCTATTTAAACAAGATGAAAATGAGAAATCCTGTACATAATATGATGATCAATCTAACTACATATTAACATGGTCATGAAATTATACACAAAAGAAACAGAAAAAAATAAAATGTTAACTAAGGATATATCGGGGGGTAAGCTTACTGATTTTTTTCTTCTTTCTATATTTACTTATATCTAGTATTGAGTGTGTATTACCACTCTAGAAATCTGTATTCATTTCAAAGAAATCCTATTGGCTGATTCAGTATCATAATTACTAAGTATTTTATTATTCTGGGTTGTAACTTGCTGTCACTCTACTACCTTGAGACATTTTATAACCAGACCACCCTGAATGATTGCATTAATAACTTCAGACAGTTTTTCACTAGCAAAAGATACAGTTAAAAAAAGAGAGAGAGAGAGAGAGAGAGAGAGAGAGAGAGAAAGGAATCTTAGGATCTGAAGTTCTAAAAACTATGTTTGTCATTCTTTATTTTATTTTATTTTATTTTATTTTACTGGGTTTTTTCCCCCTTTATGTATGAAAATGTTCAATGCTGGTAGAAGTTACCAGAAAATAAAAAGCTCCTCCCCTTGGAGTTAGTCTGCCTTGAGAATTTGCCAGGCGTTGAAGGGAGCCCTCTGCTGTTATATTTGTTACACTAAACTTTGATTTATACTGTTTCGTGCCCTTCCTTGAACCTACTCAGGTTTTTAATGTTTCTGTTATGATTGTACATTTCACATAACAAAGAAAACATAAATTCCACGATGCCAGCTGGCACAATTAATAACCCGTCAGTTCTGCCCTTTTTGAACTCTACCACAGCATCGGAACATCTGGTGGTTTCCAATTTCCATGTTAGAGTGGGGTTTTGACCTCTATTTCACTTTCAAATGGGTCTCTTTGGCAGAATAACTCTGCTTTCTCCATTAACTTCACCATTCACACCCTTTACGGGGTGCAGAGGAGGCTTTCAGCCCTGTGCTTCAGGAGGTAATTGTGCGCTCCTCAGAGGAAAGTGCCACTCTGCCCGGCTCCCTTAATCGCCTTTGTTAGCTGCTTCTATCCATTAACTGGGAACGCTTCTCGAATCCTACACTTTGGGCCTTTAATTTTTAAAAATATCTACCTCTGTTGCTTCTGGGGGCTCCTCCATTTCCACAAATCTAGTTATCATGTCTAAACTAATGACCCATTCAATGGATACAATGGGCCATGTGCATCCTAAAACCAATCTTGACAATAGTATTAGCTTGTGTTTTCTCCAGGGCCCTGGGGGAGGAGCAGGCCACAAGGGTTTTCTGCATGAGCATAGTGTGTGTGTGTGTGTGTGTGTGTGTGTGTGTAAACACACATAAAATATAGATAAGAAGGTACCAAAAAATATCTCTTTGCCTCTCTTCCTTCACTAGCATCGGATAACCTCTACTGCCTGGGATCGAACTCTTGGGAAGAAGTTTCTGCCGCATCCATGATTCTGAGTTTACCCAGGTCCTTTTCTATCCCCAAGACCCTCAGAAAAGATACTGTCACTTCACCTCTGGATGGTGGTTTTAGCATTTTTAACTCTTTTTTCTAGCTTCTCGCACTGAACGGTTTCCTTCTACTCGTTCTGCAAATTCTCAACCCATGAGTCTTCCTAGGAAACACATCTTTAATCATTTCCCTTCCCTTTGAAATCTCTGCCATGCTTCTCTGTTGCTGAAAGGTTCGGTTTCAGATGTTTCACCCTGATAATTTAGGTCCTTTAAATTTTGACTTTACCTCTCCAGCCCAATATCCTGCTCCACACAAGATTATTCCAACAGGCCCGCTTCCTCACTGCCTCCTCCTTTCTCTTCTCCTGGGCTTCCATTTCTACCCTAATGCCTTCTCTTTCCATTCTTGTCTGCAATGTTTCCTTTCCATCTACTGGCCAAAATCCAACTCCCATTTGAAATACTCATATTTCCATCAAATCTTCTCCAATAATCAGGCAACGTGGATATAATCCTTTCTGAGCTCCCAGTTGGGCATTTATTATTACTTCCACACATTATAGCATTTTATGGTATTTCTTTGGATGCTAGTGTATATTCTCTTGGGTGCTCTTATCTGTTCTTTTCTATCTTGTCTCACTCACAAGACTGTGTATTTATATTTGTATATGAGGAGAAGAATGTAGTCTGGTATTTCTCAGTGGGGTACCTACCATGCTGGGCTTTGTCCATTGCTTAAACTCTGTGGAATTCATTTTCTTCTGTAAAACAGAGATAATGATACATCTCTATCTATCCCCTTTTGACACTTGAAGCTGAAATGAAATAATGTGGGGAAATGCTTCAGAACTTTCAAACTCCTGTGTTACCACTATCATGATGATGCCTAACCTCCCCTTTCCCCCCCCTGAAATATCACCTAAGATAGGATCATGGAAGTTCTTTCTGAGGATAGAGTTAATCACCAAAGAGTGTCCCAGACACCATGAAGAAAGGACACTGTGTCTCTGAAGGCATATCAGATCTGCCGGGATAAAAGATTGAGATCAGTATTTTCAACTCAGCTTCTCATTTCTCTTGACCATCGATGTTGATAATGCCTATTTGCATTCATACCAAGGCTCTTGAAATATCGTCTGTACTTACCTTTTACACTCTAGCAATCTGAGGTCAAAACTGACAAGTATACAGAAATCACTTTCTAAAAGTGACGCAAGACATCCTAATTATTTGATTGAATAGCTACTCATCATCCGTATCTCCTAGGCCCCTCTCTGTCACATTAGATGCCCTTAGAGTTGTGAAATAAAGTTTGAAGAATTAGGGAGATGTTTGAAGCAAGAGATCACAAAGGAGAAGAGATCTAACTACATTATAATGGATGACGTGTCTCCATCAATTATTTATTTATCTATTAAAAGATGTCTTTGTTTATTAGATAGAGAGAGAGAGAGAGTGCATGAGCAGGTGGTGGAGCAGGGAGAGGGAGAGAATTTCAAGCAGACTCCCGGTTGTCTCATGACCCTGAGATCATGACCTGAGCCGAAATCAAGTCAGATGCTTAACTGACAGAGCCACTCAGGCAACCCCTACATCCATAATTTGAAAAGCAAAATGAAAAGGCAAACATAAACTTAGAAAATAGTTGCTTGGTATTTGACAATCCTTTTTATATCCTCATATTAAAACCTCTAACTAACATGGAAAAAGATAAACACTGGAATAGGAAAATGGGCAAATATTACAAACATACAAATCACAGAAGAGAAAATATAAATATTACACATATAATGTTCAACTTCACTAATAAAGTCTGCAGCTAGTTTTAGGTCTCATTTTTGTTTTCCCCTGCTTTCAAAAATGTTGCAGAAATATATTAAACTTCTTTTGAACAGATTCCATAAAAAATTCTGATCAACCTCTTCGGAGTCCTTCACGTGGAGCCCAGTGGATGGGCCTTGTCTGCACTATCGTAGCTTGAGAGTATCCACTGGGCATAAGTGTTCAGTTTTCCCAGGATACAATTTGGCATGTGCATCCTAACACCAATCTTGACAATAGTATTAGCTTGCAAAGGCATTTTTATGTCGTTATGTTTAATAAAGTGTATCTGCTATCTCATCCAGTGAGCAATACAGTCGGAGAACGACAGATAAAATCATGTCAGGTCTTGTTGAAAGAATGAGTGATAGGTTGTTTAAGAAGGCAAAGAACAGAAAAGAAATTTCATTCCCCTCTAACTACTGCTTTGTGTCGATACTGTAGGTTTGTATTCTTGGTTCAAGGTTATAGATCTTTCCAATGATACATTTGCTGTCGAATGTAAAGTCTCATGCCGTGTTGCCAAGAGCTTTCTTATTGCCTTTAATATTCTTTTTTTCCCCGTGCTGTATTAATATTCTTTTTTTCCCCGTGCTGTATTCTTTTTTCCCCGTGCTATATCCCTTTGGGACATGGGTCTGGAAAATTATTCCTTTTTTTTTTTTTTTTAAAGCTACTCATTTCAAATGGAACTGACATTGCAAAGATCCTACAAACGTTCTTTTCTGCTGTCATAAATTAGGTACCATGATCGAGTGTAATGTGCCCGGCACTTTTTATGCAAAATTCATTTAACATTGTGACAGTGCTAAATAGGATAAGGTTTGTTTGCTTTTTTTCAGATTTTATTTTATTTTTTTTTTAATTTTTATTTTTTTTACATTTTACAGAAGAGAACTAGAATCCATGTCTAATATAAAATAAATAATTTACTTAATGTTAAGCTACCGAGATGCCTACTCTCAGTTGAACTCACTTGTTTGGCTCCAGAGTCCATGTTTCTCTACCTTACCTCATTTTCTCTCTCTCTCTTTCTTTTTTTTTTTCAACTCTGCAACGTTTATGCTATGTTCATGTTGAAATTAACACAAAGCCTATCATGTGCCCTCCGTAGTCATTGATACGTGTTTTGAGGTGCTTTGGAACTCTGTAGGTTGTGGAAACCTTTTCTGATGGCTTCTACTGACCCTATAAAATGATTTACCTGCTATATCTGGAAGCATCTAGAAGTTCTTATGGATCATGAAAATACTGAAGAACTCCCATTCTGAAATGAAGAATCGAACAGGGCATCTATAAGGCTTCATAGAGCTGTGTGATTTTAAGCTAGTGATGGTCACAGCAAGATGCCTGTTCTGAAATGTATTTTTATGTTCTGAGCTCTCAGGGGGTTTTATGGCAGACTTGGAAAGAACTCTCATTAAGCAATATTCCTAGATGGTCATCCATGTGTGGAGGCCGAGCAAAATTAAGGCCATCCCACCTCAGGTTTAGCCTTAGCATAAGTACAGCCATCTTAGCTTCGGCAGCCATCTCAGGCCCCTGTGACCAGGGGTTGAACTTTCCCCTACTTTACTTTAGTTCCAGGGACCCCCCCCCCCTGCTTTAGTTCCAAGAAAGTCTCCCACCCTGTGACACCCCAGCAATAGCTAATCAGTTCACTGCAGAAGAGTCTGTAACTTCTCCTCCTCCCACCGCCCCCCCCCCAAACCTCTTGTAATGACCCATAAAAACCCCTGCCTTAACTAGCCTCGGGATCCAAGTCCCTACTCCACTGCGTCGGATATACTTGGGCCTGAACTTAAGCTTGTCAAATAAACCCTCATGCGATTACATCGGTGTGTTGGCTCCTTGGTGGTCTCTCAGACGCGAAAACTCGGGCATAACACATGCAATCCCTATTGAATGCTTTGTCTTGACTCTCTTCTTGGGAATGATCTTTAGTATAGAAATTCTAGGAACATTTGTTTTAACGACATTTGAACATCATGGGTTGCCTGGTCCAGATCAGGTGGAACACAAAGAAAATTGGTTTTCTTCTTTTTTCAGCACTCACAGTTATGACAAGCAATATACCTCTGCTGGGTTCAAGGTTTGGCTTTGCTACTTGATAGCTAAGCGACCTTGACAAGACACTTGACATCTCTGAATCTCCATTCTCTTCCCTTGTGTAATAATAATCTACTGGTAATACTGGGTTGTGTGGGATATTCATGATAATAAACATAAAACATTTTGCAAACTTTTATATTTTTTTAAAGATTTTATTTATTTATTTGACAGACAGAGATCACAAGTAGGCAGAGAGGCAGGCAGAGAGAGAGAGGGAAGCAGGCTCCCTGCCGAGCAGAAAGCCCAATGTGGGGCTCGATCCCAGGACCCTGGATCATGACCTGAGCTGAAGGCAGAGGCTTTAACCCACTGAGCCACCCAGGTGCTCCGCATTTTGCAAACTTTAAAGGTAATGTACACAGAGATAAATAACCCAGTTTAAAAATGGGCAAATGATCTGGATAGACATTTCTTTAAAGAATACATGCACATGGCCAATAACCACATGAAAAGATGCTCAACATCATTAGTCATCACAACCACAATGAAATGACACTTTACACCCATGAGGATAGCTATTATGAAAACAATCAGTTGAGAATGAGTGTTGTTGAGGATGTGGAAAAATAAGGACCTTTATATGTTGCTGATGGGAATGTAACATGGTACAGATTCTTGGTAAAACAGCCTGGCAGTTTCTTTGAAGCTTAACATAGTTACCATATGATTCAATAATTTTATTTCTGGTTATATACCACAGAGAAATAAAAACATATGTCTACAAAAAATTGTTTGTGAATGTTTGTAGGCATTGTTCATAATAGTCAAAAGTGGAAACAGCTCAAAAGTCCATAAGCTGATGAATAGAGAAATAAAATGTGATGTATTCATGGAATAGAATATTACTTGACAATAAAAAGAAATGAAGTATGGATACCTGCTATTACATGGATGTACCTTGAAAACATGCTGAGTGGAAGAGACCAGTCACAAAAAAAATCACATATTGAATGAATCAATTTATAGAAAATGCTCAGAGTAGGAAAATCCATAGAGACAGGAGGTAGACTCTGGTGGTTGTCTATGGTTGAGAAGGTTGGGGGAAAATAAATGACAGCTGGTGGATATGGGGTTTCTTTTTAGGGTGATGAAAATGTTCTAAACTTGAGTTGTACAATAGTTGTACAACTCTGTGTATATACTAACAACTACTGTAGACTTCAAATGCATGAAATGTATGTTATGTATGTGAATTATAGCTTAATAAAGCTGTTATTATAAAAATACTGTACAGTATAAGTCATTATAACAATTCATTCTTTTTTTTTCTATTTGTCCTTTATCACAACCATAATATTCTAGTATTCTCAGCTTTCGGCTCTAAGCTAGAGACAAAAGTACACTTTACATATCTGGTGAACTCTCATATTGAAAGTTTTCTTAGGAAAGTAGTTCACAAAGGAATCTTACCAGCTGAGTTTTATTGCAACAAATCCTGGGGAAACCTTGTGGACATTACTGTGATTTGAGTATGGGGTAGCATTTGGTTGTGGACTGTTCCAGGTCCGCTTCTCGCCTAGTTAGTCCACATTTATCATCCTCTTGTGGAGTTTGTTCTAATCAGTAGAAAATGGCATCAAGGTGAACCCTTCACATCCTCAATTTCTCTAAAGTACTTTCCTGTGGTTCCTGGGGAGTAAATCTGCTTTAGGTCCAGGATGTTGCTCTTAGAACGTATTTTGTTTGTAGGCTTCTGATTTAACAAAAAGTTATCCCCTCCCCCACAAAAGAACAACAAAACAAAACAATTCTGGCCCACAGCAGTTTGCTCACCAGATTGTAATACATTTTTATTTATCTCTTCTCATTACATTGCATGGTTTGCGAGGATAAGAAGTTCTGTTTTATTTAATTTTGTATCCTGTGGGCTTGACCCATAGCCGGGGCTCAACAAGTGGCTTATTGAATGGTGAGTTAATAAGTGAGTTCAGGAAATGGGCTGAGCAGAAATGCTGACATTACCGGACACACACAGGCCGTGAAGACAGACATGTGGATGTGGGCGAATGTGGCCTGGACAGGCTGAAAGGTGAAGGCTTTTGTGATTCACAAGTTACCTTCTCGGGCCATGCAAAGTAGAAATTTGTAGTCAATTTCAGTTTTACCGGCTTTGACGCAGGCAGGGTCTGGGGAGCCAGGGAGGCTCCGTTTTAGCTACTCAGCCTCCCTGGCCCCCTCCAGGGCATTGAGAGTTAATGTGCAAGCATTGACTTAGTCTCTCATGGAAGAAAGAGAGGGGGGAATAATTACTTGTAATCGTATTCCAGAATCTGGAGATTCCAGAAGCTCTCAGGAGCAAACCTTGAGAAATAGCTGTGATCTGCACTGCCAAAGATGATATTAAACAAGTAGCGGAGGGTAAGTATGAAATTGGGATTGTGATGGAACTGAGTAGATGAGGAGGAACCTACCCGGCGAAGGGGTGCTGAGGCAGGGGACAGGCCCCGCCAGCTCGGCAGGCCTGCAGCGTGTGGGGCCTGAGGGCAAGTCACGGACCCTTTAGGTCACTTCTTTGCCTTGGGCTTATCCAGCTTCATTCCATACCCCGGAGCCGTCGTCTGCTGGGCTGTCTCCAATCCACCACCCCCTGGAAGGTGTGAAACTTGGTCCAAATAAGATCACTGAAAAGGGTTAAATCCTACAGACACATGTGTCTGGCAGCTTTTGCAATTTGGCAATTTGCAGTGCAGATGGGCAGATTGTAAATGAGCGCACTTCACAGTCGGTGACCCCGGCCTCTCTCCTCATTTTCACGCCTCAGAGAGCACGATGATGTTTGAGGATTCCTTTCCCTTTAGTTTCCCCTCCTTAAGAAAGAGTAAAACTCTACTTTTTATCCTGCATTGCCTGGCGAGCTATTTATACATAAGGCCAGTGTCCCCTTTCCGTATTTGCAGAGCAGACCCTGACAGGCTGATGCCTTCCTGTGTCCAGACTCAATTCTATGTAGGGGGGAAATGGATTGTTCTTGGCTCATTTATCTGAGTCAGACTGTACCTACTGACCTAGTCACTTGTTTACCTTTTGGCATTATGAGGAATTTGAGTGTCTTCAACATTAACTCTATTTTATTCCCAGTGGAATAAATACCTCAGTCTCACGGGACTAGATGTTAGGCAGCCAAATTCTTTAAGAACTCCTTTCTTATTCAAAGCTGCTTCTCACTGAAGGGGGGATGTTCCAGGTGTTAGCTGGCAATAGGGGCGTGTTGCATGGAAGAGAAGCAGTGTGCAACCGTGCAACTATCTGTCTGCCTCGTTCTCTAAAGGAAGTGAAGGCACCCCAGTCGCATGAGCTGAAGTGTCCATTAGCTAATTAAGAATTTAAGCTGAGTGTTCCAAAGAGTTGAAACACACGGCAGGGCTGGCGTAGGACCTGGTCTCATTTATTCATCACTCAGCAAGTACTTGTTAGCTGTCTAAGGACTGGGAAGAACAATGAGTGAGATGGATTTTTTTTTTTTTCCCCCCCTGAGGCATTCCCAATGTACTGAGGAACCAGGTACTATGAAAGAGGCTGTGAACTCCAGTGGGGTTGTGGACTGTGCTGGAAGCCTCTCACACTCCAGGTCCCAGAGAGCAAAGCCAAATTGAAGGAGTCCCCCGCCTCCATCTGTGGCTAAGACGCAAGGAAAATATCTTTAACTTAGGGCGCCTTGGTGGCTCAGTCCATTAAGTGGCTGCCTTTGGCGGCTCAGGTCATGATCCTGGCACCCTGCTCAGAGGGGAGCCTGCTTCTCCCTCTCCCTCTGCTGCCTGCTGCTCCCCCTGTTTGTGCTCTCTATCTCTCCCTTTCACTGTCCAAAAAAAAAAAAAAAAAAAAAAAAAAAAGCATCTTTAACTTAAACTTTAACTTAAACTTTAGCATTTGGAGATATCGCAGACTTGATGTCCTTGAGTCTCAAATGTAAAGGATCTGCTCTCCCAGAGAAGCTTTCCCTGCTGATTCAAAGGAAATCAACTTGAGCCCCACGAGGGCTTTTGACGTAGGAAGTAATCGCTGTTTGTTTGCTCTGTGATCACAAAGAATTTGAGCAAAGCCTTTTCAGAGCAGTAACAATAGCTATTCTTTTATTCTTTTAAATACTCCCTGCATTTCCTATTCTCTGTTAAGTACTTGGCATATGATTTTTAGAAAAAAACCTTCTGAAACAGTACGAGTTTACCTACTGGCAGAAAAGAAAATACAGCTATAGAGAGGTTAGCTTAATAATTTAGCTACTCAGATAGTAAGCTTTAGAGGGGGTTTTAGTCCATGATACCCGGCCTCTAGAAATCCCTGCTTTTTTGTTATGTTAAATCTGTGCATTATAATCCTAATCTAATTTATCGGTGCCTAATCCATGTCTCTAGGTGTCTTCTGAAATGCTGTAAAATGTTTATTTATTAAGTTTTTAAGACTAAGGCTCATTAAACAATTTTAAAGAAAGGAAACATTAAAAAAAGTTAAGTTCTAACTTGAGGGATGGCAAGATATAAGAGCAGAGTAGAGTCTCATTCTGACTCTTGCTATAAAATACCTCACCCCTTGGACTACAGTTTCTTCCTCTGGAAATGAAAAGAGGTGAATTAAATCTTATACCTCTCTCCTAACTCTAAGATTCCTTTTTTTCCAGGTGAGGAAATGTGACATTCTGTCACTGATGTGAACCCAGAGAGGGTTTGTTCTACTAGAGTGATTGTCAAAACGGGACACATTCTTAAATGTGACCGGTCAGGGAGAGAAACACTTCTGGAGACCACACTACAAATATTGTTTTGAATTTAGAGTCATAGCCAACCGTTTTCTCTGCAGGATGTGTAGAGGTTAGTGCACATTTCTAAGTTTCTGATGTTTTGCTGTAAGGTTCTGATTTAAAAGTTCATTTCCTTACACACCAGGAGCAGTGTTTGTAGGTCAAGCTCCCAAACTGTGAAATCCTTGAACTCTCCAGGAAATATCCTGGGCATATGATTTAATGTTTGGCTGACTAGGTCTTGAATGGGGGCATTGGAAAATATGAAACAGCAAGAAAGGACCTCCAAGCACTGGTGCAGGGACCTCATTTTCTATCTGGCCTGAAGAGCATCATTAAGAATCTTAATGGTTTTTGCCAGTCATCTTACTTCTTGATCACCAGTACATCCTTTCAGTGCTTCTGCTCAAAGCTGAATCTGGAGTGTATCTGCCTCCCCTGCTCCCACGCTCAGGAGAGTAAACATTCTGGATGAAAAGACCCACTGCATGCAGATCAGGGACATGGCAGACAGCGGGTCTCCAGTCTCGGCGGGGTCCTCAGAAGTTCCTGTCAGTGCCTGTACTTGTTAAGAGTTGTTGAGGTCTCTCAAAGACTCCCCACACTCACCAAAGTCCTTCTGACCCCCTTTAGTGCCCTCTTCTTCTGTCACAGCAGATGACCTTAGCTGTCCCCACACTGAAGACATTTAGATTCCAGATAATTCCTCCATCAGCCACCAGTGGGGTACCCACATGCTTCTGTCCATTCATACCCATACAATTTCCAGCAGTCTGTCTTCTGGTCTCAGAGGACAGGTTGCTCCTTTCTCCAGTCCAGGTCTGCTAGGAGCCTGACCTGTATCACTCCCCGCAGGCCACTCAGAATTCTGTGCCAACTCATTCCTAAGTCATGGCCCCACCTGCCTGTCTCACCAGACTTTCCCTCTCCAGGTTCCCAGAAAACAAAACTGGCCATTTCCCTCTTCAGCCACCATCAAGGCTCTCTCTTCTTTGAGATTTCAAATGTTCAAGGGAGTGGCCTCAACTCCTAACTTTGCTTTCTTACCACATACAAGTATCTGGCTTTTGTCCCTACCATTCCTTAACTTCTCCCATGACCGTCAGCAAAAATCCCTCAGGGCCAAGATGCAACTGACCTTTTTCGGTCCCTACCTTCCTGAGTCTGTGTGTTGTGCTTGGCTAAGTTGACCACTCACTCTTTCTAAAAACATTCTCTGTATTTCCTTGGTTTCTTCAATGCCATGTCCTTCTGGTTTTCTCCATTTGGACCTAGCTGTGCTTCTCCTATATGGGCTTCCCTCCCTCCTTCTTCACTTAAAGCTTCTCTGAAGGTAGCATTGGGTGCCAACAAAGGGTGAGAGTTTCTGAACTAGATTGTCTCTTATTATTTTGTTTCCCTAGATTCTTAACCCCTCTGTAAGCCAGGCTCTTCCTCTTTTACAATGAAATTAAGAATGTTTTGCATTGCTATGAGGATTAAATCAGATACTGCATGTAAAGTACTTAATATGGATTTTTCATTTCAAAGAGAAAATGCAATTGTTATGAGCTAGCTTAATTACACAAAGAAGAATTCCAAAATAAAGAATTAAGCTTTCCAGTTGGCAATAGCAGCTCATTGAAAGTCTGTCATGCTTTAGATTTGTCCAAGTGTAAATGTCCTACGAACTACTTGAAAAATGAAAGGTGCTTTTACTGAATTTGCCGTGATAAACCAGTTCAAATTTTTACTTATAGGGGAACACTTAGCAGGATTCCAGAGCATCTGACACTGTTTTACAGTACCTGGATATCTAGTTTTGGTGACTACCTAAAGCCCCCCCCCCTTCTTTTTTAATATATAAAACTGTTACAACTAAAAAGAAGATTCAAAATCACAAAAAAATCTCAAAAGCATTTGAATTTTTGGAATCACTCATACAATTTTTGTTTAACTTGTCTTTATAATTAGAGCAAGCCATTATTACTTTTTTTTTTTTAAAGATTTTTATTTATTTAACAGATAGAGATTACAAGTAGGCAGAGAGAGAGAGAGAGAGGAGATAGCAGGGTCCCTGCCGAGCAGAGAGCCTGATGTGGGGCTCGATCCCAGGACCCTGGGATCATGACCTGAGCCGAAGGCAGAGGCCTTAACCCACTGAGCCACCCAGGCGCCCCCATTATTACGTTTTTGAAAAAATAGGTAAGTTCAACCTTTCTTTCTGATAAGTTAATACAATTACCAGAGATTTATTGGCTCTTATATAAAATGTGGTTGGTTTCAAACTTATATGCGGAGCCCACATAAATTAGAACAAATCACCACTAAAATGCTCATAAAAATTGGGATACATGAGTAATAGAAAATCTTAGTTTTGACTTGATATTTCTTCTATTTCTTTTATTTTTATTTTATAAAATTAAAAAAAAAAACTATATCAAGATTTCTAATGCACATTTTTCCCCTAAATCTCAACTTAACTGTTTTTGATCAGCAGTTTAAAGATGGTCCTGAAGGTGTATTATCCCTTTAGAATGCTAAGATATTGTTCAGTGAATTTTTTTATTCACTAAATAGTGAGTATTTTGGTTCCCCAGATTCTTTGATTTTGGACTAGGCAAAGCAGTCTATATTTTAGGTGCTTTGCACATTTTGGCCTCACTAGGGTGACCAGTTATCTTGATTTACCAAGCACTCTCCTGGTTCTAACACTAAAAATCCTTTGTCCTGAGCAATTTCTTAGTCCCAGGCAAACCAGAACAGTTGGCCACCCTAGGCTCAGCCAAATCCTCCATGTGGCCCAAACAAAATTTTCTCTTTGTTTAAAACAAAACAAAACAAAACAAAACCCAATAAACAACCAAACCAAACTAAACAAAACACCCCCTGCCACCCCACCGCAATACTTTCAACTCATGTGTCCCCAGTTAGAAACTCTAGACCTCAATTGCATGTTGTAAGGAGCTCTGCCAGGTTTATCTAAGGGTCTAGCTTCATGTTCCTTTTCTTACAACCTGAAGCTGAATGTTAAAAGTAAACATTCTCAGTCAAAGTGGATCCACTTGGGTCTACACGGATTCCGTGTCAGTATCAAGAGCACTTTCATCTTTTCCATCCACTCAGCGCTCAGAAGCTGGACTTGTGATGAAAGACTCCAAGCATCCTTGCATCTGGTAATCTAATAACATGGTCATATGAGGAGATCCCGCTCTTGATTTTTTGTGGGAAGATTATCCACATTTTAGTTTGATTCACTTCCTGCTTACGAACCAGCGAAAGGTACATCTTTCACTCCCACTGGAGGAGACGGAAAATGGCGTCTGTTTCCAGGACGTCCCAGGTCAGGAAGACACAGTGAAAGCTGGCAGCAAGGGGCAGGGCCATTTAGTGGCTTCCCCCAGCCATCTCGGCTTCATGGTGCAATTTAAGGTAGATGAATGGTTCTCTCTGGGCTCCATGCCAACTTAGCGGCCCTGGGGAAAATCATTCTCACACCCACACTTGATGCACACACACGCCCAAAGACTCTTTCCTGCCTCGCAGCCCCCCAGATGAGATCCTTATATTCAAGAAAGCAGCAGGTTCTTTCATTGCCAGTCTCTGGGCTACAGAAATCAAAGAGCAAAATGGATGTTTTCCTCTGAGAACTGGCACTGAACAGAAGGAAGGAAACGACTTCTCCAATTCAAGCATGTTTTAATCTCTGGAGAAGTGGGGACTGGGGAGGGGCAGAGTTGGCTGAAGAATCAGTGGGAAAGTCATCAATTTTGTCTCTTATCCCAGCAACTTGGATTCTTCCTGTACCGTGCCACCCACTCCTTTTTCTTTTTTCAAAGAGTTTGGATAATGAACAATCACTTTCTAAATTCTCAAGTTCAAAAATCTCTCGGTGGAGGAAGAACAGGGAGGTTTTGAGTAAATCTCCAAAGGCTGGAGGAATCCTTTCTAAGCACTCTCAGAAATTTCAAGATTCACACACACCTCAGGAATATCTTGCTTTAAACCAAGCCTAAAGATCTGGCACTAAAACCAGTCAACAATTTTTCACTTCTTCTCTTTGGTACTTTCAATACTTTAAAAGGTCAACACGTATTCCTTATTTCTTTTTAAGAACTATCTATCGTTCAAAGATAGAGTGAGCAGTAAATACTATTGTGGTCCGCTTTCAAAAACGACTACCCAGTCTGACCTGAACCTAGTCAGGAGGACACAATTGGACAAATCCAGATGGGGGGGTCATTCTATAAGTCAACTGGCATGGATTTATTAACAAAATGTCAATGTCCTGAAAAACTTAAAAAAAGAAAAAAAGTGGTGGTGGTGGTGGTGGTGGTGGTGGCTGTTCTGGAATAGAGGAGATTTAAGAGATAGAACAAATGAAACAATCTGATTCTGGGACCACAGAATTCCTCACTCATCTCCATTGGCTCGTAAGGAGATTGTAGCTCAGTACCCATTAGGAAGTAGAAATAAAGTCTAGGTTCAATGGACACACTGTTTCCAGTGCTACAAAGGGATCTTTCAAATATAAAGAGCTTTGGAAACTTTGCACCTCTATTTTGATTATGGTAATGGTATTGTGATTATGAAGAATTCCTTCACTCTTAAGAATCTTATGCCAAAAAATTTAGAGGCAGAATGTCTTGATGTCTCCAGCTTATTATTTTTTAATCAGTAAAGAGAGATGGAGAGAGAGAGAAGGCAAATGTTAAACAGGCAAACAAAATCTAGCCTAAATATTGATTTGGATCTCACATTGGAAATCTTCCCTATTGCATATTGCTCAAGGCCACGCAAGTCCACAATTTCACCATTTGGCTGCCCAGCCTCCAGCTCTTCCCACATATTCTAAAGATCTGCCTTTACTTGAATGTAATTCAAGTTACATTCAGGCTAGCAGGAAGAGCGTTGCTCTCTGAAAAGGTGTGTCAGAGCAGAAGAATTTCTTACAGATGTCCCTTACAGAAAGATTCCAAATTGGTTTCTTTCAATTAATTTTTCAATCAGTTTCTATACCCATTTCATTATATTTTTAATTTAATTTGCAAATAAAATGGCATTTGCATTTTCTTGAGTAACTTTGTCCCCTCAATTACCTCTCATTTCCATTTCTAGAATCTCAATTATGTTATGATAGGACGTGCCACAATAATTGCATTGTAAAAAGTCATGAACCATGATAATAGGGAGGCTATTCATAAAGATATTCCCTTACTGTCTATTCACACTAAGGGCCTGATTCATAAATTGGAAAGAAAAATGCCATGATTATGTGAGCTGGTGGAGAATCTTTGTTTTAATAGGTCAAATAGCCCAGGGTACTGGGCCTGTTCATGCGTGGGAGTTTTTGAATGTGGTTTTTAAAGCAAGCCTTTGGGGCCCCCCATTTAAAAAAATATCAAAAGTAGTTTGATAAAAATTCACTTTTGTTTAAAGAAAGGATCCTCAGTCCACAAATCTGAACATTCTATTCTTGGGGTCATTGTGTTTGAGCACCTGACAGTCAGCTCATGGGTCTGTAAAGATTGGTTTTCAGCAGCTCCTTGGCAAGATGGACGACTTCAAAGTTTTGCCCCAATTCTTTGATCCCTTTAAGAGACTCACCTCTCTGTTACAGTTTTTTTGCCACATGTATTTGAAGGACCAATATTCTTTTTTAAAAACCATTCTGTAATTCAATCAACTTCCACTGGAACTTTAGTGCTGGGCACTGTGCTGGGCAATGTAAGGGAGAGATGGGGGCGGAAAATGTGCCCACCTGGCTTCTAAGGAGAATGTGACCAGCAGGGAATAGAAGATACATGTAGACGTTATTCTTACCTTACCTATAGTATAATATGTTGCATATGGGAATTGTAAACAAAGCGTTGTCCTGGCTTCCTTATGTGTTGTTCTGATGTAATTAAGGCCTTCTTCCTCATGACTCAAATGCTTTGCACCCTTCACCAGGAGTAGTGCAGGGTATGTTATATTGCGGTAAGTTGGGTTACCAGCCTAGAGTGTGAGTTTTTTGAGTTAATTCCATGACATTTAATTGAATACTTAAGCACCTATCAAATTTTATGGTATATGGTAGAGCCTTGAAAATTATTGTTGCATAAAATGAGTGGATGGATGGATAAATAATGATCATGGAGAAAGCCTGGATATTTATAAGTTCTCCCATGATCAGATTGATACAAGTTTCCGGTTTTGGAGGTTTTGGTTCCAATATGTTACTGATATTGCTTTGTGACCCCAGGCATAAAATTGCAATGGTAAGGACAATAAAAAGGAATTCAATGGTCTCATCTAGATTTTTTTTTTTTATTGCTACTCTTCTTCATTTGCAACAAATTGAATCCTAGAACAAGTCTACAAATCTACCACCTTGATTTTAGAAATTAGCTTGTATAAGACCACTCTGTCCTTGCTCAATTTCTGGCCCAGTTTCATAGTTTTCTTATCAATTCCTTGTAGGATAAATCCTATCCTAGGCCAACAATTCAATTCTGGGACCACAGAATTTCTCGCCAATCTCTACTAGTTTGTAAGGGGATTGTAGCTCAGTATCCATTAAGAAGTAGAAATAAAGTCTACATTCAATGACACACTGTTTCCAGTGCTATAAAGAAAGCTTTGAAACGTTTTTCAAATATTGAGAGCTTTAGGTCCATCTGATTACATGGATACAAGAGGAAAGGGTTAACTCACTTTCAAATTACTTGGATTAAAAATAATATTGTTCTAGAGGGTAATGTGTAATATAGAGATGACTTAAATTAAGTATCAAGAGGGCAAAGCTATTAAATGACTTCTAAATCCTGGTATTCAAAACAATGACTGGATGGCAAAGAAAATAAGAAAAATATACTTTCACTTACTTGAGAAGATGTGAAGGAAATAGCAGCAAGTATGTAAACGTCCCCAGTGACTTCTGCCTCTTTGGGGTCTAGACATTTAGATGGTTTGAGTGGTAATTAAATGGCAGTTACTTTATACGCCGTACTTCTAATCCTCACAAAACTAGACATTAGGCTCTATTTCCCCCACTTTGGCTAACTGAGTCTCAGAAAGGTTGAATAACTTGGCCTAGGGAAACACACCTGGAAATGAAACGCAGACATAGCTCTCCACGAGTAAAGCATCTACATGAATTTAAGAAATTAATAAAATGAATGTCTGACAGTGACCTAATTAAGGCATTTAGTGGCAAAAAGCTTGACAGATGGTAGTGTTGCTTCTGACATTAAACCAGGTCTGACCTCAGCATTTCCAGCCTCTCGATGGTCTTCAGCATAAGAGGAGGTCAGCATTCTCTCCACCTTTCCCCAACAAGTCTTGTCTTAATGAAAATCACAAGATCGGATCTATATCCCTGAGTGGACTTAAGTTCTGTTTGTTCGCTTATTACCTTATTACCTCTCTTAGTGACACTGGATGTTTCAGCTTTCCTCTAAGTGTTAGGAGAATGTTTTAACCCTGTTATAAGAATTTCAGATGTAAGGGGCAGATATTATTTTGGAAGTCCTTCGTATTGCACACGAAATTCTTGAGGCTGTGTCTTCTATAAGATTAGCTGCAGAGGCACCTGTGTATTAATTATTCTGGGTGTAATTCTTCACTGAAGATATATTTACTGAGTACCTTCCATCTGTCAAGCATTATGCTAGCTGTAGGATAGGCTACATAATTTGCATGTACTAATTCAAAATAAAAAAAGTGGGGTTCCTTGTTCAAAAATGAAGAATTCTGAGATGATTGGAGCAGAGCATTAAGTCAGGTATGAAGCTCTTCTAACCCTTCCATGCACCTGCATAGATCAGGCATCTGTAAAGTTGACCTTGGCTAGGAACCTTGGCTAGGGTATAGAGGTGAGTAGAAACTGGCTCTTGGCCTCATGGAACTCATGGTCTACTAGGAGAGACATATAAAAAACAAATAATTACAGCAAATATTTTGATTTTTTGGTAATAATAGAAACATAAGAGCAATAATAATTACATACTCAGTCCTCCAAAGGGGGGGAAAAAACCAATAAGAGTCTCTGAGATAGTTTATCAAAAGAAATAGGACTTAGGCCAGGGCTCTGGAAAAGATTTGCAGAAGTGATGTTTAAAAGATGGGGAGAAATAAACAAGGGATGTAAGGAAGAAGCAGCCCCTTAGGTCGATCAAATATTTCATCAGTACAGGCTCAGACGCTAGGGGGAGGGGCTGAGCCCATCCCGGAACTGGATGAAGGACCCTGTATATGAGGGACAAAGGGAAAGGGCGATGGGAGTTAAGACCACAGAAGTAGACGGTGCTCAGAAACTGGGAAGTATGTAGCTTTGTTGGACTGACAAAGGATTTGGGTCTTTATCTTCAGGACAGTGGGGACCCACTGAAGGGCTGTAACCAAGGGGTCAGCAGTGGGGGGGGGGGGTCTGAGTAACAGAAAGACTGGAAAGGGGGCAGAGGCAATGAAAGGCAACCATTTAGGAGGCTGTCATGGCAGCTGAGGCCAGAGCAAGTGGGGGCCTGGGATTGAGGCTGAGGTGATGGGGAGATGTGATTGGCTTTAGAGGTGAACAGTTTGGACGAGCACCTGAAGAGGGGAGGGGAAAGCCGACGGCTGCTTGAGCCATGAGCATGCTACTGGAGCTGTTTAAAGTCAGGGGCCCAGGGGCACTTGGGTGGGTCAGACATTAACCGTGTGCTTTGGGCTCAGATCATGATTCCCGGATCCTGGGATCAAGCCCGGCATTGGGCTCCCTGCTCTGCCTGGAAGCTTGTTTTTCCTTCTCCCACTCCCCCTGCTTCTGATCCCTCTCATGCTGTGTTTCTTTCTGTCAAATAAATAAATCAAATCTCCAAAAAAATAAAATCAGAGGTCCAAATGACATTTTGCTTGGCCTTGCCCCTCCTAGAAACGATTCAGAAAAATAAGATAAATACACACCTGGAGCATGAGAGGGGATGAAAAACTTCCCTCTTCTACTAATCCACCTCACTTTGGGGGAGAGAAACATCTGTGATTTTGTTTAGTCCCCTGAATAGAGAGAGCAGTGGGTGGTCCAAGTTAGGGGTTCCAAGCCTCATCTAAGTCTCCAGACGCGGGTGCGCTCTGCAGTGTCGGATTAGTCCAGCAGGGAGGCCAATCCTGGAACAGCTGAAGTGCAGCATTTTCACTGTATTGTCCTTTACCTAAGGGACAGCAAGTGCCTTTGCAACTGTTAGGGACTCTGAAAAGGGACTCTGACCCTTTGGGGAAGAGCCTGTTCTCCTCCCCACTATGCTGCTGGTTTCCATTTCTTTGCAGTTGCTCCTTTCCCAGAGACTGACTTCTTACCTACTCAGAGCATCATCCTACAACATTATGCTCCCCCAGAGTAACTTTTGTGAGCCCATACCTGTTACATTAGGAAAAAATGTATATTTGAATTGTGGCATTTCAAGGCCCCCTGCCAATGCAGGGGGGTTCTCTCACCAGTTTGCCAAATCCTTGCAAAGCTGGCCTTACCAGAGGTCACTGGTATCAGGCGCTAGTTGTGTGCCTGTCAGGTACTAGGTACGAAGCATAATTACTTAGCAAATCCTTTTAAATTGAAGCCTGCCATTATTCATTGATTAGTGGTATTGGTAGTTTGGTGAACTACATCCACAATGAAATCCCATTTGATTTTCACAATCTCTTTCCCCACTGATCTATCAGAATGGTCACGAGCTCCGCTAACACGTCCTCGTGTGACACTTCAGTGTGATACTTTGTTTCCTTTTCTTTGGCTTCCCTCTTGCAGAGAAATGACCAGAAATTAGATACCAAGATGAAAAACAGGAGAGGACCGACCAAGTATGGCCTTTTTGATCTTCAAACAATTGATGTCTGGTAATACTACAAGAGCAGGTGACACAGACCTTCATGGATACTTTCTTTTCTTGCACGTATACATCATTCAGTTATCTTAATCAGCGTGAATACTTTGGGGTTTATTAAAAAACAAAAGAAAACACCAGAATGCCTATTGGTATGGATGTCTTGGTAATGTCCAGACAAGTGATTACAAATTTTATAAACTGATTTCCCCTCCCTGAGACAACCTGGCTTAGCTAATTTTACTCCACTGTTCCTAAAGTCATACTACAAATCCCAATGAATCGAACTGCAGAAGGGTGCATATCTCATTTGCATATGTTTCTACAATCAGAAGACTTCTCACAAGCTAAAGGAAAAAGCAGTGTTCTTTGGTTTCTTGGGGCCATCAGAGTTAGGATCCCGCCTCCCGAGGGCTGGGGCTGCAGTTTGGGCAGAAACTCGGTAGATGGCAGTGTGTCACACAGATTCCTGAGCTCTGGCTACATCCCAGGGGCGGATGACTGGGAAGAGATTGAGTCTCTGAATGTGAATGTGTTTTTTTTTTTCCAGCCCAGTGAGAGGAAGAGGTGGTTCTCCTGGGAAATGATTTTTCTGCATAAACTTGGTTTTGCTGAATCAGTAAACTGTAGTTGCATGAACTGCTCTGACCCTCAAGAATGTTAAGCTTCTTTAATTTAAGTCTGCAAAAAGCCTGAACTTCAAAACTCTTCTTCAGTGCATGGCATAATCTTCCAGTTATATGATGTGCTGACCTTCCCAGGCTTCATATTTTATTAATCCCTAAAACAAGATCACTCTGGGCAAAGTACAGATAAGCCTCCTGGACATTTTGTGTAAGTATGTGCTGAGTATACCAAGACTGTGGTTTGACTATTCAGTATCATGAGTAGACTAATTCGAACATTTAGTGTCTACTTGCAAACATCACGTTTAATTAGGTGACTGTGTTTTCTTTGGTTATTTTAAAACATTTTTTGCATATTTTCCGCCAAATTCCACTAGTCCTAAAAAATAATTAAAGTCCTTAAGATAATTAAAGTTCTTAATCACAGAAGAAATAGACACCTAGCTTAGCTGAAGATTTGAAAACTCTGAGTACTTTGTTAATAAGCAAAGAAATCATTTTTAATATGATGCTCATTATTAAACACCAGCAAAGGAGACCTTCGTTGACACCCACAGCAGGTATTTTTTAAAAGGACGTTTCCCTAGGATAGGAATTTAGAGAAGAAAGGAGAAACATTAATCAGGTACTGTACTTAATTGAAGTAGACACACACCCATGCTCACACTTAACCCAACCGTCCCTTCTGTCTGGCTTCGCTCTGACCTCTGTTTTGCTGTGCGTGTGGCCTGCCTGGCCTTTCCCACCCGGACAAATATGCTACATCATATTTATTTTTCCAGATCTCTTTGTCCGTTTAGATTTCAGACCTGCACAGTCTCCTGGAACTCCTGGCTTTGGCTTTCTTTGGCCTGACTCACTCTGCCGGCTACGAGGGCCCAACTGGGCTGAGTGAAAGGCTAGGTCTTCTCAGAGTTGCCTCCAGTGCACCGAATGCCTCTGGATTCCAGAATTATGTTGGTGATTGCAGGGGTCTTTTTCCTCAGTGGCTTCAACACAACTTCTTTTGGGGATTGCTTTTCTCCTTCCTCTGAATGCCGGTGTTTTCTCAGAGTTCTGCCCTAGGTTCTCCTCTCCCATACTGCTTGGACTTCATGGATAATCCCAACCACATCGCTGCCCCCCTAGTTACCATTTGCACATGTGTATAAATAACTTCTACTCCCATCACATCTATAGAGACATGTGGATGTTTCCCTGCTACTCGTAGTAGGGGCATGGGTGGAGGAGTTAGTACATCATTTGTGGTAGGAAAACATAAATTAATCAATACATCATTGGAAACTATCAGTCCATAACACATGCTAGACGCTTTCTGTGGCTAGTCATCAATAATTGGAATTATTTCAGAGTGGGAGAAAGGTTTGGTTAGAAAAATAAATCTATACCAATTACTTCCATTTCTTTCACAGAGGAGAGATGACTTGACATTGTTTTCAAAGGCCTTTGATACTATTTTAAAAAAATGAGCATTGAATGGTATGAAGGTCTGGAAAAGAGGAGGACCAAAAACATTCTGAGATATTCTGTCCTTTGTCATTTATACGTAGACGTCTTAAAAAGATGTATGCGTGACCAACAGTCCGTTACACGCCATGGAGTGACTTGTCTACTTCTCAACACTATTTACCTTGTCATTTGTTTGTCCTACCTCCTTAATTATGCTGTGACATAAAAATTGTCAGCTGTGTCAGTCCTGTTTATTGGATTCCCTTAGTATTTAGCAGAGTATCTCGAGATAGTAGATAGTCAATATTTGTGTGTGAGGCGTGAGGTGTTGCTGGCTCTTCGAGAGCGGGACAGTTATCTTGCTTAGTTGATCTGAATTTACCTCATGACAACGGGCAGCGCGCTGCTAAGACCCTGCCCTGTGTTTAGAGGAGAGCTAAATGAAAGATTTGACAGCACCATGCACCTTGTGCTGTGTTCACGGGGCTGTGCTGACTTTGCTAAACAGTCCTTATCATTTCTCGTTCTGCAATGATACCATGCTAAATAACTCATAAACAAACTAACTAAAAAATGACTGCCCAGGCATTCAAGTATTAACAAAGACATTTAGAAATATAGATGATCCAATCAGTCACATCCTTCTCTTCAGTTAGGTGCTAAATTATCAATGAAATCCAAAATATGGCAGAGAATGTAGGTGGGATCCAGGGTTTTTGACCCCTAGATGAAGTCTAATGAGTTACTATGACTATCAAAATAGCATGGATTCATAGTTCAGAAGCTAAAAAAAAAAAAAAATTAAGTTAGCTTCTGTTTTAATCAGACTTCAAATGTACTGGGTTATATGCATAAAATATAAAAGTCACAACATAGTGATTGGACCAGGGTAGAAGTTGATTTCTGTCTCACATGAAAGATGACTAGAGGGTGGGCAACCAGAGAGACACAGTAACACGTTGAGGGCTCACAGCTTGAGAGAGTCTTAAACTCATCACCTGGGAGCATACGATGGTAACAGCACCTATTTCATTTAGAGCTACAAGAATTTAACGCTAGAAAACAGAGGAAATACTTAGGAAAACACCTGGCAGAGGGTAAGTACTCAGTAGGTGTGATTTTTTAAAGGTGAGGGAAGCACAAATGAGTCAAGTGACTAGCATTGCAGTGACCCATGAAGGAAGGACACAGGGTACTATGAGAAGATATAATAGGGGTTTCCAACCGAGTCCAGAGGAGACAGTCCCCAACACCCCAGCTGAGTGTCTGAATGATGGGTGAGTAAGTGTTAGCAGGGTGGTTCGTCGGGGCTGGTTTTAGTCAGAGAGAGCCAATTGTTCGGAATAGTGAAGGGGCACAGGGAAGAAATGGAAGAAGGTTTGGGGGCGCCTGGTTGGCTCCGTTGGTTAAGCATCCAACTCTTGATTTCGACTTAGGTCATAATCTCAGGGCTGTGGGATTGAGGTGAGGTTGGGGGGTTGTGTGTGCAGAGGCCAGGAGGGCATGGTAGGGGCGTCGCTGCATCTCTGAAGCGTGATGGGCAGCTACCACGGAGGGTGAACTGGTGGAGGAGGGCGTTACCATGCCTGGATCTCGGCCTAGTTCCCTGAGCCAGACTGGTCATCTGTGATCTCTGCGAGGCTGAAGAGGCTCAGGCAGGACTGCGGGCAGCTCGCCTTGATCGACGTCCATTCCCAAAGTGGGGGTGAAGCACGACATGTTTTGAGAGATTCGCAGGCTGCATTTGATTAATACAGTGACTGTCAGCTAATTAGGTGGAAAGGAAATTTATTTTGACTCAGACTTCCTCACCTACACAAAAATATTTTGACAGTCCAAATCTGGAGGAGAAAATATATGAATGATCTGAAAACACTTACATTTGGCTCTGGAAACCACAATAGATAAACAGCTCAAGGGCAAGGTCACACATGTGTCCTTGCTCCTGCACACTCACCACTCACTCAAACTCATGTTGTCTTCCTCTAGCCTTTGCCCCGCATCTGGGACCTGCAAGCTGAATGAAGGGTGGGCGCCCTCGGGGAGGTGAAGCATTACTCCTTTATTTGAGGGTGGGTGGCCCAAGGTCATTGACACGTAAAGACTCAAGTTAGAGCTTGTTATTTTTACAGATAATTTGCTGTAGGTAAAGACCTCTATTGCCAGTTCTTACACAGATAGGAACAAATATTGTAAATAAAACACATGCACATTACATTATTTTCTCAATGTTTTTGACAACAAACAAACAAACAAACAACAATAGTTCAAAGGAACAAAAAATAAGAGATCCATTAATAGGATCAGAGTAGAGGTGACCTACCAAATATGGAACAATGGAGTCTAGCCATCTTTGTTTTGTTTTGTTTTTTTTGTCTTCTGTTCTTTAAAATTAGTGTCGAAGTGGGACAGTCTGCATACAGGTCTCCCCCTGCTTTATTAAGGTCCGAGTTACAATATTTTGCTTTTATGTCAAGACCTATTTTAGTACCTGTCCTCACTAACAGAAAGATATCTGAAGAGGATTTTCACTTTTATTAAAAAAAAAAAAAGGTGAGACATGAAAATCACGTATAGCATTTGCTTTGTGGCAGCGGTCAGAGGCAGCGTGTACCGTGAGCAGTGAGGGTGCCCCCTGCCCCACCCCTCGCGTTTTCCCTGGAACCAGGGGACACTCAGCGTCTCAACATCCAGCCACCCGAACTCTGGCAGGTGTCTGTGAGCTCCTGTGCTTTATCTTGATTTATTTTTTGCCTCCATTAGTTAACAGGTGTCTGATGGTATCAGAAACGCCTGAGATGTCATTTTTTGAGTCTGGGAACACTCAAGAAATTTTTCATCTAAATTAATGGGAATTGCTTCTTACTTTACACCGTTTTCATGGGAACGTTCTATTTCTCGATAGTGGGGGCATCTTGGATTCTAAAGTGCCAAACATACTTTCTCCGTGAAGTTTGCCAGGTCTGTAAAATAGGATCCTTTGGAAGGGGAGAGTGTGGGAACTCTATTAGCCAATTTTGGTGGCATGCATAATTCAGAGAAGTGCCCTCCATCTTCTGCCTTTTAGACAGATGGGTCCACCTTGATGGAACTGAGCAGCCGAGAGCAGGGTAAGCAGGGTAGGTCGAGGTTTGGTGACAAGAGGAGGTTGCAAACCAGCCCCAGCTCTACACCGGCGAGTGGGAGCTCACTGTGAAAAGCTGCCGCACCGTAGCTGCTCCCTTTGGAAAAAATACAAACTGTGTTTTGAGCAAACACATCATCTCAACATCTCCTTGCAGAGTTCTTCGATTCTTGATAGGGCTGACTGTGTCTGGCTCCCTGGCCCCCCCCCCCACCCCACTTACCAGCGGCTTCATCTTATGGAACTAGCATGTGTGAAAGTCGATTTTTTTTTTTAATCAGGGAACTATGGAAACAAACTGATTTTGTGATTTAATCTTAACTCGTGGAGCACTAATGATAATTAAAAATGACTCTAAACCTTAAGAAAAGTTCACGCATATTTTTGATATGTTGTCACGAGAGTACTAAGATATTACAGATAAGTGGCTCCAAGTATTTTCAGCCCTTGAAAATGAAAAATGACATTTCTCACCAAATTCAGTATTACCATAGTAATGAGGAACCTGGGAATTAAAGTATTTCCGGGGAAGAATTATTTCTCCCGGCAGATACAAGGCTCAGCAACAGAAACGACTCCATGAATGTTCAAACCACAGTCAGAACTGGCTGGAAAATGTGAAATCGGCGAACAGTGGTGCTTTTTGTGATAAACATCTGTGGAGGGCCTGGTAGATGTTAGTAATAGAGAAGAACCTGAGTTGGTATCATTGTTGCAGTTCAATAATTTAAATAGAAAAAAAACGGAAAAGCTCCTCATTATGATGGGGCAGGAAAGAAGAAAAAAGTTTCCTAGTTAGCCACATCATATGAGAGAGTTTTGGGACGGCAGAAGACACACAAAAAAGATGGCTGGGTTCATTGTTGGGGGCTTCGGCTGCCAAGAAACTAAGATCTGGAGCTGCCATGTAGAGTTAGAAATTTGTTGGAGAGCAGTGGACTTCCCTTATCCAGTTAAATATCTGTGGGAAGCCCAGTGTCTTTTTCTGGAGTTTCACCAAAACAACCTATCGCGATATAAGCACGCATGAGAATGGCGTTTTATTTGCTGGTTGGGAATTGTAGAGGTTTTCAAAGACACAAACTCAGGCAGGCCACTCTCCTGACTAGTGGTATTTTGTTGTTATTTTGGAAAATCGTTAGTGTTTAGGAAACGATGTTGTTTGTGTTAACATGTAATAGTCTTGTTATTTTAAGTGTGTCAAATAAATCTCTAGAAATGTGCTCAGTTTTCATTTGTAATAGTGTAAACATGGAGAAGTATGATTCTCATAAACAAAACTTTGGGGGGGTTTCAGTTAGGTTTAAGAGTGGAAAGGGGCTTGAGATTAATTTTTTTTTTAATTTAAATTTAAGAGCCTTTGCTGTAGATATTTATCTTGTAGAAATGGAAAGAGTAACCAGATAAAAGTAGAGGGAAAACTCTTCAGTTGGCTTTAGAACAAGAGCAGGACCCCTGAGCAATGGGAGGTTATTCAGAATTTATGTATCTCAGCGGGAGGGTTTCTTGCTTTCTCTAGGCAACAGAATTCACTGACCCTCCAATTCCCGTTTTTTTTCGATGATTGTGCCACAGTTCTCGTTCATTATGACATTTACTGCTCCTTCTACTTTTTTTTTTTTTAAGATATTATTTATTTATTTGACAGAGAAAGTCACAGTGAGAGAGGGAACACAAGCAGGGGAGTGGGAGAGGGAGAAGCAGGCTTCCCGCCAAGCAGGGAGCCCAATGCAGGGCTCGATCCCAGCACCCTGGGATCATGACCTGAGCCAAAGACAGACGCTTCGTGACTGAGCCACCTATGGGCCCCTGCTCCTTCTATTTCTAGTATAAACACTATCTAATTTATCATTTAAACAAGGATGATTTTGAAAGTAAAAGGGGATGTTATTAATAATCATGGCAGGACAACAGGCTTACCTGACTGCTATCTTTCTCATCCTCTTCAATAACTGTCCCCCAAGAGTAGAATTACTGATTCCAAGGTTATGAAAACTGTTCTAGAACCTACTCCCGCAAAACTCCTTCAGAGATAATACCAATGATGACATTAAGGAAGACCTGAGGAGATTTCAGCAAGGAATTCTGTATTGGATCTCTAAAACATCTTGTTTGTTTGTTTATTTATTTATTTATTTAAAAGATTTTATTTATTTATTTGACAGAGATTGCAAGTTGGCAGAGAGGCAGTCAGAGAGAGGAGGAAGCAGGCTCTGTGCTCAGCAGGGGCTCGATCCCAGGACCCTGGGATCATGACCTGAGCTGAAGGCAGAGGCTTTAACCCACTGAGCCACCCAGGCGCCCCACATCTTGGTTTTTTAAAGCTAAGTTCTGAAATTAGAGAATCTCATTCAGATGGCTGTAGGTTTGCTAGTTTAACTCAAAGAGGATAACTGTTAGAAGTTTTTGCATATGACTTTATGCCATCTTCCTGCGCCAGGAGGAGCAAGGTTGCTTCAGTTTACTTGGTTGGATGGAGATAATCCAATCTTTGAGGCAGATACAGTGACCCTCCTTGT
This sequence comes from Mustela lutreola, assembly GCF_030435805.1. NCBI lineage: Eukaryota > Metazoa > Chordata > Mammalia > Carnivora > Mustelidae > Mustela > Mustela lutreola. The sequence goes on along the minus strand of NC_081295.1, from coordinate 20,117,037 downwards.
GGGAGGAGACTGTGTTACGGGACTATATAAGGCCAGACCATCTGCCCTGAAACTTACTCCAGACAGAAGGTAAGCCCAGGAGAGGCAGAGGTATATGGGCTTTGGATCTTCAGGACTGCTGGAATTTTCCAAATTAGTGTAATAGTGTGAGTGCTCTCTTCTAGCCGGGCTGTTTCATTTCCGCCATCCCATTTCTCTCTCTTTGGCTACAACTTATCTTTTAAATGCCTTTATCTCTGGATTTCAGGAGAGAGTCAGTCTTATCCTGTGTCAGGGAGCTTTTTCCACTTTCTACTCTAGAGATTTTATTTATTTGACAGAGATCATGAGTAGGCAGGGTAGGGGGTGGGTTGGGGGGGTTGGGAAGCAGGCTCCCTGGTGAGCAGAGATGCAGGGTCGATCCCAGGACCCTGAGATCATGACCTGAGCCAAAAGCAGAGGCTTAACCCACTGAGCCACCCAGACGCCCCTCCACCGTCTACTCTAACATTTCCAGGTTTTACACATGAACTTTTTTTTTTAACATATCACAAATATTTTACATAAGAACTACATGTATTTTTATGTGTTTTCAAGTATGACGTATGCATTTTAAAATGGTTCCTTATTTTCTAGCATGATTTCTTAAAGATGTTTCTGGGTTTTTACTTTAGTATACTTACCATTTTTTTTTTAACTTCTCTGAAATTTTTAAAAAATTCCAGTTAGTTAACATACAGTGTAATGCTAGTTTCAGGTGTAGAATGTAGTGATTCAACACTTAAAACACCCATTCCTGGGCACAACAAGTGCCCTCCCTAAACCCCATGGGTGAAATGCCTGTTCAATTTAAAAGATATTATTTCTAATAGATGCATTATAATTAACAGATTCATTTTATTGTTTGTTTATAATTAGATTGTGTTTATTGGGGTCATGATAACATTGAAAGGACAACTTCTTACAAATGTAGCATTTTTTTCTTCTGTAAAATTTTTTTCTTACATATATTTCAGGGTGGGTTGGGGAAGACCTTTCAGATTGTAAGCACCATATTCAAATATGCCTTAAAAAGTCAGGTTTTTGGAAAGAGTATTGGGGGATTTAAGGAAGCATGTTATCTCTGGTCACTCAGCAGGACTCCATCAGACTGAAGGCCATTCAGGAACCGGAAGGCTTCCCAAGACTCCAAGTGTCTTGTGGGGACATATCCTGTCTATTGTTACACACATCTGTATCCCCAGAGTCTAGTCGAAGGTGGGATCATGGGAAACTCTTCGTAAGTATTCGTCAGATGGAGATGAGGGAATGTGTTCCAGGATATTCTAGTAACCTAGGTCTTCTGGGCTAGCCTCAGGAGGGCCCATTCTTCCTCCTCTCTCCCTTCGTGGTGATGTTGACACAGCTTATCTTTCTGTCTCTGATTCTGTTTCCTCAGCCACAACCGAATGTGAATTCTTAGTAAGAAGTTCTGTCAGTTATTTATTCGGGATTGGCTCCTTCTTGAGAAGAGTCTTCAGTTCACATCATCTCATGGGCACGACTGGCGTGAAATGGCGATCTTTGGGGCAGGGGCTCAGCTTGTTCCAAATCAGCCAGGCCCAGGATGCCAGAGGTAGTTCACCCAAAGTGTGCAACCTCTGTAGGAAGGCCCAGAAGGTATTTCTAGGAGTAAGCTTTGGGAGGAGAGAGCAGTTGGTGTAGCGGTGTAACATCATCCTTGCCAGGAATACCTCTTTTTGGCTTGTGTTCAGACATTATTTTAGAGAAGTTGGTGACAATGGTTATATTTTTATTCATACACACTCAAGCCTTCCTAGTGTGGGCATCTCATTCATTTTGCAGTGGTTTTTGCTAGTTTGACTCACGTGTGGTAGTTTTCTTTGAAAATATACAGGGCTTCTCACTTTTCTGAAATGGCTAGAGTCAGATTGGCTTTATTTTTATGGCTGTATTTAGATGTGGAAGTTCTTTTTCTTGGACTGCTGGTGACCTACAAAGGAATACTGACTAGAAGCAGAGACTGCTCTCCATGATCCTATGAAAGACCTGTTGGACTCCGCTCCCAGAGAGAGAAGCTGTGGTCAGAGCAGAGAAGACCTCATCCGGATGTCTCCGCACAAGGTAAACTGCTCCACCTGAGAAGACAATGTCCACTGTCCTGTTTCTCTCATTTGTGATCACCTAGATTTTGTATAGTTTTTGACGATTTTTCTCACAGATAGTGCTTTTACTATGATTCTCTGGTGACTTTGTGCTACTTTGCTGTATAAACTACAGAAAGATTTATATGATTTAATTTTTGTATTGGATTTAGGTATATCTTGACTATTGAACAGATTGTGTACAGAAGGTTCCTGATCACTTTCAGAAGCTTATAAAGGGCTGCTTCAGCTCAGTTCACTGTCAAGGAGTGACCTTCACCGGGACCATGGCCCAAAGTCTGCAAGAGGAGGTGACCTGTCCAGTTTGTCTGGAGATTTTCTTCTGTCCCGTTTTACTCTCCTGCGATCATGTGTTCTGCTTTCATTGCATGCAGAGATGGATGCTAGAACACATGGATCTGAAATTGACCTGCCCCATGTGTCGAGGGGTAACTGAGAGCCCCCCTTTGGAGGAATGGCAAATCAGAGCACTGTCCCTTCTGATCAGACAGCACAGTGGCCTACTGATGAAAAGTCTGCACGTGAGCCAAGAGTTGCTGAGATTCCGGGAGGTTATGACTCTGGATAGAAGCACTGCCAACCCCTTCCTTGTCCTCTCTGATGACCTAAGGAATGTTTGGTGTGGGAAGATCTGCCACAACGCAGTGGAAGATCCCCAGAGATTCACCTACCTGACCTGTGTCCTGGGCACACCATACTTCTCCTCTGGCTGCCATTACTGGGAGGTCGAGGTGGGAGACGGGAAGGAGTGGACTCTGGGGATCTGTAAGGAATCCGTCGACAGAAAGAGGAAGGGCGGCTTCTCTGTTGAGCACGGCTTCTGGTTGATCAGCCTGAAGGCAGGAACAATCTGTACCAGCTCCAACCCAGAAATCAGAATTCCTGCAAGCCCCAAACTTAGCCACATAGGGATTTTTTTAGATGTTGAATTGGAAGAACTCAAATTTTTTGATACTAGAGAAAATGCCCTCATCTATACATATAGTTGTCTCTCATGTTTCGAGCCTTTGCGTCCATTCTTCTGTCCTGAGTTGCCTAGAGAAGGCGACAGGGGTGCCTCCCTGAAAATCTGTTCATGAGAAACTCAACACTTCTAGCAGCTTTCTCGGAGGTGAATGAAGGAGACCTTTAACCTGAGAAATGTCAGAATGACCCAGGGAGAGAAAACGTACTGTAGTAGAAAGATTTGTAAGAAGAGATTTTGTAGACATGGCAACTAACCAATTTTTAGGCTACATTTTATAGACTTTGTAGCTAAAGAACTACGGGATTTTAGGGGATGTTATTAAGTGCTCCAAGCCTCAGTTTTCCTAGTCTTCAAGTAGGGCCAAATTTCTCAGCCAGATAGTTGTGACGAGTAGACAGAGCTGTGCATTTATTTTGTACTAAATACAATGGGAAATTTTAACTTGTAAGTTAAATAAAATATTTTGTGAGTAGAAACAATGTTTTTTTCATTATTTCATGCCTTTTCTATGATGAAATTCCTAATAATGACAGCTATCTAGGGGAAAAGAATGAAACAATCAGTGTAAAATATTTTGACATGAAGTTTCAGTGAGAGACCAAAGTTCTAGGAAAGAATGATGTTTCTCATTTTTGTTTTCTCCCAAACCCAGCGGAAAGACAGGACTTCGAGATCGCTAGAGTAGATGGTGATTCATGTTTGTTCTAATGGGAATTTTCCTTTGCCCATTTCCGTCCTTGGCCTTTTGTGGAGCTGTCAAAGGAGTGTGTTGTGTATAGCAGGCAGGAAGGTGCCAAAAGGCTCAGAGAATGTCAAGCTGCTAAGATTCCAGACCTTCTGGAATCAGTTATGTAATGAGGGAAATGACTGTTGAGAAGACTGGACCCCCCCCCTGCTGTGCATGCAAAACCCGCCTTCTGGCAGGAAAGAACATCTTCCAGTCTCAGGCCACTGAAGCTGAATTTTGTAGGAATTCTTATCAACAGCATCAACTTGTAAATAGATACTCATCAAAAAATGTTCTCCAGGTTCCTTTTGAATTTATTTTTTAGTGTTAGAATTTTAGTTTTTTTTTTGCCATTAAATCTCTGAAATGTTTGATGTTTTCGTGTTTAGTTCTGTTTGGTCCACCTTTCACGTTCCAGCGGAAGCTTGCGCACCTCCCTCCAACCACATGCACATAGTCTCAGACTGCAGTTTCCATATCGGAGTTTCATATGCTCATCATGGCTCTTTTTCAAACTATTCAGGTCCTTTAGGATTGTGGGTTGTTTTGTTTTTCTTTTTTTTCTAATTTACTGAGTCAGCCAGTTCTGAGGTGACATCTGCTCTGGAAGGGTTGGGTTGGGACATGTTCAGGAATCTGCTTTGCACTTCAGTTCCAAAGAAACACAGAATTGCCATCTCTTGTTTCTTTCCAGCTCTCACCGGTGTGGGGGAACAATCTGATTTTTGGTACCCCCCCATATTTTCTTTTGATCCCTATGATTTTATTTCAGAGGCCTCCTCCTTCTGCTCTAACTTGGGGCCTGCATCTCCCCGATCCCCCTTAATAGGTTCTAATAATGTGGAAACAAAAGTTTCCCGAAATATCACTTAGGATGAGCAATACACAATAATTTTTGCTTTTATTATATTTTATTTGGAAAAAAATGCTGGGCTCACACACATTTGATATACATCTCTCCGACAGGTTAAGAACAGCAGTTTGAACATGTGGGGTAGGTGCTAGGTTTCCAGACCCCTTCTTGTGTTTCAGAATGCCAAAGAAAAGGCAGCCCCACTTTCCCTAGGACTGGAGGTGACAGCTTCTGTTATACTTGTATATGTCAGGTTCTCTCAAGGGCTGTTTGCTTCGAGGGACTTTCTGTCTCTTCCTCATGGAGATTTAAGTTCCAAGCTTCCCTTCATCCCAGCTGAAGGACCCAAATGATTTTTTTAGCTCATCAATCATTAGGGGAAAATGCCAGTGGCCGATGATTGACCTGGTTCCGTTCTCCTGTCTGATTGAATATTGTGTCCCCAGGGGGAAATCTTGATGGGGACTGGGTACGCAAGTTCATTCTGTTGTCAATTGGTATTTACCCTTTGCAAAATATTTCACACTTCCGACTTCTAGCATTTCTGCTGCTACAGACCTAACACAAGTCTCTCACACATTCCATTCCGGCCAGTGTGACAGCTTCCTCACTTCCTCGCTCCCCGTTGCCTTCCCAGAGTACACTTTCCGCACAGGCACCGGGATGGTTCTCTTAAACCGTAGTCAGATCATTCTGGTCATAAATCCTGTGGAGGCTAAACGGGTCAATTAGAATAAGTTCTCTGAGCCACCCTCCCACTTTCCTCCTCTCCCGGCTCACTGGCTTGCCTTCTGTCAGAGACATCACTCAGAGCCAGCTTCCCGGGCTTCACATCTGACTCCTGTCTCTTTCAGTTATGTGATCTTGGACAAGTTCTCTAACTTCTCTGTGCCTCAGTTTCTTACTCAGTAGAGATAGATTAATAAGAAGTCCGACCTTACGGTAACTACACTTACGTGGGTGAGCATGGTGCAATGTACAGAATTGTCGAATCACCCATGTTGCACACCTGAAACGAATCTAACACCATTTGTCAACCACAATGAAAAAATAAGTTAAAAACACAGAAGCCCAGCTTTTAGGATTGTTGTGAGGATTAAAGGTGATCATTCACACTGACTATTTAGCTCTGGGCCTTGCTTATAGAATGTGTTATTATTATTATTTTTTAAAGATTTTATTTATTTCAGAGAGAGAAACAGAGAACTCAAGCATGAGTGGGGGTGGGAGAAGGGGCAGAGGGAGAGGGAAAAGCAGACTCCCCACTGAGCAGAGAGCCTGATGTGGGACTTGATTCTAGGACCCTGAGATCATGACCTCAGCCGAAGGCATACACTTAACCAACTGAACTACCCGTGCGCCTAGAGTGTGCTATTTATTGGCAGTTTGTGGCATCATCTATTATTTTTGGTTATGTGTATGATTGGCTATTCATTTAATATACTCCTTAACATGTCTGAAACATCTTTATAATCCTTGTTCTTTAAATTTTTTAAAAAAGATTTTACTTATTTATTTGACAGAGATCACAAGTAGACAGAGAGGCAGGCAGAGAGAGAGAGAGAGATCACAAGCAGGCAGGCAGAAAGAGGGGGAAACAGGCTCCCTGCTGAGCAGAGAACCCGATGCGGGGCTCCATCCCAGGACCCTGAGATCATGACCTGAGCTGAAGGCAGAGGCTTAACCCACTAAGCCACCCAGGCACCCCTGTAATCCTTGTTTTTAATGATAGAGGCACCTGAGTGGCTCAGTTGGTTAAGCAGCCAACTCTCGCTTTCAGCTCAGGTCATGATCTCAGCATCCGGAAATCCAGCCTTGTGTTGGGCTTCCCACTCAGTGGGCATCTGCTTCTCTCCTCTCTCTGCCCCTCCTGTGGACTCTCTCCCTCTCTCAAACAAATGAATAAATAAATCTTTAAAATAAAATAAAATAGCTAATGAATAGGTACAGACATATTTAGGAAGAGGTATTACATTTTAACTAGTCTTAGTAATAAAATGATTATTAGCTATTACTTAGGGTTGATAGAAGAAAGCATCATGGTGTGCCCATCCCCCTCACTCACCTATGTAAGTTACTTCCCTCCTTCTTCCCACTCCCCAGCTAACTGCTCCTCCATCCCCCACCCCTTGCCGAGTCTTGAAAACTGTAGTGTGGCTAAGGCCGTATGCAGAAAGATTTTAATAGTCCTGGTGGTAGAGGCGGAGTCAGTTTGGGGAAAGAATTCTGGCTGCCTCAAAAAGCAATAGCAGTATGGGACTACATTAGAATTCCAAATCCGAATTAGCGTGAAGGATAATACTAATTATTCGCACTCTTCCCACCTCCGCTCCCAACAGTCCGCCACCAGTTTCAGCTTCCCAGGCCTCAACCCATCCTGTCCACATGTAGGCTTCCTTAATAAAGTGCCTCCCTGGGTGCCTGGGTGGCTCAGAGAGGTAAGCCCCTGCCTTCAGTTTGGGTCATGATCCCAAGGTCGTGGGATTAAGCCCCACATTGGGCTCTCTGCTCAGCGGGGAGTCTGCTTCCTCCCCTCTCTCTGCCTGCCTCTCTGCCTACTTGTGATCTCTCTCTGCCCAATAAATAAAATAAAATCTTCTCAAAAAAAGGGCCTCCCCACCGAAACTGCTGGCATCCCAACCCCTTCTCCCGTTCACATCTGTCCCTGCCTCTCCCACAATACCTGTACACAATCTTCTCTCCACCACTAAATTCTTAGACTAAACCCATTAAGTGCCTCTACCAATCTGATTCATTTGATATAACTGACCCCAACTCCAGACGAGGTGGGAAGGGAGAGCTAGAAAAGCCACAGCAGAAGGAAGATGAGATCTGGTGGGACTCCCACTGGGGCTAACAGAGTCTGGGCAACTCTGTCTTCCCGACCTGGCTCAAAGGGAATGTATGAGGGAAAAATCTACTATTCTCTAATCTTTATTTGGGAGAGAGATTAATCCCCCACATCTCCTAGAATATAGTTGCTTTGAGTGGATTTATTTGGCTATAAAGGCCCAGATGACCTAAGCTGGTTGGAGCTGTTGGGCACAGCAAAGATGGCGCTGGCCTGCCTTCTCTTCCGGCTAGAAAAGGCGCCACCGTGGCAGTATTGGCGCCAATGTGGCGGTTTCGGTTCCGCATATCTTTGATATTTCCTCCTCTCGCCCAACACACCCTACCCAGTTACTGACTACGTAACCAAACCCCATAGGCTCTCTCCCCACTGACCTCATTTCCCATCCCCAACCCAATATAAGCTGCAACCCCGCTCAATAAAGTGAGATCCTGCTTCGACAGATCCCCCGAGTCTGGTGTGGTTCGTTAATGCGCCTGGACTCGCGACACTCGCCATCCCGCTCAGCCCCAAGGGGAGCTACCGGCTGGCCCGGACGCTCTCCTCGTGCCTGTCGGCCCGCAAAACCTACCGGAGTCCGACAGGAGCAATGGTTCTCAGTCTCATCTTCTTATAGTCACATGGGAAACTTTCAAAAATCCCCATGCCCAATACCGCATCCCAAAACAATCAAATCAGAGTCTCTGGGGATGCGAGCCAGACAGCGGTACTTTTTCAAGTTTTCTTGATGATTGCAGTATGCCGCCAGAGTGGAGGATCACTGGGCTGGAGCGTCAGTTCCAAAACTTGATTTTCATCATGGGGTGCCCTGGGTGACCGAGTTGGTTAAGCCTCTGACTCTTGACTTGGGCTGAGGTCAGGATCTCAGGGTCCTGGAGTCAGATCCTGTGTTAGGATCCCGGCGCAGTAAGGAGTCTGGAGTCTGCTTGTCCCCCTGTCCCCCTGCACACCCCCTCCTTCTGTCCCTGCTCCGTTCATTTGTACGTGAACACGTGCTTGAGCACACGCTCTCTCTCTCTGAAAGAAATAAATCTTTAAAAAACAAAACTATATTGTGCATCAGAATCCCTTGGACGAATTCAGAAGAGCTGGGTGGCGTCCACGAATTTGCAGCTGTAGTAAGTTCCCAAGTGATATTGGTTAGGACTAAGCTTTGAAATCAGTGGACCAGAGGACATAGTGCCTTTTGATTTTAATTCCCGCATTAAATTAATCATCCAACCAATTACATTTTAATTAATTAATTAGTTTAAAATTATTTCCATTTTAATTTAAATATAATTTTAACTCCTTTATGGAAACAAACAAAAAAACTCTAGAGCAATGAAGGGAGAGAGGCTGGATGGTTTAAGCTGGGATGAGATGAGTGTGTTAACAAAACTCACACAGCATTGTGGACATTCTTGACAACTACCCTCCATCACTGCCCACCCATCCCCATTTATCACAAGATTTCTGCCTCCCGACGTGCGGAGACGCTCTTCCGGGCTTGGACTGCGCCCCTCGGGCTTCATCCATGCGCTGCAAACAGAAATCGCATTTTCAGCCCCTGTTCTGTTCTATGTTCTCCTTTCAACGGGGCTTACTCCCATCCCATTTTCTGCCATGCCAACACTGCTGTGGCATGGGGTTGATTCTTAGGTGTTTTCTAGAAGACTCCCTTCCCCCCATGTCTTTCTGGAGACCCATAGAGCAGCCCCCCAAATTCCCTTTATTTTGTCTCCTCTTCCCTAGCTCCGGCCGGTAGAACTTGGGTGGGTCTTCTGGGATTCTGTATGCCCATGCTCTGCCGTAAAAGACAAAGTGCATAGTGTGCCTCGGCTTTCTCCCTTGATAGGCAATTCCAAACATGTACTATCATGGATCCAAACTGGGTTTCAACAGTTCTCAGCAAATGCCCAATCCTCTGCACTGGATTATTTAAGAGCAAATCTCACATATCTTTTCATTTATAAGTGCTCAATAAATAGCTCTAAATGAAAAGCACTTAGGAAACTGTAATTATGATTGATTGCAACTATGATATGATTACCATGCATAAAAAATGAATTAGCCATTAATATCAAATATTCAGTCCACATTTGCCCTTCTCCCTTCTGACTCAGCTGTGAGAGTTTCCCTTCAAGGAAAGCCAGTTATTCTGGTCCAAGATGTATTTGCCTACATTTCAGAGTTCCTGTGCTTTCTGTATCGGGATTTCCAACAGCAAAACCGGCAGGTGCTTTTTTCCCATTTTGTTAGGTGCTTAAGAGAGCAAGCAAGTCCTTCCTGACCTCCTGAGCCCCAGCCCCAGCCGCTGTTATGGCCCCAAAGCCCACGTTGGGTCCCTGTGGAGCCTGCCACAGTTACTAAAGTGTGGCTTGTTTTCATGGCACCAAGGATTTATAAGTTCCAGTTTCCAGATTTACATCCATCAGAGGTTTTTTTTTTTTTTTTTTTTTTTTTTTTTTCACATTCTGATACTGGGTAGATTTAAAAAAAAAAAACACCAAACAAACATAAAAATGCATGCGATGTAATATTCAAAAAGTCCCATGGCAGAACTGCATCATGGCACTCTTGCCCCTTTTACCTCATTCTCCTCCAAAATAACTCACATTGCTTGCGGATTCCTCCAGCGGGATTCTATGTGTGTATGTACATGTTTTACCTAAATGTTCATTTAGTATGTACATTGTTGTGGACCTTGGTTTTGTTTTTGTTTTTGTTTTGTTTTCCACTTGAGAATATTTAAGGAGATTTATTTAAATGGTCTTTCCCCAGGACTCACAGGACTTCCTGTGCTGTGTGGATCGACTTAATCAATTTAGTGAAAACAGTTCTCCATCAGGCTTCTAAGCGTTAACATTTCTTTCAGTTTTTCTGGGAAATTTTGCATCAATACATGTGACCTCACGACTGCCGTCGAAGAACCGCTGGAATGTCTGATGACCGCCATTTGTCAGTGAGAACAGACTGACCTCATGCTCTGCATCTTTCAAGTAAGAAATAATTTCATTTTTCAGGTACAGTTTGTTTGGCTATAGTAGACGAAGCAGAAGGCGCCTGGGTGGCTGGGTTGCTTGGGCACCTGACTCTTGGTTGCAACTCAGCTCATGATCTCAAGGTGGTGAGATGGAGCCCGAAATCCCCTATGAGGCTCCAGGTTCCGTGGGGCGTCTGCTTGGGATTTCGCTCTGTCTCCCTCTACCCCTCCCTCACTAAAATCAATCAATCAATCAATTGGTCAATCAATCTTAAAAAAAAATAAACAAAATGGGAAGCTGGTAATAGTTTCTTTGAGAAAAAAGATGCAGATGGTTCCCTTTCTTGGGTTTGGAAGATCCAAACTGGGGTCAAAGGAGGAAGCCCAGTGGGGGATAGTGTTGGGGATCCTGAGGTAGGGTTGTAAGCATGACAGGTTGCAGGTTTATCATAAAAGATGCTGATATCTTTATTTTTTAATGATTTTTATTAAGAATCGTTAACACACAGTGTTATATTCATTACAGGTGATCCAAAGATTCTCTACGTTCCTCAGGACTCATCACCAAGAGCGTCCTCTTCTCCCCCATCACCTATCTCACCCCTCCCCCACCTGCCTCCCTTCTGGCAACCACGGTGAAAGATGTGCAAGTTTTTAAAACTTGTTCTGAGTGGAGGATCCTCAAAAGAAGATGGAAGAGGTGGGGGCCTTTGGCTTGCTAATGGTTAGTCCAGGCTCAGGGAGATACTTCAGACAGCCTGAGAAGAGCAATTTTGAACTAATCTATACAAATCATTTTAAAGGTGTGTCTACATGGATCCTGAGAAACAAACAGGGACTTTCAGGGATGGGGGGGTGAAGTGATGAGGTAATGGGTAATGGATGATTAAGGAGGCACGTGTTACGATGAGCATTGGGTGTTAAACGAAACTAATCAATCATTGAATACTACATCAAAAACTAATGACGTACTACTATACATGGCTAACTGAACATAGTAAAAAATAAAATAAAAATATGTAAAGTTCTGTCTACCCACTGTTTCTGTCAGCAAAGATTTAATCAAGATGATAGAACTGAGATTTTTCTTTCCCCTGATTAAAATGGACCAGAGTCCTGGAAAGCTGTTTACTACAAGCAAATGTGGAAGATCTTTACTATTATTACTAAAACAATTTGTTTACTTATTCATACATTTTACTGGGCATGAATTTAGACTTTTTTTCTTCTTCAGCTGTAGCACTTAATAAGTCTAATTTTTCTTGAGAAAAAAACTAAATACAGGTTTCAGAAATCACAAGTCAAGGCATAGCCGGCTGGCTCAGTAGGGAGGTAGAGCATGTGACTCTTGATCTTAGAGCCATGAGTTCAAGCTCCATGTTGGGTGTGGAGCTAACTTTAAAAAAAAATAATAAAATCTTTTTAAAAAAGGAAATCAGAAGTAGATTTCACCATTATTTCTACACAAGGGCACAAATGCCACTCATTAAGACTTTTTAGGTTCAACATAAGTTACATATCCTTAATGTTACAAATCGAGGAAGACTAAGCACATAAACACTCCATGACGATTGCCATATATTTTTAAAACAGATTTACTTGTGCTTCTTGTAATGACTAGAGGTCTGTTTGAGCTTATGTTCTTTGTTTTGTTTTGCTTTGATGAAGATGGTAGAGAGGATGGACCCGTGACGTCTGAGCTCCCCAAAATACAGCAGAGTCTCAAAAATACAGTGACTCATCCCATCTATTTAAGTTTTTCACAAACACCCATTTCGCGCCAGCACAATTTTGCTTTCAATGCACCATGGAGTAGTTGGGATAACAGAAAGAGATGGAATTTCCCTACTGAGTAACGAAGATGCTAATGTGGACGAATTTAGGAAGGTGGCATTTCTCATCAAATGGCAGAGGATTCTTGCACAGGGAAGTCTGAAAACGTGTCACTGACTTCAGCTTTTCTTGGTGATGCGATTCTGGCTGTTCTCCCCTCCACCTCCCTCCTTTTCTGCTCCAATGATCTAGACAAGATCTGTCATACCTGTTGACCCCAAAATGTTTACCTACATGTCCTGTGTCCTTGAGGTGTCTGACTCCTCTCTGCCTTTGCTGGGAGGCACAAGAGAGGAATGGGCTTCAGGCTCTGCTGGGTCTTTGCTAGCAGAATCCTCTCAGGACACCAGTTCTTCTCTATATTCTAGAATTTCTGCCAGCCCTCAGCTCCACTGTGTGGGAACGTTCCCAGAGGCTGTGTTTTTTGGGTTATGACGGTTTTTTCACTATAGGGTTAGTTCCTCTGCTAGGAGCGCATGCGTCCGTTCTGTCCTGGTGAGCCTGGAGAATGGTAATGGCAAAACCCCACTGACTATGTGCACTTCTGTCTCTATGGTGCTCTGAACATAATGCCAGCAGCGTAGCAGGTTTTCCATTTTTAGGATTATGGGCTGTGCTTTATGAATCCTACAGCCAAATCCTGGATATTGGATAATCAGGGTTTATAAAACCTTCCTCGCCATTCTTGCTGAATTTGATTCCAGGTCATGGTCCCCAGCCTGTGGGTATTCCTCCTGCTTCAGCTGCCCGGCTGCCTGCCCGGACAGACTTGTCCTCCTGCCTGCCTTCCTGGGCAGCTTCCAGAAAATTAAAAAAAACCCAACTTGCAGAAAGCTTAACTTTTTACATTTTTTTTTTTTAAAGATTTTATTTATTTGACAGAGAGAGAGAGAGATCACAAGTAGGCAGAGAGGCAGACAGAGAGAGAGGGGGAAGCAGGCTCCCCATTGAGCAGAGAGCCCCATATGGGGCACGATCCCAGGACCCTGAGATCATGACCCTAGCCAAAGGCAGAGGGTTAACCCACTGAGCCACCCAGGTGCCCCAACTTCTTACATTTTATGCTGAGTAAATTAAATCTCTTTGTCTCTCCTTTTTGGGGGCAAGGAGAAATTCTTCAGCAAATTGTAGTTTCAAATAGCACTGCTCCCCCTTCAACAATATTCTAAGGGCTTAAGTTTTTGTTTTCTTAAGTTTTTTTCAATCATAAGTTGAGGCAGTCAGCTTTGATCAAGGTAGTATTTTGTGTTGATGGCAAGGGGACTTCTATGGAGAGCGAGTGGCAAAGTCATCAAGGAGCTAGTGGGCCAGTGACCAGGTGATAGCTGCTGAGGGTAGTGGGTCTTACATGGGGGAGTGTGCTGGGCGGCAAGCAGGCCAGGTCTTGTAGAGGAAGGGGGCCTGAGGTGGACAGATGAAGGTGGTATTTATTGGCTTATGCTGATTAGTGGAAAATTCTTTTTTCGATCCATAAGAAAAACCAAACAGTAGCCCATGAAGGGGCAAGGGACAAAATTCAAGAGCCATTCTTTATTTTTCAAAAAGAACTCAGGAAACAAGGACAAGAAATAGGATTGAAAAAATGTCATGCAAGCCGAGCCATGAATATTAAACAATATTCTGGTGAACATAACATTAAAGAGAAAAAGGCAAATGATGAAAATGGTGTCAAATTCTTTATTGCACATTTACAGCGTACCAGGCGCTGAGCTCCCTGTGTCCCATGAATTATTTCATTTACTCCTCACAAAAGTCATATGAGGTGTGTATTCAGACATTCTGTTTAGTAATTAGGAAACTGGGGCAAAGGAGTTTAAAATAAGTAGCCTAATTATTAATTCACCACTCTCCCTAAGTGGTATATAGCCAAAGAAGGTAAACTTAGGCTCTGGATCCAACCAGCTGGGTTCAGAGACCGTAGTCTAAACTGACAGTCGTCATTGGCCATGACTAGTCTTTGGCCATATCTCAAACTGATGGTGACTCTCCCTCTTAGTCTAGACACAGAGTGCCAGGGGTCCACTAGTATTTAACTAAATGTAGAGCTAGGGATGCAAGCTATTTGCCCCTGGATTCTAAAGCATAAGGATCAAGGGAAGGCTGCTGACTATAATCACTGTTATCTAAATAGAGGGCACATAAATAAATTATAAGCAGCCCTGAGCTGAGTGCTGCTTGTACTGGCTCTAGAGAGCAGATTGTGCTCCTCTCTTCCCAACCCTGTGTTCAGTGACATCGTGTTGGTAGCTTTAAATGGGTCATGGTGAAAGTATTTATACTGGAAAACTGGTAAATATTACAATACATACTTCTTATTCTTTTTTTTTTTTTTTTAATCAGTTGTTGAACATCTCTCAGTCAAGCGCTGGTGTGTAAGCTAGTAATAAAGCTAACTACTGAAAAGAGAAAATAAAACTCATCACCTGGGGATAATATGATTTCATACCTTGAAACCTTGGGTGGAGGGGAGGAGGCAGCACTCTCAGAGTTAATGAGATTTTTAAAAAAATCCAGGCCACACTGCTGATTCAGCCTTTGGAGACAGACCATGCTTTCCTTGGTGTTGATTCAATTTGTAGATAGTAAAGCTTGGAACTGAGAGCATCTATGATTTCCATCATGTGGAGGAAACTGGCCAGCAGCTTCAAGAGAGAAAACAAGTCAGTGTTCAGTGGGAGCCTGAGGTGGGAAACAGTAATGCTGCTGGTTTCCAGTCCCAGGCTCTTCAAGGCCCTGAGGCCCAAATGTCACCACCTAGACCCCAAGATCTGACCTTTCCTGTTCATCTGCTTGTCCCCACTGACCTCTGTCCCACATTTTTTTTCTTAAGCTCTTCTCTCCAGCTTATCTCTTAACTCAGCAAAAGACCCTCCGGGTGTAGCATCTGTGATGGAAACCGAAACTAGCCCTCAAGCAACCAGGGCTGCTTGGATGAAGAGCTCTGGTGGCCCACACCAGCTAGACCAGATGGAGCTCTAACTCTGGCTCTCCTGGCTGGGAGGGTGGGCTATGGAGTGACCCACGGAGGGATCCACAGTTACGTTCACCTCATCATAATAATAGAATCTGAGCCCAAGGAGGAGCTCAGGCCTCATTTATGTAACAGACAGTGGTGATGGTGTGACATGGTTCCTTAGGGGGCACGCGCCACCTGGTGTATCTCTCTACTTGTGATGACAGGACTCCCAATTTAAATATTCATCCCAGGGTCACCTGGGTATCTCAGTGGGTTAAGCCTCTGCCTTCGGCTCAGGTCATGATCCCAGGGTCCTAAGATTGAGCCCCACATCAGGCTCTCTGCTCAGCAGGGAGCCTGCTTCCCCCTCTCTCTGTCTCTGTCTGCCTCTCTGCCTTTTTGTGATCTCTGTCTGTCAAAAAAATAAAATCTTTAAAATAAATAAATAAATAAATAAATATTCATCCCAACCCTAAATAAAAGGAACCCACTCATCCTTGCTCCAGGAGTCACAGCCTTGGAAGTCATTCCCC
Source organism: Mustela lutreola (assembly GCF_030435805.1). Taxonomy (NCBI): domain Eukaryota; kingdom Metazoa; phylum Chordata; class Mammalia; order Carnivora; family Mustelidae; genus Mustela; species Mustela lutreola. Next base: position 20,101,208 of record NC_081295.1, on the reverse strand, counting down.
GTGATCTCCTTGTTCACTGCAGATACAGTGCCCTTTGTGTGACAGCTCACCTGGTGTGGTTGCTACCTATGAGTCACCAAGCAGCAGACTCAGGTTGAGTCAGTTACACAAATGTCTCTCCTGGCTTGACTCTGTCCTGGATTCTACTATGAGACACTACCATGTCTTTTCCCTAAACTCCAACTTTTGGTCTAAGCCAGTTCAATTTGGGGTTTCTTTCATTTTGACCAAAGCCAGATTACTTAATACAATCATCTATTTTTTTTCTTATAGAATCTATAGAGGAAAGACCTCCAACTTCCTTCCTCCCCCTGACACTCTCCTTGCAGAGACATTAATGTTTTGCATGAGGGAACTTTATCTTTTTTGGATCAATAGGGCTCTTCTTGCAACACCCTCAGTGCAAACTACTTATTTTCCCAAGTTTTCTGGCCTTGTATATTTTCTGGTCTGGACAGTTACATAAAGAAAGTTATTGATTTTTGGTGCTAAGTGCAATCAATGATGTTGGAGAACAATACTTTGGTGTTAAAAAAAGGAACCTCATTTTAAAATTAAAGATCTTTGTAAAGATGAGAAATGATTGGTTAATGGTTGGCAGCTGGCTGATCACTCTGCTCTTTATTAGGACTGTGCTGAAAATAAGGAGATTCCTTCTTTTTGGTTCTCACTTCATTATTGGTAATTATGCCTTCCCTCTCCTCCCTTCCTTTTTCCTTCCCCATCATAAGTGTACCTCTATGACATCAAAGGAGTCTCAACTTGCACCCAAGCCTTGCTTCTCAATGCTTCATCTAAATCTATCTCAGGTGTGTACAAAGGCTTCTGGTTCAAGTTCATGGGCCTGAAGCACATGTTACCTTCTCTTGGAATTATAAGAAATAAGTATCAAGAGGTTGAATTTGTTAGGCTTTTGAGAACAGGGAGTTGGAAACATATGTTATTATGGATTTCTGGAATTTTGAAAAGCATCTGGGCTCTTTTTGACAAACAAAGCACAACAGAAAGGGTCCCTCCCCCTCCTCCCTGCCCAGAAACCAGAAAAATGTTCAGTTGGAGCTAAGAATCCAGAGATTCAGAGATGTTCCAAGTGTAGAGAAAACCAATACAGAAAGTAGGAGTGGGACTGGACCATAAATTAGAGTACTTAGTTAAAGATGTCTTCACATGTTGACTGCAAACTTCAGTCATCTGTTATCCCAGGTTAAAACTCAACAGTTGCTTCTTGAAGAGAGTGCCTGGCTAGGACTCCCACAGGAGGCTTTGGATCAGATGGGAGAGAGTAAATCTCATGGTGATTCCAGACACCCACACTAGAACTATGGCAGTGAGGGGAATTAAAGAAGGACAATTTCTTCCCAGGGGAGTAATACACTAGAGGGAATACCCCTTGGTTTAGTCTTATTTTTATTTGAAGGATGGTTGTTGACTCACTTTATCCATTTACATTGACCCTTTAACGAGCAGAACCTTTAACAAGCAGACAATCAAAGGTCACCAGACATTTTTGAGGACGATTGACATATTGGAAAAGAAGAACCATGATTATTAAACAAAAAATGACCCTTGAAATAATAGAAGTAATTCAGAAAAAACAAATAACATAAAAATTAACATTCTCATTTTTAAAGATTTTATTATTTATTTGACAGATAGATCACAAGTAGGCAGAGAAGCAGGCAGAGAGAGGAAGGGAAGCAGGCTCCCTGCTGAGCAGAGAGCCCGATGCGGGGCTCGATCCCAGGACCCTGGGACCATGACCTGCGCCAAAAGCAGAGGCTTTAACCCACTGAGCCACCCAGGTGCCCCAACATTCTCATTTTTAAATAAGCTTTTTATTATGTCAAGTTTCAAGCATACGCATAAGAGAGCATATAATGAACCCAGGGCACCTATCAGCGAAGCTCAGTAATTATAAGCAGGTGGTCTCAAGCTTATTTTGAAACAGATATGAGATACTGTCATTTCATATATCCTTCATTGTATAATCTCTAAAATACATAAGAGCCTTTAAAAATCACTACAGTACCATTATCACATCTAAAAAATTCCTTAATGTTCATATTTTCTTCCTTTTTTTTTTTTTTTTAGTCTCTAAGTTTGAATTGAGATCCAAATAAGATCCAACCATCTGCTATTGGTTAATACATCTCTAAAGCTCCCCCTCTACCTCTTTCCCTTGGGGTTTTGTTTGTTGAAGAAATTGGTTTGAAGAAATCTCAGTGTTAGGAGTTTGCTGAATATATCACTGTAGCTCAAATATATTAAATAAAATTACAAAGATTACTAATCAAATGACTTTGATGTCTTGGGTGGATATCAGTGTAGTGTCTGCTTCTCAGACTTTGCTTTTGTGGAAGATGGGGTGGGAAAGAAAGCCCCTTCACAGGGGTTTTTTCTTTTGGTCAGAACTGGGTAGAGCCTCATTATTACACTGGTTTGGAATGAAGTATTTTAAGTTCTAGTTTTTATGGTAAAGACAAGAGAAGAAGTGGTTTTGAATGCTTTTGAGTATTAATCCCAATATGCAGTAATAAAATCTATGATACATCTGGGAATCGACTTAAATGCATCACGCCTTTATGAGTAAAGCATATAAAATAAACCTGAGAAATTTTAGAGGTAAATGAGCTTCATGGATGGGGCAATTTAATATTTTTAAATATTCAAGGCTATTCAATGAAAATCCAGGGAGTTTATTTTGTGTGTACATCTCCATAAGGTAATTCCCAAATTTAAGTAGATGAATAAAGACCTATAAATAGCTATGTTATTTTACAAAATGAGGAGCAGTAAGGGAGCAAAAAATCTTACCTGATATGAAGATATTACTCAAAACAATAGAAATTACAAGAGACACACACATCAATAAACTTGGTATTTGATCTTTGGAAAACAGAGGAATTATTTAATAAATAGTGTGGGGAAAATTGGATAGAATGCAGAATAAGAATATAGAATAGGTCAAGAGATCAAGTTGTTTCAATAGAAAAATTAAATGTGACAAGTAAAACCATAAAGTGAATGGAAGAAACTAAGAGGAGGTTTCTTTGTGATTTGGGATATGGAAAGATTTTCAAATAAATCCTTCAAGACATAATTGTGAAGGAAAAAATGAATGTAATTTATTCTATCAAAATTTGTTGTTACTTGGCCACTCCCAGCTGTGGTGGCATTGGTGAAAGTGTACACTTCAATTTTCTAGCCAGTGCTTAATGCAGGATAGTAAAGAAGACCACAGGCAAAATTCAGGGATAAATGATCGTCTGGGAGAAGAGCGATAGAGTATTTAGGACCAAGAAAGAAGAAATATCTAGAATAATAGGATAAATTCCCATTAATTAATTCCCATTCCCATTAATTAAATTCCCATAAGTAAGAAAAAGAAACAATAGAAACATAGCAAAAATTACTATTAAGAGCTATCCCAATGATTAAAAATATACAGAAATGAGATGTTCAATCTCACAGTCATCAATGAAATACAATTTAAAAGTGTGAGATACTGTTTATAGAAGAGCAAAAATTTACAAAGTTGGGTATCAAATGCTGGTGAGGTTGAGGACTGGTATGGTCATTTTGGAAGTGAATAGACCACAAACACCAGGTTAATTCTTCCAAGGATGTACCAGGAGGTATTTACGAGTTTATCACAGCATTCCTTGTGAGAGCAAAGAACCAAGGAATAATTAGGTTAAATGTAGATCATAGCACAGTCACAAGGAATGAACTAAGTAGATATTTCGTCACATGGAAAGATCTTTAAAATATAATGTTTATAGTCCTACACTATTTATGTCAATTAAATATACAGAAACAGTAATGTGACTATTTTAAACACATTATCACACATACATATATAAATAAAAATATTGAAGGTGGTTTGAAGTGCAAATATTAAATACTTAAGGTTGGAAGTCTATGGAGGGAGAAGGAAATTGGATTCTACAGGATGAAAGGAATAAAACTCCATAAAATAAAGTAAAGAACAAATGAAGATGGTGTGTTTGGACCTGATGGTATGATCAATCCCCTTCTGCTCATCTGACATCTCTACAATAAACAAACTTACAAGTAAATGAGTCTCTCTTGAGAAACAGGAAGATTGACAACCTAAGATCTGGCTTGGTGGGAGCTGGGAGGGGTAGATGTGGACCAATCTCCACAGCTTACTTTGCCTACTGTCTTTCAGTGGTCAGATCCACCTGTTCATTTTATTTGCCGGCCTCTGCAGGTATCTGCAATAAGGATTCTGCCTTACAGAACTCTGTTCCAGATGGGGAGCTCAGGAGCAGACACTTCCTAGGTGTGAATCCCTTTCATAAACCTAACAGGGTGAGTTAATTTATCCTAAGAGCTGTTGCTTGGCTGGTGAGTTGCCTGGACTGAGAATCTGAAAGACAAAGCATCTCAGAAGATTTTACATACTCTGAAGTCAATATTCACCGTAGGCAAGATCCCTTAGAAGATCTAGATAGAGAAATAATTTAAGGTTTGTAAAAAACCTTTTATGAGTGTAATATCTTCTCCCATCATTAATAATTCAGTTAAGAGACGTAGAAAGAGTGCAGATGAGGTGAGTGTCTTCTCACCTTTGACTTTTCTACTGTTTGGGAATGGTCAGACTTTCAGTCCCTGATTAAAGTTTTTAATTTTCTCTGCTGGAAATATACCAGTGAATTCTTACTCCTGTAGACTTTTGTCAGAAAATAGAAGCTTTTCTAACTGTGACCTTTTTTAAATTAAAATTTTAAGGATGTTCTACTTCAGAATGGCCAATGACTAGAGATAGCCTTTAAAAATTAAGGCGCTTTGGTATAAAGTAACAGAAATTTCTTAATTCTTTCAGATTCTCAGTCCAGGCAGAAAAAAAAATTAAGAGAGCGGCAACAAAATGTTCTATTTGGGACAAAGGGAAAGTCAAAGGAAATTCAGGACTCCTCTAAACATTGGTGACCAGTATGTAAAAGATATTACGTCCTATACAGCAGTATTAGTAAGAAGAGTGAAACGAATGTACCTCATTTTTATTGTATTGCTTCTTTGTTAACTGAGGCCGAGAGTCAAGGAACATTTTGCCAGAGAGTGTTAATAAAATCTTCTGTTATATACTTTAGAATCAGGAAAAATCAACCAGAAATGGACCTGTATATGGTTATGTGTCAGTTTGGAGACATTATGGGTTTCCACCATATTACAGAACCAGTTCTTAGTTTTAACTCACTCCACTACCACCTGGAGAGGACCCACACTGGAGATCAAAACATGTTGCCGTAAATGCCCACTGTTATAACAATCTTGGTGAATACCAGTTAGCTCACATGTATAGTTGAAGAACTGACTTTGAAAGTCTACTCCTGTGTTCCTAAAATCATTTACACAGCTTCTAATATTAGAGAGTTAATGGTGGTATGAATAATATAAAGGGTAGTATGAATAATGTAGAATGAAGAGTAGGAACCAGATTTCAGGACCTTTTACTGTCTTCCTCCAAAATGAACTAGGTCTCTGCTGAGGGTAGCTGCTACTAAACTAAGGGCAAGAAATACAAAGGAGGTGGGGTGCCTGGGTGGCTCAGTGGGTTAAAGCTTCTGCCTTCTGCTCAGGTCATGATCCTGGGATCGAGCCCCACATCAGGCTCTCTGCTCAGCAGGGAGCCTGCTTCCCTTCCTCTCTCTGCCTGCCTCTCTGCCTACCTGTGATCTCTGTCTATCAAATAAATAAATAAAATCTTAAAAAAAAAAAAAAGAAATACAAAGGAGATGTGGAACATCTTGGTTAATAGGGAGCAATGAGAGCTTTAGGGATTTCTGGGGTAGTATCAGGAGAGGAAAATTGACTAGCTCCGTAGAAGCGAACAAGGGTTGACCAACAAAAGTCAATTACTGTCATGATGTTAAACAGGTTGAGCTTTTGCTGGAAATGAAATATAACAATATTGAAAAAAAAAAAAACAGATGACATGGGGTGTGCTCACAGTTTATGGAAAGACAACTGCATTAAACACATGAACTGCAGTTGAAGAAAATAAGCTGAATAAATGATATTGTGAACATTACATTGTAATTGTTATTGAGAAATAAAGCCATTTGTATTTTCTTACTAAGATCAAGAAGCTCAGCTGTCCAGATTCGAAGATCGCCCTGTGCAGCTCCTCAGATGGAAGGTCACATGGAGTATGAAGCTCACGGATCTCCTGGTGTTAATGCCTGACTCCTGGTCACTATGTCGTCCGTCTGTCTGAAACAAAGGACACAGAGTTAAGAGCTTACCTTACTGACTCATCATTGGCAAGTAAGCTTGCTTTTGAGTGAGCAAACTCATGAAACAACTGTGCTGCCCTGACACATAGCAGCTGTGTTGAAAGGGTTGAGCTCTTCTGCCAAACAGGGCAGTTGTGCTTAAATCTCCCCTGTCTGATTACTGACCCAAGGTGCACCTCTGACCTTGCCAGACGTGTGGACTCGTGTGTGTGTGTGTGTGTGTGTGTGTGTAGGTATCACAGACCAGTCATGGCGCACACAGTGCCTGTTACATTCATCCGGAGGTTGAGGATTCTTGGATTAAGAAATTATCTTGCAGTTAGACTATGGTAAGTCTCGCTACTTCAACAACGTTGGTTACTTGACTCATTAAACATGACTTTTCTGTTTTGTTTTTTTCAAGATTTCATTTATTTAAGAACGTGAGCACGCGCGAGAGATAGACAGAGAGACAACGGATGCTCAAGCAGGGCGAGCAGCAGGCAGAGAAGAGGCAGAAGCAGGCTGAGCGGAGAGCCTGACGTGGGGCCCCATCCCAACGTGACCTGTGCTGAAGACAGAAGCTTAACCAAATGAGCCACACAACCGCCCCTGTTTTGTTTTGTTTTTGAGATCCCTGATATTGACTGCTTAGTTTAGGTGAACATTTGGATGGATTAGGATGATTGGAATAGATTGCCTTTAATTAATCATTAATTAGTGAGTGATCTTAAAAAAATTTAGAAAGAAATAGTGTACCCTCTAGTGGACATTTTAAGAACCGGCGTGGACTGTCCTACAACCCAGACTGTTAGGATTGGGTCCGTTAGTGGGTGGTGACATTACACCCCTTAAGCACCCTTTCATCTACAGGTTAGTGTTTGCTGCTTTGTGATTACACAAAGAATATGAAAGATTAACCCCAGTACTGGAAAAAGGCAATGGTCGGTAAAGGTGGCGGGGGAGTGGTGGAACGCTTGCTTCCAGCTTCACTCTACTCCCCTTTGTAAAATGTGAAGGAAGTGGAGGAAGTTCCCAGAGACACTCCTCTCACAGAAAAGAGAGCCAGAGTGTCTGGTATCTTGGCACAGAAGCAAAACAATGAAAAACTGACTGTGAAGTTAGAAAAATTCTCCAAATTTCTTTAGACTATAACCACTTAATGCACAGAGAATTGCTCAGGTTTTGAAAAGCAAGCAGGAAATTCTTTATTTAACACTGGGATTCTGTCACCAACACCCAATCTCAATTAGCTTCTGGAGTACTGTGGGGTGAAAGGCTATTTCCATGCAGTGAAATAGGAGGTATGATCAAGAGAGAAAAGTAACAGTGCGGTGAAATAATGTGTACAAAACCAGCACTATCAGGAATGGGTTCCTTTAAAAAACTTTTTAAAAATGATTTTTCTTTTGAAAATGTGCATGTGTCAAATTTCATTTTTTCAGAGAGAAGATGTGATATATGTGGATTAATTAAAATTACTTGAGTAAAGAAAAAGTGTTCCAAAGGCACCTGAAATAATATAAATTGTTAGAAATAATAATTCCAACATACATAACTGAATTACTTTAGATTCAATTATGCTTTGAAATTAGGAGGGCTTTTATTTTTCTTTTTGTTTGTGTAAAATTTCCATCAGACCTGCAAATAGTTTTGTTATTTTTGAAGTTGTGAAACACATGGTTACTCGCTCAAAAGCCTCTAAGCCAAAATCTATGTGAATTTGGTTTAGTAGGAAAAATTTTAGCCACCTACATTTTGTAATTTATTTGGTTTGCACTTAAAGAAAAATGCAAGATTCAACAGTTCTATGCTCTAAGATGAAACATACTATAATCAGATAGTATTTCTGAACTACCAAGTTATTTATGTGTGTCTTTATATCAGAAATAATCATTTTTACAGGAACTTTAGTGGGAGAGTGATTTTCTATGATTTTGCTGGGTGTGCAGCAGAGAAAGGGTGCTGTGAGGTGGTGGGTCAGGAGTTGAGATAGCCTGGGCTTCTTTTTAAAAATCAAAACTACTTAGAAGTACCTGAGCTGCCCCAGAGACATAGGACATCTTGTTCGACCATATTAAAAATTGGCTCCAATCCTCTCCTTCTAGACTGAGAGGAAGAAACACCCTGAGCAATGACTAAAAATCTTGATAAAGTTCCAAATGGGGTTTTAAAAAAATAAGCCCTTTAAAATCAGAATGACTAATTGAATCATGCATTTTGTTTTTCTTGGGACTTTTCATGCTGATGTATTGCTTTTTATGTAAATAGGATTTTTGCGGTGGAGGAGTCATGACTGTGAATATCACTGAGAAATTGTATATGCTTGCTGGCAAGTTACCACTGTGGGGACCTGAGAATGCTAAATTAGGAATGCAGACAGGAGGTAGAGCCTGGGGATTCTTGGACTGAGTGTGCCTACACGTTACACGGCAGGACTCACAAACTTGTAGATCTCCAGTCCAGGGGTTCTGGCCTGGGACTCCATGGGGAGATGGAGGGAATGAGAAGATAGCACCTTAAATAAGAGCCCCCAGCGACTCTGAAGCAAGTGGCCTAGGGATTATCACTCAAAGCCCACCTGAGTTTAGGCTAATCATGAGGATGCTTGCAACTATTTGTAAATGAGAAAAATTAAACAGTGGCCATTTTAAATTGTGGAATATGTGTGTATGTGTGAGGGTGTTGGGAGGTACACCAAAGGTGACTGAGATATAATTTCATTATTGTTCGGAAACTCTAAAAGCACTCTGACTTGCAGGTTCTATGAATATGAATTTCAGGGAATATGCTGGAACAAGAGTAAGGGCGGGGTTGGGGGATGGGGGGTAGGTGGAGGGGAATTTCCTCAAACCCACTCTGTATCCTCACAGCAGGGCTGCCCTGCTTGCCCTTCTGTCTGCTGGGGATGCCCTCTCCCTACACCACCTTCTCTCTCACCTTTCATACCACTGTCATGCCCCTTCCTCGGCATCTTCCCTCACACCCTTGACAGCAACAAACTAGTCACTTGACAGCAACCGTCCCTAGTCACTATCCTTTCCTCTTCCCTGCTTTGTTTTTCTTTGTGGCACTTAAAATATGCTGAAGTAATATTTATTATTTATTTCTCCCCTTGTTGAGGGCCTCTTCTTTGAGACTGGAAGCTCTAGGAAGGCACAGGGTCTATTTTATTCATAGCTGTAGCCTCCACACCTAACATTCTGTAGTCAATAAATAAATTCATCCTTTGAAGCTGCCTTCTGAAATTCAGGCTCCAGTCAGAATGTACTTGTGATCTGTTTTCCAGGCATTTATACCCCGATGTGGAAGAATACACTGATTCCCTGAAAGTGTCCATTTTTGAACTGTGAGGGGAGTAGCACAGTGTTCGGCTTCTTTGTCCCAATGACTGAGACACCCAACTGGATATCCTCTGGCATTCTTGATGGCCATGATTTTTCCTTTGAAATTGTGAGATTGGTAATGGACACTCAGTACTAGTTTATTTCTTACTGTCTTTCAAAATTGTAGTTAGGTTAAAGAGTGATGACTGAATATGGAATGCCCTGGTGTGTGTGTATGTGTTTGCAAGTAGTTTGATCTAAGTTTTCTGAGTGTCTCCATGTAGTGATGAAGGATGGATGGGGTTAGGAGGGTGAATTTGTTAGTATTCAATTAAGAAAACAAGGCTTGTGCCAAGTAGTTCTACAGAACTGTCTTTCTTGGAAAGATCTATAGGATGGTGATTGGCCTCTGGGAAGATGATTGTCTGAACCTAGAATGTGGAGACTTTGGTTTTCATGGGTATACTCTGGCATAGAATTCCAGGAAAATAGGAAGGTCCACCTAGTATTTCAAAACAAACCATGTTAAATATAAATTGGGATTTTTTTAGCCATTAATATATATTTCCAAGTAATTAACTTATTCTTTGAGCAACTATGTATTGAGCACTTACTATGACCAGGGATTTGGCTGGTCATTGAGGGCAAAACTGAACAATGCATGATCACCATTGTAAGGGCTTCCAATTTAATAGGTAAGTAATAGGCACTGATTATGGAGCATCTATTCAGATGGTTTGTAAACTTGGTTTAAATTTTCATAGTTATGCTGTAGTGGGTATTATTACCACCAGTATACCAGTAAGGAAATGGTATGACTCATATGGTTGAGATAACTAGACTAAGTTGGCTCAGGCATCAGAAACCAGGACAAAGCTCTGATCTTGGGTCTATTATTCCATGTAATTTCTTTAGGGACCTTTGCTTTCCTCAGAGTGAAACTCCCCCCATCCCCCATCTCTGTTTCTTTCTTTCCAGCTGGTCACCTGCACCACCTGGTGCTCAGGGTCCTCCATGGCTTCAGCTGGGGTCAACCCCTCAACTCCTGCTGTGTCCCTGTGGGAACATGGAGCAGAACCTAGGGGTTCAGAAAGCTCCAGAAAATTTAGTGATAGATAATCAGGGTTCACAACTTAGTTTTACTTATTTTAGGGGAAGGTTTAGGAAAGCATGTAGAATGGAGATGATCAATGGTTTGAATACCTTAGCAGAAATGAACAGTGGCTTAATTACTTTGTTCCTGTGAATGGGAAATAGCCAACTCACAGCTAACACTCTGGATGTGAGAAAGCTAAGGTTAAAAGTTAAGTTTTTTAGAGTTAAAAATTTTATCAACTTAAAAAAATGTATTTGATTTAATAAACTCACATCCTAAAATGGCTTTCCAATTCTTATTTGCAATTTAAATCAATTTCAGGTCAAGAACAGGTGACACACAGTAAAAAAAACAAAAACAAAAACAAAAACAAAACAAAACCCTTATACTTTACAATGCAATTCGCTTTGCAATTCTGCAGATATCAGAAAAGTGGCTAAAATACTTTGAGTTTTTTCCAAAATGAACTCATCCATGTAAACTAACACCCAGATAGGAAACTATAAAGAGCTTGATATAAATGAAATCAGTATTTATTCTTTTGTATCTGACTTTCTACACTTGGAATTATGTTTGAGATTTTTCTACATTGTTGTGCATAGTTGTGTGTTTTTTTTTCTGAATATTATTATTGAATGTTATCATTGAAGACTATAACTAAATAGTATTCTATTATGTAACTAGACCACAGTTGTTTTTTTTTTTTTTTTTCATTTGCATTGTCTTTTTCTTATTGATTTATAGTTCTTTATATATTTTCAATATGGGTCCTTTATTGGATAAATGTTCTGTAAATATCTTCCATTCGATGGGCTTCCCCTTTATTTTCTTACGAGTGTCTTTTGATGAAGAGAAGTTCTCAGTTTTGGTGCAGTCCAGTTTATAATCTTTTCTTTATTGTTAGCCCTATTTAGAAATTTTTACCTAATTCAAGATCATGAAGACCTTCTCCTTCATTTTCTTCCAAGTTTTATTGTTTTAACTCTTACAGTTAGATTTGCAATCCAACTAGAATTGATTTTTCTCATGGCTTCATTTTATTTTCCATATGGATATCCAATTAACCAAACCTAGTAACACAATTCAGAAAAAGATTTAGTGCTGGTTAATTTGAATAATGGTGCTATTGTTACATGGAATGGATTCTACCACAAATCATTCTGTTCAGTTGAAGTAGTTAAATTTAATAGAGTATTTTATATACCATAAATTTTTTAATTGGCTTTCATATCATCAAATCCTATTGAAGAAACTGAACCTTTGGTGATATTGGTATTAGAACTTTTTCGAATTCATTGCTAATATATTGAGTATATTAGAGATATTAAATTCAAAACCCTTCGGCACAAAGCATAACTTAATAGATATATATTATTTGCTGTAATGTTTTATAGTAAAATGCAGAAAAACAAAGTAATTTGAAGAAAATAATTTATATCTATCATATTAGAAAAAAACCCAGAAAATTCAGGTTGGGCAGATGGAGTACTTTTTTGTTTGCAGACAAAAAAGGGGGAAGGGAAATTGACAGTTGTAAGCGTTAAATGGAAAACATGTGCATGAACTCATAGTTTTGAAAAACTATTATTCAGTAGCAAAAATAACCTTTGCTATTTCTGCTAATCGTCTCTCTACTTCCTTATTAACAACAACATTGGAAAGCTTCAAAATAGTTTTTATTTTAAGAAAAAGTAACAGTTAAAATGAATGCTGGGTTTGGATATTGAGTACATTTTGATTTAGGATTTTCTGCTTTGAGTAAATAAAGGTAATTTCATATCGATCAGCGTACTTGAGCCACTGAAGGATTTTTAGTTCTAGCACCAAAGTAGAACTTAATCTGTGTTTCTCTAAGATAAAGCGGTTGGGCTTTTGATAATTAAACTGCTGCTTCTTGGAAGAGTAAGTTAGTCAAGGAGAAGTAACTCCCACTTTTGCTCTAAGGACCTCAGCATGTGGAACAGTGAGAGGAAGCAAGAGTGGCTGGATGCGCAGGAGAGAGTGAGAGCTGCAGACTCTACAGAATCTTGGTCACAAGGAACAATGTTGTCCTTAACCTATGACCAGAGCTGCCTGTGTAATTTATGCGGCCCAGTGCAAAATAAAAAAGCAGGACCCCTTGTTCAAAAAGCTGGAAAAAGTTGTCATTAAAGGTTTTAAAAATCAAAAGGTTTTCTCTATAGTCCACAGATTCTCCCAAATTGTCATGGGTCATGGTGTTTTTAATTTGCTATTGAATGTTGGTAAGTAAAATAAAATAAAATAAAATAAAAAATTACAATCTTAAATTATTTGCATGAATTTTTATTGATCTTTAGAGTCTAAATGTAAATGTAACAGCATTCCACTTGTATGCAGAATCACTGAAATTATATAGTTTGTATTTTGTGCACATACATGGATTTCATTCTTACTGGAAGAGTGGAAAATCTCCATAAAATGCATCAAGCTCTTTTTATATCACTTAATGATATATGCAAAGTGTAGGTTACTCTTCCCCCCCCCCCCCCTTTTTCTCTCCTTCTATGTCATCATTTTTAGTGTCAGTGGTCAGTTACTACAGGGAGTAACACAAATAATAAAGAATATGATTAGTCTTGAATGTTTCTCGGACCATCATGGCCCTAGCCTTTTTTTGGAGTCTGGGTAGAATGGGAAGGGTCTTTTTGGGACTGTCAGTGCCTCCATTTAATCAGTCATAGATATAATGTGCTTCCCCATACTTACTTTGAGTTTTGCTGGTCTCCCACCATTGCGGGTTCACTGGAATTTTCCACTCATAGGCCAGTGGGAATGCTGTAGGTGACTAGGGCAGCAAGAAATGGTCTATGTGCAGACCACACGTGTCTTCTATGCTTATGCTCCATTGTCCTATCAGACTTCACTTATGAAACAGAAGTTCAAAGGCGGTATTACTAAGAATTTAAAGATGGTGCCCACAGGGCATTAAGCCAAGTATAAGGCCCTTCTTAGCATGGCACCCTGACAGCCAGCACTGATTACACCCTCATCATGGCCTCCAACAGACAATTCATGCAGGTGATACCTGGAGGTTTATACCATTTCTCCCTAAAGTAGCAGGCCTTCCAGGGCATGGGCCCAGTCAAAGAAAGCCTGGGAGGAAATATTAACACTCCTGTTTAACGCTAACTTCTTTATCCCATTGGTGAGATTTCTGAGAACACAGGATGGTCTGCCCCTACGTTAGGACTGAGCAAGAGGAGGGAATGAAGGGCTGAAGCCACTTTCTTTTTTGTCTACTTTACCCCAGAATTAGGCCTCCTATTTTTAAAAGTCTTGATATTTCGTGCTCCGTTTGATTGGACAACGTTGATGGAAAGAGGTTTGGAAGAGTTTCTCTCATCCTCTGTCTTTAGTGGTTTTCAAACTTTGCATCACCATTAGCATTAGTTACCTGGCGAATTTTAGACAATTTTAGACAATTCCAATATCCAGGCCACAGTCCAGACTCATTACACCAGAAGGGCTGGGGGTGGGTGGGATGCTATTAAATTTGCCCAGGTGGTTCGGCAGCGCAGCTGAGGTTCAGAACCACCGCTCCAGCTTCTTGCTACTCAAAGTGTAGCCCTAGATCTGGAATACCGCATCACGTGAGAGCTTATTAGGCACACAGAAGCTTAGACCCGAGACCTGCTGGGTCAAGTCACAATCTGCATTTTAGCAATAAAAGTTTGAGAAGGTGGCTGCAGCTAAACCCACCATTTGTTAACACCTGGAGGCTGGCTCTGTAGGTCCTCCTGCAGAGCAATGGTTTTAGGTCCTGACTGATATTGGAATCACCCACTTCATTCTAGCAGTAAGTACATGAATGCATTAATGTATTTTTATGCTTAATGGTTACTCATTAGAATTATAGTACAGTTAGACTATTTTTGTCAATTGTGTCCTAATAATTATTTTGTTTTACCTTAATCCTTTGAAACTTATATTGAATTTTAAAATGTTTTAATCTATATACAAAATTTTATTGCAGAGAAATACAGTATGTGGCTAAAAATAATAAAGTATAAAATGTATTGCAGTGGTAAAGAATCATGTGAGAAAGTAGATTATAAATATGAGTTGAAGGAGAAAAAGAATATAAAATTTTCAACTGTTCAAGACAGACATATTTTTGTCTTTTTTTATATGGATGATATTAGATATAAAATCCCTATGGTTTTTACAGTCTATTAGATGAATTTAAAAGAGTGCCATAATACTTTTATTTTATTTTAAAATATCAAAATACTAATACTTGTGATATGTCATGAATTAGATTGTTTTTTACCCATCTAAATTTATGACAAAAAAATTAGATGTTGTCTTTTTATTTTAAAATGTCAATATTTATAGGAGTGCCTGTCTGGCTTAGTCAGCAGAGCATGCTACTCTTGATCTCAATGTTGTGAGTTAAAGCTCCATGCTGGGTGTGGAACCTACTTAAAGATTTTTTTTAAAAATTTCAATAAGAAAGTCAATATTTAGAATATGCCAGGAATTTTATTAATTGCAACAGTTTAAACTAATGATGGAAGATTTTTAAATGCCAATATGCGAGAGGTCCACAGTTTTCTTAAATTCTGAGAATGTAAGATAACTTGAAGGCCACTGGGATACAGAACAGAACTGAGAATCTCGTGGGCATCCCTGGGTCCTTTGTCAGTCCCTTGGCCTCTCTAGTGTCCACTCACCAACATACATTCCTTTTCTAGATCCTTGGGGTCGCTGTGAGGGACATAAGGGGCAATTTGTCTGCTCAGGCTGTATTGCCTTGACTGGGCCTCCCCACTGGTCAGGCTCTTTAAAGCTGGGTGTTGCTGGGGTGGAACAATCAGACTTACTCGTTATTGTTTTCCCTCTTGTAGCAGCACAACTTAGTATTCCTGTGAGTTTGTTTTTAACTTCATTTTGGGAGATTGCATAATTAATAATGCTAGAAATTATGTCCAACCAAGCCCTTCGAATCTGTATCCTGCATTTAGAGTTTCCATTTCTTAATCCTGAACTTGTGGGCTCTGCCATTCCTAGAAGGGAAATCAGGGGCTATGATGGGGAGATGGGGTGCCCCTGGAATGTTGCCACTCAGGATTCCAGTTGAATGCAATTCACAAGATTTAATTTTTAGCCTCTCAAAGTAATATTATCACATAGTTTTTAAAATCAAAGGATTAATGAAAAGCTTATATTAAAACTTTTCCTTCTGCCTCTCTCCCCAGCCTTAGTCTCACTTCTATAATTAGATACTTCCAACGTTAAGCTGTTTTTATTTGGAATTTATGTTTATATCTTTACAGAAATTATTTACGCTGCTCTTTCTTGATTTAGATGGTTTAGACTTTATAATAAACATGCTGTTATGGTGGTTGAACCATCAGTTCTTTCAAAAGACATTCTCTCTTTCTCTCTACCCAACCAATAGGGTCCTAATTCAAACTTTGGCTAACTTACCATTCATTGTTACATTTTCATGAATATGTAAATATGTTCACTGAGGAGTTCAGTGGTTAATTATAATTATATTTCTTCTATTTTGATAGTAACTTTTTATTCTCTAAACTCTATATGTACTGAAAATGAATTCTTTAGCAAATCATAAAACATTTTACTACATTGTTTTAGTAATATTTTTGCAAATGTTCAAAACGCTTGAAAATCTGTGAATTCCTTTATTCATTCATTTGTTTGTTCATGACATGTTCCTTCAGCTCTGATATCAGCAAATGCTTTTTGCATCTGGCATGCAGTTTCTCATTTTGCAACTTTTCTTTACCATATCTCTATGCTGGGTATTGGTTAGATGTCCTAATTCTATGGTCCTCCTCTTTCTCAGTGGACTTTCTTGTTTCGTTAGGGCACATACACTGATAGTGTCCATCAAATGAATGGGGGATATACTTTTTGAGTTTTCAGGTATCTGAAATATTTTTATTCTACTGTGGCTCATGATTGGTAAGTTGATCTTACATAGAATTCTAGGTTTAAAATAATTTTCACTTGTACTCTGAAAGGCACTCTTTCTCTCTTTTATAATATCCAGTGCTGCTCTTGTGAAGTCTGGTGCTATCTGGGTTTACCTTCTTTTGCATGTGGACTTCTTTTTGCCTCTCTGGGTTATTAGGATCTTCTTTTTAGTTGTGGTATCCTGAAATTGCATGATGTTGTATGTTAGTGTTTTCTAAGTTATGCATGGTTGTCACTCAAGTGACTATTTTTCCATATGGTAATTTATGTCCATCATTTTGGGGAAGTTTTCTGATATTATTGTCATCACCATCATCATCATCATCATTTTTAATAACTTCTCTGCTTCCATTCTTTTTGTTCTTTCTTTTTGGAATTCCTATTAGTCATGTACCGGAGCACATGTACTAGATCTCTGATTATATTACCTTTTAATTAATTTTAAAATTCAACTTTCTGAGAGGTTTCTTGAAATTGTCTTTTAAGTCCTGTATTGCATTCCTTATTATGATTATCATCTTTCATTCTAAAGAGTTTTCTTTATCTTAATCTCTGGTGGATACAACAGACTTCGCTGACATGGCATAATTTCTTATTGTGGTGTAGTAGATGGTTAAGAGATGAACCTTCAGCCAGACCATTTACACTCAAATCTCAACTCTGTCATTTTCTGGTTGAGCAAACTTGGACTAATTACTGAATTTTCTCATCTGTAAAATGGGCTAAACCTTCATCAAAGGATGGCTGTTGTTGTTCAATGATTCAATACAGTTAAAGTGCTTAGAACAGAGCTTGACTCATAGCAAGTGCCTCTATAAGCATTTTTGGTGCTCATTATCTGTCTGAGATTATTAATTATTCAATTACATATTTTTTTCTGGTTTCATTGTTTTTCCTTTCTCTGAGTTCCCTTTGTTACTTCAGTGTTCATTTTAGATATTTGAAGATTTCCTCAAATATCCAGTGATCCTTGGCTCTGTTCATAATTAAGAGTGAGCCACTAAAAAGCTGTGTATGGATGCATCAGGATACTTGAGCCACGGAGTTCACTGTAGGTTTCCCAGATCTTAAAACTGCCTTTTTGTTGGAGGGTGCCAAAAATTTACTGAGTGGCCGGCTTTTTTGTCTAGTGTTTAGTTTATCTGGAGAAGAATTCTGGTCACAATAGAAGGTCTTCACACCTAACAGTTCCACATGTACACTCTCATTAATCCCTTTTCAATCCTATACTTTGCCACAATCATGCATCCTTCAATCTAGACCCCCATTGCTTAGATTTCCTCAAATACTAAATCTTTTCAATTTCAACTTCTTGTTGTGCTTGACTGGGAAAGAAAGCTGGGGAGTCCAACTATTCTCTACTTAGACTGTCAATAAATCTACCTTTTTCAATTTTATACCCAACACTTACCTGGCATCTCACCTCACTGTGAGGCTTTCATGGTGCTCTGTGGTGTGTTAACTCACTTCCTGTTGGTATTCTCTCTCTATAAGGGCCTAGATTCTCGTTAGTTCTCAGTTAGTTACTGAGATTAGCTACTGTGACTCCATCCACTCTCAATTTCCAAAAATTATATTAAAACATTTTTTTTTTCCTGCAGTTGCCTTGCCTCCCATCGCTTTTGCCTTTTCAGTTATGTCATTTTATCCTCTTTAACTATCACTTTAGTGGGGTTCAAGGGAAAAGAGGAGCATAAGGTTAATTTGTCATGTTTATCTAGAATGCAAATGAATTTTTTAATGAGGGGCTTTGTCATCTTTTTCTTGTATGTATAAGGGAGTGTCAAAAAATCAGGTATTGCTGATAACCTTGAATCCTCTTAAATATACCCATTCCAATTACTGGGAGCCACTAGCTCACTCTCAGCTCACTACATTAGGATAAGATGGAATTTGTGGCAATTCATCAAATTGTGTTATTATCTGATATTCAGAGGCCTCAGATTGCGGAGTCCAATGGAGAACAGTCTTTCTTTGAAAAAGCTGTATCACCTGTCCTTTTGTTCCCTGTCAACCTCCAGATAAGTTGGTTTGTCTCTCTGTGCCTCATTTTTATGAACGCTGAAAGAAATAGCTGACATCCTATGACAAGGATGATAGCATTCTCCTACCAACTTCCCTAAGGCTCAGTGATTACTTGGTTTGAAACCAAGAGGTAATAGCAGTTTAAACAAAAGCTTCACCACCCTCAGAAAGTATGTATATTAGTGGAAGAGTGAATTGTTGGATTCCAAAGCCCCGACTTTCAAGATGATGCTTTCTTATACCTTAGTTGGATTCAGCCATATAAAAATTTTGATCCCTCCCTAACTTGTGGGAACCAGACCCTTTGGCTTATAAACAACCATCATCAAATTCAAAGTTACCTCCTAGAATACATGGAAGAATTGAACAACCAAGCTTCAGAGAAGCAGCTGGTTCTCCCAAGCAGCTGTAACTAGGGATTTGAATGCTGCCAGCATATAACCCCTCTCATCTCAGATGTTGTGTATGTCACTATGATTATTTGCTCCACAGAGAGCTGAATATGAGCCACCAATCGCTTATGAGTTTTTGATATTATATTTTTCAGCAACACTGAAGACTGACCTGCTTTTTCAGTGTCAGTCCAAAAACATTCCCCAGAGGGGCTTCACTTTGCTTGACCAGACTTGAATGAAATATCCCCATCTGAGCCAATTGACTAGAGTGGCTGGGTGAGGTCAAGTAAGAATGTCATCTCTCAAGAAGGCCATTTGGATGGGGTAGTTGAGGGGCAGTGGCACATCCTTGGTGCTAGCAAGACAATGCCTCAGATATTCATCACAACCAACATTGAGTTTTGGAGCAAAATTTTCTCTTAGTCAAAATACCGGTAATGTTATGTTCTTTACACACATCAACTTAAAGGGTAACTTTTAGAGGCAAAAGGAATACATTTTTCTACTGTCATTTGCAAACCTTCCTTGGCACTCTGAAATAACCAGCTTCTGACAAGACTGATAGCTCACTTTAAGAACAAAACTCTGACAGCACTTTATTGACTTTGACACTTTCAATAGGAAACCTGTGCAGTATTGATGACCTGAATCATAAGCAGAGAGAATAAAAAATGTTGGAATGAAAGATACTTTAACATAATAGGCCTCAAGATATTGTGGTAGTGAAACGTCCAATCTGGAATTGGAATCACTTTGCAACCTAATAGATAGCCATCAAATAAGGAAGAAAAGTGATCTTTGACAACCTAGCTTAATAAATTTACGTAAATTGAATGGGAATATTGGTATCATTTTGGCTCAGTGTGTACAGTGTATCAGAGCTAGTTTTTGATGTCTTTCAAAAGACTTGACATAAATTTGAATTTAACTTAGAATTGAAACCCTCAATCAGTTTGATTTTTCTAGTCCAATTGTTTAAAAATAGAAGAATGACACTTTACCTTTGAGAGGTTGTTTTAATTAAAATCTCAAGACTGAATTATGCTTCCTCATGATCTGAATACAAGATTGAATTATTTATTTTTATTTCTGCAGGTACAAGACCTGATTTATTGCTGGTAATGGAATTTAATCATAAGTTAGCACTGCCTGATTATAAAAAGTAAGAAAGCATACTTTGGGTTGACAGACGCAGGTTTTAAAACAATGTAGAATAGTCAGAAGTGTCCCCTAGTGTTATGATTTCCTCTACTTTAAAATTTCAGAAATTCTCTGAACCCCACATATACCGTTCCTGATGATTTCAGATAAATTTACTTATGCGTAAAGTGGGATAGGGAGTTTCAGATTTAAGTATATTATTTTGAAATACCTCTTTTGAGATATTCTCTTTAGCATGATGTATTAACAGTCTCTTTAAGAATGCATGCATATTTATGTGGTTTGGGTTATATATTTGTCTAATATAAATGGAGTTAGAGTCATTAAGATCTTAATCATTTCAACTCACATTCAAACCACTGAAGTTTAAAGCATTCAGGGATGAAACAGAATGTGGGTGTGAAAATATAGACTTATGTGGATGTTTCTTCTCCCTTTTCTGCTGCAGCTTTAAGTTAGTGGCTTTATAGCCCCAGGGAGTGGAAGGAGAAATGGAGATGCTATGAACTAAGAGTACTGTATTTTGCCTTCCTGAGTGGGATGTGAGCTGTGTTGAAGCTAAGAGAGTTCAAATAAAGTCACTGTGTAACAGGCTACAGAGGAAGAATTCCAGAGAGAATGGCTTGTGAGAGATAAATAACTTGAACGTCTATATTAAAGAGATACTTATGACTATTTCTCAGAGTCCCTTGCATAGTCAATTGTAATAGGGCAGAAGAAAATAGGCCAAATGAGGCCGAGCATAGAGTAGACCAAGTTAGCAAATACATGAAGATACACCATTGACCTGTGTTGTGAATGTAGGATGCTTATAACCATTTAATAGAGCAAAGGTGGTTTTCAGGATTAAGCTTTAGGAGTGAGTGTTATCAGATATTTGACACAAGTAGGAATGAAAGACAAGATGCCTTGGAACGTTTCCTGTGCTCCAACTTTGTGGAGACAGAAAGGGTGACTGGGGGTATGGAAGATTTGGTGATGACAGTGAACCTCAACAACACATTGGTACTTGATATGGCTTTGAAGGAGGCCAAGAAATACCTTGTTATGGAGATAAATGTCCAAGGTCAGTGAAATAAGTAAGCTGAATTTCAAGAGGAATAAGTTCTCCCTTAAAGATTTTTGCCTTCATTACTGTCTTACTTTATCAAACGCAAGGCACTGCATCATTTTTGGGGGGGGACTATATAATATTTAGAGTTTAACAGATATAGAAGTGATCTGTAAATAACTATGTTCCAATTTCCAAGCATCTCTATCTGATTTAACTCAAAGTTAACAAATGTGGGCTAGAGTGCCCACTGGAGGGCTGGAGTTCAAGGTGGCCCCAAACACTAAAGAAAGTGAAAGTCCACCATTCCAGAGACTCGACGTCCAAAACAACAACATGCTGTGGTGAGGAAGCCACTCCTCCAGGAGAAAAGAGATACCCTGCCTTCACTGTTGGCGATGAGTTCCTGTCTGGATTCAGGAACACTCAGCAGTGTCTCACTATCTTCCTTACCTTCTGATTCTATTCACTTGTTTTTGACTGTGCTGGATGTCCCTCAGTGCCTGCCTGCAGTGAGTATGGGGCAGTCTGTAGCCTTCCTCTGCCAAGTGAACATGGGGTTATTATTAAGACTGATTAATAAGGCTAACTTAACTGAGTGCCACCCTCACTACCTCCAACTGACACCATTCCACCCAATTCAAAAGAGAACAGGGGAAGGAAGAAGAAAAGAAGAGAGGGTTAAAGAAAAAAGAAGAAAGTGGCTTGTATAGTTTACATATGGATGTATAAAGAAACACATTTTAATAAAATATTTGATTTTAGCACACAGAAAACTAGGACAGCCAATCACTTTATTGTAAGACTATGAAGAATATTTACCTTCAGGTGAACAGAACTAGACTGAGGAAAGAATGAGTGATTTATGGAAGCTGGATGCCAAGGAGACCTGCAGGACTTAAGAAAATGAGCAAGATCCTTCATGCCTTGTTCACTGCCAGACCAATGATTTGAAACACAAGGTCCATTAAAACCTGGATTGTCTATTTCTACTTCGGACAACTTGTACCAAAATCTAGGGGTTAATTAACTACGAAACAAAGGCTACATAATTAGAATATGATAACCAAACAATGTAATCCCATAAACCTATTGCAAACCTCACCAGTCCCCTATATCCCCAAACTCTGAAGCCCCACTATTCGTGCTCCCCATCATTCTTTTCCTTCTTTTGTAAGCTTTCCTTCATTTCCACACTCCCCACTTCTACAAAATATAAGATTATCATACATTTGCAATTGTTCATTATTTAATCATTGATGGAAATGTGAAAGTGGCTCAAAAATAGTAAGTGTGCAATTAAGAGATTTGGTTGAAAGAATATCAAGCTATTAAACATGATGAGGATATATCATGAGGTTACCTACATGGCTGTAAGGGAGATAAAGTTTCACAAGACTGAAACAACTGAGTCAAATGAAAGAAATAGGAGGCATGCTTCAGCCACATTTTGCAGAGCCTACCCTAGAATTCAGGGTTATTCAAGATTCAAGGAAGCGTGGGGGGGGCAGGCATTTATTTCATGGGGCTCTCACTGGTGGTTCTTTCATCTCAGTTATGTTTTCTCTGATTTTACTACTTCTGTATAATTACCAGCCTCTCTACCCTACTCATATCTTTACTTTGTGCTGTATTTTCTGCTTACTTTTAATTTGGCTCCTTTATATTCATCTGTTTTAAGTTTGCTTTTGTGTGTGTGTGTTTTAATCCCTTCTTCCCAATAATTTTGTTAAAAATTATAGCTCTTTCTGTATTTCATACTAAAATTCTTGAGGAAGATAACTGATGGGACTAGATAATCATCATGATTACTGTTGGGCAGAAGTGTTCAATGGGCCAGTCTGCAGTGAGGTGCCTACTTGGGTCTAAACAGCTACAGGTGATACTCAGTATTACTCAGGGACTGGGAAGGAATTTTCATGGTTCTTGTCTTGGCAAGGCTAATGCCTCATGGTTTCCCTTGTAAGACTACAATTGGCATCATGGCTGCTGTAACTGATATGTCTACACATGTAGAAGTCAGATTTTGACTAGAAATATGTACAAGTCAAATTTCCTTACAATAAAAATCCTCATATGAATAATCTCTGGCTTAAAAAAAAGAATATAATGCATGGGCCAAATTCTTGTTGTTATTTATTTATTTAAGATTTTATTTATTTATATGAGGGAGAGAGGGACTGAGAGAGAGAGCACAAGTCAGGGCAGAGGCTGAGGGAGAGGGAGAAACAGACTCTTCATTGATCAGGGAGCCTGATGTCAGGCTTGATCCCAGGACTCTGGGATCATGACCTGAGCCAAAGGAAGATGCTTAACTGACTGAGCCACCCAGTACCCCTCAAATTCTTGTTTGATTTAAAAAAAATGTTAATTTGGTTCATAGCAGATTTAATTCCTTCCTTCCTTTCTTTTTTCCTCTTCCCTCCCTCCCTCCCTATATACCCATCTCTCTTCTTTCCTTCTTTCTATCTCCTTGGATTTTTACATAGAATTCAATTTATGTGTATTCTAACATAGTTCTGCATTGCCTGATCATTAATACATACTATTGAGCCTTTTCTTTATCCCTGACGTCACTCACTGTAGCCATAAATTCGCAAAGTAGAACTAACTGGTCTCTATCAAATTTTCTAAACCAAGGCTGCCATAGTTATTGGTTGATAGCTATTAAATGACGGTTTTCTGGAGGGTTATGTCCAATTTTAAAGAATCCAAGGCATGTCAAGAAGATAATTCTCTATTTACCACTTTCTTTGTATATATATAAACATTCTGACACTGCAATTTAACAGTTTTAAAGAAACAAAGGAAAATATTTTAAAACATTTTTAAATGCAGAGTTTTATAAGTTATACATACAGTTGTCTTTCTTTTATTTATCTAACTATATACCACTTACAGACTCTACTTTTTAAAATTGGAGCCAGTTAGACCTGTGTTGAGATTTCAGATGTACCAATTATTCAGTCTGTGTGTTAGGCAACGTATTAGGCTAGCCTTCTATTTCTTCATATGTAAAATCAGGATAAAAATTTTATTCTTACAGAACTATTGTTTTTAAGTTGAAATCAGATTACATATTAAACATGAAAGTGACCTAGCACAGTGTTCTGCTTCATTATAGGAATTTATAAGAAATATTAGGTGTTCTCTCTTTCATCATAACACAACTAATTTTATTTTTGCATACAATTGATGTGGGCTGTACCTCTTTTACAGCTGAGATCATGACCTGAGCCAAAATCAAGAGTCTGTCACTTAACTGACCTAGCCACCCAGCACCCCACTCTTCTTTTTAACCCCTTTATATTCCCACTTCCTGGTTTCCATAGTCAGTGTGATACTCTCAATTCCTTAGCACCTGCGTTTACCAATCCCATCTTTCAGAACTCAACACCTACTCTCAGGAGTCTTGAGTGACTTTGGAGAAAAACCCAAAACCATGCTGACACTTAGTACATTTCTCAAATGGGTCTTCCACTCTGCCTACCGGTGCAACCGTATTTCTCTTGCTGTATTGGTCTTCTTTCTGAAGGACTACTCCACATATTCTCTTCTGTCTTCAAATAACATCCTTTTCCACTATTTTGTCTCATGTAATGTGTTCTTTTTATTTTACTAAGAAAATGGGAACAATTAGAAAGGAACTCTGCATCTTTTCACCACCACACCTGTAAACCTTCCTGTAGCTGAACCCATGTATTCAATGTCATCACGTTCTAGGGAAAACCTGTCACATTACAATCTATGTGAATAGTACCTTCTGGAACACATGCCAACAGCAATCCTTACTTAGTGTTTCCACATTTGCATGCTCTCTTTAATCAGTTTGCATTCTGGCATTTATTCCTCTTATGAGCTCCTCTAAAGACCACCAGTGACTTTTACCTTACTAATCAATTCTATTCTGAGTCTTTATCTTACTTACCCCCTCTATCTAATTTTCCTTGCCTGGCTGTTCTCTCTGCCTCCTTTCCTAAAACCTTCTCCTCTGTCTCAATGCACCAGATGGCTTACATTCATACCCCAGCTCTATTACGTACTAGCCAGATTCTTTGCTGTTCCATGCCTGTTTCCTCATGTTTAACATAAGGATAAAATATTTTTTACGTTAGAGGATTGTTATACGGGTTAAATAAATATAAATATTAAATCATTAAGTTGTACACCTAAACTAATAAATTGTATATGTCAGTAACACTTCAATAATTAAAAAAATCCCTGGCTCAAATTAATTTTTCAGTTAACCCTATATCCATCTGCTGATGCAGTTCTTTATTCAGGTTATTAAAGTTATTTTTAAAAGATATTATGTATTTATTTGACAGAGAGAGACAGTGAGAGAGGGAACACATGCAAGGGGAGTGGGAGAGGGAGAAGCAGGCTTCCCACTAAGTAGGGAGCCCGATGTGGGGCTCGATCCGAGGAACTTGGGATCATGACCTGAGCAGAAGGCAGCCGCTTAATGACTAGGTCACCCAGGTGTTCCTAAAGTTACTTTTTATTGTTAAAAAAAAATGATAGTGTTTGCCTTCATGATGCGATATGCTAAGAAAAGTGATTATATTTGTGTTAAAGGAAAGGTTATGTTTCATGCTCCCTTAAATAAAATATTTCAGTACACTTTCAGTATTGGAAAGGATTAGTGTGGAGGAGGAAAGTTGAGTGGTGTTTAAAAAAAAACAAGTTAATTCAGGTTAAGTCTTTAGAAAAGTGTCTAGTGAATATTAGGATTCAATCAATGTGCTGTTAATTTTTTATTAAATGTTAGTGTGTCCCAGGTTTTATATTTGGCTATTTTCTCTTCTCTACCTACATTGTCTACCTAAGTATGCTCCTTCAGTCTTTTAACTTTAAATCCCACTCATACTAAAGCTTCCCAAATTTTTCATCCTTAGCCATAACCTCCTTTTTGAGGTCCAGATTCACATACTTATTATTTACCTAGAATCTCTGCTGGATGGCTAACAGGTACTGAATTCTCAACACGTCCAAAGCAGAATAGCTTCTCTAGAGACCGTCACACCTGTCCTTCCTACCCACCCTGTTCCTTTCCCAGCCTCTCCAGTCTTAGTTAATGGCATTGTGTTTCACTCAGTTGTTCAGATAAAAGACCCATAAGTTGGGGTGCTGGGTGGCTCAGTGGGTTAAGCCTCTGCCTTTGGCTCAGGTCATGATCTCAGGGTCTTGGGATCAAGCCCCACATCGGGCTCTCTGCTCAGTGGGGAGTCTGCTTCCTCCACCCCCACCCCGCCTACTTGTGATCTCTGTCTGTCAAATAAATAAATAAAATCTTAAAAAAAAAAAAAAAGCCCCGTAAGTTGACTTCAATCTTCCCTTTGATTCTACTTTGCATGTAACGCCTGCATTTGACCAGCTCTCAACACCTCTACTTCTTCCACTTAGGTCCAAACCACCAGCATCTCCTATCCCTCTACAGGCATGTTTCTAACAGCCGCATCCCAAATCCCAAATCCAACAAGGCTCCCATTGTGTCCCAGCATCTTCTATGATGTAATCTGTACTCTTCACTGCATCTCACCCAGGAAAGAGGGCTGTGGATTTTACTTAAGTCCAAAAAACTCATTGATACTACTATGATTTTACTGTTTTCTCTTTTCCTGGAATACTTGTCTCTTGCATCTTCTCATTCAGTTTCTCCTAACTACCTTGTATAAATTTGCCATCTCTCTACCTTTATCCTTTTCTATGGTAATTCATAGCCTACCACTGATTATTTATTTGCTTTAGTAGTTACTGTCTATTTCCCCTACTAGAATATAGGCCACATGATGTCATGGATATTGTATTGATCACAGCTTTTCCAGTGGTTACCACTGATCCTGGCATGGAGCTGGCATTCAGTGAAATTTCCTGAATGAAGAAATGAAAAATCCAATTCTTTCTCTGTCTTCTTGGTAGAGTCTACAGAGTAAGGGGGGAGGTGCTGGGCAGATAAAATTTGTAAAAATTTATAGCTCTAAAATATATATATTTTCACCTCATTCATCTTCAGGAAAGGACTTCATTGCCTCATTGATTTCCTATTACCTATTGAAAATATTTTGATTTCTTGCTTTCTATTCATTTTATTGTATTGCCTAAATATTATTTTTGATGCAGCTTCACCAGTCAGTTTCCAGCTACTCTTATATGAGGACTTTATTGTTTTGAAGACCTTTAGCTTAGTCCCGAGGCTTTTTTAGAAGAATTATGTAGCACACACATGTGGTTCATATGAAGGTATATTTTTTCCTAATGGGGTTACTAGTTTTAATAAATATAAATCTGCAGTGTGATAAGTCTAGCCCTGACTTTTGTTATTTTGTTCCCTGTACTATGATTTTCATCATCAAAAAGCACATTCATTTCTTTCTGTGACCTTCTGTTCTTCATGCTAAATGATTCCTGTTTGTGTAGTACTATTTCATGGTAGCTAATCATACAAAAAAGCAAACTCCCTTATCTGTTATCACTGAACAAACATTACATTTTAAAATTTGATGAGAATATTTCTGGTCTAGTTATGAACAAATCAAAATTCGCCATACATGGTTTTTTTTTTTTTTTTTTTTCTTGGCCCAAACTCCAATGCCAATAAACTAGGAAAAAAAAAAAATCTCAAAAGCACAAGATTTGGAGTTGGCCAAGTTGGGTTCCAATCTAGTTTTGCCTCTTATATCTATAATGAGCAAGTTTTAAATTTCTTTGCATCTCAGCTCTTCTCCACTTGTAAGATGGCCAACATGGTGCAAAGGTTTAGTGTTGTAATCATGATCAGTGATGCATCTAGAACACTGACAGACCTCTAGCTCTTAAGGGTGTATCAGATAACTAACACTGTTGCTTTAATGATAATTCTTAAAGATTTTACTTTATAACCATTAGTTCCATATAAATAGACAGTTTTTAGTCATTAACACTTATTTATTTATTTATTTATTTATTTATTGAGAGAGAGAGAGATGGATGGAGAGGCAGAGGGAGAGAGACAATCTTAAACAGCCCAGCACAGAGCCCAACATGGGGCTTTATCCCAGGACCCTGAGATCATGACCTGAGCTGAAATCAATAGTTAAACATTTAACCGATTGAACCATCTAGGCTCCCTACCCAACACTTTTTTTTTTTAAACACTTCTTTTTTTTAAACTAGCATTTTTTTTTTTTTTTTTAAGCCAAGGTATAATCTGGTTAACTATTTTCCCTCACCCCAGCCATCTTTCTGCCTTTATCCTTTTCTATCATAATTCATAGCCTACCACTGCTTATTTATTTGCTTTAGTAGGCTGGGGGTGGGGGAAAATAGTTAAACAGATTATAACTTGGTTTAAATTGCAATTTATTATTTAAAAAACAAACAGATGAGCAGAAAGGATTATATTTCTGCAGTTTGAAAATGTGACTGCTGTTTTAAAATGATTACTATGGCAACAATGTGGGGACTGAAGCCAGGGAAGCCAGTTGAGGAGGCTGTAGTGGATGTCATGATATACCATCCACATTGCCCCACTGGAACTGGGGTTTCTGCCTGGGTAAAGATCATATCCAATCACTGGTCCCTACATGATGATCAACCCCTTTTTCTCAGTCTGAGACAGCTCAGCTTCAGAGATTCTTGTGGGATAAACTGAGGCCTCTGGTATATCTGCATCATAGTTCAATTTCTGCTTCTGTCCAATCCTGCATCCCTCACTTGCTTTTAGTTGCTGTTCTCAGTGCATTCTATAATAACCATACCACACAGAAATACCTACTTGAGTCTGTTTCCAAGCAACCTGTCCTAAGATGGAAAAGCAAGTACAAAATTTGAAGTAAGAAATGATGAGGGTGTAAACCAAAGGGCTGGTACATGAGCATGTAAATAAGAGTATAATCTCCAGAAATATTCAAGGGGTAGAGTCAGCATAATTTGGTATTTGATTGTGTGTGTGTGTGTGTGTGTGTGTGTGTGTGTGTGTATGTGTGTTAGGTGAGGAGATAGGCAACATGAGACTGGCAAATAGTGAAGGAGAGGATAGAATCTAGGCTAACTTCTTAGTTTATGGTTTAAGCAATATGGCGGTCTTATTTTCTAGGCATATGTGGTGTATGAGCACCCTCCTGGACTGTCTGTCTTTCCCTAGGCTGGCTGGGTGTTAGAATGGTGGAAAAACTGTCTTCTGGTTTATGGAGTATGAAGCTGGCAAAGAAGAAAAACAGTATTTAGGGTCAAAGCCAGAGTGAAATGCAACAGAAGGTCCACCAAAACTAAGAGACGATGCATTTGGAGTGAGGCTAGGAGACTCTGAAGAAAGTCCCTAATACAGTAGAAGATAGATTCATAAGTGGTTTGATTTTCCTGTGGGGAAGGAGCTTTGAAAGTACATGCTCTTAGAACAGGCAAATAGTGGTGTCTTTGACTGAAGAAGAAAACAAAGGTGGAGGAGGTATGGGTGGAGAAGATGAAGAGTTCCTTATTCAAAATGTCAAATTTCATGTTTCTCCCCTTATACCTGTAGGGATCCACAGGTTGAAACTTGGACAAAGTTACTGATTTCCTTTAGAAGAGAGTGTTGTACTTTGGGCTTCTGAAAAGGACATTGTCCATGAAGACACTTTATGTTTCCCATGCCTCTTTCTGTCCTCTCCTGTGCCCACTTCGTTTCTTTAATTCTGTTTGCCCTCACAGGAAGGGTCTGATCTGTGTCTTTGTTTGGTCTTACAATTTCAAGTCTGGAGCACTTCAGGCCAGATAGTAAATGATGCCTCTTGCACTTAGTGTTTGCTGATTCTGAAGGCAAAATGGTGACCAAATGGAATTGTCTGGTCTCTGAAGTCTATACACACAGGGATTGTAGGTGATTCTCTTCTTACTTATGTACAAAGAAATCATCTAGCACAACTATATTTTCCTCTAAACCATTGTCTGGTCCTACATGGGAAAGAGATATTTCTTCTATTAACATGACTTAAACTCTTCTTCCCTTCTGAAATATTAACCCTAGATTGGTGGTACTCAGGAGTGTATGAAACTTTTCTGAGGTTTTTTTTTTTTTTTAATGGTAAAGTACACATAACATAAAATTTACTGGCTCACCATTTTTAAGTGAATGGGTCAGTAATGTGAAGTACATTCCCACTGCTGTTCTCCGCTACTGGATTTTGTTTGTTTTTGTTTTCATTTTTAAATAAGAGTCTGTGTCGGCACTTACTGTGTTTGTGTTTAGCCACTTGGCATAGGCAGCTCCTGATCTAATTGAATTCTCTCTAATTCTCCAGAATGGACTCTTTCTATTCAGTAAGCACTGTATTAGTCTTCCATGGATGCTGTAACAAATTTTCACAAGTTCCATGGTTTAAAACAACACTAATTCCTTATCTTATTGCTTAGAAGGTCAGAAACCTGACATATGTCTCACTGGGCTAAAATCAAGCTATCAGCAGGACTGCATTCTTTTCTGGAGGCTGTAGGAAAAGATCCATGTCCTTGTCCTTTCTAGCAGTGAGAGGCCACTCCCATTCCTCGGCTTGTGTTTCCCTTCCTCCATCTTTAAAGCCAATGTTGAACTTCCCTCTGACCTTGCATTCATCATCACACTTTCTTCAATTTTTCTCCTTGGCTTCCCTTTCTCTTACCCTTTGAAAGATCCTTGTGATTGCAGTAGGCCCTCAGATAATACTCAGATCATCTACAATAATCTTTCTATTTTAAGGTTGGTTTATTAACAACCTTAATTTCCCCTTGGTCACATAATTTGCCACATTCACAGATTCCAAATCTCAGGATGTGGACATCTTTGGGAAACCATTATTCTGCTTACCACTGGCACCAACCTACAACCTGGCAACTAACTTCATCCTCACCTGACAGGGAAGAGGCTTTTTCAGCACTGACCCAATCAACCTCTCCATCCGTACCAGGAAAAATAAAGTCTCAAAAAAAAAAAAAAAAAAAAAAAAAAAAAAGGTATGGGGATTCCAACTATATAGCTTATATGGATAAGACTTTTATTTTCTATAAACCATAAGTGGAATCTACAATTTTTTAAAACTGTGACATTGCTGCTTAGTAATCCTATGACATTGTGTCCAGTTAAAGGATTGAAAACATCAGTTTCTCATTTGCGGAGGAAATGAAATAACTAATGAATAATACTCTACAAAGGACAGGAAGCCCACCTACCATGTTTTCTTCTCTGTAAATGTTTCTAATACTTGAAACATTGCTAACATTTTATGGCTATAATACTGATGGAAAGAATGAACAAGAAAAATATTTTTACCAAAAGTAGCTTATCGTTATACATCGGACATTGTTTTTCACTTTAGCGTTGGAAAACTGGAAGTTCTGGGTCACAAGCTATTTAAAAAGAGATTTTTCTAAGACTATTTACATTATCTTCCAAAAGCCATAGTTTTATAAATTAATTAAAAGGGAGTTTTAATATCTATAAGGGCAGACAACAAGTTGAAATATATGTTAAATCAGGATCCTTCTATCTGACACAAGTTCCAAGCTACCCATTAATGGACTATGTTTGCATTTAAAGATGATACGGTCAACTAGCCATCAGCTGAAAAGTCTGAGCTGATAAAAACTGAACTCCTGTGTCCCTTCTTCCTGTTATTTTGCCAAACTAAAGGTCAGTAAGTCAGACAATACTGCCTGTGAGCCTTTTTGAGCAAGGCAGTGTGAATAATTCAGGAAAGCAATAAGTAAATAAATAAATTGAAAAAACAAATAAGTAAATAAATAGTCTCTTAGACAGAACTTGCCAAAATAATCTGTGCCATATATTGAAAGATTTGTAAATGTGGAAAGAGGATCTCCTAATTTCATTTACTGGTTATTCTCACATATGTCACAAGAAACCAAATCAGGGTATCTATGACATTCTTACCTGGGGCCATTGGGGTCAGCAAAAAGAGTCCTGGAGGTTATACTGAAAAGGGAGTCATCAGCTGTCACTCAGTTTTCTATGAAATGAGTCAGAATTCTACATTTTAACTGACACCGGGCTTAAGAGCTGTTGGATTTGACATGTGGTCACAAGTCTTACAAGGGCAGGCTAATTTGCCTAACTAATTCACACATTATGAAAGGAAGTCAAACAGGTAGAAATAGCCTTTTAGACATTGCTGCTTAAAAACTCCAGTGTGCCTCATTTAAAAAAGTACCTGCTGAGATTCTTTTGTACAGTGATTATTATAATTCAATTTGAAAACACTCTTAAGTTTTTATGAATTTATAAAATGATTTATCAGCCTTGCTCCAGATGTTGCTTTCCAGGCTGTAATTTTTATGAGCCTGTTTTATAGGTCAAAGAGCTGCAAATCAGGGTGACTAGTTACAGCCTCAAGTCTGGAAAGGTGATACCTAATCATTTAGGGGGCAGGAAAGCAATGGGATGACCGTTTGAAAGTTTTGCCCTTTTTTTTTTTTTTTTAAAAGTAAGCCCCAGGCCCAGCATGGAGCCCAGTACAGAGCTTGATCTCAGGACCCTGAGATCAAGACCTGAGCTGACATTACAAGTAGCGTGCTCCACTGATTGACATGCAGGTACCCTGAAAACTTTGCATTTTAATGAATGTATGGGATATAAATATAGGTGAGAACTGGCCTAAGTCACCTAGGAATCTGGAATAGTGCCTTACTAGTATTTCATCTTTTCTTACTTTAAAATAAAATAGACTTAAACCCAGTGAAGGTGGTAAGCAATTGTCTGCAACTGAAGACTTAAAAATTAAAGCTCCACTTCATCTTCTTATTTCCAGCCTGACCCTTGAAGTTGGCTTCCACGTTGAGGCTCTGATGGGGGTGGGTGGAAGTAAGAGGTGAAAGGGGGAAGGTGTCTAAACCGTAGGAACAAAGCCAGTTCACAGATTCAGTTTGAGTTAATCCATTTATTCACTCATTCAGCAAACATTAATAGAGCACTCACAGGCAGCTAGTGGCATGCAGAAATGACTGGGACACTGCCCCTGACCTTCAGTAACAAATGACTCTTTTCCAAGGAGGAAGGAAGAAAGTGGGACCTCAGGGAAGCTCGAG
This sequence comes from Mustela lutreola, assembly GCF_030435805.1. Classification (NCBI taxonomy): domain Eukaryota; kingdom Metazoa; phylum Chordata; class Mammalia; order Carnivora; family Mustelidae; genus Mustela; species Mustela lutreola. The sequence continues at coordinate 20,067,915 of NC_081295.1, read as the reverse complement.
GGAAATGGCATGAAAGAACTGAAGAAATGCAGTAAGGTTTTTCAAAGACTGTCTGGATAACTGTGTTACATTGTAAAGGAAGCAAGATAGGGTTAAATTTAGGCCATGGATTTTAGAGGTAGATAGACCTGGGTTCGAATTCCGCTTCTGGAACTTCTAGTATCTGTGACCTTGTTCATCATCGTATTATGTCTTATAATCCTTTTTTCTTGAACATGATGAAAATACCTAGTAGTTGGGGCACCTGGGTGGCTCAGTGGGTTAAGCCTCTGCCTTCAGCTCAGGTCATGATCTCAGGGTCCTGGGATTGAGCCCTGCTTTGGGGTCTCTGATCAGTGGGGAACCTGCTTCCCCCCCACCACCCCCACCTTCTGCCTGCCTCTCTGCCTCTTGTGATCTCTCTGTGTCAAATAAATAAATAAATAAAATCTTACGAAAAAGAAATAGGAAAAAAAAAAAAAAGAAAGAAAATACCTATAGCATTCCTTTGGGGATCAATAATGTTACTCTCAAAGGCTTCAGATCTTGGCATATAAAGAATGATAACCAAGAGCTTGCTATTATTTTTATTGTTTTTATAAAAAGCTGCTCAGAGGCTTGGACTACATCTTGCATGGGGCAGAGACCTGGAGGCAAGGAGACTTCCCTCATCAGTGTGTGGCAGATCTGCCTACACGAGCTCACAAGGGCCCATTTTGAAATTCTCAGAAATTTTATAAGCCATTTGTTTGTTAAACATAGACATCTTTGAAATCAGCCACGGTGGGGTTATTTACACTGCAAAACTCAGTAAATGCCCCAATCCAGAACTTCCTGGTGACCACTCGATTCATCAACCCGTCATTACCAGTGAATGTCAGTACTAGCAGCCCTATGAGACTCTGGTGGGTGGGAGTGGGGGCATGGAGGTGGAGGGTCGAGTGGGTAGAGAGCCCCTCTACAATTCAGGTTGTTATGTCCTGTCCTAAGGGAACATAACCAGGGTCAATAGTCCTGCCAGAATAAAAAACAAAACAAAACATGGTAACATTGGAATTTTACCCAAGGCTTTGAAAGCATTGTTTAAATGTCATATTTATTGGTACATTCTGGAGCTGAAAATCACAGCCCCAGAACGGCCCAAATGTTTGTTCCTTGATAGCAGCTGTTTTTAGTGTAATTGAAAGAAATAGAACACACATATAGTAATAATATTTAGAAACAGTCCTTCTTTGCTAGCCAAATCCCTGGAGTGACTAACCGCTCAGGATACCTGAGCGGCACTCTGGTCAGTCCCCTCCTGTCTATTTTCTGAACTATCATAGGAGGATCCTCAGTAGTTAGAAAGTATTTAACATCATGTCTGTTTCTTAATTATGGAGAAAGTATTTCTTATGCTTTACTTGATCATTGCTGCTTGAATTAATCTCATTCTTTGTTTCCTGGTTAATAAGAAAGGCATTAACTTCCTTATTTATTCCATTACTAGAAGCCAGTGATGCTATATTTTCTTTTTAAGACTTTATTTTTTAGTAATCTCTACACCTAATACAAGGCTTGAACCCATAGCCTTGAGATCAAGAGTTGAAAGCTCTACTGACTGAGTCTGCCAAGCGCCCCAGTGATGGTGTATTTAAGTTCTCTCAAGTCCAAGCTACTTTTAGACTTTTAAATTTCTCTCTTTAGTCCACATTTATGTAATTTTTAACTATGTAGATTTCCCCCTTATATTCTTCTTTAAATATTTTTTCCTTTATTTCTTGCTTCCATGACCTCTGCAACTAAAAAAGCGTTCTTTGTTTTACGAAGTCCTTTTTTTGGGGACATTGATGTCTACGTATGCAAGTAGTAGAGCCCTGTCTGACAGATCAGCAGCCCACGGATCCCTCCTGCTGTCCACAACCGTCTCTGAAGAGCCATGCCCGTTTCTGAAGGACCTCCATGTACCTCCGAGGTTAGAAGCTAGGTAGTTTATTTATAACTCCTTTATTTAATTGGCCTGTTTAGTTTTGCAGCTTGCGATACTGAAATGCAAACCTTAGTGACCAATGATGTGTGAACTCATCAAAGTCTCTTAATTTTCTCCCTGAATGAACTTGGCACTCGAAAGTTTAGAGTTATTAATGGTTATTCCGTAAAACTGTACTTACTCAGCATAGAAGACCTTTATGGGACAGAGTAGACATACTGTTAACATCTCAGGACTGGGTTACCCACTAGCTGACAGCTGAGTGCCAGTGAAATTGGAGATAAGGTAGAAAATCAAGAAAGAACATTTTTCCAATGCTACAGGGCAAGATCCCTCTAACCTCACCCTAAGATCTGCTGTACAATCCTTTGTAGTATTTAATCTTTCTCGAACTTAGGGAAGAGCCCTAGGAGAAGGGATGAGAATCTTGAAGCAACTGACATCATTTCTGCCATTCAGTGGCGTGGGCACTAAAAACTAAAATTAAGTTTAAATGAAGATAACGGTAATGTTAAATGTGTAGCAACTATATAGCACTTGTAACAACCAATCAGAATAGGTGTTGGCTGAAAAATCCTGGAGGCTGCCTACTGTGCCTGGCATAATCTCTTAACGTTCTGGAACATTCAGATGCCTGGGGTTTTCCCGAGTAGGGTGGTGGCAGTAGAGAGAGATGCACTTGAACTGGTTATGAAGTATTTCAATATGTAACATCTGTTCTGTCAGTGCTAGCGCATAACAGCTCAAGATCAGGTCTGGTTAGAGGAGTAAATAAACAAAGTTCAATTTCTTGCTCATTTAAGTTTCTGAGTTGATTGATATTTGCTGCATGCAAATTGAAGGAATGTTCCCTGCACACAAACTTCTGCTTTCCATCTTTATTCCCCCATTGCTAACATGTGTTTAATTCCCCACCATCACTGACATTTATTTTATTCCTTAAGCAACAACAGCAACACCACACACACACACACACACACACACACACACACACGCATACACACACACAGGCAGAAACGAACTCAGTGATTATGATGGACTTTTCAGATTTCATCTTGATATAATTCAATATTTAAATCATGGAATACATTATTTTCATCTTAAAGAAGCAAAATTATTTGTTATAAGATGTGGTTACAGGTAATACTGATAGGCTTACTCTATGAGATGATTGTTTTAAAAGAGATCAAATAATGGTGATTAAGATAGGAGTTTATGTTTTTCTTGTATGCATGAGATACAGTGTTTCTATTCTACAAAATAGCCAAGGGACCTACGTCCTTTCTATATTGTCATTATGTCTTCTCCTTTGACATTGTCCTTGTCTATGTGCTTGAAGACAGCTTTGAACCATCACATTCATGTTGCAGCTCTCCAGTCAGTAACAGAGGAAGGGGAAACATCTCAGTCCATTCAGGTTGTTATAATAAAATACTGCAGACTAGATAGCTTATAAATAGCAGACATTTATTGCTCAAACTCTGGAGTCTGGAAATTCTAGATCAAGGTGCCAACATGGTTGGGTGAGGGCCCTTTTCTGGGTTGCAGACTTTTTGTTGTATTCTCACATGAATGCCTAGGGCTCTGTGGTGTCTCCAACGGCACTGATTCCGTTCATGAGGGCTCTGCCTTCATGACCTAAGCATCTCCCAAAGACTCTATAGGGGTCTTACACATCTAATATATTAGAATATATTCTAATACCATCACATTGGACATTAGAATTCAACATGTGATTTGGGCTGGAGGGAACATGCATTGAGACCGTAGAAAGAGGTTAGGTAAGACCCAGAGCAAGGCCCGAAGTTGCACACATTCCTTTTGCGCTTCCCTATTGGCTAGAACTCAGTTGTATGGCCGTATGCAGCTATGTGAGAGGCAGAAAAAAAATGTCTTCTTGGCTGGGCAACTCTAAATCCAGTTAAGACTCAAGGGTTTCTAGATCCTGGGGGACATTTCTAGTTTCTGCCACCTTTATGAAAACAAATTTATTATCCTAGCCCATTGTTACTATAAAGGTATGTGATACAATACATTATATTTTGAGGAGGTAGAGTATTTTTTAAGAAGTTGTCTTTTCAGGGTGTCTTCAAGACTATTACTATGGGGGCACCTGGGTGGCTCAGTGGGTTAAGCCTCTGCCTTCGGCTCAGGTCATGATCTCAGGGTCCTGGGATCGAGCCCCACATCGGGATCTCTGCTCATCGGGGAGCCTGCTTCCCTCTCTCTCTCTCTGCCTGCCTCTTTGCCTACTTGTGATCTCTGTCTGTCAAATAAGTAAATAAGATCTTTTAAAAAAAGAGAAAAGAATATTATTCTGTTCATTCTGATCCTTTGTATTTAAGTGGTCTTTTTAAAATATACTATTGAGCCATGGTCCTGTGGTTCCCACAAAATCTCCAAAAATTCAGTCAATGTACGGAAAGACATTTTTGTTGCTATTTCTCAGAGTTAATATTGTATTTTTTTAAATGTAAGTTGCAGTTCCTTCTCATACATCTTTGTGTGGCTTTAATGAGTTATTAATAAATTCCTTCTCTCTCTCTCTTTTTTTTCTATCTCAGATTCCACTCCTAATATGTTCTTTACCTCAGTTTGCATCACCTCTACTTCATGTTTATCTGCTTACATTCATCTTTCTGGGACTTTTCAGTATGACTTGGTGTCTTCCTCCTTATCTTAATTGCCCAAGATATTATCCCATTTCTTCCTTTTTTCTTTAAAACTCTCAGATAGGAGCTTCAGGGTTTAAATAGCAAAGTTTTGTCTTTTGCTCAGCAAGGACACCATTTTCTTCTCAATTGTTTTAAACAGCCTTTGCCTACCCTTATCGACTTGCAAATTTCTCTTAATTGCACCCCCCCACACACTTTGAATTCATTATCCTTATTTATTAGACATTCTCCTGACATTCTGTGGTTTCCTGTTAGTGTTTTGGTTCCTTTTGAGTTCTTGCAGTTAGTTGTATGCAACAGAATTGGGTTCCTGATAAGACTAGGGCTTACATATAAAAATAATACCATCTTGAACAACACTTGCTTTACTTGGAGCGGGGGTGTTTGACAAGGTTGAGGCCGATTTTAAAAGAAGGATCATTTTATTCGATTGCATTTTGTCTGTCTTAGAGCCATACACTTCTCAGTGTGTGTTGTCACAGATTTAAATCATCCAAAAGACGCTGAGACCCCAGTCTGCACTGGTGACAACGAGGCCCCAACTCCTCCTCATTTTCAATACATGCATCTTTTTTTTTCAATCACTATTTTTGGATTTTTATATCATGTGTATATTTCACTAAAGCCTGTCTCAAATCACTACTGGAATTAGGCCAGATATAGAAATCCAGATGAGGTGAATAGGATGGAGAGTCTTTCTCTTTCCATTAACTTCCCTTGTCAGAAACTTCCATCAGTCGTAAACACTTGAGATGTTTAAAACCAGAAACAGTTGCAAATCCTTTCTCCAGCTTACCACCCTGTCTGATTCTGTTTCTCACTGTCTGTGAATTTTGGTGTCTTCCTCTGCATAATACGTTTAAGATTGAATTTTGTGTGGCAGACTCAGATGAAGTTAAGACTTAGGCAACAAAATACACTCTTCTTTATTAGAAAGTATTTCCACCCTGTAGGACTCCAGAGTCAGGGAAGAAGACATGTCAGGTAGCTGAGGAAGTAAGATCATCTGGCAATTCTAAAAGCTAAAGTATATTCCAGAACAATAAAGATGTTACAGACCTGATTTCATCTTGCAGAAATCATGGCACATAGGAAAGGTGTGAGAAATATTATTCAGATGAAGTTTTAGAATATAGGTGAGGTTAGGCGGGGTGAGGTCTGGAGCCGATGACCAAGAAAGAATTCTTCAGACATCTTTGGTGCAAAATGGTGGTTTTAAAGCAGGGACAGGACCTGTGGGCAGAAAGAGCAGCTGCTCTGGGGTTGTGAGGCATGGTCCTTTATATACTGTTGGGAGGGGGTCAGGGATAGCATCAGTCTCTAAGGAATTTTGGAAGCAAGGTTTCCAGGACCTTCAGGGACTAGCTGTTGTTGGGAAAAGATCATTTATTACCATCTAATAAAACCTTAGTCATGAGACCCTTCAGATATATAATGGTGGGCCATATGCTTGGGGATGACTGCCAAAACATATCTTGGGGGGTTTGACAGATAGAGGAAGTTTCCAAAGGAATTTTTGTATGTTAAAGTAGATTTATAAGATCCTGGTTGGGGGTAGGGGGTGGTCAGGCTAGAATTGCCTTTTGCCCTTTGCAAAGTATTAAGGTGGAGGCAGTTGAGTCCCAGAGGAATGTCACTCTGCCTGTTTCAAGGACTTGTCAGTGGGCTCTAGATAGTAAGGAAAGTTAATAACTTTTCTTCTGCCTCTGTTTCCTATATCATTTCTGAGTCTCTCTAAGGGGAAAACATAGCCTGTCCACTTCAGGCAGGGCTTGATGTTGATCTCTGGAAATTTACAGAACACATTATTAAATATCTTTTTTGGGAAGACTTAGAACTGGTGTACAGAACTTCTGGATAGAGGTCACTAACTGATCACAAAGATTTGTTTCCTACCTCTGTTGCCAACTCACACTGAAAGGTCAGAAAAAAGGAAAAAAATGACAAAAAGAACAGGTTCTCTCATGCAGGAGAAACAACCCAAGGGAACATACTGAGAAGGCTCTTTAGAACCTTCTCAGTGTGATTTCCAGATGGATACAAGCTTGAATCAGCAAGGACGTGGACAGGAAGGAAGTAGGCCCGAGGGTAACCTGCAGGGTCATTAATTCAAGGACAAACAGGAAAAGGAGAGGAAAACAGCTGGGTCAGTGATCTGTTTTGTGTATACAAAAGGAATGGCTATGATATTGATAGATGAAGTCTGAGAGAATAGCTCCTTAAAAAAGTGGTTGGGTGTTTGTTGTGTGGGTGTGGTGGGGGGCAAGTTTTGTTAACATAAACAATGGAGCCAAACAGAGGAGATGACACTTGGTAACTTCAGATATCCGCTACGCATAGAGAAGAGGAAAAAAGAATATAAGAAAGTCAGCTACACACAGGAGTAAAATAACCCGGAATTACTCCATCCCCCAAGTAAAGCCTTCCTTGTGTCCTCTTCAATTATATAATTAAATCCCCTCCAAACCCTCCCCCCAGCATTGGAGGGCTTCTGCACATTCATTTACAAGTGTCAGAGTTAACATCCCATTGAAGGGAGCCTTGCCATCAAAAGTAATTTTTGTAACTCACGAGGAATCCTGAGTATATTATATAATATAATCATATATAAAATATTATTATTTATATTATATAGCATAATCATTATAATATATTATCATATATAAGATATTATAATATATAATATTAATATAAATATATAGGATATTATATAATATAAAATATTGTAAATATAATATCATATGATTATATATGATTATACATTTCCTATTGTATATATTATATAATATAATTACATATACACAAATTGTATATTTTACATAAAATACTTACTTATATATAATATCTATGTTATATATAACATATAAATATAATATATATGTTGGGTCTGCGGCTCCGGGAATGCAGGAGGAACAATAGAAATGACCGCAGGGGCTGCCATCTTCCAGCTGCCTCTCCCTTCCTTAACCCTTGACTCTCCCGCCAAAAGGATGTATGCCCCGGTCATGTCTCCATAGGTAACCTGATGACTATGAAGGAAACAGGAGCATCAGGAGCCCCCTCCATACCCTCTGATCACCAAATATCTTACCATGTATGGATGTGAGCCCATGCCCTGCCTTGGCCCAGGAAAAGACCCCGCTGACTGCCTCCCAACGCTACTTCCCCGACTCCCCTCTCCAGAGTTGCAGAACCTCCCCCAAGGGTGCTCACCTCCTCCTGGCACGACTTTCCTGGCTCCCCTTCTCTTGAGCCCTGAAACTTCGCTGGAGATGCCTTTAATAAATCTTACCTTGCACCTACCTCGCCTGGTGTTGTGTTGACCTCGCCTGCAAAACTTTATAATATATATAATATATAAATACATATATTTATATTTGAGCTGTATTAATTTTTTATATTAAAAATGATCTTGAATCAATCAGGATAGGAAAAGTCCTAATACTGAATATAAACAAATAAACTGAATTAAATATCAGATATATAATATAACCACACAGATGCTCTGCCCTGGTCATGGCACCTGCTTAAGATTCTCTCTTCTCTCTCTCTATTCCCCAAGCCCCTTAGACTTTTTCTCTAAACAAAAGAAAATAAAGAAGAACACAGGATCTTTGGAGAGATAATCATTTCTAGGACTAAAAAAGGGAAAGTACAAGGTGAGTACAGAAGAAGTAAATTGTACAAAAACTGATAGGGACCTATCAAAAGGACATGAGAATAGCTTAAAGGGGGTTCCCATTGGCTAAATCTGGGAAAATGTGACCATAAAAATGAAGAACAGGGTTAAATTTTATACCTATGATACTAAACAAAATTTTAAAATTTACAAATTAAAAAGTTTGTTTTTATAGAATACATTATAAAAGTGAAAGGAATGAATAATAAATAGAGAAAAATCACATTTATAATCACAATAGCAATAATTTTATTCAGGCAAAAGTCATCTCATATGCTAAAATCATGGGCAAAAGGTATAATATTTTCACAGAGTCTCAAATATATCCCTTTAGATTACCTTCTAATTACAGAAGGGAAAAGCTACTTCTATGATATTGTAGACATCTGGAGGATATTGCCTTAACCAAGTGATCAAAGTATCATCAATGAGAAGAGAAACATCCCCAATCCAGTGTATTAATAATTCCTCCCATAAATGTTTAACCTGCATCCAACCATGAGAACAATTCAGACAAATCCATATAGAGTGGCGTTCAGTAAAACAACCACCTGGACTTTTCAAAAAGTATTGGTCCCATGAAAGGCAATAAACTGACCTTGATGGAAGAAAACTAAAGAAACAGGAAAACAAAATGTGGTGTGTGATCTTTGATGGAGCCCTGCATCATTATTGAGACAGTGGAGGTAACCAAATATGGACCATATAATAGATAATATTACAGAGCTAATATTTCCTATTATCACCTAATGGTGATAATTATATTTATTTATGTAGGATAATGTCCTTGTTTTTAGCCGATAACAATCAGAAGCATTTGGCATGAAGGAGAATCCTTTTTGTTGACTGCTAATTCCTAAAAGATTCAGTTTATAATATATATTATATATTAATATGTATATTTAATGTCTATTTTAATATGTATATATGTAAATATACACCCGTATGTGTATATATGTAAACATACGTGGGTATGTTTGTGTGTGTATATATGTGTATAAATAGAAAGTAGAAAGAGACAAAAACAAATGTGATGAAACTTTAAAATGAGTAAATCTGGGTGAAGTGTATAATTGTATTTCTTCCAGTATTCTTGCAACTCTTCTGTGGTTTGAAAATGTTTAAAATAACATTAGGGAAAGGTTTGAAGCTTAACTTTTGGTGTGGGAGGATAGAAAAAAATACCGGCATTTTTCTATGGCAAGTATTGAACTGGGGAGTTTTAGCTTAATTAGTCAAAACAAACACATGATAAATATGAAGGGCAACAGGGATTCTAGTCTTAGGGGTACCACTAGCTGCTTTCCAGTGGTGTATCCAAGGCCAGTTGCTGAAATTCTTTATCTACACAATGGAGATAACTGTCATACTTCCCTGTGACAGAGGCAGCTAGCTGCCTAAACGATACCCATTCTACATTCTCTCTTATTGAAAGAACCGTGAATTCGATGGCACTGGCAGCACACCTAGCGATATAACTTCATTTTATACACGCTTTGTGGTATGGTTATATTTTGGCTCAAGAGATGTAAATGGAGGTTGGTGAATAAGGAGTTTGACATGTGGTCCACCTGACTGACTGGCATATTATCTCTCTCTCTCCCCACCCTCCCCCTCTGCCCCCTGTGTTCCTTTCTCTCCTCTTTCTCCTGCCTAGATGGTGGATGCCATAGTGGAAACTCTGAGCCATCTTGTGAGCATGGGGGTGAACCACATCTGCAGCCGGAAGGAGGTGAAGTCACTGTCAGCAGTGGGGAGCTTCTGCACCAGCTTAGGATCTCCTGCCTGTAGAGTTTCCTGTTACATGTGAAAGCAAGCACACCATTATTTTGTTAAATCAACATTGCTTAGGTTTTTAAATAAATGCAACCCCAAGCAATTCTTCATTTATACTTTTTTTTAAAGTGATAAAGATTGAATTTGATAATAGATATCAAGTGCTTAGTATTCTTAGCACATACAAAGGGGCTTGATAGATGTTTATCTACTATTGTATCAGTGTGGTATAAAGGAGAGTTCTTTCCCATTGACCTAGCGACAAAATGAATGTTTCTCTCTCTTATGAAATTCCCTTTTAAAATTTTCCTTTTCAGCTCAGAGAATACATACCAATTCAGACTTCTTCAAATATCTAGCCTATTTAAAGATAATTCCTTGAAGCGATTATCATAATCAGCCCCATATTTGAAATGAAGACAGTAAAAGGGTTTCTCGAACTAATGTAACCAAGTCATATCTAGTGAATAATTTAAATTGCTGTTCTAAGAGTCAGAATGATTTATAAAGTTATAAAAGCGATTATCAGGTATGCTAGGTGAATCGAAATATATAAAAATTTTTGTATATATGTGATATGGGGACTAAATATATTTAAAAAAGGTATACATGAGTGGCAGTGTTTGCAAAACCTGGCTAACTGGTTGAATAAACCATGTGATATATAAAAGGGAAATTTTCTATATTTCCTTTGCCATAAAATGATAAATTAATAAAACGTTACTTTACTTCATTGGAAATAAAATAAGCCTAGCATGTTTGGATTCCAAAGCCAGCAATCATCTTTTAAAAACTGATATAATATTTCTTGATCAGAGGAATAACTAGCTACCTATTTAATTTAGTAAGATATTACTTAACATGTCAGTGTTACCCCGTAGTACTCACAAAGTAAGATGTTACTGAAGCAAGTTAGTAATATCTGTAGTAAGACGTTACCACTATCTGGCTATATCTGGTAGAGTAATTTCATGTTCTTATTTAGAAACTGCCTGTGTGAATAAGAATCCATTTATATAACAGAAGTTGTCGTGACTAGGAACCAAAATGCCTGACCAGTGGTGAAGTAGAATTCTTCCATTTCTGACACTCTATTATTCAAGTCTTTGTAACACATAGATATCACACCAATTTTTAAACTGAGAAATCTGATGAGCCATCCCATAGCATAGAGCACGTTCGCTTTTGCACTTAATAGAAATTTATAATTGAACCAAAGTATCATATGCAGAGCAAACATATACAGAATGTCAAGGAAGTGCCTGACCCTGCACACATTTATCTTTTCACTCTTCACAATAACCCTGGGTGTGATTATCCCTGCTTGTATGGGCTGAGAATCTGAAACAGTCGGGGTTTGACAGGAAGCAGATGAGACTCTCAAATTAGGATTAGTCAAGGAAGGATTAATAAAGGGGAGGGGGACACGGGACCCTGGAAGGAGGTGGTTGAGAAGGATGCCTTGAGAAATGTTGTGACCTTTAATCTAATGACAGAGCTGACCAGAGGGGACTTTGCAGGAAGGGAGGAGAAGAGTAAACATTGGACCTCACTTCCTTCCAGTCTCCTGCCAGGTTCTCCATAAGCCAAACTCGAAGGGAAGCCAGTAGGCAAAGAGGTCTGACGACACAGTTATCGACACAGGAGGTCAGCTTCCTGTGACAGAAAGCAGAGTGGAGGAGAGCACAGTGCCTCTGAGAGGACAAGTAAAAGGTATCCAGCTCAGGAACTGAAGCTGAAGATGCTTAGGCTCTTCGTTAGAAGGTATATAGCTGGGAAGTTGAAGAGCCTTGACGGAAACTCCGGTCTGACTTTCAGAAAGTTTCATTCTTTGCATTGTATCAAATGATGACTTCTATTATTTTGGAGACAAAGAGGTTAAGTATATTTGCAATGTCTTCTCTAGTCACCATGTTTCTCAATAGAAACTGATATGGAACCTTAATATGCTTATGTGGATTCATCCATTTGTTTAATAAATATCACAAGGAGAAAGTGATGCAGAAGGCCATGGTTTATATTACTCTGATTATACTCTATCCAGACAAGGAGCAGAAGAATTTTCTTTGGACATAAGTAGCATAAGTGCAGACAACCGACAAATAGAACAATAGTTTCATTCTTCAAATCATGTATTTGATTCTCCATTACTGCATAAATCCTTATAGTCATTAAAATTCAGATAGGGCTACAATCCAGTATCTTCAGAAGAAAGTCGTCATTATTAGCTTGTTAAGGTCCCAACCAATAATAGAATATCTATTTTTACATCTTGAAAAATGGTTTCAAATTGCCCAAACGAAAAATCAATTTTTTGAAAAATAATGAAATTGCAAGTCAGAGGATAATTTTCCCTCTTTATGAGCATTAGTCATTGTCAGTGGTAACTTAACTGTTCGGTAAAACTGAAATGAAATGCTTACTATTTGCAAGAATCGTTGAAAGACTAATCTCATTGTTACAAGCTTCCATCAGACATAAAAGACTTTTCCTTGAACACCACCATGCTCTGGAAACATGAGAATAAAATTATGATTCTGTTCTTCAGGACATTATAGGTTTTATTTTTAATTAATAGTGTGATTGAGGCTATAGAGGATGGTTTTGTTGAAAGTAATTCCCTAAATGAGTACTTTAACCTCTCAAGGGAATGGTCTATTTTTTTTTTTTTTTTAATTTGGGTGAGTTCCCAGAGTTTATAATCCATAATTGATTTTTTTAAGGTTAATGCAACTGGTTAATGCAACCAGTGATAGGATAGAGAAACAATGTTGTTCCAAGTATGAAAACCAGGTTTTTAGCTTATGGCTAAAATTTCATTCAAGCTGATGTTAAATTCTGTATGTTATTCAATAGAGTGACAGAATTAGTTTAACAAAGGATAAGAATAACTTTTGAAAATATTTTGAAATATGAATAACATGGAACTCCTGACATTTTTGCAGACTCTTCTATTTTATTCAAGGAATTCAGCTAAAGTATATTCAAGATTTCAGCTAAAGTTGACTCTAGCCATGGTTCAGTATGAAGTATTAACTTTTATATCCATTTAAATATTCAGGAGAGGTAATTTATAGACAAAATTTGAGTAGGAAGAGATTCAGAAAGAATCTCATCTATAGTATTTTGTATTTTTATCTCAGCCTATTTTGGTTGGATGAAAAAAGAAAATGTATTTCTCTGGAGAAGGGTCATTGGTATCTATTTTTATTTAATAAATATTAAGAATCTGCACTAAGTAGAATGCTTAATGTGCAAACTTGGACACTGGCCCACTAGATTTAAAGCTCAGCTCTATTGCTCACTTATTGTATAATATAAAATCAAGAGAATAACAATACCTACTTCACTGGGTTCTGGTAAGAGTAAGCAAGTTCGTATATGTGGAGCCCATGGGAGACCTTCAGCAACTTTCACAATCATATGATGTGTGGTTCAAGTCATTCCACTGCCTGTATTCTGGTGTGGGTCCTATTTACTGTTGGTATGACAATCTTTTATACAAATGTTTCTATCCTACATGCAGTGAGGTCTTTTTACAAAAGCTTATGCCAAAAAAAAAATTATCATGAGGAAATTAATGTGCAAGATTCATATTGCTATTGTTTTGAGAATTGAAGAACAGAGAAATTGTAAAGGTTGTTAAAGAGTGTTGGTGGGGGAAAGAAGAGGAGAGAACATTGTCTTGCAGCTAGAAAATCTGTCTTTTATTCTGAATCCAACCAGCAATTAACTGTATCATCTTTGGGAAAATCATCGAATCTCTAGGGTTTTAGTTCCGTTAGCTATGAGATAAGCATAATGATACCCTTGAGTCAATGCATATGCTCCTACTCAACCTGTTCTCATTGAAGACCATTTATATTCACTTTTTTTTTTTTTTTTTTTTTTTAATCTCCAAGTGCCTGAAAACCTTTTATTCCTTTCCTGGAGTTTGGGATATCTAGAGAGTAGCCAACTTCTTATTATATTCCCATCCCTTAAGTCACATGAGTTGAGAACCGGAAAGGGGGTTAGAGAAGGAGGCCTGGAGAATCACTTTCATAGCAGTGAGAAAAGGTTAGGTCATTTAGATGCCTGACAATGACGGGCTCTTCAGCTAGGGATAGCAACCTTGGAGGCAGAAACCACTCAGTTAACCTTTCTGGACATGGTCATTTCTCACTTCATTAGTCGAAAGTTCATTCGGATCTGGGCATCCCACGCCAGAAGCACACTTCATTCCACTTCTAATTCAAAACACCTGGATTCCTTTGGCCAGAGGCCACATTTGGGGCCTGGCTCATCTCTGTGTGGCGACCTGGGTCTTGCCTCAGCATTCACCACAACAGCAAACCCAACACGAGGAAAGATTACTTTTGTGGAAGGAAGCCAAGAAGAACAAACGAAACAGAATTTAAAATATTAAAAACCTATTAGCTGAGACAATGGAAAGCCCACATTAGGCCTGAAGTATGAAAGGTGCCTAATTAGAGAAGCAAGAATTGCCAGAAGCAGTCTGACTTACTAGGAATGAAATAAAGTCTCCTTACAAGGGGAAAGTGATTATAATGGGAGTGTAGCCAGAGGTTAGATGAGTAAAATCACTCATTTTGTCTCCATGTTGATCCTTTGCTACTATTGATGCCATTCCTAGACCATAATGATAATGTTGAGTTTCAAGGGCACCTGTAGAGCTTAGAGTGTGTGCACTGACTTAACTTTGTGAAGACATAGACAACGAGAGAGAGGGAGTGTGAATGCAGATTTGTTGGCACCAGTAGGTTTTCAACTGGACATCTGCTTTCATAGGTCATGATGTTTACAGGCCTTGTAATGCAGTATGATGATTTCTGAATTTGTGCTGTGTTGTGTTATCCTCATTACTACTCTTTTCTGCCTGGGTCCCATTCCAGTTTTTCTTGGCTCTTCCATAGCTAGATAGAGGTGATGGCATTCCAATTAGTATCTTTGCTCTACCAAGTTTCATCACGGGTTCACTTCAGTTCTGCAAGTCTTTTCTTGAGTGCTTCCTTCCATCTAGGCATGGTGCTGGGAGCTGCAGAGATCAATGGGTTTTTGTTTCAATTGCACCATACCCAAGGACCTTCTTCTAACCTTGGAACTGGCCACTCTGCTTGTTGTAGCTACAAATCCTCACTCACATAAGTGCATAGAGTGTTCACACTGGCCTTAATATAAAATCTTAAGGTAGTTATTCATTAGTAATACTGATTATAGAAATAAACATAATGGATCAAATATAGTTTCTTTTGCTTGGGTAATAGATGTGGTTTTATATAAAAATTAACAACTGATATTAACATTTCTCATCAGAAAGATAACAGAATACTTTCCATGAAGACACAATTCTATGCTAGAAGTATAACAGACTAAAATTTCATGTGCAGAATACAGAAGAACTAATGAAAGAAGTATACAAGAAATGAGTTTTATAACATGTAGAGAAAGATCTAATATTTAAGCTTCTACCAAGTTTTAGGTACAATGCATTGCACTGATGTTCTTCCGTAGGTGGATATAAGTAGGCTGTGGTAGTGGTTAAAATATTATTAGCATTAGTTAGAAATAATGGCTGCCCAAAGCTTCTCAAGAATTCCCTTCCACCAGCTCCTAAGAATTTTTCAGGGGTATCCCTCAAAATTTCCAGGGTCTGGCAACTGAAGAGCCCGTGCCTGGCCCAGTGGGTGCTTTCAGTTTTTGTTCTAGTACCGAAGTCAACATCTCTGGTAATTGTTCTGTACCTGGGTACTATGGGACATTCTTTATTTGAATATCACCTCAATTATCCCACTGACAGTGGGGAAGGCAAATTCAGAGCATTACAGTGACTTGCTGGAGGAAGCAAAGATAATGAGAGCCTGGGATGAATTGTAAGCACAGATCTGATTCTAAGCCTTTCCCACTAAGCCCCTCTGTCTCTCATGGAGGTAGAAGGAGGCTAGAGAAATTCAGGGTATGGCAGAGAGTACTCGCCTCCCTTTGGCTGGCTGCTTTTTCTTCTCACCACACAGCAGATTGGCCATTAATTTAGAGAATTTAACTGGCATCTCTTCATATGTGGGGAATATGTGTGGAATGAGAGGCTAGGAAAGCAGAGACATAATTGAGAAGGAAGTGCTCTGGAGAACATGCAAGGACAGAACCAATAACAAATGTGTGATGCTTTCCTCACAAGACTTCCATGTATGTAAAAAGGCACAAACAAGATTTGTCTAATAGCAGAAATATGGAAACTATTGAAATGCTCATAGAGAGTCATTAAATTCATTAAAGAGAATGAAATGTTACGCAGCTCTGAAAAAAGATGGGGTAAATCCATATGTGCAGATGTGGAAATGTGCCCAAGACAGGATAATAAATGAGCATTTTTAGAGCAGGATAATAAATGAAGCATTTTTCCATTTGAGAGACAGAAAAACAGTGGGGTCAAGGGAGCAGCACCTGAGAGGCTGAAATAGGTGCAATGTGAGAAGACAGAAACTTTCATGAGGTCTTGTAGCAGCGGGACCAAACATCCTGAAACACTATGTACCCACGGGAGTTGAATTAATGTTCAAAATCCTTGCATGGGTGTATTTCCCACCTCCATAATTATACAAATGTAAATCTGGTGAAGTAGGATAATTACACTTCGCTATAATGAGACACTAGTGCACACATTAAAATGGCTACAATTAAAAATACTGATCATATTAAGTGTTGGTGAGGATTTGGGGGAACTGGAATTCTCATACACTCTTGGTGGGAATATAAAATTGTACGATCACTTTGGTAAATAATTTGGCAGTCTCTTAAAAACCCGATCATATGCCTGTCGCATGACTCAGGCATTCCATTGGTAGGTATTTAACCAAGAGAAATGACAGCGCATGTCCATACAAAGACTTGTATACAAATATATATGGCAGTTTTATTTCAAAGCATCAAAAATTGGACAGGTACTCAAATTTTTGTAAGTAGGTGAATGGGTAAACAAACTGTAATATATCCATATAATAGAATACTACTCAGCAGTAAAAAAGGGAACTTTATAACATGAATGAATCTCAAAATAATTATGCTGTGAGAAAGAACCCAGACAAAAATAATTTACATACTATATTATTCCAATTATATAAACTTCTAGAAATTGCAAACTAATTGTCAGTGACAGAGAACAGATTAGAGGCTGCCTCAGGACAGGGAGGAAAATAATAAGGAAAAAGAGAGGAATTGAAAAGACACATGGTAACTTTGAGGAGGAATAGAAATTTTCACTATTGTGATTTTGGTGATGGTTTTATTTGTGTATACATATCTGAAAACTTATCAAATTATATTTTGTATGCAGTTGATTGATTGTATGCTCACTATATCTCAATAAAGCTGTGTTTAAAAGTAAAAAATAGAGAGCAGAATTTAAGAGGATTCAAGATTCTCTTTTGGCAGAGAATGGGACCACCATATACTTCTCTGTAAATTTATAGGTATAAAGTGGGGGTTTAGGATGAGGATGGAGGACTACAGAATATTTTCAAAGTCTCTTAGAGACCCGAATCTGGATAGGTCAATCAAACAAAGAGGGCCTCAATGGATATCAAAGGCCCCAATTATTTTATTAAAATCCTGCCTTTGCTCTCACTGACATGTCTTTGAGTGGATGTCTGAGAACATTCTGCTTGTTATCGGATAATTATAAGCACAGTCTGAATTTGTACTTGAGGAAGGATGTGCCCATTGGATCTCTGAGGAACATTTTAAAGATTATGACATGATTTCTTTAAGTTTGATAAATATAGAAAAGGAGCTTATAACTTTTAGGAGCCCCTTCCTCTTCATAGGATTGCATTTTATCATACTTTTTTTTTGAAGGATTCTTTAATGTCTTACCACCAGTGGAGCCAGACGGTGTCTCAAAGTTTTGGTTGGGATAATTGGATCATTTCTTAATCTCAAACTCAATGTTTAAAAGCTTTACCAAAAGAATAGCCCCTCAACATATTAGCCTGTTTCAAAGTGTCATCAGCAGAAAGCTGAGCTCTACTTCTATTTTTTCGTTTTTTAATTTTTTTTCCAGAAAATTTCAGAGAGAAAAAGATCAGTTTCTTTCCTGTGTCATTTTTCCTCTTCCTCTAGATTGTTCTCTCAGAAATGGCATGAATTTGTTTCAACTTTTGTGATATCAGTGAGACCTCAAACAGGTGCTTGCAGCAAAGGTGATGTGGAATACAGCCTTGCAAAATACCAAAAGTCAAGGTGGCTTCCATAGTAGTGAGACTGTATTCTTTGATTCTGTGTCTGAGAGTTTCCCTAAGGGATCCCATACAGAAAAATAATGCGGAATTCAGGATCATGGTGTGTAAGGTTGGCAGCAATGGATAGTATTTACACAGGTTGCAGGACTGATAAATGGGACAGTTAAGACATCTTGGTTACTTTGCACTTTTATCTCCAGAGATTTCACTCCCTGCTAATCTTATAAAAAAATGAATTAATTTTCATTGGAGCATAGAATGAAAGTTTAGTCATTGGCTACCAGTCTAAGTCAATTTCACAGCTTTTAGCCTTGCAGAGTGGCTTCTGAAAGTCCTTATTAAACATCTCGGCTCTCAACGAGAGAATATTTTCATTCCCTGTTCACACCTTGAAGCAATGGCATACAGCTTTCTCAATGATCTCATAGCCAGAACAAATAGGGAAATAACTTCAAGGTGAAATTTTTGAAAATTGACAGCTCTCTGAAAATTGACAGGTCTCTATGACTCTACTCTAATTTCCAAGAGGAAATTCCTTGATGCACAAAGTCAACTTTATAAAGATTACTAGTATGTTAAGAAAGTCCGTCACAGTTTTACTTTCGCAAAAATTAATTGTGTTCTTGCTACCCCAGAAGATTTTAAGACACAAAATCTAGGCAAAGAGCTGAACACTGGTGCTTTGCTGAAGTTCCAAAGCCATATTTTGGACGTAGGTAGCTGAGGGTAATTGACGCTTTGCCTTCTCAGGTTAGAAGCATAATGAACAGAGTAAAGGGGAGTGGGAGAAGCCTAAAGAAAAGACCAAAATCTGGCCTCGGGACAATTATAACAAAATGAAGCTTCTTCACTCTAAGACTGGGCATGGTACCTTGCCATTTTGTAGAGCTGAGCCAGTGTTACTGTAACAAAAGACATTTTCTTTCCCCCGAATTTCTTCCCATATGTCAGAAGACAGGAAATAACTTATATGTGTGCTTTACAACACAGAGAACCCTATTTTCATATATACTTGCCCTAAACCCTTGCAACTAGTTTGAGGCAGATGCCTTTGTTATCCTAGAAGGTTTGCATAGGAGAGATCAGGTTCAAGGCTATTACATTGTTAAGTCAGGGCACATAGGTGGAGAGTGGAAGAACATAAACCTGAGTCTGTTTTTCTGATGCCAATCAGATATCTTGTTAGTTGTTTGGTTTAACAGTACATCACTCTGGATAAATGGGTTCACTTTTAGAACTGATTACAGCAATTGGATACCAAGTAACCAGTGTTTACTCTAAGAAGTTCAGCATGATGGTAAAGTGAGTAGATTCTGGGGTCAAAATGCTTGAGTCCAAATCCAAGTTCTATCATGCAAAGCTGTGTGATCTTGGGCAGTATTCTAACCTCTTTGTTAATTGTGTTATTTATTCCATAGAGTTGCAGTGAGAGTTTATGAGTTAACAAGCATAAAGCACTCAGAATTCTGCCTGGCACCTTTTAAAGCCTGCATATTAGTTCTCTCCACAGCAGCAAACACCATTGTTACCATAATTGATACTTATTATTATAGTAAGGGAAAGCATTTATTACATTTCTTCCATCTCTGTGGGAATAAAAATTAGATCCGAATGACATGCTTTTATGTTGATTTGAATCCTGCCAGGAATACATTAGGCATTAGAGAGCTGCATTGGCCTAATAAATTCCTGTTTCCATTCCCAGCCAATACTTTAAGTATCAGGAAATGAATGTTCATTTTCTACGATGTCTTATTTACATCTCTCAACTGTATATCTAGGATTATTGGACTCGTTCACATTATTTTGAGTTCTATACTCCTTGGGAAGGGTGGCAGTAGGAGTGATTTCTCAATTGTAAGGATACACACATATGCGCTCCCTACTAGGAATTTTTTTCTGTATTTATCTTCTGCCTGCCTTAGAGTTCAGTTCTAGATGTCCATTCTCTAGCTACATCTACTTCCTTAAGGTTCTCATCTAGTCACATGGCTTTTGTTATGTTAACAATCCCCAATTTATATCTAGGTCCGATTTTTCTTCTGAGCTCCAGACTTGTATGTCCACCTGCCTACTCCACATCACCTCTTGGAAGTCCCACAGATGACTTGAACTAAGCGTAAATGAAACCACTCCCAATCATCCCTTCAAAACTTTGTGCAATTTCTCTTATTTTAGGTGGTAACATCTCCATTCTTCCAATTGTTCAGGCCCAAATTCTAGAATCACTCATGACTCCGCTCTTTCATACATACATCCAATCTGTTAAGAAATCCTATTGCTCTTTCTTCAAAATCTATCTGGAATCTGACTACTTCTCAGCTTCTCCATTACCACCACTCTGGTCTGTGTCATCATCATCTTAGGTGGTTCATTCATTGCAATACCCTACTAATGGGTCTCTATGACTCCACCCTTATTTTCCTATAGCTTATTTTCAACACAGCAAGTAAAATGATCTTTTAAAGTATGTCGTATCATGTCACTCTTCTACCCAAAACCTTGAAATGCCTTAGTGATTCTCTGTGATCTGACCACCTGTCACTCCCCTGATCTTTTCTACTCTTCTCCTTGTTCTTATCTTGTTGTTTCCTTACAGTTCCTCAGCTGAACCAGGTGTTTCCATGTTTCCTGGATCTCTGCTGTCCTGGTTCTTGTGCAGGACACACTCCTGCCCTGGATGTCTCTCTCACATCTGTAAGTAAAGGTGCCTCCCCTTCCTGATGAGGCCTACCTGGCCACCCTAGCTAATACTGCCCCAGCTCTCTTTCTGCCTCCCTGTTCTCTGGATTTCCATGTCTTCTTTCCCCATGGCACTGTTCCTAACAACACTCAGAGAGCCATAATCTCTATCCCAAACCCTTGGGGGTCCCAGATGCATATCAGAACTTAGCCTTTTTCAGATTTTAGTAGAGAAGGCAATGCATATACCATATATTATAGCTCATCCTTAGCAAAATAATGTGATCAAATACATGAATATTTCTGAAGCAAAATCTAGAAATGTGCATATTAACTAGGGTAAAGTCTATGTACAGCTGTTTGGTTTGGACCAGTTTTACTGACAAATTCAAGATGAAATTCCTATTTTTAAACATTTTTAGACTTTGCTTTGCCATTAAAGAATTGTGGACCTGCATCTAGCTGTTACATTCATCCCTGTGCTAGAGGGCAGGGTTCATGGTCTCCAACTGGCCCATCTACATCAGGCCCTGAGAGCAGGGTCTGGCATCTAACACATGTTCGATGTGGGTTGCTTTAATTAATTAATTGCCCCAAGAAACACTTCCTTTTCTTCTTTCCAGATTTAACCAGCTAATCATTGTTTTTTGAACATGTCTTATATGGAAACGCTTCCATCTGGACCTTTCCCTTTACTGATCCTTCAGTTGTTCCCTTGTTCTCTTTTTATTCAAATAGTCCAGCTTTCACAATGCAGATGTATTCTCACCCCCATGGGAGCCCCCTGGCTCCACAGTTTGTGATGCCTTGCCCCTATCAAGCGCTATAGCAGTTTTTAAAAATGGATATATCATTTGCATTTAATTCTGGTGTGTCTCATTTCTTTTATTAATGGTTTTTTGGATGCATTATCATCACGCTAGCTAAATTACAAGCTCTTTTTGAGTGTTTGTATTATTATTTGATAATAATATCAGAGAGTAAAATAAAGCCTATGAGAGTAAAGGCTATGTTACCATCTTTGAGATTAAGAGTAAAGGTTATGTTACCATCACTATGAGCAGGACAGTAGGTAAAATTCTTTTACAGCAGTAAGCTCACCGTGTCATAAATTATTACATTTTTCCATTTTTGTATGAGATACCGTTCTAGATGCTGAGGCTATAATGACTTATTAGATGCACTTGTTATCTTGACTACGGTGGAGGAATGAAAAAGAAAAAGGAGAAAATAGGCCATTGTAATTGAACTGATTGCTGCAATTGAACTGATTGAGCGGTGGGCATTAAGTTGAACCTTGGAGGACCAGGGATTTTTCCCCAAGGCAATGGTGGCAGAGACAGAAAAAAAAAAAAAAAAAAAAAAAAAAAAAAAAAAAAAAAAAAAGGAAAAAATAGGAACCGCTCAGAGGAAGAGGGTGAAAGGGAAGAGAATAGCAAGCGGAGCTGGCAGCATGTGTCAAGCCCTCCAGGTGGTGGTGTGAGGGGGTGCATCATTCCATAAGGCAAACTAAAGGCATTTTGGTGTGATTGAGGCACAGGTTGGAAGAGAGGTGGGGTAGTGTATTGAAAGAGAAACCTGGTCTTGGAGGGAGGCAGGAGCCAGATCACAAAATGTGTTCTACATCTTGTGAAGGAATTTAGGCTTATGATGAGAGGTATGGAGAATTATCCAGGCGTTTTAAGCCAGGGTCTCTGAAGTGCTCAGATTTGCACTTTTGAGAAATGACTCTAGCCGCATTGTGAGGAACAGATTGGAGAGGCAAGGCTGAAAACAGAGGCCAGGTTTTGTTTTTTCCAGTATTTAGGGCAATGGGTTCTCAAAGAGTCTGGACGTGGGTGTACTTGCTGTTCATCTCCTGGAGGATGAAAAACACATCTTAATGATTCTTCCAAGGGGACCTATGGTAACATATTTATTGATGAAAATATATTAGCTTTTGTTTTATAATCGTTAGGAAATGGATTTCCTCAAAATAAAAGAAAAAAAAGTGCATCTGTGAGATATTTGAGTGGAGGTATGTGTTCTGTCCAATGGGGTGTGAGGGAGGCTGAGTCGTCCCTCTGGGAACAGCCGTGGGACTCCAGAGGGCAGCGAAAGGACGGATCAGAGAGGTGATGGAAAGATTGACGGTGACACATGGCGTGTGAGCTCCGGGAGAATGAAGAATGTGGTGCCCCCCACACTCTTTCCTGATGAAAGCAGCCTTCACAGACCCTTAAAGAAATGAATCTGTTAAACAGATGCCTTCGGCATGTCACTTGCAGACAAAGCTTCCTTTGCTAAAACCCCCCTCTCAGAAAGGTCGAGAATGGATAAGTCTGGTGAGAGGAATAATTTGTCAAACTAATTTATTATAGTCCATGGAGGTCTCTGCATAATTCAGGACTCCAGGGAACAGAAGGCTGTCATCTATGGCGGGAATGACTCTCCTCCCACGGGCTGGGGCCTCTGTTTGCTTATTTGTTTTTGGTTTTGTTACATGGAAGAGGCTAACATTGTTCCCAGGGCTTTGGTTCTGTTCATAATAGTCCATTTTATGTACATTTTGAAAATGAGAAAATGGGAGCCCATGTGTGGGAATGCAGGGTTCAAACAGGACTTGCCGAGGAAAATTGAATCCAGGAGTGAAAGCTACGGATAAAACAGGAACTGGATCGGGCTGCTGTGCTGCGAATTGTCTCTGGGATGTTCAGGGGAAGGACAAGCTACCCTGGGCTTCTAAGGCAGCAGCTTATGCCTCTGTCTTCTCCCCGGAAGAGCTCACAAACCAGACCCAAACCACTAAGCACTCTGGGAGAAATTTATTTACCGCCTTTATAAAATAAGGAAGAGAAATCTCCCAGCACCCCCCGCCCCCACCATGCAGTTTAGCAATAACTAGATCAGAAAATTATCACCATTCTGATAGAAATGGTCATTTTTCAAGGGAAAGTGTTTACATTTCTCTTTCTAATATAATGGGTATCTGGCCACACATTTCTGAAAGAATAACTTTTCCTGGTTGGGTCACAGCTGTTTCTGTCAAACTACCACAAAGGGAAGCAAACAAACAAACAAACAAAAACAAAACAAAAAAGAAGAAAGAACATCATAAAAGGAGAAAGAAAGGGAGAAGGACACCCAAGCTTCGTCTGGTGCGGGAGCCCCCCCGGGGAGCCCTGTTTCCAGGGTGGAGTTGTTCACTTCGCATCATGCCGCTCCTCCGTCCCTTTCGCTGGCCTCAGTTTTCCAACGTGTATCTCACGATCTCCACATTAGCATTTCGGGATTTAAAAAACGAATGTTCTACTAAATATATTACAAAAGAATGTAACAACTTCCAAAATTGATAGAGATTCTAAACCAAAACTCTTCGCTCACTCACAGGACAAGGGACATCAGGACAAAGATCATGAAGCTATCTTTGGAGTGCGGTAGAAAGAGGTAAGGGCTCTGAGTCCGCTGGTTGTTAGTGTAATTTTAAGAAAAATATCCCACCTTCACAGTTTCTTCCTCTCACAGATGAAAATCTTGGGCTAGATGATTTCTGTTCTTTTTCAGATCTAAAATTCTGTATGTTAAATGGCTACAGTTAAATTCAAGCAGCAAATATTCATATTGCCAGATTCTGGGAATTTCAGGATTGCTAGGATATGATCCTTTCTTTTGAGGGATCACCTTATACTACGTGTAGTTCTCACTTGTGTAAGATGACTAGGATTTCTGCTCTCTGTGTCTGAAACACATGGATATAATCAATACAAAGGAGAGATATAAGTAGATGCCAATCAATATGGTCCTTTGGTGGATACAAGACGCATGGATGTGCGGTTATACAAATTTATTCAGCCTGTGCTCTTGAACTACTAGAAGTGAGTTTTAGAGTAACTCAAGAGATAGTAGTTTGTAGTGGCTTGTTTGGACATGTTTGCACAAACATGTACAAATTTTTACGCTTTAATTTGCAACAAGCTCTCCCGATGTTGAGTTGTCCTCACAACCACTCTGTCCACCCACCCACATATTTTCTGAACAAAAATTCATTGAACTCAACTCTAGAAGGTCAAGTGTCTGACCAGATGAGTCAGTAAGAGAAATTTTATGTACTTTCCTCCTGGTTCCCGAGTGGAGTGCTAACACAGGTGGGGAAGGACATTCTCATCCTCAGTCTGAGAGCTTTACCTTTTTCTTTCCTGACAGGCACAACTGTGAGTAGCTGATGCCATTGTTGGTAGCAGCTTGGCACAGTCATTGTCTAGTCTGTCAGCCATGGCTGTCAGTAGGTTATACAGCTGTAAGTTGAACCTCCTATGATGGCACATAACGTCTACACGACAATAAACTCTTGATACTGACCAACCTCGTTATCCCACTCTTCAATTTTAGGGTGCTCTGACTTCCATGAAAGGATATGGGGCATTTTCTCTGAAAATTCACTCTGGGAAACTGCTTCGTACTCCATGTTACGTGTCTTTCAAAAATCCATTTCAGATCCTATGCCAGGCCTTTGGACTCTCAACATTCCACAGCCAGATGTTCAACAGCAAATATTTTCTCAGCTGGGAAAAAGAAGGAAAAAACAGTGAAACTTGTCAGCAGTGGTGGGAATTATCAGTATCAATGAGCACTTATTTTTTGCTTTTGCATGGGAGACTGGCAGAAATATTTGAAATATGAATCTGGGCTCTATCCCTAATATACCTTAATAAATTCCAGCTCTGGAGTAGCAAATGAAAACTGATACTGGAGACTGCAGAGCGTGCAAAAATATGGAACATATTCAGAAGTTATTACTATTCATTTTACTTCCAATCATACGTTCACTCAACCTCTATGTGATAAATGAAACTTCAGGGTATGTTTGCATTGACATTTATGGGTTTCAGGAATAAATGACCTGACTTTTTTGGAGGGGCGTTTCCCAGAGGGCTTAAAGGTAACTGAAATATCTTTGGCCCAGAATGTTTCTTAAGTAGCTTTGAAGCCAGAGAATTTAATTGAATTTGAAAACCCACTTAGGAATAAAAATCGGAAGGTACTTTGGGCATTGCATTATGGGGCTAAGCCAAATATTTCAAAAATATTTAACTTCAAATGAAATTTTCACTCATTTGACTAGTTAATTAAATATGATTTTTTTTCCTCCTGAATTTCCCTGAGAAGGAAAGAATTCTTTGAATGCATGGTATTAAAAAGAATTCTAAATAAATTGGAACACAAGAGGCCTTTGGTTTGGGGCAACTTTGAAAAGTATCAGCTTTTTATCAAGAAAGGAATTATATTACTTTCTTTGATCTGCTCCTTCCCTCATTTGCCTTGAAGCTATTAGGGCCCCCTTTTTGGTCTCTTCCAGCTTGGATGGTCACTTACTCTCCAGTGAATGTGACTTGGAAAGGAATTACAACGAGCCACTGCTTTGTCCCAAAGTCCTCAAATTCTAAAGGGTTCTCAAGTGAGATTTAGCAAAGCAGCACACTTCTGACTCAGAATATCTTTGGATTCAGACTTAGGTTTTTTCAATTATTGACTTGGAATCTCTTCAGACCTGGTTCGTCTTCTGAAACAAGTTAATGATAAATTATCTCATAATAAAAAAAAACACTAAGTTTTTATCTTAGAATCACTTTTAAGATACAGTGATCAAAACTGGCATACCAGGGCACTGTGGATCACCATTCATTTTTTTCCTCAAATGATTCTTTCGGTGGAAATTTTGGCATTTTAATTTTGAGAGTGTGGCATTGGAGTGTATACTTTTAACCTTGGGAATCTGGGGGAACTAGTTAAAAAGCAGTCTCAACCTAGAAAACAATGATATAGCCATGCACTTCTTTTGGTGGATGATAAAATTCTTTAAGGATCTTCTTTATAGTTTAATGATCTTGTTATTCTAAATATTTTGAAACAGATATGCTTAACTTCAATCACTAGGACTGATGTGCTCAATATCCAAGGTAGGGAGGTAGAGTCTAGCACTTTACTTGCCTGGTCAAGTCATTCTTACAAGAAAAAATAAGTGCAGGAAACTACTACTTTCTACTTCCAAAAGTATCTCTCTCACCCAGTAGTAAAAAAAAATTGATTTTGTTTTTATTTTATATTCGTTTCCAAAGACACACACATTTTACATAATTTAAGTAGAAAAGTCAGAAAGCTTATTTGTTTAGAGAAGAATTGGCAAAATATTTGGGACTCTCTCATATTACCCATTCCTTAAGTAACAGCAGCATCTGTAACTTGATTGAAAAGATGTTTTTTGGCCAAAATTAAAGGATCTAAAGTCAGTAGAGTTGGATCAGAACATACTTATATAATGTGTGGATATTATAGTTGGGCTGGAAGATAGCCAAACAATTCACATACAAATAATTGAACATTCAGTTGCTGTTCACATAAACCTGATGTAATAATGCCTTATTAGAGAGTCACTTTCTACTTCCTCTGAACCCTTTCCCAAACACCTTTTAACTTCAGAATTGGTCCAGTGCAAAGAGCCAAAAGAACTAAGTGTCCTGCCGGAAAATCTCTTTGCATTTCTGTTACTGGAAACCAATAGGCTTAAAACAAAGACATCTTCTAAGGGAAACTGTGAAGGACTTACCACCCAAATATTGGGCCAAATGAATAAAACTCAGATAACATTTTGAATAAGGATTATTTTGCCTATCAACAATTATGAACATTTCAATTTACTCAAGGTGATGGAGAATTAATCAAGGTGATCTGAAAATGTATCACATATAAAGAACATGTGTAGATGTAGTATATACATGTACTAGTATATAACACATATGATGTAAAATAGAGCTATCTGTAATTGTTAAATTTCAAACACTTTCTCCTAATGTTAACTGGTCCCAAACTTTAATTGGACCAACCTGCCCAATCATGGTATCACATATGTAGCATTCCAAAACACAGGTCTTTTTTTCCTCTTCACTTCCTTCTTGGCTGTTTCTGATTCATTAGGATTGGAGAGGGTCTCCAGAAACTGTGTTTAAAATAAAAAAAAAATCTCTTAGTCTTTCTGAAGAGGAACTGAATTTTCCATCTCCTCACTTAGACTACCTGTTAGCTTGGCACCTTAGCTCCTTCGGAAATGAGTAAATAAAGTGAATACTCTGACACCAAATATTAGGATGCGCTATTTTCGCACTAATCCCCAGTATTTGCAATTACATTTGTAGGTGTTTCTAATGCAGACAAAAGAAAAGCCCCAAACAGTTAGAGTTACATTAAATGGGAAAGCCATTCCTGAAGCTGTTGTGAACAGACTTCAGTCTTAGAAGTAGCTAGGAATCTTTTCTTAGAGAAATCAAGTTCAGAAACAAATTGAAAGCTGTCCCTCAACTTGGAAATAGAAGAGATCAGTGTCCAGGTTTTTCAAGTGGGCATGGAATGAAAGTATTCCAAGATCAAGTACCAAAAGCTAGACTTTTGTTAACTTTCATTTCCTTTTGAAATTCTGTTTCTTTTATATTTAAAGATTCTGTTTATTTATTTATTTGAGAGAGAGAGCATGTGCTTGTACAAGTGTGGTGGGGGGAGGGGCAGAGAGAGGGAGAAACAGACCCCCTGCTCAGCTCAATGCAGGGCGCCATCCCAGGACCCTGCGATCATGATCTGAGCCAAAGGCAGAAGTTTAACCAAGTGAGCCACCCAGGCACATCCTGAAATTCTATTTTCTTATTACAAAAGTAAATTCTGTGAAGAATCTATAGTAAAGTATGCTGAATAAAAATTAGTTTGAATATGTATATAAATAATGGTTTCACTTAAGGTCAGATATGTTTCAGTAAATTGGGTTGGATGGGGACCAACTTTATGTTTTTGTTTTAAAATCAGCATTAGTGCAGTGTAATTACTATGCAATACAATGCACTTATTTAGAAAGTTAAAGGTAAATTTTGGAAAATAGAAAAATTGTTTTAAAATCGGGAAAATGTTTAAAAAATCAAAAAGAAAATATCACCATATTCACAATCATTTAATATTTTGTAGCATTTTCTTCTGTTTTAAAATATGCTTGTCTACATGTCAATGTTGAAATGCATATAGATATTTACAAAATTTTAAGCCCCATAATTGTGTGACTCGCTTTAGCTGACACCATTGCTGTCTAAGATGTTGTTTTTAGTTGGAGCAATGACTCAATTAAATTTGACAATACAATAGCTACCATTTATATGTTGCCTATAGTAGACACTATGTGCTTGACACACATTGAGGCTTTTGCTCTTCAAAATAACGAGGTGGGCATTTTGTTATTTTCCATTTAATTGATGAAGAAAGGAGGGACAGAGGGTTTGAGTGATTTTGCTACTACTTTGTAGCAGAAGCAAGATTCGAGGCCTGCTGGAAGGTTGTTCTTACCAGCCATAAGAGCCCACTGGGGGCTGTGTGGACAGGACACAATTCCCTGTAACTCTCTGCTCCCGCATTTCTGTTTTAACATAAACATGTAAATGGCAGAAAATTAATTAGGTGGCCTTGAGGTTCTTTGCAGGCTTTGCTGTAGTATTGCAGAAGGAACCATTGATCTCAGTGTTCCTCTCAGCCCGAGTTTTTTGCCTTGGTGTTTGGTTTTTCAACAGAAATAGTGAAGAAAGAGGATTTCACGAATAACTGAAGACTTACTTGAGGCAGATTTCATTTTCCTTTTTTTCAGTAAAATAGCTCTGATTTTTGTTGCAGAGCTGAAAAGGGACTCTGAAATGGTTGCTGCAAAAGTCTTTGAGGCCAATTTCTAAATCCTTGCAAACAATCTAAGAAAATACCTCAGTTTTCGTTCAGATTAATTTAACAGTTGGATACCTAGTTCTGATAAATAGTCTATTTTAATTTAGGCTGTGAATACAGGCAAGAGGAATGTCTGACCTTCCAATAGGGCTTGCCATGTTAAGGCAGTCTCCTAAGCCTTCGTGCTGGTTGCACTGAGCTAACAAAGCTCTTTCCCTGGGAAATCAGCCATTTTAATTGCTCCAGCTTCCACTGAAGGGTATCTGAAGTGACCAGACCCCAGAGGGACAGAGCCATAATGGAGAACATTTATTGCTATTCTTGTGTCCTCATTGTTCAGTGACACACGGAAGCATCTCTATTTTTTAGTATCATGTAATCAGCATCAAATTATTTTCTCTGGAAACCTTGACCCTATTATTATTAAATCATGTGCACACTGTTAAATGATTTGCAAGCTGTCCAACTTAGCTTCATTTTTTCTACATCTCTCCAGTAATTGTATTTTCATTTTATAACAACAAACTTCTCATAGGTCAAAGAAAGCATCCTCTCAAGGAGGACAAATGCCCTTTACTTCACATTCAATTTAATGAAATGGGAAAGGAAATCACTGTTACTGAGCCTTCATTCCCTGCGCTTGGTGATAGAGCAGCCCGGCACTCGTGAGTGATGGAAACCTCTAGGCTGACGTCTGGTGTTAGATGATTTCAGACACACAAAGGAAATCCACTTGTTTGGGGCTGCTGTAGAGGCAGCTGGCCTGCAGAGTTAAGCTACAGCATAAAGATCACGCTTGCCTAACGTCTGAATTTAAAAATGAAATAAAATAAAATAAAATTAAGGCGGAGGGAAACATCTGCCCAGCATCTGTTGTAATCTCTCTTATAAGCCTTGGACTCTTCCTAGAAATATCAGTTCATCAGGTGACACTACTAAGACCAGTATCACAGGAGAGAATGTAAAATTCTGTCGTCTAAGATACAGAGATCCAACTTTCTTTTGGGTACATATCAAGATATCTGACTTAATAAACCCTTGACTTAGTCTTGGGTTTCTTCTAAATAGTTTATTTTATATCCTCAACACATAGTTTTTTTGTTTTGTTTTATTTTTTATATTTTCAATACCTCGTATGGTTCCTTGCACATAGTTCATATTCAACAGATGATGTTGGAGAGGCATATAATCTGTTAAGTTTGCCTGATACTTTAGAAGAGCTTTGATCTTTTCTTAGATCTCTTTACCTTTTTTTTTCTTTTGTGGAAAATTTCTAACAATCTACCGTTTATATTGTGTTTGGGAAAAAAAAAAACTTTGATTTACT
This sequence comes from Mustela lutreola, assembly GCF_030435805.1. Lineage (NCBI taxonomy): Eukaryota > Metazoa > Chordata > Mammalia > Carnivora > Mustelidae > Mustela > Mustela lutreola. The sequence goes on along the minus strand of NC_081295.1, from coordinate 20,036,870 downwards.
CTTAGGTATTTTATTATGGAATATTTCAAACATAAAAGGAGCTAGAGAACAATATAATGGATATCCACATACCTACAAGGAATCTTTAAAAAAATCTTAAATTTTGTCATATTTGTTTTAGAGATATTTTAAAAAGAAGCAAAACGCTAAAGACGCAGCCGAAGCCCCCATCCCTCCACGAATCTGCTTTCCTCCACACCCATCTTCTGAAAAGGGAGCATCTACTCAGAGTTTGATATACATCATTCTCATTCATGGCTTGTCAGTACATACTTACATTTTTTACTATGTAAGTTGTTTATATTTTACTATTTGGGTAATATATATTTTACTATGTACATGTTTATGTATAAAATCATTGGCAACACAGTGTACCTATGATTTTCAAATTTTCTCTTTACATTCAATATTATGTTTTCCAAATTTATTCATGCTTACTTATTTGATTAAAGATCACTGTTTCAACTCTGATATAGTTTTTTTTTTAATTTTCAGTGGATCGTGAACCATTTGTCTAATTAAAACACAATACAATGGATTATTAGAAAATATGATTAAAAAAAAAGACGTACTAAAGGCGTTACACTTTTCATTATTACATTTAACAGATAAAAATTACTCCAGGGGCACCTGGGTGGCTCAGTGGGTTAAAGCCTCTGCCTTCGGCTCAGGTCCTGGGATCGAGCCCCACATCAGGCTCTCTGCTCCGTGGGGAGACAGCTTTCTCCTCTCTCTCTGCCACCCTCTCTGCTTGTGATCTCTGTCAAATAAATAAATATTAAAAAAAAAAAACAGATAAAAATTACTCTATCAAGCTGCTGTGAAAGTATTTAAATGCTTCCTCTCAGTTTTAGTACTATCTTGACACAGACTGGTAACAAATAGTTTGCCATCTGATATAGGTTCATAGACTGTGCTTTGAGTGACATTGGTCTTAAGCATCTACTTTCACATACACCCCCCCCACACACACACAATTACGCAGTTGTACCCTTTGTTTATTCATTCCTCTTTTGGTAAGTATTTGTTTCTAGCTGCTGCTTTCACAAACAGTGCGGCAATGACTATCCTGACCGATATATCACCTCTCCTTGTGCAGGAGGCACTGTGTGCAAAATGCAACTGTTTGATCAGAAGAGACTATCATCTTCTTCCTTAATGGTCTTTCTACATTTTTGCTTGCATTTCCCAAAAGAACTTTAAAATCTAAACAACGTTACGAACCTAAACTAAAAGCTAAGACTAAGCCCCTCACACCTCTTAAGCTGATAGTTAAAATCTTTTGACATGAGTTCAGTTAGTCGCAGAAGATATGAATGCTATCTTGCAAATACAGACGACCCCTGACATATGATGATTTGACTTACAAGTTTTTGACTTTATGATGGTGCAAAAGTACTATTTATGCACTCAGTAGAAACCATACTTAGAATTTTGAATTTTGATCTTTTCCCCGTGAACACTATGTGGTAGATACTCTCTTATGATGCTGGGCAACAGCAGCAAGGTGTAGCTCTCAGGCCACCGTGCTATCACAAGGATAACCAATACGCTTACAATCACTCTCTACCCATTCAATTCTTCTGGTTTTCATTAAAAACAGTATTTTTATAGTATTCAATAAATTACATGAGATGTTCAATTTTTTATACATTAGACTTTGTGTGTTTGTCCAACTGTAGGCTAATGTAAATGTTCTAAGCATGTTTAAGGTCTATCAGGGTAAGCTATGATGTTTGGTAGGTTAGGTACTTTAAATGTGTTTTGAGCTAATGATATTTTCAACTTACAGTGGGTTTATTGGGATGTAGTCTCATTGTAAGTCCATAAAGATCTGTACGGACATTTATTTTATTTTATTATCTTTTAATTTTTCAAATGAATGAAATTCAAAAGATTTCATTTATTTATTTGAGAGAGAGAGCACAGAAGAAGAGTGAGAGGGAGAAGTAGTTTCCCCACTAAGAAGGGAGCCCAATATGGGGCTCAATCCCAGGACCCTGGGATCCTGACCTCAGTCACAGGCAGGTGCTTAAGGACTGAGCCACCCAGGTGCCCCCGTACTGACATTTAAAATAAAAGTTCATTTAGTCGTCTTTAAACTGTACTAAATGTAATAGAAACATCAGTAACATTTCTCTCTATGGGTTTTTTAAAGATACAAGAGCAGGTTCTTCTTTAAGATTTGAAAATTTTGCACTGTGACTTTTACTTTGCAAATTTGTATTTCCATCTTATGTTTCTCAAATAATTTTATGTTAATATATAACATACTGTTATATTTGAAAGTGTTTTATTGATCAGTCTGTCATAGTTTTCTTCAACAATAATATACAGGTACGTTTAACTTTCTTGTGACATTAGGCTCTAAAAACATTTTTGTACTGGGATGGCATTATAGTTAATTACTATAACATAAGTGCTCAAGTCCACAAAATATGTTAAAAAAATTTGATAAGGGTAAATTGTATTGGGAATATATTTCTAAATGAGATGGACTTTGTAAATTAGTTCATATAAATGAATATTATATAAAGTTAAGTGAAATAATTTTCAACATCAACCTAATCCCCATTATTCAAATAAATGTCTAGATAAGAACACGAATCTTTTGCTGTAACAGAATTAACAGCATTATATATTTCTCCAAACTTCTTTTGTGTATAAACAAAAATTAAAATAATGATAGAGCATATTAATAATTAACAAGCTTCTTAAGCCAAAAATTTAATTAAGTTCTTCAGTTTCATTGAAAGTAAAGAATTAGAAGCCATTTCACTTTTTTTTTAAATTAAATAATCTGGTTTATTAATAAACTGAATAACACACTGCTCTTTAAAAATATGTAAATAAGGTAGGGATGCAAAAAAATCTAGATTCTGTAATGTTAACTAAAATAGAATTTTAAAATAATATGGGTACATTGATTACAAGTATGAAAAATTATCTCTGCAATATTAAAGCAAGGAGAGACCATTGTATCTTGACCCTAGTTCGGGTTTTATGGTGAAGAGGGCTGGGATTTCTCTTTTTTGCTGGTTCTGCTTACATTTCACCCCAGAGTTGGTCATATGTAATTAAAAAATGTAAAAGGCCATATGGAACTTTCCTTGAACAACTCTAGAAGAAAGGCAGTCCAAAAATGAGAGCACGGTTATCAAGATATTATCACATTGTTAACACACATTAGGATGGTCATTAAATTCTGATAACTAGGTCTCCAGTTGGAGTGTTGGTGTACTGAAGTCTTTCTGAATCTTCTCGCAGGGGTCAGCACTGCAGTGGTGGCAAGGGTCAGCCTAGAATGAGGACTACCTTAGGTTTTGGGGGGCTACAGGTGGGGTAGAATATGTGCTATCACCCATGTGGTTCATGAAGGGAAGTCATCTCCCTTTCAAATACAAGTGTTTCATAAAAGTTATCGATTTTCTCCATTTCTGGGAAGTATTCCAAAAAGGCTTTTCCAAGACTTAACAAATATGGGATTATATTTATTAATTTTTCACTTAAAGTTACCCTACGTAAAGCAGTTACTCACAGAAACCTAGAAAAATCAAAACTCTTTGTTTTCTGTAACATTAGAGATTGCATGTGGTTTTGATGAAACCTTTCTATTTTATCATGCCCTCTAAAAAATTTTGTTAATATCCTGGAGACATAGGCACTACTCAAGACATAAGGGAGCAAGAATGCTTACCAAGTTCTTCCTCATCACAGACAATGGCTACACCAGAGAAGACACATTTAATGGTGGATTGGTATTTGCCAACATGCTGTTCACTTATCTTTAATATTCTAATTTTAAGAAGATAAAACATGAAGTTTTGGCATGAGTATGTCTATAGATTAAATAAGGCAAACTTGTATGTAATTTTTTTATAACTTCCCTTTTCTTTGCTTTTATCTATTTATGTATGGAAGATAAAGGTTTTTCAGATAATATTAATTTATTAATTAAATTAAATTTAATTTTTTATAGTTTCAAGTTTTTACTTAAATTCCAGTTAGTTAGGGTGCCTGGGTGGCTCAGTGAGTTAAAGCCTCTGCCTTCAGCTTAGATCATGGTCCCAGGGTCCTGGGATGGAGCCCTATATAGGGCTTTCTGCTTCCCCTACCCCCTTTCTGCCTGCCTCTCTGACTGCTTGTAATCTCTCTGTAAAATAAATAAATAAAATCTAAAATAAATAAATAATAAATAAATAAATAAATAAATAAATAAATAAATAAATTTCGATTAGTTAACATAAAGCTTCAGGTGTAAAATTCAGTGTGGAAATTAATTTTCAAAACCTCTCCTTGTATATGTACTATTTAGAATGTCTTCACATCTTTCTAGAAGTTTGTATTCTGAAGACTGCTGTTTGATTCAACTAACCATGGTCAAATTGCTCTTAAAAGTATTTGCATACCCTTGAGACACCCGGGTGGTTCAATTGTTAAACATCTGCTTTCGGCTCAGGTCATGATCCCAGGGTTCTGGGATCGAGTCCCACACGGGGTTCCCTGCTCAGTGGGAAGTCTGCTTCTACCTCTCCCACTACCCCTGCTTGTGTTCCCTCTCTAGCTGTGTCTCCTCTTTCTGTCGAATAAATAAATAAAATCTTGAAAAAAAAAAGTATTTGTATATCCTTACTATTGGTGTTTGAATGTTACCATTTCTCCACCTGCCTGCCAATTCTTTGTATTGTCAGACTTTTCTTCATTTTTGCTAATTGGATGGATGTGTGGGGATCACATATTGTTTTAATGTGTTTTTTTAAAGTAATCTCTTGAGATGTATATCATCATTTGATATATATACAATGGTTATTTGTGTTCTCTTTTCTCTAAATGATCTAGCCATATACTTTATCCATGTTTGGGGTTTTCTTTTTCTTTTTGGTTTTAGGAGGTCTTGATATATTCTAGTCTTTTGTCATTTAACCAAAATCAGAACTGCACATATTCTTTTCTCTTGGTGGCTTCATTTTCCTTGTTTCTATTATGCATCACTGTATTAAGATCAGAAATTTTCATGGTTTACCTAGCTTTCTTTCATAGGTTTTTGTTTGTTTGTTTAAAAAAAAAACCTTTTTAACCCCAAGGGTTATAATTTCTCCTAAAAATATTAAAGACTTATTTTTTACTTTCCAGTGTTTAATCTATCTGGAAATTATCTTTTCATATTGTGTGAAATAAAAATAATTGTATTTTTTCCCTATGGATATCTTATTGTCCTGGCATCATTTGTAGCATACCCCTTTTCCGTTGACTTATAAAGTCATTTCATTCTATGTTAAATTTCTGTCTATAACCATTGCTGGTTACTCTACTCTCTTGTTTAAATACTACTCTATGCTTAAAGCTATTATTACATATTCTTAAGTTATTGAGGCATAACTTAAATACCATAAAATTCATTCCGTGCAGGTGTACATCTCAATGATTTTTAATAAATTTACACAGCTGTGCAACCATCACTACAACCTGGATTTTAGAACATTTGCGTCATCCCCAGAGGTTTCGTTATGCCTGTTTGCCACCAATCCCCACCCCATGACCAGTCCCTCCCTGGCAACCACAGATCTGCTTTCTGTTCCTTACAGATTTCCCATTTGTAGAGATTTCATATAAACAGATTCTTACAATATGTGGACTTTAATGACTTAGCGTATGTAATGTCTCTGAATCTCATCTATGTTACAGCATGAAACCATGGTTCATAATTTTTCACGATGACTTGTATTCCATTGCAGAGATATACCACATTTGTTTACCAGTTCGCCAACGGATAGATGTTTAGATTGCTTTCACCTTTTAGATATTATGGATAATGCTGCTATAACATTCATTCATGGGTCTTTGGGTGGACATAATTTTCATTTTCATTGGGAGGATACCTAGGAAGTGAATGTCAGGTTTTAAAGTAAGTATAAAGTTAACTTAAAAAACAACAACAACAACACCGATAAACTGTTTTTTAAAGTGACTATACGATTTTATATTCCAATCAATAATGCATGAGAGCTCCAGTTGTCCACATTCTTGTTAACACTCCGTTTTGATGGTTGTTTGGATTAGTCAGTTTAGTGGGTATTTAGTGGTATTTCATTATGGCTTAAGTTTGGATATCTCTGGTGACTAATGATATTGAGCATCTTTTCGTGTGCCTATTAGCTATTCATATATCTTCTTTGGTGATGTGTCTATTTAAATCTTTTACCCATATTTTAATTGAATTGATGCCTTCTTAATACTGAATAATTACATTTTTTTTAAAACAAATACATGATTTGCAAATATTTTATCCTAGTCTTTGATTTGTCTCTTCATTTTCTTAATGTTAACCTTAGAAGAACAAAAGATTTTTATTTTAATAACATCCTGTTAATTGGGGTGCCAGGTGGCTCAGTGGGTTAAGGCTCTGCCTTCTGCTCAGGTCGTGGTCTCAGGGTCCTGGGATTGAGCTCCATATTTGGCTCTCTGCTCAGCAGGGAACCTGCTTCTCCTCCCTGTCTCTGACTTCTCTGCTTATGTGTGATTTCTGTCTGCCAAAAACAAAAATAAATAAATAAAATCTTAAAAAGAAATCCCGTTTATCAATTTTTTTGTTTCATGGATTTGTGCAGTTTGTGTCACATTGAAGAATTTTTTTGTCTGCCTTGAGGGCACAAAGATTTATTTATCTTATGTTTTCTTATAGAATTTTTATAGTTTTAGTTTAGTTTAGTATTTATTTATTTATTTAATTATTAAATTCTAGTTAGTGGCCGTACAGTTCAATGTTGGTTGCAGGAGTAGAGTTCAGTGGTTCATCATTTACATATAACACCTGTGCTCATCATAACAAGTGCCCCCCTTAACACCCATCTCCCATCTGCCCCATCCCTCACCCACCTCCCTCAATCAACCCTCAGTGTGTCCTCTGTAGTTAAGAGTGTCTCATTATTTGTTGCCCAGTTTTAGCTTTACAATTGCGCCTAAGACCCATGTTAAGTTAATCTTTGTAATGCTGTGAGGTAAAAATTTAAGTTAGTTTTTAAAGATTTTTCTTGTGGATATCTAATTGTTTCAGCATCATGTGTTGAAATGACTCATTTCCTCCACCGAATTATCTTGGCACATTTTTGAAAAGCAACTGATTATTACAGTTAAGGAAGAAGACTAGAATGAACCATATGGTACCCAATTAGCGATGGAGACACTATCAGTATAAACACATTTACCTTAATATAAATACTGATGGATGGACCTATCTATTTATCTATCTCATTTACATTACACCATTATATATACAGATATATATATAATGGTGTATATGTGTATATATATGTGTATATATGTATATGTATATACGTATACACATATGTAAATGTATACATATACATATATATGTATATATATGTATATTTATACATATATATAAAAAAAACTATAGGTTGTGTGTACATGGGTTAATATAAACACACATATTTCCCAGCTTTGTCTTCTGAGAAGGTCTAGAAACAAACAACATGCCCATTGACGTCTAGATGTTGGTTTTTAATACTCTTCTCCAATGAAAGGAACCAGGGCTCCTTGGAGAAATGTTGGATCCTAGGTCTGGATCAGGAAAATACAAGACAAACCCAGAGATCCTGTGGGAAAGTAAGAAAGTCCTTAAAAGACAAAATGATGAGAATTTTTCAAAGTGACACAGGAGATGATGTGTAAAGCTCCCAATGGCCAAAGCTGGGAAGATTTAAAGAACAAAATAAATAATGTAGTATCAGATTATAATCCATATTATAAACCAGATTATAATCCAGAGTTTAAGTAAATCCTCATGAGTTCATTCTGATATAAACAAATGATCAAATAAATATGAAAAATAAATATCCCCTCCAAGGAGTTATTAATTATGAATAATTTATGTAGATAACTACCTTATGGAGGCAGTGCATAACTCCCCCCACCCCCTTAAGTGAGGACTGCGCATAGGGACTCCCTTCCAAAGAGTATAGTATGCACGAGGCTGGGGAGGCCCCAAAGAGTAATTTTACCCTAGAATAATCGGACAAGAATTACTGCAGTCAAGTGATGAAAGTCAAAATATTCAGCCATGTCATGTTGCTAACATGTATCCTTGATATAATGGGGTATGAAAAACACTTTACCTTTGTAGTCTTTCTTCCCCAACATGCATAACGGTCTAAACATGAGAAAAACACTAGACAATCTCAGTGTGAGGGACATTCTACAAAATACCTAGCTAGTAATCCTCATAACTACCTAAGTCATAGAAGACAGCAAAGCAAGTTTGACAAACGGTCCCAGTCTAGAGAAGCCTAGGGAGACATCCTGACTAAATGCGATGTGGTACCCTGAATGTGGTCCTGCAACAGGAAAAGAACATTTCATACAAATGAAGGGACTCGAAATAAAGTATGGACTTTAGCTAATAATATTGTACTAATATTGATTCATTAGTAGTGACAGAGGTACCAAAATAAAGTAAGATTTTAACAATAGGGGGAACTGGGGGCAGCGTATCCTGAAACTCTCGGTACTATTTCTGAATCTAAGACTACTCTAAAACAAACAAAAATCTTTTTTTTTTTTTTTTTAAATTGAGATTTGTTTATTCATTTGACAGAGAGAGAGAGAGAGAGAAAATAAGCAGGGAGAGTCGCAGGCAGAGGGAGAGGGAGAAGCAGGTTCCCTTTCATCTCAGGACCCCGGGATCATGACCTAAACTGAAGGCCGTTGCTTACCCAACTGAGCCACTGAGGCGCTCTGAAACAAGAATCTTTAAGGCTTTTGAGGACAGTCTTTTTTTTTTTTTTTCTGTCACTCTATCTTTTTAGTGTATCAATTTTGTTGGCTCTTCAAAGAACCAACTTCTGATTCTGTTGTTTTTCTTTATTGGTTTTATTTTTCTGATTCATTGATTTCAGCACTGCTCTTTATTTGTTCTTTCTTTCTATTTAATTTAGGTTTCTCTTTTCTCTTTTTTTTGAGGTATGGGCTTAGATCATTTCTTTTATTTCTATCTTTTTTTTTCTCTCTCTTTAATATAAGTATTCAAATTACTAAATTTCCCTCTAAGCACTTCTTTAGGGGCATTCCCCAATTTTTATGTTGTGTTTTTTTTTTTTCAAGTAAGATTTTCTTATTTTCCCTGTGGTTATTGGTTTGACCTTTGGGTTATTTACAGATGGTCAATTTCCAAATACCCGAGATCTCTCAAATTTCTTTCTGTGGTCACTTTTTAATTTATTTTTATCGTGCTCAATGAATGTATTTTATATGATTTTAATTCTCTTAGATTTACTGAGACTTAGTGAATGACTAAGACTATGGTCTATCCTGGGGAATGTTCTATTTATTCTTGAAAAGAATGAGCATTCTACTGTTTCGGGGTGGAGCATTCTATAAATGTTAGGTTAGGTTGTTTGATCGTGTTCAAATCTTCTATACCAGTATTAATTTTCTGCCCAGTTTTATCAATTGTGAGAATGGGGTGTTAAAATCACCTATAATTGTTGGACTGTCGGTTTTCTTTTTAATTTTGTCTGTATTTGGCTTGTATATTTGGGGACTCTACTCTAAGGTGTGTGTACATGTATAGCTTCCATATATATTGACTCTTGTATCATAAAATATCCTTCTCTATCACTATTAAATTTTTTTTTGTCTTATACTCTATTTTGCCTGATGTCAGTATAGCCACCCCAGCCCTGTATATTTAGTCTATCTTTTCTCACCCTTTTACTTTCAATTTAGCTGTGTCTTTCCACCCAGATTGTGTCACTTACAGACAACATAGCTGGATCTTGTTTTTTAATTCCATCTGACCATCTCTGCCATCTCAATACTTGAAAAGACATTGATATATCTGGTTTTATCTCTATCATTTTGTTCTTTGTTTTCAACATCTCATGTCTTTTTTTGTCCCTTTGTTCTTCCTTTTACAGTTTTTGTATTGAGTCAATATTTTAGTATATTATTTTATTTTCTTCTTTGAAAAACTAATAGCGTTATTAGGGTTTAATTCATATATAATACGTTTCATCCACTTAAAGTGCGCAATTCAGTACTTTTTACTGTATTCACAGAGTTGGCCTACCATCACCACAGTAAATTTTATAACACTTCTGTCACCACCAAAGAACCCCCGTACTTATTAGCAGACACTTCCCACTTCCTCCTAAATCCCTCCCTGACCCAACCCTAGGCAACCACTGATTTACTTTCCATCTGCAGGGATTTGCCTATTCTGGTAAGAGCGGATATCTTTGTATTGTTTCTTAGGAGAAACGCATTTAGTCTTTTACCATTAAGCATGATGTTAGCTATGGGTTTTTCATATATGCCTTTAATCAGATTAAGGAAGTTCTCCTCTCTTCTTTCTTTGTGAGTATTTATATCAGGAAAGATGTTAAGTTTGGCCAAATGATTGTTCTGCATCAATTGAGATAACCATGTGATTTTGTTTTGATGCCTGTTGTTATGATGTATTGCACTAATTAATTTTAGGAAGTCAAACCCTGCATTCCTGGATTGAATTCCACTTGGTAATGGTATACAGTCCTTTTTGTAGGTTGCTGGATTCAGGTTACTAGTATTTTATTGAGGGTTTTCTCATCTTATATTTATAGGAGATGTTAGTCTATAGATATTTTTCTTGAGATACATTTTTCTGATTTTGGTATTAGGGTAATACTGACCACATAGAATGAGTTGAGAAGTAATCCTTATCTTTCTATTTGGAAGAGGTTGTGAAAAATTGGCATTAATTCTTTCTTGGTAGAAATCACCAAGGAAGACCTCTGGGCTTGGGCTTTTCATTGTAGGGAGTTTTTACTTATTTATTTTTTCAATCTTTTTATTTATTATAGGTCTGTTTAGATATTCCTTTTGAGATAGTTTTGGTTGTTTTTGTTCTTCCTGGATTTTTTCAATTTCATCTAATTTATGTACTTCGTTGGCATATGGTTGGTCATAGTATTCCCTTATAAATCTTTTTTATTTCTGTAAGGTTGATAGTGATTTCTCCTCTTTCATTATTATTTTCTTTAAACTCCACATTTTTGAGTTGTTTTCTTAGTGGTTACACTAAGGATACTACACATTTAACTATCTTTTAACTATATTTTAACATATATAACTAATGTATATACTATACATTTTAACTATCACAAGGTAGATGAAGCTAATGTTGAATTAATTCCAGTAAAATATAACAACAATTTCTGCCTACTTTATGCTGTTATTGTCATATATATTCTATGTATGTCATGAATCCAACAATACAGTGCTACCATTTTTGCCTGTTACAATGCATGGCTCTTTCATTTTTAGAGTTTCTCTCCACTTAAGATTGCAAACGCAGGTTAGCAGAGCAGAAGGTTTTCCCTGTTCATTACCTAATGAGTTTGCTGCTTTTATTGACAGCACTGCTATCCCTGAGTTATTGCCCTTTGCTCCAAATCAAGTCTGCTCCAGTGGACAGCAAAGCTGCAGGTTTTCCTGGCAAACCCCACCCTTGTAAAATTACCATGTCAGCTGACTCTGTGTGTGTGTGTGTATGTGTGTGTGTATGAGTAGGGGAAGCATGTAAGGGAAAAGAGGCTGCAGACAGACTCCCCCTGTTATTACACAAAGCTTTGTCATTTTTCATACATAAATGTGGTCAGTTTTGTTGTTATTGGTCAACTTTTTACAGCTCCAAAATGGGTGTTTTTCACAATTTTGTCCAGTTTTGTTTGTTTATTGGAGAGAGGATTCTCCAACATTTTCATGCTATCACATCCAAAAAGCCAAACTTGCTGTTTTACAAAGAGAATGCTTCTTATGAAAAAGTTAAATAATATGTAAAGAAATAAAGAAATAACCCCCAACTACTATTAACCTCAATGTGACTATCCTTACATGCTCTCTTAATGTATTACCATACAATTTTATATTAAGAGGAGCACACATTACAGAATGTTTTATAGCCCACTTTCTTTCTTTCAACAAGGTAGTGGGTATTTCAGTGTCAGTGTGAATAGATTTACATCAGCCATTTTAATGCCTACACAGGAGACCATTTTATGACATGGTGGTTCTAAATTTTTTTACCCTGTCCCTTACTGAGGAATTTTAAGATGGCTTCTTCTTCTTCTTCTTTTTTTTTTTTCATTCTACAAACAACAATGTGATATATGTATATCTTAGCACATTTGTTTAGATATCTTCTCTAGCATAAATTTCTATGGAAAATGCTACAGTTTTCAGGGTCATTCTGATTTAGGGAATATTTTGTCATATCACCCTCCAATTTACAATCCCTCCGTCAATGCGTATGGGTAGCTATTTCTTTATATTTTCATAAGATCTGAGCATTATTCACTACTTGCACGTTTCCCAGACCAATAACTGGCATTGATAATCCCTAGTTTTGCTTACACTTACTTGATTACTAGTGTTTTCAAACATGTTTTCTTGTTTCTATTGAATATTTGTGTCTCATTTTCTGTGTAAATTTCCCATTTCTATTCTTAGTCCATTTTTTTCCTATTGTTTTTTGTTTGTTTGTTTGTTAGGTTCTTTGCCATTGACTATATTATCTTTTATGCTATCCCCATTATAAATCCATTTCCTATTTCATGCCTTCTATTTTATAACATATGTTTCCTTTTATTGGCCTTTTACTTAAGAGTATTTTATTTCTGGGGGGCACCTGGATGAGTCAGTTGGTTGAACATCTGGTTCTTGGTTTGGGCTCAGGTTGTGATCTCATGGGTGGTGAAATCCAACCCTGTGTTAGGTTCCATGCTTACTGGGCAGTCCTCTAGACATTCTCTCTCCCTCTCCATCTGCCTCTCCCTCCTGCTCTCTCTTTCTTAAATAAATAAATAAATCTTTAAAAAGTTATTTTTAAGGGGGCGCCTGCGTGGCTCAGTGGGTTAAAGCCTCTGCCTTTGGCTCAGGTCATGATCCCAGGGACCTGGGATGGAGCCCCTTGTCGGGCTCTGTGCTCGGCAGGTAGCCTGCTTCCTCCTCTCTCTCTCTGCCTGCTTCTCTGCCTACTTGTGATCTCTGTCTGTCAAGTAAATAAATAAAATCTTAAAAAAAAAAAAAGTATTTTTAGGGAGAGGGTGGTTGTGTTATGGACATTGGGGAAGGTATTTGCTATGGTGAGTGCTGTGAAGTGTAAACCTGGAAATTCATAGACCTGTACCCCTGGGACTAACCTTGTATGTTAATTAAAAAAATGAAAAAAAAAAGTTATTTTTATGAGAGAGCACAAGTTATGGAGTCAGAATGTTAATGTTCCTATTCTAGCTCGTCTTCTTAGAAGCTATATGACTACAGATAATGGATAACTCTATGTGTCAGTTTCTTCAGATATAAAGTGTGAGTAATGCTAGCGACTACCTCATAGAAATTGTGTGAATGTCAAATGTTATAATAATTGTAAAGTGTTTAGAATATTACTTATAAGTCTTAAAGTAGTCTTAGCTTATTGTTATGTAATAAAAATCTATAATATTTTTTGAGTTTCTGGTTTTCACAGCCAGGCTTACCCTAAGATTTTGTGGTCTAAATGTGCTTGGTCACTCTAATATATTTGCTTACACCATGTATCAGTACTTCTACAGGATTAACATTTATTTAATTATACATTCGATCTATTTGCATTCATTTTCGTGAAAGAGTTGTATATCAAATGTTAACTTTTTTCAAATGGCTTATTTTGTGTGCGATCCATGTAATTAAACAATTACCAGATAACTTAATAATTTGTTGCACAGTATACTTTATCTTAGTAATTGAAATGACTGCTTTTTACTAGATTGAATTCCCGCCTATAGTTGATCCTAATTCTGGACTTTCTCTTTTGTTCTAATTATATCTGTCTACTTCTTAATTGAGATCATATTCCTAATATTTAATTACTGAAACAATTTTAATACATTTGCATCCGTATGATCTTGTTTTCTCATTTGTAAAATTGTAAAAATAATTGTATTTATCTCAGAGAGTTGTTAAAAAATTATCATATGTTATATAGAATAGTTATTAGATACTTGTAAATTTTAAAGTATATATTAACAGTTGTTATAATCATTATTCTGGAAGAATGGTTTTATGTTTAGACTGATGGGTTATTACAATAAGACCATCCAGTGAGTCATACCTCCTGTATTCATGTCCCTTTGCAATGTGAATTTCTCAGCTCTCATCAAGAGGTAGAATCTATCTTCCCACCTTGTGGATCTGGGTGGGCCTGTGTCTTGATTTGAGCAGAATGGTAGAAGTGACTTTGTGTGATTTGTATGCCTGGGCCAAAGAGGCTTTAAGTTACCTGCTTTTACCAAATAGGAGTTTTTGGATAACTTTCTGAGTAGAAATATTGAGGTACATTGTGTGGCTGTCCTGGGTAACCACTAACATTTTGGACCATCCATTCCCAGAAGAGATCTCAGTTTCAGCAGTTGCATGAGTGACTCTAGGAGGGATGTGCAGAAAACTATCCAATGGCCCAATCATGAGCAAGTAAATGTCTTAAGCTCAGTTTTAATTCCTTTGGAATGCCACAGTAGATAACTGATAACACAGACTTTAACTTCCCATTTTATTTTAAATTGCTTTTTATTTTATTTTTTATTAAATTATTTTTATTTTATTAAATTATCAAATATTTAAAATTTTTTTTTTACACAAAGTATTTTTAATTGGATTTGAAGATGTTTATTGCATTCTGTATGTGGTGAAAAAAAAATGAAACATATCTATATTTAGTGCAAACTTGTGAAATACACCAAGCCTAACTGGGTAGGAAGCAGTCCATGCCCCTCACCTCCTCTGAGACCTGAGTCAGGAGGCCCCACTGGGATGAAGTATTTCCTGCAACAGTGGGGCACCAAGTGGAACATTCACAAATTCTCCCCTTTCAGTATTGGCAGCAACTTGCCATTGTCTTTTAGTTTCTTAGCAATATCCGAATCTCCAATAAGCTTCCCTTTTATAGACAGCTGAGGGTACGTGGACTGATTCGAGTAAGCTTTAAACCCCTGCAGAACTTCTTTGGCTTCTGATATAGCAAATGTCTCATATTCGAGACCAGCACTATTTCTTATTTCCAGAATTTGCTGAATTCACATTTTGCTTCCTGTTTGTTTCCTTCCATAAGGAGCATGACAGAAGCTTTATTTGTCAGTACTTTGAGCCTTCCCTCTAATTTGGGAGCTTTGGGGAAAATTGTCTTTAGTTTGTCAGATACTTCCATCCCCTTAATTATATTTAGTCCTCCTATGAGCTCTCCAGAAACATAGAGCTGGGGTTAAGTGGACCAATTGGAATAGGTTTTGAATCTCTGAAACTTGGTCATGTGAGAAGATACCAAAACTTCTCAACTAAATACTAAATGTTTGTTAAGAATTTCTACCACCTGGGGTGCCCGGTGGCTCAGTGGGTTAAAGCCTCTGCCTTGGGCTCAGGTCATGAACCCGGAGTCCTGGGATGGAGCCTGGCATTGGGCTCTCTGCTCAGCAGGGAGCCTGCTTCCCTTCTTCTCTCTCTGGCTGCCTCTCTGACTACCTGTGATTTCTGTCTTTCAGATAAATAAATAAAAAATCTTTAAAAAGAAAAAAAAGAGTTTCTACCACCTGCTTCCTGAAACCACAGTGGGGCTCTTGAGGAGTTCTGTTCATGAAAATATGCAAGGGGCGGCAGGAGTTCATCCCTTCAGGTGAAGCTTGAGATCTTCTTTAGGATGCTTGTTACCCCTGGGTAGGAAGGAGCCTCTAGATTCATGGCACTGAACTTTTTTGGCCAACTTGGGCATGTGCACCATTGATTAGGTCATTTTTCTCAGAAATCTTGGAAAACTAATTTCATATTTTTCAGATCCTTAAGGCTGGTGTCTAAATGTTGTATCTGTCTTGATAGGATAGGGACCCCAAATGTGGGATGACGATAGAGTGGGGGTTGGTGGCCTGGTTATGAAAGGATTCACCTGAGGCAGAGAAAAAGGAGATAGATGTTTATTGAATACTCCACAAGGGAATCATGGGCAGGACAGTAGAGGAAAGACTGTGTGACATGAGGCCACAGGTCAGGGGGTATAGTTAAAGTGGGAAGGTGAGGAGGTATGGGACATAGGAATTATTCCTTTTTTGGTGACTGTGCCTGGTTGGAAGTAGCCCAGTGGTCTGTTAGAGCCTATGTATAACCAGGTGGATCCCCTGATGGACCTGTTGTCAACCAGGGGGCTGCTGTGGGTCCTTTCTATCTTGATCACTCAAACCCGTTGCCTGAAAGCAGCCTCTATGTTAAGGAAGAAATTCAACTTCCAACTCCACAATCAAAACTTGAGGGTGTGCTTCAGTTAACTCTGTTATCATGTCATTCATCTGAGTGCATGGCGGAGTCTATGGTGCCCAAACATGGACCTCAAGGAGGGACTTGTCTCTGAGGAGCAGCTGTTCCTCCCAACAGCAGGACTCCACCAACCTCCCTCTGGGCCATTCTGATTCCTTCCATATCTCAATAACTAGAATTTTGCATTCTTTAATAATATTCTTCTCTCTATTCTCCATTTGGTTTTGAATGTCTACTTTAATCATATTCTGGCAACACATATGTCTATGAAAATATAAAAAAAGATGAAAACCCACAGTAATACCTACAATAAAAATGGACAAATTATTAGATTATCAGTGAGGATTTCTTTCCCTATGAATTAGATAGAGGACAGTGCTATATTTAGAAGAACAATGGCTTACTTGTGCTTCATCCCAGGCATTCTGGTCCTCTGAAACTAAAAGATGGTCTTATCTTTCTTCAAGGCCTACTGCCAGCCCTTAGACCCATTCGGCTCCACCATCTAGAGACCTGGTATCAGTACTAAATAAATCACGTTATTCTGCACCAAAGTTTGTCAGTTCTTATTCATAATATAAATTCAGGTTGATTACACAAGACAAAGAAGCCTCTGCCACTTTAGGACAGATACCAGAATAAAATACGATAATCAGCATTTCCAAATCAGTAGCTATCATTTCATGTAGATAAATCTATTTAATTATGTTTCTCTACTATGTGCCAAAAATGTTCTGAAGTCCAAGGTGTTAAGTCTATTCACACACAGTGCTTTTCTGATACTCTGCCCTTTACTTAGTGTGTGACATATTTTATTTCAGAATTTAGGAAAAAGAATAACTAACAACCTTTAGGAAATCAATAAGAAAATTAAGACCAACACAGAAATGAGTAGATTGAAATTTTCCTTAAAGTACCTCCAAAATAAAGACAATCAGAAAGACTGATCTTTGACATGTCTAAAAAGAAAACTAAAAAAAACCAAAATTATCCAAAAAAGGCATCCAGATGGCCAACCGATACATGTGAAGATCCTCAAAATCACTAGTCATCAGGGAAATGCAAATCAAAACTAGAGTGAGATATTGCCTCAAACCTGTCAGAATGGCTAAAATCAAAGACACAAGAAACAACAAGTGTTGGTGAAGATGTGGAGAAAAATAAACTCTTGTGCACTGTTGAATGCAAACTAGTGTGGCCACTGTGGAAGACAATATGGAGGTTCCTCAAATTTACTAGTAGAATTACCATATGATATATACCACTGCTGGGTATTTACCCAAAGAATATGAAGCATTAATTAAAAAAGATATACAGTTCTATGTTTATTGCAGCATTATTTATGACAGCCAAATTATGGAAGCTATCCAAGTGTCCATAAATATATGAGAGGATAATGAAGAGGTGGTTTGTATATACAATGGAGTATTACTCAGGCATAAAATAGAATGAAATCTTGTCACTTGCAATGACATGGATGGAGCCAGAGAGCATTATGCCAAGTGAACTAAGTCGGTCAGGGAAAGACAAAGATCTTATGATTTCACTCATACATGGAATTTAAGAAACAAAAGAATCAAACAAGAAAAAAAGGGACAAAAATCCAAACTCTTCACTATAGAGAACAAACAGACTAGTGCTTAGCAGAGGAGGTGGCTGGGGGATGGGTTAAATAGGTGATGGGGATTAAGAGCACACTTACCATGTTGAGCACTGAGTAATGAATAGAACTGCTGAATCACTATTGGTACACCTGAAACTAGTATAACACTGTATGTTAATATACTGGAATTAAAATTCAAAAATAAGTTTAACTACAGTGGAAAAAAACAAGCAAAATTAGTAATGATGAAGTTGTTTGTCAATAGCTACAGCAAGGATAATCCAATAATTCAACCACAGGGCATGGTACTTTTTTTTTCCCAATCTTTTTTTCTGATAAAAAGGAAAATATAAATTAGCTGAAATTAAATCCTCCAAGTCAAAAATTTCATATTTCATATTTCTCTAATTTTCAGCAGTACAGTTATCTTGTATAGAGAATTGTTATTTAAAATAATAGCGAAGGGGCACCTGGGTGGCTCAGTGGGTTAAAGCCTCTGCCTTCAGCTCGGGTCATGATCCTAGAGTCCTGGGATCGAGCCCCGCATTGGGCTTTCTGCTCTGCGGGTAGCCTGCTTCCCCCTCTCTCTCTGCCTGCCTCTCTGCAAACTTGTGATCTCTGTCTGTCAAATAAATAAATAAAATCTTTAAAAAAAATAAAATAATAGTGAACTCAGTTCTGTTCTTTATGATAATTTTCACATTTCTTATTATTTTTCTAGAAATCAATCATGATAAAGTTGTTTTTGTGATTTATGTGAGGAAGTACTATCCCAGATTCTTCTCAATTGAAATGTAATGGTGAGGTTTTCCCCTCCATCTCAGTAAGAAAAATCTTTAGGGAACCACCATATAGTTTGACAATTTAATTTGATTTTCTACCATATATGCCTTTCCTAGCAGTGAATGAATGGCATGCTATTCTCCTTCCTCTGCTGTTTGTTTAACAACACAGGAAGAGACATGACAGTAAGATAGGAGCCAAGGCAATTGCTGCAGTTTATCCAACTTATGGGTCTTGTTTCTCTCCTCCTCCAACACTGCTCACGATTCATATATTCCAACATGTAAGTGTGCATCATATACATAGCATGGCACTTGTTTTTCAGGCCTCTGTGTGTGTGTGTTTCTGTCTGTGTATGAAATATTTTTAGTACATGAGTGTGTATCTAGACCAGTATAGAAAAACTCAGGAGAATTTTTACAACTTGAATTTGTATATCATTTTAGTTTGCAAAGTATATTTACATCAGTCATCTCATTTTACATTTTCCTACCTCACATGTGTTTGAGGGTGAAAAGCAGGAAGTCGTTGTCTCTTTCTATGGAGAAATGACTGCAAAGAAAGGAGGCTAAGTAACATGTCCAAGGTTACAGAGTAAAGGAGAAGCATAGTTGGGACACCTGAATCCTTGACAAATGCCCTTTACCCAATATCATGCTGCCCTAATGTATTTTCTTGATGCCGAATGGATGCTTCTCTCTTTATTTTTTTCTTCTTTTTTTTGAGATGTATTTCTCTAAGAAATGGCTAGCATTATAAAGGAATATATAAGGATTAGATTTGATTAATATATACATATATGCTGATATGTATTATTATTTTGAGTACTGATAAAAATAAGGTTCTAAAATGTCATTGGCTTATGCAGTTTTGAGAAAGAGTTTTGTAGTAGCGTGTTGTACCTTTCCCTACAACACACACACACACACACACACACACATACACACACACTAAATAGTGCATTAGTAATAAATAATAAATAATAAATAAATAAATAATCAACGAACCAAGTACTTATCTAATTAGGTATTATTTTTTTGCTTTAGGTTAAAGCAAAAAAAAACAGAATTTCTGTTGACCTTACCCATGATTCATTTATTTTTTTTTCATGGAAAAACACTTGTATTTTATTTGATAATTTAAATGCTTTTTTGAAAATGTAGGTAAACACAATCTGTACTTGGAGCTGGATGACAGACAGGCTTTTAACATAAGATGTTCATCCTAGAAGGTGATTTTTTCCAGAAAACATTTCAATATTGGGTCTCTTTGCTGCAGGTGTTTCCACAGGAGTCCCTGAGAGACTAATTTCTTTATGAACAGGTTGCTACTACTTCTTGTGAAGTTCACAAAGCACCTTTCTCTTTGCTCAGTCATCAAGAATGAAGTCAAAGAGCTCAAAGTTTCTCCAGAAGCTGTGAGCCAGGGTTGCCTCTTCCTTGCTCATGTGGCACTGCCACCAGTCAGACAGTCGGGAATATTAAGAATGGCTTCACTGGCCAGTACCCCCTTTTTTTAACTGCAAGGGAATTTTTTTTTTTTTTTAAATTTTGTGGGAAAGTTTCTTTCCTCTGTCAATTTCAACATAAAAATACATTGCTCCTGGCTGTGCAATAGGCTTGATGCCAGAGTGCTCTGGATTTCCAACAGCTAGCTCTATCTGTTGTTCCTGTGCCTGGATAACAAAGACTTCTTTAATGTCATCAACAGAGCAATGGCTGGGTGGCACAAAGATGACCTGTAGCTGGAGGTGACAGATCTTACAATGTCTCTAAAACAGAACATTCCATTTCCCTTGACTTTTGCAAAACTGTCTTAGTGGAGTCTTATAATTCTTCATCTCTTCTACATCTTGCTGAAAGCTCCATCATTGACTGGTAGTGTCCAATGTGCAGGATGTGGCCATGGTCAGATAAGCCTCCTTTTACCAGGGAAAGGTAGCAATGTGTGTAAATACTGACCACCAAATGCTTTTCCATTTCTGGACTGGCAAGGCAAACCCAGCAAGGTTCTGGAGGCTGAGGAAGTTGGGAGGCTGCTTTGGATGAAGAGATGCCTCTGCCTGTAGATGAATGCTTTCCTTTTCTGTTTCAATCTACCTACCCCCTTAGCCATCTTCTAGAATAACAGAGTATTTACAGATGATTAAGGAGATAAAAATGTACATATAGCCTTTAGAAGATCATTGGTCGTGTAAGCAGGAATGATTTCATCTTTTGTGTGTGGGTTGGTTATAAAGCATCTATTTAATTTTAACCATCCTTATTGTGAGCCAGCTTTGTGAAGTGGGAGAGAGCCATCTGCTCAGAAAGGTGATTATGAATAACACATAATGAAGCCTCATCAGACCGCCACTGACTGGGACAGAATTACATGGTGATCTGGACAGAGCTTAGAGATCAGGAAACAAGGCTTTGAATAGGTATTCTCCCACTTACTACCACTGTGACTTCACAGAATTAGTCCTCCCTTCATCTGCAAAATGACAATTGTATCTACTTCCTAGAGTTTTTGTGAGGATTAAATAAAAAAGAGCATGGATAGCCCTGTGAATGGCCCATCATCTACATTCAATAAGTGTTAGAAGGTATTTGTCAAGAACTTTATGAAGTAAGATTTTCTACTGATTCAAGCACTCATGGATATTTTTAAAAAACGTATCTGAGACTTTTGTTCTTTGCCATAAAACTTAATATAAACACTAATCATAAAAATATTTCCATCTGTTATAATATTACTGATAGTCATTATAGAATTTTCCAACCCTATATTTCTTATTTTTTTCCTAGTCCTTATTTCTAGATTTTCTGCCAAATTTCCCCAAATCATGACTACTTCACTCTGAGAAAAGATTAATTTTTTTACTCTTCTGTTCAGTCTCAGGGTCCTGATTCTCACAAACTTGATTTTCCACACCCTCCTTTGCCAATTGTTTTCTGGATAGATACAGCTAAAGGGAGACAAAATAAAATAAAACAATAAAAAAAAATGGAGGACAATGGGAGAGAAACCAGGTTCCTTTGTTGCCTTCTTTCTTGGCTTTGGGATACATTTTTTGTAGAGACAGAGTCCCCATAATTCCTTCTCTTTCTAGCAGACCTTCTCTCTGTGGCCATAATTTTTATTGAGCCAAACCTTGCCATGATCCCAGTTCCCAACTGGGCCTTGCTTCCACAAGTGGCTGTTCATCTACGATTCCAGCTCCTGTCCGTACGTTCTGTATGCTCAAGCTTTTGCAGCATCATTTCCTCCTTTGTCTCCCCAGCTCTAGAATAACTTTTGACTGACACTAATTTCTGGGTATTGATTGAAACCTTGGGTGTCCTCACCATTCTCTGATTGTCTTTGTAGGTCTTCCTCTTCCATTGTAACTAGTTATCAGTACTATTAAACTACTTGGTCTGGGTTCTCCTCCTTTTAGACAGGACAGGTTCAATTATGGTAATACTACAACTGTTTTCTAAGCAACTGACCTACTGTAGACATCTGATTTTTAGAATTTTTTTGTTTATAGAATTTTCTTGAATTCCAGAGGACATTTTAAAAAAGTAAATATAGGATTATGAGTTTTTTTTTTTTGAGAAAGTTAAAAAAATGCCTGCTCCAGACTTTGACAATGAATTTTATTAGCAAATATCTAAATAGTAGATATTTTGTGCCCAAGATCCGTAAGTGAAAAAAGTACAATGAATTCCAAAACAGGGGCACATTCCCAAGAAAAGAAGAAAAGACTATTTTCATCATTTCTTCCTGTTAGTATTATAGCTCTTGATATTTTGGAATTTGAAGTAGAAATAATTTAATTAGTTTCAAGTTTATCCTAAATAAAAGAGTGTGCAATTCTAAACTAAATCTCAAAATTTATGCAGTAAGAGTTTTTTTCCCTATGCTTTTCATGCCTATAGTTCCCACAAATTGAATAAGCAAAAGAAGAAAATACTAATCAAATACTAGGGAAAAAATAACTAATATCAGAAAACAAATTCTCTGCTTAATTACAGAGAATATGATAAAGTCAGCCTGATATTTCCAAATTTTTGCTTAAAGTCAGCCTGATATTTCCAACTTTTTGCTTAAGTCAATGCAAAAGAATTGACCTAGATCATTTGTAATTCAAGGGAAAAATTTCTGCTCCAAATAAAAAAGGTGGATTGAGTTATGAAGTTTAAGAAAATCATATTAACCTAACATCTCAAGTAAAACACAACCAGATTCTCTTGGGCAACCACAAGGCTATATAAATAAGCTTTCCTCTTTGCGCAGGTGAGTTGCTTTCAAAAGGAAAGAGAACATAGGACAGTCAGAGTGTCCTGAGATATATACTTTTTAAAAATTGTCTAAGTTGGTTCTTTTCTGTTTTCCATGATCAAGGGGAAAATACCAATAAGTCAGGGTTATGGAACTTGTCTAAAGTTGTAGAATATCTACTCTGTTGGATTTATGTGACCATAGTGTTAATATAAATAAATAAATTTATTAAATTGACCATTTTAGGCAAGTGTACATTGAGGTAAGGTAAGAATTACCTGAGTTGATGCAGCTGGTGTGGAGCAAATCTTATTGATCTTGAAAAAAATCACAATTTGCCAACAATAATAAAGCTCTAATTAAAAAAAAAAAGGCTATTCAGAAAGGAAACCAACATTAATGAGAGCATTCCTTAAAACTGTTTCTCAAAGTAATAACCTGTAAAATAAGTCAATTAGGAAAAATGTAGTGTTTTAATGGTACATAAAGAGTTTGTAAAAGAAGAAACTAGGTCCAGGATTTAGACAGCTGTGGATTCCATCATTATAAAAATGTAATATAGTAATGGAAAAATATGGTTAAATGTTGATGCAATTATAAAAGAAACTAGGAAACATCATATGACAAGTAAGTAAATTACTTACTTGTCATATGACAAGTAAGTTAATACAACACTTATTTATTAATTTTTTAATTTAATAGACTATTTTTTTTTAGCAGTTTCAGTTTATAGAAAATATGGAGAATTCCCATATACTCATTCTCTCCTCTGAGTGTAGTTTTCCTTACTATTAATCTTACATTAGTGTGAACATTTGTTACAATTGATGAGCCCATATTGATACATTATTATTAACTGAAATTCATAATTTATATTAGAGTTCACTCTTTGTGCTGTGTATTCTATGAGGTTTGACAAATGTATAAATGTATTATATGTACACATTACAGTATCATACAGAATAATTTAACTGCTCCAAAAATTCCCTGTGCTCTGTCTATTCATCCCTCCCTCCACCTCTCCCAACTTCTGGCAACCACTGATTTTTTTTTATAACCTTCATAGTTTCCTCTGTTCCAGAATGTCCTATAGTGGGAATTACATGGTATGTAGCCTTCTCAGATTGAATCCTTTCACTTACCAATATGCATTTAAGTTTTCTCAATGTCTTCTCATGGCTTGATTGCTCCTTTATTTTTATTGGTGGGAAATATTCCACTGTATGGATATACCACAGTTTCCTTATCCATACCCCTATCGATGGACATCTTACTTGCTTCCAGGTTTTAGCAATTATGAATAAAACTGTTATAAACAGTCAGGTGTAGGTTTTTGAGTGGACATAAGTTACAATTCATTTGGGTATTTCTGGGATTTTTAATATTTATGAAAGTTTTATGAAAACCTCATGCTATAAATTCAAATGTTTCTACTACATTGACAAATTTCAAGAAAAAATATATATATACAAATTTACCCAAAGAAGAATTGGAAGGTCTGAGTGGTCCTTTACTTACTAGAAGAGTGAATCAGTAGTCAAAAATCTTTCCACTAAGAAAATTCCAAGCACAGAGTCTCTATCAACAAGTTTAAACCAGTGTTCAAGTAAATTTTTGCAAACGTCCTCATACTTTTTTAGGGCACTAAAAGCTTATTTATGAGGCTAGTGTAATTTTAGTGCCAAAATGCAACAAAGATAGTAAAGAAAGAAAAACGAGCAAAATTTATTTAAGAAACATGATGCAAAAATCATAAGTAATTTGCTAGCAAGAAGAATTTAGAACATACAAAAAGTATAAATGGTATAATCCATGTGACAAAGTTGCTTTTACTTCTGGAAGATAAAGTATTAATATGGAAACGTTAATATAATTTGTCATATTGTAAAATTAAAGATCATAAAATACCTCAACAATTGCCCACACAGCACTTATTAAAATACAATGTGCATTGATGTTGATGTTCTTGACAAATTAGAAACAGAAGGGAATTTCCTTAATGTGACTGAAAATCAACAGTGAACTTTATACACAGTGAGAACAAAATATCGAGAAGCTTTGTTTCTGAATTCAGGAAGAAGACTTAGATTCCAAGCAATACCTCTATTATTTAATTTTTTACCAGTTTTTCTAACTAGTGCAGTATGACAAGAAAAAGAAGTAAATGTGTAATGATTGGAAAGAATAAAAAAATAAAAATTAATTTTCAAATCATATAGCTATGCATAAGAAATAACAAAAACACTTGCAAATAATCATTCAAATTAGTAGAAGAGTAAGAAAAAGTTGCTAAATAAAAATCTGCATAGTAAAATAGTGTTCTCAAATAACAGTAATAAATGGTAAAAATACAAACAAAAAGGTTTGAATATTTATAACACCAAACATAAAAGTTACATAAAAACATATCTGACAGAATATGCTCAAGAACTCTGAGAGATATTTTAAAATTTATTGAAAGATATTAAACAATACCTAAATGAATTAAAAAATAAATTATATTAATTGATTTTACCTTTAAAAAAGTCTAGTCAAAATTATAGCATTTTCTTTCCATAGAAATTAATAAGCTGTTTCTAAAATTTATATGTAAATTCAAGAGGGTACATAAATCAAGACAGTCTTGAAATAGAAAAATCAGAGCTAAGGCTTGCTTTATTAGATATTAAGATTTATTACGGATCTATAATAATTAAGGTAATGTGGTATGGGTGCAGAAATAGACTAATGAAATAAAATGGACAGCCTAAAAGCAGATATAGATATACAGGCATATATGTGACCAAGATGGCATGGAAGATTAGTGGAGGATGAACAATGTCTTCCATAAATACTGTTCAGATCAAATGTATCCATATGAACAACAAATCAAAATGCTACTTTATGCACACATAAAATCAAGTCTGGGTGGATTAAAGACCTAAATGCGAAAGACAAAATTATCAACACAGGAAAATATCTTCATGATGTCAGGTAGCAAATGATCTATATCCATTGACTGCAGTTGGAGTATAAAATATGAAAACACATAATAGTAGACCACTAATAATATTCATAGAACTGAATATGTCATTCTTTGATATTTTAATATGTAAATATTATGCTAAATACTTAAGCATTCTTTTATTAAGAAAATATAAACACTTCAAGTGTAAAACGACATAGCAGCAAGCAACAATATTTGCTCAGCATTGCACAATAAGAAATAGAAAATTTGCATAAAGGCCTTTTTATATGCATTATAGTAAACTTTTAGTATAGGAATACCTAATAGATTTTAAACATTCTTTGCCATTTACTTAATGTAACTGTTTCTATTTTGTTATTCAAATAATATTACAAGTTGACCATTTATTTCTAAATATAAAAATAAAAATGTGCGAGAAGAACGGGAGATAATTAAACTGCCAGAATGTGTATGTGTGCCTTTGAGAATTATTTTTCTATTTTGCTTCATCAAATGCGATTTGTTTTAAAGGCTACCCTGATTTCCAAAAAGCTGCTAAAGCACAAGTTATTTCTTCCAATGTAATCCTTTCATTTCATAAAATGCCAGATTGTATAGCAAAAATTTTAGAAAGACTTATTTGTATAATCTGTTCAGTGTAATAATGTAAAAGTTGCATTCCTAAGTTAATGTGTGTTATGGAAAATCATTTAGTGGGGAAGAGGGGGGAAGGACTACTGACGTTCAATCCTATAATAACGAAGTGGTTTTTTACTCTAGGAATGTCAACAATGATAGTGTTTTTCGAGCTATTATGGACTGAAAGTTTCTGTTCCCCTCAAATTCACACACTGAAGCCATATCCCCCAATGTGACTCTATCTGGAGACACAGCCCATGAAGAGGTGATAAAAGTTAAATTAGGTCATGAGGCTGAGACACTCATCCTATAGAGCTTATGCCCTTCTAGGAAGGGGAGACACTGTCATGTGAGGACACAAAGAAAAGGCAATCTTCTGCAAGCTAGGAAAAGTTCTCACCAGAAACCAATCAGCTAGCACCTTGACTTTGGACTTCCCAGCCTTCAGAACTGTGAGAAAATAAAATTCTGTTGAAGCCACCCAGTCTATGGAATTTTGTTAAGACAGCACAAATTACTAATACAAGACCTAAAAATGAGTAGCTATAAAATCTAACCCTCTCTCCCTAAATGTAGCATTTATGACACTTAGCCTTTCCTTTCTGCTGCCATTTGTAAACAATTAGCAGAGTTTCTTATGAACAGTATTTATCTCATCCTTGTTTTTTCAACCAGCTTTTGTCATTTAAAGAATCATCCAAAAGTTAATGAATTAAAACATCCGTTAATTTTGTTCGCAATCTTACGGGTCAGCGTGGAGATCACAGCTGGGAGTTTCTATTCTTCTAGTTCTTCCAGTCTAAGCTGGGATCCCCATGTGTTGGCAGCCACCTGAATGTCTGCTGGGCAGATCTCTCTCAGGAGGATGGCTAGTCATCAGCTGGGACAACAAAAGTGACTGGGCTGCCTATCTCTCACCCTCTGTCACGCTAGCCTGGACTGACTGATGACAACTCCAGGGCTGCAAGAAGCCAGATCAGTCCCAAGCTCAGAACTTGAACTGTGCTCCTTCCTTCAACTCAGTCTGTTGGTTAAATCAAGGCAAAAGACTAGACCTGAGTCTTGGCAGCACAGAGAGAAAAAGCAGAGCAATGTGGCTGTTTTTGCAATCTACACTAGTCAAACAATGCCTATGGATATCTAAACAGCATAGCTGTATTTCTGAAGCAATGATGGCTCTCCATCCCCGCTGCTGTGGCAGAGATAACCAACAGTAATCTAAGACAACGAAGCCTGTCTTTTCAAGTAGTTGATGGTGTGACAGTCTATTCAAGTTATAAAAATCTTCCAGAAACATAAAATTGTTAACTCCTGGGGGATGGCATTCCTTTTCAATCCTTTGCGACTTAACGCTATCTATACCTACACTCAGAACCCAAACTTCCAAGAGGAAGTTTTTAAAAATCTATATACTGTTATTTTCCTTGTTACATGAAGTAATCTTTTAAATAGTTTGACCCAGGTTAGTGAGAATTTCCAGAAACCTTCCATAATCAGCACAATAGAAGTATAAGTTTTGAGGCTGAAACAATAAAGCAATGTAATTTTTCCTCCCCAAAACCTTGCAAATGTCCATGTGGCTCTTTTTCTCCCTGCCCTTGGCTGAAATCTCAAAGAAGCTATTAGATAATAAAAGCCTTGTAGGCTCTTTGACCCTGAAAATGGTTTTTAGATCAATAATTAGTATGTTCAGTCTCAAGTAGTAATACAGACTCCAAATTTTGTTCTAGGTTAAATCTTCTATCCTTGTATTAATTAGGACAGATCAAGTTGTGCTGTGGTAACAGACAGACCCAACACAAGTTCTGGATTTTTGTTTGTTTTTTCTTTGTTTATCCTAAGTCCTTTAGTACCAAAGCAGTAACTCCTCTGTAATAACTCAGTAATCAAAGCGGTCTCTCTTGGGATGGTGCCATGTTGAGTAGGGACCTCCTTGCTGCTGGGAAAGAGGGAATAACAGAGTCACACAGAGGGTTCTTATTGTTGCAGTCTGAAAGTGACACATGGCATTTTCAGTCCAGTTTCAGTTTTTTATAGTCCCAGGCCCCATGTAATTGAAAGGGGCTGGAAAATGTGTCTTCATTTTCCTGAAAAAGGGAATAGAGGGATGTTGGTGAGATCTGGTGCTGGGTGCCCTACCTCTCTCTCAGCTCACACCTGCTGGGAAGAGGAAATGTAGAATTCTTTTCTTTTTTATTGCCTCGTATTTCTGTCCCTGCTTCTCTACCCCACACATCAAAGCAAAGATGACATTGTTCCCCCCAAATGGAAGGGAGAAGAGAAGGGAAAGTAAGGGACAGTAAAGGTGTTTCTTCCGGTACTGCTGGGAGCTGGTGCAATACTTTCTGGCTTGGTTAGTGTTTTACAATGGATTCTTCTACTGTGGGCTGCATGGGTTCTTTGGAAATTCTCCCGTTACTGCAGATTGCTTATTGGTAGGTCTTTGACATTTTCTCACTGACTATTTAAAACTCCTTGTTATCCACCTATGCCTGGGTCTCTACCACACATCCTGGACAAAGTCACTTTTAGACACAAGGTCACGTCTTCCCAGTTCAAAGGGAAAACACACACATCGAACTTGTCAATAGAAAAGGTTCCCTCAATGAAGCCATCTTCCTGGTTACCACTGTCCGCCTTACCCACTTCTAGGCTTTTAAATTCCTCAGGGCTGGTGCAGACACCAGTCTTGTATCACCCAGCCTTCAAGAAATATAAATCAAGTCTTGGGCACCTGGGTGGCTCAGTGGGTTAAGCCTCTGCCTTCAGCTCAGATCATGATTTCAGGGTCCTGGAATCAAGCCCTGCATTGGGCTCT